>NC_091536.1:77925000-79175000 GCF_042242935.1 Bactrocera oleae
TTGTGTGCGCATGTGTGTCGTGCTTGGCTACCGCCTATTTTGCTACTTTTCAATTTTATCTATGGCAGTTCTTTGCTTTGCCGGCACAAACTTGTTTTGCCGACATGGTAAATCACGATGAGTAGCCAACAATGACTTCCTCTGTCGTTGTTGTTGCTGTTAAATACTTTGTCTTCTAGTTTTTATTTTTTATCCTAACTGGGTCAGCAGTTTTAGACGTGTTTGCTGGGGTATTGCAAAAGCGTTGTAAAGAAATTTAGGTTCCAACGGTTTTTGAGTAATCGTATTGGAGGGGGGATCACGTGCCCATTACTAGCACAAATATATACCTCAATGTAATAACATGTACTATATTTAAATCTAAATTTCAAAAAATTAAATATGGTTTGTTTGCTTGTTTGTACAATAATTACAAACTTCTCTAGACATTCGGCACGCAAGCTTTCATACAAATATTATAAATATGCAAAAAAAATCGACTTTATACAAAAACTGCTCATTCTGTGACTGTGATACACTTAAAGTATTCGTTCGAAATATAAATTTTTGTAGTGTCATTTACCTTTGAGTTCTGATTAGTTACAAGTAAGGCGAATCGCATACATCAGCATATAAAAAAAAATACATAAGAAATTTAAGATATTAAATTGGATATTCAAACAAAACAAATATGAATATGATTGTAGAATATGATTATGTAAATAGCATTAGACACAAAGTAATGGTTAAATTTTACTAGCAAAAGCAGAGACATGCATGCGCCCACACCAACAAGCAATGACACTACACAAAATTTTTGCATTACGACATAAATGACTAAGTGACATGCTAACTACAACAACTTACCCTTGACCACTGGTTCTGACACGAGAGTCATTTCCTCTTGTGGTATCATTTCCATTAGTCGCGCTATGTCCTTGGCCAACATATTATCTACAACATCCAGTAAATGTGGTTTTAGGGAATGGAATTTGCTAAAGTCTTGATGCTGCAGCACCTCCTGCATTTTCTTGATGTCTGGGAAATCACCCGGCGAAATGGAGTGTTCACGTTGAATTCGATCATAGATTTGACCCAGATTCTTAATTAGATCCTTCTTTTTACTATCTTTACCAAACACTGATGGCATATCTTTGCGTAATTCAGAAATAATGAAGGCATGTACCTTCGCCAGACGCGCACGCTTAATCAAATCGTTAAGCTTGCGTAGCGCTGCATTACGTGGCAGTGATTGCAAATCGCGAAACAGATCTTGTTCTTCATCTTCGAAAAGGCGACGATTGGCATCGAAACGTAATGGTTGATCCCAAAATGAACCGATATAGACACGTGCTACTTCGGGTGTTTGCAGCACTTTGCCTAAAGACCACATAAGCGCACCGTATACACGCATTAGCTGTTGGTGATCAATCATGTCAGCCTTGTTGAGTATAATGCGGATTTTATCATCATGACCCTTAAGCGCTTCAATGGAACGTCTAAACTCGTCTGAGATATCGAGTTTATGAGCGTCGAAGAGTAATATAATTCGATCCACACGCTCTGCAAACCATTCTAAGACGCCGGTGAAATCGTAACCACGATCGATACGTTGTTTTTCGCCTGATAATATACCAGGTGTATCAACAATGGATATCGCTTGCAAGACGGGTGAGTTGAGAGTAGAACATTGAAAACGATTTAAAAAGGCATTGCCGTATTTGCTTAGTGGACGGAATTGCTTTTTCGGATCGACAACAAGTGCATTACCAGGTATGACACCCTCCTTTTCATCATGCATTACGGCAATGAAACGATCTGTTGTGGGTTCAGGGCCAATACGAATGCCGGGGAAGTCGCGTTCCAGCAGGTAACGTATAAATGTCGTTTTACCAGTGGAGTATTGACCCACCAACAATATCATTGGCTTCGCATCAAAGTCAGGGTCTTCAAGCTTAGGTGAATGAAAATCATGGAACTGGTAGTGCTCCTCCAGAGGCAACAGCTTGCTGCGATAGATTTTCTTTAGCTCGCCAACCACATTCTCCACCACTTCTTGATTATTTTTCTCGCGCTTTAGAAAACTAAACATTTTGTTACAATTTTACACAACAATATAGCGAACGTTTTTGTAGCGGCAACTTTACACGGCAAGACTTCACTTCACAGAAAGGGCTGTAATAATTTACAAGAAAACAAAAAAATAACACACTAATTTAATATTGCATGGATTTCTATTTGGTTTTTCAACTTTCGCTTTTTATTTTAATTGAATTTCACGAATTCGTCCTACAATACTTGGCTATGAATCACACACACGTATACAAATTTATTTTTGGAAAAATTCCGTCACAATTTTCTTTCCACTTGCACCACTGCCACTTGTAAGTGTATATGCTGGGACTTGCTGGCGTTTATTATCCGTAGGCAGGTATTCCGCCCCGATATTTCTCACTGAGAAGCAACAATTTTCACTACGCCCCTTCCACAATCTTCAATATGACACATTACCAATGCACTAACTGTCTGATCTACCAAATCCTAAACGAACAGTCTATTGCGAGGTAACAGTAATTTATAAGGACTTCAATGTTCAATTTAATTTTAATATATAATTAGTTAATTACATTTAATTTATCTGTTCGTTCCGTCCACGAATCTGCACAAACTCGACTAGACACTACCACCAAAAAATCTGAATCAAATGTGAATATCATTTACGTTCTCTGGTAAAATATGAATAAGCAGAGATGAACGTCATCGGCTTTTTGACATTAGACAATGACGTTTTTAATTGGAAACCAACTGGAAAGTTTGACAAACGAGCAAGTTGCCACATTGTAGTTATTAAAATGTGGCCATATGACGTTAAAAGCTATTTGATAAAGGAAGGAAGATTTAAAACAATTTATTTCCTTTCAAATTAATTTATTTTTTATATAGAAACTTAATTTATGAAAAACTGAATTGGTAATTTATCAAACGACCATAAAATGTCTAAATTTTTGTAATGCGTTGAATTAAATTAAGTTTAATTTAATGTAAGTGGGGAACGAATTTTGTAATACAGTACTTAAAATGATAACAAAGTTGAGATAACAGTAACAAGCTCGAAGCTAATAACAGTAAACGTTTATGGAAATAAATCATAAACAATAGTTTTTTGGGTTGGTAGGGGTGCTCAAAGAATCTAATAATAATTATTGATATTTAAAATAATGGACTCATTCTAACCGCTTGATATTATTCTAACATACATCCACACATCAAGGCAAATGTATACGCGTATACAAACATATATTTATATCTTTGTATCATAGCAAAACGGAAGTTAAATTTTCACAGTCGCGCAATCTTTGTGAGCTTCACTGGCGTCAACCTTCTATTACAGTACGCACACTACACCGTAATTATTGAGTTTGAACACAGGCTCCTCCGTTGAGGTCACAATCACTTTGGCGCTATTATACTTAATAGCCTTGATTTCATTTGAGGGTTATACTGAAAATTCCAACGACGCTAAAATGCCATTACTAGACTATCATGTACATACATATGTACAAGCGTACAAATTTGAAAACATATCATGGATTGTTTGTGGATGTGCGCATTCAAGGATGCGCAATAGCGGGGAGCATATAAGCTATTGATAATAGAGCCGATGCTGTATTATGTGCTCTTCAAATATGCATAAGTTAGTATGAATTGGCCTCCGCTTGGCATTGACATTGTTGTCATAGAGATAGCCATTTACCGCCCCCAAATTTAATTATATTTATTTGTTTTTAACCACAGCGCGGGGGATTGAGAGAATTCAGTATAATTAATAGCGTGTAAATGAAACAGAAGAAAAACGAGGAACAGATCGCACAACAGTGTTGGCGTATGACTGCCAGAGGGCGGCTAATGACTCGTTGCTGTGACAATTGGCGGGGGTGTAGCATTCGTCTAGCAGGTGTATGCAGAAAAGTAGGCGATTTTGGACGCTATTGGTGGATGGTGAGGGGAAATAAGAAACCAGATGATATAGCAGCTAATTCAGTGAGCATATAAAATGCAAAGAAAACGAAAATGAAATAATATTGGAAGAAAGAATACTTGCGTTGGAACGAAAGACACATTAAAAATTAAATTTTATTAATTTCTTTTTGGTTTTTTGTTATTTTTTTGTTATCGGGGTTTTGCCTTCATATTTGTCGCGCTTTGCTTCAATAATTTTTGTAAGTTTTTTGTTTGTTTGTTTGCATAACGTAATTAATACATATTATATCTTAATATCAGCAATATCATAAACCTTTTACACGCCGTCTTCATCTCTATATCTTCATTTGCGGTAGCTTTATAGTTAATTTTCATATTTCATATTAACGTTAAGTATTTGTATATAGTATGTATGTATGTATAGGGGTAGGTAATTGTTACATTATTACACTTGTAAATTTCCATTACAATTATTATTGTTATAATTCATCGTAATTGCATCAAGTTGCATATATGTATGTAAGTATGTATATATTTTCAATACATTATTGTTTTTCGTTATGTTTAGCCTTTTCTTCTATATTTTAAGTATGCATGTATACAATTATTAAACCAATGTTTTTAAATTGTTTTGTTTTTAGTTTTTTGTTTTGTTTTTTTATTCCAACATGAGACTACTAAACCTAAACCACCTTCGACTCTCTTCTTGCATAATATATTTGTTCAAAACTTCTCGCAAACGCTATCGGTATCGCTACCAAACGTTAATTACTTGATTATTATCAGTACATTAATCGGATAGTAATCCGCTCGAGTGACAGTGCCACAAAAATACAAACGGACAAGTTTTGGCTTTGTGCTTAGAAAAAACAAAATAGTAAAGTCAAAATGTGAAAAGTATTTAAATATGCACTTAAGATAGCATGGAATGTAAGACAACAAAATAGTATGAGCATTGTGTAGTATTAAAGCAATAGTTTGCATACAAAATAATTAAAACAAATAGTTTACTTAATAAAGTGTTATTTAAAAACTAGAAAATTTTACGAATAATATTCAAATACTAATAAAAAAAAAACATATATGAAACCGAACTTTCTTTGAAAATTAGTTTAATCAACCAAAAAGCTATTAGTTCTATTACATTGCGCTTTATTTATCAACTGGTTAACAATTTTCCCTAAGTAGCTCTTTATAAAAGGCAGCAAACTTTCGTGAAACATTTCAAATGAATACATGCACGTATATACGTATCACTTTCAAGCACTTAATTGTTTAAAATCCATTTAAAGTTAGCTTCAAACAAAAACTTTTCAAAACTTTGTGAAACCGCACATCCAGCGCTGATAGCTTTTAATGCTTTTTCTCATTGTATCAGCACACATTTTGCTGTACTTACATATAAACACAAATGTTTGCTATTTATACATATTTTCGACATTATTTAACAGCTTACATAGTTACATGATTAATTTTAACAAACTAAAATTATTAGTTTAACACAGCTAATTATAAAACCTATCCGTTTTATTTTCTAGACCACTGTTTATTTTGGTTTCCTTTTATATACGTATATTTTATTTAGTAGTTTAAATTATGACACTTGTTTTTAGTTTCAGTGGTACACCATTTTCAATACAATACAGTTCAGAAGGTTTCGTGTTTAAACTTTATGTTTATTTAAGGTCTTTTCAATAAATGTATAAGGTATATTAAGGTATTTAGGAATTAGGGAGCTCTCGCTCTCGTGTTTCTTTAAACTTATTTATCGTTTTTGTTTTTATTCTTGTTTATGTCTGTTTTACTTCACCTCGAAAACATATATACGATTAATGTAAGAGTAATAATAAATATACACGTATATAATATTATTGTATTATGCTTAATAAATACATATATATAAATACAAATAACAAAACAACACACACAATGTAGGTAAGTTTAGAGCAAGAAATGGGGAATTGGGAACAAGTTTGCTTTTATGTGTATATGAGTGTATGTATAGGGTAAGGTATGCAATGACTTAAAAATTACAACAATTTTAGATGATTTTTTTTTTTTTGTGATAACAGGCTGATAGGTAGGCAATAAGTTAGGAATTACATAAATACTCATAGTAGCACAATCAATTTTCGGGGTTTGTTTTTGTTATTTTTGTTTCATTAAAGTTACAAATATCATTTTTAAAGTTCCAAGATTTCAAATTGAATTGTAATTGAAGTATTTATGAATTGATCTTTGAATTTTTTTTATAAATCTTATAATTTCCATTGAGTTTAATTAATTATAATAAATACACATCTCAATTGTTTGCGATTTTCTTTGATGCTTCTATGCTTTTAAGTAGCTTTAAATTTAATTAACCGTTAAATTTAATATTAAATAATTAATTATTGTTTGTCAACTAGTTGCTTATGGAGTGATGAAGTGTTTTGCTCTCATCAAATGTAACAGCTAAGCCTGCTCCCCTTAATTGCCATTGGGCAGTGGAACCACAATTTGCACATATGACTGTGGGAAGTAGCCGGTGCGTCCATTTAAAGAGCCTTCATACCAATTGTCGTCCACACGGCTCAACAATGTAATGGTATCATTTTCTTTGAAGCCCAATTCGCCCGGATTTTCTGGCTCGAAATCGTACAATGCCTGACAGCATGGTTGCTGTTGGCGTTGTGGTGTCGTAGCTCCCGGCACCAGCGATTTGGCTGGTGAGCGCAAGGGCGAGGGTAGCGGTGATGCCGCTGAAGCCCTATGTGCCGGTGTGCTCACGCTGTCCGTATCGTTAGTGCCGGTGCCATCGAGATTCAGATCTAACAATGTTTTGGGCACAAATTCAGCTTTTGGGCGGGATTCAGCCTCTTCTCGTTTTTCATGAAGTGTCTCCTGCAAGCCACGCAGTATTTCAGCGCACTGCGAGTGGAATTCGAAAAGCGCCTCAGCGAACGTTACCAATTGTGACACGTGTTCTGTGTCATTTTCGAGCAAGTTAAACATGCCCATTTGCGCTAAATGCAGCGATTCGGCAAATTTCTCTTCGGCGCCACGAATCTCCTCGTCTTTAGCTTGCCGGCGACGCTTGCAGTCAAAGTCGAGGCGTCTTCCCTGCAACTTCTTACGATGATGCATTACCTCCTTTAATTCTTTAGTTTGTAAGTGGTGTAATGGTTCTAAGACATTTTGCTTAATATTGTCATCCAGTGAGTATTTTACATCAGCCATTTGTTTCAGCGCTTCACCGAATTCGACAAGCGCTTGCGCGAATACACTATTATCTTCACCCAACTTCTTGCCATACATTAGCATACAATCGGCGAGTAGACCTTCTGGTTGAGGGTACGTATTGGACTTGGCTTGTCCGGATAGTTTCGATATACCCTTGACTGCTGCCATTTTAGCACGTGCCGTTGGATTTGGTTGAAGGAATTCCTTCGTCTTCAACTGCAGCTCCTCGACCAGTTCAACGGTGACGTCCGTCTTACGCTCCATTTCCATGAAGTCCATGTCCAGCTTTGTGCCCTCCGCCCCACCCATTTTTTCCGTCACATACTGGTTCGCCTTGTTAATTTGTTTCTTTAATCCTGCGAACGCCATCCCTGCAACTTTCGCTTTTTCACTCAGTCGTCAAGTCACACTGCGAATTTCACTAGAGCTATTAATTACGCGTTTTTCTGGTTTTCCAAACGATTCGGCGACTTTGTGGACTTTCGATTTGCACTTGGAATTTGTTTTTTATTAGATATTCCGATTTTCTCCAACTTTATTTAATTTTTTTGGCTAATGGACTTTTCTCGCACTGCAAATCGATATTTCACATCCAAAGAATTTGTGTACTTCGTAGCGGAGCTTTTGGTGTGTGTTGGAGATAGGAGAAGAAATGACTGGAAAATGTTTTGCACTGCGCCAACATTCGCCAACAGTGGGGGGCGATTCGACCCTGACAATTTGACATTTGGCAGTTTTGGGGCTGATTATGACATTCGTTGAAAAGCTCTTTTCAGCTGGTAAGGCAGTCTAATGTTTAACATAAATAAAGCAGTTTCAAGTACAGGGTGTATTTGTAATCATATACAATTCAAATGCGGGCGGAAGGAAATATTTCAAAATATTTTTTATTTCATAACAAACACCATGTATTGAGAGTTTAGTTTTTTTGTAAAATTTGTGTGAATTAGATGTAATGTTTCGAAATATTTTATAGCAAGATTTATCAAATTGAAATGTTACAATAAAGGTAATTATATTCTGTTAATGCAATAGTTATTGTTATCATATTTAAATGCTTATTGCCTCTGCGGCAGCTGGTGCACTTGCTTCCGCTGTTGCAGCTGCTTGTGCTCTCGCTTTTGCTTCATCATCTATGGCCTTCAACTCAGCTTTGGACTTCGATAGTTGTAAGGCGACGCAACGCATTTGAAACCAGGGCAATGTGGACACAGTACCGCAATTATTGAATCCGGATTCAGAATTGCTAAGTGTGTCTTGTACACGCTGTTGTAAATCAGCGGGTAAACCGGGAGTAACGAGAACTTTCTGCGCTTCTGCATTAAGAATGACATTTTGGAAAAACTGCGGTGGTGGTGGGCCAGCTCGCGCAATGCTCAAGCCCAAACCAAGATTCAATTGTGCCTGTAAGGTAAGTTTGTAGATAGTTATAATTAGACTGCGTTCATAAACGTTTATAAAAAGGTGTATCAGTGCAAGTGCTTCCGTTTGAGGTTATGAACACAAGTGTAGGTATGTATGCAATATAAAAGTGATCGTATTTAAACAAAAAGCTTACCTTTACCGCTACAATACCGCAAAACAATGCTAAAATTACTAAAAATTTCATACTAAGTTCTTGTTAGAATTCAAAAGCCGACTAAGAATTGGAATACAAATTTTTGGTTTTAGCGTTGCAACGGTTTCGTTGCACTTTTCGTTTTTAATTGTTCTCGCTACCGTTTATTGTGGCTTTTATATCCCAGTTTGGTTGGAAGCTTATCTCGGCTATGCGTAGATTTTTCCTTTAAATTGTTTATTTGCATTATTTGACATTTGTATTACATATACCGTATACGTATGTAAATGTCGGTTAAACGGTAGCAGTTTTATTAATAAAAATTTCATATGATGCTAGTATGTATATAAATGTGTACAGGTGATTGTGTTATCTTCCAAGCTTTGATTTACACATCTATTATTATTTGCACTACAAGCACAATTTTTAGATGTAAATATATACATACTATATGCAGGTTCATATACAAGTATGATCTAATTGTGCTGAGATCAGTTACGCATAGTAAATAGAAAAAAACACTTGCTTGCTCACGTAGAAATTGTTGCAGAATTTTATTTTTTTCTCAAACAATGTATGCACATATGTATATATATATAATACATATGTATGTAAGCGTGGGTGTAAACAAAATTTGCTTGTTCGCATTCCATGCATTTGCTTGCATATATTAAATATGTACCTATTTTTCTATAGGTATATTTTTATGTGTTGCAAATATTGCATTAAAAAATAATTGAATTAACATTTGAATTCAAAATTTTTTTTTTAATATGTAATCCCAAATACGGGATTAAAAAAATGTATTTAATTCCGCATACCGGGTTAAAAAATGAAACAAAAAACAATTTTAATCGCAAAAATCGGATTAAAAATTTATAAAATAAAAATTTAATCCTAAGCATATAACTAAGAATTAAGAAAAGTATTTGCTTTATAATTTTAATTTTAGCGCGTTCATTCAAACCAAAAAGTATTAAAAAAATTAATAAAAAAAACTACTTTATTAATTGATTACACATTTTAAGGGCATATTTATACTTATTTTAAGAATACACTGTAAAATTTGTAAAGAAAAAATTATATATTTTTGACTAATACACGATCTTCGACGGCGCTAAATAATGTGGTGGAAAAAAAATCAAAAATTGATCGTTTGATCTGCGTTTAAAAATATGTGAAGTTTTTTCAAAATTTTGGTAATTCTTGGTCTGCCAAAATTCGATAAATGTTCAGAAACTGATAGATCATTGAATTGAAAACTTTATATATAAAACAATTTTGATAGTGATCATAACATTTGTCTCCGGGTAAGGCACTCAAGCGAATTTAAAAATGTAGTTTTGCGAAAAACGCGTTTACCATAAAGATAAACTGATGGAGCAGTTTGAACTGAGCGGCCGCACTTTAAAAGGCTGCAACTCAAAAACTATTTGAGTTATCGATTTAAAGTTTTAGTATTTTATTTTCAAAGGTATAAGCTATCGAAATAGGATTTTTGTTTTAATTTTCAAAATACATTTTCATGTGGTATTTGTAGCTGTTTTATGCACTTTTCTTGTATATATAATATATGCAAATGAGTTTGGAGGCGCATGGCCGTCTGTTTCAGCATCGATTTCAATCTTAAATTGGTTTTTGTTATTTACTTCAGTGCTTATATATATTAATCTATAATAATACATAATTTTTGCTTTCCTATAGCAATGTAAGTAGATAAGTTTTCTTAAAATTAATTTCATTAACAAATATGCTTACTAATAAAAAAAAGTTATGCATACCTATATGCTTATAAAAGTACTAGTCTAGTTAATCTATATAAATATTAAAGTTGATTATATATTTGGTTAAATTTTTTTTCCAAAGGGGGTTCCATTTCTTAATGCAAATAGCAGCGAATAATATCAGTTGCATTATATACAAGAGCAAATGTACGTATGTAAGTATGCGTATATTTGCGAACACGCGTTTTTATTAAGTGCGTGTAAACATATTTATATAAGCAAATATTTTTTTCTTTCATTTCAAGCTCCAACATGCTGCTTATTTTTACAGGTGAATGCATAGCACTGAGCCTTGTTTTTGTTGTAAGCGCATTTGTTGTCGCATATTTTCTTTGCAAAATTGAAAAACTAAACAGTTTCCTTGTCAATTGCTGCAACTGCTCGACTTGCTTTCCTTATTATTATTATTTTTTGTTTTCGCCTTTTGCTTTTATTAATGCCTTTTTGCTAAAACTGCTTAGATAAAGCCGTTACCTGTTGCCTTCTGATGGTAAAGTATATTATTAGTATTTATTTTTGTTGTTGTTAGTATTATCTAGCACTGAACCAGTAGATATTTGTTGAAACATCTGCTGTCCCTTTTGGCTGGGTTCAGTTGAACGAGTTTTTCTGCGATGCCTTTATGTTTATACAGCGCTACATTCATATATAATATATGAGCGTACATAGTATATATTTGTCAATGTAAAGAAGTTGCATACATACACACACACACGCGTAAAAGCATTCCTCAGCTTGCTGCAGCGCTGTCGCTGTTTTTGCTATTGGCATTTCCTGCGGTTTTCACCCTTTATCATTCTACTGGAATTTTCAACAAAAAAAAAAAACAAGAAAAGCCGTTAACTATGGTTGCACCGAAGCTATAATACCCTTAACAGGTGCATTTTTTATACTAGAAAAGTGTATAAAAAGAACTTTATCTTGATTCCGATCGTTTAGCTTGTATGGCAGCTATATGCTATAGTGGTCCGATATCGGTGGTACCGACAAATTAACAGCTTCTTAGAGAGAAACAGACGTGAACAAAATTTCAGATCGATATCTCAGGGATCTGTTCGCGTAAATACAGCCAGACGGACATGGCTTAACCGACTCAGCTCGTCATACTGACCATTAGTGTGGAACGAACATTTTTTTTTTAGATTATAAAAAAAAAAAAATTTAATAACCTACTCACTTTTAAAGTAAAGTTTCGAGGTAAAATTTTTATTTCGTAAAAAATGTTTGATAGGTGTTCTAGAAGCTGTGGTGACTCCTCTTTCTGGCCAATTAAAAGTTATCAACTTAAAACAAATCATTGTGGTCATTATTGGAGTTTTAAAAAATAGTCTTAAACGATAACAAGCTTTCCCTAAGCGTTAAAATAAATTTTGAGTCAGAAAACGTCAAATTCGGTAATTTTAATATTTATAAATGTAAAGAGTTTAAACCAAAAAAAAATTTTTTTTGTCCAAAAATTTTAACTCAAAATTTACCTTAAAAGTGATGATAAAACTTTTTTTTTTCCAAAATTTTTTTTTTTCAAAAATTTTCTTTTTTTATAATCTACAAATTTTACCCTCAGGCTAAGCAAACAAACATTTTTTTTTCGCTTCACCCTACTGACCATTTATATCTATATTCTATATGTGATCCCCGACGTTGCCTTTTGGGTGTTACAAACTTCGTGGTCAACTTAATATACCCTTTTCCGTGTACATAACAGATTTACAAAAACATTAAAAAAGTCTGCAAAACGATAACTTTTCTACAGACTCAAGACACCGTCCATTTCAATTATTACTTTTGTTTGTTTTTGTTATCATATTGGTTTGGCTTCAGTTTCTGCCACCTTTTGGCATGCAAATTTGAATTTGAATGAAACTGCTGGCAGCGCGCGCGGGACGGTACAGACATTTATCATATGCGGCGGAAACTCGTATTTTTTTCAATTCTAGTCACAATATTGTGTTACAACAACAATTACAGCATTTACAACAACATACTGCTTGTTGTTGTAGTATTATTTGAAGCGATTGACATGTTGTAATTCCGCTTAATAACGGATGTGCTGGAGGGGTATTTATGGTTGGGATTTGAGTTGGCTTTCATTTAGATTAGAATTTAATAAAAAAGTGATGTATGCTAAACACGTGCAACAACAAGTATCTCCGCAGGTGTCAATTTATTATAGCGTTTGCATTGATGACTTATTTGGCTTACAAATGTTGGGGTATCAATATTTTGACAATAACAACGTCAACAATTAACATGATGGAAGTGGCTTTGAGAAAACTAGACGATTTCAGATATACAAACAAATCTATACCATACATATAAATTGGGACACATAAATATTATTAAGGATTTTTAATTTAGCTTTGGCTTCCGGCTTTTGACCGGCTTTGAATTTCATAGCACACATTTTCTTTTGCCAAATTCAAACTATGCGAGCAGACTCCCAAATTGAAAACTATTTTAGCAGCTTACGTGTGTATTATCCAATTATTTTATACCTGCAGCGTATTTGTTTTCACTAAATGAAAATATTTTTCCGAATTCATTCTAATCTAATGAAATTCTAAGCTTGCTGTAGATTGCAAAATGCTCAAGGCCAATTCAAGTTGGTTTGTAAAACAAAGAAAAATTATATTTGCACCTGCATATTTTTATTTTCATTGCACATAATCGGCACAAAGAGTTTCTAGTTATTTCATAATTGGTAAAATTATTTGGAAAATGTCTTCACCCATACACACATGTGCCATATGTATTGTTATTGTAAATGTTTATTCAAACTACTCGAAATGTATACTAGGGTGTGTAAAAAAATCGATCTGGTGTGACAACATAAAAAAGGGTTGTTTGAAAAAAAAAATGCTACTGTATCAGAAATTTTAAAATATTAAAGGTATATATATTTTAAAAATACACAGCACAATTTTTGTAGGAAAAAATTAAATAGTATTTTACGAGTTGCACGAGATCTCTAACGACACTAAACAAAGATCCACTACTGCAGTGATTCCGTCTTTCTTCGTGAATGAAAATTGCAAGAATATCTCTCTAGAAGATATTGTCAGTACAATAACCTACGGTCGAAACAAGTTAATAATTGACAAAATGGCGTATTTCACAAAAAGTTGATTCTTGCCTCAAATTTTGTTCGTTTTTAGACTGCCAAATTCGATTTTTGATCAGAAACTGGTAGATCATTGTATTGAGAACTACATAACATACACAGAACAAACAGAATTTGATAGTACTTGGATAATTTGTCTCCGAGTAATCACTTAAGCAAATTTAAAAAGTATAGCTTTGAGAAAAACACATTCCAAGGCAAACTGATGGAGCTGATTGAGCTGCAGGGCTACACTTTAGAATCCTGTAACACAAAAACTATTTGAGGTATCGATTTAAAATTTTAGTATGTTATTTTTGAAAGTATAACCTATCGAAATGTAAAAAAAATATTATTTTTTGTTTGTTTCTAATTCCACACTTGGTGTGCCCCTTAAGTGCTTTCTTCATACTTGGGCATAGTATTGCTTCTGTTGTTTAAGAAAATATAAGATAATTAAAATTTTTTTTATATTAAATACTTTCTATAAATATTTATAAGAATTTGAAAAAAAAGAAATTCGCTGTAAGGGAATATGCTTTAAACGAAGTAAACCATCAGTACATTCTCGCAAATCAAGTCGTCAGCATAAGTTTAAAAAAGCAACTGCAAAGTCTTCAACAAATGTGATTTTCAAGAAAGAAACAACAACAATAACACAACTTAAATAAAAGTATATTCGCTGAACAACACTCACTTCATGAGCACAAATATTATAAATCACAATTTTGTGTTGAAGATTCTACAACTCCGCTACTGCCACAACAATAAGCTCAATAAAGAAGTAAAGAAGATTTGTAAAAAAAAAAACACTGCAAACTACAAAAAATTGCAAAAAGAATAACAATAACACCAATAACAGCAGCTACTGTTGGCGCTGGCATCAAAGTTAGATCAACTGCGAGAAAGTGTACTTGCAACCTGGCTCAAACTCGCAACAGCTACACACCGCCGTGATTCTGCAAAGTACGGTTATGGCATTGGCATTAGTTGCAAGCAGCAGGCATGCTGCTCTTGCGCTGAAGTCATAAAGAATTGTGAAATATCATAATTATTACATTACCCTTGAACTTTACCGAACTTGCCACTTGCCACACTTTGCAGTCATTTTGACTGCTGCCAGCCAGCAGCCGCCGCCCTACTGCATTAATGCGACTGCAGTAGACATTAGAAACCTATTCTTTCTATTGCCTCACACTCACTTTCAAAGCCAAAATGCAACGCTGTGTTGCAAGGCATTTAGTTCTGCACACGCTTTCATACGGCTTTTAAACATACAAATCACTACCTGCCAACCAAATAAGCCAACTGAGCTTTCTTTGTATGTGTGTGTGTGTGTGTGCGTGCAATCCCATAAGAACTGTGAATAACTGATTTCGGTGTAAGGCCATGTGGCTCAACTTCAGTGAGACTGCAGGTGCAGTTTATATGTGTGATTGCTTCAGTTGTTATTGTTATTGTAGCGTAGTAAGCTCAGCGGCTATTCAGCCTAACGGCAAACTTTACCCGTTTGCGGCCAAATACAATTGACTCACTGATGAGGTTGCATGCAACAAATATATAAATGTATGTTTGTGTATGTGTGTGTGTGTTTCATAATTTATGTATGTATTTGTTAGTAGTAGTTGCCGGTCTGTTGGCCATCATTAATAAGACATTTCGACCAATTGCTTTCGAACTGCGGGCATTCTGTGCCGCATGTAGCATTGCTGCCCGTCGGTCTTGCCGCATTCTTACAGCAGCGCCAAGATGGTGGAGAGCTGAGTATGTTCGCACATGCGGAAAATTTGATGAGCCCAGCATAGAATCGGATTGGCCAGACTCTTTCTTATATACATTAGTATACACTCAATATCAAAATTGACCCGGACTGGTCCATATAAACTGTGCGCGCAAACCGATTCGATAAATTTATTTTCTTAGATCGGCACAACTTTTTTTATGTTCCTGTGAAGTTTGATCTTCTGATCTCCATATGTCAATTCGTATGCGATTTTTACCATGGCAAAATTGTATTTCTATAAACACCAAAAATAAGTAGTGAACTTACAAAAAAAGTTCTTGTCGTGACGACTCTTTTAAGTTGTATTTGATGCTGAAGACCAAAATGGCTAATAAGCTCGCTTTTCTAAGGTAGAGTTAACGTACTAGGTATGTAGGTAGATAGGTAGAGTGGTTGTCTAACGACGCGCTCAGGCTTTTAGGAGGTCCATTGTGATACCACCGTGATTAAAGTAATCTCACTCTATTGGCTTCTCTTTGAACCATCACGTGCTTTTGATGAGTTCATCAGTACAACAAGTTGTGATTCTTTTTCTATATAGAGCCTTACATTTGCATAGTAGATGTTTAATAGTCTCCTTCTCTTCTATTTACTGACTGCTTCAACAGTAGTCATTATATGGCGTTCCTAGTCTACTGGTATGTCTGCCTATTAGACAGTGACCTGTTAGCACTTCTACTAGAGTTTTTATATCATTTCGTTTCACTTTTAATGCTAACATTGGTAAAAAAAATTTTGGTTTGTTTTGTCGATATTAAGTTGAAACATATTGCTCTCGGTCCGTTGGTTTACCACAAATGTCAGAATTGTTAATCATGGATGTCTGGCGAACGATTAGTATTTGGGATCTGAATAATTGTCAGCCGATTACCTTGTAATTCGAAAATAACTGATCAATGTACATTTTGTTTAGTTTAGAGAAACAATAAAACGATCAAAATATATGTAGATTAATTTGTATTACGAACAAGTTTTTTAAATTCTTTACGTCTCTCTTTGATGTTTTACTGAGTCTTAAAGTTTTACATGTTACAAAATAGAATTACCAGTTAATTTTGACTGCAGGGCTCTAAGTATTTTAATAATTTTCGAAAAAAATTGTTTCAAAAATTTAACCCTCTAACGTCCTAATGAAATTTATTAATAATTTTGGGGCAATATTTAATAAAAAAAATCTTTGTACTTATAATATAAATATATATTAAAAGCACGCTCGACTGGTATGCTCATAAATTTTAACCCTTTGACGGCTGTCTGACAGTTTAATTTGCACTTATTTTCGAAAAATTTCTTTGAAATTTTGTTATAACGGTTAAATTGTAAATTGAATTTTATTTGTGTGAAAACTTTTTTTTAATTACTCAAAATTATTACTTGCATAAAATACGCCTGGGTTAAGGCAGCAGCACTCCTGTGTGCAATGACGCTTGACCGCTGCGCCAACGAAAGTGCAACAGTCAATGCTTAGTTGCCTCACACACGCACATCTATCTAAAACCATTTTATGTATGTATCTCTATGTATGTATGTAAGTATGCCGTTATGTAGCTGCACGTGCATGCAATCATTTTGTGTGGCAAATTCGCATTAAATTGCTGTAATTTGGCTGCCATTGCTTATGCTGCATTGGTAATTGCAACTTGGGGAAACTAATTTGTTTGCCTCGGAGATTTACGATCGCTTGATTAGACGCCAAATATAAATCAAATATTTTAAAAATCAATGAAATGCAAAGGTAGAGCAAATAATTGAGTGAAAATGAAAGTTCTTGAAATTATTATCAAGTATATGTATGTAATAGCTCATCTGAGATTCTTAAAGAGCTGTCACTTAAATTACTGCTTAATTTCTTACAAATAAATTGTGCATAAACGAAAATTTCGACCAATTGCTATAGCCAAGAGTCATTTATCTGCCTGGCTAACTGTTTGTGACCATTGAATAATTTGCATGAATTTATAATTATTTAATTTTACAGTTTTTTTTTTTTTAAATTTGAAATTCATGTCACTGATAAAGGTTCTCCGCTTTAATTAATCTATTACTGACAGGTTTGCACTTTCCTGCAGCTTAAAGTTGGTTGTGAGTAAATAATGAGCACAAATTAAGTTCGTTACAGTAAATTAGCCATTAAATACTAAATTTTTATTTGTGTTTATTTATTTTTAATTTCAGACAAATATTCTTTCCTTTATCAGAAATAAAAGTCGTATTTCATGACCTAAAAATTAATTCATTAAGTAAAAAAAAATGTGTATTTTTAGATATTTTAACCCAAGACCAATTTTAAATTTTGATTTCGAGCTTTGGAAATATTTAACAGTATTTATGAGCTTAAAACTCGACATTTGCTTTCATTTTCGTCGGATGGAATACACAAAAACATCGTTCACATCCCGCAATTCACCATATAATATTTTGTTCTCAATTTTAAATTTATTTCATCCTAATATTACCGGCTAAAAATTAAATTAAGCTCAATAAGAGCTTGGAACATAAGAGGTATGTTCAGAGAAAAGGCGAATTTCGAATTTATTTGAAAAGTACTTATTTATTCATGAATATCTATTTTGTCCCCTTAGAAGAAATTTCCCTCGGATACAATTGTGGCAAACCGCTTTCCTGTTATTGGGTTTCTTCAGTTTAGATAATAGGAAAAAGGCACAGGGAGCCAAATCTGGTGAATACGGTGGTTGAGACATGACTACGGGGTTTTTTTTTGCCCAAAAATTTCAAATAAGCATTGATGTGCGAGCTGGTATATTTAGCAATTTCGAAACAAACTTCGCAGCTACACATTTCATGCCCAAAACATTCGAGAAAATTGCATGGCATGAGCCGATTGATATGCCAACATCCTCTGCAACTTCCCTAATAGTGATTTGACGATTTTCCAGGACAATTTTTTTCACTCTTTCGATGTTTTCTTCGCTTGTTGAGGTGATCGCATCTCCAGGATGTTCATCGTCATCAATATCTTCTCGGCCTTCTGTAAAGCGCTTGTACCACTTATGAACACTTTTTGGAGACAAAGTGGACTCAGCGCATGCCACAGTCAATATTTTAAGTGCCTTGGAGCACTTTATTAAATTTATAACGCAAAATTTAATACATACTCGTATTCTTTGATCCATTTCTTTCAAAAGTCAACAATCGAAGAGCCCACAAAAACGTGACTAATTTTTTCTGTTGTTAAAAACAAACTACTAATCGAAATTGGCTCCAAATGCAAGCACATGATAAACAGATGTCTCCGATTATAACAAAAACAAAATTTCGATAATCGAACGTACTCAGCCCGCGAAAATCAAAATTCACCTTTTCCTTTGAACACACCTCGTACATTCCTGTAAGAGTAGCTGTGTTACGCAATGAGAAAGGAAAACTATATTGATGGATCAGAATTTTTCGATTCGTGTATTAATGTAAATGTTGTTCAATCGGTTTTCGAACTCTTTTGGAGACTTTAAAGTGGGTGTCAAAATATAATGTAAGAATTTTCCGAAAGCATCGTTAGCTTAAAAAATTAATGAAGACTACGGAGCTTTCGAATTTATAAACCCAATTAAATATATATTTCGATTAAGCAGATCATATTTCTTGATCGAAGTAAGTTTCATACGTCTTTACAAAGTTAAGGTTTAAGTAATACTGTTATATAAGCCACTCAACAGTCGAGGCTTCATTGGTTTGCAGAAAAGTTCAGTTCTAGATGTATTGCCTCACAATTTTCAACTTATGGTGATATTTTGGGTATTAAAAAAAACTACTGTTCAATTGTTTTAATATTTTAGGGGTAGTTATATTTATACACATTAGGGTGGAGCGAAAAAAAATTTTTTTTTTGCTTTGAAGATTATAAAAACAGAAACTTTTTTAACGTCTCCAGTTAAAATTTTTTTGGAGAAAAAATTTTTTTTTTGGATTTAAACTTTTCACATTTATATAAAAATGATCGACTTTGATGGTTTTTCACTCAGCATTTTTTTTAACGCTTCAGAAAAGCATGTTGCCGTTTAAGACTTGTTTTTAAAACTCCAATAATGACCACAAAATAAATTTTTTTTAAGTTGATAGTTTTTAATTGGCCAGAAAGAACTCTCTTCTGCTTCTAGAACATTTCTTAAACATTTTTTACGAAATAATTTTAACTCGAAATTTACTTTAAAAGTGCCGCCTCTAGATGTTAAAAAAAAATTTTGTTTGTTTTATTCCAAAAATTTTTTTTTTTATAATCTACAAATTTTACCCTAAGGCTAAGCAAAAAAAATAAAAAATTTTTTTTCGCTCCACCCTAATTAATATCTTAAGAGTACACTGTAAAACAAATTAAATGTTTTCTGAGTAACGCGCGATCTCCGACGGCGCTAAATTAAGGTCCTCCAATGTTGCAGTGATTGCGGCCTTATTCGTGAATCAAACCTAGAAAAAATCTTTAGAAAATATTGAACGAAAGTATTAAAACGAAACGGAGGTGTTTTAGAAAAAGAGCTAAATTTTAGATAAAATTTTTTTGTCGTTTTTGGCCTTCAATTTTTAAGCAGATCAAAAACAGATCATTGTAAGGGGAACTATGTACAGAACATGCGTATTTCGTAAGATGAAAATCCGATAGGTAGAATAATTTTGAGTTTCCCTTGTATTTTTATGGGTGCAAAAGCTTCATTGGAACAACCGTAGCTACTAGAACCCGTCCATACAATACCAAAACCTCAAGTACATTTGTGAAGTGAAAGGATGTACTTATTCCATAAAATCATGTCGATATATAAAATATTAACAAAAATTATCAGAGCGAGAGGAATAGTATATTTTTATTTTTTTGTATTTTATTTGAAATTTTATTGAACAAAACTTACCACCCTACTACAAACACCAAAACAATAGCCAAGCCAACAACTAAGCGAAGCATATGCAAACATGAGTTATTTGCATATCTCTCAGGCACAGAGCAACTTGTAGCAGATCCCAACGCACTTGGGCGCTCTGCGCCTACGAACTCTACAAACTCAACTTGATTTAGTTGTATTTTTGTTTGAGTCTTTCAATTTGAATATAATCAAGTGCGAGTGCAAAATACTTCCAATTAAATGCGGTCACACCCTGAAATGGCATACAATCCCAGAGCGAAGGCGAGCAGAGCGGCGAAAACTGAAAACAACAATTGTAAAGTGGTAACTAGATGACAAGGCGTATGAGCAACATACGTCACAACAACATACGTATGTACAAATGTATGGGTGTTGCCGGCGCAGCTAGTAGAATAACGGTTGTTGAACTGAGACTTTGGCCAGAGGCGAAATTAGAGAATGAATATACGCAGGTTGATTTGTAGCATACATCTAGGCTGAGTGGCAGCAGCGGGCAGAACATGGCAGAACGACACAACAACAGCAACAATAACAACAACAGCGAGCAAAACGACAACAAATGGCAAATGACAAGTGCAAAGTTTTGTCACTTAATTGAAATATTCGCCCGAAGATTAAAACTTTCACCAACATTTTGGTGTGAATTTTTAAAAGTTTCACTTGTTTTACATGCGAGCATTCGAGCGAGTTGCCAGAGCGATGGAGACGTAATACCGCAATTGTGCATGCGTATGTTTAACTGTATAATAATTCAAAAGTTTTCTCTTCAACAAAAAACACAAAAACAATTGCCAACAAAAAGGACACTGACTAATATACAACAAACAACAACAGCAACGACAGCAGGAAAGCAGAAATTAGCAACAACAAAAAAAGTAATAATCATCAACAGCTCAGCCAACTAAGCTAAGTAAACAAATTAAGGCAAAACAAAGCGGGGAAAAAATGGAGCTGCACGAAATGGCAACAGCCCCAAATCAGCGCCAGCAAATGATAGTGGCAAGAGTAATAGCATGTTGTCACCATTCCGCATGCAAATCGTACGCACACCTACTTTTGTGGTGTTGCAAAGTTTGCATATGTGTGTGTAGCAGGTTTTCCAAACACATTTATCGGCCACAGCCAAAAACGGTTGGTTCGAGTTTGTCGCTAGCACTCGGTTGATAGTGGGTTTGAAACTAGGCTACTCTTAGTACAAGCTAACGAGCTTATTTGGAATATAAAGAGTCTCTAATGGAATGGAAGATAGCTTACAAGTATTGGAACACAGTATTCCAGTTTTTATATGCTGAACTATATGTTCACCGGATTTTAAGGGTTAAGTGTATTTAGAACCCTCAGAAAAAGTGTAATTTCGACATTTTTCTGGGCGTAAGGGAAAAATAGTCAAATTTCTCTCTTTCCCACTTTAGAAAACATGTATTTAAGCGATATTTATAGGTAAGGAAAGATTACTTTTTTTTACCGAAAGAAAATGTAGTAAATTATTTATAACAAAAGTTGAAACAATAAGAAAAAACAAGAAAAACTTTAACTTTCGCTGCACTTTCGGTTGCACCAAAGCTATAATACCCCTCACAAATACAAAGGCTCCTTACAAGAACGTGATTTCGATCGCTCAATTTGTATGTCAGCTATATGATGTAGTGATCTGATCTGAACAATTTCTTTGGAGATTGGATTATATTGAAATAGTTTTCTATGCAAGCACTTGATTCCGATCGTTCAGTTTATATGACAGCAATATGCTGTACTGGTCCGATATCGGCCGTTTCGACAAATGGACAGTTTCTTGGAGAGAAAAAAGGCATGCAACTTTTCAGATCGATATCTCAAAAACTGAGGGATTATTTATATATGTATGTATATATTTTGTAGAGTCTTCAACTATGTGTTACACACCGCGCAAATAAGATTTGGTAGATATCTAATATTATGTTTTTGGACCTTACAATGTATATTAGGCGTTTACTTCGGCGGTGAGCTCTTTTTTCATACCAAATCTCTTTACACCGTGCTACCACTTGCGGTTATTAAACTTACAAGAACTCGTCTATATATAGATATATATTTTGATGAATTGTAAAATCTTTTATTTTATGAAATCATCCTCATTTAAGTCTTCATTATCATATATTATATATATTTAGTATATGCATGGCTTTGGGATCACTTGTCAAAGTTAAGGTGCTTGCGTAAGATTTGTTGAGGTTAAACTTTCGCAACTATGTTATGTAAATGGAGAAACTTATAACAATGCTAGAACTAAGTGCTTGTGAATGTTCAATAGTTTTCAGATTAAGTTTTTATGTTTACCCATATCAGACGTCTATTGCTTCAAGCATCTTCTTTGTCCAACTATCCAAAAATATATATATATATATATATTTTTTTTTTTTTTTTGATTATAATGATAATTTCTGAAACGGTAACCAATCTTCAGAGATCCATCACGAGTTTCAGCTGCTGTAAGAGATTCTTCCTCTGCTTCACAGTTAGTCTTGTAAATATAGAGTTAGGATCAAACAAATAGGTATTTCTTTATATTTAGCTCCAAACATTTAATATATTGCAGATGAACATCGCAGTGTTGCATTTTCCATCTACTGAGAGGTTGTATTTTTCATTTACTGAAATTTTAAAATAGCCATTAACTTGTCGAACAACGCTCGTAATTAAAGCTTTTGAAGTCTGAAATAACGAAGTAATTATTTGTACACGTACTTAACACACATGTATTCTGAGTTTTGTTTGTTTAGCTCGAATGGTTTACTGGTGGGTTGATGGAACCCTAACGCTGTCACGCCCCTACATTAAATGCTGCTTTTTTATAATACTGCATATGCTGCAACTCATTTTACAGTCTTTTTATTGTGATTACAAATCATTTTGTTGACACTATTGTTGGCTATATACATATGTACTCGCCTGTATGTACAAGTATAGATGTGTGTAAATATATATATAAATCTGCAAACAAATATATTTCCATAGAAAGCCTCGCACTAAAATTATAAATTGTGCGGTTTGCTATAATGACGGCACTGCCCGCCCCACACACCCCATCGGCCAGCTGCTGTTGCCACACCCACAACACAGCCATACAAGTGCGCGCAGTCTTGTAATTTCTTGTCAAAACTGCTGCATAAATTATGTCAGTTGGCAAAACATGTCGAGTTCCCAGCTGTCATAACTCTTTCTGACACTTCCATTCAATCTCGTCACTTTAAAATTATTTAAATTTGTTTGCAGTGCTGTCTCGCTATGAATTTATCATTTCGCTGTAATTTTTGCCTCATTTGTGCGTGTGGTTGGGTGTTTGAGTTGTTTTTGCTTTGCTCGACTTTTTCGTGGGCGTTTTGCCAAAGACAAGCTGCCAGTTCTATGGTTAGATTTTTGTAGCTCGCTTTAGTTTAAATTGTTGTACTTGGGTACAAGTTAAGATTTTATTACAGCGGTATTTAGCGGCTAGTTGAGCAATTTAAAAAATTATATAAATAATATTAAATACTTATATATAAATTTAATTAAATTAAAGCTCTTATTCATAAAAAACTAATTTTATATCCAACTTTTCATATGAAACAGAAAAAGATTGGGAAGAGAAGAAGAAGAAGTAAAGTATTAAACTTTGGTATAGCCGCCCTCTTTTCTCTCTCTACTTGATTAAATCAGAATATTGCACTTATAACAGTTGTTTGTTCGATTCCACACTCATATATAATAAGCGCTAGGCCTGCGCAAGATATTCTCAATGAGATTTCTCACCTTTGACTTTTTATTCATCACCATGATGTTTGAGGTTAAATGCTTGAAAAACTAAAAAAAAGTTGTTGCTCTGTAAAAATTCAGCTAATAACTCAATTTTTTATGGGTAACAGTAACAAAAATTTTAAAAATTACATTGAAATTGTGTGTACTCTTATAAGACGCTGTGTATTGTAGATTTCCTTTTCTTGTGATTTACTTATTGTCGTTATTTGCAGATCCATTTTGGTCATAGATTATTCTTGATCGACCAGATTCTCATAGATCGACGAAGCGCTTTCAGCTTACCACAAACCAACAAGGTGTGCCTACTGAGATATTTCAATCTCAGTCTGGCATAAACCGTGAAAAAGTGGAGGAAGTGACAAGATGATTCCACCTCGCCTTCCTCCAACAACATTGGCACAGAGCGTACGACAATTTAGCCACATCGTGCGTGAAGCGATTGAACTGGGTCCAGTCGGAACGGCGAGATTGACTTTGCTAAATACCAGTAGTTCGGGGGGCCCCTTACCGTACATTCGCGTCCAGAAGGATATTCCACAAGCTCTGTTTGTTGACCAGCGCTTGGTGAGCTGTCTAGAGGTTCAAAGCTCCAACACCAGAATGCAAGAAGATATCGGAAAACCAAGTCGCTTCCAATCAGATGAAAATGGGAAAAAGTGCTTTCCCTAGCAGCCGTCGATTCCGCTTTGACCGGGCACCCATTCAAGTCTAATAAGGAAGAAGCTTCAAGCTATTGCTAATGAGGTTATGTACTCCTTAACTAGTTTTCAGTGAGTTTAAAGTCAGTATAGCTTGGATATCGAAGTGAAAGGACACCTCTGAAGAACGAAGGAACAGTTGTTGTAACTTTGAATATTTTTACAAGGCAAGATTTTGTATTGACGGGCCGCCTTATTTTCACCTGGGCAATGCTTCCATATAGGTGTGCTACAAAATACACCATATTTACTATAGATACTGATACCATCAGTCAATATTTTTTTTTTTACGAAGAGAGTAAATTACTTCCATTTTTTTAAAAGTCTAATTTTCCGGTCTTATTGCCGGTTTAGTCCGAGATCTTTCTCTGCATTGTACACACATATATGATATCATCCATACTAGCGTTGACACAGAGCTTACTTGCAGTACACCTTGAGATAGTTGACCGTCAACAATGACTCATTCTTTACTTAAGTATTTATTAATTCGATTCACGAATATACCTACTTTACAGATAAGAAGTGGGAATTGTTGTTGTGGTGGTTTAAACTAACCCATAGTAGTCGGTGACAGTCATAATACGATTATATGTTTGTCATTTAGATTAATATTTCCTCATATAGTTCTAGTTCTCACAGCGTCTTCAATTAGGACCACATAATGCTAATGATGCGTCATTAATATATTTAGCTCGATGCTAGATTGGCTGGCTCTCGGGTTATCAGAATTTTATACAATCAGTAACGTTGACTTGCTGATCTTATATTTGCTCGTGTTCAGTTTGAAATGTGAGCTTAATACCTTTGCGCTGAAATTAATGATTTAGGTATAGTTATTATGTTTCATTAGGATTACAAATCTCATATCATATGTCACTATGTCACACATATATACTGGAGAGATCAAATGATTTGACCGGATTTTTATTATATTTTTATACTCTCACAACATGTTGCTATAGAGTATAATAGTTTTGTTTCACGGTTGTTTGTATAACCTAAAACTAATCGAGTTAGATATAGGGTTATGTATATATAAATGATTAGGATGAAGAGACGAGTTGAAATTCGGGTGACTGTCTGTTCGTCCGTCCGTCCGTTACTAAAAGTTCGACGAGTCAAGCACTAAACATGACAGAGACATTAAATTTGATCTTCGGAATGATATGAGATGACTTTATAGGAAACACGTTTAAAATTAGCCAGTGGGCGTGGCACTGTCCACTTTTAGGTGAAGACCCATATCTTGGAATCTGCTTAACCGATTTCAACCAAATGTGGTACATAACATTACTCTCATAATTCTATGTTGTAGTGTGAAAATGGGTAAAATCGGATTACAACCACGCCCATTTCATTCCATCTGATTCTTTCACTTTCCACTATGCAAATCAAGCCCAAATGATTTAAAGTATGCCACCTTTTGAGCAAAAATTGTCTAAAGCGAACCAAAATTGTTCAAGCGCCTAGGTACTGAATATATGGATCCCTGTGCCTATAGTTGACTTTTTACCGAAAATATCGGTCAATGTGTAAGATATATATTTGAAACTCATATAATAATATAATTAAAGGAAACTCTTGATAATAGTATGTTTTTGTGCCAAAAATGTGTTGAATCGGATCAATACTACCTTTAATATAAGTATAAAATTTTGCCAAGACCTGAAGTCATTTCCCGGGCTGTGATTCTTGCAAGTTGCGAGAGTATAAAATGTTCGGTTCGGTTAGAACTTCCTTACTTGTTCTTTTTTTTTAAGCGTGTTATAATACATAATGCTACATATGGATCTTCCCCAGCTTCTATAAATCATTTCAACTTTTGTATTGTGTTACCCTGTATAATTTATATTATTAATAGAATGACTTAAATTTTCCGTCTACCCGAAACATTCTCTGGCTTATCGCACAATAGGTCAATAACTTCATTATATATACGACCATGTTGTTGCTGGAACCGAAAGAAATCTTGTGATAAAAATATTTATTCATTTGTGGGATCAAAGGAGCAAAGCTGATATAACCGTATAAACAGATAAGCAAATTTGTGTGTTGAAATATATACTTGTATAGGTACACCTATTGCTTATCACGCCGTGGAAGTAAATACAAATATTTGTGAGTACAATATGCTAATTAAGATCACCAGACCCAATGCAGCGCGCTTATCAGCTATATATAATACATACATGTGTGTATGTATATGTGTACGTACTGTCAACAATGTGCAGATAAACACGGTGAAAACATCTCGAAGACGCGCCATGATAAAACTTTCGCAGCGTTTCTATATTTCACGAACCATTTGCGGGCGTAAAGAATCAGTGCTGCAGAAAGTCTCGCAGAAGAAGGCAAGAAATTTCACAAAGCATCACACAAAACAAAAATACGTTCAAACCACAAACAGTGGGCAGCGTTGAATTTTCGGAACTCGAAATTGATTTAGTGACCATGTGTAACAAATCGTTGTTTGCTTGCAACATTGCTGCTGCAACAGCTACTGGCATTGCAATTGCCCTTCTGTCATTGGTAAGCGTAATATTAGCTGTAATTTTGATTTTCACAAAACTTTTCCAATTTCTTTTGAAATTAACTTTTTTCCCTTTTGTAACCACGCAAGTGTGCAACTGCTACAGCAACTGCTGCCAACGACACGAACGTGAGCACCGGTGCTGCGGCGGGCTCAGGTGTGATGCCACTGCCGGATGAGGCACTCATTATTGCTACCGAGGTGCAGCAGTTTACCAATGCGGCGCTACTGAAAATCGATAATGTGCTGCTGCACAAACTGCAAGGGAAGTTGCACGGCGAGGGTGAAGCGGTGCGTGTCGAAGCGGTGCAACAGTTCGAGCGTTGCGCACAGTTGGCCACAAGTAAAGAGCAAATTTGGCGTTTTAAGGAATGTGGCGCGGAAGAGTTGGGCCGAGCTATGCAGCGACTTGGCTTGCTGATGGAGCAGGCGTACAGCGGCGGTGGCAGTGTTGCAGGCCATGCCTTTTGGTGGCATCTCTTGAAATTAGTTGGATTCTTGTGAAATGTTGAATGCAGGTTTGAGGTTGGACATGCATCGCTTGTGCGGAAATACAGCGCTGATTATGATAGAGAGAGAGAGTTACTCATGATTACCAAGGATATATGAGCTAAGAATGTTTCAGGAAATGTTAGTTAACTTTTAGAAAGATAATTTAAATAAATACATTTTTGATAAATTTATATCTAATAAAAAACAATAAATTTAATCAACCGATTTGATTACAATTTCCATATGAATAGCTTATGACCAAATATGACCCGGACTGACAAAACAAACACACTTATGGAGCGCTATTCACTAAATTGTTAGAGAGTTTCGACGTCATATTCAAAAACCTACGTCTCGTCAACAGCAATGATGCGTTTGATGTATGTAGGATCCTAGCTACGTTGTCTAGCCTCTCTTTTTTGACCTTCATTCGCCGCAGTTTTGCAATACATTCACGTCTTTTGAAAGAAGTTTAACATTGACACGCTGAATATCCAAAAAACTAACCTTAATATGTTGAGTCGATCCATAAGAGATATTGAGAATGATTCTCTGCTATGAACTCTCTGATGCCAAAATGACAATTTTCAAGCACTGTCTCTATTTCTAACTATTTCGATGTTTTCAAACAGCTGCCAAACACATTCTAATTGACAAATGAAGATCAAACTTCAAGCGAACGTAATAAAACCTTCTACCAATCCAGAAAAAAGATATTTGTCGATACGGCGAGCGCAGTCCGGGTCAAATTTGATCAGATGATTTATAAAAAAAGTTTTAATTATTTTTCTTCACTAAGTTTAGTTGACATTAGATATTAAAGTTTTAAGCCACAAATGTTATAATTTACTGTTATCTAGTTATTGCTATTTTTAATTGTTTTCCGCTTAACGGTAAATAGTGGGCGTGGCAATGGTTCGATTTTCGCAGTCTGCAATACCAAAATCCTCAGAATGCCAAAGGACATATGTACCAATCATCAAAATAATATCACAATTACTAAATTAACCTTTAACCGCACGGACAGGTGACCGACAGAACAGATGTATATCCAGATCAGCGTGATTAGTGCGACATACATTTTTCTTTATCTAATTTCATTACTTTTTTCGACGAACAATACTATTATACTCTGTGCAACATGTTGCAAGAATAACGCTACACTGTGAACTTTTTATACTTTACGAGTCCGCACATCCTAACTACTATTCATAAGTACTCTACAGTACTCTACAGTACTTATGAAGAAATAACTTTTTACAACTACACCTTTATTCGTACAAATATAAACAATTACTGTAACAAAAACAACAACATCCTTCTTACAAAAGTTTACAAATTGTCGTGGTGCGAGAGAAGTGCAAAAGCGTGGTATTTATGTATCGTTCCGTCTCGGTATAGCACAAGCAACATGCTACAACCACACTCATGGTTACAAAATGCCACAGATTAATAAGCAATACAAATGTTGCACGTAAATTACGCTTGTGATTGCACATAAAAGCACGTTGTTGCACAGTTTAGCATAAACATAGCGATTGCTGCCGGTGCTTATTCGGTGTGGTTAAACACAATCGGAAATGATAATAAATTGCCTTTCGACTACTCCACTCAGCTCTATGCTGCCACTTAGGTGTGTGTACTCACAGGTGAGTTGCTACAAATAATTGTGCTTGTTTGTAGACCTTGTGCAAATATGTGTGGAATGCTGCTTAAATTTTTTTTCAATTTGTAGACAGCTCTTGGGTATAGATTTAGAGTAACGCTACTTATTGGGTGTATAACTATACTCTTGCGGCTTGCCAATACATTTCGTAACTTGATTACTAATTCATTGTTCCAATATTCCGAACATGCTTGGGAAGCTACGGTACTTGTGCGACTTTTTTAGTAGATAAATGTCATTCATTTGAAGCGTTTATAACAATACTTTTTTCACTCACAGCAGACGTATTTTTTGCCTGAAAAAGGGTTTTTGCGTGGTGTTCTTCATCATTACCTTAATATGTAAAAATCCTCAGCCGAGAGTCATGGTATTTTGCTGGAAGGAAGTTTATGGTAAACATGTTCTAGCTGAGCGAACATGCCAAAAGTAGTTTGCACGATTTAAAAGTGGTGATTTTGGCTCGGAAGACAAAGAATGTCCTGGGCGTCCAGCCGTAAAAGTTAAAAGATGAGTAATTGGAAGCATTATCCGATGATGATTGTTGCCAAATGCAAGAAGAGCTGGCAGAAACTTTGGGAGTAACTTATTTCAAAACGTTTAAAATTGGATTGTGACTGGTGAGGAAAAATGGATCCATTACCTTAACCCTAAAAGCAAAAAATCATATGTAAAACCTGGTAAACCAGCTAAATCAACAACAAAGCTGTATATCCATGACGCCAAGGTAATGATCTGTACTTAGTGGATCAGGAGAGCGCGTTGTAACTATCGGGTGAAAGCACAAAAACTTATCAAAAGCCGTTCCCACGACAGTCGGGTCTACGTAACCGGAACGGACCCGGATTTATTCCGGCCAAAGACTGTCAACTCGGCAGAATTCTGCCGCTACAACAACAACAACATCAAAGTCCGGAATTTGATTGGACACAAGGTAATAATTTTCTATCATGATAACGCTCGGCCTCATTTAGCAAAGCCGGTTAAAACTATTTAGAAAACAGCAGCTGGGAAGATGCTTCACCTGCTCAGACCTTCGTCCTTCCGGCTACCATTTGTGTTGACCGATGCAGAACGCTCTCACTGAAATATGGTTCACATCAGAACAAGGTACCAAAAATGGGCCAGAATCATTCTTAACAGCGCAGATATTTTGGGATGGAATACGTTCAAAGTAAAAAAAAGAAAGGAATATAAAATTATATTATCAGTATGTACTGACAGTACAGTAACTTTTACTTTAGAGTATTTGATCATAAATTTTTTTACCATCAAATTCGAGCTTAGATTGAAATTTAAGTAATTTCAATGAAAATCCATATACTGCCTCTTTGTATTTGGAACATTTAAATTGATATATTAAAAAGTGCAATAATAACAATAAACCCACTAAAATCCTTAATATCTCTGAATTTCTTAATAAATTTTGCTATTTTTTATCAAATAATTCTTTTTATATCTCTTTAAGTCTGCATATGTATGTATAACATTACCCACAATTACTCCACACCGAGATTTTCTTGCTTCAGTTGCGATTATTAATCTCTTTCGCTTGAGAGAAATGCTTGCATTACCACAATATTTTGTGAATTATCAAAACTTATTTATCAAAACGTTGCAGCAAGAAACTGTGCTGGCAATGCAGTTAAAAGAACTGTTAAAACAAGTTTTATTGTTGCAATAAATTAGAATTTGATCCTTAGCTCAGTGCTGAATGAAAAACAAAAATTCAGAAAATGGAAAGCCAAGAAATGTGCAAAAATGAAATGAAATGAATTAGATGAAGCCAGCGAACCACAACGGCAACAAAAACACGTACGAATTAGAATTGCCATACTGCTATTGTTGATTTAATTAAAATCTTACCTGAAATCAACGCCATTGTATATGTTTACAAAATATTTATGAAAGAGCATGAGTAATCGGGTGTAGTTTTTTGTGTGGCAGCCATTTTGCTAATCATGGATTCGAAAATCAAACTTTTGAAGGGACATTTTATTTTTTATGTTGCTGCGTCTATGTCTATATCTATATCTATATCTATATCTATATCTATATCTATATCTATATCTATATCTATATCTATATCTATATCTATATCTATATCTATATCTATATCTATATCTATATCTATATCTATATCTATATCTATATCTATATCTATATCTATATCTATATCTATATCTATATCTATATCTATATCTATATCTATATCTATATCTATATCTATATCTATATCTATATCTATATCCGGACCCGCTTTTTGACTTTCTGCGGACCGCTGCCATTGCTTCCTCGATCCGGCTTGCGAATCTCCTTCCTCGATTTTTGCCGTAACCCAAGCCAACCTTTCCTTTTCCTCCTTCGTCCTGTTGGACTTGTAGCTAAGCCTTTAACAAATTTCGCCGCTGCTTTGTAGGTCGCTTTTGCTTTAAACCCCTCCTTACCGAGTTTTACCCTTTGCCTAGTCTTAATCTAGAACCTTTCCTCTTCCACTTTTGAGGTCTAGCACCTCTACGCTGTAAAGCGGGTTTAACAGTAGCACTATAACCGCTCTGAACGGCTACCTTCACTGTAGAGATATGGCCGCGGGCGACGTAGCAAGTAAACTTGCTGTGCCCGCCGGTGGTAGAAGTCATTTCTCCTATCGACATTTGGGCTCATATCCCACCTCTTTTTTTTATTCTTTTTTGTCTTCTATATTGAGTTTTATTTTCAGGGAACCTTTACCCCCAGTGTTTTGTACCTACCGCTAGGTACCTCATTAGCAAAGGCAGAAGTAGATATGCACCCCCTACTCCAGTGTCGTATACAAAGCAAGTTACCAGGAAGAGGAGAATGGTTACATACCTCTGCCTCTGCTAGGTGACTATTTCATAAATTAGTCTAGATGTCAAGGCGTGCTGGTGCCAGCAGCGACGTTCTTTTGCCCAATCCGCACCCGCCAGCAGGATATAGCTAAGAGGATTTCCGACCTTAATGTGCCGCCATTCATTTTCAAATTTTCGACTCTCTGACTACATTTTTATTGGTTACTTGAGAAACCAAATTTTATGTCAGCAATCCTCGGACCATTGATGAACTCTCGGCAAATATTCGTAGAGATTTTTTTGTTATACCGCACGAGATACTCGAAAAATTAATGGGAAACGACGCAAAAATTACTACCCTGCTATTTTGTTTAAAAACGAAGAAATGAATGAATGAATGAAGAAATTTAAAAAGAAAACCCAAGAATAATTAAAATAAAACGATAAAAATTATTTTAAATCTCCACAACGAGGGGCTTGGGTTATTTAAGGAAAAGAGAAAATAAAATGAAATATTTCTAGCGCAGACATCTACAAATGGCAATGCAATAAAATAAAGAAACCAAAATTAAAATCTATTTAAGTAACCCGGCATCAGTGGGTGTGGCAGGGGGCTCACATGCAAGCAAGCAGAAATCAGCACCAACAACATTCAATGAGCAAAAGCTAGAGTCATACTAGATAGATGGTGTTGCTCCTGGTCATTGCCACTCCTATTAGCACCACAATGGCAATTGAAACTAAACGAATGTGCGGCCAACTAACCATTTAACGGACTGATTCCCATGCCTGGCAAAATAATATAAACTCGCACACCTACACAAACACACACACACATACTCGTTAAACAGCGAACGAAATAATATGAAAAACAGTTAACAGCACAAATACAGCTATGCACATACACATGCACACATACAAACAGGCAATAAGACCGAGTGCACCGCTGAGCGCAAATGAAATTCGAGTTGGACCAAACCTAAAAACCGTAATGTTGTATTGAAATTGAAAATGGCCGCATATCCAACGAAATGGAACGAATGAAAGTAAGATTATGAGCGGGTAGAGTGAGTTGCATGAGTTGGCTGCTAGTAGCTTGACCTCAAAAAGAAAAAAAAAAAGGAAAAAGCAACAAAACTGCTTCAAAATGAGGTGAACAGCATTGATGTCTGCTGTATAGGTGCATATGCATGCATGTGTGTGTTTGTGTGTGTTGAGTTTGCTGACCGCAAATGCAATTTACTCCGCGATCATCAATGAAATTTACTCGGGCTAAGCAATAATGGGCAACAAAGCGACCATAAAGCAGCGCCACCAACCAGTTGAATAGCTGAATAGAAATGACTGTATGCACACTAACACAATAACGGTACACGCTTGCAGTTTGCTGTTGAAGGATTTTTCAATTTTGTCCTGTTTTATTTGTATTTCTTTATTTCCCCGTGCGTAGTGCATGAAAATGCCAGCGAAGACCCTGTAGCCAATTTGAGGTGAGGTGACTTCTAAGTATTGTGAAAATGCTTAGGCTGATCTTAATTTTTTAAACAACTGCATGGATACTACTATAGTGAAATAACTAATTCGTTTCTATGGTACAGCTACTAGCTGAGAGGCCAATTCGATTGAATACAAATATTTTATCCGACACTTAAAAATGCTTTTTGAAGATCGCTTAATGAATACATTGAAGGACTTGGATTTATCACTTGATTTTTAATTTGACTCCGGCATCAAATCGACATTTATCCACATGCACTGGACGCCATGAACCACATCAAAAGTGTAAAAGGTTCCAACAGTCTGTTGTCAAAGCTGTAGTCTATATGTATTGGGGATACCTATGAGAAAATTTTCTTTAATTTGATTTAAAAGGAAAAAGTTGAATCTGGCTATCTGGGCCCATTTCAAGAAAAAAAAAATTACTGATTTATCAAAGCAATGCATCGTTTCACAAATCAATAAAAACGCTGAAAAACTATAGAATTGGAGCTGCTTTCACACTCATCGTATTCTCCGAATCTGGTTCCCTGGGATTCTTTCTGGTTCAAGATGGTTCAAGATGCTAATTGAAAATAGTTTTAGCAACAATGAAGAGAATCGCAAGAACTGATTTTGAAGCAAAATACATATCGATCACAAATACAATCCCAAATTGCGCTCGACAAAAATTACGTCGACTAAAAAAAAAAGAGTTCTTCTGTGAAACCCTAAAGTATGATACATATATTTAGTTCATTCGCTACAATGGATGGTAATCTCAATGTTTTTTATACTCTTGCAACATGTTGTTACCTACGGAGTGTAATAATTTTCTTCACCTAACGATTGTTTGTGTCACCTAAAACTAATCGATATAGATATATCTGAGTAAATATTATGATATCGTGTGGAAACTTGGTATACGTGTTTCATGGCAAAAAAGAAAGCACAGCTTCTTCGATAAGAATCCTTTTCTGATAATACTATATACAAATTGAATGTATGTCACAAATGAGTGAATACGGGTCAATAGACCCCATCTAACTAATAGAAATATTTTCGAACTTCCCGCTAACTTTATATACCATATATCGTCCAATATGCGAGTTATTTTAACCCTTATGTTAGTAACCGGGCACCCGGGTACCCACCGCGTTGTATTTGTGTGAATAACTTAAAATAAATTCAATATTTCATTTGAAGCTCTCAAATCGTCGTTTTTTAACTTAAAAGAAAGCTATTTGTGAGTTAATTTTTTTATATATTTTTTTTATTCTACGTTGTTATTATATAATAATACTCAGAACGTGGGTACCCCGGTACCCGGTTGCTAAAAGACGTCGGTAAAGTGGTTACTAACATAAGGGTTAAATAAATTGGGTGAGCGTGTTTTTCTCCTAACGGTTGACTTTACTCCTTATATATTGTTGATGGTATGTGAGTTATAAAATTAATTGAGTTTATGAATTATAATAAAAATTAATAAAATACCAGCTAACGGTTGTTTGTATCACCTAAAAATAATCGAAATATATGTAGGGTTATGCAAGTATAAATGATTAGGATGTCGAGACGAGTTGAAGTCAGAGTGACTGTTTGTCCGTCGTCTGTTCGTCTGTCTGTACAAGCTGTAACTTGAGTAAATATTGAGATATCAAATGAACACGTATTCCCTGGCGAAAAGCTGAAGACGAGTTCATAGATAGGCGTAATCGGACCACTGTCACGCCCACAAAATGTCATTAATCGAAAACTTTAAAATGTCATAACTAAGCACTAAATTAAGATTTACAAATGTACTGGGATTGCCGTAGTAAGTGGCACCTGTGGGCCGCTTAAGTTACCACAACCAAATTCGCAGAGAAAAAATTGTATATTTCCGACTTTCCACTTGACTTCGAACCGTTTAGATTGATCAACATGTGTGATATTTTATTAAAATTAAGAGGACACGTTTTCTTAAAAGTTATAAAATTATATTAACTGTTTGATGCTCAATATAAATGAAATTGGGTTTTGAATATTGCCAATAGCTGAAGGTATTTCCCCGGCTTTGATCTTTGCAAGTTGCAAAAGTATAAAATGTTCTGTTACACCCGACTTAGCTCTTCCTTACTTGTTTAATTATGTATGCCTAATTAAAACCACTATAGTCAAAAAAATTACACAGGTATCTTAATCGGAGGCGATTAAAATCTCTAAACGAAGATCTAAGCAGAGGTAAATTTTTTGAAATTATGGTACATAAAGAAACCAATTCCAATATTTTAAGGATCACGCTAATATTTATTTACTTTTAAGTAAATATTTTGAAAGTTAAACTTTGTACTCCGTAAAACCGGCCACCCTGTTGAAATTGGTCCAAATTTTTCCTACTGTCCCCATATGCCAATGAGTTGGCGAGCCAGCTTGTTAACGGACTTTTCATCGTTAGCCAGCTGGTCACCTATACAAATGTATGTACGGCTGATGTAAGCTTTGCATTTCTGAGGCAAACATATTTATGGTATGAACGTCCATATGTTCTTTCCGGCATATATAACTTGTATGTGAAAACCTGGCAAAGGCGATTCGCGACGCCTGCATGCATAGTTGAGTTCGCATAGAGTGCCGGCATGCATCATGTGGCCGGCTATTTTGCATTTAGTATTGCAATTAAAATTGAAATGTGTTGAACGTGATGTGTGTACTTTTTCTTAAGCCCGCAAATGTGGTTATGAATAAGCGATTTTTGCGTTAATTGTAGATACTCTTGAGAGGATAAAAGTTTGATCCCAAAACTACCATGAACAAAAGTAGCGCACGATATGATGTTAGAAATTATACGATATATTTTTTTTTATAGCTTAAACATTTTCCAGATTTATCAGTATCGTGATTGTTAATGTTATGCTCTTCAACATAGTGAGAATAAGCAATGCTAAATATTTATTGTTTTAACGCCTTTGAAAACCATTATCGGTATTGTCACGACCTTGGAGCGCACTTAAAATAGGTCCAATCAGACAGGTCTCGGTTTTTTCAATCGTTTTTATGTCTTTATGACATTGAATTAGATCCATAACTTCTTCTCAGTTATGAATTTGTGTTTTTAATAATATGCTTCTTTGAGTAGTTTTAGACTCCATTGGCAACTGTGAGGATTTTTTATTGACTTGTTAGTTCAAACCTTTTGGTTAAAAATTATTGTCTCGTGACTCTGTTTTTTAGCTGCCACACTGAACAATCAAAATTAAGTGCTTGTATGGAAAACTTTTTCATTTGACGAGATATCTTCACCTAGTTTTGCATGGATTATTTCCCAAGGGAACGCTGCAATCTCTGAAAAAAATATTAAGATTGTGTCTTTACAGCATATAACTGAAATCTTTTATAGTTGTGAAGGGCTGCTTAGATGCAGCCGGAGTTATTTTCTGTTTATTGTTTCAAATAGGAAAGAAGCGACTTTAACTACGCAGAGTGTTTTTAAGAGTCTCCTTCTAAACTGATTTGCTACTGTCTGTAATGCCTGCTAATTCTTATTCGCAATTTAAGGAAAAACATTTTATTATTATAGAGTTTATGGACTAATAAAGCAAATACTTGCAAATATGTATGTATGTAGGTATTCACAATTAGTTTCCACTGTAAATTTAGCTAAACATTTATATTAACCATATATATATATACATACATATATCACTACACAAAAATTGCAAACCATTTTATTGAAATACTTCCAAAAGCTATCTATGACATTTGACTTGGTTTATTTCCTTTATATTTTTTGCGACAGCAGTGCAGTGGGGTCAACAGGCCACAACTGCTGCCACATGTCAATCAAATCAATTACTCCATGACAAGTATGCGCATAGTAAAAAGTAAATCTCGAAAAACGGAATTGGAAAAAATGAAATAATAAATAATAAAAAGAGAATAATAAATGCGCTTATATGTAGGTATATACATACATATGTACACATATAAAAAAAATAAATACATTTATATGTCTCAAATTCTCGTGAGCTTTATGCGGCTTAGTCAGTCGTATATAAATATTTTTGTACACACTCTCATCTTGATTAATGACCGCACATTCCAGATATTTGTTTATATAACAATATTGCAATTGAGTTTTTATTTTTTTTTTTTTGAAATTTGCTGCAAAATATGGACCATAACTCAGTTGTACTCAGCTATGCATGTGTGTGTTTTTCACTTTCTCGCTACAGTTATGAAAGTTTATAAATTTCAACAATAACATAAAGCCTTAATAGCTGGCTCCACAACTAAAATATTTTATTTTTTTTTAACATTTTAAATTGTGAAATTATTAATAAAAAATCGCTTAATATATTGTATTTCTATTGTTATTATTGGTGTTATTTTAAACTTTACTTTGCATAAAAAGCGGCAACAGTGAGCTAAATGGGTTGCCTGCTGCTTTATGTCATTTCGCTGATTTTCCATTTACGCCAAAAAATTGCAATATTTGCCATTCGAAATTAAAAGTCAACATTTTTAAAAGCTTTGTGCGGCACACATGTTGAGCGAATGGTAACTACATATGTCTGTATGTGTAAAATGTATGTTAATATTTTATTTCATATTTTCCATTTTCCTTTCAATTTTTTTATTTTCGCACACAACTTCCTCCCTTTATACAAGTGTAATCAGTACAATACAATGTTTTATTGGCGAAAATATTCATAGTAGCTGCACTGCCATTAATATTACCACAACCATTACATTGCGTAACGGTGTTTACATATAAGGAGTTAATCTACATGTTCTCCGGCTTTCTGTTTTCCACCCAAACGGATAGTCAAATTATTATTTTTCTTTTTCTCTTGCTTATGGGTATGAATCAATAGTTATTGCTCGGTTTCCAAATTCCCGGTTTGTCAATTTTTTTCTTTACTTAATTTATATGTATTTTTATGTAATTTTAGTCCGTGTAACTGTGCCTTATCTACAAGGCGAGTGAGCTACATTTTTCAAATTATTAATATATCGGTTGTGGTTATGTAGACCCGTCTGTCGTGGAAACGGATCATAACATTTGATATTAAGCGGAGTAAGTCGACTAAGAGATGACGTTTTTAAAAATTTTTGTTTTGTAAACTAGAAAAGTATTAAAAATTTCTTTCCCTGTCGAGTCTGCAAATTTTTTGGATCCCACACATGACTGGGAACGTTGTGCAAAAGACGGTGGGTCCTATCAGATCTCGTTAAATAATGGTTCTAGGTAATGCTGCAATTTGCAAGACACAATCAGAGAGGGCTTTATGTTATAATAGTACCGTTAGTAGTAGGATAAAGAACTTATTAACAGCAGTGGAGTTAATTAGTGCGGATGCAATGAGATAAAGACTATAGCTATGGTTTTTCTTCTGGTTTAGCAATTAAAGTTGGAAGGCAGTACTCAATTCCGAACTTGTTTGGCAGAAAGTTAATCCCAGAAACTGCTTTGTGGTATCGTTCCGCTAGAATTACATCACATATTGTATAGAGCGTGTTGCGTGAAGTACGAGAGCACATGATCAAGGTTAGAGCAAATCAAGAGACGGTGAATGTCTTCTGGTGCAGGAAGTAAGGACAATTGATATCAAAGACAACGTGAAGTTTTTGATATCCTGGGGTTATAACTAACATTGTATAGGTCTCATGTCGCACCCGTATTAATATGTGATATCTTAAAGTAACTTGGATATACATATGTAGCAGTTCCTGTGGCTTTCGACGGTAAGCTTTTTTGAAATTATTATGAAAATTTTCCCGTTTATGATAGTATATAGCAGATAAGTTGACGACATAAAATAGTTCATGAAAAAAAAACCGTGACTGAACATTTCTTGCAAATGAACTCAGGGTTTCCAGCATTGCAAGTATTCAAAGCTGTATCAGCACCAAAAATAACGGTCAATCAATCAAGATTGCTTAGGCTGTTTGAGAGTCAATTCCACTAGAAAGAATAATGTTGATAGAGATAATATAATTTAAAGTTTCTATCTAGTAGTTCTACAGCGGACGTGTTTTTATTCGGTAACAATTTTTCTTGCTTAGATGTGTAGAGTTCAAAATATTCGGTGTGCTTGGACTTCATATGAAATCATTTCCTATTTCAATTTAAATTCTCATGGAAGGTCATGTTTCGGAAAAGTCTTAAAATATGTTTTTGGAAATGGATGATCAATATTTATAGGTAAAAACATGGAACACTTTTGTTATATTAGATAAAATACGAAGACATTTTCTTTATGCTAATTTAGTAGCTTGTTGACATGAATAATATTATTTATATTTCAGGAAGTATTCTGCTTATCTTGTTTTATAATTTTTTATATATAGTAAATAACCAAAATGTCCAGGAACTATTTAATTGGTAAATATTATTATAACGCGAAAATTCTCTATCCCCGCTAAGCATTCGATTCAGCGTCGGTTGTGCCCTGACTTTCCGCTGCTGGCGCGTCCGGCTTGGGCTCCTCAGTCGAACCGAATACACAACACGGACACTTCTTCTTCAGCACCAAACGATACTTGGGGTGACTGTAATTAAATTAAGTAATTAAATTGTTATTAACCATTATCATTGGCGCATTACTGCCATGCATATGCAGCGCATATTTAACGATTCACCTGATAGCGTACACAATCGGATTAAAAGCCGCGCTGATCTTGGCGAATGTGCCACCCCAGATAGTATTTAACGGCGTCAAAATTTCCACTTCGAAGAGTCCGCAATAGCAAATTATTAAATAAGGTGTCCATCCCATAAACCACAAGGAGATTGTGGTCAATGCCACCTTGGCCAATTTCGCCTCGGCACTCTTCTCACAATCCTCAGAGGAGCGCAACGACTTGACGTTCATCTTTTTAGCCTGGTCGCGCATTGCCTTCTCATGCGCGGCCACAGCCTCAATAATAAACCAGTAGGAAAAACAAATAAGACAAAGCGGTGTAAAGTAGACGAGCAGTGAGTAGGTGAGCAGGTAGGAGCGTGCATTCCAATCGTGCGTCATATAATCGATGGAACAAGCGGTTAAATTACCTTCGGGCACATATCTGTTCGCATAAAAGCGAACGAGAAATGAGAAATTTAATTAACAGTTATTAATTTACGTACAACACCAACATATTAACGCACCTGCTCCAGCCCATTAACGGTGCCATGGTCCAAAATGTTGCAAACAACCAAATGGCAATGATTTTCTTCTGTGCCAATTTAATCGTCATTGGTCGCCCTGAAACGCCCTTCACAATAACATTATAGCGATCCAGTGCAATCATGCACATTGACCAAATGGACACACAGCCGAACATCGAGCCACAGATGGAATAAATGTCGCACCATAGCGGTCCCAGTATCCAGGTCTCGTAATAGAAATTGATGATCATGACCGGCGCTTGCGAGATCATCATGCAAAAGTCGGAAAATGCCAAGTTCAGCACGAGCAGATTAGCGGGTGTGCGCAGCGATTTGGTGCCACCAAATATATAGACTACAACGCCATTGCCACACGTGGAGAGGAGTAGTAGGGCCAATGTGAAAATACCCAAAAATTGACTCATTGTCGAATCCATTGGTGGGAATTTACTCCAGTAGGGGTTGACGAGGTGTGCCATATCGGGGGTAATCTGATAATAGAAGCATGTTTTACAATAGTTATCGGATATAATATATAAATAAATTAATAATATTTTTATAATAACATGGGGACATACATATTTGTAAAGAAAGTAAATTATCTTGGGACGTCTGCTAAACAATTGTGACGCAGAAATCAATCGCCATTTGGTGAAGTTAGAAAACCATGTGACCTATTTTTGTAACCAAACTTCTTAATATTATGGATGAATGAGAAAAATATGAACGGGATTACGGAAGCCACTATTAGTTATAAGGAGCCTCCTGGAAGCTATAAGTCGATTTCAATCACTTTCGATATATATATATTTACCAGCTCGTAAAGATCTATAGATTTTAGCGAAATACTTATATCCTTATGTCTTTACTCATGAGTTATATATTTTGTCGAAGAGGACTTCAGTTCATAGGCCGAAGTAAGTCTTGATTGATTTGATTTGTTGCTTTTAGGATTTATAAAATTATCTAAAATTGAAACTGTAACCAGGCATCACTAACTTCAGCTGCACCGAAGCTGTAATACCCTTCACAAATACAAAAAATTCCTACAAGAACTGGATATAGGTCAGTTTATATGGCAGCTACTATGGCTCCGACAAGTGAAAGCTTCTTGGAGAGTAAAGGACGTGTGCAACATTTCAGAGCGGTATCTCAAAAACTGAGGAACTAGTTTTCGTAGATTTAGACAGACTTGGTAAATCGACACAGCTCGTCACATTGATCATTTGTATATACATATATTTGATAGGGTTTCCGACGACTCCTTCTAGGTGTTACAACCTTTGTGGCGACCCTGTTAAGGGTTTAAAAATTACACAGTTTCTATAAGAATTTTAAGGGTATTAAGTCACTACTTCACTGCTGATAAAAACCGGTTTTACGCCTTTAACTAAACAGAAGCGGGTAGTGAGCTTCGTTTAGGTTATGCCGTTTCGTCGCCGTTTTTGATTTTGAAACCGAATTTTATCGTCGTACCTACTTTGTTAGTTTGAGAATATAAAACGGGTGCCGATCCCAGATCTCCTTATTCTTTCCTACAGTAATCCGACACGGCTTTAAAACATTCTGAGAGCTCGGGTATTTTGAATTCTATTTTTTCGGTAGACCTTGCTTTACTTCCAGACTTTCTAGAATAAAGCTATGTTTTCATAGTTTTTCTGTCAACGTGAAGTCAGTTTTGGTTTCAATATTAATTAAAAGTTTTATATTGTTGAAAATCTTATCGAAAAGAAAAAACGTTTTATTATTTCCAGTTCTAGTACAATAATCTTGTTGATGTGTTCAACTATTTGTCTGACAAGCCGGGTATTATTTTCTTGCTTGTCTTCCATTGTCAAAGTTTTTTTTACACAAAGTTGTTTCCTTTCAAATCCAAAGCCTAATCCGACAGCTGAGCTTTTTGTGATTTAAGGGATTAATTTTGGCATACCTTTGATGGCAAACAAACTGCTACAAAATCAATATGGAAACGCCAGCTAATGAAATCACGTATTCATTGAAGAACGCATGGGGGTACGTTTGTACAATTAATTGTGATTTTAAGCTATTAAATATCTGAATGTTTCCTCAAATAATATTCACACCTGTTCAAACACCAAATATTATTTCGTTTTGAAACATTTGAATGAATCGCTTGTCCTCATAATCTCGTCAACAATTAATTGCTTTCAAGCTCACACAATTAAACATTCGATACAATTTACACTTACACAATCCATGATCGAACCATTGGCCGCATACAATGTACACCCTTTGCCGAATTCACTCCAAATTTCATCGAGACTGTGTGGGATTTATTTAAATTTTCGATTATTAACAATAATTGCAATTTATTTAATAATTTCTCACTAACCGCTGCCAGTTGATGGCATTATATAGTTCAGAAAAGTTGAATGCTGTTAAATTTTCCAACATTTCATTTATAAAATGCGCGAACGCTCGTACCGTTTAAATCACTATTCGGATTTTTTGCACTGGAACCTTCCGTTCACTATTGTTGCCTACTTGTAAGCGCCACGCGTGAATAAAATGCAATCACAGTATGCGCAATCACACAATAATTCGAATGTGTTTGATAAATGCGCTGACTAAAGCAAATACGTACAGAGGCATTTAACACAGGTGTGGAATTATAATGAACTGGGTAAATTACACGGGAAATATTTGTTGGTTAAATGTCGGTGGATAGAATAATTATTTGGAGGTTTTTGCTATTTGCAAAAATGTCGGCGGGGAATATTATTTGTGCTACGTTATGCTAATTTATTTGATTTTATATTATTGGCCCTAATTTCTTATAGGTGAATAACATGTAAAGTTATAGAATATTAATTATATAATGTTTTTCGTAATGGCAATTGTTAATACTTCAAATAATATTTTTCTAGATTTTTATGAAGAAAAGAGGATATCTAGAAAATGTATATATTTAAACTAAAATTAAATTTATTAAAGTATATTTGAAATTAGTTTTCGATAATTATTGCCAATTAATTATTACATTTTATCGATAACTTAAGTTTAAATTTATTGAGCAATATTTAGTTTTTTGTTATATTGAGGGTTGAACAAGTAAAACAAATAAATTATAATTACTATCGACAATTCAATACTAAAAATTATCGAAATATGTTTACCTTAGCTTGCCGTTGAATGACAATTTAATTATATCCTTGGTCAATAATATATAATTGGAAGTTATCGATTAACCGATAATACATAGAACTTACTAAGCTTACCTGCTTGTATTCTATAGAAGAACTTTTCAGCGATAAATGAGATATAATTTTTCGAACAAAATTTTTTTTTGCTAAATGTGGTACTATCGATAATTAAATTTAAGAAAAATATGTTTTTGTGTAACATGGCTTTATTTTAATATGTGTTAAATGTATTTTAATGGTAATTGAAGACTATTTTGACTGTATTTTTATCCATAAAATTAAATTGATTGTTATCGATTAATCGATATTACACGAAATTTAGGTGTTTAACATTTCAGCGATAAACAAATATAAAAAATATATTGTAAATCAAAATTACTAATTAAAACATATTTATTTGAAGGCTTTTATATTATATATATGTATATATACCTGCTTTCAAATGGTTTCAGATATTTTAAAACAAAAATATTTATATAAATTTTCATTATAAAATATTATAATTAGCTTAAGAAAAAAATTTCCAAAATCGCCTTCATTTTCTCTATGTGTTCATTAACGCCTTGGCCTTAACCTTGATTAAAGTCGGTAAAAAGTAGACATGAGTATTATCGGATTATCACCTGTTGGCTGAGGTTTCATGATTGCGGTGTCAGAATAGCGGTTTGAATAGATTGCATGCTATATAGATATATAGATATATGAGTATGGTTCCACTATTTATACAAAATTTCAAGATTTTGCAAGTTCAAGAGAAGTGAGTCCAGTGTTAACCCGTTTGCTACCCTTACTTTTTCTCAAGATATCTTCACAAACATAGTTTCAAACATATTAATTTGATACAGATAGGTACATTGGTATGGTCATAATTATACGAACCGGGTACTGTGCTACTCTTGAAAACTTTTCTACCTACAATCTCCAAAATAAAAATCCACTGCGGATAATTTTACTATACACTCTACACTAAATTTCCGGTCTATTTAGTTTGACACTCAGTTTGTAACAGCCTGAAGTAAAAGTCGGAAACCTTTATAAAGTGTAGTATACACATATATAAATGGTCAGCGTGATGAGCTAAGTGGATTAATCCATGTTCGTCCAGTTCTTGAGATATCGACATATGTATATTTAAAAGAGAGGTTTTTGCTATTGACAGACAACTTCAGAGTCAACATCTACGTGGACAGCCAAGCAGCCATCAAGGCTTTAACCTCGTTTCGCATATCGGGCAGAAGTGTTCAGGAAAGCAGGACAGCGTGGAGAGTGTCTTCAGTACCAAGCGACTTCACTTCTACTGGGTGTCAGGTCACAAAGGCATCGAGCGCAATGATATAGAGGACGAGATTACTAAGATTGGTGTACGGCAACAAAATCAGAAAATATCGAGAGCAAGGCACCAGAGAAACAATGAAGCATCTCTTGTGCACTGGAAGAGGTATCGTTAGTGAGGCCACACACTCTGTTGAAATTCGCGTCAATCGCGTACATCCTAAAGAATGACTACTCTTTATGGATTTCATAACGCAGCTCCGTCTGGTATCGCAAAGGACCAAAACTGGCGAATGTGTGACTTGTAAGCCTACCAGACTAACTAAACCTAGCTTTAAATGTACTGCAAGATTGCTTATTTCAAACAACTTGACTAGAAAATCTAGCAGAATATTTTCAGATTTAGTTATACATATAGTTGCTTTAAGAAATACACATTTGAAAGCTATTATAGCTTCGGCTCAACCGAAGTTAACGTTTTTTTGTTTTTTATACCTAGTCTGTAACAAGGTTGATAGCAACAATTTTTTAATGCTAACTAATGATAACGGTCCTTTATGAAGGAAGTAAAATGATATATAATAAAAAATCTAAATAAATATAATGAAGTGAGTTTTGACTGGTTATTTCGCCCAAAAAATGTTTGCAATTTGACCTTATTTTGAATAATTCATAAATTTCAGATATGTATGTACACTCACCCTATTTAAAACACTGCCATTGCTGAGCTACGCCTTGAATTTCGGGAATTGCAGAGAAGGTGAACGGTAAAACAGCATACTTGTATACGAAAATCAGCCACACATGTTACCACAATTTGATTAGTGTTTTCATTGGCAAAACTATTCAACCCCTAGTAATACAGCGGAATTCCACCACTTGTCTGCTTATTTGCGCGCATGTACCTGTCCATTGTCATTTCCATTAGCCTCACAAAATTGCTGCAGCTTCACATGAGTTGAATTTCACATTAATTTTTAACTTTTCAGTGGATTACATTAGAGCACGCTGCCATTAGTTATGAACTTTTGCCAGTGGTGGAGGTTGATGGACACGCCATTCACACACACATTCGCGAAAAATTACATAAAAAATTTCTATTAAATTAACAGTTGAAATTTCCAAACACCGTTAACTTTGCACTTTTACTCGATGGCGCCGGTCAACCGGAACCGCGTTCCAGTGCTGCCACGAGTAGCCACGTACAGAGGTTGCCACGCTTTTTATTAGCGAATTGCATTTTCATCACTAATTGGATTAGCGTTGTGTAGTACAAAGCGCAAAACGCTTATAAATTTATATAAAAAATAAAATTAAATTAGGAAATTTGCATTTGAAACTGATACCACATTTATTAAAGTGCACTTTTGCAGGTGTCAGGGGTGAAATTGACATGCATATAGACAGTTAAATGATATACAGTTAGTTATTGTAACTGTTTGTATAGAACAAACGCGTTTACAATGTCAATAAGTGACAGCAACATTGTTGGTACATTTATTTTGTATTCTCTGTTTGACAAGGTAGACAACCGACAAAAATGCTGAAAATAACAAAAAGCAACCAAAAAAAACGTTAACTTCGGTCGCACCGAACTTAAATTACCCTTCCCAGATACAAAAGCTGCTTACAATAGCTTGATTGAAGATAAGCTTGAGCGTGGAGATATCTCGTCAATTAAGAAAGTTTTCTATACAAGCACTTTACTCCGCTCGTTCAGTTAATATGGCAGCTATATGCTATAGTGATCCGATCTATACAATATCTTCGAATATTGTATTATGGTTTTAAAGAATAATCCATGGCAAATTTAGTTAAGATACCTCGACAAATGAGAGAGTTTTCCATACAAGCACTTTACTCTGATCGTTCGGTTTGTATGGCTATAAGCTATAGTAGTTCGATCTGAACCATTTCTTTGGAGATTGTACCGTTGCTTTGGGCAATTATTCATGCCAAATTTTGTGAAGGTGTGTGGCAGCTATATGCAATAGTTGTCTGATATCGACGGTTAAGCCAAATAAACAGCTTCTTGGTGTGAAAAACACGTGTGTAAAATTTCTGGTCGATATCTCAAAAATTGAGGGACTAATTCGTGTATATACTTGTACAAACGGACAGACATATGATTAAATCGACTCAGCATGTCACGCTGATAATTTATAACTTTTTGGTTGTCACACATATCGTGACAAACTTGTTCAGTGTACAAAGAGAAATATGTATATTAACTTATAACAATATTTGGTTTAATGATCAATGTCAATTGATTGACAGGTGAATTGAAATATTATTTAACCTATAATTGTCCGCTATGTGGTTCTGTTTTGTTGTTTAACTGTAAATTAATACTTTAATGCAATGCAATTGAGTTCTGTGACTTCTCTATTCGTTTTAATTGGCCATTTGAGGATTTATATCTGTTTGTTAATTTTAAAAATCGATTTTATACTTTAATATCCAATGTGTGTACTTATGTATGTATATTTGGGAATATTTGTAAGAATTTTTTTAACTTACTTACTAAGTAATCGGCTCCAAAAACTGTATACGCTGTTTTCAGAGTCGATGAGGAAATTTCCTATGAAACGATTCGACCGATGAACTTTCTGAACTAAATTTTTTCACGTCTTTTTTGGATATATTTGTCAGGCAATTTTTGTATTAATAATATTTTTGATAATAATTTCTTATAACAATTTTTTAAGCCGCTCGGAAGTGTATTTTTTTTTACAAAACGACTTTCTTTTTTGAGAAGCATTCACTGAAGGGTATAAATGGTTACATAGAAAGTAAGAAAATAAGAAAGTATTTTTTACCATATACTCTGTTGTATCTCGCTGCTTCCTATGTAACCGTATAAAACATTTGAGAATATCTTTACTTTGTTGCTACCCTGTAATAACATAAATAAAAGCAATAAGGAGAAGATAGGTAAGTTAAATGTTGGACAGGAAATAGTTCGACAACTTCTTATGAACTTAGTTGCAATCCAAAAAGATGGTCGGATATTTTCGTATGTCGGTTTCCATTCACGTATATCGGACAAGAAAGTGGTTTGCTAAATCCATAAATGAACGCCGAGGACTGTTAGGCCAGTAAACGGCCTAGCGATGCAGAAAACATCCAATCGGTAAAACTAGGTTAATCGAGATAACGGACTCCCTAAAGATATTAGAGGCACTTGCTAAACATATCGTTCAAGAAAATTTGAGTATGTGAAAACTCAGTGTAAAATGGGTGCCGCAAGCTCATAATCGGTAAAAAAAATTTGACTTCGAATTGCTTACATGTCCACTGTGTGCTGGTTTCTAGTGTAATTTTCCGGAAAATCATACTACCAAAGAGCCATCGAAAATTTAAAAGACCCCTATAATACGAGCGTTACCTGACGTTTGAATCAATCGTTGAAACACTTTTGATGTGTCTCCTATCTGATTAAGGTATCTCCAAAAGATACGTTCAGAACGCATCAATCGCTTGTTCAGGTGTCAATAACCGTTGTTAAAGTTATTCGGTGCCAAGTCAGGACTAAACGGATACTTACTCATCAAATCGAAGTTTTGAGTGCTCAAAAATGCAGTTGTTTCAGTCCATGTGTGAGAGCTTGTATTGTCGTGGTCACGAGTTATCCATATTCCGCGGTTGGTTTTCCTAATTTCTTAGAAGACAACAGGCACAAAAAAATAGTTGAGTATCACTGAAAATTTACGCTTTTGTTTTAGTGGTATGGTTGCGATATGTCCAGTTTTTTCAAAAGAACATGCAACCATTTGCTTTTGTTGGATTCGGCTCTTCTTGAAATACCCATACAGTCGACTGCTGTTTACTTTTCTTGTACGCGTAAATCAACGATTTATCATCTGTCACGATTTCGTAGACGTCTTTCAAAGCATCGTTATCGTATTTTTTTAACATTTGTCAATGTGAACAAATTTTTTACCTTCAAATATTCATGCAATATTGAATGTATGCTGGTCCCACTAATGCATACAAGTATAGTTGTGGCAATCTCACGATTGGTCACATGACAATCTTGCAATATCAATTTGCATCACATCATCCAATTATTCACATCGAAAGTTGTGAAAAAATAATCGCGCGAAAATGTTCACTATTTAACTCCAGTTTGTGGTCGAGATGAATATTTTAAGTTACTGTAAACAACACAAATAGCGCTCGTATGTCAATATGATCTGAATATGTGTAACATAAAAAATTTTAAACTTTACGATAAAGTTGTGAGTTGCCAGATTTCAACACTAGAGTTGTCGAATCTCGAAATATAAAAAGCAAACCCTCGTTGGTAAGAATGCTGAACTTTTCAGCCATAAAAAACTAACAATTGATGCTTTCAGTGTAGCTCGAGCTCTACTTAAAATTATTTATTCCTTATTTAATTTCTTCTATTTAGATCGAAATGGAACCCGTCGAAAATGCGAGTTTCAAATCCATTACCATGACAGTGGGGTCTACTCAACTTGTATTTGGCCAAGAAGTGTAAAATTGACGGTATTCCTCAATACGGATTATGCATGTATACGACAGCAAAAATAATGCTTTTAATAGTTTACATTGTCTTATATTTTGATCGGCCAGAACCTTGTATGGAAAGCTTTTTTATTTGGCAAGATATCTTCAAAAAATTTAACATAGATTATTTTCCAAGCTAACACTATAATATTCGAATATATTGTTCAGATCGGACCAACAAAGCATGTAGCTGTGAGAGAAACTGACCGATTAATATCCTCGTATGAAAAATTAAGTTAACGTTTTTTCTTGTTTTACCACTTATTCATTTATCGATGAATACAGAATACATTTTGCCAAATAGTATCAAGGTCATCAATTGAATTCTGAAAAATTCAAGAAGTTAAGCAGACAAATTGCATATATTTGCAACAATTTGTCTCATCATATCTGCATACTTTTGCCACTAACTGTCAGGAAATTACGAAATATAAAGAGAGTGTGCTACGTTAAATATCTTGAATATTAATTTATATTTTTCTCTTCTATTTCCCTCTTGCCATTTTAATATTCCGCATAGCGAAATGCTAAAGATATTAAAAAAATATTTCCACTACGAGTCAATTCCGTTGGCATAAATTGCAAGCCACAGATTTTCCAATCAACTCGTAAAAATATTTGCATATGGATATTTTCAAAGATTTTCGGAGAAGGGAAATAAAAGTAAACGGAATATTTATATGCAACATGTGTGCTGGTGTGCTCAATGCCAAGCACGCACTATTAGGTACATATATACATGTACATATGTACAATATATGTATATAGATACATGCGTGTATGTATATATGTATGGGTGCGTGAGTTTAGCATAAAGGTCATAATGCGCTGAACGTCACCACGAAAATATTTGATATAAAGTTGCAAGGATTAAATATCTACTTGCAACATGCAACACATTCACAAACGGGTGCACATATGTGAGCATTATTATTTATACTATACCAAACATATATCTATATACTCGCGGTGCTACTGTTATATACATTGTAACTGTATCGGAAGTGACTGCTACAAAAGAATGCTTAACGAGCGGCAGCCGCCGGGGCCACTTGAGTGGCCAAAGCAGGGAAGGAATTTCACGTTATTTATGTTATTCCTGCATGTGTGCCAGAAAGCTATGCAACAGGAATCTTCAAATTACTTGAAGAGTGAGCGCACATGCTCTCTTCGGGCAAGCGGGCGGATCGAAAAGGTTGCTGGCTGCTGCCAGTACAGCTCATAAGCTGCAAGGACATTAACTAAATGCGTTAAAAGCGTAAAATAATTTCAAGTATCTTTGCTTTGTTGCTGCTGTTGTTGTTGTTAAGAGCTTGTAGGGGTGACAAAAACACTGTATAGACCGATGCTTGAACGCCTTCGCCTCAGACAGCTTAGACAGGTAGGGCTTTGCTATTTAAAGCAGTGTTGTTGTTACTGTTGCATGCATGTGGCATATAAGTATGTGAGAATTCCCGTGCAAACCTTTTAATCGAAGGCATGCAATGATGAGGAGGTTGAGTTGCACTGAGTGCTGAGAGTCAAATGTTAAGTTGCACCAAGGATTTTTAAAGAATATCTACGCATGTGTTTGTATGTATGTGTATAAGGTCAGAGAGCAAAATTTGGCTTTGAAAAATACACACGTGTACAAATGATGCACAAGCTGCACGCCAAACGTGTGTAGGTATTACTACCATCTATTTACATATTCGGCACTTTTGGTTACAACGCTGTAGGAAAATTCGTGGAAACCCAAATAATTTTCAGTTTGTCGCTGTTGCAATACGAGCCGTACAAGAGATAATGGTGGTGTTTTATCGGTGAGCTTTAAATGCTTTGTTTCACTAACAACCTTTGCTCTGTTCTTCCATCCTCTGTTGAAGAACTTCCCTCTACTGGACGTGAGCTGTTAAAGCTGTCTAGTAGAAGTGGAATCCGCCGGGCATCATCACAGCTGACTACTTTTTTCAAAACTAAGTTTAAAACTCTGTGGATCTTTTACCAGTACTTCAAACGAATTAGCTGGAATCAAAACCAGGAATCAATTTAATAAATTTCCGAGAGACCTGCCACAGATTTCATGTGCCTCTCTTCACAATAAAACCTATATATTCAATTCCTTGAAAAAATATATATGTTAAATCACGACATCCGAAGTTAAGTAGAGTCTACATAATCCAAAAACAAACCCGGATTTTGTCTAACCAAATATTGAACATTCTCACAAAATACTTTTGGGGATTAATTTTCTATTGTGGTAATGAAAATAATAACTAGGAGAGGCTAAAATTGTTGTGTTTCGAAGTAACAATGATTTTTTACCTGAATCTGCATATTTTGGTTGACTGATTTAGATAATTGACTTCTAACAGAGCATTCGTGTGCTTAACTTTATTGAACCTTGTTCCCTCGATTTTAGTGAAATTTCCCTCTCTAACGGGATTAGGACAAACCGGTTTTAGGTTAGGAACTTCTTCAGTAAAATATTCATTGTTGTAACTATAAAATCGGCATAAGCAATCGACGGATCTATTTTTGCTAGACTTTGATACCATTTCAAATGCTCGCGATTTGATGAAGCATGGCAACAAAATCGGATGCTTTTAAAACTAAAACAAAATACAATTACCGATGGCTTTTTTCAATTTTTCTGGAAAACTTTATTGACTGAAATTCGATTCTGTAATATGAAAAAGTTTAAAAGTGAATATCCATCTTAAGCGTACTAGTTCTTTTTTATCCTTAACTGCTAAAAAAACCTAAATTTTTTTCAATATATCTTTCTTATCACTTCATAATTATAGCGCAAATAATTTGTAAAAACATTATGAGCATTTTTATATAGAATAAATACTTTATTTAGAATACTTATGAGAACAAAATATTTTTTATTTTATTATATTATTTTATTTTTGTTTTACTAACTGTATCCTGCGCGCTTTACTTCTCCACCAACTAAAGTAAATTTGCAAGGAAGACATTACACAAATATTCAATACATTTTGAGTCATTACATTGGGTTTGTTCATTTCGGAATACAAAATTACACTGGAGAAGTACTAGTGTAAGTTGAGTAAATAAATTTTTTAATATTTCCACATCTGCAAAAAAACACTAACAGTAATAGAATAATTTCATAGCAACAATTTTTCGCTCGTGGCAATCTGTACAACTTCATTTGTTTTTCTATATATATTTGTGGATTAAGTCAGCTGATATTCTTGTAGACTCAATTTACACTCGAGACAGTACTTGTCTATTGGACATGGATTTCATAATTTACATTGGTATGACAGCGGCGCCATCTGTTGAAAATTAGTCAAACAAACTCAGAAACTTTCGTTTGGCTCATACGCAAAAACTTTGCTGAAGATCTAATGCTTAGTTTACGATTCTATAAAGGACATTTAGACAAACATTCATCAATACATATAAATTATTTTACGTACCAAATAACTATAGTTTTCAACACGAGTTAAATATTTCCTAGTGGGCATTCACATACAGGTGTATTTACTTGCATACATGAACTTTGACTTTAAGTTGAAAGTCACTTTTGCCTCAACCGTTACATGCATTGAATGTTTGCTTTGATTTTCAGTTTCAACTTTACAAAGTTGCAATATTTGTGTAGCCGCTCACTTGTGGGCGATATGTGTGTGTTTGTGTATATGTAAATATTGTAGTTTAGAATTTTTGGAAACAATTTTCACATATTCACATATGTAAATAACATCGAAGTTTCTCCTTTTATTTCTTAGATACTTCCGTAAGATATTGTTTTTAGGGTTTCAAGAAAAGGGCATGAAATCGAAAAGAAATTTGAATTTCAAGATATTCTATCGAAATATTTTCAGTATAAGGTTGCCGTTATTTTTTTGAAGGGCCATCATAATTAGACTCAGCGCGACATCGCTTGCTGATATAAAATCTTGCTCAACTTGCCTTGGAAACTTTTACGACAAAACATCAATGTATGTAAGTAGATGTATTAATGTCCATAGTTAAACTTACTAGTTACACCCAAATAAGCTAATTCGAATCAATTAGTTATAAACCATCAATGGTTTTTGCTTCACTGTTCAGTTTAAATTTTTATGCCTATTACAGATTATATAAATTTTATCTTTCTCGGAATGACGAAACAAGGTTAAGAGTAGTCTCGCTAAAAATGCTTACGGACTATCCACAAGAAAAATATTCCTTCAAAAAGTTCGGGTCAGTCGTCAGCTTGATCTTGTAATCTATCGTATCGGTTATGAGACTTTTATGAGATGATTTTAAGAATGTTAGAAGAGCTTGCTGCTTCTTTGTTTGCAATTTCTAATAAAAATTAAGTCATAATCAATTTGACATCTAATATTTTTATAAAAATTATAATTTAAATTAGTATTATTAGTATTATTAGATTGAGACAGTTTCGCCATGGCAAATTTTTCGTCCTGAAAAGGTTAAAACGCCGTTAGGTGCAGTTTTACTCACAGATTTCATGAAAATAGTTGAAACTTTTTTTAATTGCTGCATTTATCGAGATAAATGTATAAAGTGTAAGTAGTATAGAATCAATACGGGTCTTAGACGCTTAGACCCTAACGAACGCATTGTTTCCAATGAAATCACGGCTACAGAAGCGTGGGAATAGATTGTAGAAGTGTTTTGGATAGTCTACTTTATTATGAACACAAGTATTTGAGTGGCACAATGTGTTTATTAAAGATCATGAAGCCATCGAAAACTTGCCTCATGCGAGTCGTCCATCCACCTCTGTTAATTACGATAACATAGAAAAAGTTAAAGAAACAGTGCTTGAAAGTTGTCCTGTTGCCATTAGAGAGATAGTAGAACACTTCTTATGGATGAACTCAACACATTTTGGTTATTGCTTTGTGTATGAAACTTATCAATGTTAAAATTGTACCAAAAGACCTGAATCTGTTGAAAACACGACGTCGAGTTGTGACGAGATGTTTTTTTATCTAGCGAATGGTGCTGCAAAAATGAGCCGAAACCGAAAAAACCACATCAAAGTCGTTCAAAAATCAAGGTGATGTTCATCGTGCTCTTTCATTACAATGTGGTGCCCCACCATGAATTAATTCAACTGGCTCGAACGGTCAATAAGAAATATTAAATGTTTTGAGGCGTCCACGTAAAGCGTCGTAAACGACCGTCTTTATATGCAGAAAATTCATAGATTTTTTTAACTTCCCGCTAAGAAAATGGAAAATTTTCTAAAAATCGGGAAGATATTGGTTTCACCCCATTTTGCAAAAATCGAGTTCTCAACAGATCTCGACGTTCTGAGGGTTGAGGAAGCTTCCCCGAACATTTCTACGATGATGTCCGTATCTGTATGTATGTGTGTGTGGATGTATGTGACCCTCTTATAACTATTAAACTGCTCAACCGATTTGAATAAACTAAACGGCATTCCAAAGGGTTTCATTGCACTTGAATTTCGTGTAAGTTTGGACCCAATCGGACCAGTAGATTTCGAGAAATCTCAAAAATAAAAATTTTGAAAAATCGTTTTTTTCGAATTTTTTCCAAACGATTGACCGATCGACACCAAAAGCTAATCAGTTCTAAACCTTGAAGAAACACATCGTTTGCCGCAAACCGGGTCGAAATCGGTTGATTTACTTGCTAGATATCGAAAACGAAAAATTTCGAAGAGCTCAAAAGCAGTGAAAAAAGCGAAATTTGAACGTTAGCGTATGAAATTAGAGGGAAGTTGCAGGGATGGCCCTTGAGGCCAACCGTTTTCCACATTTTTTACCAATGTAATGCGCTGTCATATTTTAGTAAGATTGTGACTGACTTTTTGGCTCGAAACGTAACTCATCGCTCAGGCACCAGATTTGTACCCTTGTGACTTTTTTTCTGTAGAAACTAGCATTGAATATTAATGAATTACAAAGATCACACGATTACTAGTGGAGTTACCTAGTCGGAGCTTCATAAATTATTTTTTCTTCCTTTCAAAAGCGCAAACTGAGCTCGCTCTAAGTACAGTTCATTAGCAGATGAAAACATATTTTTGGAGTAGTTAATTATACATTTCAACAATAGAAACCAAAGAATCTTCCGCAATCGACTTGGTATTATCATTTGCGTGAGTCGAGTAAAAAAGCTATACTCTCTAGCGCTGAATCTTAGGTTTATTATTATTTTTTCTCTCTTATCTTTATTTCGCTCTACTTATATATTTTAATTACTATTTCCGTTTTCAGTTATCCATCTGCACTTCCAGCGAAATTAAAGCGATAACAGAGAAAATAATCGAAAAGTGAGTTAAAAACCAACAAGCGGCGGGACAATTTTTAAAGTGAAAAATTTTCAATCATACACACACAAGTGTACACACATGTACAAGCAGAAGCCGAATAAGGAATTAAGCGAGAGAAAATTCCATGAATACGAATGCGTAGAATCGAGTAAAAGAGGAAATTATGATGCAAGTAAAAGGTAAGTCGAAACTATTTGTTTTTCCACTTCCTCTGCTTGTGAATATTTGTATGTGTGTGTGTTTATATTATACATGCAAACAAAATGTTTTATTTTACCTTATGATCACATGTATATGTATTTGTTGCTGTTGTTGTTGTTGTTGCAACACTGCGAATGGCAGTTTTCTGAACTTGTTCCGACTGTGCTGGAGGCTTCATTAAGTGAGAATTACAATTGAATTGCAAATTATTTTCAGCTGCTTTCACTTTGCATAGTTTCTTTTGCGCTTTAATTCTCGTGTTTGCCATGCGCTTTATGTTTTTCATTCATCTATGTATCCGTACGTGCTTGCTACGAGTGTTTTTTTTTACACATTTGCAGGCGAGTGTTGCTCTACATATAGACATACATATGTACAATGTACCCGCTTGCTTTACATGTGTTAATATGTTTTGCATTAAGTTTTGCACTTTCTGTTATCCACTTGCTTGTACATATATATGTATGTGTGTGTACACTTCTTCGTATTTGCAATTTTAATTTCACATTTCACAAATGTGATTGCGCACTTCGTGAAGACTTTTGCATAATTTTTACTTTTAATTTCGTCTCAGTTGCATATGAATGCCTGAATTTCTCTTTAAATATCTAAGTTTTTGGGATATTAATATAATATGGTGTTGAGAGAATTTTAAGTAACTAAAATTTACATGTTATCTTCTGGTTGCTTGTCATACAATATTTCCGAAATAATTTTTAAGTAATTCTACAAATTTTGAATTCTCCAAAGCTCTTTGAGTATTTTGGAAATTATTTTAATGGAAGTTTTTCTTGGTAAAATAAATTTGTGCTTGAATAGCTGTAGTCCGACTTTGACAATTTTTGGTCAACAGGTAGCTCAAGTAGAAAGCAGTATTCGTGCAAAGTTTTCACATTCACTGGTGCTAGATTTGCTTACTGGAAAGTGACAGAATCAAATGGAATTGAAAATCGTACTATATGGAAAGTAGGCGTAGCTTTAGTTCGAATTCACCAGTTTTTGCAATATAATATAAGAATATCAGGGTAATAATTTGGTTGAAATTGGTCGAGCAGTTCCTGAGATATGAGTTATAATTTAAATAAGGGGAGTGATGTGTTATAGGTTTTCAATTCATGTTTTGTGCGTGTGGTCCCATTCCGCCCATCTGCAATGACAAACCTCCTTGTTTCGCCAAGTTTCATCAAAATTTCTCAATTTTTACTCAAGTTATCGCTTGTATGGTCGGTTGGCCAGAAGGACGGACAGACCTGGACCAGACACTGGGATTTCAACTCATTTCGTCATCCTGATCATTTATATATTTGAATATATAACTCCATATCTACTCATATATACCATATCATGAGTTTTAGGTGATACAAACCACCGTTAGGCAAACAAAACTATTAAACTCCGTAGCAACATGTTGCAAGAGCATAAAATAATTCATTCAAAAATTCAAGCAAGAAAATTCCAAAAATTACCGAACATCGGTACAGCAAAGCATTAACGCTTTCAGTTTGCACATCCTTACTGATAACTGTTTAACAAGCTAATAACATTATTTCCTGCAGAAGAAACTAATTTGACGTACCGATGCCAAAGAAAAACTAATTAACTTTAACTCAGCTGTCACGGAAGCGGTTGCTTGCAACATACGATATCTCATTGTGCACATATTAAAGCTGTTGCTAACACACACATGCATGTTTATATTGCACTCATGCACCGTTATATCTTGATCCATTTTTAAGATTTTCTGCGAGTACAAACTTTCAGTGTGTCTTCCGCTCGGTTATGGCTCCACAGCAGCAATACAACCAAAATGCATCTGTGTTGCACGCAATCGTTCAAGTGTTACTAATTCCCCAGCTTCATTTCCATGCGCACGCTCACCTAGTTATATTAGACTATATATGTGACTATGCTCATGTGTGTGTATTTGTATATGTATGGCTTGGCATATTGCGCGGTTAAAGCTTCTTTACTGAAGTTTTTTGTATTGCCCATAAGGGTGCATTTGGCTCCAAAGCATTGTTGCAATACATTTGCATTCCATATATTCTGTTTAAAAAGCGTAACACAATTTTATATATACTGAGTAAAGGGGAGAACATTTTAAACATGTGTACTATATTTAACAGATACAGAAAGGATGCCTAATATATATAATTTTGCCTTTAAACCTTTGCTTGATATTCGACTGAGTTTCAAATACAATTTGCGTACTTATATGATCAATAGAAAGACCCTTAAGTTTTATCAGGTCAGAAATGCTCGTTTCGTCGTTGTCTACCGTTGGTCGTCTTGAATTATTTGCTTTGGGCTTTATATCTATTCCAAAATTTTTCGACTGCCATTTACTTTGGTCGAGAAAAACTTTTCACTTCCATTTGCAGCCTGAAAATTTGTCCCTATTAATTTGTGGACTACAATTGAATGGATAGAGTTATCGGCTCCAAATTTTTGGTAAACGAGCTTATGTAGTCGCCACGGTTTGTTCGTATGCGGAACGAAACTTTTTTTATTTACATAAAGACAGTCAGCAATATTTTGACATCCTGACGTTAATATTAATTTCGAAAATCGCAAGTAAAAGCAATCCATATACCAAGAGGTTAAAAAGTTCGTAACTGCGATGAGGGTCATACACCGGTTACAACATTATTTCAACCTTGCAATACCATTGTTGCAGTCCAATTTGGCTTTTGCTTTATATAGCTAAATTTCTTGCTTACCGTTTTCTTAAAAACAGTCATTCGAGGTTAGATCATGAGGTTTCGTAAGCAATTCGTAGCACAATTCATATAACTTCGCCATAATTTCCATTATGTAGTGCCATGCCTCGTTCTTTTAAAGAAGCAATACGAGTATGTTGTTCCTTTTCTAATGAAGCCCTTGTTTTCATGATTTTGTTCGTTAAAGATAACCAATAAACATCTTTTATAATCGACGTTTGTTTAGTTTTTTCACCAGCTGATATTCGTAGAGTCTTTCCACGTCTTGGTTTCGGTTTATAGCGAGCAGGCAGCTCGGATGACTGTCAATTGTACTTAGTGTGAAATAAAGGAACAAATTGTAGAGTATCAGTTATTTCTATCAGTTTAACTTAGAGGGTTGGTATTGCTAATGCGCGTGATCTGACCACTGAAACGCCCACAAAACGGCATTAAACGAAAACCTACAAAGTGTCATAACTAAGCACTTAATCAATATACATAAATGTAATTTGGTTAAGCTAAACATTTTTAAAAAATGGGCTTGGCCCCGCCCTCTAAATGATTAAATGTACATATCTTCCAAACCACTCAAGCTATTTCAACCAAACTTACTGAAAAGAAGTACACTGTGAAAATGGAGAAACTCGGATAATAACCACGCCCACTCCCCATATAACGGTTATATTGAAAATTATTAAAAGTGCGATAACTCACTGAATATAAGAGCCACAAGCATTAAATTTCACAGCCAGGATGGCAGGGAAGGAATTTGTGAGATTCGGTGTAAAAATTGGACAATGGGCGTGGTGTGTGAGATTATCCTATTATTATTGTTGCCAAAATGGAAAAGGGCGGAATTGGTTGACAACCGCGTCTACTTGCCAAATAACATTTTTTTTTTAATTCCATTTGATTCTTTCACTTTACAGTATACAAATCAAAAATCATGATATTATTAGGGTAAAACAACAACAAATAGTGTTCTCAAGGTATTTAATTTAACGCCCAAATAATGTCTAAATCAGACTATAACTTTTCAAGGACTCAGACACCAAATATGTGGACACCAGTGTATATGTCTGATTTTTTACCGAACATATCGGTCAGTCTATGAGCTTTAGTATTGAAATTCGGGATGAATATTTTTGTGATAACAGCAAATGGGTAAAAATGGGTCAATAATTCTTTTAACCCCTAAATAACTAATATAAATATTTTCGAACTTCCGGTTGACTTTATATCACAGCTATCGTTCAATATGTGTGTAAATTTCACGAAATTTCGAAAGAATTTTTTTCTAATAATAGTTTAAGTACTTGCCTGTGATTCTAAATAATGGATGAATGAATACTTGATACTTTTAATTATAATATAATATATAAGAAAATCACTTATCCTTTTATCTTGCGAGAGTATAAAAAATTCGGTTACACCCGAGCTTAGACTTTACTTACTTCTTTATTTATCTGTTTCAAAATATCTAAACTATCATTCAAAACGATCGAACCAATTGCTGTGAAACATGAACATGTGTATTATGAAAGTTCGGTCTAACTATGAAATATATGGATGAAAATGTGACCATTAAATTGAAATGATATGAACGTTTTAACTTCTAGTTATACTTCTAGGCATCTCCGCTATGTGTTTACAATTATTTTAGTAGATTTTATTCCGAAAATAAAATAAAAAAGTAAGTGTATCTCTTAGGCTTATATAATTTCCTGCCTTACTTTACAACTTTTATGTATGTACGTATGTATGTGAGTAATGCATTTTCATTATCATAATAGATAGTAAGGACATTTAGTAGACAGTCAATTGTCTTTTATCACATTATATGGATATAAGGACAATGTCATTTGATAGACACTTTTAACAGTTAAATAGAAGAAATACGATAATGTAGATTTAAATGAGAGCAAACGTAAGCACACACATAAATACTTTGTATCTACATATGATTATATATAATATGAGTGTATACCTACATGTACATATATGTCGATGTGTATATACCATGTATATATATTAAAGTGTGCGTTATTTCTCAACTTGATTTTTATCTCGCAAACGCCCTCTGAAGTTTCAGTTCTTGCCCTTAAAAAAGATTTTGCATAAAATGTAATGAGCATTAATATGGTACACCATGTCGTATGAGCGACACAAAATGTATAATATACGTATCTAAATGTTCAGGTCATTTGATGTATAACTTTAACTGCGTATAAATTTAAAAGAAAAGTTCTTATGGAATAATTATTGAGACCTTTTTTGCGGAAAATTTTGTATTCAAGTATCCTTTTCCTTAAGTTATAGACTTTCTTGCTTATTGCAAAATATCAAAAAATCACATGTTATATACTTGGGTAAAGTTATATGATTTATGCACGGTTTAAATTAAAGATAAAAAGCTCGTTTACATTGGATCCTTTTAGAAGGCAGAAATTTAAAACTCAACTTTGGAAATAACGGACACCCTACTGTATATACATATCTCTCTTTGCAAGTATAATATACATATATTTACGCGTATATCATAATGTCGCATAACATCATCATAACGGCATGCGAATAATGTGTAAATGACAATAACAATTTCACTGTAGTAATATGGAAGCTTGAGTGTCTGCAAGGGACAGTTACGACTGCTGCCAATGGCAAGCGCGCTTGTCTATAATATCAGTTGTCGCGTTGACATCATTTCAATCAAGTGTGTGTGAGCGTGGCATAAGAGCGTGAACGCGGCGGGCCCATGTTGGCCTCGCTGTTAATGATCTAACCAATAGGCGGACCAACACACACGTGCACATCAGTTGCTGTCGTTGGTACTTATGCCGCGCTAAGGCAAAGGTATTTACGCTGCGACAACTGTCAATGTCACCGCCATCAACGCCTGGCTAATGATTATAATTACAAAGCACTTGCGTTACCACTTTTCACATTGCCGCATCATTTCAAATATCCAACAATAACAGCAACAGCAACAACAACCAAAATTTACAACAACAATAACAGCAACAGCGAACAAATGTACAGCAAATACCAACGTTATAAAAACAACAAAATGCTACACCAACAACAACAACAACAATTGTAATTACACCAACAGCAGCAACAACAATATAACTGTAGGGTAAGACAGACAGTTGGCACATTTCAAATTGTAGACGCCAACGGTGCCGCTGATGCCCTCAATATGACACACCAACCTTCACACACAGACGTGTTTGTATGTATGCGTATTGCCACAAGATATACAATGTGGTGCCTAACGAGCTGGCTGTATGTATTTGTAGGCGCAGGCCCCACTTTTATGTACAATAACAACGCAAATAACAGCCACATATGTATGTGTGGCGCACACACCCACTTCCACTCACATGTGGTATGTATGTTAATTAGGCATCATTTGATGCATGCCACGGCAGTGAGTAGCGTAAACTTTGCAATTTCGCTTCACTCAACATGCTTGTTGTCTAACTGTAAACGACACTTTTCGGCACGCTGACGGCACTGCTGTAGGTGGCGCCGCAACACTGTTCGCACCACTGTCAGTTACACTTGTTTATAACTACATTTCCGCTCTCCACCACCGCTCCAGCGCTGCTACTCCCTATAGCAATACTAGCTTGCCTAAGCGCGTTGCTATGGTTTCTCCCAGAGATCCCATTATATTTGCATTTTCTTTAACATTCGTTGTTGCGGTTGTTGTTGTTGTTGCTTATACTTTGCATTCTAATAAATATTATGCTGGTTATGATGATGCTAATAATGGCGCGAGCATACAATTTTCACTTGAAACAATTTGCTGCGTGGCTTAACATTTTATTGTGGCATCCTTTTGCTTGGGTTTGTTGGGCAACTATTGCGGGGTGACACTGCGTATGAGTGTCAGAAAGTGGTGCGCTTTTGCAGATTTTAAAAGGTTGTATGCAAGTGCGTGTGCTCATATTTCTCTTAATACATGTATGTATGTACATAGAGGCAAATAAATATAAGGTAGTTTTAAAAAATATATAATAAGGTTTTACAGCGGTCTGTTGTGGTTTTTTTTTATTACTGCAATCGATTGAAGCCGAAATTATACATTTTGGTAATGTTGATGTAAATGCTTTATTCAAGCAGTTTAAAATCTAAACATTTTGTATGTGCAGCTATGGACAAAATAATAGTGTCATTTTTCGGAAGTATACATTTTATTAAATACTTTGGGATACTTTGACGGCAACTATTAAGTGCATTGCGGAAACTTTTAGTGAACGTCTACGGTTTTGGTGCAAGGAGTTTTACAACACAAGATCGAGTTTTATATTAAAATTAATAGAAAAGGATGGTTACTTCAAACGACAAAAATACATTTTGACCTGATAAAAATCACATCAATAAGATCTGAGCTAAATTTGTAATAGTTTCTCCTTACTGTTAGGTACAAATTCTTTGAAAAAAATATATATAGAAGGCCATCGTAAAAGATGGCAACTCTATTTTATGCGTATAGAAGCCAACGCTTATTGTGCTTGACCAGTTGCTCAAAACAATAAAATGTATTTGGGTCCAACGAAAGCTTATCTGTTATTTTTTAAGTGAAACTTTTTTTCTGCTGTCTCAAATTTTCTCGCCCCTCTGTCGCAAGTCGCATTACAGCCTTCCATATTACATACATACATGTGTAAGTACATTTCAATTTCCAATCCAAGCATCATAAAAACAGCAACTATATGCAACCAAATACTTCTCTCCGCCAAATAATATGTAATTTATGATAATTTATATTAAAGTAAATCAAAATGTAGATATCATAGATTTTTTGTGTTTTGATCTAACTACAATTTTTTGTTCTCGAATTTGCTAAATCGAAATTTTGTTCGAAACGAGAATTTCGAAATTAAAAGTCAAACCAGCGTTATCAAAATTTTCGTAGATATATACAATACTTACTACAAACTGAATATAACCTTCTTCTGCATCGCTTTTTTGTGCTTTTTAAGTAAATGTAATAAATAAATGTAATAAATTACATTTGTGAAAAAGACAACAAATGGCAGTGCGATATATGACCTTCGAGGAATTCGCGGTTAAATTGATTAATTAAACAAATCTTGACGCAAAAATCGCGACAAATTGTGTTATTTTTTAATCAAATATAGCTTTCTTCCCAGCATTGTAAATGGTATAATTTTATGAAAAAAAATACTGAAAGTGTTGAATTTTTGAATCAATTCTGTTTGAAAAGTGTAATGGCTCAATTAAAATGCCATTGATGAAATTATCTGCTTGTATCTAGTCTGAAATAATTTATCTTGCCACTCAAAGTGGACTACGTCTTTCGAAATTTTGTTCTTCACTTACTATTATTATATACGAAAGCCGATAAATTCATTATTCTAAATACTTTAGATCAAAATATCAGAGAATTACTATGTAAATTAAGTTTTGGTAATAATTTGACCCTGGCGCCATCTAGCGAGTAATAATTTTTTATGTGTGATTTACCTTTACATATATCATATTTCCCGGGAATGATTCAAATCAAACCTTAATCATGGGTTTTGGAAATAATTTGACCGTGGCACCACCTATCGGCAATCAATTATGCCAAACAATTTTCCAGATAATAGTTAGAATTGTTCCATAATTACTCATATTTGATGCTTAAAATTAATCTTAATTTCGTTGTTTTAATATAATATAATAAAAAAAAATTTCCAAGAGCAGTGAGTGCATCATTCGCACGCGAACTTTTAATTTACTTCAGTCGTAATTCAGCAGTGACATTTTTATGTGGATGAAAAATAATTTAAAAAAATATTAATTTCCGCAAGACGCGTACCGACAAGCTGCCCTCTGTGCACTTACAGAATTTAATTATGACATTTTTATGTTCCCCACTTATGTGTTAAATTGTCGCTGCACTTACCCCACAGTCGCGCAATTGACTTTAATATTTCTGTTAATTACTTTCAATAGTGCTCAATGCGATTTATGGCCAATGGTTGTTTTAATAAAAAGTAAAATCCACTTGCAGCGCCATTACTGGCTGCGGCGCGCATAAAGGAGCAAAGTAAGGAAAATATGCAAAAAATAAGCTAAAAATAAATTAAGAAATGGGAAGAGAGTTGAAGAGAAGCAGCAAAATAGCAAAGCAAATAATAGCGTTGACCACTGCGCTTACAGTTAAATTGAAAATCAACAAGGACACAGCGCTTTCCGCCACGCTTTCCGCCCCTTCAATATGCAACACGGTACCAATTACATTAGAAATAGCTTAAGTTGAGTTAAAGTGTAGTTAATTTATTGCTGCAAATTTCTGTTAAGTCTTTAGAAACTGAAATTTTTTATGTTTTTTTATACAAAGCTTGCAAATTTGTATGTTTTAGATGCTTAAAATAGGCTTTAAGCATGAAAAATCATTGCTGCAAGCGCTTCTTTCAAAATTTTACAAAAACGTGTTAAACGGTTATAGCTTTATATAGACATATGTACGTACGTGTATGGTAGAAAAATGAAAATTTATTCTTATTCCTTTTATCATCTGGTATCCTTCAACATTGGCTTGCTGTTGGCGTGTAGACCATTGCTGACCAACTTTAATGTCCTTGCTGGCACGGGGCAACAGGTGCAGTTGCCACCGTGTGCCGTTATGTTGTATTTACTGTCTCAGCGCTTTGTCTTCGCGTTTTGTTTGTGCACTTGCGAAGCATCGAAGCTCTCGCCACAAAAACTGGACGGCATTGTTTCGCTCCTACTGTCTCGGATCGTCTTGGTGAGTTTAAATGATTTAATTTCATGCGCTGCAAGTGATACCAGGAAAAGTAGCTGTTTGTATAACAATTTCATGTCATGCATTATTTTTAACGCAGCGAACGCATGCAAGCGTATGTGTTCAAAGAAAAATTGTTAATATTGAGATGTGCTGTTGTTGTTGTAAGATTTCTGCGCATTCTTAGTTATTGTCAGCCATAATTTCTGCTGAAAAGTTATTAAGCACTATTAAGAAGCGTATTAAAGAAAGATATGCACTCAGATCTTGTTAACTGTGCAATTGCATTCGCGGCACGTAAAGTTACTCATACGACGTGTAGTACGGCGTGGGCGACAAATAAAAGTGACACAGTTAAACGATGTGAACAGTGCAAATAAATTAAAAAAAAATATGTGAAAAATAATTTTAAAAAATAAGTAACTCAACTGCAATACTCTTAGGGGGAGCACGCTGCGCTGCGTGTCCTCGCAGCTGTTACCAGCAACTAACAGCTAGCAACAATTCACACAAGCGAACACATGTCAGCTGCTGGACCACAACAACAGCAAGTCACTGGCGTACACGAAGAAAAAAAGTCAACTCGCGCCTGTTGTGGTTAGCGGAATTGTTCCAGTTGGTTTTTTTGTTTTGTTTTTTTCCGCTGTTCCCCTGAGTTAGTTGTAAGTTAAACAAATGGCATTTGCTTCACGTGAGTTGTGGCAATTTTTACACGAAGCATGACGATATATGATATATGTGCATTGTAAGCTAGTATTAAGATGGCATAGTTTTTATGCTTCAGTTTATTATACAGAAAACTACAGCGTTTTCTAAAATCTTTTGTAAGTCACGAGGACAGCATTTCGAAATTCGACACAATGTTTCCCGAAGAAGCTAAAAGACATGGAAAATTGTTAGCGTTAGGGATTTGAAAATTAGTGAAAACTAAAAAAAAAGTAGAAAAGGGGGAAATAGTAAATTTGCAATATCTAATTACTTTCAAGAGTTATTTTCTTAATATCTTATTGAAGAGTAGATAATGCTTGAAAAAACTGCACATCGACTGATATTTCATACCAGCGCTTTTCTGGCAGCGTTTCATTCAGCTATAATTAATTTAAGCTGCATAAGTCAAAATACCAAAAAGGCCGGCATAGAACTGGTTCAGCGTCATTGTTTCTAATGAAGAACGAATGAATCAGCCTGTATGAGGTTGATTTACTAATGAATGTTTTCTTTTCCTCACTGAAGCTACCCAATGGTAATCGAATGAAATAAATATCGTTATTAGCAGTTACTAACCCCGAGCTTTATAAGCCGATTGGATAATATGCCGAAGTCGACTTCTTCAGAGCTTCTTACATACTGAGTCAAGTTAGTATGTTCATACTCTAATTAACGTAATCCATTGGTAAAGCAGCTCTATTTTGTGAGGTGAATGTTTTCGATAGCTCTCACTGACCGGCTGCAGAAAGTTGGTGAATGTGTAATTGATCTTCGGTGGATCGGAAATGCAAATGCTTATTCCAAAACTGTGGAATAAAGCTTAAGACTTTCAAGTGTCGTTAGGCAATGTCAAACTTTGAAAAGCAATTCTGGCTAATTATTATTTTAGTTTCCGTAACCGTTCGTTTTTTGGTTCTGAAGGGAGTTAAAATAATATATTGCTAAACGAGGCGAAGAGGTGAAGAAAAAATTGTTCGGACCAGATCCATTATATCATATAGTTGTCATGCATATTTAACGATCGGAATCAAGTTTTGTGAAGTATATTATAGCTTCGGTGCCACCGAAGTTAACATTTTTTTTTTGTTTTAGATATAGTTATATGGAATCGCAGACACTGTCATACTTTTGGCGATTTTTGTTCAATTTTGAAGATTCAATTGTCTCTTTGGTTTTGTAGTAGTCCAGTTTTCAAGTAATGTCATGTGATATGAATACGATCGACATACCGAAGAATCAACTCTATCCTTCTAACCACTTCAGACGGGATTTAGTGTGCTGCAATTTTCTTATTGCTTTTTTGCAAATATAATATGTTTTTCGAAAAGTATATTTGAGCTCTTTAGTACAGCTTTAGAGTTTTAAGTTGTACTAGTAAAGCACTAAGCATTTAAATGTTTAAGAAAAATATATAATATCAAACAGGCTGTTATTCTTCATCTATCCTTGTTTCGTACAAGACTTTATCTACTGTGTCGCGGTGTTCGAACCAGAGATTGGCTGAGTGAAATTTGCTTAGTAAACTTATCTGATAAAGAACTTTTTTTGAAAATTACCACATTCTAATGTAAAAATATAGCTACTTGTATGTACATGCATATGTGTATACGAGTATATTATTTCACATACATGCTCACCCTAAAGATGGAAATGTTTTGCGAATTTTCTCAATGCAATTTTACTTCATTGCAAATTTAATAAGAATGCGCCGAGCTGTCAGTGTAACTTAGCGTCGAATGTCAACTCAGTTTAAAATTGCTGCATTCCGCTCGAAATGAAAATCCACAGTCACCGGACCCAACCGCGTGCACCGAGAGCGAAAATATAAAAAAATCCAAAGAAATATGAGCACATGTGTGTGTGTGTGTGTGTGTTCAGTTACATGTAACCACGCCTTGTATGTCGCTCATAAATTTTGCTTATATCTCGACCAACGAAACGCAATATACATACATAACTGTGTTCTTGCGCTTTGACCGCTGCAACAACATGCAACACGCTGTGGGGTTTGGCTGGAGCCACTGTGGTTGATCGGCGCTTGTTGGCTTAGCCGCTGCGCGTTTAATCGCCTGAAGTGTATGAGTAGAGTAGGGTCAATAGTTTAATTTCTATTTTTATTTCAGTTGCATTTTTGTTAAATAGAAACGCACAATGCAACTTGACGCTAATACACAGTGGTGTACAAAAATATGCGCACAATATTGGTGTTTGCTCGCCTTGAACGTACATACATAGTAAATGTCCGGGGATAGTGTCGAACAAACAAGGAAAAGTTGTATGAGTAGAGTAGGGTCAATAGTTTAATTTCTATTTTTATTTCAGTTGCATTTTTGTTAAATAGAAACGCACAATGCAACTTGACGCTAATACACAGTGGTGTACAAAAATATGCGCACAATATTGGTGTTTGCTCGCCTTGAACGTACATACATAGTAAATGTCCGGGGATAGTGTCGAACAAACAAGGAAAAGTTGCGCATTCTCGTCTCCATTGCGGGGAGGTGAAATGAGCTGGCAAAGGTAAATTTGAGAGGAGTATCGGGGTCGGTTGGCAAATAACTTTGCTCTGTTGCACTTTTGTTTGTGCACAACTATTGTCGACTGTTGTTGTGGTTTTGGTTGTTGGTTTTTTTTGGTTCTACATTTATTTATTTTTTGTTCAGTTAATATTCTTTTGTAACGCGGTCGCCTTTAAGCTCATGCATTTGTTGCGCTCACTGTGCGCATTCATTAATTTTGATTAGCTTTGCTGGAAGTTAATGATATTCTTTTCTCTCAAGCATGACGCATTAAGGAGTGTACACACTTCAATGAACAAAGAGCACACACAATGAGTTGACAATTTAATAACGGAGAATAGCAGCAAAATTAAAACTCTACATTTTAGCTAGTTTCGGGGGATTCAGCTTAGAAACTTACTAAATGAAAGGGATAGTTGAGTAAATATATTCTTATTGTAATCAAGTTTGAAGTTAAATAAATATTTAGTTTCACAGAGCTTTCGTGGGATCTAACATGAAAATACGTTAATTCCGGTTACACCGAAGCTATAATACCCTTCAAAAATACAAAACAGTCCTTAAAAGAACTTGAGTTTGATCGGTCATCCGATCAATCTGAAATTTTGCACACACCCTTTTTTCACCAAGGAGCGGAGCATTTGTCGGAACCGTCGATATCAGATCACTATTGCATAAATTGTAGTTGCTGTACAATCATATGTATATATATATACATATAAACAGACAGACGGACATCGCTAAATCGAGTCAGCTCGTTATTATTTGTATATATACTTTATAGGGTCTGGGAATTTCCTTCTGGCCGTTAGAAACTTCGGTGCAAACTTAATATACCCTGTTCAAAGTATAAGAAGCTCCTCGAGAAGAGGAGGAGACCATTAAACATCTTCATTCTATAAGTGAATGCAACTTGGGCAATATAGAAGTTAGGGGAAGATTTTTGCTGATACTGACTCAATACATTTTCGTTAATTTTTGGGCTATGAAGCGTGTCAATTCTAAACTCGTACCAAAAGACCGGAATCTTTTGCTACAACGACAATCTTTCTCAGACCAAATGTTTTCGTTATCTCCATTATAAGTTTGAAAGTGTATGAAATTGGATGTTAACCCCACCCACTCCTCATATAACGGTATAAGTACTAAAAGTGCAATAAACTAGTAAATAAATAAATCAGAGTCATTGAGTCTACACCCGAGATGGTGCAAGAGAGTTTCGTTGGAACCGGTGTCAAAATTGGACGATGGGCGTGGCATCGCTCTCTTTTCCGAGCCAAATTGGGTGCAGCACATTATCCTGACATTCCTATGTTACAGAAAATTAGCGACATCAGGCAAAAACCACGCCTACTTCCTATATATATAGAACAATTTTAAATTCCATTTGATTCTTTCACTTTCCAGTATACGAATCAAGCACCAATAAATACATCTGCAAAAAAAATGGTACCAAGTATATAGCAGAATAATCAAGTTTGCTCTTGTATCTTATATGAAAATACATAATAATTTAATAATTTATATATATATATAATAATATGTAACTATATGCGCGTAAATAGTGCCTTTGGTAATTTTTGACATAATTTCGCCATTTCCACGAGCGATTTTGACATAGGAATTGTACATCTCCAGCTAAGGCTGACCGCTGGAATGGTAGACAATATTTTTTTCCTGAATTCTACGAACATATGTTCTAATATATGTATGAATATTACATATGTAGAAATATATAAATACGGTACGTATATGCACACAATTTATATTAGCGGCTTAATTCATAAACATGTCTATGCACTTTGGTGGGTGTATGGACCATCTGTCGTGAACCGCAAAAAGCTCTACGCTGTGCTCTCAGCTGGCGAAACAACGGCAGAAATGAAAAAAATTACACTTATTATGTAAGCGGAGATGAGTAAGTGTACAAACATGATTTTAAATGGCGTCCTGGTGTGTGCCTTTTGCCCTCCTTTTTCATTCCGCGCTTGTGCACATATGTTTCTGATGCTATTTGCAACTGCACTAAACACTAGATTTAGTGCGAAATGTCTATAGATTGCAAAAGTGTTAAATCGAATCGTGTTGGTGGACTTTGAGAATTTTCGTTAGAAGCATAGGATTCGATTTAAAAGAAATACTATCACTACTAGTGCATAGTGGAAACTAATTGCTAAGCACTAAATATCTATAAGTATATCCAGTACTGGTATTTAGAAGAAAAAGTGTACAACTTTTAGGTTAGCTACAAAAATTTACTCAAGACTGACTACTTTTATAGTATTCGGTTTACAACCAAAAAACGTATTTGGTATTTGTACCGACTTGTTATTGTAATTTTCATTACATGATATGTGATTTAATAAAATTATAATCGACCATTATTAAAACAAAATCACAAAAAAAACGTTAACTTCGGTTGCAAGCTCTAATACCCTTCACAAATGCAAAAGATTCCTTACAAGAACTTTGATTGGCCAATTTATATGGCAGCTTTATGCTATATTGACTCGATCTGAACAATTTCTTCACAGTTTGCACCGTTTCCTTGGACTATAATTCATGCTAAATTTGATGAAGATATCTTCTCAAATCTAAAAGTTCTCTATACAGGCACTTTATCTCCTCAAAATAAATAACTTTTTCAACAAGCACATGATTCCGACCGTTTGTATGGCAGCTATATGTTATAGTGGTCCGATATCGGCCGTTCCGAAAAATGAGCTGCTTCTTGTTGAGGAAAGGAGGGGGCAAAATTTTAGAACGATATCTCAAAAAAAAGAACGACTATTTCGCATATATACAGACAGGCGGACGAATCGACTCAGCTCGTCTGGCTGATTATATATATACACTTTATTGGGTCTCCAAGGCTTCCTTTTGGATATTAAAAACATCATGGCAAACTTAATATACCCTGTTTAGGGTATAAAAATGCCGGGTACCTTATTTGTAACTATTTAGTAGTCAAAAACTAGTACACGTATAGAAATAGCATCTTCCGTGAAAACAACATTTGTTCGTTCTCTAATTTTCATTTTACATTTATCTACTTTCATTCAAAAGGTCACGGACAAGTTGAAAACTGAATACTTTTCCTAACACTTTTTTCAAAAAAAAAAAAAATTAATTTTTCGCCACCGATAATTAAATGTCTTACTCTCAACTTCTTTCAACATTCACAGAAAATTTCTCTGATAAGGAATTTCGCAAGTTTTCAAATACTCGTATATGGTAGAAGACTTCTCGTGAAATTGATATTCAAATTCGAAAATCAAGTGAGAAATTTTAGTAAAATAAAAGGGTTTCAATTTAATCAAAATGAAAGGGCGGCTCACTTGAAATGTGTTCGTTACTTAGTACTCGTAGTGTTCGTTGCTTGTTTGGTTAGCTGAAGGCAGATTGTGTCAGTTATTTACTCTTGGCACGCCACGGCAAACTTTCAAAAGTGAATTGTGAACTTTTGTTAAAAAGTAAGTGAATAAGTTTTGCAATTTTCCGTTGCCAATGAAATGAATGATAGGTGGGCGGGTGCTGGCAAGTGAGTACTTATGTGGCATCTATGAGGTGTGAGTGTGAGTGTATTAGCAAGCAAAAAGAAAGGGCTCACACACACATACACAAGGGTGCGTGTAAATAAATAATGAGACAGGAAGGTGAAAATGAAAGGAAAGTAGAAGCAAATTAAATAATCTGTGAGAAGTGTAATATGGTATATAGTATAGTATACATATGTACATATTCGACCCTTTGGGATTAATTTCTTAAGTTTGTTTTATTTAATTTTTCTGGGAAGTATTTCGTTTACTTCAAAAGAATAATTTGTCATTTACTATAATGCTAATTAATTTTGCTGTAATGGGTACATTACATACTGCATTGCTTATAACATGATGTTATATATATATATATATATATATATATACCTATATATGTATTTATAAGTAAATCCGAAAAATCGGCCAAACATTTTGCTAAGATTTGATAAGAAGCTATCAAACGCATGCGTCAACTGAAGATGAAAACAAAGCGGACTGCAGCAATGTGGAAAATATTACCCATTCTATTTCAGCTATTGAAATGATAAAAATTTGCTCAGATTCTAGGTTGTTCATCAAATAGGTCATGGAATGGGAATTTTGGACCACAAGAGGCTGTGCTTAAGTCAGCATTGGTGCTCCTCAGTAAGCTATAAGTAATCTATTGAGTTTTTACCAACCATGCTGCTCAATTTCATTTCTTTTAGACAGAAATATTAGTAGCCGTAGAAAATACTCCAGCTGAAGTTTGGCAAATGTAGTGTTCAAACGTTTTATCGTCTTCATTTGTTGGTCTGCAGTCTGCTCATTTGATTTTATCTAGATTCTGAAGGTGAGATCTCCGGAGGCAGGTACATTTTATTTTTCTGCGCGGTAGGTTTGCTTCTTCTTTGAATAGTCTAAATCGATGCCAATGTGTGAGTTGGAACTCAATATAGACTATTATAGAACTCACTTGGAATAGTGGAGTATAGTTATTTTGGAAAGTATTACCACTCGAATTCTTATGCTCTTATCTTACTTTTGATCACTACTAGATCGATATCTACAAGAAATCATATAACGTCTACGATCTGTTCAAATTTGACGGAAAACAACATTTCCCTGTACTTTAAAACAAATCGTTATTATATATATATATGTACCTATATATTATTGTATTATATATTAATCCAATTTGCCATCTCTTTGCCATTATGTTTTAAAAAAGATTTTGCGCAATTGACCGCTGCGGCTGATTCGAATAAACTTCAGCCGGGAGACTCAATTGTAGACCACTTTCTTCAATGCGCCACATATTCACTTTCTAGGAGTCAATCGTCTCGGACTGATGCGCGTAGAAAAGCGACTTCACAATAACCACACAAAAAATAGTGCAGCGTTGTTAGATCGCACGAACACGCTACAGGCTTACGACGCGAGATAATGCGCCTACCAAAAGTTTCCTTCAACATATTGATTGCTTCGTTGGCTGTATGACATATGGCGCCATCTTGTTGGAATCAAAGGTTCATTGTCCTCCAATTCAGGGACGAAAAAGTCATTAATCATCGCTCTATAGCTCCCTCTAAAGCATCAAACAGTGACTTTCTGATGTTGTAACGGCGTCTCAACAATGGCTTGTGGATTATCATCACTCCAAATGCGACAAATTTTGTTAACGTAAGTATTCCCATTCAACCAAAAGTGAGCTTTATCCGTGCAAAAAACTTTCTTGTTAAAATCAGAAACGGTGGCCATCTCGTTTTAGGGCCACCGTGCGGCGAGCTAGTTGGTTTTTCGGTTTCATTTCTTGCACAAGTTGGATGGACTCATTCGGGTCTTCTTTGATATTCTGCTCCACAGCAGCAATAGCTTCTCCAGTGCGCTCTGTATGGCGACTCTGAGGATGACTATTATCCACTAGAGTAAGCTAGGTCATAAGCGATCTATGATTGCTCAAATTACTGACTCTGCTGCGCGATTATGTGAGTAATAAATTTGCACGATTTCACGGAGTTAGTCTGTTCATTATGAAACGGCAAACCAAATTGAATATTAATTTAGTAACTGCTGTCAAAACGACAAACTACAAGTTAAGCATCTCCTTTGCGACTTCTACTCGACGTCGTTTTTGAAAAAAGATTCAGGTACTTTGGTACGAGTCTAGCATTGACCAACTTCATAACTAAAACTTTAAACTAAATGTGTTGAGTCGAACCAAAAACAAAAAAAAACGTTAACTTCGGTTGCGCCGAAGCTATAATACCCTTCACAAATACAAAGGCCCCTTACAAGAACTTGATTCCGAACGTTCAATTTGTATGGCAGCTATATGATATAGTGATCTGATCTGACCAATTTCTGTGGAGAATAATTTGTTGCCTTAAGCAATAACTCGTGCCTAATTTCGTGAAGATACCTCGTCAAAAAAAAAAAATTTTCCATGCAAGCACTTTACTCCGATCGTTCAGTTAATATGGCAGCTATATGCTATAGTCATCCGATCTATACGATTTCTTCGGAGATTAGATGAATGCTTTAAATAATAATACACGCCAAATTTCATAAAGATACCTCGTTAAATGAAAGAGTTTTCCATACAAACACTTGATTCCGATTGTTCAGTTTGTATGGCAGCTATATGCTATAGTGGTTCCGACAAATGAGCAGCTTCTTGGTAAGAAAAAGGCTTATTCAAAATTTCAGATCGATATGTCAAAAACTGAGGGACTAGTTCGCGTATATACAGACGGACGGACGGACAGACGGACATGGCTAAATCAACTCAGCTCGTCACGGTGATCATTTATACCTATACTTTATATGGTCTCCGCCGTTTCCTTCTGGGTGTTACAAACTTCGTGACAAACTTAATATACCCTGTTCAGGGTATAAAAATGTTGAGATCCTATTTTCTTTAACTTTTTCGAGATTATCGTCATTAACAGAGGTGGATAGACAACACGCATGAATCAAGTTTTCGATGACTTCATAACCTGAGTGATTTGTGGCACTCAAATAATTGTGTTTGTGATGAAATACACTTCTCAAAATACTTCTGCAACGGTTTGAATGATTCCGTAGCCATGATTACATTGGAAACTCAAAATTTTTAGGACACTCGTTGTTCAATATTGTTTTCTGTGGTAGAAAATCGCCATGGAAATCTTTCGTCGTGAACAAACAGCTGCCAAACACAGACTAATTGACATCTGAAGCTAAAACTTCATATGAACATAAAAATTATTGTACCAATCAAGGAATTTTTTTAATCGATTCGGTTTGCGCGCGCAATTAAAATTGACCTGGTCCACTATCGGTTAATTTGATTCTGACGCACCCCAATTTCAATTTAAGACTCACAATAAAGAAGAAACAACTTAAAACCCTAATTTATGTAATCGCATTTAATTTTTACGCAGGCAAACTTCTACTGCCGCTCCTCACTAAGTGTATGTAATTGTGCGATGAATACAATTCGCTCTCTCTCTCTTTCTGCATGACAATAGAATTACCTAACTCCGTAGCACCCGACAAATGAGTATGCAGCCAACTAGCAGACAATGAAGAATCTTCAAACGTGAAGGAAATACAATTCACAACACTGATTGAGAAGCAACAATGAAGGAAACTCATTTAAAGGATATAACGAATTGGTTAGCGTGCAGAAGAAGAAGTAGCATGTGTGTTGAAGCACCTCCAAAGCGGAAATGGTACAAGACAGCAGTTAAGAGGCCAAATCTAAATCGGAAAACAAATAACAATAACAATAGCTATTTTGGTACTTGGCTGATATACAGAAAAAAGCAAAAACAGCAAGAACAATAGCAGAGGCTGGATAGTCATTGCGGTAAAGGCTCTGCTCAGCGACAGGAAGCAGCGCTCAGCGATGGCGGCGGGTCAAAGGGTGGCCAACAACACAATTGCTAAAGTTTCGCTCATTGTTTTTATTTGTTTAGCTGTTCAATCGAGTAGGCCGTTATGTGGCATTATTCTTGGCTTTTGTGCAAGTGTGAGTGTATGCGCGTGTGTGTGTGTTGCTGCACATTGTCTGTTGTAATTGTTAGTTGTTGCTGTTGGGCGATACACAACGAGCTATTTATTGCGCGCACGGCACAAAGCTAATGCCTGTGTATGTGTGTGTGTGTGTCTGTGTGCGTGCGCTTCATTGTGTCGGTGCGTGGCAAAAATCAACAAAACAAAACGCAATGCGAAAGTGGCAAATCGAAACAATTCAAAGGGCATTTAGTGCCATTGCCACTACATATTACAACACTGCACACGCACACATATAAACATACATGTTACGCATTTGCGTTGAACGCTTCAAAGTGTTGGTAAACAAGCAGGCGCTAGAACGAGCGAAGCGGCAAACAAATTCCGAACGGATGTTCATCACTCCAGCCATGTCCGTTAGTCGAATGACTTGTGTTTAAGCGAAAAATTCATGAAATACGAAAAGAGAGAAGTATGCGCGCTCATTTCTTCATTTCCTTGCATTTCATTTTATCTCGCATTTCACATTTCTTCCCATTCCTCGCATAGTTTTGTCGTCGCTGCGTTGCTTTGTTGTTTTTGTTTTATGGAATGTTATAAGCTCTCCGTTGTTATTGGAATTCGCTATTGACTTCTTCAGTTCTTACATGCCCTTGCCTTTGTTTTTTTAGAAGTTACTCATATCAGCCGGCGTCCGTGAGAGCACTTCAAACTGGCCTATTCGATTGGCATTTAAGCATCATTTGAACAAACTTATTGGATTAGCCAAGTTCGATTTTTTTTATATAGTACATACATATTCCATGAATAACGGATAAAGTTTAAGCAGAAAGATTATAGATTATAAAAGGTCTTTGTATTCTTTATGAAATTTTTTTTTAAATATGGCAACACCTTTTGAATGTATTTTCAATTTTAAGCTTTCTGGAACTTTTCCAGTTTGATACTACTATTTTTTCATTTTAAAATACTAATCAACTAAGCTTTTTCAAAAAGGTGGCAGCATTTTATTATCCCATTATACCAAAAAAATCAAATGTTATTTTATTATCCCATTATACCAAAAAAATCAAATGTTATGATTGTTACCCGCACTTATTCCATATATAATGAATATTTTATTATAAGTTTTTCTTTTTTAAATGTGGCATCTCTTTTCAAGTAAATGGTATGGTCTTTCGAATCCGTAAACATAATATTTACTTCGAGTGCATCGAATGTATGTAAGGATATGTTATTTCTTCATTTAAAAATTCTATTCGACTAAACATTTTCAAATAGGTGGCAACTCTGTATTTATATTTAAACTATCAATTCTATCTGAATTTATTATCATTTTTACTCTCACTATAATAATTCATTTGCATATGTCTGCCAGTGTTATAATTTAATATTTAGAAAGGTGACATCCCTTTTCTAATATATGGTATATTATAATTTTTCGAATCCGTAAACATCTTTATTTCGATATCTTATTTTCGATATGTATTATTTCTTCATTTTAAAATTTTATTCGTCTAAAAATTTTCAAACGGTAGGCAACTTTTTATTTATTTTGCAACTAATCCAAATCTATTATGATTTTTACTCACACAATAATAAAACGTTTGTATATATTGCATGTGTATTAGTGTGATTTTTAAAAAAGGTGGCATCGCTTGGCAGTTAAATAGTATAATCTGTCTATGTATTGTTTCTTTATTTTAAAATTTTAAGTCAAAAAGGTAGAGATTTTACAACAGGTGGCAACCATCCGAACGTTGCTTTAAAACATTATTTATGCTTAATTGTTATTGTTCACCATAGAACAGTAACCCACTTATCATTTGATGTATATTAGATTTAGAAAAATTTAAAGTAAATATTTTATAAAGGTGGCAACTTTCTTTAAACAACAGGTTAGTCTGCTGTAAGGTTCTATCATCTCCTCGATTTGATGCTTTTATCGTTATATTTCTTTATAGTATCAACAAATGTATAGCCTCGCAGATGTTGCACAGAGCATAATGCAAGCAATGACTGTTTGACTCACTCCGTTTGACCTCTCTTTACCCCTTAGCTTGATCTCGCTTGATCCCATAAACACTTTAAAGATGCAACACTAATGAAATGTACTCCGAATCTATGCTGTGAAAGAGGATTTAAGTAACTTGAAAAGTGGCGGATCGAACACCCAACTCGTGGAAATCAAACGCAAACTGGCGTAATGAAATTGAGAGTGAATTCAAGAGAGATTTCACCATTTTAATGCGACAACAATCAACTGATTAACTACATTTGTTATTGCTATTAATTGTTCATTTTGGGACAAGAGAGTAGAGTTCTGACATACATAATTAGCAGAAAAGTGGCGAGCGGAAAAGTTGTGTCACAAAAATCGCAAAATTGATATTTGTCGAATAAAAGATCATAAATTAGTTTTCTTTTGCGAAAGTGCCCTAAAGTAAGTAAAAAATTTTTTTACAAATTCGATTAAATTTTCCAAGTTAAAAATCAGCTGATTTATTGTTATGCTTTGTTCGTATGTGTTACTTGTTATTTTTGTGCTGTCATTGCTGTTGTAAAACAATTGCACTGATTGCACAACACTGATTGTGACAACCGGCTGACATGTAAATAGAATAAACAGCAAATGTCATAAGTGGATTTATGGATTTCCTATGGTACCCCTTAAGCGGTATAAGCGACGACAAATACTTACACTAATATATTATATATAGGTATATATGTATATATGATACGTATAGATAGGAGCACATGTGGATTATGTTGTCTTTTTAAAGTTCGTTTTGCACTAACAAATCGCCAATGTAAGGGGACTGATAATATAATAATTCCTTACTTAATCAATTCTCTAATTTTTAGTGTTGAATTGAGAGTTGAGAAACAATACTTAATAAGTAGTTACTTATCTAAGTTGTTTCAATTTAAGCTGTGGTGTAGTTCACCACCGTTGCTTTCGTATAAAGAATAGTTTGAGAATTACATTACTTTTCCAATGCATTTAAAAAAAAGTCGCTCGTTTAAGACTAAGTGTTTTGGTATTTTGATTTATCCAAAATTTATCTTTTAAGTTTAAAATTGATTCTGGTAAATCGAAGAATCCTCGTATAAGTTTCTTTGCTGGTTGAAAGAGTTTTAGTCAATTAGTTAATTAATAGTTATTGAAGTTAATCAGTAGTTAATGAAGACCATGTTGTAACTCCAACTTTGCTACAGTTCCGGGACAGAAATCCTCATCTTTTAATAACGTGCGGATTGTGGGTTTAAGGGCAGGCTTAACTATCTCACGCAGATTATTTGCACGACCCATTTCTTGATGCGATTTGGTCACAATAAATTCGTGTTAATAAAGTAAAGATGGAACTATGCTATTATAAACTTAGATTGCCGATATTGACATAAGGAATTAAAAAGTTGCGAATCATTAGCCTGGCGTGCCCACAATTCGTGATTGTCTTACCTCCATCTTCAGTTTTTAGAAAAGAATGAACCAATAATGCGTTCGACAAGTCAAACTGACCAGACGGTAACTTTTTAAAATGCAAGATAGTCTCGAGAGACCCTCTAAGATTATTAGAAATCCAAGTACCATTTCTCTACCCTGAATAGGGTATATTAACTTTTTCGCGATTCGGATGGTACTACTATAGCATATGGCTGCCATACAACTGCCGTTTAAACTCAACTCCTTGTTTGAAAAACTCTTTTATGTGTCAAAGTGTCTTCACGAAATTTGGCATAGATTATTATTCAAGACATTGCTATAATCTCTAAACAAATCATTCAGTTCGGTAAACTATAGCATATAGCTACAAACTGAACGATCGGAATCAAGCGCTGGTATAGAATACTTTTTTATTTGTCAAAGTATCTTCATAAAATTTAGCATATATTAATATGCAAGGCATTGTTATAATTTGCGAATATGTTATATTGTTGAGATCGGACTACTTTAGCTTATAGCTGCCATGCAAACTGACCAATCAAAATCAGAATGAAGATCCTTTTATACCTTTGTATGATTTAAAAAATGTATCTTGTAGCTTTGGTGTAACCAAAGTTAATGTTTTTGTGCCACATCGCTGAAGATGATTTGGAGTAAATGTAAATGTTAATGCCGCGCCGATTTCCGGAAATAAATGTGCACCCTTTTATACAAAATATAACGGTATACATTCTGTTTGGTAATTTGCCAAAGTATACCGAACATAAATGTCAAAAACATGTGTTCACTTGGACAGCCGGTTTGACAGCTATTCCTCTAGGAAATTCTATAACTTTAACAAAACACCCTATATTTGTATATATACAATATTAACAAGTTTTCACATAAAAAGTAACACACAAAAAATTCAGTGACTAGCGAGTTGCGAGGTCCACAAGTACATTGTATCCATGCGATTGAGCTCAAGCACACCGAAGAATGGTTGGAAATTGAGGAGTGTCAACAACAGTGTCAGCAGTTCAAGTGCAACAGCAACAAAGACAACATCACAACTATACCACACAACACTCAGGCACTTCACAACGCTTCAGTGGCATGAACGGCTTTCATATTCGTTGGGCAAAACAATTTTTTGGGGAAATGCAATTTACTTGGCAACACAAAACTGCCAACTTGGCAGTAACTTTCTAAGTAAACCGTTATGTGTCTGAATGTGTATGTTTTGTAACAACTATGCAACAGCTAGCCAGCATGTGCTGTTGCAAGAGACAACATCTCGGTACCTACACGCTACTTGGCACATGGCTGCCGTTGCGCCAGTAGCACATCAAACTGTTTGTCTAACGGACTCGCTGTCTATCTGTCTATGCCCCATTGACTGACAGACGAGCTGGCTGCATGCATGCTTGCCGCCCGAACACTCTTGGCTTAGTTTGCGTACATAACGCGTTTGCATTTGTGTGTGTGTGTTTGTTTATGGGCGCAAAGGCAACAAAACGTAAAATCATAGTTGGACGTGATGTTGCTCCTCGCAGTGCCGCTACAGCGGCCAAATGCCAATGACACGCGTTGACAAAATCATCATGGAAGACACGGCAACAACACACCGCAACACAATGGAAGGTGAATTTCTGCTCGGATTATATACGGTGGCAAATGCAAAACAGGAACAACAAAAACTTGTAAGGAGGGTCGAAATGCCGTCGGCATGGAAATCTTCGGGACCGTGGCTCATTATTGCAATTGTGTGGTATTTGTTGTTTATGTAGTAGGTAAAACTTTATCCCCCTTTTTGGAGAATACTGCTAGACTATATATAGACTATCTTTGAATCTTACTTAGCCGAAAATGGATAAATTAACAAATTTTTAGATTTGCGTTCAGTGCCTATTGAGATTTGGACGCGTTTCAAATTTGGTGTGTTAAACGTTTGATTTCGACGACGTATTGCAGAAAAGAAGTTTTAGTGTTCTTAGGAGTCGGTTCTGCTCGAAACATATTACTATAACGATGGCTTCTGCTTCTTCTGACGATAAGTCCAGAATTGCTATTTCAATGTGGTCAGACCATTAGGAAAATTTACTTCTTCGGACAATTCGAGCTCTCATTCTACTATATGTGGCGGTTTGACCCGACCGACTCCATTCACTGGAAGTCAAAGAAGGCATTAACTGTTCCATTCCATGAATGCGATTTAAGTGTCTATCATTAGGTCGCGTCTGAAGTTTCGTCGGTGAAGACTTTGATTTCATCAACGTATAGCAGGAACTAACTCTTAATGCTCGATTCCTGTCCAAGCGGATGACGTCAAAGATAATTTCTGTGAAAACTGTACCTGTTTGAGAGTGTAATATTCTAAAACAGTTTTTAGATTTCTCAGCTGTGTTCTTCTAGATTCAGGCGATCATATTGAAAACGTTCACGATTCCTTGTAAATAGTCAAAAACGCCACGTGGTTTTCCCAAGTGCTACTAAAAAACGATTTGACGATCTTGCCACGACCTTGTACTTTGGTCCGATTTACGGAGTTGTGCGCAGTGAAGATTTTGGCTTCATCGACAAAAATGTTAAGATACGTGCTATATTTAGTCGAGTTAGTCTATTTGACTTTATATTGAGTAGCGCTAAGTGCGAGGCTCCTAACAGCGATCAAGCGAGAAAGTTGGAGGAGATAGTCCTTTTCCGTCGAGCTCATTAAGTACGCCTTTATGTGGTCAGTTGAAAATTATATGTGTATATTTAAAAAATTCGCTTGCTGAATAAAACAATTCTACCTAGCGGCAAAATGTTACGCTTGCTATAAAAACATACCAACAGTTTGCGCAAACTTAGTATGCAGCTTTGGAGGCAATTTAAACTAAGAAAAACGTTGTTGTAGCTGTTGCGAGCGCAATACCTTCATAGTTGTTATTCTTGTTGTATTCTCCTCATACTCGATATAGTCGCATGCATGCACTTTGCTAACTTCATTTGCCACTGACTCAATATTCGTCTAAAGGCCAAGTGTGGATTGTATGTTGCAGTTGTTGCATAAATCAGCATAGCAAACGGAATCGGAAATGGAGTCGGAATCAGCAATAGAATCAGAATCCGCATCAAAATCATTGTACATCTCGTCTGTCCGCGAAATGTGTCGCTCTGCAACCAAAAATAAAAATAAAAGGAGAAGAAACGCTTGTCAGCTTGTGTGTCTGCTGTCTTGGCGTGCGAATCAAATGGCTGCCGAAGTGCTCGAGTTGAATTTGTATTCTTCTCTTGCTTGCATTTTCGAGGAACGAAAGAATGCAACTTGTCACAGTTGAATTGTGTTTTTGTGATTTCATTGTAGTCCCGATGCAAATTTTCCGCATTATTCACTGCATTCTTCTTCGCAGCAATAGTTAATATGTTGCAATATCTATTTCAGGCAGCAGATCCGTTACCAAGAATTTCAGGGCGAATGTATGGCGTGTGCAATGCAAATTGACTCTTGGCTACGCATAGGATTTCGTTGGTTCTATTTTGCTGCATATTTGTTTAGTTCGTATCGATATTCGGCAACAACAATTGATGGTTATTGGAATTTCAGTCTTAAATGTATTTGTCGAATGATTGTGGAATTTAACTTTGTACAGATTGTATCACCAATAACCCGGAGATGGACCTGCGTATAAAATTACGTTCCAATTGTATTAATTCGGAAATTTTTACTTTTTTCATATTTTTCGAATATGGAAGATACTTTCAAACCGAAAGTGATGCTAGAATCCATTATCCAGTTGAAATTTTTATTGTATGCCCGAAATATAAATTGATCAAATTTCATAATTTTTTAAAATATCTAAAATTGTACTGAACGATAATAGATTTTTCTTGCGATAGTGGCGTCTTTTGGGGAGTGAAGGTAAGCACTTATCGAACCGTTCTCGTATAATTTATTCTTCGAAAGCTTCGAGAGCTCCGCCGTTTTCGAGATCTCACATTTAGAGATATCGACAATAGGTGGAGCATATTAATGTAACTAGACCTCAAAATCCCAGACCTTTTCCTTCTGGCATAAGCAATTTTTTTGTGAGACCCATTTTGGGTTGCGATACTTTTTTTGCACTTATAAGAACATTCTTGGAGATTATAATTTCAGCGGCAAAAATAATCTCGGCAAGAAAGTCCAAACTTTTCTTGCCTATTTATTTGGAAATTTCAGTAATACCGAGAACCATCGAAATGGATCGACATATGGTATAGTTAAATATTGTAAAAAGTCATTGACATTGCAATCCATGCAGTTTGACAATATAATATATCGAGATAGTGTCTGGTTAATAGGGTTAACCGATGTGATGCAACTTAGGCTCGAAAAAAAATAACGATAAGATAGTGGGTTGATATCTAATAAAAAAAACTATGTTCTCTGAAGTGTTAAAAAAATTTCCTCTTTAAATGAAACTGGCTCAGGTTCCAATTTATCGCGAAATGTCTGCCCTGAAACAAAGTTACTTGATATATCTTCAAGATTTGTGAGGACTGAATGTGTTAGGAGGCTCTCTACTATCAAAAACTGCTTTTCTCAGTTGGAAAAAGAAATGAGGATTCCAAACATAAGAAAGGTGAAAAGTGTAGGCTTCAAATACAAATATATTCAAAAACAAAACGAATACGTTTTTTTCTTAAGAAACATTTTATTTTTGCTAAGGTAAATTATCATGTCTGCACGCAAAATTGCATACTTTTAGGCGAATATAGAACTTTATCTAAGTTTCAAACCATATAATTCCACGCAGACCCACACCTAATTAAAAAAAGGTATGACCTTTGGATTGTTATTAGAATTTTAAATTATATTAATAAATTTGAAAACAGACGAAGTTATATATGCTATACTTGCTCCTTTTCAATTAATAGTCAAACAATTAAAAAGAAAATTTCCACACTTACACACTCGTACAAGCGAGTACCACTAATCACTCTACGTATGTACTATATAAACTTCTAACAACACAACACAACATAATAGATTCGTTGTGACACAAAAGTTTCTTGGCAAGTAACCGAAATTTGAACACTTCCAATTTAGCGAGAAGTGGACGATGGCAATTAGTATTCTTGATTGAATTGCGCCATGGGCGTTAATTTGCCGCAAAGCACCAAATGTTGGTTAGTAGTGCCACACAGTGCCAACAACAAGTAGTCAAACGGAAATAACTTTTTGGCGCAATTACTTACGTACCTCCGTTGCATAGTTGGGCGCAGCACAGAGCAGAACAGAACTGAGTAGGGCAGTGTACCGCAATAATTGTTCGGCAATTCAATAAATTAGGCAAATCATTGCTTACTAGTGAGGTGAGGGTGGCGACGACTGCTGTCATTGGTGGTGCAGGAAGTGAATATAACATAATCTCGATTTGTAAAGGCAAAGGCAAGAGAATATTGCCGCAGTCGAGAAACTTTGCCGCTTCCAATTTGGTTGCTTGCAAGGACCTAGAAAAGTTGTAACCAACGGTCAATGAGAGTGTCACGTATACATACTCGTATGTACTCAAATTTTTTTGTATTTTTTGCTGGTGGGCAAGGTTCCTGTGCGTATTAAAGTTATAAAAGTTCAGTCAAACATTTTCTCGGCTTCTTCTGGCGTCAAGGCAAATCGCCTCCAATATTTGCGTAAATACTTTTAAGGATTTTCGGTGAATTAATTAGCGGCAGTAGCTGCTTGTTTAAACTTTGAATTTTTATTGAGTAAAAGGAGATCAATTGAGTTAATAATTCCACTTTATGTTTCTGCTTAGCTATAAAAGTTCTATTCTGACCTTAAAACCTCTTTTCATTTTAATATGGAAAGTAAAGTGTGGATAAATTTAAATGTTTATTATATAATATATTATTAGGTTCCGCGTTTCCCGTATAGTCCAGAGTTGAATGTTGCATATAGAAATTTTATTCTCCCTGATTTCAGCTTCCATTATATTCCAAACAGGGTACAATTATACTAAGTTTGCCAATCAAACACTAAAGCATATAGCAAATACCATACAAATTTAACGATCAAACACATGTTCTTGTGTGGTAAACTTTTTTATTTGGCGAGATATTTTCAAGAAATTTGGCGTGGATTATTGTTCAAGGCAACGGTACAATCTCCGATTAGAGCGGAGTACAAGAGCATATAGCTGCCGTACAAATTGATCGATCAAAATCATGATATAGATAATTTTATACGAAACTAGATGAGGATTATATTGAAGAATAAAGTAATTTTGTATTAAAAAAAAGTTCTGGCGTCTTAGTCAACTTTCAAACCCGCGTACCACGTGTAAATGGGCATGAGCGAGAAACGCGCCATGCGATTATGATAAAATGTACTCGGTTGGCGATTACCAAGATGCATAGGTGGCATCGGTACTCATGTATGCGTTGTCAATGTAATCTCTTTTGCCTTTCGGCTATGTTGTTATGATATTATTCTGTATTTAGTATTCTACAAGAGAAAGAAATAGATAGGGCCTATCAATGCTTGATACGATCTTATACCAACTTGGCAACGATGTCCGGATGATAAATTTACTGTTAGTTAACATCTACTCGTTGTAACATACATGAGAGATAACGGCACAGAAAACAGCTACAATATCCTTGCGCCCATCCGACAGTCCAACCTCACACCTTGGTGCTTGACAGTCAATAGTATGCGAATCGATTCGACTTTATGTCAAAACTGTCAAATTTCCGAAAGAAACGTTGCGTGAACTAACACAAGCTCAACTATTCAACTTGGAAAACATAAAGAATTCGCTGAAATGCGTTATTCTATCAACGAGAGAGAAAAGCTGTTAGAAGAGCTCACAGAAACTTTTTACCATTAACTAATACGGCAGTCTGTGCTTAAGAGCTGAATGCGTTTTGAAGTTAAACGACGGCAGATATTTGGGAAAAAATTAAGACAAGTATTACATAAATACATACCTATCAAAATGACAACCAAAGAATAAAATAAGTAAAAATTAAAAAAAAAAAACGTTAACATCGATGCTGAAATACCGTGCACAGGTAGATTTATTATAGTAACTATGTAACGTTGTGCTAGTTTTTTATAACCACCCTGTTTAATATAAATAACCTTTTAGTTGAATTAAATTACTTTACAAGGATGAAATGTCTTTTATGAAGATCCTTATATTCATTAGTTTGAATGTGAGCTATGTATACTATATATATTATGTTATATGATCGAATGGTATATGCTATAGTGGTCCGATATTGGTGGTTTCGAAATACTAGCCGCTTCTTGGTGAGAAAAGGATGTGTACACTATTTCTGATCGTTATCTCAAAAATTGAGTTACTTGTTCGCGTATATACAGACAGACGAACGTTGTTAATTCGACTCAGCTTCACACGCTGATCATTTATATATATACTTTACAGGGTCGCCGACGTTTCCTGCTGGGCATTACAAAACTTCGTGGCAAACTCAATATACCACGTTCAGGGTATAAAAATAAAGAAAGATAACGCGAGTTGGACTGGGGTTGTGGTGAAATGTCGATAGGTTGATATTTTGTGATATTTTTGTAAAACGAACAAAAATTTAACGTTTATGTATTCGTGTGTGTATGTACGTTTGTGTTAGAGTGTACATGTGAGCCACTTGCCTATGAATGCGGCTATTAGATAAAGCAAAATCGATGCGATTTACCACTCTAATGGCTACCTCAATGACAACCTGTGCGCTCAGAGCTGGCGCTTGTATTACACCAATGAATACACACATACACATACACACACAAACACATACACATATGTATAGTGAATCAGGGATCAGTGGCAAAGCTCAGAAGTCCCAATTACATTTCAATTTGAAAAGTGAATCTGTTGAATTTAATTGACCATTTAAGCTCGACGACATGAGCGCTAAGAGAGCGATAACGTCAGAGACGCCAACGAATGTAGCTCCAAACAACGTTTGCATAATTTTGGTTGCGGCAAGTAAAATGTGACAATGTGGCAATGTGACAGAGAGTCAGTGTGGCAATTGCGTATGTCAAAATCCGAACGGTTTAAATGAAGATGAAGATGACTGGCTGAGCAGTTAGAGATGTCATGTCAGAGGCAGCAAATAAAGTAGGTGGATGCAAAGTGATGTGTTGAAATTAAATGAAACGAGCATGGTTCACCATATAGTTTTGAGTGTGTGTGTATGTGTGTGTGTGTGTGTGTGTGTGTAGTGCTGCAAATTGTGCTCGCAAAATGCGCCAACTTTGCGTTCGCCAGCTTAGCAGAGGGGATAACGCAGACAAAAAAGTTAAGGTTTCTGCATGGATACTGGCCACTCTGATGGACACAGAAGCAGTGAGTTCACATTGTATGTTTGTGTGTGTATATGTGTGATGAGTGACAACCCACCGACCGGCGCCGGGCGCATTCGAAATCCCGTCATTTGAAGACACACACATACATACACATAACTGCCATTCGCTGTGCCCGCACATTTGACCAACTGAACCGTTATCTCGGCAATAGTGCGGGGTGACAGTTTAGAATTGTCCTCAAGCGCAATTTTGTCAGCTATTTGCGCTTATTGTGGTGCCAGCATTGAGTTGAGCGCTTGACTTTTGTAACTACCAATAGATGGGTGGTGCCTCTTTGTGTTAAAGAATGGGAGCGGTTGATTCAAAATGTGTCAGCGAACATGCAGATTTTGATTGCTGATGTAACTGTCAGCAACAATCGGTTTTTGCTGTCGCATAAACTGCTCCCAACTGCGCCCATTTCTCCTCGAATTCCCCCGTACTGGTAGCGCAGTTTGAGGGCAGAGTTACAAGCGCAATTGCGGCATTGTGAAACCGTTAGGCGAGTTTTACAAAGTTATTTTTACATATGTATTTGTATATAAGCCACTACATACACTAAAATACATATATACACATACATACTTGTATATACTCCCTCATACCTATACATACATAAATACTCAAGTGCTTAATCTCTCAATGGTTGTGTTAGTCATCGCGCCAATCGATCAATTATTCTGTAGAACACATATACGCACACACTTTTGTTGCAACTATTTCTCACATTTACAATTGCATTTACTGTATGTATGTATGCATATGAGTATGTGTGTTCTATTTGTGTTTTTGAGTTCAGTGTTGGCCAGCAATAAATTCAATTTGCTCAATTGTCAGTTTGTGATTTTGTTGTTTGTTGTTGCTGCCATTGTGCGCCATGCCGTTAGCCACTTGTTTTGTGGCTGTTTTTGTTGTTGGCTATTACCATTCTGCATTTATTTGCGTGTGGACTATATCTTTATTTCAGCCAAGTGTGGGCATTATTGTAATCGCATATAATATTCACTCGTTAGAAGCAGGAGCGTAGTCAGGATAATACTAAAGTAGGGTTTGACTAAAAATTCGAACACAAAACAAAAACGTTGACTTTGCCTGCATCGAAGCAAGAAGGATATACTTGTAATAACATGATTATGATTATCCAGTTTTAAAGTCAACTATATGCTATAGTCACCCGATCTGAATAATTTATTTGGAGATTTTAACACTACTTTTGATAATAAATTTTGCTAAATTTCGTGAAGATATCTTCATAAATAAAATGTTTTTGTCATACAAGAACTTAATTTTGATTGGTCAGTTTGCATGGGATTGGATAAATGAGCAGTTTTTTGAGGTGTAAAAGACGTGTGCAAAAATTCAGATCGATATTTTAAAATCTGAGAAACGTGAACTAGTATATACCGACAGACGGAAATGGCTTAATTGACTCAGTTTGTCAAGCTAATAATTTATATGCATATGTATATCATAGGGCTTCACATTTCTTTCTGGGTGTTACACTTGTTCCACTTGGCCATGAAACTGACATTAAAGTATATATAGTATTTCGTTAGTTAATGGTAAAATACAAACCTGGAATAATAGTATTTTTCTTGTGAAAAAAAACTAGATACTCAAAAACAAAGAAAGGTGGCGGAAAGCTAGGTAAAAAATCTTCCGGACGAAATTCCTTCCAGCAAAGGTCGGAAGAGTAATAGTTAAAAGCTATAGCTATTGATCTTAATTGAGTAACGTTTTAAGAGAATGTAGATATATTTTATCAAGAACTTAATGGATTTCTTTAAATTTGAACATAAACATTATTATTATTTTTGTCGTGTGGGTCTGTACGGCAGTAAATGAAAAAAATTAAGAGTACACATAGCAAGAGCAGCCTAAAAATTAAAAACTTGGAGCTTTCTTTAGGCGAATTTCAAAGTAAGCATATATTTTAATCGGTTGTTTACATCTATCTGTTTTTTGGTATAAAATTGTGGGTCTGCAGCCACAACAGGTATATTTATATTGATTCTTACGTTGTAACACCACATTGCCATCTGGGAGTAATAAGGATTATTAGACTTACAATTCAAGAAGAAACCTGTTCCGGATCAAATGTGTTCGAAAAGTGGAAGCAATAGGTCCCTTGTTTCTAGGAAAGTAAAGGAATATTTTTCAAATTATTGCCTTAGACCAATTTAAGGATATATATTTGCCACAACCTCACCAGAGGCGTCACTTGACTACGCCTCTTTGCAAATGAAATTTTCGCTTCAATTACAAATTTTCATTTTTAACTCTGAATAACTACGGATATAGCATGAGCATATATGATATGTGTGTCTATAATATTTGTGGATTTCTGATTTTGTGTAAACGCAGCACAATTGGTGGTTGGTATTGTGTTCATTTTTATGCGAGTTGTCAATTTAATTTAGCGATTTTACAGTTTTTCACGTGGTGCTTAGGTAATCGAAATATCGTTTATTTATAGCGAGAGTGAAGGTGTGCGGTTAAAGAGGGGCTTGTGATGAGCTAATTTGAGCACTTGTATAATAATATTTGGAAAACAATATGAATGCATGTAAAAAATTTATTCTAACGGCCTAGTTGAGAGAATGAGGAAATTACTAATGATTCCACTGTTCAAACGAATTTGGCGTTTACATTATTAAAATTTGGTTAAATATTGAAAAAATTAGCTGTTTCATACAAAGACACTAGTAAATTGAATGTGAATGGCTAATTGGTGTGATTAGGTGCTTATCTCCAAATCTCTGCTGTAGTTTACTCCTTTTTCTGGGTGTTATTTGGTTACTTTAAATTTATTGTTTCTGATTAGTTAGATACTTTTAGAAATTTTGTAAATTTATCTGGAACAAGTCTGTTTCCATATGCGATATTCTTCGACCTGATAATTATTCAAAACAAACGCCGTTGTAAGATCCGAGCTGACGGTTCAAGGACGACTTGAAGACTTTTGTAACATAATCTGGCTAAGTATTTAAGAGCATATTGATCAAGTAATCTAAATAGCTAAGCAATTAAGAATATAAATATCTTGAGATAAGAGTTTACATTCACTTGCCATATATATACATTTCTATATATGAAAATATACTCTTAACTTAGTGTAATTGGCACCCGAAATTGTAAACGCGTTTGACTTGCAACGCAGTTCTTAGAGTCAGTGAGGAACATTTCTTCGTAACGGCTGAACCGATCGACTTTTTAGCTACATTTGTTAGGTAATAATCGAAGGAATAAGATTTTTGATAATAATTTAGATTTTTAAGCCACTCACTTGAGACCATTTGTTTGGTATGTCAACCATTATCATGCTCCATTCAGTATTTATACCCTGGACGTGGTATATTCAGTTTGCCACGAAGTATTGTAATGCCCAGAAGGAAGCATCGGAGACTTTATAAATTATATACATGTACATTAATGATCAGCATGATGATTTACAAGTAAGTTGATTTAGCATTGTCCGTGTGTCTGTATATATAACTAGTCCCTCAGTTTTTAAGCTATCGATCAGAAATTTTACACCTCCTCCCTAAGAGAGAGGTCTCCTCACTCATTTGCTGGAACGGCCGATATCGGACTATTATAGCATATAGCTGCCATACAAACTGAAGAATAGGAATCAAGTACTTGTATGGGAAACTTTTCTTATTTGATGTAATATCTTCACGAAATTTGGCATGGATTATTACTTAAGGCAACAATGTAATCTCCAAAGAAATTGTTTAGATCAGACTACTATAGCATATAGCTGCGATAAAAACTGAACGATCATAATCAAGTGCTTATATGAAGAACTCTTCCATTTGACGAGGTATCTTCACGAGTTTTGGCATGAATTATTATTAAAGACAATAATGCAATGTCCGAAAAAATATAACAGATCGGATGGCTATAGCATATAGCTGCCATATTAACTGAACGATCGGAGTAAAGTGCTTACATGGAAAACTTTTTTAGGTAACAAGATATTTTCACGAAATTAGATCGAAATCAAGTTCTTTTAAGGAACTTTTGTTTTTGTGAAGGGTATTATAGCTTACTTATAGCAACCGAAGTTAACCTGTTTTTTATTTATTTTTTAATGTTTTTTTGACGAAATTTTTCAGCAATAATTTTCATATTTTGAAGTGGATTATCGAATAAATACCATTTTCTCATAATAGAACCGGAGTTACAAAAAAATTACAATTTCTCGTAATTTAGTACAAATCTTTAATATTGCCTTAAAAATTTGCTCTTGATACAATACAATCCAACGCTAAATCATTTTTCCATACACTTGCCTCGGTTGGGATGGCCTTCAGCGAAGTTTGGATTTTTCGGTTTCGGCACATTTTCATTACTAAATTTTTGTACAGTTTCGAAGTCATACTCATATACGACCTTTGCCAACACGACAATTTTCAAATTTCCGTTTCATTAACTTTTTCAATGTTATCGTCATTAATAAAGGTGGCTGAATGACTAGCGAGGCAAGTTTTCAATGATTGCGGGATCTTCACTGAATGCTTTGTGCCACTTAAATACTTGTGAAGTAGACTCTCTAAGAAACTCTGGTACATTTTCAGCGATTAGGGAACTATGATTGCATTAAAAACGCATACTAACATATGAAAATCATACTTGACACGAATATAAAATATGTGTACCAAAGTAAAAAAAAAATGTATAAACTCGACGCGCACAGTTTTCATGTCAAATTGGAACGAAAAATTCAGAGGATGATAAGCTAATGATGGGAATTAATCAATTTAGGTTTAGGAGTAGTATAAAGATAATAAATCACCTGGTTACTTTGGGGCTTTTACTGGATTGTTTTTATCTTTTTAACTCTTTGGACCAGCTTAGCGTTTTGTTAGTTATGTCCTACTTAAAGGAATACTTGTACCAGTTATTAATCTTTCTATTTAGGTTATCGTAGCTTAGGAAAAGAAAACATAAAAGTCGCCACAGAATATTCGCAGATATTTGCTAAGAAATATTTGTTGACAATTTTGAAACTCTGAAGTTTTTAGTAGTTTTCCATTGTCATATTCTATTTAGCATCACATTTAAATTATTACCTTATTAATTAATATAATATTCGCTTTTGTTTAATAATGTGGAAATATAATTGACAACACGCGGTTCAAACGCTTACATTAATAACAAACTTTTTTCGAAAACGAGTGAGTCATTAGCGAGAAAAGCTGTAATTCTCAACTCAACATTATCATTTATTTACTTAACGATTTTATTTGCTGAATAATAAAACGATGGTGTTGATAATGATAATACGGCGAACAATATGAAAGCGCTTTAGGTAATGAAGCCAAACAGCCGTTGCGAAGAGTTCATGAATTCACACGATAAGATACTGACGCTGGCGAAGGGAATGGAGGGAATTTAATTTAAATTATTGCAAGCCGCACGCGAAGCACACATTAAAATTGACGATAAATATGCGCATCCCGGTTGCGTGGGGTGTCATTAGCCACCGCAGCTGCCAAACACCGACCGTAGCACCAGCGCCCAACGCGCCGCTCCCCCTGACTCCTCAATTCACCGCATATTTCGCTTAATCAGCGCGGCAATCAACTCTCGCCGTACTACACTTCCGAGCGCTTTGCGGACGCTTGAGAGTGCCAATAATGACTTCTACTAGGCATTGAGCGGAGAGGTATTCGCCAGGCGCTCGCTTGCCACGCTTTCTTGCAACATTGTGCTAATTTGCATATTCAACTTGATAAAGTTACTGCGCAAATACTGCGGTGCGTTGTGCGTCTTCCATTGTTGTTTTATCTTTGTTGGTTTTGTTGTTGCTTTTAATAACATTACAACAACAATCGCTGCTGGTGGCAGCAATGCAAAGCAGATATGCGCATTTATTTAACGTCGCCAACAATTGCCACAGTGAAATGCAACAAACTGCGACAACAATAACGGCAACAAAGGTCTTCCGCATAGTGTTGCAATGTGACACAATAATTCAATAAATGCACATCCCGACACACGCCTTGCCGCAGTGAGGCGCACTTCACCCACACACCGCCAACAACAACAACAACCCATGCATGGCGTCCGTCGGCCGGCATGACGTCAAGTCGCAACACATTTGACTGATGGATTTGCATATCTGTTGGTCTGACACTTGTGGCAGATTATAATAATGTTGTTATTATTATTATTATAAATAATTGAAGAGGCGCCGCACAAAATCGTTTGGCATGCAGTGAAGGTGTTGTTGTGGCATGCCACATACAACGAAGATGGATGTACGCGCGTTGGCATACTACGCACAAACACACACTCTAACGATCTCTCATACTTGTACACATATTTAAGATACACACACACACACACAATCCCCTCACTTGTACTTTGCCGCAGTCGCGTCTTGGATTTGAACGCGCAGCAGGAAGTTAAGTGCGAAAGCAGGAAATGGCAAACTTTGTGCTGGCAAAATGCTTTGCGGAAGTTGGTGAAATCTACTAATGACGATAATATCAGTTTTGCGTGCAAATGGCAATTTATTATTGGTTGCATTGTTGCACACACACACACACACACACAAACAATCGCACATATTTGTAGAAAGCATACGCTTTAGTGGAAGGAAACGCAAATAAAGCATATGCAAATCTCGCTGCGGAAATTGTTGGTGAGCGGAAGAGTTTCCATATAAACATATTGACTTTTTTAATGCTTTGCGATTTTTGTTTTTCGCGTTTGGTGGAGCAAATTGCAGTTGCAAGGTCGTACGACCAACGTATGGAAGTCTCGTTTATAGAAGAAATTTAATTTTTTATTTTACTCCACCTAGTGGGTAAAGGCATAACCTCTTTAGTGCTGAAGAAAACATACTTTTAAGCAATTCTAAATATAGTTTGTATATTAAAGTCCGACGCTGATGATGGCTGCGTGAGGAATTTGTTGTTTGTAAATTTTTTACGTTGTCTCTCTTGTTGAAAAAAGTGCATGTGAAAGTTTTTAAGTTGAATTAAAAACAAGAAAAAACGTTAACTTCGACTGCCCCGAAGCTATAATACTCTTCACAGGTGTACGATATCTTGTGAATGAAATGAAACAGTTTTCCATATAAGCACTTAAGTTTGATCGGTAAGTTTGTATGGCAGCAATATGCTATAGTTGTCCGATTTCTTCGGAAATTGTAAAGATACTTTGGGTAATATTTTGTGCCGAGTTTCGTATAAATATCAAATCGTCAAATAAACAAGTTTTCCATACAAGGACTTGAGTTAAAGCGATCAGTTTATATGGAAGTTTTAAGCTATAATGCTTTGGAGAATAATCTATGCCAGATTTCGAGACATTACCACGCCACCTAAAAAAATTTTCCAAGCAAGCACTTGATTGCGATCGTTCAGTTTGTATGGCAGCAATATGCTATAGGGGTCCGATATCGGCGCTTCCGACAAATGAGCAGCTTCTTAGTGAGAAAATAACGTTTGCAAAATTTCAGGTCGATATCTCGTAAACTGAGGGACTAGTACACTTATATACAGACGGGCATGGATAAATCGACTCAGTTTCTCTGCTCATCATTTATATATGTACTCTGTAGGATCTCCAACGTTTAGTTTTGGACATTACAACCATTGCGGCTACTACGTTTGAAAACCCTGTTTAGGGTATAACGAGAGATTACTTTTATAGACAGTAACAACGTTTTTCCTATTTCTTCTATTTGATTGTTCCACTCTATGCTTTTTATACCAGTTGTTGATCGATTATTCAATAACCATTGAAGCGAAACGTCTAATGGCCTCATATGACAGGCATGCCAAAAATCACATACCAATTAAAAAAAAATATATTTTTTACAAAATTGGTTTAATAATCGAAGTAGGTAACATCAGTTGCATTATATTGATTATAGAGATTTCACCGAAAGGTGGCATGACTATCAAAATTTAAATTTCTCTTAGGAGGCCATTATCATAAAACCGCATTTGTTTCGTTATTTTATTTAAAAGCGGGAATGTTTACGAATTTTAGAAAAATTCAGAAAGTCGAACATCGATTGATTATTCTATTTGATATTTGTTGGAATTGGCTGCTGCATACAGTGACTCTACTTTTTTCATAGCGATTCTCCAAAATTGGTTTAAGGAGTTTAATTAGTTCATCGTCGCTTTTTGAAAAACCGCTCTCTGGTGCCCTGAAAACAGACTTTGCATTTTGAGATTCCAACATCTTGCTAGCCACATCTTGGAGAACCTAGTGAAGTGGCTGGGATTGATATTGAGCGCTTTCAAAAATTTGTGGTGAGCTCAAAACGTTTCGTCAATGATATAAGGATTTTTAGGTAACACAAATCACAAATATCTGCTCAAGTGAGATCCATTGATTTTTTGGAGCAACCGTACGACCTAACCCAACCTCTATATAGTATATTTATTTGCGTGTTAGTCACGTATTAGTATTTATAGCTTTTATGGGTTCAAATTCATTTGTTTGATGGGATTATTTTCAAATGATCCTACTTTCGAGGCCATATTGAAACACCGCTAAATGTTTACCTTGAGAAAACGTTTTTTTTAGACCGGTTAAAAAAGTTGGAGCTAGTGTATCGAACTGAAAGAAGACTAAGTTATTTCGAAATTTTGCAACATTTTCGTTGTAGGCTTAGTACTTGTCAAACTGATCTCGTTAAGTTCACCATTAGTTGGCCATGTCAAACTTCGAATTGTTCTCTAATATTAAAAATTCCATGCGATCATCTATTTGTTGGATAGCATGAAGACGTATTTCAAATAGAGTTAGAGTAGATTAATGAGGCCACTATAAAAGGTTTAGTGCTCATATTAGTACCATATCGGTGGCACAGAATTTGTGCACCACTTGTGGTTCACCATGCTTTCGCATTGTCTCAACTTAGTTTCTATCGTTAAACATGTATAGTAGGGTGGTCGAAAGTAAATTTCGAGTTAACATTTTTTTGGACAAGAAAAATTTATTTTTAAATGTGACGGTTTTTGACTCAAAATTTATTTTAACGCTTAAGGAAAGCATGTTGTCGTTTAAGACTTTTTTAATTCCAATAATGACCACAAAAACTCCTTTTAAGTTGATAACTTTTAATTGACCAGAAAGAGGACTCTCCACAGCTTCTAGAACACTTATCAAACATTTTTACGAAATAGAGATTTTACCCTCAGGCTAAGCAAAAAAAGTTTCTTTTCTTCGCCTCACCCTAATGTATAGTACCCTCCTGCGTTAGTTGTATAGTTTATTCGCTGGTGTTTTAGATTGCAAAATCTTCCACCTTTCCTTATTTATGCAGAAATATAAATTGCGCAAGTAGTGTAATCCCGATTATCATTAATTTTGAAAACTTTATTTGTTGTTTTATATCGGGTTGCTGCAAATGTTGATGGTGAAAAATATGCGAGACACATTACTGTTTTTATTAAAGTTTTTCTGATGTGAAGAAATCCTTGAAACTCTCCACACACACAGCCACACACATATGCAGCTTATCTACCGCAAGTTTTTAGTTTCAACAAGCAAGCAAGCAAGCGCAGTTGTCTGCGAGTGTGTGTGTTTGTGTGGAGAGAGTGTTGAAAAATTCATGAGCAAACTTTGGTGTTCTTGCAACGAAACTTCTCGGTTGATATGTTGTCTGTTGCTATTTAACAGTTTATGCAGCGTTGCGGCTGTTGCAACACAAACTAACGGCACATTGTATTGCATATTGCTGACAAGCAACATATCAACAAGAGCGGCGGGGAGACAATTTCAACTTAAGAAAACTACGAAATTAAGCAGCAACGAAAGTCAACAGTAATAAATATAAAAACAAAGGAAGGATGGAATGCCAGCACAACAATAACAAAAACAAAGCAAGCAACAAGCTCCAATATGTGAAGGAGCTGTGTGTGTAGTGCCCATGCAACGTGCAACATGCGGTTCAGCGCTTTTTTATGTGTGTTTGTTGTTATGTTTGTATGTGTACACACATATATCAACATTTTGATAACGGAAAGTTTCACTGGCGCACTTGCGCTGGCATTCCGACACACACATACTTACAAATTGCATATTAACATATGCTACATATACCATACATACATACATGTGTTCACCTATGGTTGCCGAATAAACTGTATGCTTGTATATACATATAATATATATATATATATATATATATATGTGTGTACGTATATTTGTGTATGCCTTGGCTTGGCAGTAGATTTCAACTGCTGATGACACAGTCGCCTGTGTGACGTGGCCAGGTGCTGTTCGATGGCGCTTGGCAGGGGTTAGTGCTTGTCAGCTGATTGTTCACTGAACTCGCTGAAATAAATTGCATTTGCCGCCATGACGCTGGCATGTGCTGTCTATGCAGCAGCGTTGGCGTGAAAGAAATGATGCACCGAATTTGCTTAGCATTTACGTTGCACGTTGCTGTGGTGTTGCATGCATTAAAATGCAGCCAAGAGTATGTGAAATGACATACATATATATGTAAATATATACACACATACAAATATACATAATATATTTGTTGTAATTTTGTATCGTTGCCGTTTTCGCTGGCACAAGGTGACACTTGTATGTCGTTGGTGTGGCAGCTTTAGCATCTTGCGGCAGATGCAATCAAGTGTAACCAAATAAATGAGGAATTTCCGCTGCAACGAAATGTGCCAAAAAGAAAAATTCCCTTTGCAAATGTTATGTGAAAGTCAAATGGCATTTTGTTGTAAGGCAATAAATTGGAGAGTGTAATTTTGAAAAAAAACTTTTAAGCTGCGCTGTTTCTGTCAAAGATGTGCTTAACAGTTACAGGAAATGGAAATGGCGTGGCAGGCGAAGAAATATAAATATTGTTGTGGTTTCTTTAGTAATTTAAAAATTGATGAATTTATACATTTATGCTTAGAAAAATGGCATGGCTTCCATTGTGGGTCATTGGGCTGAGAGAAAATGCAGAAAATTGTTATCAGATGCATGTGGAGACACCGCTTTCAACTGTATATGAACTAAGCGGGTAATTGAGAATAAAAATTCATTTGTAGAATGGATAGCTAATATAACTTAAGTCAGTCTTAATAATATGTGGTATTAATTTTTATCGAAGGAAGATCTCTTCTAATCTGGAACATTTATTGTTATCGAAAGGGAGATCTCTTTTAATCTGAAAAGGTAAACTAGTAAATGATGTGGTTTTTCTAGAGATTACTTAATGATACTGTTATATTTTAGAAGGGCAAATTCTGTCGTTTACTACACATTTTTAGAGGAAGTGTTATTAGAGCATTATATTCCACAAAATCTTCACGAATTATCTCTACGTTCTGGGTAAAAATTTTCTTTATTAATAACTTTAGGTTAGAAAACAATAGTTTAAGGCCTAAAGTATCGACATATTTTCATAAAATAATCAATAAATATTTGCAAATATATTAATTTCACATAATCGATATAATTGATTTTCTTAAATCGAAGAAGTAAAAGTTTTGATACATTTTTGAGTCATGTATTTCAAACATATGTATACTCGTATAATATAAGTAAATATCGATATAATATCATAAGTAAGTGAAATGTGTTGTGTTATCGATAAGTTTAATCGAACATGTAGTGTATGTATTTGTTTATTAAAAATTTAGCGCTCCAACCAAAAATTTATTCAAATATCGATATGTATAATTAAAAAATCGGTATGCTATCGATAAATTTATCGATCAACATTGACAATTTACATGATTGCAAAACAGCTAAGCTATTCAGATTATACGCCAGTAAATTTTAATAGTTTAAAAATACGAAAGCAGATATACTTTTAGGATAAAGGATATATTGTACTTTTCTACACGACAAGAAAGGCATGAATGATAAAGTGATCTACAATTTGGCATATATGTATATTGTGACGTATTATGTAAGTGAAAATATAATGATTTAAAATTTTTATGAATAAAATCCCTGAGCCATTGCCATTTTTTTTAATCGATATCGATATTTATCCAAACATATCGATAAATATTCTTCTATCTACAAGTATATAGCAAAATTTTAGCTATTGGTGTAGGTGACTTTTACTGTTTCTCACTCATTAATTTAGATAGAGGTGCATAATACATACCCAGTTTGAACTGGGTAAATTCTTAGTACATTGAAATTGTTAAAAAATAATGAAAAGTGTATTGGGTAAAATTATTTAATTAAATCGGCCCATACAAATTGTATTTGATACCATATAACAAAAGTATTCAGATATCAAAATGCAAGTAAAATTTCAAACAGTTTCTGAAAGTCGAAACTTTCAGAAAAGGAAATACATCCCCCTCAACATAAAAAGTTGTCCTTAATTGAAAAACTTACCAATAATATAATTGTTTAAAGAACTATATTTTTTTATTGTAGTCTGAAGAGGATATATTAAGTTTGCCACGAAGTTTCTAACAACCAGAAGGAAATGTCGGAGACCCTATAAAATATATCCATAAGTGATCAGCAGGACGAGTTAAGTCAATTAAGCCATATTCCTTTTAGCGGTACTTACACGAACTGGTGTCTTAGTCTTTGAGAAGATGTTCATTTGACAGAAGCGCCGATAACAACAATAATATAAATTTCCAGGTAATTTTATTGAATATTAACATATGGATACTAAAATCTTCCTCTATAGATTTTTTTTTCTTGGTTGTTTCTAATATAATAGATAAGCTATACACATTCAATCCGAGCAAAGCAATTAAATTACTTTCCAGTTAAAATCAATAAAATTGAAAACAACAGCATTTATGTGATGCATGTTGTGAAAAAATTTCAATCGACTCTCCAATAATTTGTAACATTCCACGCATTTATCTACTTTTGTATCTAGCCTCGAATTTTATTTGATTTTTTTTTGTATTATTTTGTCTGTTCTCAAAGCATTTGTCTCTGCAAGAGAACATGTCATTTTTAAATTGTGCAATTTACGAACTGTCAACAGTATTCAATATATATTCGTTCGAAGCTCCTACACTGGAAATTTACGATTTTTTATTAGGACCAAATGTATTTCTACTTTTATTGCTTCGATTGTGTGCGAAAAGAAATTATATAAATTGTTTGATTTCAATTTGAGCACGTGACAGCAGCAATAAAACGATTTCCACAGGCGGCAGGCAAAAGCAGAGCGCATAATATATAGCAGCACATAAGTACAGTTATGTAGAGAAATGCATGGACTTACACTTGCACATTTGTCAGTTTGTCAGTTGACTTGAAAGTGCAGAGAAATGTGCAACACGGCGTATGAGCAACCAAATGCAGCTAAACAGAAAACAACAGCGAAACAAGAGGACATAAATAAATATATTGCCAACGAAGCTTGCAAGCTTTTAGGAGCAAGCGTAAGCATAAATATATGTGTGTGTGCCGGCAGGTGATGTTAATATGCAAGTGTGTGTGTGTGTTTGCACTCAGGCGCACACAGCTGCCAGATGCCATGCACCATGGGCATTATTTAAGAATTACAACATAGAACAACAACAAGAAACACACAAAAACCAAAAAAAATACTGCATAGACAAACATATTTGGTGGCATAACAATAACAAATAAGATAAAAACAGCAACAATGTGCAGTCGAGCGCAGTGCAGCGGAATTGCCTGTTGACTTTTGTCAACATTTGTTTTTGCCACGTTTTTTGTTGTGCTGTTGTGTTGTTGTTTTGTTGCTTAATGCAACATAGCTTACAACGCTCTCTCTCTCTCTCTTACTCTTCATATTTCAACTGTTGTCTGCAACAGCAAAGTGTGCGCCGTCTTGTGTGCGCGTTGGCATGTGCAACAAATCAACAACATTTCGCACCTTTGCCATTGGCATTGCAATTGTTGGCATATTTTGTTATTATTTTTGTTGTTTTATTTTTTGTTACTTTGCCTTGTTGGTGTTGGTGCAACTGCCGCTCGAATTTTGTTGTTTCGCCATGTTGCGTGAATATTACGCTGTGACCATAAGTCATTCACTGTTGCTGCTGCTATTGCCAGCTACGGTGTTGCCAGCAATTTTGTTTTGCAGCCATCGGCGTCTACATTGTCAACTGTGTGAAATTATGTTCGCAATGTTTGTTGCGTTTCTAAAATTTTACCGTTAGCAAATGGCTTTGCAATTTTCGTGGCTCTTAAGGCAGCAAATCCGCAATGCGCGGCAAGCAAATGTACTCGGTGGAGCACTGTTAGGTGCAGTTTGAATCGGAAAATGTTCAAAAGTACTTACAAATATATAAATATATCTTTTGTTTTTGCTCACTGTTTTTGTGTTTTTTTGCTATGTTTGAGCATAAACTATGTTATAGACACCACTATAACGTTTTTTTAGTAATTAATTTCTGAAAAGCTAATGATTTCATTTTGTATCTCTTTTCAGAATATGTTACTGAATTTATAACTGTAAAATTCCATAAGAAACGAGGATGGATCCATGCCTAAGGAAGTTTTTAAAGTAAGTATACCAATAAATTGAAACAAAACTAGTTGTTAGTTAAACTGCATAATTGTTATAAAGGGTATGTTAGCGTTAAAATCAACCCTTACAAACAAGGAATAAAGGTTTCTGTGCAGTTTCTGAGCACCGTAGACAAAAACGAATAACAACTATTTACATACTCAAGTATTTTAATACAAATATTTATTATCGCCTTCGAAATAGTGTCCTTTAAATCCAGTGCAAGTATACCAATGCTTGATCCAATTTGCCATTCACTTGTTATAAGTCTTAGCTGGAATGCCTTCTGCGAATGTTCGTTTTTCCGATTTCGACTCATTTATGGGGCGCCATTTGTTAGAGTGTGGGACAGTTTCGACGTCATATTTATGAACCCACGTCTCGTCATCAGTAATGATGCATTTGTTGAATGTCGGGCCCTCAGCTACGCTGCCAAGCATCGTTTCAAAAACATTTACCAAATGTGTTGAGTCGATAAGAGATATTGAGATCATCTGCACTCTGCAAAATTTGTATCGATTCTGTAGTCGGGATTCCATTCGAAACAAAACATTTCAAGTAAACTCGGTGAATTTTGCTTTGATGGTAAAAATCTCCAGACAAACTTTGCGTCGTCGTAAACAAACAGCTACCAAAAGCACTCTAATTAATTAACTGCTAATTTATGTGGAACGAATAGCAACAAAGAAAATAATAAATGAAAACACATAGTATTCGTTTTTTAATTTCATAATTATCTCTAGTAAACACTAATTCCAGCAGAAACCAATTCAGCGAAACAACCAGTAAATAATACTGAAATAGAATAAGAAAAAAGTAAAAAAGAGATCATAAAATTGGATATTTATTTTAGTAAATCCTTTATTTTTTTTTACTTTCAAGGGTAAGATTTTAAATAATATATAATAATATGTCATAAATGCATAATATCAAATGACAACAACATTAATGCAGACGAAGGAATATATTTAAAAAAAAACCTTAACTTCGGTTGCACTGGAGCTAAAATATCTATCACAAATACAAAGGTTCCTTACAGGAACTTGATTCCGATTACTCGGTTCGTATGATAGCTATATGCTATCGTAGTCCGATATCGGACAGCATCTTAGTGAGGACAAGACAGGTGCAAAATTTCCGAAAATAGCTTAAACACTGAGGGAATAGTTCGTATACATACAGAAAGACATACGAACGGACGGACAGATAGACGGACATGGCTAAATCAATTCAGCTCATCATGCTGATCATTTGTGTATATATTTTATAGGCTCTCCGATGTTTCCTTCTGGGTGTTACAAACCTAGTGACAAACTTGTATAGGGTATAAAAAACGAAAATTTCCGTTACCGTTTTTTAACACACCTCGTTTACTGACATCAGCGAATTTCAAGAGCAATTAAGATAATCCTTAATATTATATGAGGTTCTTATGAGAAATCAGTTAATTAGATATCTCTTTATTTATATAATTTGCCCTGTGTTTCAGTGAATGCTTAGAGACTATGCTTTATCGCGTTTTTTTGGCTTATCCGATATTACATTTTCTCCTTTGCCTGTATATGTAGTGTTAATGAAAAATTTACAACGTCATCTAACTAAAGAAGTTTTTTTATTGAAGTCAAAGCTTTAAATGCCGCTCGGCTCCCAAAAATTTTAAACGGTTTTTTTTTTCTCGAAATACTGCTTTCAGAGTCGGTGCAAACAATTTTTCCGAGACGGCTTCTTCAATAGATGTTTTTATGTTAAAGTAATGAAGAAAAACTCCCCGCAAAAACACTTTATCTGGTACAAATTTCGACATTTTCAAATGAATGAAACAAATTATTGTTCACGCTAAAACAAATGACATCTACTGAAAACGACGCGAAATGACAGTACCTTTGAAACTAATATAGCCGCTGATGAACACGACGCGAAATAATACTAGTAGAGTCTTCTCTTAGAAAACCGCACGAATTAATGCATACACCATACATATTAAAAAAATAAAAATTTTCGGATGTCGGAGCAAAATATTCCTCACCGATAGACACCGTTCTTCGAAATCCCCCGGGATCAAGGAAACTCAAAATTTTTCAATATGACTCGCCGATTATTAAAGAACATATAATTCCATAAATGACTCTCCAAAAAAAAAAAATAATAATAAAAAAATTGCCCGCTTTTCTGACTTGCAGCCGAATAATAGCTTGAGACATAATTTTACTACAAATGTTTGAGGTTAGGGTTGTATTTATTGCTATTTTGAAAGCGTCTTGTCAGTTGAAAATTGTCTTGAGCTATATAAAGGGCAAACTACAAATGTGTCTTCAAGCTATGACGCAGTTATCTTGCCAACATTTGAAGTATTATATAGCAAATTTTATTTGAGCGAAAAAACTTTTCAATCAAAACGCGTTCATTGCATATTTCGCCCATGGCATTCATATCTATATGAGAGCAAATTGATTGGCGTCAAATGTTTTAAATACTTTCAAAAACTTTACTTCCACTCGAAAAGTGTCACTTCGAAAGAAGTGAAAGCTTTCATTCTTACATAAATATCTGCCGCTGCTCATTTACATGCGGAATTATACTTGTCACACTCACATATATACATATGGTATATGTACATATGTTAGTTCTATTTCTTTACAACTGTCAGCTGGCTTAGTCTTCTAAAAGAATTTCGCAATTCATTATTCACACACACACACACCGAAGCTCTGAAACAAAAAGTTCTGTGCACTTTTGCAGCGACAAGTCCGCATTTCTCATTCAAACTTGCTGATTTGCTTTGCTCACTTTTCATTTGCGCTTATTTGTGGTAGGTTTCACATTTTTTATTTTTTTTTTGTTGTTTTTCTATACAAAGTAAGGCAACTTTTTTCATTTCGCACCGATGTCCAACTTTGCCATTTGCGCGCTCGGCACATCCAACTAAATATGTAATGTACCGTACCTTTTTTCAATTTACCGTTAGTTTGTTATTCCTTCGACAGGCGCATAGCGCTCATCACATCCCCAACCAAGTGTGTGTAGTTGTTTTTGTTTGAATGCGAAGAAATTGAATTCTTGCAACTGTCAAATTGAATAGTTTGTTTTTGTTTGCCATCGTACGCTCATCTATTTGTCGACGCTCTTTCGCTCCTCTGCTCTTCCGTTAGCATTTGTTCGGACAGTTCGCTTTTTACTTGCATTTCTGCTCGAACTATTCTCCCCACAATGCTGGCCACCACAAGTTATTTGCTTGGGAGTTGCATTCCTGATTTACTTTTCGATTTCTCATATTGCTCGGTGTCGCCAAATTACTGAAGATGAACGCTGAAAGAGAAGGAAATGAAAGAAATGCGTATTATTTGCTTTCTGCTTGCGCTCCTGGCGATGCATTGGTTTACTGACTAGTTATTTGCTAACAACTTTTTACGCACTGGCTTTAATTATCAATAAGGCGGAGTTTGAAATAAGAAATTTCTGTTATCAGTAGTAAAAAATAACAAGAAAGAATGGCTCAGATCACATTCGTCGAACGAAAAATAGTCACACTTTTTTTATGTAAAGTATGTGAAGAATATTGAAATATCTGCAAATATTTATGATATACAAATAAGGAAGCGCTGAATTTGAATGGAACTGCGGTTTAAATACGAACTCTCTCAAATGTTTATACTATGTTTAAATAAGTCAATTAGCCGAGTATATTAGCACGTTAATTAGCTCATCGTTTTTGGCGTCCATACATACTCAATTTAATATAAACAATTCGAAAACAGATATTTTTTAATATTGGCCTAAAAATGCTTAAAATTTGTTATGAGAAAACTTCCATTTAAATAAACCGGGTTTAAATGATTCATAACAGAACTATTGCACTTTGAAGGTAATACAATGGAAATACAAACATACCTAACTATATCCCGAACAGGGTATTTTAACGGCAATTCACGAAATATTTAACACCCAAACGGAAACTTCGAAAACCCTACAAGGTAGATACTTAGTCCTGCCATAAGTTCTGTGACAAGTGTAGGCCATTAAAAAATGAAACTATAATACATTTTATTATAAAGTTAATGAGAGATGTACACAATTTTATTCGAAGTGGTCACCTTTTGCTTTCACACAAGCTCTCAAACGATTCAAGTTCTTCAACTCTGACCACAAACTGTAGTTCTATGAATTCAAATCTGGTTTCCAGACTACCTATTATCTGCAGCTTGAAACCAGGAATATTGCTTTTAAGCTACTCTTGTATGATTTTTTCCCTTTTGTGCTGAAGCAGAATCTTGCTGGAAGGTCCAAGGCTTCTAAAACATCCTGCTGGTACACGTTTGCCCCAGTTTTAACCCCATTTTTAAAGAGATGAAACAACTTTAGAAAAACTTTTGCGTGGATTTTGTCGTTATGCTTACTAAAAATTCTTCCACAAATAAAAGGGAATACTTTCATGGACTTTAACTGCGTGCCAATTGAAAGGCTGCTTTCATCTGTTGAGCCCCATTTGCTGCAAGCGGTTTGTCAGAAGATAAGTGGTGATATTTATCTGGTCAATATATCCATTCACCTTGAAATAGTTTTCTGTTTTCTGAAGGCATTTCTATGAGTGCGATCGTGAACAGTTTTTAAGGTTCGAACCACGCGAAGACGACCACTTCTCTCTCTATCATCAACTGTAGACGATTCCGATAAACGATCAATAATTCGGTAAAAAAAACATTCTCGCAATATTAGAACACGTTTTTGAGACTATCCTTTCCACATCTCTTTAAAGCAATCAATACAATACGATTTCCTTTAGCTCCCTTCTTCATTTTTAATAATAAAAAGCAAACACTGAACTACAATACAGTAGTCGTGATTATGAGCCGATTATGTCCATTTTCAATTCTTACTATGAATAGTCTCAGGGGAGGCCAAACCAGGTTTGTTTTATAGAATTGAAATAGTCATGCTATTGTTGTTATATTTTAGCTATGTGAAATTGTTTTATTCCCCAAATGTTCCTATAGAATGCTGCCGGGTCAGATAAATATCTGGCTCTCTCCCAATTACAAAATTACAACCGACTGGCAAGTGAACGCTGGGTCTTCATTTAAAAGTAGGCATAACTTTGCTTATAGTACATTCTTACACTAAATTGATTTGAAGTACTAAATTCACAAAATTTAATCAAACTGATATGATTCTTTAAAGATTTATGACTTTTCAATATCGTTTAACTAGTTGTTAGGTACATTCAGCGTTCTGGGACAAGTTTTCTTAGATAATTGTGATATAAGCATGCATATCATAAATATTACTTAGTTATATGTGTTGCTTATTTTAAAGTGTTACCAAATACCCGTATGCACATGTTGCCAGCGTAAAAACGCTACTCTTCAATCAATACCCGTTACATGTTATATTTGTCAAAACTTACTCATACCACCATGTCTACCAGTAACTAAGCAAAATTTTCAACAACTTCGAACAAAACATTAAAACACGAAAAAAATCACAAATAATGATACACTGAACTTTTGCATATAAGTCATTGCAAATGGGCCGAAAGAAAGGGATAATAAGGAAGTCGAAATCATATTAAGTGAGGAGAACAGGGGGTAAAATCAGTATTCAAAAAGCTTTTGATGAATTACCATATGAACGACACAATGAGTTGAATGGCGGAATGTAATGGTAATGAATCGCAACAAGCCGAGTCTCAATAGAGTCAATGAGCAACAACAATTCAACACAACAACACGCAATATACTTATGCATATAATACGTAAGTCATAACGGCACAACAACCCTTGAATAAAAAAAAAAAATAATAATAATCATTGAAAAAGAAATTCAATGTTAACAAAGCAAAAAAAAATCATTTATCAAATGTGACACGAAAGTCTCCCTAATGATGACTAGTCAGTCCTTTACATATGCAAAATAGGCAGAGATGCCAGAAAGTGGTACCAAGAAGCTTTGTAAGCATATGTAAAGGTTAGGCACACAATTGCGGTTTTTATACGAAAACCTTTAAATCAGGAGTGTGTGAATGTGTGTGTTTTCAATGACGTCGATTTATGCTCTTGTAATGGTTTCAATGCAAAAGGGTTCCTAAATGGATTTAATAAGGCTGAGTGAACTTGTACACTTACAAAAAAGCACACGAAATCCAACTCTCTGTATTAGTTTGTCTTAAACATTTGGAAAGCGCAGCCAAAGATCCAAAATAACTAGATTGCCTTCTTAAATTGCCAAAAAAAAAGTGCTTTGTTGAGTCGTTTTTATTTAGTATGCCACATTAAGTGACATTAAGTTTCTATGAAGTTCGGAAGATCGTTTTATATTATACATCACAGTACCAGTGAAAAAAATGTTGTCTTGTCCGCTCAGTGTACACCCTGTCAATATGGCTTAAATAATATATTGTACATTTTTTCATACAACTGAATGCATAAATACATTTTTTTTTAACTGGGACATAGATGAAGATTGTGCCAAACAGAAGAGAAGCTCTAACACTCTTTGAAAGTCATTACAGAAGCTATTTCAAAACGTTTCAAAAGCAAGGAAGTTGAGTGCCATATGAATTGAAGACAAGAGATGTTGAAAAACGATTTTGCCAAATGATGCTTGAACGCTACAAAAAGAAGTCGTTTTCGCATCAGATGTTGATGAAAAATGTTAATACATGCATTCTAAATGTGAAACCCGGCCTACTAGCCAAATCAACAGCAAAGCCGCAAATCCATGACGGCAAGATAATGTTCTGTATATGGTGGAATTAAAAGAGCGTACTGAAAGGTATTAAAACTTTAGTGCCGCCGAGGTTAACATTTCATTGGTGTCTAAACATTTAACATCGAGGACTCACGTACAACATTTCACTGTATGTGTTGATATCACTGTGTCCAATTAAATAAAAAGTGTGTGTGTGAAACACCGAAAAGTTTACAAATTAAAGGGAAGACAACCGCATGCTCAGCATGTAACCGGAAAGCGCCTTAGGTGCGGTTTCGGCATAATTTTCCGTTACTCGCCTTCTTGTTTTTAAACTTCGTGCGCTTCATGCGGTTTGTATATGTTCATTTGGAGTTGTTGCCAAGTAAACCTTTCGCAGTTGCATGGTTTCTTACTTTTCTGTTCTTACAATGTGACCTTTATGTATCTGCTATGTAGTATGTGTTGTATTTTCATGCATAGTGATGAACTACAATCGCCGTGTGAGTCTGTTTTCCTGTGTGAGCGCAATGTGAAAGCGATCGCTTCGTCGGCGACCGCGAGCGTGCTGATTAAACGTCCTTTTGTGGTCGACTTGATTTCAAGGCTTGATTAGAAACGAAATTGACTTTTCAATTTGATTGCTAAACAAAAACTGTAAGTGAGTTGGACTTACATACTGTTGCTTTGGAGGCGAGAGGAGGTTTTTGTAGTAGCTACCATACTTGTACATATATAGCGCCAAAAGTATGCGTAAAAAACAAAAGATTATAAATATTTAGTATTAAATCTTTAATATGTTTGTGGAATAGCTGAGTACGAAAAAGTAGCTTTTCATTATTTTGTGTGGAATATTTTTATATACAACGTAAAACGTTTGGATTTCTTTCTAGTCGTGTTGTTTGATGTAAAGAAGTTCAACTGAGATTACAGAAAATAGATCACTAGTGAAGCTAATCTTCGTCTTGATTTTAATTGGTCAGTTTTTATGACAGCTATATACTATAATGGTGCGATCTGAACCATTAGTTCGGTCATTGTAGCGTTGCCTTTGGCAATAGGCTGAAGTGTTCCTCGTGCACTACGTTAACGTGTTAAGACGAGTTCTATATAAGGCCAAACATAAGCACAGGCGTGTTACAGCGTCTCTCTCATGCCTACTGCCTTGCACTTTCTACATGTGTCATCGTTAATAATGCCCATACGGCTTTCGTGTGATGTCAGTACGGCCAACAACTGTCCTTCAGTCTTTTTGAGACCGTGTGAGTAGAAAGCTTGCGTGTTTTCCTTCCGCTCTGTGGAATATGACCTTGGCGATCCTGCATGTTCTTAAGGCATTCCATCTCATCCTGTTCTTCTCGTCGACGAAGTTTCTGACTGGGTGTTAGAGACTTTGTAGCAGACTTAATATACCCTGTTCAGGGCATACGCATTCAAAGAGGAGACTTTTTGGTATATGATATTTATTAATTGATATTCTACCTTAGAAATGGACTGTGAAATCTTTGAAATCACATATTATACAGGATTTCAAGTTTAAAAGAAGCTGTTATTCTGGTCTGTCTTTCTATCTTTCGCTCAATCCATTCCTACTGATGTCAGTGCTAGATCACAACAGTTCCAATATGGAAAGAGAAATATCGAAAAGAGATTATCACTGCAACTGTTCGATATGCAAAAGCGAAGAAATCTATCGATTGAAATACATATGAGTTGAGAAACTAAGAAATTTATAAATAAAAATGAATACATTTTTAATGTAAAAATTTCAAATCTTATCCAAAAATTTACTTTTTGTTGAACTTCATAAGGACTAATCTTAAATTCTTAATACTTAAGTCACTAAATAGCAATTATTCTCACCTAGCTATGCAAATTACAGACCCCTTTGACTGCCAAAACATATTTGTTCAGTCTGATAAAACAACTTTGAGCATTATTCTTTGACAAAAAGCAGCTGTCTACCCCAATTTATCTTCGAAATGAGCACATTCGTTCTGAACTTCTTAGCTAGAATAATTTACAAAGGATATTCAAATTGCCATTTGACGCAGACCACATCAAAATTCGCCATAATTTTTGCCAGATTACCTGTGATTCGGCGAGCAAATGCAGCAACAAGCCGACATACACACATGAAGATAGCGAAATAAATGGACGCCGCTAAGAGGCATATTTCACTTTGTGCGATAACAAAGAATTACGATTACAAATATATGCCCAAAGACTATCCATTACTTTTTCTTGGCAGCAGTAGGCAAATTCATAAAAAACTCAAGCACCAATTTATATTACCCGCACTATAAACCGTCTCAGCAAAGTGTTTGAAATCGCTGGAGCTGGGCTGGGCTTCTTGTGAAAGTTTTTTGAAAAATTGCCTTCAAATTGCTCGACATAACTGCCCCGAAGGCATCTTCATTTGGAGGTGATAAATTTAAGAAAACGGCACTCCAAGTGCAATCACATGAAGTTGGAGGGGAAAGGAATTTGAGTGGGTGGAAATTGGAATTGATATGGTGGAATTGTGTGGTCGAGAATATATGTGTTGCTTAAGTGTATATTTTAAAGTTGTATGGCTGTAGTTCAAACGTTGTCAATGATTATATCTGGATCTGTAATATTTTTAGATGAAAATAAGTGTAATATCCAGTTCTGAAATAATAGGCGGATGTCTATATATATTTGCTACCGTACCAACGATTTTTTGAGACGTTTCAAATTTCTGTGGGGCATGCGACAGGCCATGTTTTCCAATATTGATTACAAACTTTAGTCAAATTGATTCAAATTTGTTCTTCCAAACGGCCAATAATCTGCAGCTACGAAATCAAAAATATTGCTTTCAAGCTAATCCTGAGTAGTTTTTGCTTTATGTGATGAAGCAGATCTTGCTGGAACATCCAATGTCCTCCATCGCCTTCTAAAACGTCCTGCTGTTATACTTTTGCCCCAGTTTAAATGATTTTACGAAAGAAGTGTAGAGGTGTAACGCATTTACAAGAGATTCCCCACAAAACAGTATAGCATCTTGATCACGTTGAATCTTTGGAATAACATTATTTGCGTCTTTGGAAGTTTATCAAAAGATGACCGGTTGACTGAAGGTAGGCTATGATATAGATCGAATAAATCTTGAGATTAATCTGGCCGATATATCCATTCACCTGACTTGATCTTCTGTTTCCTCGCTGTATGCATTGTAAATTTTGTAACGGAATTTATGGCAATATTATAAGAAAAATCGAAAGATTTTACCCTTATCCGATAAGGAGGGTTATAAATACTGATTTATGTTATGCAACAGCGGATCCGTTGAATAAGAGTTTAAAATTTTTAACGCTATTAAGTTCTTTTTTGATAAGTCACCTCATTGTAAATTTTTAATGTAGTTTTTGTGAAGTAATAATTTTTTGTATCCGATTTCTCAGAGGTATCGAAAATATCTCCGTTATCGAAAATGAAAGAAAAAAAAAACATGGTATAGTTAAACACCACGAAGCCTATCTAAGTACCACATAAAATTATCTCCAATTTTTCTTAGGGAATACAGGCTTTGTGAGAGTCTTCACAGTGCCATCCAGCTGATCAATCGATTTTGAATCCGATTCGGTTATAAAATCTTGAAAACCTTGGCTGAGTTTTTGCACCTATTTGAGGCAATCTGATTTTTTGGGGGTCTTTTAAAAGCAAAATTTTTAGAATGGCAGCTGTTATTATTCTTGGCTCAAATTCAATTGATTCTAATCAAAGCTTCATTCATCTAAAGTACGTAGATATGATTGACGACTTTTTTAGTGTTTAATTTTTTTAGAATACTAATAAAATCTGCCCTGATGGCTTTATGTTGGTTTATAATGATTTCCATTACTAATGAGTACCATTAATAATGATTACCAGCTAAAATCATTTACTGAACCTAGTACTGCTAAGTATCTAATTCACTACTAGAAATATCTATGTACCGTTAAATAGCTACAGTTATCTGCGTTGAAAAAAGCAACAATTGACCTTCGCTTGTGATTGCTCCATTTTGACCTAACCTTCAAATAGCAAGACAATTTATCATAAAAATTCCGTACGCAATCGTTGTCAGCCAAAATGTAAAAAGAAGGAAAATATTACTGTAAAAACAACGAAGCCATTGAACAGTATCCCTTGCCAGCCATTTCCAGTACAATCAGCCAGTTCACGAGTACACAGCAGTTAAAATCGAAAATGATGCTCAAAATGCAATAAATTGTAGCGAAAAGGACCCATGAACTGCACCGAGCAAGACCATTTGTCTAATTTTACTGCCTTGGCTAATAGAGACGTTGCGGCACATACTGCTGGTTTTCGTCTGCTCGCCCGCTGTCCGCTCTGCTGCTGGCCAGCTGGTCGGCTGGTCTGGTGCGCCAGTCAAAGTCCAGTGAAAAGCACTGAAAGCGGCATAAACCATTTGGTTTTTCGTTTTTTCTCTTCTTTGAACTCAAGACGGCCATCACGCTGCAGCGTAGCGTTTTGTCGAACAAAGTTTCAACCATTAAACGACTTGTGAAAATGTTAAATGACTCAAAAATGACTGCCGCTGTGCCCAGCGTTACACTGTTATTGCAGCGTTACTTTGTTGTTTTACGTATTTGGCTGCCAGAATGTAGACTTTAGTTGCCCCTTGTCTGGGTAGAGGCTCCAGCTTATATGCTCTGGTCACTTGCAAGCCATTTTGGCAGCAAGTGAATGATAGCTTACAGTTGAAGAAATTATAATATTGTTTCGACTGCTTATCGGAAACATGAAGGCTGGGATTTGGGTTTCGAAAGACATATGGTTTGGCACGTGACAGTAAAACGCGAGCGAGTATTTAGTACTTTTAAAAGTAAGGTCTTCCTCCATTGAATTTCAAATAATCCCATGAAATTCAAAAAAATAAATAAAAATATTTGTATCGCCTACATCGAATATATATTCTCCGAAAATTTGAAGTTGATCCAGCAAATAGTTTCGGAGATATGAGAGTATTTTTTACTCAGTGTGGTGGGCTCTCTAAACTTTATTTTGGCGAAACTCTGTTTCCGGAGTCGTTTTGGAGAATTGTTCCGAAACGGCTTGATCCGATCGACTTGAGACTTTTACCTACTTAACTTTCGTCGATATATTTGTCAGGTAATAATTAAAGGAATAAAATTGATTCATCGATAATAACTTCGATTTTTTAAGCCAATTTGACGGGGAAATTTTTTTTCAAAGACGACTTGTTTTGGGACGCCAGTACTTTGTTCAATATCAAAATTTTAACTAGTACTTCGATCATTATATTTTTCATCTAATGTAATAAGATTTTTTGGTTTCTGTATTTGAAATAACTTTAGGAAGAAAAATCTACCTCATCGCGAGCAACTTTTTTGCGGAAGTCCGAAATGATAGGAAAAAGTACGGCATCGCTATAAGATAAAGTTCTTTAGACAGACTATTAAAGAAGGAGTTCGGAGCTTTTAAATTTTGAAAAGTTGGGCGGAGAGAAGTTGAATACTTAGTTGTAATAGAGTAAGTTTTACACACCAAATAGCTCACCACAGAGGCTAGGTATTTTATTTGTGAAATAATAGGAATATTTCACATTTTCATTTATGAGTTGTTGATGCTTAGTTTTAAAAAACCTCCGAAGTTCTAAGAATATGAAATCGATAAGTTTGGCCAACGGCAGTGAAAACTCTTTTATAAAACTTTCGGCTTTTAACACATAATTTTTTGCAGTGTAAAAAAAATAATCCTCTTTCGTTTTTATAACAGTTTTATGAATACGCTGTTGTTGTGGTCCGACGCATTGCTTTATTTGTCGAATCAGTGTTACGTGCCGAGTTATCAGAACTCTTAAATTCGACTCAACGCACACACGTACACACATACCTACATAAGCAGACATAGCAATACATAAAAGTGCCTTAATAGTCCGTAACGCATATAAACAATGGCGAATATTATGATTTATTGTTGTGAGTTTTATTATTGGTTATTGTTTTGATTTGCGTTTTGCTTTGGTCAATTTAATGGCTATTTTTGTTGTTGATTGCTGTGCCGGTACGGTGCTTCATGCCCGGCTGTATTAATTTTCCAGGGAGTAATTGACCTAGCGGTTGTGCCGCTATAAAATGTGCGTTTCGTGGCATTCGTGATTGACTTCGCCAGTCGCGATTGCAATTTTGTTGCAAAATAAGAGGAGAAATGCAGGAAATTCAACAGACAGGGTTACTGTGTGTTTGCGAAAGTATGCGTATTAAAGTTTTAAACAGTTTCGCTTGTCGAATATTAGAGAAAAATGCACAGAAAAGTGCAAAGCGAAAGGTGAATGCAAAGAATAAAAAAATATCATTTAATTACATGTTCCAAGATATTTGCGTTTAAAAGCTGATGCGAAATACGAAATGCGAAATTACGACTGCGCTGCGTTTACGGTATTTGCTTTGGCTGCTTGGGGTTATGGCGGTGACCCTTTTATGCAAATTTCCCTGTCGTGCTGCAAAGTCAAATAGTAAAAAATTTTAAGCACACAGCGGGCAGCGTGCGACGTGCTACAGTCTAAGTGGCATTTATGAAACGGTTCGAGAGCGTAAAATGTCGAAATAGCAAGTAAGGAAGTGCTAAGTTCGGGTGAGTAAGTCCCGAGATATGGATTTTCCCTTAAATTTGGGCGGTGCCACGCCCATCGTCGAAATTTGGCACCGGCTGCTATAAAGCACTCTGTAGCATTTAGTTATTGCTTTATCGCGCTTTTAGTAGTTTTTAACAAAACCGTTGTATGGAGAGATGGCGGGGTTATAATCCGATTTCATCCACTTTCACATTGTCGGTATGAGTTCTTAAACTATTTGTTCAAAGTAAATTTGGTTATTGTAACTTAAGCGGCCTAGGCGATACGTACATTAAACTTATTAGAGAGAAAGTTTTTCGAACACAGTTGTCTCTTGCTACTGAAATACCCTGCACAAAATTACAGTTTTTAATCTTAATTTAGTGCTTAGTAATAGTATTTTATAGGTTTTTGATTACAGGCGTTTTATGGGCGTGGCAGTGGTGCGATTACGTGCATTTACGAACTCGTTCCACCTTTTTGCCAAGGAAACATTTTTACTCAAATTAAAGCTTGCACAGGCAGACGGATAGACGGGCGGACAGTCACTCGGACTTTAGTTCGTCTCGTTATTCGGATCATTTATATATATATATATAACCCTATATCTAACTCGATTATTTTCAGGTAATACAAACAATCGTTAGGTGAACAAAGCTATTATACTCCGTAGCAACATGTTGCAAGAGCATACAAATACCGTTGAATCTCTCAGTAGGTGAGGTGCGCGCTCGGTTCGGCAATCGACTGATGGGACAACAAAGTAGGTCAGTACGTGTGGGAAGACTGTTAAATTTTTAAAGCACACGCACATACCAAATGTATAATAATATTAAGTTAGGTGGCTGCGCTAAGTGAAAATAATATTGAATTTTATGTTTGTGAGCATAAAAAGGCTACCTTAAATCACATTGTAGCTTAGTAACGGCGTATAATTCTTAATGAAAGAACGTAAAATTTTTGTCTTCATTCTTATTTCGCATTTCTACCAAATTAAAATTAGAGTAGTTCAAGAGTGTTTTAATTATGGGATGTTATTTTGACAGTGATATCTGTTTCCGGCTATAAATCTTGACCGAAAGTTTGTACCTTGATACGAAATGAGCCAATTTCCGCTTGAGAGATTTTGTTATATATTATAAATTCAATGAGAAAGTAATTCGCCAAAAAAGGTCAGTTATTGAAAAATATGGTTGCCCGAAACGAAACAACATTTGAGATCGCTGTAAGAACGTTAGAGGCAAGAGTATGCCGCCTAGTCCAAGATGCTCGTGTCGAGCAGTCTCTTTCGTTAAAGCTCCTCAATTCGAACTTTGGAATAGAAAGTTTTTGATCGAATTTTCCAAGTATTTTTACGGTTTTTACTGGTGGACTTGAACAATCTTTTTAAACAGCGTGGTGGCTCCAGTTCGGTTATCGTGTGATAATAAGTTGTCTCGGTCATACCAATCGTAGACCTCGATGTGGCAATTTGATCCTGGTTAGACTGATAGGTGGACCAAGTGCGGGGTGAGATACATGGCATTTGTGTTGGCTCTATCGCTATTTATAATTTCAAAAACAGTATTAACTGCAACGCTTTCTGTACCTTAAAATTAATTTAAAAAAATTCTCTTTTCGACTTTTGACTTTAAAGTTCCTTGCTTTTAGGAGCATAATGCTTTTGTTTAATGTTTGCAAATTTTTGTACACTATTTTGCGGAACGTCGTAGGTAGCCGAGGTTTTCCCAACAATGGCTAATCGACTCAGCTCGTCACACTGATTATTTGTATATATAATTTATAAGGTCGCCGATGTTTCCCTCTGAGGTTTAGAAAGTTTATGGCAAACTTAATATACCCTGTTCGTGGTATAAATATGCAGCACTTTTGTAATTACTTTATATCTAAGGCTTTGGTATCTCTTAAATACTCTCGATTTAACATTTTTAATTCAAGCAAGTCTTCATTTTTCAGCCTAAATAAATTTGACAGCACATTTTCGCAACATTTACCATTATTTATTTATTTAAATATATCTACAAATATATAAATGTGCATGTGTAAATAGCCACGGGCGGTGTTTTCAATTGCGTTAGTGCAAATAAATGTCTGGCATTCATTTAAACTATAGCTATCACATCTAGTTTGTGTATCTGTGTGCTTAACTGTGTTCATTAGTCAGCTCGTCCACTCCCAAGGACATCTGTTGTTTTATGACATTTCCTCTAGTGAATTTCATTAATTTCATTTTGCTCATTTAACTCAATTCATGGGATTTATATAGCTGCTGACCTTGTATCTTCTGTGTACTGTTCGTGTTTGTGCGTGTGTCAGTGTGTATATTTGTATGGCGTTGCTGGTTTTGGTTTCAGTTTTGGTGGGTTTTTGCTTTGACAACTTTTCGTCACTCGAAATTTGGCGTTTTTATGGCGAAGCATCGACAAGCAGCGGTAATAAGCCACAACGTTCTACGAATAGATAAAGAAGGCAGATGGATGGACGCGTCTAGAAATTCATTTCAAAAACTGTCGAGTTTACTGGTTTGCAGTTTTTAGTAAAATTTGTAGGAGTATTTCAAGTTTTGCTTTTGTATTTTATTCGAAAGCAAATATTTCGGCTTTGGTGGTCTCATTTATGGTTGCATGCCGCCACTGCTAGTTATGAAGCTCCGAATTATTGAAATGAAAATTGGGATGGTTCTCAGTAATTTAAATGTTTGTTACAATTAAATTGCGATGAGGTGGTGGTTAAAAAATTACATTTATGTGTAACTGGTAGGACTTCGTGTCTCCAGGTGTATAAATGGTAAATGAGTCATTTTTGTCGAAGCTCTAATTTATATAGATGGTCTAGTTAATTGAGCACAAAAACCCGTTTGGAACTAAACTAACTAAATATGGACCAAATTATTGCGTATTGCAATAAAATTATCTAATCCTAAAACAGATGTTTAGTGGTGATGCAAAGTGGGTTGCAGAAAACGATCGTGGTTTAACCGCTGCAAACGGTTGCCAAGCCAAGATTGACAGTCAAAAGGGTTCGCTATGTGTTTGGTGCGATTGAGACGGAATCAGCTACTATAAGCTGCTCTCATAAGACCAAACTCTTCATTCGGACTTGTGCTGTAAATGATTAGAACATCTGAAGGTAGCAAACGCCCAGAAACGGCCAGCTTTGGCCAATTGGAGAAAAATTGTGTTCTTTCAGGTCGACGCCAGGCCACACACAATGATAGCTCCGAAAGCTTGGTTAGATAATTTTAATTCATCCACCTTACAGTCCGGAGCTGTCTATGACGAATTTTGCTGGTGAAAAGAAGCTTGTGAATATCGACTGTTCCAGGAATTTTTTACTAGATTTTATATACACACACATAAATAAGTTGTCTCAAACGTTTTGAAAAGTGGCAGTGGACCCGCCCTTTAATACACATATAACTTTATATCGTTTAATTTCCGCAGTCTGAATATGAATACCACCCAACGACGGAAAGTGGAGCACAATTATATCACCTAGTGTATAAAAGAAATCAATCTTACTTGAATTAATGGCGAAGGCTCCTCTGCCCACCCGGCTGGTTACCGTTTCATAATATCATTAAGTTAGCTTATTATCTGATTAAGGAATTTTCACTTTATCATAGCAGTTTTGTCATCTGTCTTGGCAATAAACGGGTAGTCGCGTTTATCAATTTTCTCTGGTAAGTCATTAAGAGGGAAAAAACTCAATTTGTTGGGCGCCCTTATTTACCTTTCGAAGAGCACTCCCTATGATAATTCTTTTGCAGAGTAATGCTATGTAAAAAATATACTAAAACGTGCTTCCGGGTAACCTAAAACTTTGTCCGATTGCGGAATTTTAAATTATATATTGGTGCTAATTTAATTTTTTCATCTAACACCCTAAAACAGTTGTTAACAGTTCAGATAGATGCCTTCTTCTTACTATTTGAAAGTGAATACCGCTGTGTCGAGGTTTGTTTTCTGAAAATATTGTTTGAGTCTGGTCTGGTCTGGTTCAGCTAAGGTTTTTGCTTAGAAGTAGATTCCTTTTTGACTATGGTCGCATTAGAAGCTCTGCTGATACAGAGGCGAATTATGCTCTCCTGCGCCGAGAGAAGTGGAGGAGCCTATAACGACTTTTAGCTCACCTAATCTCTTTGTTCACGTTTACTTCGAAAAGTTTCCACCATTTTACTTTTCATATTGAAAAAGTATGCAAATATATATCGGCATTAAATAATTAAAATTTACACGATAAAATAGAAAAAAAAGCTTGGCAGTTAGAAAGCATTAAAGAAAAATTATACGAATTTAAATGAATTCCTATTGTAGTCAAGTAGCGCTGATACAATCTATAGTGATATTATTGAATATCTAAAACTAAACTAAACTTAGCCAATGTCCACCAGCCCATTAGTCCAGCAGTCTGCCTCTAGTTCACTTATTTACCAGCGCACTAACCACACACCATTAATTCGAATAAAATCATTAGCATTGTGAGTGAGCGACCCAGTTGAAAGTTCCTTTGGCCCGTCGTTGCGTTTGTCCGCATATTATTCTTTACTTAAAAAGGAATCAACGAAAGGATATAAGAAGCATATAAATAATCCACTAAGCGGATTTAATGCAACGCAATTCAGGCGAACTTAACTAAACGGAACGGAACAATAACCGCCGAAAACCGACGCCGACGCCAGAGTACGAAACTCAGAGCTCGAAAGCTACAGCAGCAACGGGCTATGCCGTGGCAAGAGCGATGTGACCGAATACGATTTGAACTGCCATTTGCTGCTCGCAATGCCGTTGATATTTTATGTGAACTTTAATCGAGGTTTAATACAGAGCCATGCAACGGCAGCTGAAGTGCAAAGAGAAGAAGATGATAAGTGGAACGGATAAGCAGATAGCGGGGTAATGTGCGAATGGCATAAAGAAGGTGGCAACGCCAGCTAGCTGAGTATTGTAGCAGTAACTTGCAAGGTGACTTGAAAGTAGATATTTATTCAATTACATTTAGAAGAATATCAAACCACTGACCAACAACCTAAATGCATTACAACAAACAGATAGCGATAGTAGTGCTGAGGTTGCAGGCGATTGCTCCAACGCCTCAGACGACGGATATGAGCTGTGCGAACGTCGCGCAGTGGGATATTTAATAAGGCAAATAAGCGGATATAAAAATGCTGTGAATGGAGAAAAGGGGAAGGCGCACATGCGGTGCGAAGTGCATAAGAACTTAAGTGCCTGGCCTTGCTGGTATTACTTTCGATTGAATTGGCGCGATTGGTTTACGTTTCTTGTGCATTTTGCGCAACGACTTAAGTCATTAAAGTCTGAAAATGTTTTTGTTTTCATAATACTGGCAATATAAATAAAACTTAAAGCTTTTAAGCACCCATTAATGGAAGAATATGTGATGGTGTAGTAAACTGCAATTATTCCATTAAATGTATAAAATTCTTTTATAAAAGGATTTTCTTTCGTAAAAAATTAAACTTCCATAAAATGTTTTACATTCCTTCTCGCTCTGCGCCATTATCCATTATGTTTATATTCACTAGTTTTCATAGTTATTTTGAAGTTCTGTGAACACTCAATTTTATTCGATTCCTCATGTTATTATTGTTGAATAGAAGATTAATTTGAATTATTATATTTGTTTTTGAATGGTGTGCTTTGGGTACACTTCGAGATTGAAACTTAAAACCAGCTGGTATATTTAAATTCATTTTCTTCTGGTTACTGTCACATATGTTTGAGAATCAAAGAAAACTTAATCCTTTGGTCTAAATGCGATACTGATTCTTCTTTCGTAACACTTAGCGAAGATATATTATGTGTTTATTTATCGAAAAGTGTAACACGCCATTACTCCAAATGATCCATAAATATAATATATAGCGCTTAGCTAAGATCCATATTTTCTATGACTTCTTTTTGGGAAGTGAAAGACCCCGTTCATTCAAAATGATCCATAAATATAGGAACTAGATTTTGACAAAGGTTGAGATCAAGGTAAAGTTCTTGCATGTCGTCATGGCTCTCGGTATACACTGATATAAAAAAATATTCCTTCACCGATGCCTTCAAGTCATACTTTTAAATTATTACTTAGTTTCGGTTGGCCAAAGAAGCCCAGATCGTGAATATATGTGAATTAATAGGAAATTGATGAAAATATAACTAGAGAATTAAAAGTTCCATAGCTAGATTCGTTTAGGATGTGGTCAAGTTCTCATTCGTTCGTTATTCGTTTCTGAGTTTTGCCTGTAGCTTTCTAAGTGTAAGCTGTAGCTTTAAGAGTATAATAGGTGCCTTTTAAGCGACGGAATCTAAGCTTGCACGCAATAAAATTTATATTGTCCCAAATCTCAAATCAAATCAAATATATTACTATTCAAATAAGTGGGGAGCTTTAGTGAGCTTGTGGAACACCTCGGGCATATTTCCATAAATTTGTTGTTTCTTAATTTTATTTGCCTATATGCTTTTGGAGCTGTTTGTAGTAAGCATAATTTCGAGGATTCTATAGTACAGAATTGTCAATTCATAATTGGGCTTTGTCATCTTATTCTGGAACTGTAGTACTCTCTTTTACAAATGATTTCAAGTAGAGCGCTCTACACAAAATCAAGCGATTCTCAGATTCTGCTTTTTCTCTGAATACCCACTCCACAGCTTTACTATACTTGCGCTGATTCACGAGTCTTCTCTCAGTTTCTTCAATTTTGGTTGCATTTATCATCTCGCTTTTTTATCTTTCATATTTTTGGTCGACCATTAAGCGACACGCCATTGCATATTTCATGAAAATTCTTAAAATATTCATGAGCTTCCCATTTTTATTGCACTTCAGCATTTAACCTGTGCTTAATTGTTGTTTTCACCACCGCTCCTTTTACTCGGCGTTGTTGGCTTTTATTCGCAGAAGAAAGGGCGTAGAAGGAGCAAACAAAAATATTTCTTAATTAGTCGTGTTTAAGCCGGAGCAAGTAAAAGTCTATACATTTTTTCTAATTAGTGCATCTAAAATATTTCCCACTCCCACACACCGTTACACACTTAGCCAGACCAGTCTCGCTCACACCAGCCGCCACAGCTGCCGCATGGTTGTACACTTTCTGCTGCTCGCGCTGGTTTTTCAAGTGTTGTCTACGGAGTACCTTAAAGGTCCATTGTTTTCCTTTTGCAGTTCAAATTTATAAGTGAGCAGCAGGGTACTCACAATTGTGAAAGGCTTGGCTACCTGCTTACTCCTTGTTACTGCAGTAAGTGGCCTGAAACTTTTGTTGGAAGCGCTCCGCTGTGCTTGCCGAGATTGCCATGTTGTGAGCCGATACTAAGTATCGCATGAATTTGCTTTTGTTTAGCTCATTTTCATATTTCACAATTACCTGTGTGCTCCGGCTTGGTTTATATGAAATTGTTGTTGCTGGTTTGTTGTCAGTTCTGGCAAAAATGAATTAATTAAAATATTTTTGGTACTTGCATTGTAATCCTACGTACCGATATGAGTTCTATGTTAGTTGGCCAAAATGAAAATGTGCTTGAGTAATGTGAAAGTATTATTCGCTAAGAGCCTGAGAACATATCAAGACAAAGCTGACTTAAGTCTTCACTGTTATGTTAAGGTTAGGGTTTCACAGAACTGCTTGCTTTATCAATAACACGATTGCTTTGTTTGCATTTACTCGAGGCCTAAGGGAGATCACAAACGACACGGGCTATTTAGAATAATGTTTTATTTTTGCAATATTACATAAAAGAAAAATTTGATAATTTTTCTCAATTTAAACTTAGCATTACTTCTACTTGTAATCATGAAGTTGTAAGAAATGTTCGAAGCTAGTCGCTTACAGCCGTTAATGTTAGTAATTTGATCTTGACTAATATAATATCTCCATAGCATTTCCCACTTAAATACACAGTTTTTATCCCATTAACTTCTTCGTTTGCAATTGAGCTGTTTGGGTATTTAAATATAATAGCTATGTTAAAAACCCAATTAAACAGAGGTAAATTAACTTTAGATCAGGTAGTTGGGAAATCATTAAACCGGAAGTCATTTTAGTTTAAACCACCTATATGGGAAAAAATTAAGCAACTAATTAAAGGTTAACTAAGTTTGAGTTAGTGTTAATGGAACTCAATTTACATTAACAGAGGTTAATGAAGTCTTAATCAAATATATGGGAACTCAATTAAACTTAATTTACTCTGAACTAAGTTTTACCAACAACGAGGGAACGCAATTAATTGGAAGGAAATTGGTCTCTAAAATCTATGATAGGGTATTACCTTTAGGAGGAAGATCAAGAGAAATATTAAAAATTATTCGATTGCTGCTCAATTAAAGAACAAAAGCTCTTAGCTAGCAAAAGCTCTTAGGTAAGCCAGCCTTTACATTCATTAAAGCTTTCCTAAAGCTGATAGTGAGTAAGCTGCTTTTCCCAAAATTATCAAGATGCAATTTAACTTTTAATTATTCTCAATTTGCCTTATGTTGAAGCAATTAGAAAATTGTCAAATTCATACTAAATTAGCAATTAATTTAGGTATGGGTACCAAAATTTAATTTAATTTTAGCGACATTGATGTTTAACAAAATAAAAATACAATTTACTTCATAATTAATCTTTTTGCTCAAACTAAATTGAGTGCTTTGAGTCGAGTCAATTAACACCTAATTGCCTAGGCTAATTGAATATTTTCATAATGGTATGATGCTAGATGGAATGTGGCTAACAGAGGATAGTAACTGTAACGGTTTTTGTTAATGAGGAGACATTTTTTAATCAATCCCTGAACGGATACGAAGCTTATTAAGCCAGCGTGACTGCGTACAAGGCGTCAGGTGTTAGGAATTGATGTTAAAGAGAAGCAGTATCTTTTGTCAAAACTGTTCACTACCATTTTCGAGTTCTGTGGAAGTCAAGAAGTATTAGTTGCCGAAACTAAACAAAAAGGTGCATTGCTGAGGCTGTTGTATTATAACCAGTTCATAGATAAGAAAAGGTATATAACAAAAAATAAATAGCTTATTCTAGTAAGGCTATTGATATATGGCACAACGTTATGGTACTTTTGATCTCCGGTTGCTTAGGTATAACACCTACGAATATTCTATATACATAGTTGTAGGGCTAGATAGGTATATAAAAATAATGAAACGAGGAATGAGTCAACTTTTGTATAGTTCAATTTCTTGAGACGCGTTTGGCTAAGAAAAGGACAAACATAAATTGATAGGTGTGTTAGGCACCACCAAAAAAGACATGTTATTGGATACTTCTCTGCTCATGGTCTTGCGGTTTGAGGTGCTTCACAGAAAACCTGAACCCTGTTGGACTAATACAATTGTATAAAAAGGGTTTACTGAAATGCTAACCCCAATGCTTTACCCCAAAAATAACTATGATCACATGACGCTACGAGAAGACAATGATCCGAAAAATAACAGAAGACTCTGTACTCAATGGCAGAAGCGTTTTTTAAGTGTTCAGATCTAAAACTGCTCATTTGCAGATAAAAATATTTCAACAGCTAAAGCTTATAGTTACGATTTTATTGATTAAGCGAAAGCAATAAAGTTTTTTTAATTTTGAAAAATGAGTCACATAAATCAAATGTGTAGGAGTGAGAACTAAAATCATGACATATACGGCGGAATGAATCGTTTAGTTCAAAGTTGATGTTTGATTGTTCGAAATTTTGTTCCATTCACGATTTTCACTAAGAAATTATACCAAGCCTTTCCCTACGGCTAGTAACTGTAGGTAGATTTATAATTTTTACACGAATAGTGTATGAATGTAGACTTACCATAGAATCCCAATAAAAGTAAAAATTGTTTTTGAATAGACTCTAACTTGTCAGATTGGATTCAGGTCTAACCGAAGTTGTAAAAAGTATTTTAGTAATATACAGATCTCTAAATTCTTTAGACCAACATTTAACAAAACCGGGGACACCTTTTACTTTCAAGACCATGGTATCAATATGAAGACTATAATTACAGCATTCTTCGCAATAAACTCTACCTTCGCCTGGAAAACGAACACGTTATTTTTTGAACACACTGTACTTTTGCATATAACCTTTTACATCTTCTGCTTAAGGCAACGTTATATGATTTATAAAATAATTAGTTAACGGTAAAACGTTAAAAATACATCGCTTTCGTGAACAAAGTTTCTCATATTGACTATGTTCTTCTACATCTGTTTACATTTTTTATATTGTACTTCTTTAGGTTTATAGAACTGTAGCGTCATTGTATCGCATACAAAATCCATTTGTCATTTCTCTTTTAATCATTTCTGTATCACTGCTATTTTTCTGTGTAACGTAAAAATTTTGCGAGCTTCTGTTATTTAATTGAGTCCAAGATATACATATCAGGTGTTCAAAGGATCAGTCTGAAGAGATTTATTTTTGGTTCGAACGAAATATGTGCGACTTTTCTGCTTTACTGATCAAGCACACAATATGTTAAATGACGAATTGAATAAACGGTTTTTTCTCTCCTCAGGATTATTCAGCAGGCTTACGCTTTCCAAATAAATTGAAAACTGCGTCACATTTAAGAATGCATTTTTGTAAGCTGTAACTGCAACAGTTTTTAGTACCGAAATTGTGGACTTACATCATATTTGTGCCATCACGCAACGCACGCAATTTATTTGTTGCATTAATAGAGCGTGTGTGTGTGCGTAAGCGAGTAACGGTATCAAATAAAAAACTGACTTTAAAATTTTTACCACGTAGCATATAGGAAGAGAGCAAGAGAAAATGCGTATCCCCCCATTTACTTTATTATACTCGTGTATTTCATAAAATTTTTTTCGCCAGCAACTTTGTCACACACATTTCCTTTTGTTGTTGTTGTTGGGCTCTCGCAAGAAATAATTTTTATTTCAAAAATTTTTGTGTTCTTTATATTGCCCTGCAGTTCGAGTTTATATTTTATGTTACCAATATGCACAGCATGGCGCCGCCGACACAATGTGTGACACTGCGACACTGCATGTCAACGTCGAATGCTTGGCGTGGTACGAGGCGTATACGCAACCTGACGCGTGGTGTGCTGTGGAGCTGTTGTCAGCAAGCTGGCACACTTGAGCGCCGCTGACAACTGCTGATGCTCGGTGGCACAACTACCACTGCTGCTCTGGGTTGTTGTTGTTGTTGTTATTATTGTTGTCTGTTGTTGCTGCTGTTGTGGTTATTACTGCTGAAGCTTTTAACTTTTATTCGGTTATAGATTTGCTGACTTGGAGTGTCGTACTCCAATTATCTGTTTGTCAAACTCAGTTGTCATTTTTTGCGTGCATCACTTGCATATACAACAACATATATACATTACAACATATATACAATACAAAGAACAGAAAAAACGGGTATTATGGAAAATGGTCACACCAATTCAATGGCAGGCACAAAAAATGCGAAAGGAAAAAATATAATTGATTGAAAAGTAAAGCGCGTTTGAAGTATTTACGTATACAAAAATAACAACAATAGCGCCCAAAAGTGCTCGCAACAAACACACAATGCGATTACATGCGGCACATTTGGATTTTCGGTGGCACTGCCTCAACAGTTCGCACTGTTTGACAGCAAGTGACAGCTACACAACATATATGATAGTGAAAAACCATGTTTTTAAATGTATTTTGTTGTTGTAGTTGTTGCTGTTGTTTTTCGGTTATGTAGCTATCATTTAATTTGCACGCTGTTGTCTGCTGTCGGCAGTTGTGTAGGCACTGTTGTTGCCGCTATACATGTAAATATTTGGCTTCAGACATATGTATGTGTGCTCTGTATTGTGGGCGTGTGACATCCCTTTTGTTGGATAGCACTCTCGCATTTTGTGAAATGTGAAATGCGTCTGACCTCTGCAAGCCAAGCATAAATTCTGGCTAAAACACATGCGCCCTCAACCACATACACACAACAACAAATACACATACATAAATTCATAAACACGCATACATATATTTATATAGTAGTATGCATGGTTGCTGTTTGCCATATGCAATAAATAGGCGCCCAACAACATGCCACTGCCGTCATCAATCGCTGGCGCATAAAGTTCCATGGAATATTAATGTGACGTGCTGCCGGCATTGATTGGAATTTCGCTTATTTTATGTATTCTCGCATTTTGCGCGCAAATTTATGCATAAATGATCGGAGTGTGAGTAATGACTACTTTTTTTTGCAAATTTTTTTGGACTTTTGCATAGCACGTAAATGGCAGTAAATTAATAAATGTAAGCACGCAACTAAAAAACTGTAGCATACTTTTTGGGTGTTATTTTACTTAATACTTTCAATCACAATATATGCCCTTATTTTGATTTATATGATTGATTTGTTATTATATTCTCGCAACATGTTGCTACAGAGACTGTAATAGTTTCTTATTTCTCCTAACGATTGTTTGTAATACCTCTTCGAGACAGACATAGATTTATAAACCAAAATGGTACTTAAGGATCTCATAAAAATATGAGTGTAAATTGGACAATGTATTAGACATCGTTCTCCTTGAGGTTAATGCATCTTAGGATTTTTTTGATCGATTTCAACCAAATTTGGTCCATAACATTATCTTTATATTCATATTTTAGATTATAAAAATGTCCTATTCATTTGACAGTATAAATCAAGCATCAATAATGATATTGGATTGAAACCTGGCTCAAATAGCGCCGTTAGGTTATGCCTACTCAAGTCTAAAAATTTTAGGAATCAAACAGTAATTTTTCAAGTGCCCAGATACTGAATATGTGGAACCGAGTAGCTATGACTGACCCTTAACCGAAAACATCGGTCATTCGGTGATATTTTTATATTTCAAAAAACAAAAAAAAAATAATTTCCTGGTCTCACTCTAATAATATTGTGCTTTTGTGCCTAAAATAGATAAATTTGGCTCATAGCTACCCCTTACCCTTTATACCTAATATAAGAATTTCTAACTTGCGGTTGGCTTTATAGCTTATATATCGGTAAATATATAAAATTACTCAGCAAAATCAAGTCAACGTATAATATCGGATATACTATAGCTTAATTTATAGTTTATTGTCGCAAATCTGGGAAGTCGGTTAACGAAATACCCCAGCTCACATATACTAAGTTTTCATACTTCGTTTTGTTATCAAGCCGATTTTGTGCCGAATATGCTGGTCAGTGTATGAATTATCTACACACAATTGCGTGTTCCCGAATAAAGTTAAATAATGTTACCACTAAAACACTATCAGTCCAGAGTTTTTACTAACCCCAATATACGCTAATGAATTTTTAATTAGTTTCCGAAATTTTATAATATAAAATTTGCTCAATACCTGAAAGTGTTTCCGCGCTTTTTATTCTTGCGAGAGAATAAAATATTCTCTTATACCCGAATTTAGCCATTCCCTACTTGTATTCAATCACTATCGTCCATTTATTTGGCAATAACTTCCCAACTTTAACTGCATTTAATTTCCTTAGTAAAAGCGTAAAATTCAGTTGCATTTGCTGTAGTCAGTCATTCGTCGAGCTTACAGCCAGATTTGATTTTCTGCTATTAAAGTGAAGGTGAATACTTTAAATCAATCACATTATGTTGTAAAATTAGTGCAATAGAGAGTGTTTTGGTTTCAAATCTAGGAAAAAAAATAAACAAAAAAATATATTTTTTTTCGCATAAGTTTAAATATTTTTTAATATTCAATTTCTCAAAAATAACCACATATTTCAACGTATTATTGTCACATTCCAAACCTTCTTTTGATTCTCTCTGCTCCTAAATGCAGGCAATAATTTTTTAAAAAAAAAGTACCTGCCTGCTATTTTTTGATGTTGATTTTTATGCGCCCAAACTCTGAGATTGCATGTTCAAAGAAATACTTTCTTTGCTGCCTAAATTGTTTAGATTATGTATAAGTAATATAAAATATGTTAAAAATTATAGCCTACATGTAGAAGCAGATATAGTCGCGTTACTTTTTTCTACTCTAATCAAATGCGACATCTCATAATCGACACACCGGTATCGGTTTTCGGTATCAGCGTTCAGCTCTACATGAAAATGCGACAGTGTGGTTCAATAAATATATTCTTAATTTTTTTTCTTCTACTTATTATATAAAATATGTCTTGAATTAATTAAAAGAGGATATTATATACTTGTTGCAGAGAAAAATATACTCAGATTTACTCTTATTAATTTCAATATATTCAAAATTACAGATCATAGTCTCAAGTGGAATATTTCTGGGTAAGATATTGTTCTAAAGAATCACTCAGAATCTCATTTCAGTCACAAAATGTATTGTAGGTGACATTATTATCCAGATTTAAAAAAAATTTCGTAACCATTGTCCAACTTCATTGATAGAATATCAAGTAGTTAAATAGTATATATTTAAGAATTTTACTTGAAAACCTAGCAAGGATTCATTATTAAAGGGCAGTTGAGTGGTTTGGTCGATACACCAGAAAGCCTAGCGACTATTTTCGTTCCTGCGTAACTGCTGCTACAGAGTTGAGACTGCCTGATGAGATCTCATGATTGACTATATGCTTAAATGCGAGCATTCAATACTAGAAATCTGGTTTAAGCTCAGTGTCATCAGATTTACGTTCTGTTAATTCTCATAAAAAAACGTTCTAAAAACCGAAGTGCGTTCAAATATTTTAACCATGGACTGAATCACGTTGCAACTGTTGCCTATTAAATTACTTTGTATGGCAACTGTGCTGTAATGTCGATTATCAAGGCGTGTCAATGTCTAGTTGAATTCATATATGTATATGTGTGTGTGAGTTGGTTTTTGAGGCACAAATTTTTGTTGTTGTGCTCAAGCTGACCATTCATTGTCGTACACGTTCTTAAACTGGTCGCTGCTCTTGTTGCAGTTGATCACTTAAATGCGACCACTTTGGACTTATCGCTCTCACAGATATAGCCTTTTAACTTTTGATAGCTTCTACTGGCACTCGCATGCGTAAGTGTCGCTACAATTACATATGTACTTACAGGTCAAAGGCAGGCGAACAACAAACACAAGCATAGACATACATAGGATAAAAAATTACAACAAAAACAACAACAACATTTTAAACCAACAAAAGCGCGTTACAAAACCAGCAACATAAATTCGTTTCAACAACAACAACTAAAGTTCGTGCTAGCTACTTACAGTGAATTTTAGATTTCTTATGTGGCAAGTGTCGAGCTGGGGCAAATGTCATGACATGCACTTCAGTCGACACACACACCCACACCCATACAGATGTGACTTGAAGTGCTGCTGCATATGGCTTGTAGGTGGGAGTTTCCAGCGAGCAGAAGCCACCGCCGCTTCTGGACACACTTTGCACATTCATTCGCTCAACAACTACTTTGAACGCCATTTTCTTCGCACTTCTTGCAGCTTGTTTGCCACAGCGCACTTTTTTTTATTGTCTTTGGTCGAGCGAAAGGTGTGACTGGCGCGACGCTCTGACCGCAGCTCACCGGTAAAAAGACTGTTGCCGCCTCGCTTGTAGCCGCTGCTTCTTTACTTCAGATATACGAGTACACATTTATAGTCATCCATATGCACACCCACATATACATAGTTATACTTATATATATATATATATATATATATGTGTGTGCGTCGTAGCGCGTCCTGCAGTTGACCCTGCAGTGGTTTTTTCTCACTTCCCGACTATGAATCATTCATAAGTGCAGCGACTAACTGTACTCCAGGTGGCAAGGGTTACCGCTTTTTTTACGTTCCAACGCTTCTTGACTAAAAACAGAGAATGAAAAACGAAAATTGCCGTTCACTCTTGTGAGTGATGTGGCACGCTAATATTTACTTTGGCCGTCTGCGTCAGATGGAAAGTTGAAATGCAAAAAAAAAAAAAAGAAAAAAAAACAAGCAGAAAAGCTATGAGCGAAATGAAGAATTTGCATTGCTGTTGCAAGGCGCAGGTGTTTAAGTTGTGTATTTTAAGAGAAATTGGATTTCCAAGCAAAAAGTAGAAACGAAAATGCATGCGATTAATTTTGGAGAGAGTCCTTTTGCAAAGAAACTATGTTAGCTCGAAGCTAAATTAGTTTTAAATTTTGAAAAGTTGCCATACCGGTTAGTATTCAATTAAGTTTCCAACTATCATGAAATTAAAACTTATGTGATATTGTGTGCAAATAATCCACTACTGCGAATCTGTATCTCCATTTGCGATTGCAAACGTATTGATCGTTAATATCGGTCTTCGTCAGTCTCAACCAATAGATAGCAGAGTATGTCGTCAAGAGCTGTAGCCAGGATAAATCTATAAAGAAGTTAAATTGATTCTTTAATTTCTATTTCGTTATTATAATCTTCTACTCAAAAATCTTTATCGGATAAATAAAATTATTCAATTGCAATGAGATTTTTACGAAGTGTTGAGAAAGAAAATGTAATTATCTTTTCAAATCAACTTCTCTTGCTCAAAAGTGTGCTAGCAGGCTCTCAGCTTAACAAAGGTTTTTACATTTTGCGGAATTTGGCAACCCTAGTTCTGCAATCTGGCAATTAACAACTTTATCGTAAAGTTTGACATTTTTGATGTTTTACACACTCAGAATGTTTTGACATACGAGCGCTATTTGTGCTGTTTACAGTAATTTAAAATATTCATCTCGGCCAAATACTGGAATTAAATCGTGAATATTTTCGCGCGTTTATTTTTTCACAACTTTCGACGTGAATTTATTCAGCAACAGTGCATCGATGAACTTAATTCAATTTTTGGCGATGAAGCTGTGTTCATCGATGGTATAGGGAATGCAATCGAGGTCGTAAATCATTCCAAGGCGTATTTCGTGAAGGCCGTCCAAATTCACTTGTTATTCCGGAAACTATTGATGCTGTGATGCAAATTCATATTGCAAGATCGTCATGTGACCTATCGTGAGATTGATACAACTATAGGCATTAGTGGCATCAACACACATTCAAGATTGCATGAACATTTGACTCCACTGACTCGCCACCAAATGATTTAATTTTATTGCTCTGCGTAAACAAAGAACCAAGAGGTTAACGTTTTCCGACACCTGAAGAAGCTGTCGATGCGTCCAGTGCGCATGTTTTGGAGATATCTGAATAAAAGTGAAAAAAGTGCATCGAAAATTGATTCAAACGCATGAAAAAGTGTATAGATCTTAATAGAGAATGTTTTGAAAAACAATAAAGCGATTTGAATTTAAAAAATCATGCCTAATCTGACGTATAGGAATCGGTTGAATATTCTAAAACTCGGTAAATATAACCTCAATGAAAGCAAAATACTAAGGCTGCTCACACATCCAAGCACTTTTCCTAAAAGTTAAAGGTTATGTCAAGTACAAACAATTAAAGTCGTACAAAATTAGTATATAAAAGGTTACGGATTTAATTTGGCACATAAGTGGGGATATTTAACGCACAACTGCGATAACAAACACAAAACAAGCTGGACAAAAGGCGCTTAAAACCTATAGGGTAAGAGACGAAACGCAGAGGAACGTAAAAATTTTCATTTACTGCCATAATCAGAACGATAATCGACAGCAGCGAGAAAATTTATGGGCCAACGCATTTTCCAAACAATTGCTAATCAAATAACAGTTTACAGCGCAAAAACAAACGGAAAAACAAAAATCGACAAACAAATGCGAGTTCATTGAATTTGGCAAAATGTCAAAAAGTTGCAATTATGATTGATAAACAAAAGCAACAATAAACAAATTAGTAATTAAATTAAATACAATTTAAGTTAATGAATGCACAATTGCACACTTGATTGGACAAGTGGAACCGAAATGGAAAGGGATGGGGAAACATATTGTTGTATAGAATAAATAAAATTTATAATATATTCAAGAGCAACAGAAGTAAGTTATTGAAGTTTTGCATTTTCCATTGTAAGCCAATTTTCCGGAAATTATTTCCTATTCAACCAATTAGAGTATAATAGCTTTGTACGGCACTAGGTTTGGATTATTGGAAGAATATAATAATAATATAGTTGCACCAACTCTTGGCAAACCGCATGCATGTAGTTCCAAAATCCAATAGCATCTGCTCGTAAACTGAACAATTATTACACTTAATGCTTTAATATATGCAAAGAACAGGTTTTGGAGAAATTAACTAAAGAAGCCGATTTATAATCAGCGAAAGTTATTCACTGTTTACAAACCGATATCAATGATCGACACCCAGATAAATCTGTTTTATACACTGAACTTCTACGACCTTTTTAAGGGATTAAGTCGACTTCGAACGTCTGAAAGATTAGAGTTTTTATAACTGAAACTTACGTGACGGGGATTTGACGGAGCGTTTTTTCCACTATTCCCTACATTAGAAATATCCTCAACACACAAGGGCGGATCGATAAGCACATAGCTTACAAAAGAAAAACAATTTTTGTTTTGAAAAAATGGCACTTTATGAATCCTAGAAAATGATGGGCATATAGAAGTGGATCTATGTTTCGTCGACCGCTAAAAAATTACGTAAAAACTCCTTCCGATGACGCTTGAACAAAAAGATTATATGTGTCTTAAGCGCTTTAGATGATAGCTATCTTAGCGCTTAAAAGTTTAAATTTTTTATCCTTTCGTTATGTTACCTTCCATGCCAGCCGTTTTCAAGCGCAACATTTAGTTAAACCAATTTTGATGGTCGCCATGGGACACGAAGCTTAGGCGGCATTTAAGCGTTTGACTTTGATTGCACAGCGCGCGATTCCCATTCAAACCAAGCACCAGCCGATATTGTTATTTCCAATCATCAAAGTCTCTGTTATGTGGGTTGTTGGAAGAGCTTCTTCTTCTTTTAAGTTTATTTATGTTTCTTTGAATATCTGTAGAATGACAAAAGCAGCTTTTCTTTGAAGACGTATTCCTTACTATTGGTCATTACCTAACAAGGGTCGACATGACAAAAATTTATTCCACCGAAATTTTAGTATATTAATTATCATGTCTTGGTCAACAGCTATAAACTATTGCCGAAAGTGTGAATTAAATATTGAATAGAAAAAAAAGACATTTTTTGTCTCTTAAAGGGTTGAATGCAACATCTAAATTACAACTAATCCAGTATTACGAGCGAATATTGCAAAAACACAAAGCTTCCATTAGATAAACACCAAAGGGCTTCATTTGATTTGTGCCAAATTCGAGAGAAATAAACGCAATTACTGAGACCTTTATTTGCTTATTACATTAAGTGGAATTTTAAACCGAAAAAATTCACTAACGACTGACAAAAGCGGCGCTGGGAATCAAAGCCATTACGCGAGACTACAATGCTTGCGGTGCCCACGCATACACACACACAAGCACACAAACAAACACCAAGACATTTGTATACCCGTGTGCGGGAGCAAATTACATCAGTGCTTTCGATAGCTTTGCAACATATTGGAGTCTTTGCAATTGAGCGGTTTAAACCGACATTGAAGTGCACTGGCGTGACTGTGTGTGTCTGTGCGTATTTGTAACGAATTGCAAACCACTAAATCAAATGTAATTTATTTGATACGCCTGTAATCGTAGCTAAAGTATATTTAAATCTCAACTACGCACTCACCACCCCCGTCAACCCTCTACGCCATCTGCCACTACTCTGCAATGCCGCTGAGGTATTGCGGATGCAGCAGCTGTTGCTTGCCGCCAGCCAGACGCCCAAAATTGTCTGCCAGGTGAGGGTTGTCAGTTGGCTTGCTGCTCTGTTGATTTACCTTTCCAGCTTTCGTGTTCGATTTCTATACTATTTATCTCTTTTTTGCTTATTTCAAATTCCATTTTGTTACCTCATCTTTTCGCACATACACATGCATGCCCATACACACACACATGTTTCTGTGCAGCAAATACAAATAGTAATCCATTTTCGGGTAGAAAAATTGCACAAAGTAGTGTTGTATCAATAAGTGCACACATTTGCATGTATGTATATATAGTATCTACATATATTAGGGTGTCCGTTATTTTCTAAGTTGATTTTGTTTTATTTTTTATGGCGAACGCCACTCTAACCTGCACCCAAGTCACCTACTCCAAGATACTAGGATTTTTTGCGCGAATACGCCTAAGCCCAGAGGATACATGACAACCCTCTACGTTTTCGCGAAATATCTAAGTCCTCCTCTACTGATCTTATTAAATAGTATGCTGCTTGAAGATCTGATTTTCGATAACTTCGGTATCTGTCTAGGAGGTTTCCCATTTCTTTTCTGAGTTTTCAGAGGACAAGATTAGAAGTGACATCCTCCGCACCCTTATCGAACGCGCTGGCAGATACCTTTTACACTTGAATGGGCGCGACTGAAGGCGCTGATTGAAGTTTCTTTCCGTAAAGGCTCCAATTTATGTTCCTAAACTAACCTAACTGGACCTGCTCTGTCCACAATAAAACTAATATATCTGTAATCGGCGAAGTAATGGTCATTAACAACCCCCCATTTAGAGATTAAGAGAGCTATTTCCATTATTTCTGTTTGATGCCAATTTGAGGTCGAGGGCTTTTTCCCTGCTTTCAGCTACAAAAATTGGTTAAGTTTCCCCAGTTACTAACAAATAGATCATCATTAGAAATAAACTCAAAAAATGTAGAGGTGTGTCGCCTTTATGTCCGATCTTTCCGAGACAGCCTTGTGTGCCTTGAGCTCGCGTTCGAGCTAGTAATGGGACTTCCGCCAGAGTCTTTTACAGCATCAGTGGAGGTGGCTTCACCTCGTTGTTGTGCAACACATAAGCTGTGAGAAGCCAGAACTTTCCGACATCGCCCTCGAGTTTAATAGTCACAACCTTCTCGCTGCTGAAAATAGGTAAGAGCAAAACATTAAGTTTAATTCGGACCAGAAAACAAGCTCCGATTCTACCTGTACTGCAGACCACCATCAGTTTATGGCTTCTAGCCCTAAGACCAGAAATGTCGCTACTACTAGCCACGGTTCTTGGATGGATGAGGACGACATCGGCTCCATCCCTTCCAAGACGAAGGAAAGATTGGCGAATGCCGCCTTCGCGTGCTGGATATTAAGCCGAAGGATATATATTATATTCTGGAACAAATGTTTCCATTTTCCACAAAAAATTTATTAATGTTTTCAATGAAAATATTCCTTTAAGAGTTATGTAAGTGAATTACATATATGTATATTCTGTGTCGCACATATAAAATGTAGAAAAAAGTAAAATGATTTAAGCACGGTTTAAATTGAAAATAAAGAGTCTACTTCGGGAATAACGGAAACCCTAATGTTATATATATATGTGTCTTTATATGTATATATATGTATATATATATATATATGTTTGCGTGTGTATATGGCATTGAATTTCGATCTGTTCACAACTCGCTCGTAAATTAAATCGCAAATTAAATTAGCAAAATTCAATTTGGCTGTGCTTATGTGGCAACGCTTCGCGGATTTGTTAGCTGTGGCTGGCTCACTCAGCGCCACGCTCTTCCTACGTGTCGCTTACAATATATGTATGTGTGTATATGCACGTTTGCTGTTTGTCACCGGGGATTTAGAATTCGCCTGTATTAATGGCGCTCATGCAAATGCAACGCTGCAAATGTTATTAGCTGCGAAATGGTGCATTCTGTGGCGAGCTGAGCGCGCTTTCAATGGCACTTTTCCATTTCACAAAAAAAAAAATAGTGAAAATAGAAAATGTATTTTAAATGCTTGTAGCTGCACGCTTATTATGCGTTACTATTATATTAAATAAATTCAACAACTTTGAGCTGCGGCGCCTCGGTTGAGCGGTTTTATCCTTTTATCTACGCACTCTGGTTTATTTAGCAATCCATCCATTTACTTGAGAGTAAATTTATTTAAATTTTTGCGTTTCTACATACAGTGTTGGTAAGTAAAATGGCACTAGGGCTCATACTTCTGGTTTTTATAACCGGCGTAGTATAAAGTAAGTTTGCCACGTAGTTTGTAACACCCAGAAAGAAACGTCGGAGAACCTAAACGGTATATATATATATACAAGTATGTAAATGATCAGCGTTGCGAGTTGAGTTGATTTAGCCATGTCCGTCTCTATGCACGTGTTTTTTGAAAATAAAATAGTAGTTTTGATTGGAAAAGTAAAAAAGATTTATTCAAAGTATTGACCATTGCTTTTTACACATTTTGCCCATCTTTGTGGCAATTTGTGAATACTATGCCAATAGAAATGCTCATATTTTGAAGCAAACCAATCAGACACCCAATGGTGGGGTAACAGCTCCTAGCCAAGTACTTTGATTATATCCTGAACTTTTACTTTGTGTCTAAGTGGATTGTCGTGTAACAAAATTACTTAGCCGTGTCTTCTGGCCCAGTCTGGTCGTTTTTCGATCAATACATGATTCAAATTGATCATTTGTTGTCTGTAGCGATTGGTATTAACAGTTTCACCAGGTTTTAGAAGCTCATGATATACCAATCACTTCTGATCCCTCCAAATAGAGTGGATTGACTTCTTACAATTCATGTGACACCCATTTTCCACACTTTGGAATTTTTCTTATAGCTTTTAAACAATCTGAAAATGTTTGTTCAAATGGAAACAAAAAATTTTTGTTTTCCGCAAATCATCACTTTTCGATACAAAATTTGACATTTTCAACACAATGAAAAAATATGTTGTTTTTTCAATTGTTCCATTGTTCAATGTCTGTAAGGTTATTGAATATGTTTGACAGCTGTCATGCCAACCAAACTGAAAAATGAAATGAAAAATGAAGGCTCGACAACGAATGTTCCCTATCAACACATTTGTATCTTAACGCTCACTTCATGCCGGTACACTGGGACTATAAAAGAGTGTTTTCATATTTTTTGTTCATACTTATAGTTCTATTATTTTATTCCAGACTGTACATTTCTATTTATACATACCATTTAGATTAGTCCCTTTTTTACGATTTCATATTTGCTCTTATTTGAGACGTGCCTCGCATTCAGCGTGCGTATTTCAGCAGTCTTTGGCTGGGTTAAGTAACTGTAACTGAAGTATATCCGCTATATCCCTTAAGACAAGTAGAAAAGCAATAGTGTTTATATGCCGACAGAGGGCAAAAGAGTTCTTTAAAAAAAAAAACAGTTTAAGAGCCAAATGCTTGTGTGAATTTATAACCTTAATTTTTGATTGGTTTGTATTACTGAAAAATACCTTTGGGGCAACATATTATTTTTATGTAAAGAATTATATATTATATAATATAATTTATAATTTATTGTGATCTATTTTTGAAACCAATTCCATTGTTAGGACAACTAAGGTAAAAATCTTTTTTTTTGCCAACCATTTCGGACAAGCTTTCGTCATTGATGCTGAAAACAGCGTTTCAAGCGAAAAGCGTCCGAAGTTTTTGAGCTTATTGCACTAAATTAAAAAATTCTGACAAATACGCTTATAACTTGCAAACTATTTGCTGCATCAACTTAAAATTTTCGGAGAATAATATATGCGCCATATGTACAAATAAACCTATATCGATGACAGACCCTCTGACTATATTCTTAACGATTTTATTTGCTATTAATTGCATTCGCATTGGGAAAATGATGACTCAAGCAAACTAATTATCAGCATTTGTTGCTTAAAGCATCGAAAGGCATTTCTCTTCAAATCATCATCTCAATTCACCAAAATATACTTGTACATTTGTATATATGTACCATACCTTGTAATGATTTCTCTCTCTTAGGTGGTCAACGACACGCCGCTACCGAGTGTCGGGTTCACGTTCAAGTGCAAGAATGATTACTTTAGTGTTTTTACGCTACATTTTGTGCCACTTCAAGGTGTTTATGCGCCATCAATGACTGTCACTTTATTAGGCGACCACCAGGTGCCGCCCATCGCTGGCCTTGCTCAAGCAACCCGCCAACTTCCACTTTATTCACCGGCTTCATCATCAATTGTCCATGTTCATGCTTTGTTTGCTGCATCACGCACCTCCACTCATTTGATCTCACCCCACTTCAGCTCTTCACATTTCGAGACTCTGCCGCGCAACGCCGTTGAATTGTGTGCATACACTGCCAATCCATAAATCCATCTGCTGTCCGCCGCTTTTGTTATTTACGTTCGCTTTCGGAGCATTTCTGCTTATGGTGCGCTTAACCGTGAACTGTTTACCATTCATTGCCACACTCGTGCGATTGTCCTGTGTGTTTTCGATTGTCGCTGTTGTTGCGGCTGTTGCTGCTAGCGCTCCGCTTCTATTGCCATTGTGACGGTTGTTGTTATTGTATCTATTTTATTGTTGTTCAATGTTATTGTTATTGTTATTGCTTTTGTTGTGTTGCTATTGTTTATTGTATATTTATTTGTTTACTTGCACTTTGCGTGCTTGGCTTAGCTTAGCTTAGCGCGCGAAATTGCTGCTACTACTCATTTGATGAAGCGAAATAAGGTGGTCCAAGCATTGGAAACAGATGTACAGCGATTTGTCTGCGCTTTATTTTGTAGTACCGTTGGGCAGTAGAGTAATTTCGGCGCATTTATTTTGGTGATCAGCGCTTTTGTTAAGTCGACAGGTACTGCCCACTTGCGTGGTGGATAACGGCAGATTACAAGCAGCAACAAAAAGTAAAGCAAACAAACATCCAAATCGCAAATAATCGAAGTTAAATACAGTTAAGGGGTTCGATTGTTTGATTTTCGGAGCTTACGCCTTCGCGCTTTCAGAGAGAGTTGTTATATGCAAATATTATACTTTAATTTTTAACTGTACCTTTTGACTCAAATAGTATGAGGATAATTCTTGAAATTTACGAAACTTTGAAATTAATATTGGATTATTCGAAACCAACGTAGCTTAGGTTTTGGCAGCAGCTTTAAAGTTTTTAAACGAAAGTTTTTAGTCGCCGAACACACATTGTTGTATGTTTTCAGTTTAAAGTAGATAATTTAATATAAAAGACATATGTATATAGTGTTTTTTTTAAATCAATATGCGGCTTTTAGTTTTTTCATCAAAATTCTCCCCCGTTTGACCAAATAATTCTCTTACCACTGTATGGCAACCAACAGTATTTGTGCGGCTAAAAGATCTCATTGGATCAAAGTAGATGTAAAACATATTGTCGTACGAGAGCTGTTAAACTTGTTTTCAACCAAAACGAATTTGAAATAAAGTTATCTCTCGGAACTTTCTTCTAGATTGCAACATAAGAAAATACAAGGTACAAACGAGTTTTGTATCTACATATTCAGCCGTACAGTGACAGCCGTAAAATTTTTGAATTTATTAAAGCTTTCTTAGAAGTATTCATATATTTATATTTTTATATTATTAAGTCTTTTCATTGTAATTATTGAAATAAATATTTCCACGCCACATATTATCTGAACTTCAATAGATAAATATGGAGTTGTATAAATAATACTATTTCTTAGCTGTAACGCAAAATTTATTATTGTCCCTTTTTTCTCTACCTTAAATTATAAAAATGTTCTTCTAAATGTAGACAACATTATAATCACTTATCATCAATCAGTTACAAACATAAAGATCAAAGTTTGAGAAATTCGTGTCAGAAACATTCAGAAGCAAGAATATTTATTGCTATATAAATTGAAGCCAAGAGACGTTGAAAGATGATTTTGCAAGTCAGAGATGTTTGAATACTGTTCACATCTGAACAGAGTAACAAAAATTGGGGCAGCGAATTGCAAGGGCTGATTGCATTAATTTTTGATATTGCTCAGTTATACTTGAGAATATATTTTCAAGCAATTTTATGCAATATATAAATACTACTCGTACACTGATACTGGATGAAAAAATTCGTGAGACCTGGTTTGCACCCGTCGTAGACGGTTATTTTGCAGCGCTTTCGGAAAGTTATTATAGGGATGGCATAAAATTGGTGTATGGTCATTGTAATAAGTTTATTAAAGTTAAGGGAGATCATATTGCTAAAAAAAAATTTTTCGTACCAAAAACAGTATTTTTTCATTTCGAGCGCAGAAACCTGCATATAGTATAAAGTCAAATGGTAGTTCGAAAATCTATATATTAGTTATATGGGTCTAAGAGAAGTATTGACCCGATTCATCCTATTCCGAAACAAGAATATATTAATAACAAAGTAACATTTTCTCCGAATTTCAATAAAATATCTGACACTGGGTTCCACACATATGACGACTTCAATAGTTATGGGCCGATTTTGACAAATTTTGGTCGTAAGTGGAAATGTTCTATCCGGTTTTATAGATTGGTTCTTGATTTGTATACTGGAAAGTGAAAGAATCAGATGGTATTTACAATTTTATTATATGGGAAGCAGGCGCAGTTTTTGTTTGATTATGCCTCTTTAAGGCGTCAGCAATGACAGGTAATATTACTTACCGAATATGGTTGAAATTGGACGAGTGAGTTTCGAGATGGATTTTCATCTAAATATGGGCGGTGCGACGGACACATGAATAGACAGACGGACGGACAGACATACAAACATAGGGATTTTAACTCGTCTCGTCATCCTGATCATTTATGTAGATATATATATATATATATACAAGTATAACCCTATATTTAACTGGATTATTTTTAGATGATACAAACAACCGTTAGGTGAGCAAAGCTATTATATGCTGTAGCAACACGTTGCAAGGGTATAAAGAGTAATTATAGTTATAGGTCCAATATACCACTTTTATAACAAATGGGTTTTTTCGTAGCAACGTTTCTTCGCTCCGAAATATAGGCAACTTTTTTCGTATATTAAACAAATTTAGTTGAGTAATTATTAAAAAGGTGTTTCAAAAGGGCAAAAATTAAAAAAAAAAAACTATTTAATAGGATCTATCTTTTAATATGTCAGAAAATGTTGTTAAAATAAATTTTTATTCTAAGGAATTTATGCTCTTGTTATTTTGGTATACTATGTATAACATTTCGATAACTTTCAGGGAGTTGTCAAAATTGTGGTCCCATATATTTATTCAAAGAACATAACATAACATGAATTTTGCTGTGAAAACTCATTATATATTAATTACTCCGATACATGTGTATATAAATAAGAAGCGAATATGCAATATGGAGGTTGAAGATAATTAAAAGCATGCAACTAACCAATCTGATAGCAAACGCGTGGAATTAAAGTATATTTAAGTGAACAATACAAAGCTTGGATGAAGCGCTGAGATTTGTTAGTAAATGTGTGGATACATTGTAGTAATTTATAAGTGTATGCTATGTCATAAGTACACACAACTACACACATACACACACTTACAACAAAGCCGCGGTACACATGTGTTAGTAGAAGCATAACTTCCGAACGGCAAATGCTTATAAATTAATTTTGCGCGCATTTATTTTGTGTTTACTAAACTTCAGAATATCGCTGCAGCTGTGCTAAGCCCTGCCTTACCTCAAACCCCCCCCACACACACACACACGTTTACGCAGCTTCGAAAAGCCGAATGGGGAGCGCGTTATTAATAATGCTTTCGCGCTGGCTGTCAAATTTGTTTCAATTTAATTTCATTTTCGGCAAGACAAATCACGAAGTGCTGAAAATACACACATAAACAAATATATATATACATATATGTATGTATATCTAGGCATGTATTGTGTGTGCCTGCATCCATATGTTTTCCTTCATACTTACATATGTATGTGTGTCCTTTGGTGCCCGTTAAAAATTGCACTTCACCGCTGAAGTGAGTTGCCAAACGCATTGCCTGCTGAGCAGTATAGTAAAAGTTTATTTTATAGCTTTATTATTGTTGTTTAACTGTTGGCAGTACATTGCAATAACAGCTCAGCATGCTGTCAGAGAAGTGTTAAAACTGTATGCGTGTGGGGTAGTGGAATGGAAATGTAAAGATGCTGCATATGAGTGAGAGTGTATATATACATACTTGATTATATATTTGTATGTATTTGTGTTTATATTTGAGCATGCTAGCGAGTGCTCAGTGAATCAGGCAGCAGAATTGCGCGCTCAAATTGCTCGATATGCTGCTGTCGCAATCAGCGTAGCATATTTTCAGGCGCTTTCATGAAATCTCACATATTCCAATCATTTCCACACACACACACACACCCAACAAACAGACAGCACATAGATCGAAAGCAGTAGTTTATGGACATTACTCAGTAAGCTGCGAGGCATTCGAAATCATGTTAGCCTCTACAAGGCAATATTTTGCCAACACATTGCGGAGTACAAACCAATGTTTATGCTATGTTCGTGCATATGTATGTGTGCTAATTCGCTAGTCTTCATTGCGCCACTCATTTATCAAAATGTCATCAGCAAAACTATTAAGTGCGTACTACGAACTTCCATTAGCCAAAAGCGCTAAGACGCCACGACATTTCGAATACACCACAAGACTTTCACTTTTACAGTTATAGATTTCACTTATTTGCAGCTAACGCTAGTTGAAATTTGTGGCTTTTCAAATGGGCTGCGTAAATTTCATTTAAAGTAAATAATGTATATTACATTACAGTTTTTTATTTATTAAATTAGTAGTTTTACATATGTGGACTCATGTATATTGATTTGGTTATTTTTTAAATTTATTTTTCTATTTAAATGGAGAGTGTTTGTATTTTGTCTCTACTTGAGTTACAATTTCATTTGCGTTCAAAAAGTGTTCATATACGTATTATAATTATAAAGGACAGCTAGCCTTCTTATACAAGTATTAGCCGCTACAACCAAACAATTTAAATTTAGAAGAAAAATGTATCTGTAAAGATGAATTTGTGAACCACAGTTACAATTTATATGCATATATTTATTTTTCATTTCCGTCCCATATTTTGGCTTTTCATGTGGGTATTACATAAGTGAAATTTTTAAGTACTTATGAGTACGTTTTGGAGAACGTCATCAACAGACTGACAGTTTGACTGGCAACGAGTGAACTGACATATCAACGTTGTAATAACTTAAAAATATTTTCCTTAGTTAGACAATTATGTAAAATATCACACATACATATTTATGTATATGAGTCATTAGTATATGAAGTGGAAGCACAAAAATGAGTTGAAGCTATATGTTTTTTTTTTTACTATTATTTCATCTATTCTATTTCTTTTTCCTCTCCGAACGCCAAGTTAATTGGTGAGTTTTCGTAAATTTAAATACCTTCAAATACATACTTAGGCACCAATGCGTATGAGTGATATGCTACGGCATTAGAGCAGCAAACTTTTGTGCGTCTCAGCGTCAGAGTGAGTGCCGTCAGTTTGTATTTGACGTTTCAGTGTTTGGACTCAGAACTCACGTGCTTATGGAAGCAGCAAAATGAAAGCGCATCTGATGTGTATATGATGTATGTATATATATGTATGTCGGTCTAAAATGAAAAGAAAGTGCAAAGTTAAGCTTTTTTGTTGAGGGAGTTTCGTTTCGACGCAGAGCTGCGTAATTATACTTTTAACTTAAGCGTAATTAAGTAAGAGTTAATGTAATTTTTCTTTCTTCCTTCCTCCGTTTTGTGTATTAAAAAAGATATTAATATTTTTAATGAGACTTGCTGACCTTGCAAAGAAAAGTTGCAGTTAAAACGATGTTACGGCAGACGTTTTTAGTTTTGTGTATATTTACAGAGGCAAATATTGGAAGAATTTTTGAGTTTGAGTGCGTTTTAAAGGTACGGTACTTTTATTTCATATAATAAGTTGGTAGCTTTATTTTTGTTTTATTGAGTTGAAGATTCCATGGTTTTAAGTGGTTATATAATAATAGGAATTTCTTATGAAAATTATACTGTGCCAATTTCATATAATTTTTCCTACATATTCGCCCTTATTTCGTCAACAAAACTATGAATATTGGCTTGGCATAGAATCTTGATTTCAAATACCCCTACAAATATGAGTTTACGACTTAACCTAGACACCAACGATTATGCCGATTTATTGATATGATTAGGAGTTATTTCCACTTGCATGTCCAAATAAACGAATTTTTGTGAATTTTTAGAAGACGTTTTTTATTTCATAAATATGTAAAATAATGTATTTAATATACTTTAATATTTAGTGTGTTTGGATTCCCTTGATTTCGTAGCCGATTTCCTAGAGGACCTCCGAAAAAAGATGTCTTTCATTAAATAATATATTTACACTTAAATTAGCTCAGCCTTACAAATCAAGCCTAAACATTTTTTTATTATTACCATAGGTGAGTACAAGTAATGATCGAAGTACTAGTCAAAATGTTGAATTTTCACAAAATGGTAGCTTTTCAAAAAAAAAAAAGATTTCGTTTTTTGTGATAAAAATTTACATTGCAAAGTTACATTTCTAGAAAAAGGCGCTTAAATATTCGTGAGCCAATTACACTAAGTTAAAATATTCTTCTAATATTCCGAAACTAATATTTTCCAATATCTCCGAAACTAGAATTTGCCGAAACAATTTGGAAGTTTCGTAGAGTTTTCTCAAATAAATGTACAATCGACGTATATGCCACACAAAATATTGATTTTTTGTAATTCAGCAAAAGTTCTAGATATGAGCGGTTCAAACGCTGTTTAGTTTGTTGCACTGCTCTGGTTTCTGAATGGCTCGTCAATGTCGGTATTAGCGGTTACATTTTCCGTTTTACTCCTCTGAGTGCTTGTAATACCGTTAGCTTAGCAGAAAGTCTCTTCGTTTAATAAATACTGTGATTGTCCATTTCCAGATTGTAAAGCACTTTATCGATATTTACAACAAGAAGCCGCTTGCAAAAATCGTCAGTTTTCCGTGTCAGTCCGTGTTATTTAGCTCAACAATCCATCATCTTCGTTGATTGGCTACTTTACTCACTCTCAAAAATAAAAGGTTGATTTTATTGATCAAATTGACTTTGGTTTGACCTTGAGGCTGCTGTCGTTTTTGTTTTGAATATGAAATTCAGCCATTCAGGACATAGGTGCTATATAAAAAAAAACTGTTCTGTTTTTTACTCCCCGCTGATATGATGATGTTTATCTATACCCATATCATAAAGAGGAAAAATTCGATTGTTTGTTTTTATGTATTGAATAGGCTCCGAAAATTCTTAAGAAATTTCAAAAATTCTTAAGAAATTTTAAAAATTCTTTCACCGTTGGAAAGCTATGCTCTCTCTGGTGAACATAGGCTATATTATATAATATATATATAACCAGAAAAAACGTTAGCTTGAACGCATACTTACGTATCAGTAAGTGTACTTTTATTTGAAAAATAGCAATTAAAATGACGTTATCGTATATAAAAGCACTTTATTTGTACCTTGGAATTAATCCTTACTTAAATAATTCTTGTTCAATACTGATTCAATTTCTTTATAAAATATGATGAGCGGGAACCTGCTCGGCTGGACTGCAACATAATAAGCGATGTAGGCGTCATTGGACCGCGGCAGGGGAGTCAATGTCATGAAATAAAGTGCAGCGCAGCTCAGTTAGCTCGCTAGGAAACGATCGTGTACGGAGATGAAAATAAGAAATGTTATCTAAATGAGGCTCTTTTCCCTTAAGTGAGATGACAAATAAAGTGTTCTGCTAGTTTTATAAATAATATAAAGTATAGTGAGATAAAGTCTTAGCTACTACATACATAAAATGTTTTAAGAAATGATTGTGGAAGAGTTTAAGGTATTTATCACAACTCTTAAGTCCGCTCTACGGTTAACAGCTCACAGTTTTGATAACTAGAAGTTTAAACGTTACATAGTGGCTACCTATGATACAACATATAAATTTAGCCTGACTTAACTAGAACTGAGACTTTCAAACGATTTTTTTCTTACAAATAGTCAATAAAATAACGATTTCGGACAAAAGTAACCAAAGAGTATAAACATGCGTGTACTTTTTGAGTTTGAGGGTTACATAGTTTCCTTGGCGAAGCATTTTCCCAACTTTCAAATACTGAATGAACATTTCTTTTGAAAGCAAATGTTCTGCATTTCTCTTTTGTTAATGATTTGCCAATTATTTCTGCAAATAGCTATATAAACACATACATACTACGAAAGTGAAATGTGATATATATGGTATATGTGTACATCTATATATAAGTACATCTAAAATACATATATCTGACCGTGAAGCAGCGAATGAAGCGTACAAAGCGTTGTGAAGCAATTTGAAAATTTATTTGCTTTGGATATTAAGAGCAAAGAATAATGGCAAGAGGGGGACACAGAGATATAGCAGCAAAGAAAAGTCAATGCCTTCGGTGCACATAAAAATTGTTCGCTTTACTTATTTTAATGTTGGCTGGTTTTCTTGAGCGTGTGTGCGCACTGGTACAATTACCTGCCATCGAAAATTACATAATTGACAGACAACAAAGTACGCGTTACCCTTATGTGGAAGGTATGCTCGTTCTCTATGTGTGTGTGTGTATACGTGTTTGTGTGTGTAAACTAAAAGATCTCTAACAGCACTTCAACAAAGAACACTTTCCAACACCAGCATAAAGCTTTAAAAGAGAACACTTAAATATGTATATGTAAATGTGTGTGTGCGTTTTTATGCTCGTTTATTTGTGTGTATATTTGTGCGTTTAAGAGCGAAACCTTAAGTAATAGAAGGTGAAAAGCGGTCGCGCCAGTGCGTGGACAACAATTTGCGACCCACAGACCAACGGTGCGTATGAGCAACCACAACTTTGTATAGATGTCGCTGACGTGGCGCAGTGCATATTTCACATACACACACATCTACTAACAAAGTGATATGCTATAAAAAGTGAGATTTAGCGTTCGTGTTGGTGTGGGTGTGAGCATGTGTGCGTGCAAGTGGTAGTGGAATAGTGCACATGAATGACTTTTTACGGTCAGCAGCGGTCATATTGAAAGCAATAACAACAACAAAAATTATAACAACAACAAATATTATAACAATAAGAAAAACTGCAAAAGAAACAACAACAACAACAAACATTACAACAACACCAACACAAATATTACAACAACAGCAAACATAACAACAACAAATTTTTTACAACAACCATGAACACAAAAAAAGTACAACAACAACAATAACAAATTATATACAAACTTATATACGACAGTCTTAAAAACAACAATAATAACAACAAAATATATAACCACAGCAATAACAAAACCTACAATATAACAACAACGCTAAAAGTCATAGTATCAACCACAAAAGCAAAGAATACGCTGCGATCCGCGCACAATGGCGGAATTGCGGATTACTGGAATGGTAGAATGGCATGCGGCACAAAGAAAGCGTAAGAAATTAAATGAAATTCGAGCAAAGTTTTCCATTTTATTTTACAGTTCAGTTTTTTTTGTTTTCTTTATAAAAATTTTCACTCTATAGAATTATTTCTTTAGCATGGCAATGTGCGCTCGAATGTGTTAATTTCCCAAGTTTACGGTGCTAAACTTTTTATAACTAAAAGAAAAGCGTGAAAGCAAAGCAAAAGAGAAAAACACATGTAAATAACCCTTCTTCTTGTGTTCAAAGTGCATTGGACATTTTATGTGGCAGAAATTATTACCAGCTTTTGTGCTGCTGAAATTACTGGATGATTCTTTGGGCTGACGTAACTGCTTCGCATTCTTTTAGTTCGTCTCCTTCCTTCCTTTTTCCATTTCCACAGTTATTTTTTGCGAAATAAGGACACTTAAAAGGGAGGGTCGTGTAATTTAAGTTTGATTTTGAATTGTTGAAGTGCAAAAAATGTGAACTGCACAAGATTTGAAGTGTCGATTAGGTAATTTAGTCGTATTAGTTGGAAGTTTACATTTGTAAAAAGCTTACGCAGCAAGAAAGGTTACAACAAAAAATAAAAAAATAAAAAAGTTTAACGGACATCTATTCTTGAAGTGCGTAAAGAACTAAATCAAAGACTTGCTTGGATTTTCTTTAATTTAAACTTTTCGGGCAAAGCGGATAAAAAATAGCAGTAAAAGAGCGGAACTACAGAGCTCTCCAGTTGTTTAAATAAAGTTAAAATAGTTTTTTAAGTAGTTATACATAGCAAATTTTAATAGAAAGTGGAAAAGTTATCATTTAAATGAGTGTTTATATTTCAACAAAAGTCTTGGAGGCTACTTGTAATATATTTCAGTTAGCGAACAGGTTAACTTTGGCATACTTGTATATCATATGTTTTTAAAATTTCAAAGAGAGAGAAGAGAGCAATAGCTTACTTAGTGCTGATAATGACGTATAGTTTTTTTTTTTTTATTTATCAATATAGCCTTTTTTTGTAGAAAACTATAATACTCCTGCGAGTGGTAATAACTCCCTAATTGCTCTATATGTGTCCAAATTCTTCAATTTTCTTTACTGTTCCTTTAATTAAATACAAAATAGCTTATGGGCTCCGAAATCCAACTCGCGCATAGACTAAAGCCGATCGATCGGAAATTTCGCACCTGTCCTTTCCTCACTAAGAAGTTGCTCATTTGTCGGAACGGCCGATATCGGACCACTGTAGCATATAGCTGCCATACAAACTGAACAATCGGTAAGTAAGTTAAGTAACACAAAACTGAAAACAAATATGTACCTCCCTTCATGTGCTTAATCTTTTGGGCTATTCCATCACTAAAACTAAATTGCTCCTTTTTGTATGATAAGTTCTCATATGTGAATAATTTACTTCTATTTGCATACCAAAGACATTAAATGTTCCTTAGCGGAAACTAACATTTTAACATCCCTTGCTTCTTTATCAGCTTGCAAATTCTCAAGCGCATCACTGAAGCCGTACTTTTTTTTTGTAGTTACTCATGTGCCCTGCGCTTTTCAGCCGTTAAGGTAAGCCCCAGTGAATTGTCTTGTTAGTGATGCGTTGACAAAATGGCTTAAGCTTATTTCAACATCTTTAAAATTTGTTTTCATACTAAACAAGGAAATCGTTGATTAAATCACACAAACATACATATAAAAGCTTGAGAAAAAAATATAGGCAATTATCTTACCATAACTATACCAGATTCTTATTAAAATACTTCAGCTTTTTAAAATTTTATATTTTTAAAAAGTTTCTTTTCTAAGTCAGCATTAAATTTTTTAGTCATAACTCCGTTTTCTGCTCTAATATCTGACCACGAGGCGTAGTAGTACGCTGTTCGTAAGAGAAATAGCTTGACGCAGCCGAAATAAGTTTAATTTTCCATTGCATCTGCATAGTCCGATATGGTTATTGCGGATCTTTTGATATACTGAACATATACCATATTAAGTTTACCACGCAAACTAGTCCCTCGGTTTTGGAGATATCGATGTGAAATTTTACACACGTCCTTTTCTCTCCAAGCATAAAGCTGCCATACAATCTGAACAATCGCAATCATGCCCTTCTAAAGAAAATTTTTTTATTTGACGAGATATCTTCACGTAGTTGGTCTCGGATTATTACTAAAGGCAACGGCACAATATCCGAAGAAATTCTTCAGATCGCATCACTCCATAATATAGCTGTCAAACAAACTGATCGATCAACATTAAGTCCTATTATGGAAAACTTTTTTACTTGCCAAAATATCTTTGCGAAATTTGGCATGAATTATTGTCCAAGACAACGCTATAATATCCGAATAAATTTTTCAGATCGACCTACTTCCCACATTTCAAAGGACTTGGGTCCATCAAAGTCGTTTATATTTTCAAAATGTCAGATATATAGTTTTGTTTTAATCCTTTATGTCATATTATGCGTGTACGTAATCTTAGAAGACTTATAAGTCATACGTCGTCTAAGGGATTTCAGATTTTATAGTTAAGGGTACACAGTAATGCCTAAAATTAGATAATGTCGGACAGGTAGGGGAGAAATTTGTGTGATTTTGTCTCGTAAGAATTGACGTAGAATATAGTTTACAGTTAAAATTCTCAGCAATGATTTGAACAGCTGAGAACACTCTTCTATTTTTTGTCAGAATAGTTTTGATAAAAAAGAAAATAGCAATTTAATGACTTCATTTGAAATTCCTCCTTTATCTCAACTCTGACTTATATTTGTTTGCTTTCATAGGATAGTCTAACCTGTGATGTCTCTGTGAGTTACCTGAAACACTTCTAAGCGCCACTAAGTCTTTTGGACGCTTTTGTTTTAATATTTTGTTAGTCTCTTGGTTCTTTAGTCGTCGTGTGTATGACAATATGACACTGAGGAACACCCTAATTAGTTTTCATGGAATAAGCTGAGAGTTCCTCTCTCTCCGATTTTGATCAAATTAGAGCGGCATCAATGCATTATCAAATAATATAATTAAACTTTGCTTCCTTCATTTAAGAACTACCATAATAACGGAAATTTAATGTCACAGTACTCTAGTTGTTGTTATTATTGTTGTATCCGCTGCTATGACTTTTGTAGTTCGCCAACGTGTTGATGAAGTGTTTGGTTGGCATCAAAGAACTACATGTGTATATCTGTGTGTTGTTGTAACGCGCAAAATCATCGTGATCAGCGAACTTCACGAACAGCGAACAACAACTGACTGAGACCTCAGTGCGTACTTCAATTCGACAATGTCGTTTCACATACTCGTGTTCGCCCAGTTGCAGCTAGTTACACACATTGTTGTAGTTTGCGTGTTTTTGTAGTTACTTCAGTTGTTTCATTCCGCTGCGGAGTAGTGTAAAAGTTTTGCTTTTCAATTATGAGTGAACGTGACTTAAGTCAATTGAACACTATGGCGCACACACGCGCACACATATACATCCATACATAGTTGTATTACTCAGTTGGATCAGATGCTCAACCGCCTGAGCACGAAAATGCTTTATTTGCCAAGTGATTCGGAATTATTTCAATGTTTCAAAAAATATTTCAATTTGCTGTTGTTTTTGTTTTTCGCTTTATATCTTCAATTTCTGATTATTTCTTAAGTTTGTTATTTTTTGATTACTTTTTACTTTTGTTGCACTATTCGTTTATGCCTTTGTTGTTAGTGTTTTTATTGTTATTGTTGTTGTACTTATTCTATTTATGCGCTTTAGCATTTGGTTTGTGTGTGTGTGTGTTTGTCGTGACGTGTGCGGAATTTAAGTTAACCCGCCTCGAGGGCGTATATTTTCGATGTGTGAATATCCACTGGGGATCTGTCTGTATGTGTGTGATTGTGCGTGTGTGTGTCTGTGCGAGAGTCTACTACCTCGTCTTATACATTTACTACTTGCCACTTCATTGGCAAAAAAAGCGCCGTTGGCTCATTTTCTTGATTTGTTCGCTGAAGCGCGAGCGGGTGCGATGATCCACTTCTTTTACCGAGCGCGCTCACTTCGCGTTTTAGTGTTGAAAATTTACGACTTTATAGCTGCTGGCGAATTTTTGTGTAAACTTTGGATTATTTTTTATTTGCAGCGCTTTGAAAGTTCCGCTCCCGCGTTTATTTACTTATTGCGGTAGCTGTTTATGGCCAGATCGGGAAGAAGCGGCGCTTAATGGAGCATACGTTGATATTTTATTGTTGTAGATATTATTTGTGCGTAATGGCAATGGAAATTCCAGAGTTGATTTAAAACTGCAGACAATAAGTGTGTAATAGCGTTAGTGAAATATTATTTTTATAGTTTGAGTTTTTTTTACTGAGGTTTATTATTATTTATATACTTGTACATGACAAATTAAGAGTAACTCTGCAGTGGATTTTATGGTTGAAGAAAAATTTTACCAACTACAATAACATGAAATACCAGTGGATAAATTGAAGTGTTTTCTTTTAGTATCTTTATTGACTAGTTTTACATTAATCGAGACTTTGATCTTGTGTGTATTAAAGAGCTTTTACCTTCAGCCAAACAGCGTTCTAATTTCTAGTATTAATCAGCTTAAAATTCACACACAGTTATAGAATTTTAAAAATTCTATATTTTTGCACCCTGTAGCTGCAAAATATAACAGTTTTGCTCCCTTAAGGGTTATTTTTGCAATCTGTATCTTGAGTAAAATATATATTGAAGAAATTTTGTAAACGTGACCTTTAGTGCGATAAGAAGTTTGGTACTGTAGACGAGACACAAAAATAGTGCCTTTGAAGTGTGCCATCTCAAGTCTAGAAATTATCGAAATAGCACCATAAGATTTCAAAGCGTCTGATACCGAATATATGGACCCCAGCGCCTATGGCTTATTCAGTCAGTGATTTCATGATAACAGCATTGTTTCAAAAGTGGGTTAAATCGTTTCAAGACATCCCCAAGCAAACATATACGTAATATAAAGTTTTCCGAACTGCCGGTTGACTTAATACCGCATATATCTGTCAATGTGTAAGATATCTTAGCAAAATTAAGTTACTTATTTCAAATCCACTTTTTATCTTTTTTTATATCGTGATTTCAGCTTTAGAAAAATGTTCAATTAGTCTCAGATTTGCTCATCACCTTTAATATGTTTAAATTAATTATTATTATTTTTTTGTATTTGGGCAAATCTAATTCACTTAGCAATTGGCTCGAACTCCAAAAACTTTTTAGAAATTCTTTCAATATTTAAATGCATAGCTGCACATGTTTTCTTCTTTTATTTTTGTAAATTTGGCAACCCTATTCGATCTTATTATTTGACCTGAGCTACAGAAATCATTACATATGTTCTGGCATACTCGAGAGAATGTTTTTAATATTTAATTTTATTTAAAAAAAATCTGTATCTGCAATCAATTGGCAACTTCGCATAATAATATTATTTTTAAAAAAGCTTTATATTTTATTTCATTTTCATATTAAAGTATTTTTTTTTTTATTTTTATATTTTTATAAAATTCCTGAAAAGAAAATCTGTAAATGTGAAGAACTGGAGAAGTTCTTCGGATGCTGCGTTGAAAATTGGTAAGTACTCACTGCACTGAATTTTTTTTTGTTGAGTTAAATATGGAGTTTTTGTTTGAAAAACTAATCTTTATGGAACACCGAATCATATTGAATTAGTTTTTTCCACATTCTATTGTAGTTTTCTTTTTAAGTTCACATGCAACCATTTATTCCAAAAAAATATTGGTCCTTGAAAAAATGTATGAAAAATTTTTCCAGATCGATCATGCCCTTTCTGATGCCTCGATACTGCAAAATCTGCAATATTTGTATGTGAAGCGCTATCCCGAAAATACCTACGCAGAGCTTATATATATAAATATAGGTATGTATTAAGCTAAATATGGATATTGAATGTAACTTACTGTTATAAATTTTATTAAAAAGAAGAAAGGGTGGCAACTGTCTTAAAAAAAAAGTACGTGTGTCACTCGGGAACTGCCACGGTAAAGCTATTGCATATCATTTTTTATTAATTTATGCAATTATAATTGTTTATTTATTTTTTATGCAGTATTTTTTTTTGTTTGATATTAATTCAAGTTACACTTTTTGAGCGTGGTGATCGATAAAAAAACAATTTTTTTTCTTTTACTGAATAAATGAGAAGTTAATGTTGTTTAAAATATTTTTATTATCTTACAATACATGTAGGTTTTTCAGGAATTTTTATCATTGAAACAATAGGTTTATGGTAACTGAAATCAGAAACATAAGTTTGAGACTTGGTATTCTCTATATATCTGGAAAATACCAGCCAAGAGAAGTGGAAATTTACTACCATTGATAATTCGATTGAAATACCTAATTTCATGGTAGCTATTTAACAAAATAATAATAATGTTACTAATATTATGGCTAGGAATATTGAATAATTTATTTTTTTTTATATTTTTATTTGGCATTAAGAAAATTGTATCTTAAACATTATTATTTTTGAACCACCCTGCTCTGTCTCTTCAATTGAATTTTTTTTTGAGATATGCGAAAATACGCCTACAAGTATGCAAACATTTTGCGCATACTTTGTGATCATGTTAGGTTTATTTTCGTTACGGAATTTCTTGATTCGGTCGCAGCGCTTAAAGCTCATAATAAAATCTATGCAATATCTTAATAATAATGTTACTAATATTATGACTATGAATATTGAATAATTTATTTTAATAAATTAAATTTTTATTAAATTCTATATATTTATTTGACATTAAAAAAATTTTATCTTAAATATTATTATTTTTAAATCACCCAGCTTTGACTCTTAAATTGATTTCTGCCGTTTCAGATATGCGAAAATACGCCTACAAGTATGCAAATATTTTGCGCATACTTTGTGATCATGTTAGGTTTATTTCCGTTACGGAGTTTTTTGATTCAGTCCCATGCTCAAAGCCCGCAGTAGAAGCTATGCAATAGCTTAAACATATTTTTAGGTAGAGTTTTTTAAATTTTCGCTATTTTTAACATATCTATTTAATTAGGTTAAAACTTTTAAACAGGTGGCAACTTTGCTAAACAACTCTGCTGTGAGTTCTTCAACTACTATATTTTATAGTTTTTTTTTAATGTTTTTACTAGCTTGAACATGTTTGACAGGTGGTAACCCTATATCAAATTTAAACTTAGAATCTTATGTTATTTTATATAACACTATTCTCATAGTTGCAACTGGTATTTATCATTGATTCTTGTTCGAAGCCTATTTTTATTGTAGTTTGTAGTTCTTCTTCTCTCAGCCAAACTCACATACATATAAAAATAACACAAAAAAACCGTACACATTATATGCCTGAATAATTGTTACTTTTACCGTTACAGAAAAATATTTTCGCATGCAACAACTTGGAATGCACTGTAAATCAAGTTCATTCCTTTCATTTCTTTTACTCATGTTCTTATTTCACCATTGCTGACATTTAAATGCATTCCGCTTGCAATCTTGCCCTACGCCTTTACACCCTTCTTCCACTTTATGCAACGTTACACTTTCTTCAGCCATTAAACTTACAACTCCTTCGCTTGTCATGGGTTTTATTTATTTTGCTTTGATTTTAGTGATACTTGTGCGTTTGTTATGAACAATATTTCATAATTTTCGATTGCTGTATAGTGGAAATTCGATGTGTGCATTCGTGTTGAAATTGCTTAACAAATCGTGAAAAAGTAAAAGTGGCAATAGGAAAAAGGCAGCTAGAAAGCGAAAAAGTATGGTGTGTAATGGCAGGTGTACTAGTATTCAACAGTAAAATAATGGTAGCGAATGGGGATAATATCTCGATATAAGAGTTAATTAACGGAATATGCGTGTGAGAAGAAATATATTTTATGCAAAAATAATTATTTTAGAAAGTAATCCAATTTGAAAAAAATCTTCAACCTGATAATTCTAGTAACTGTTAGACTGACATGACAGAAATTTTGTATAAATAACGGTAGTTTATTTTAAGAATGCTTTTTCCTCCGGTCGGCTCCTTGTATGGAAAACTTTTTTGTTTGACAAACTATTTACACGAAATTTGGACTCAGATTGGACAACTGTAGCATATAACTGCCTTACACACTGATCAATTAAAATCAGAATAAGATCTTTTTATACCCTTGTTTATACCCTTTTATGCTTTAAGAAATGCACCCGGTGAAGTGATTATATCGTTGATTATATCGTTGATTTTTAATAAAATTTTTAATTTTTATCGAAACCAGTAAATAATCGAAAATCTAAAAGTAATTCATATTTAAGGCTTCACCGCATTGTGTTCAAGAAAACGCATCCGCTTAATTTTATCAATACACTCTACATATTACACATTACGGTGGAGTGAATATTTTTTTTTCTGCTTAGCCTTAGGGTAAAATCTGTAGAGAAAATTTTTGGACAAAAAAAAATTTTTTTACATCTAGAGGCTCAGTTTTAAAGTAAATTTTCGAGTTAAAATTTTTATTTCGTAAATTTTTTTTTATAAGTGTTCTAGAAGATGTAGAGAGTCCTCTTTCTGGCCAGTTAAAAATTATCAACCTAATAAATTTTTTTGTTGTCATTATTGGAGTTTTAAATGATCATATGCTTCCCTTAAGCGTTAAAATAAATGTTGAGTCAAAACCGTCACATTCGGTAATTTATATATATAAGAATGGTTGATAAGTGCGAGACAATGTTTCTACAAAAGCACTTGTAATGCTAAAACCAATAAAACAATACAAAAATGCTCATTTTGTGCCTAAAAGCAGCCTATGGCAAAGTGCAACGCTGGTATTTGCTAGTGGTAAGCGTAAACATTTCTGTCAATCTCTTAGCGATTCTAGTATACTTAATATTACTTTTCTCTATTCTATGCTTATAAATATTTAAGTATCATTCTGAACTTTATTTTCTATTCTCATGAAGGCGATGTAGTGAATACTTAGCAACTCTCTAAGTGCTATGTTAAGTCGTTTAATTATTTCTTGTGAAATGCTGTGCAATATATATACATATGTATGTCATTGATATGATCAGATGAAGGTGAATTAATGTGAAAAATTAATTTGAAACTCTTTTATGCCTGAAAAATCTCCATTCAATTCATATCACATTAATAATCCATGACGTATGAGTAACATAATTTGCTAATAATTCAGTCACAGTATGAGAGACCCGCTAAAGTCCAAATATGACATTTTATTGTTATTGAAAAATAAAATTTAATATTTAGCAGAGTTTTTTCCTATAATATATATATATTATATATTATAAATACTATTTTCTATTTCACATCTTATTTGCCAAACTTCATCTCACTGAAATATTTTCCTTCTGCGAAAATCGTTTATGATTTTTGAGGCATTCAGATTCGTATTCCTTTTGTATAACAACTGCTTTGCTAACTCCTGCTGCTACGCCTGCTGTCATCAGTGCAGCGTTTTGATATGTTTGTTGTGTTTGGGCATGAAAATGGAAATTGCATTTGCTCATTAACGAAAATTGCATGCAGCGTAATGTATTCCATTTGGCCACATTAGCCCTGGTGCGCACACAAAAGAATCTATTTACATATGACGACACATATACACACAGAGCCATGCGGGTATACATGTACGTGTGTGCAAGATTGTAAGTCCGCCGAATTTCGCGCGTTAAGCTGCCAATGGAATTTTTGATAATATCCGATATTAGTGCAAGTACTCTACTCTACATAAACCCATGAGCAAAAATGTTGAGATCCTTTAATAAAAACAAACCAATAGCAACTTCTTAGAGTTTAGTCTATATTGTAGTGTTATTGGCTTGCGTTTCTTTCTCATAGAAACTGTACGCTTTCTTTCGTAAAATGCGGAGACTTTGATCCTCATTTGCCGTTTTTTAGATTATTCAATGTCAATTGTCCCTCATTTTTGAGATATCGATCTGAAATTTTGCACACGTAATTTTCGCCCAAGAAACTGCTCATTTGTCGGAACCGCCTACTATAGCATATTGCTGCCATACAAACTGAATAATCGGAATCAAAGCCTTGTGTGGAAAGCTTTTTCATTTGACGAGCTATCTTCAAGATATTTTTCGTGGGTTAAACCGAACGATCAAAATCAAAAAGTGAGGTTTTTTAATTTATTTCATTTATCCCTTTGATCGTTCAATAACTTTACTATCTGCTTTATATATTACCCTTTAGCGCCAACATTTATTAAAAAAGTTTATAATTAATCTATTCGGCGAAACTTTTAAGGTTGCCCTAACACTCGTTGAAGAGTCGATGAGGGAGGTTTGCTGCTCGGACCTCACTTAAATGTTTACTGTGCAGTTGGAGTGCCGAAGAATACATCACGTATATGTGCATTTGCATGTGAAGAAATTGTTTGTGCGCCTTTACGCTAAGTCCTACGCGCTCAAAATGTAACACCATGCGCGCTGTCACTAATAAGCGTAAAGTGCTCGGGATTTAAAAGCATCGATTTTTACTGCTGATGGCAGCAAGTATATGCTCTCAACCATATTCACACATTCACACACAGTCTGAAGCGAACCAAATTATGCGAAATAACGGTTCGCGGCGAATTCGCTCGGTTTCATTGACACTAAGTATCAACGACGGTGGCTACTTTTCCGCTCAGCAGGCTTTTGAGCTTCGAACTTGTATTCATGTGGCCAGATAGCAGCTATAATTATGGCACACGACAGTAGAAAGCACTTAAATTGGGGCGAGAAAACAACAAAAATGAAAAAAAAACTATATATATCAGAAGAGCTACGAAATTGATGAACGTGATGCAGTAACAACATTTTATTGGTTTTACAAGCGCTTTACGTGCGCGCACTCATTTCGCGTAAGCGGAACGCAATTATTGCGAAAAGTACAAAATTAAATACAAGTGCGAGCAGCCGGTCGAATATTTACGATATTTGGCAATTACTTATTTTCTCGGAAATTACGTGCTTTAGTAGTTCTGCATAAAGAAACTCAGTAGAAAATATTTTTTCGCATGTTTTATAAATGTAAATTGCAACTGGAATTTATTTATACTTCCCCATCATTTTTCCACTGTTTTCCGTTACTTTTTCAATCGCTTTGGGTAGTACAGCGATGATTTTGGTTGAATGTTTGCCAAAAATTCAAGAATTGCTGCTTTATTCTTTGCGTTTCCAATGGTCTTAGAAAAAATTATCACACGGCATCAGATATGGAGATCTGGACGTCAGCGAATATCTGAACTGATTGTATAATTATGTTCTTTGTATTTATGTAAAGGCGCTTTACCAATCTCGAATGGATTTTATATTCTCTTTGAACGGTAGTTTTTATGCAGAACAAAACCCAAACATTAAGAGTCACTACTTCCGGTACTATTTCAAAAAGAAACGATTTGTGATTGGAGTTCATAATATATTTTTATCCAACATTTGTAAATTTGTGTAATGTTCCATATAGACAAACGAGTTGATGAAGACTGCAAAATCATTGACCAAAGTATATTTTCTTTACAGTTCGCTGTATAGTTTACTGTGTTTTAGTATTCAGCGCGGTTAGAGTTAGAGCGGGTGTGAAGGCAATTTTTAGAAATTGTAAACCAACTGTTTTAGGTGTGGGGGTTGGCATATCGATGGACAAAACGGTGACAATACTGCTTTAGGGCAGATTGTCGCCGGTTCGTCCACCGATTTTCCGGCTGAATGGGATCAGCATCAGGTATGTAACGCAAGTCAACCGTGGGGTAAGACTGTCGTCAGCAGGTACTCACGTAAAACACACCGGACGTTTTCTTAATGTTCTCTGCACAACTCGATCCACAAGTGAAAAAAATATTCGTGCTCCTCTAACACACTTTAAACTCTCTGTTTCTCTTTCTTTCTGAAACATATGATTCTTTTGTGTATATATATTGTAGTCGCGAGGGCTCCGCGTGGGAGCAAACGTCCACTTCTGAAAGTTTGCGAATACTCAATGTCTCGAATATGAATGAATATTAAGATGAATCTAAAGTGATTTTTACTGGGATTCACTCGGTGCAGCTGTTGAGGTTATATCGCCCTTTTTTTGCAATACAATGGTTTAATTGGTGAATTTTGAACACACTTCTTGTAAAATCTTGTGGATTTGAATCTGAAAAAAGAAGTGGTACATTTGACCTTTTATTATTTTCGCCTTATTATTGGTGTTAAATTAGTGCAGCACTACAATAAGTCAGACACATGATTGTTGTGTTGTTTTCGCTAGAAAAATCTGGTAGGGACAGACAAAGAAATCGATTATTTGTGCAATAGATGGCTTTAGTAATCTGTATCTCTCATTGTATGATTGCAATCGGTTACGCTTTATGGCGTGACAAAGATAAAATCTCATAGTAAAAAATCCTTACACAGTTTTGTGATTGCTTGCTTCAGCAATTGCCCAGAAGCGGTCAGCTTTGGCCAGTAGGAGAAGAATTGTGTTCCATCAGGAAAACGCTAAAATATACACATCGATAGTGACTAGCCACAAGCTTCGGAAGCATAGTTGTGAGGTTTCTAGGCATCCATCTTATAATCTGTACCTGTCACCAAGCTATTAATACCTCTTTCAATTTTATTGGTGAAATATTCGTCTCAAGAGAAGCCTCGGAAAATCGACTCTTGCAGTTTTTGTGCCTTTAGGGACGAGTGTTGCTATCAGACAAGCATTATGAAGTTACCTGTAAAATGACTACAAGTTATCGAACAAAACGGTGCATATTTGACTAAAATCGGGTCATTCTAACTATGCTAAATATAACCTTCAATGTAATGCAAAAATAATGGATTTATTATTCCTAGGCCAATTTTTAACGATTATTTTACTTTGGAAACCAACTCAATAAGAGAATCATTGTCGATGAAAAGAATGGGGTTGGTTGCTCAATTCTTAATTAATGTAAGCTGATGAGAAAGAGAACACAGAAGATGTTAAAATTTATTTTCTGCGTACAAAAATGCCAATTTAACTATAATGTGACATATATGACAAAAAAAATTATTTTGAAAAATTAAGCAGACCCTAGTGCACATATATATAACTGTTTATCTAACACTATATACTTTTTACTTTACAATTTGATTTAGTTTTGTTTTATTGTTCAGTCTCACGTCACAGCGGCATTTCATAATTGGCATTACAATTCCATTAAAACATTGAAGCAAATGCGCATTTACGTTTTTATTTTGTTGTCGTTGTTGGTTTTATGTGCTATGCGTGTTTGTGAACCCTCGCTACCCCTCATACTTTAGTGTTAAAGTGTCACGGCCTACCGTCTACTTTATTTCGCTTTGTGGCGACGCTTATGCGCCTGCTTGCTCAAATTATACGCACTTGAGTTGCGTCTGAGCTGGGTGCCACCCGTCACATTTCTGGCGCTTCATTACGCCACTGCAATGCACCTTAAATTTGCTGCCGGACTTGCCCCAACGCTGCACGGCCTGAAAAGTAATCACAAATGTGTTCATAAAACTCAATTTAAGCATTAAAATTAACTGCAAAGTCATAATAAAATTACTCACATCATTCAGGCTGCCAACTGGAGACGACAAGCATACATCTGTATGTATATTTGTGAACATCTCTACTTTGTATATGTGTTGCTCCGACAGCATCTTGAGTCTCATTTCCGCTCTTTTGTTTGCTCGTACATGTCCGGCGCTGGGCTTTGTATATTATATTAAAGCAAGCGACGACAAGCTCGCGCGCACACATTTTATTAGTCATATTGCCAACGAAGACTTTATGCCGCTTCCTTTTTAGGCCTACTTATACCTCAGCTCCACGACCGGTCCCTCGATAGCGCCAGCCTGTGTGTTGTGACCGTCACTTGAGTGTCGCCTTTAAGTCTTATTTTTCTTCTTGTTTCGCTTCTTTTGGTCTTTAATTTGCGAATTCACCCCCCACCTGCGCACCTTTTAGAGTTCACCTACACTTACTTTCACTCGCCAGCAGCGCATTTGGCTGCTTTATGGTCTCGTCTCATTCTCGAGTCCTTCAGCCCCCGGGTCCTATAGTCCTTCAGTCGTTCGGTTGTTCCGTTGTTTATCGCGCGGTGGACAAGCGTAAACTGACAAATGACTACAAGTGTTCATTGTTGTGGCCGATGCTTGAGTTGTGGAGTGAAGTGTATCACTTGTGCGAGTATAATGTACACGTTTCCCTCTTGGGCGTCACTGATAGCAGCTCATTTGCTCGTTTGCCTGCAGAAGCGTAGATATACATAAATACCGACATATATTTTGTCTGCTTAATACGGCGCGAGTAATGTGCTGTAAAATTTAATATGCAATAACAAACGTCACTTTTACATAGATTTCATAACCGATTTTATGCATCATGTTATTCTTTTTGTTATTGTGTTGTAAAGTTTAACAACACTTAATTTAATTTCTAATAAATTAGGCACATCATGTAGAAAATCGGTGATAACTGTAAGGATATGAAAAATGTCTCGTGGGATAAAAAATTATTGTATACGAAATGTGGTATTTTAGCGGATTAAGTGTGCTCGGTGGTGCTTCAAATTTATTTCTGCATGCACTGCACTCAATTTCAGATTCAAATCTTCTTAGTATATTTCTTTCAGTAGCTTTATCTCAAGAATCATTGCTTTTATAGGATATATAACTGCTGGATATAGGATATATAACGACTTTTGAGATTGGCATCTTTTATAAATCAGGATGCATAATAGACTAGCCTGTTCAAGTCATTTATTTGGATTAGGTATCTTATCCTGTTCACTTGAAAATACCATCTACCACATTTCTTTACCCCTAGGTTCGCTTTTATATGTTTTCCTCTCAAACATTTTTCAAATAGTAAAAATCAGATACATACACATGTCACATTTCATGTTTCAAGTATTTTCTAAGGTTTTATTTAGATCGTATTTTTGCAATAGTGAAAACAGTACTTTCTTAGTAGATTATATGAATTCAAGACCTGCTGACGATTATTTATCTGTTGGCTGTGAAAGGGTTCCAAGGTGAATTAGGATCTATGAAAATGTCAAAAGTATTTATAGAAATTTTAAAAAAACACCAAAGAAATCAACTTAGGGTCCTTAGTCCGATTTTTTCTCTTTCATAATTTCATAAGATGTATTATACACTTTTGCATGCGTTTGAAGCAATTGTCGAAGCGTTTTTCCCTCTCTGATTGAGGTATCTCCAAAACATTCTTTCTGAACGAATAAACCGCCTCTTCAGGTGTAGAGAAATGTTAAACTCTTTGTTTATTTTTTACGTAACGGGAATGAAAAGAAGTCATTTGACGATTCACCACCTGCCACGATGACTTATACTTGTTTCGAAGTAGCGCTTTCGTATTTTTTTTTAACATTTCTCTTGACCACTTGACACGAGCACTTTTGTGAGCGATTGCCAAATTGTGTGGGATCTAACGTAAATACATTTTTTACAGTCAAATGTTTATGCAATATTGAATGTATGCTGGCCCTACTAATGCATATAATTGTCTCAATCCCACGATAGGTCACATGACGATCTTGCAATATCAGTTTGTTTCACAGCATCAATAGTTGACGAAACAACAACTGATTTTGGACGGCCTACACGAAATTCGTCTTGGAGTGATCTACGACCCCGTTTGAATTCATCATACACTAGTCCTTGATAAAGCTTCATCGCCGAAAATTTAATAAAGTTCATCGATGCACTGTTGCTGAATTTATCCACGTCAAAAGTTGTCAAAAAAAATAGTGCGAAAATATGCACGATTTAATTAAATGTTTTGGCCGAAAAGAATATTTTAAGTTACTGTAATCAAATAGTGCCCTTATGTCAAAACGATCAATCAAACATTTCAAACTTTACGATAAAGTTGCCTGATTGCAGCACCAGTGTTGAAATACCCAAGTATAAAAGACAACTTACGTAAAAACTCACCATTTGTATTACGCCGAAAACATTGTAATTATTCTATATATAAAGACTTTTGGATTCATTTATACAAAAAAAATTTGAAATCCACAAACTCGGGTTTACTTGCAATTTCGCTGTTAGAAATGAAAGCCTACTCCCAAACCAGAAGTTTATACATTAAAAACTTGTTCAGTTCAGCAAGTTTGAACTTTTATTGAACATCAAACTAAAGTTTATGGGAAATTCCAGATTTTAGAGTCAAAAATTATTCCTTTAGCTCACCATAGAATAAACTCAAAATCTTATTCAGCAAGTACATTAAAATTGTGTGTGGTAAAGGGCTTCAATATGGAGTTTATTGGTTATTTTAGTGTTCCGAGTTAAACACTAATTACAAACATGAGTTTACCAAATAACAATCTTCCTTCAACTCTTCTTAACATTTTTATAATTAAACTCAAGACCCTCACTCATGGCAAATATTTGCAGTTGTTTATAAACACTAAACGCTAAACATGAGTTTATTGTGCATAATTTTTTGATAACTATTTATTTTTAAATTGTTTATCTTTAAGTTATATGAATTTTCACTGAGGCTCGATATAATTTCGTGGGGAAATTCAACATAGATCCACATAAGCATTTATGAAAAGTTTAAAACCCGTCTTTAGAATTTGTCATTACATTAAAGGAGATCCAAAAGAGGAATATTACAAATATCTCTCTATTATGTTTGCATGCAAATAGTACCCTGAGCTTATACGATTTACATGCTTGTAAGAAATTAGTGCGGAAGTGTTCTCCCACAAAATTGGAGACCACATTTCACACTCTTATTTACAAACAGTAACACTTGTCAGCACTTCTTTACCTCTCTTCTTCCCTCTTGAAGAGACTTCACATGCATAAAAACCGACAAAGTGTACACAATTTGAGACAAACTTTAGTGACAGACACGCAAGCGAATGTGAAGCCAAATATTTGAAAAAAAAAACTGAAGTTTTGTAGAAAGAAGCCTCTAGCATAAATATATGTACATATGTACGTTCGTGTGTGGATTTGTACAACTCTACCGGCTGTTGTTTTGCTGTACGCCGTGTACAGTTATTTCGTTTGCATGCAGTTTTTAGCCAGAGGTCAGCATAGGACCAAGACCTTTGTACTCTTTGCATCTCCTTAGCCACACATTGGACTTCACTTGTTTAAACACATTTGTATGTATATGTGTATGTATGTTTGTTTGTGTTTAGCTGGCCAAAAGTGTTAAGTGCAGATATCTGTTGCCACCTTTTGCATGTTTTCTGTTGTACTCGGTTCACAACTCAAGTGAGTTCAAATATAAGTTGATGTTGTTGATGCCGAAAGAATTTTAATATTGATTGCTCGACTTGCTGCTTCTGGTTAATTTGAAATACTGAGTATTAGTTGGCTTGACTGCATTACTTTACTGGTGAGGAAAGATGAAGTGTATGTGATCTGAATATTTTTTAAGCATATATCAGCTAGTGCTCACTGTGACCAGTTTAAAATTGATCAGAAAGACGGATATCAATACACAAAATGATAGTGACTGATTCGATTTCTTCTTATGCCTTGCGCTCCATATTCTTAAGTGCGCCAAAGAATCTTATTTAATCTGGGCTTCGTATTTACTTATCGATACAGGGTAAGGTATAAGGTCGAGCGGAGGCCTTTACATTGTAGCTCAAAGAAAGTTTATATACAATTTTTTAAAAGAAGCTCATGGTTGAGAAATTATCTCGATTATCCATTCATTTAGGTTTTGCATTTTTTCATTCCTCTTCTGCACATCGACTGCCACCATACAGAGTAGAGTAGTTGAGTGTAAAGTGTGATGCTTTCAAAAGTACTCTATGATCTCTTATCTTGACATATACGATTAGCACTTATCTTCTGTGTATATTTTGATATGGGAATAACATTTGAACCTTTGTTAAGGATACACAGTATTGTCAATAAATCTACTTTCCGCGCAAAGTAGTTTCGAAATCTAAGTAAAACTCTATGTCGATTTCTTTTCTCAAAACACTAATCGGTAGTTGAAAAAAAAACAAAAAGAAAAAAAGAGCAAATTAAAATGATTTGGTGCGACCTCCTCTATTAAGTAAAACTATGTTATTAATAGCTGTCGACTGAAAGTTCTAAGACAAAAACTAGAAAAAGTCGTACAGGATACGTGGATCTAATGCCCGTATTAGGTAGGGCGACTGTCGTATTAATTAGTTAGCCACTATGCAACAGTATACTAAAATTTTGCACTACGTGTATTAACCGGCTTCTGACCGTAGACAACTGAGTAGCCAGTTGTCATTTTTGGTGTATTATGTATTAGTACCAACTCTTCTGTCGTACACAGACTTGTCAACTGCAGGCAATTGCTCAAGGTCAGTATATTACGAGTTTTTGTGTTTAAAAACAGCAAATATCTCTACAGAAACTATTTTCATCTTATGATTGATTTGATTAAAAACATTTCCAGTTGACTAATTTACCAAAAACTCAACTACAAAGCATCGTTGTTTGGAAAGTTTGTGAATATGTTCAAAACATGATAACAAGTAACATGCTAAGGCTCTTCAGCGCTGCGGTATGTGAAAACAATACACGAAGTCAAAGGTCAAACAATTTTTATTTCGCTTATTTCACTTAACCTCAAATGATCTTCTAATCAATTTCGGCTTTATTGTTTAGTTATTTCGTTATAGCTTCAATTATATTCTAAACAGAAATTGGTAACACCCAGAATGAAACGTTGGAGACCTTTTAGAGTACATGTACATAAAAGTTATATGATCAGCGAGAAGAGCTAAGTTGATTTAGCCTTGTCGGTCTGTCAGTTCGTCTATATATACGCGAACTAGTCTCTCAGTTTTTTATATATCGATCTGAAATTATGCACACGTCCTAGTCTCTACAAGAAGCTGCTCATTTGTCAGAACAGTTGATATCGGCCCACAATAGGATATAGCTGCTATATAAACTAATTGATAAAAATCAAGTTCATGTATGAAATTTTTTTTTATTTGACAAAATATCTTCAAGCATTTTAGCATAGCTATGTAACAAAGATAGCGTCACGATCTCTAAACGTATTGTTCAGATTGGACCACTATAGTATATAACTGCCACACAAACTTATCAATTTATACGATAAGAAATACACCTGTGAAAGGTATTATAGCTTCGGTGCAGTTATACTTGTAGTTAAGGTTTATTTATTTATTTTGATTTTTAATGAGAATTGGACGTTTTTTATGAATTATTGCTACAAAAGGGCAGTAGAGCTTATAACTGAATAAGCTCTTAGAATATGCATCAACATCCTTATCTTTATTGCTTGTCATTTTATTTATTCAAACTATGCAATGTAAATACTTTCGACTGGATTTGTGGTTTACAAACTCACTTCAATACTTCCGCATTCAAATCACTTGTTCTAAGTGCAAAAGCATGCAGTTAAAATATTTATTTTCCATACGAACTTGTTAAAATACACACACATACACAGAGCTACAATAATCCAGTTTAGCAAGAGCTGACACCCAAACAAATGCATAAAGATATATTATAATATATAATTGCCACACACACACGCATATATTGAAGAATGCGCTTGCGAGAATTCACTTTTTGTGTTCATTAAAAAGCTTTTAGTGACTTAAAGAGAAAATTTCACGTGCAACATAAATAAAATATATGCGCATACTCACTTAATATTGCATTACGCCAATCGAACACTCTGATAAAAGCACTTTGTTGCGGCTGGCAGATAAGAAAAGGCATTCATATATGTTTGTATATAGCACTTTGCCAGCGTTTGCTAAGGACATGTGGGCGCAGAGATATTCGTACAGCATTGGTGGTATGTCACACCCACTGTTGGCGGCCACAGCAAAAGCAATCACACCAACAACAGGAGCAGCGCAACCTTTAACACTATCTTCATACATATCGGTGCGCATGCCTGTCATATCGCTGCATGCCTCGACACCTTGACAACACGTTGCGCATGCTGCTTGCCACATATTCACGCTGTCGAGCGTACCCATCATTACATCGTTATCCTTATCAACAACTCATAAAAGTGCAAGACAAGCGCCAATACCAATTGATGCCGAGCGAGATGAGGGCGTTTGCTGAACACAACCAACAACAACAGCAACAAGACATGTTGTGCTGAATATGAGGCAAATGGTTGGTAAATATTAACAGAGAAATTCCTTCAACTACACAAGCGCACACAAACACACACACAGTTGCCACATATATATGTTAAATTGATTGCTTGTGTGTGTGCGTGTGCATAGTAAATACTACCAGCAGCCAACAACAAGGCAGGAGGTTCACACACGGCGCAAATATTTTATTGGAATTTCACTGCTAGCGCTTATGTCTTGCCGCGTTTCTTTTTGGAAGTAAAAATTTATTGAAAAATTGACTTTGGCACAAGCAAAAAAAAGCAACAACAACGCAATAAAAATACTGAAGAAAAAAAGCATTGAGAAAACACTGCGTATACAGCGCTTCGATAATGTGTTTAAAAGCAATGCTGAATTTTTGAAAGACAAGCCACCAGTGTTTTCAGCTCAGCGCTGAGTGATGCGCAAGAATGTGGAAAGCATTTAAGGCGCGAATTTACCTGTTTACCATTATATATGTGTACATATGTATGTGTGTCTCCAGATTTAAAACACTTTCGTGGCACTGAAAATAAGCACTGAATGGCGGCATGAAGTTGAACGTTTGCGTGAACCAACAGGACATCATGTCATATAAGATCGGAAACGTAGGTGAAAATGTAAAATACATAAACATACATACAACTACAACAATACTAATACGTGTAGATACCCTGTAGGAAAACCTAAGCCTAAATTCTCTCCCTATCGCCAATGGCTTTACTTTCGAACTACTTGAAAGTAGCCAGTCCACAAGTTACTGATTCAGAGAAACGTAAACGTAATAAAAATTTTATTCCCTTAAGTAATTTTTTATTTATGAGGTTTCAAATCCATATCATATATATATATATATATTTAAAATCATATAAATATTTAAATGGCTTTCATATTAACGATTAAGCATCTGTATAGCCAAATGGAAGAAGATACAAGTTTGAATATGATTTGGGACGTCGTCAGGATTTTTGCGTTTCAAACGAAAAAAATATTATACTTCGTTATAATCATGAAGAGCGAAGGAGTGGGAATACTCGAAGAAAATCGATATTAAAAATATATTTAAAAAGAAAAATATATGTCTTGTTTACGACTTACACATATATGTATTTGTCAGTAATAACATTAAAGACAGGGAAATAAAAAACGTTAACTTCGGTAGCACCTAAGCTATAATAATTTTCAATAATGAACAGCTCTTTAGAGAGAAAGGGACGTGTGCAAAATTTCAGGTCGATATCTCAAAACTGAGGAAATAGTTCGCTTTATGATATAGCGAGCCGATCTGAATAATTTGTTCGCAGATTTTAGCGTTGCCTTGGTCAATAATCTGCGCCGATTTTCATGAAGATAATTTATTAAATACATAATTTGTTAATTTCTTCTATACAAAGACTTGGTTTTAATAAGTGAGCGCTTGCATGACGGCTGTATGCTTTATTGATTCAATCTGAACAGTTTGTTCTCTGGTTGTGCTATCTACTTAGACAACAGTTCATGTCAAATTTCCTGAAGGTATTTTTTCAAATAAAAACGTTTTCCAAACAATTACTTGATTTTGATTGATCAGTTTATATGACATCTATATGCTGAAGTGATCCGCTATCGACGGTTTCGACAAATGAGTTGAGAGGAAAGGACGTCGGCGAAATTATAGGTTGATATTTAAAAAACTGAGTGACTCGCTAAGTCCACTAAGCTGAACAGTTATATACAAGTATACTTATACCCCTCCGGCGTTTCATTCTGTGTGTTACGAACTTCGTCGCCAACTTAGTGTAGTAGTTATGTACTCGTACATGCAACGGACATGAAACTGCTCTCTGAGTGAAACGAAGGAAACGAAACCAAATTACACCGGCCGCCACGATTTTTCGGTTTGGCTTCTGCATGTTAAATTTCAGTTTCTCCTACATTAAAAAAAGGCAATTTGATTTATGTTTTTATTAAAAGTTTGCTTTTATAGAAATTTTTTATCTTCTTTTTTTAAATATTGGTATGAGCAAATCAGGCCCATGCGTAACAGGCGAAAACTAATTATGAGAGCTAAAGATAAAATTCGAGTGTTATTCAATGTCTAGAATGAGAATTTGTGCATGAAAACAGAAACCCAGAAAAAAAGTTTATTTTGCTGACCGGTGTTAATGGCGGTCAGTAGCTTTCAAGCTGTAATGTGATCCTTGCTTGGAAGATTTTATTGGTTCTGGAATTCGATAGATAATCCATATAGATCTGGTACAGAGCTTGCTATATATGCCGCCGTCTGGGAATGTTCATAATCGATCTCGGTTTTCTGTATTTTTTACGTGATTGTCGCGGTGTGGCAAACATACCAATTTCCAGTGATTTCCACGTTTCTTTCAAATCTATTGTTTCGTTTTTTATTCCATTCATTAATTTTGGCGTTTAAGAGAACAATTATGGGGTTTTTAAAAGTAGGGGTCTTATTTGAGATGGTGTGTGCTATTTTAGTGAAAAATATCCCATCAGAGTTCATCAGCTCATATGGTGATCACAAAAACAGCAAAGCATTCTGTGAAATATTTTCTACTCTTTAAGCCCTTTTAAGTATTAAGCTCCCATTGACATGGAATTGCAATTAAAAGGTATAACAAAAGAATATTCTATGGACTGTAGGAAGTGCATGAAGATTTTAGCATTATTTGCTCGTTACTACCAAGTAAGCTTATGACTTGAGCAATCATCTCATTAAAGATTCGGTTGCAAGAAATCTATAGCACTATTCAGTGCTTCGCTTCAAAAATACTAGATAGAGCTTAGCAAAATATTTCAAATATTATAGGTAAGAACTGAAATTTAAATATTTTTCCATAACAACTACAATTACAACAAACGACCAAACATTACCCATTCTTAATTTACACACAAAGAATAAAAAGAAGGAAGCAATAATTTATTGATTAATTTTTTTTTTGTATAAGTTCATGGAAATTTCATAACGTATTTGCGGAGTTTCCCACTTAATTTTATTTTGATATGTTTGCATGTGTGGCACGTGAACGCGCACTCCCAACAAGGGAATATTCCACCTGCGGCGCAGATTTTCCTACAGAAAAGAATAAATTACGTAAAGCAATTCAATCAAGCAAAGCTTCATAAAACGCGTAAAAAAGCACTTGCACTACACTTAAGTTCCGCCACACTTAGCGTACAGCATACACACACACATAAGAATACCTCTACATACACATACATGCGTACGGTGAATATGCCTACGGCGCATTGTGGAAAATTCTATGAAGATAAACTGGGCATTGAAATGCTGTGGCTTTGTGTTTATCTTAACCTTAACGTCAACAATAGCAATAACAACTATAACGGTATATGCAACAAATCACTTCGTGAAGACTTTGCTAAGCAACACTGTGAAACCGAAATTACGAAGCTTAGCAGCGCATCGCCGTCAAACGCTGTCAATGGCACTCGAAGCCTGCGACGCGCCAAGGAAATATAAATATAATAAAAATAAATTGATGAAAATGTAGCTGAATGCGGTGGCGGCAGACGTTGGCAGCAGACAACGGCTGCAAGGCTGAACGGAAGTAATGGGAAAATGTGCAAGCGTTGAAAAGAAAAATGGCGCTAAGAAATGTTGATGGCACGCCAAAATACCGTTGAGAATGCGTGAGACGCACACATACTCATATATGTATATAGATAATATATATACATACACATACATTCACTCATGCACAGAAATTCACAGGCATCAAACACTTTGCCGACTCGTTTTCACCTTTCCTTTGTACAGGCATAAGTATGTGTGTGTGCTGTTGTTGTTGTATATGTTTGCGTGTGTGTGTGAACAGTCCTCAGCAAGCCTCGAAAGGCAAATTTGCTTCATGAATTGGCGGCTTCTAGCGGCAACACTGATAGCACGCCGAAACGCATTGACTGTTGCACGCCTTCACCGCCTCCTCTTTCACCACAGCCTCCAAAGCCTCTATGTATGCATATATCCATATATGTGTATTTGTGTTGAGGTAGTTGCTGCTACTTGACAGCAGTATTATGATATGTTGCCATACTAATCATATTTCAAATGGATTTATGCCACTTGCGGATTTACTAATACACTCTCATTTGTAATGAAATTTCATTTGTTTCTTTTGCGGCTCAACTGTATTTTTTCTCTTTTGCCTTCCTCATTTTGGATGTAATATTATCATATTTTTGTTTGTTGTTTGTACTATTCAAGCTTTGAAGAATTTTAGTGTTTAGTCAGAAATGCAGGCGTATTGATATTGTGTCGGTGCCTTTAAGTAACGGCACAATTGTGGATATTCTTTTTGCCAATTATTATGCAAATTTTACGTACATGCTTGTATATGTTATTTTCAAAAGCCAAGTTTGTGAAAATAATTAAACTTCCACAATATTTTAAAATGTATATTCGAAATAGCCAACATATTCATGTCTTCGTGACTACGTCTTATGAAGCATAAAATATCAGTGGATTGCTTTATCTCTGCAGTAATGTGGTGGATCATCACAATAGCTCACTGGCTGGACCTTGCCTTAAAAATTTTGTCAATGGACCAATTGCATGATCTAGTTATGCAGAAATGTCTTCATATATTCCGATCACCACGAGTTTCTTCCAAAAAAATTATGTTCGCTTCAGTGTGTCCCGAATTCTTTGTCTGCAGCATGTGATATGAATGAACCCGTTAACACCATCTTTCTTTTAAAAAAGTATAGATTTATATTATAATGCCATTAGCATTCGAACCACATCTTAATGCAATGACGATTAGAAGTCCCTCAATGGTTGTTTGCTGTTAAACTTCGACATCTTATTGTTGTGTGTGTCCACTGTTATTGGATACAAAACTTCACTCAGCAAACTCAAAACAGCTGAAAATTATCAGTAATCCAGTGTATTCATAGAATCTGCGATCAGCTGGCAAATCTGAATGGTCTATGATGAAAATTTCTTCTTCTTCTTTTCTTTAGGAAAAGTTTTGGTTTTGGATTACTCGAGAAGAGTTATCTATAGAATTTTTTATATAACACAGCCATAATATTCGTGAATGAAGACATAACTTCTTTAGCGCCATTATCTTCTCAGAAATCTATTTTAATTTGAAGTTGTTTTGTAAGATCAAATGAATTTTGCTTACACCGATTTTAATAAAACACTTAATTGCAGTGTCTTTTCAATTTACAATCAATAGGGATAAAAGCTCAATATTATTCTCTATTTGTTAAGGGGATAAGAAAGTAAGTAACGGATGTAACAATATTCCACCTACTGGCTTATTAAATTGCTATCAGAACTTACTCGAATAGTCCAGTTGGAACCGCTTTTTCATACAATATTTTCGTTGTTCAATTGGGGCAACATTAACTTAAACCAGTTATATTTATCAGATTATGTTCTCTAAAAAATAAACTACAGCAAGTTATTCGAGTTGAGCTTCTCCGCATAATGAAACATTTCTCTCTCTCTCTCTCTCTCTATTGGTCTACCTAGCTCTTATTCTTTTTTGACCTTTATTTCTCTCTTTCTCTTATTTTCTTTTTATCTACAACTTTTGCTTAAAATCCCTTACCGGCACCTGCTAAACATTGAGTAAGTGTGTTGAACACTAAGTGAGCAGAATCTTCTGCGTAGAAATACCATATTTAATTTTACCAAATAATGTTTGGATCTACAATAAAAAATAGTATGTAAACCTACAGTCCAGCAGATTTTTAGGTTCTTGGAAAATTAAAAACTCTCAGCGGCTTAAATTCACTGACTGGCTTCAATTTCTTTATCATTTTCAAAAATATCACTGTTGACACAAGTATATGAATTAGTAGTAGTCAAAGCGGATTACAGCAAGCTTGAAATTACCGATTCTATATCGCTGTAGTAGTTATATGAAACAGCGCCTACTGCCCAGTTAGACAAGTTTGTGTGTAGCTTAATGCGCTCTAATTGGAATTTTCGAAGAGAAATCAAAGGGCTGATAAAGCTGCAAAAGTAGTGCAACATCATAGTGACTCGAAGTACTAATCAGTCAAGACAAATGGATTAGGATTAGACTTTAAAAAGTATGAAATAAATAAGAACGAACAATCGACGCTAGCCATTCCCAAAACTAAAAAAGTTATATTAAAATGCTGTTCGAAATTTTTCGCAAGTGGCAGTTATATATTTATACCCTGAACAGGGTACAAACTTTGTAACGCTTAGAAAGAAAATCGTGTGTTAATGAGCTGAGTCGATTTAACCATATCCGTCTGTTTGTGCATCTGTCATTATATACGCGCACTAGAGCCTAGTTATATGGAACTGAAACTTTGTACACGTTTTTTTCTCCTAGACACTACTCATTTGAGGAACCGTTCATATCGGACATCCATAGCTTATAGCTACCATACAAATTGACCGTTCAACTATCTTGCATAGAAACATTTTTAATTTAACGATATACATTTCTTCATGAAATTGGGCACATAATATTGCCAAAGACGACGCTACAATCTAAAGCATATATGTAGTTGCCACACAAACTGAACGATCAAAATCAAGTCTTTGCATGGAAACTTTTTATTTGTGAAGGGTAAACTAGCGTCGGTGCAAGCGAAGTTGACGTTTTCTCTTCTTTTATTTAATTTTGAATTACAATAGTTGAGGCTTTTTACGCAATTTTTTCATTCAGAAGTCATCTAAATATTGAGAAATTTGAAGATAAAGGCAATCACGTAAATGTGTACCAAATCGCATCTTTTTGTTTCTTTTTCATAGATACTCATATTTATGTTTGGCGTGTGAAAAATTCGCTAATTGAATATACCACACGCGCCTTCGACGCCGCCTAATCGCTCACTTCGCCGGCTGACAATTGATGTGCGGATAGAGTTCACCTCTGAAAACAGCAAAGGTATCGGCCATCTGATGCAGCCTCGAAGCCATTTGAAACGTTGATGAATGCTTTGCATTTTGTTTGCTTCTCCTACATATTGTTGTTGTTGCTGATATTTTTAGCTGTAATGGATGTGGGCTCTTCCGCGCGCAATTAATGTCTGCCCTGTCAATTGCGTGTCAAGTTTACTTTGTTTTGTTTAAACACAGATCGACAAACGATTTTTGACTGCACAATCGCAACTAAGAGACAACAACAACAAAACACACACGCATACACACAAATATTGACTCACTCGCACTCAAAAGCTTCTTGCAAATTTACCTTTTTAGCGCACAAACGGCTGAGTGATTGCGCTCATGTATGCGTGTGTGTGTTAGTGAGTGCGCGCATTGACAGGCTTTCGTCTACGTCGATGGGCTCGTCAAAATTTGGCATTCACCAAGCCAACCGGCTGTACAGCGCTTGCCTGTTGGCCGTCAATTCTGATGAACTGCTCGCTTGGAAACCTAATTTTCCTGCCATTTTTTATACTTCATTTCTGTGTGGTTGTTGTCTTTGTTGTTGTTTATTGTTTTGGCAAAAACCTCTTTGGCATTTTTCAAATTCTTGCTGTGTTTACTCATCGACAGGTGAGTGGTTATGCAAATGGAAAAAGCAGAGAATACGGCAAAGGAGTAATTGCAGAAAAAACAATTTGACTATTCTGCTTTCGACACCGCAAATTGACGAAGTGTGCGAATCTTATATACATCTATCAGAGATTTCGATATTTACATATAATTTCCATATTAATAGTTTCGTGAAATGATTAGGCAAATGACACTTCCTAACTCGCGCCAAGAGTTGAGTAGATCTTCAGCCGCCAGTCTTATGGTTAGTTGCGTCCACTCAAATTATGTATAATATATTAGTTTTATGTTTAAACTGCTCCGAGTATACAAAAGCTATGGAAATGAAGAAACTAGAAGAATAGATTTTGATTTAAAGAGGTATCGTTTGTCCGTTTCCATATCAGTCGGGTCAATGTAACCGGAAATGCTAATCATTCCCAGACAGTGATTTTCAACGTGTTATCAAATAATTTGAGGAACGTTTTCTCTCACCACAAGAACAATAATAGGGATTGGTTGTGGAACCTTTTCCAGAAATCGTTCAAAATTTGTAAAAAAAACTTTACACGTTGCATGTAAAATTATTATAATAAGGAAGTTTATACTTCTATAATATTAGTTGTCATTTTCTTGGGAGATGAACTGAATTTTGTTTAATATAAAAAATGAAAGCTCAGAACTCAAGCTTTTGGCGTGAAATGTTCTCTCATCTCATTATCTCAGAGTATTATTTTAAAAGTGAATGATTAAATCGATCTTATATTATTACTTGCATAAGTATTTCGCTTTTAATCCTCATTTATGAAAACTTTTCGTTTATACTGCAGAATCTAACTTGACCCAACTATAGGATTTCTTGAATTATCTACTGTGGATTTATAAGTAAGACAAAATATGCGATTGTAAGACCTTCGGAAACTCTCCCAAGCGTGCCATATAAAGTTTAAGAAACTCTGATTATTGTTAACTCTGATATTTTTTATTTATAGAATGAGCGTTCAATTTTGTATGGTAAACTTTGGGTGAATAGCGTTTGATACTAAACTCGAGTTCACGAAATTTGATCACAAGTCAAAAAAGAGTAAGTAAGCTCACCTCTTTAAAATACAAACTAAGTTAGCATTTCGGAATAAAGGTTAGGTTGCGTAAGGTAAAAGGCTGATTTTTGGGGCCACGAATAATTCCGTCACATATCGACAAAGCGCCTAGAGCCAACAACACAAATTTATTGTGGCAGTTCATAGCTATTCCAGCCAATTCGCTGGTTTCGTAAAAAGTATGGCAACCGAGATGCTTCAACCTTAGTGCGGCACAAGCTGAACAGTGAGGAAAAAATTGTTCAGATTTTTCCCACTCATCTTTCTCTCTACAACTTTGACCTATTCCATTCTCCGAAATCTTTATTCTCACGGCAAGTGCCAATGGGACAGTGACCAGTTAGGGTACCTATTATTGCGGTCATGTGATCTTTTCTAAGTGTTACTAGTTCAATGAAACCTTTATGTTCCACTCTGAGACAGAAGGTTTTCGCAACCGCACAAGTGGTTGCTGACCAACGCTTGCTGAGCTCACGCAAGGTTCATAAATCCAACGGGCGAATGCATGAAGAGAAGGGAACACCTGCTCGTTCCCATCCTGCCGAGATTTAGGTAAGTGTGTCCTTTCTTGCAAGCTCATCGGCTGTCCGCTGTCGCCAGGTACCCAGACAAGGCTTAATCTATATAAATAGCTTGATACTACTGCCAGTGAGGTTATGCACTCCTTGACTAACTTTGAGCTCATCGTCAGCATTCTCAAGGCCTGTATAACAGCTCTGCTATCCTTATCCAAACTTATGAATTCATAGGTAAATTCGTAATACTATGTAGTGATATTGAATGTATTCTTGCTTATTTTAAATGAGGAGTGACTAGATTTGGTAAAGAAAAACCAAAAAACATTCATCAAATTATTAGATTATGTAACACTGCAGCGAGATTATTTACCAATTCCAAACCAAAATAATTGGTTTAAAACTAAGAATTTGTGATCTGAAAGAAATATATTTGAATTGAAACAATTCTTTCTGTATGTTTAGAAAATATATCCACTAAAGTTAAAATTAATTAAATTCACAGGAAAATACTACTTTAAACTAATAGTTAGAAAAGAAAAATAGGTTAAGTTTTGAAATAAAATCTGCCTTGATTTTAGCCAAAAATGTTACACTTATTTTCTCGTGTAAATATAAAAAAAATCAAAACCATTTTCAAAACCAAAATTTTACTGCACGAAAAGACATTTGAATTTCATGGAAATTATTTTATTTTTGTGGGTTTAACTGTATGCCACAATGCTTGTTTTTCAAATTTTGCGAATTTAAAACTGTAAAAAACCATACAAAAATTTAAGCTCTCTGGCAGTAACAGCCACCACTAACCATAAATACGTGATTACACAGAGTGATCGATGTTTTGTGAATTTTTCCAAACCAATTTAATTCTCAATTAATTTCGAAACTTTTACAAAATACAATATACATACATATACCTTTACTTACAAACAAACTTTAAAATTTGTTTATGAACTCATCAGCATTGAAGCACGTTTCCTCTGACGTGTGTTTATTAAATTTTCATTTTTTTTCTAATAACCGCAATAACCACAATAGAAAATTGTAAAAGTATGCTAAAACTCAAAATTTGGAAATCTCTGCTTTGCACGGCATGTCGCACGCAACACACCTAAACAAAGTAAATGTATTTATATTATTTTATTTATTTTTTTTTGTTCTGCTAAAATAGACAATATGAACAACAACAACAATGGCACCAAATGCATTTTGTCGCCGACTAATAGGCGAGATTGGCAAATTTAAACGAGAAATTCGCCAACTGTCAAATCGATGAAAAATGAAGAGCGGCGAGTTCACATCATTCACGTTGGCGCCCACGCAAAACTGTCAACACTACACAGTAACACGAAATGCATACGTGTATGAACAACAAAAACAATAGCCAATATTGAGGTTGTAAAAAGGGAAATGTTTGCTGAAAAAATGTGAAAATTGGCATGAAATATTGAATTTTAAATGGCGTTACTAATAAAAGGCATATTATCTTGAAGATATAACAACTAAAACATATATATATGACAATTTCCCTACATTAATTGGAAAGGGTTATGAGGAAGTTTTATTTTGTCTTCAATAATATAAAATGTTGGAGAAAAACTATGTTGGAGATGGTTGCTCAGGACCGTATATTCATCAAACGCATAATTACTGGTTATGAGACATGGGTTTATGAATATGACGTCGAAGCGGTCCAATAATCTAGCGAATGATGTTTCAACAATGAGCAGAAACCGAAAAAACCAAAATCCGCTAAAGGCACTGAAGGCCAATTTTATTGGAGAAATTGACCAGAAAAGCTGAGTTCAAGATCATGTTTAGTAAAGAAAATTCTTATTTGCTCGACATTGAATTTGACTCGAAGTTGCTGCCCTAAGCGGGTCATCCCGGGCGACGGTTTCAAAAAATCGATAATTTTTTTGAAAATATTGAGCCGTTTTTTTCTTAAAAAAGTAGTCGCGAAAAATCATGAAATATTGAAATTTTAATGTTGACAAGCATTAAGAAAATTTAATTTTTAAATATATGCAAATATTTTGTGGTTTTTCATTTCACTATAAAAAATTTCGAAAAAACCTTAAAAAAAACGGTCGTCACACGGGATGACCGTCTTAAGAAAAATAATAATAACATCTGATCAAATGTGAACCGGACTAGAAAAACTAAAATGATCACGTATTTTAATACAAGTCTTTATTAGCGCCTTCAAAATGGGATCCAGAGCCAACCTACTCGACGTTGCTTTTTCAACAGATTCAGGTATTTTTGTACGAGTCTAAAATTGACACGTTTCATAGCCAAACAGTTAAACAAAATATGTTGAGTCGATCCATAAAAGATGTTGAGATCGTCTGCTCTCATTTCTCGGATGCCAACACGATGATTTTCAAGCACTGATTCTTCAACTGTGACGATGTTATCATCATTAACGGAGGTGGATGAACGACTCGCATGAGGCAAGTTTACAATGACTTCACGACCTGCACAAAGTGCTTAGTTCATGATAAAGTAAACCCCCAAATCAATTCTACACTAATATATAAAGGTTGTACCAATCTATGAAAAAATTATATATCGATTCGGTTTACACGGGTCGGGTCAAATTTGTTCAGATGGTATCAAGATTTTCGAGAAATTTTTCAATATGATATGACATTGCAACCATTCTTAGTACTTAGTCAGTAAACTTAGTGACTCGCTGAATACATTAGGAAGAGTGATATCACATTATCCGGAATTTCTCAATTATCTCAGTGATTCAAGGAATATTAGCTTAATGTTCTGCCAAAATTATATGAAATCACGTACAATTATAATGGCACATGTTCTCATATACAAATTTACTCGTAGATATTTATGTACGTACATATATATGAACATAACATTTTAAAGTATTTCAATGAAATCCATTTATTTGTAGTCAAATATATGGTATTATTGGGCGACCGCAGAGGCACGTGTGTCACGCACTTAGCTCGCATAAAGAATTTCAAATACGTATGTATGTATACAAGTACTTGTCTATATGAATGTTTTACTTTTTTTTGTAGTCGATTGTTTGTTCTTGAGTCATTTCGTTGGAGCGTGAATAATTAGAATTTGCGTGGGAGCAAATAACTTACGAGGTGTGTTCAAAGAAATAGCGGTACTTTTAAAAAAGATTTCGCGGGTTTTGAGAGTCTTATTGTCAAATTTTTGTTTTATGTTGATAAGCATACGTATATATATTAGGTAAAGTAAAAAGTTCGTTCGATTTTTTATTGATTTTTCAAAAGATGATAACGATTTAAGTCAAATATGCGCCGTTTTGTTCGTAAACTTTTTGCCAACGTGCCAACCTCATTATACCCCTCTCGTAGAAGGCTGCGTCCTTATTAGCAAAAAACTCGGAGAGCTAATTTTCACAGGCCTCTCTTGAGGCCAACTTCTCACCATTAAGCGCGTTCGCCATGGACAGGAAAAGATGGTAATCACTTAGTGCCAGGTCCGGACTATAAGGTGGGTGCATTAGAACCTCCATTCCGGTCTCCCGGAGCTTCTGGCGAGTCACCAAAGACGTGTGTGGCCTGGCGTTGTCCTGATGGAACACAATTCGGCCTCTGTTGATCAAAGATGGCCTCTTCTGGATGAGTGCTGCCTTCAAGCAGTCCAGTTGTTGGCAGTAGAGGGCCGAATTGAGCGTTTGGCCATAGGGGAGCAGCTCGTAGTAAATGATTCCTTGCCAATCCCACCAAACACACAGCAAAACCTTCCTGGCCGTCAATCCGGTCTTGGCCACCGTCTGGGCCGCTTGTTGTCGTAAGGGACCCATTTTTCATCGCCAGTCACAATCCGCTTCAGAAACGAGTCGATTTTGTTGTGATTCAGCAACGATTTGCAGAAGGGAATTCGGTCCATCATGTTTCTTGCGTTAGTTCGTGTGGCACCCAAACATTGAGTTTCTTTTTGAATCCAAGGTTATGCAAATGGTTCCAAACGGTTTTCTGGCTTATCTTTATTTCCTCAGAAATTAAATAAATGCTCACGTGACGGTCTGTTTCCACTATTTCCATGATTTTATCGCAATTTTCGACGACAGGTCTCCCGACGCGTGGTGCATCTTTGACATCGAAATTACCGGAACGAAACCTAGCAAATCACTTTTGTGCTACACGTTCGTTTACAGTATCGGGCCCATAAACTAAATTAATTTTTTCAGCCGATTTGGCTGCTTTTTCGCCTTGATCGAAAAAAAATTGTAAAATATAGCGAATTTTCTCTTTGCTGGTGTCCATCTTTGACGAGCGCTCACAACGTACTGAGTCAATCAATCGAAAAACTGTCAAGGACAAACTTTTAGCGCGAATAAACACGTTTTCAGCGCCGTATAGAATGACATGATGCGACACGTAACACTAGTACTATGGACAATAACGCTATCCCTTAGATAAAAACCGAACGACCTTTTTACTTGACCTAATACTTGAATATACATATGTCCCGGAAGTAAAAAGTAAGATTTTGTTCGTGAATTCTTCGCCAAAAGCAATACTAAAACGATGCCCCAGCCTAGATATTCGCCAAACATGGCTCCGTATGACTTATTTCTTATTTCCAATAATATTTTAAAGGGCAGTCGTTCTACAAGATAGATGAAAATTTTGAAAGAGTTAAGACTAACCGAAAAATATGGTTTGGGAAAGGTTTAGATTATTGGAAGAAGCGCTGGCATAAGTGCACAATATCGAATGGGAACTATTCTGAAGGCGACAATAATAATGTAGACAAATGAATAAATATTTTTCAAAAAACGAAAATTTCCGTTATTTTTTAAACATACCTCGTACACACAAGCTATTACATGTCGTTGTACCGAGGGTTAAATTATCATTTATATATTAGTGATGACTTGCAGCTTTTAATTTCAATTATTGACAACAGTATGTCAGATATTTTCTAAGATTTAATGTTTATTACATACTATATATGAATATGTATATATATTTGATATTTCAAGACTGATTTTATTCCATTTGTAAAAGTTTGTTTAAAGCTATATTTTTTTTCGATGATATTCAAATAAAGTATTCGAATTGGTTTAAGTATTAGGTAACGACCACAACAGTATTTGCTAATAATCTTGATTCAAGCTCAAGACATATAAAACAGTTGTTCGGAGAAAATAGTGGGCATTACGAAGGTTAAAAATTCCATTAGTTTTCGAAGAGTTAAAATGAGGCTGGTGTAGAGAAGAGGTTGTTCTGATTGTCGGTATTATTGTAACGATTATTTGGAGGAAAAGTAATCTAACGTACAAAAATAACTATCTCGACGGAATTTGTCTGCAGTGAAAGGTGTGTTGTATGGTTTCACGGTCTGTTACTATTGATCGAATACCAGATCGAAATAACGCAAGGCAACTCCAAGTTTTATTTTGTTATGTTTGACGATTTGACTCTAAAGACGAATGGATAGAGTAGATAAAGGATTTTATGGCTACGCTCTAAATGCCGTTAAGTGTCTATCGGATGTTGGTCACGCCCGAAATCTGAATGGCTAAATATTTATTTTTGTCAAAATAATGCAGAGAAACATTTTTGACATTCGTCGGAGGCGGTTGCGTCCAAAGCCGCTGACTATAAGGATGGTTATGGTGAAAACATCGTAGTGGAAACTGCTTGTAGAGGTGTTCGCAAACTAAGAGCATGCAGGCTTCGCAGTGTAAATATTGCCTCAAGCGGCATACTAAAGTTGTCCGCAGCGCAGTACACTGTAGCGGCTCAACTGCCTCTAATAGATCCATATGAGCATAACTCTGGGATTCGGCTTTTGGAAAGACAGAAAAACAATAAGTTGTTCGAAAGCTTTTCATGTTTTTCCATATCTGAACTGTTCCAGTAACTGTCACGAGTTTATTCAGACGTTTTCAGGAACATAAACCGTTGATTTCGATTGTAATTAACTATTCAATTTGCTCGAACATCATTTTGTTTTTACATGATGTTACACGACGTTTTTGGCTCAAACGCCGGCACAATTCGAACTAGACCTATGTCAAATGTTTCTAATAACAAGTAATAAATAAGTATTCTAAAATTTTAAGAATAATACAAAAATATCAATTAGTAATTAATATCATCACTTTGACGCAAGACACCTGGGGCTCATGCCAGCTATTTTCCGCCTTTTATCACTTTTTCAAATAGCCAAAAAGACATCTTAAGATTTTCTAGACACCACACAAATACGCTCATCCCGCTGCGTTCCTTGTGCTTAACACAAATCATTACCGTTATTTGATACTGCACACTGATAGCGTGTGACAATATTCTTCCCCAAAGTGACAGTAAAGAGCCAAAACTGTCAACCATATCGAGATTTCACACATTAGAGCTGCGTCACCCGCACCAAGAAAGGCTAACGGAGACGCAGTTGGTGACAACAGAAAGCGTTAGCGTATAAATAGCGAGAAAGTGACAGATCACTGTGACACTTTTAAAATGTCTGCCAAACACACGCAATCACATACATTGTATACCTACTTTTGTGTGAAACTGTGCAACTTTTTTGGCTAGCCGGTAGGAAAAGTGTCGATTTGCTGCAGGTTTTTAGAGGACGGTAAGGTGGGTCAAGGCGAAGCGGGTGGTGATTTTAGATGGATGTCACTAATGAGCGGTCACATGTGATTGGTGTACATTATTTTTTATTATACCCTGAACAGGGTATATTAAGTTTGGCTCGAAGTTTGTAACACTCAGAAGGAAACGTCGGAGACCCCATAAAATATATATGATGAGCTGAGTTGATTTAGCTATGTCCGATGTCTGTTCGTCTGTCTATATATACGCGAACTAGTCTCTTAGTTTTTGAGATATCGATCGATAAATTTAGCATATGAACTATGGGAATCAATTTCTTGTATGGAAAACTTTTTCATTTCACGAGATATCTTCACAAAATTTGTAACGGATCATTGTCTAAGGCAACATTGGAATATTCGAAAAAATTGTATAGATCGGACTACTATAGCATATAGCTGCCATACAAACTGAACAATCGGAATCAAGTTCTTCTAAGAAACATTTTTGTATTTGTAAAGGGTATTATAGCGTCGGTGCAACCATAGCTAACGTTTTTGCTTGTTTTTTTAAAATTTTTTTTTTTATTTTGTGACTAAAATTGTATATAATTAATAGGGTGAAACGAAAAAAATTTAAGATGTTAAAAAAATTTTTTTTTTCCGAAATTTTTTTGTTTTTATAATCTACAAATTTGATCTTCAAGCTAAGCAAAATTTTTTTTCGTTCCACCCTAATATTTAACACTTTCCACTTTGTAGCTTTGTAACAACAAAAATAGGAAACATTAAAATTTTTCAACAAAAAAAGTAGAAATAATCCATTAAATGCTCACACTACATTTATTTTAAAGAAAATAAATACATATTTTTTTTTAAGAATACATACACACACTAAATATACAATACAATACAATTATATAACTATACAATATATTTATAAAATCTTAAATGGTAGTATATATTACATCGATTATCCGCTATGTTATGAGTACAAATGTTAGATATGTTTCCAGGCTCTTCGGCACTGCTGCTGTTGCTTTCAGTATCTCAATTTTCTGCTCTTCACACACTCGATAAAGCAACAAACCTGACCGCTTGTTTCTTTCTCATACCATTTTCAACCCCTTCGGTTTAAGGCACAGACATCCTTATCCCAGACAACGTCGTTCGCAGGCCTCCTTCGTGCAGAAGCGGTTCCGATTGCCATAGCAGCCCTTGTAATTGAATTTTTTGCAAGCGCCTTTGTCGAAAAACCAGCGCGTCTGTGTGGAGGAGTGTTGATTCTTATTGCAGAAGTAGCCTTCATTCTGACCCATATAACAGTTCACTTGATCTGCGCCGAAGAGAGGGGGATGAAAAGAAGAGTAGAGAATAAACTTAATTAATAACTACCAATTAAAATGTTTATTTTGCAATCGCAATGAATTCATTATTTGGCTTCATTTCTCGAGATGTGTGTATAAGTGTGTGCACTTTATCTTTAATTAATTGCAAGAAGTTGCCGCCTTATTTGGAATTATTGTGTAATTGATTGATTTATGCTTGGCGGAATTGCTAAGTCTGTTAATTTTTGATTTTGTGTGGACTTAGAAAAAATGAAGTGTTTTGTATTTTATATATTTACATTTTTAATTTTATTTTGGTGTAAGGAATAGAAAGACAAACTTTGTTTGTGGGGAATTATGATGAGTTCAAAAAGGTGAGCATAAAAAAAACCTCTGGGAAATTTTGTGAATTAGACGTCAACAAAATGCAGAATTATTGAAAAAATAACGGTTTTTATACCTATGACTCTTTCTTTTCTCTTCTGTTTATTTATAATATATCTGGTAACCTCTCTTAAGGTTACCCCCATGAAAAATATTATTTGAACCCAATTTAATTGCATAATAAATACAGATGATAACTTTTTCTATAAATAATTCCATAAAAATCTGAATTAAATCTCATTTAATTGAATAAAAATCTTCACTAAGCGTTAATAATTTAAAATATAAGTCTTTCTAAATTTTTCTAATCTTTTTTAATCCTCTTTACTTTGACAATCACATTATAATAACTAATTCATTATATAAATTCGAAAGTTTTAAAAAGCTGGCAACGATCCTCAAAATGTTTTCAAGTATAAGTGTTTTTTAGTCTGATAACTACAATACATTGTAGTATCTTATTGTATTAAAATTTTGTAATAAAAATTTAAAAAAATTGGCAACCATCTATGTGTACTATTATACTAAATAATACTAAAAAGAAAAAAAAATTCAAATAGGTTCCTTGCTCTTTACGATATTTTACGAATTGTTTTTAACTCTGCCATCTTGGCATTGTTTATTGCTTTTGAATATAATATCATTTATTGGAGAGCAGTTGTGTATTAAACACGTACTCCGTAAATATTCTTTTGAGTCTCAAGCCTTTGAGAAGCAAGTATCGTACAAAACTAGGTTTTTAACGAATACAAATTTTTATATCCTGAACAGGGTATATTAATTTTGCGACGATGTTTGTAACACCGTCTATCAGTTTTTGAGATATCGTTCTACTCACGTCCTTTTCTTACTAAGATGTTGCTTATTTGTCGGATTCATCGATATCGGGCAACTATAACATATAGCTGTCATACCAATTGACCGATCCAGCTCATGTCCCAAGTCCTTGTATGGAAAACTTTTTTATTTGGGAAGGTATGCATCGCTACAATTTTCGAAGAAATTATTCAGAGCGGACTACTATAATATATATGTACCATATGCACTGACCGATGAAAATCAGAAAAAGTTCTTTTCATATTGTTTTATGGTATAGGTACAAAATGCGACTGTAAAGCGTAAGTTAGCTTCGGTGCTGCCAATGTAAATATTTTTTCATGTTTTGAAAGCGTTGAAATTGATGATAATCCGGACTCTAAGTAAAATAAATAAATATTGAAAACTGTAGATTTTTATTTATTACACATAGAAATTAGAAAATATAGCATAAGTAGAGTCGGAGTTATAATGTCTAGTTCGCAAAATGTTTAATAGATTCAAACAACTTCGTTTAATATTTCTATCATCACTACTTGTTCTTGCTTTGCTTTCTTAGACCGCGTTTACATACACAGACTTTTTCATTTTCGGGTAATTACCTTTTGTCGTTGCATTTACATTTACATGGGCGACACGACTCCGATCCCTCGAGTCGGACAATTTTCGGCATTCCCTTTCATATCTCATTCTTAAGTATACAATACACAAAAGTATTTTGCATTGGCTGATTCTTATGCGCGTTAACCATTTTCTTAAAGATTTATATACATAAATTGCAACCACGCAAAGAAATTCAAAGTGTAATGCTGAATTGCCTTTCGTATTTTCTTAACGTCTCATCGCCTATAAGCTACGAATATAGGCAATAAAACTCTTCTTATGTGAACGCAGTCATAATATCTACAACTCTTTCAGTTCTGGTTTCTATGTTTTCAAGGTTTTGTTTACCAGACGTTCACATGGAACAACACACTTCTTGAAAGAAAGCAGAAAATCCACGTTGACATATTCTAACTTTCATATAAACTTTGGAACAAAATTTGTTTTTCAAAAACACAATATTTTAGAAACTTAATTTCTTGGATTTCAAAATGTTTAGATCATCGCTGGATTAAAATCATTTGCCGCCATGTTACAACTTTGTATCCATAACGAGGGTGTTTGTAGGCAATATTGATTTTGACTAAAGCAAGCAGTGTTACAATCGACCATACCATTAAATGTCTGCGTAGAAGTAAAAGTCTGTATATGTGAGAAATTTAAACTGCAAGTGTTACACGACATGCATATATTTCAAAGTAAAAATTTTATAATTAATATTTATTTATTAAGTTGGCTTGAATTTTTAATTATTATTTTATTCATAGACTGGTGCCTACATTGTGGCATGTGATAAATAAACAATGCCAATTTGTATTTATGGAGTAGTAAAAATATTGAGGCTCATAAAATTTTCTTTTATCGAACTCGCCAAAAATTCGCTGGTTTTGGTAATATCACACTTTTACGGTGCAAATATTTATGGCGCAGTCATTAAAAATATCTTCGGCCACAAATTAAGCACAAAGCCGAAAACTTTATAGTTTATTTAAATTTATTTTCCTTTAATTATCTGCCGAAATTAAAAAAAAAATAATGTTAAAATTTACAGTTCTTTGATATGTCAGCACATGTGCGTCATTAAAATAAATTCTAAAATATATAAGTTATTAAAATAAAATAAAGATAAATTTTAAATATCTAAAATTATATAATAAATGTTGCATGCTTGTATCAACACCATTTTGGAACCGCACATAAAGCTTTTAAAATTTGTAATATATTTTTGCTTTTTCTTTATTATTTTCTTTCCAACTGAATGCACAATTTCACCCATTCTAAGCAAATAAAAAAATTTCGGCACTTTCTAATTATGTACTTGACACAGTTTCTGACAGTTTTTCAGTTTTCAATAAATGCGCAAATTTTCGAATTTTTCCAACGAATAAGTGCTAAGTAGATGCAAGTGGAAAAAACCGAACGAAATTAAAAAAAAAAAAACAAAGCAAAAAATGAATATATAAATAAGATATTTCTAAAATTATGAAAAAGTGCCAAAGATGCATTTAAGCAGATAGACAATCCCCACAAATATTAGTGGATATTCTAAAATACCCTATATACATACATATATAAATACAATAGATACATGGCATGTGAGTGTTTAGCTGACTGTATTTTGCTCGTGAGAGATCAATGCGCTTAGTGTGAATTGAAATTAGCATGAAATCGCACTAGTTAGGGAAGTGGCATATCCTGATTAGGTTAGCGACAGTTAGACAATTGCTTGCGTTCACTAATTAGTACTTCTACAGTAGAAAATAATTACTTTTTAAAAATAGATAAATATAGTAAGAATATTTTTGAGCACCTTTGAAGCTAACATTTCTTTGAAGTATAAGGTATAAATTTGTGTAAATATATTATTTGAAAATTTTTCTGCTTAATAATTTGTATGCTCGTCTACGATCAGTATACCGTTGGGCTGTGAGCTCACTATAGGAAGTGCTATATAAAATATATATTGGGGTATGCGAGGTGCAGTACTGTTTCATTTGCACTTGAGTATTTAAACAGCTTATTAAATAATTCGATTGTCAAGGCTAGCTTACGAACTCAATTTAATACTCACAGTAGAAATATTGTGACTGATGTGTCAGACAGTAAATACGATCATGACAACTCACCAATAAATTTTATTTTAATATGAAAAAACCAACTACAGGAGAGACCTACTAAAGTTTCAAATATATATCATAAAAAATCAAGCACAAACTTTACTTTCGGTTGCACTGAATCTATAATACCCTTTACAAATACAAAAAGTAACTTAAAAGAACTTAATTCCGATCGTTCAGTTTGCATGGCAACTATATGCTATAGTGATCCGATCTAAACAATTTCATCGAAAATTGCATTATTGTTTTATAAAATAACCCATGCCAAAAGTCGTGCAGATATCTCGTCAAATGAAAAAGTTTTCCATACAAACACTAGCTTCCGATCGTTCAGTTTGACAGCATTATGACAGCTTTATGCCATATTGGTCCTAACTCCGCAGTTGCTTTGTGAAACAATCCAACTATAAGTCTTTTTCAAGCTTCACAAGGAACTGGTTTTATCAGCTGGCGATTGACCCTCTTCGGGGATAAGTCATAGACGATCTTAACTGTATGGTAGCACGAAAATATGTAAAGTAGTTGGAACAAACCCAAAACTCACAATACAATACAGTATACAATTGCTGCCTTCCCTCAAAGGTTATTTAAAATTCTAACTATATTGTATTGTATACGAGTATAATTTCTTTTCTGCGTTCCTTTATATTGCAGTAGCCTGCTCTAAAGTTGGATCTACGGACTCAAAGGAGACAAGGCTTGATATCCGATTATTCTCCTAATAATTTTGGGTCTACTGCTATAACAACCGCTTTCGGCATGATTACTAGTATCTATTTAAGCGCTTGTGAAATTGCAGAGCAACATCCGGTCCGCACAGATCTGCAACACGTGATCCTTTGGTCCTTCATCGCACTGGTATAAAACCTCAGTCTTTGTAGCAATTGTTTTTACAAAGGGAGAGATTTCCCTAAACTAAATTAAAGCAATAAGAACCGACATATTGAACACTAGATATCTTTATAGCCGAGAAACCTTTAAACATAGGCTGCTTGCGCAGGATTTGCCGATTTCGCAGATGTCCGTACTATAAATGGTCAGAAATTCCACGCACGCTTAACATCAACAAGCTCTCCCCATGAGAAACGTCACTCTCAAACACACACTCGATTAAGCTGAATGCCATTCGTTTTTTGATTGACACAGTAATAAGGAACGCATGTCGCCGTCGACATTTTGTCAATTTAATTTCGTGATCATTTGCTTACTCAATTCCTTGCAATAAGCATTGTGTTCCGCCTGCGTCATGACGACCACGGCCAACGCCACGCATATGACAAATGCTAATGCCGGTGAACGCATGTTTCGGTTTCGTCGCTACTCTTGTTCTTGTTTTTTTTCTGTAGTTTTGTTTGTTTTTGTTTGATGCTCCAAAATGCCAACTGTCAGCAATGAGTAATGATGTGGCCGAGCGCTGTGATCGCCTTTGGGTAGCGACAGCGGTGCGGATTCATACAACAACAATAGCGCGGAATTAAATAAACAATTGCACACGACAAGGTTCCGCGCCGGGAATGTGAGACTAACGAGTGTGTGAGCTGATGACCGGTTGACAACAATGACAGCTACCAGATATAGTGGTAAAAACACGAGCGGAATTTTTAAGTTTTCTACTTTCGAATTGTAGAAATGTTCCGTTAGCTTGCTTTAAAATTTCAAATATCTAAGTGATTATCTTATAATATTTTGGCGTTAAGCGATTAGCTGCTTGGTTAGTTAAAACGCTATGAACCGCAAATTCCGCCCGACAACTGAGGCGTCCAAGCGGCTGTGTCCCGCTTTTATACGAACGCTCCGCGGCTAGTGAATTTTTGTTGTTGTGTTTTTGTACTTTTGGCATTTGCTTTTGTTGTACACATATGGTGCAAAGTGGACGTGTGTGGCACACATGCTGACACACATGCTTTTAAGTACTCGCGCAAGTAATAAGGAAAAGTGGCATTTTTCGTAAAGTGAATTTTCGAAAATTGAAAAATTATGAAATTCACCGTATGTTTTTGAGGTATGTTGTGCTGAGCGTGTCCAATGGAAATTTGTGTCGTATTGGAAATGTGAGTGAGTGTTGTGAAGGGCCAAAAAATAGTTTGCAGTGTTGCATTCGGAACTATTTGTGATTTTTAAAGAGCATTTTAAAATTTTTTATATTATAATTGTTTTTTTTTTTTTTGTAGATTATTAATTCAATGTTTCTGTTTGCTGAAACTTAAAGCAGTTTTGCGTAAAATCAAGAAAACCTGTAGGTCTCTTCATAAGATCCTAATGTTATTGCATAAAAGCATAATATCTTGATGATCAAAGAACCTTGAACTCGAAGGCAAACTTAACCATATAATTAATTAGCTTTTAAAGCGAAATTCACCGAAAAGTTTACTATCGATAAATTACAATGTCGTTGCAATCTTTTGTTTTTTGACTAAAAATCAAAATATTACCATGCTTCCTAAATTTCTTTAAAATTTTTGAAGAACTACTCATGTACCCCAAAAGTGCTGCTATATACAACCCAGTCTTTACTCAAAATGCCAAAAATAGCAGTATTGGTATTAGCTTCAAGGTATGTGAAAATACTGTTTTCTTGTGGACTGATACACTTTGTCTTAATTTCGGTTAGTACTTGACCCTTTCGCTTTAATGAATTTAAATATACTCGTATAGTGATACGAAAAGGTTAATTAGTCCCTTGTTTTTTATGAAATGAATATGACCTACTGGTAATCGACGTTTCTAAAAAATTCTCCAAAATTGTAGTTTTCCAAAGTCGACAAAAGGCTAGTGGCAACCTATTTTCTTCGAAATTTTACCAATATATGTTATTGTAGACTTATGTTTAAAGCCAACCACCTTGAATAGCTGAAAGTTTAAAACTCAAGAACGTCTGACAGCAAGCGGCCGATTTTAAGTCAACGTTATGAGTTTAATTGTGCTGAAAGGTGAGTTTAAACTAAAAACCATGCAACAACTCGGTGGATTTCGTTTCTAAGCTTAATAAATGGTGGCACCAATATCCTTTTTCAAGGATAAGCATCAAGATACGACTTATATCGGATTATTTCTACCAGAGAGAATTCTCACTAAAAATTGAAGCATTTTAGTCTGTATGCTATCCAAAGACTTTGACTTCGAAATAATTCTGTGATATGCCCTGTGATGGCGTTGTTCCAAAACCTGGCGTGTTCTTCTAACATAATTTGCTTCAAGCAACCGTAGACAGAGCTGAACGACCTTAGGCAAGTTATGACAGCTGCGTTCATTACCACAAAATTCAGGCAAACCCTTCAGGCTTCTTGTGGCCTTTTGTTTTAAATGAAGAAATTAACGAATTTGCTGATTTAATCAGATGCTCAATTGGCGTCTTCTGTTATACCAAGTATAGAATAATACAGTCTGGAGTTCAAAGACTAAATTGTGGGGATTGCCCTAGAAGAATTAAACTTCTGTGTCTGTTTTACATTTTAACTCCTAGGTGAACACATAGATATAATTCTTTTCTGTTGGCGAAAAATACTTTGCTTTTATGTCATCAAAGCGCTTTTTGTTGTGGTCGTACTTCCATGTTGTGGTCCATATGCTATAGCTATACGTTGTTCAGGGTATAAAAACGGTTGATATGACTGCCGATTATACAAGTATAACATTTTAAGAAACTCGTTGCAATTTGAGTTAAATATCTGCTTATGCTATCTTATCTCCTAAAGTACAACCACAAGGTCATTTATAGAGATAAAATTCGTAGTCGCCATGGACCGCTTAACCAATGCCACCAATGCCGCAACTTTCCTTAAGAGCTGAGAGTTTAAATGCCGAAAGTCAGAAGAAATTAATATAGAACCCAAACATTGTAATAAATTGATTTTTAAATGAAGATTGATTTGGTGGCACATAGTAGGAACAAGTATAATTAAATTAACAAAGTTGAAAACAAGCATCTAGAGAACGAAACAGACAAGTAGGCCGTGCCGAACCGGGGGGCGCGGGTAGTTGTTTGGACCAAGTTGACCATTTACATACCGACACTGCAATAACACACAATGAGCGGGCTGTGAGTGGATGAGCTTGAGTGACAACCAGTGAAGCCTAAAGTCGATAAGAAATACACAAACACACAACAACAATGTGCACCCACAAGCAGCACAAACACATCTGAAGACACAATACATATGTGTGTATGTCTGCGTCTCGTACAATGGGATGGATGATCTGAAGGCAAATTGTTGAAAAAATTGTTGACCAACTTTATTGCCAATTTAATCAAACTCAAATAAAACCAATTAAATTGTCTGGATGAACTTGCATGGACCTGCATTCTTTTGTGTGTGTGTGTGTTTTTTTTTGTTATTGTTATTTTTCCTGTGTTTCCTCATACACGGATTTAAATTGTTGTGTGTGGAGCATAAAAACTTTTTGTATGTGCAAGCGGTAGTGCCTAGATGTCGCCACAAATTTTGCGAACTAATTTCCTGGAATTTTAATTTATACTAAAAATTATGCCTGCGATTATCGGTCGTCGGCCTGACATCAGCGTTTTTTCTTGGAAATATTTTGTACAAACAAATATAAAGACGGATGTAGACTCAGTACTAAACACGCTGGTGCAGAGCAAACTGAAGGTAAGCGTGAGTATCAGCATAGTTAATATTAGCTTTAGCAACATGTTATTCAATATTAGTGAGGATGTAATTATTTAATATTTTTTATATTGCAAAAATTTTCCGTCTCATATAAAATAAATTTCATAAAGATTAAATAATTTATGTTGGCAAACCGAAATATTACAGGTTTTCTGCCGAGCCGGTATGGTGACTAGTTTCCTTTATACATATTTGGCGATCCCTTACAGAGTCTTTCTCCAGCAATTATCTTGCGTAATAACTGATGAAAATCGGAAGAGGTTATTAAGGAAAGAAGTTGTAGAACAGACGACTAAAAAAAAAAAAAATTGATCTCAGAGTTCTGACTTATGGTAAGTTGACGTTTACTTTTGAAATAATATTGACCTTTTACAAAATTTTTTAAACATCCGAGCGTATGATATTCAATTGTACAGCTCTCGCCACACGAATTCTTTCAGTGTTAAGAATCTTTCTTTCTACGTTAGGCTGAACCAAAAAAAAAAAAAATAAAAATAAAATATATTTTATAAATCAAAATGAAACTATGTACAGAAAAAAAAATATGCCTGAGAGTAAATTTTAAGCTCTGAAAAACAGCACATTTAAAAAATTATATCTTTTATATTTTAAAAGTTATGGTATTTTTAATGAAAGCACAATTTTTTTTCGTGTTATTTATATGGGAAACTTTAAATGTTCACCTTTCAAAGTTAAGATAAAAATCCTGTCTTGTAGGAATATTCTCTGTATAGAGGTAATTTTTAACACATAAATTCGATATTAACTCTTGTTTTGTTTGTAGACAAACCCCTAATGTTTGTGTTCCTTGCTCAAGGAAACCCTCTAACTGTTTGAGTGTTTAAGTTTAAAAATTTCTGTACCTCAGCTTTGAGCAAAATTACAAGTTTTTTAGAAAAAAGAAAATGTACAGCTTTTGTATTAACACTATTTTCACATAACCTCAAAATTTATGAGTAATTACTAAATTTTGGATTTTTTATTTTAAGCTTATATATTAAAATTTGTTTCATGAAATTTGACGCAAACGTTTGTATGTCTCAAACAGACTGTATTTTTCACATTATTTTGACTGAATACAAAATTTCTCAAATTAAAATATCCGCTTTTTTAAAAGAGTTGCATTTTTCAAATTGGAGTGTTAGTGACTAAAATCGTAAGCCGCTATTCGACATACACAGTACTGAGCAAAATGGTTAATAGAACATATTTGGTATCTCACAAAAGCTTGAGCGATTTGAACAATATTCAGCCATCCAGGCCAATTTGAATATTGCAGCGTTTTTCATTTTACGATACTAACCAAGCATTAACATACTTTTGACAAATTTTTCTGGTAGTAAGGAAAAAGAGTTCAACCTCCTCTTTTTTTCGGGTTCTTAAACATGTAATCAGCCCTTTGCATGTAGTCTCGACGGGTAACGGTGCTTCCACCACAAATTGCTAGTGAAGTACATATGTTTTTTATTAACGGCCGCCGTTGCCCGATTTGAAAAATGTAACTTCAATAAAAAAATGCGTTTAAAGTGATGCAAGCCGTAGGTGGCTGATTCGAACGCTTCGCTACTAAGAGACCGTTATTCGGATTGAATAACGATTTTGGCACCCGAAAGTTTTTTTTTTATTCAAATTTTAGATTAGTCTATGCTCTTAAAACTAACTCCATACAAAAAAATATATATGTATATATATTCTTGGCCCTAGATATCTTAGCAAATTTTGATGCTTTCAAGTGTCAAGTTAACGAGTTGACTCTAGTTTATATTTTAACTTAAATTATATTTTAATTAATTATCGGCTACTCTAGACTTACATTATGCACAATGTCCTGCGGTGGACGTGGCAGAATATTGTTTTTGTTATATTCCGAAGCTTAGTATCAAAAGTTGAAAGGTGGAACATTTGATAATAATTTGTTATCAAATACGGCATTAAATGAAAGGTACAGATTTTATCAAGGGTATGACTGTTTTGGAAGTCATGGTTGTTGGGAGTGTCATATGAAGGAACTTCACTATAGCATATAGTTGCCTTACAGACTAAGCAATTGGAATCGAGTGGCTGTATGGAAAGCTTTTTGAATTGAAAAAATATTTTCACTAAATTATGCACTGGTTACTGCCTAAGCAAATGGTGCAATTCCCGAAGAAATAATTTCGATTGGACCGTTATAGCATATAGCTAATAAACAAAGTGACCGATCGATAAAGATTTTCATAAAATATATTTTTTCCTTAATAACTAACCCTAATTCGACTTGAAGGTTGTGGCAAGAAAGAGCTAGCAGCGTGTTTTCTGTTGGATTCAAACATTTAGTCGGAAACGCTTACAGATTTAAATAAACGCTTTAATTGCTAAAAGAACTGCACCTGTGCAAGATGTTATAGCTTCGATGCAGCCAAAGCAAGCTTTTTTTCTTGTTTTGTATATATTTCTGTCTGTCTCCTCTCGAAAACATAGACTTAGACTTGTTACACACACTGACCAATCGACCTAACAAACAAGTGGCCAACAACTGGCGAACATATGCAGCTTGTACCAGCAGCATCCACTTGTGGGCAGACTGAATGTCAAATGCCGGCATGCTTGTACATTTATATACACACACATGCATATATATATCAATATACGATATATACATTTATATGTACATACATTAATAGGTATGTTTAAGAATGTGCGAGGGTGCAGTTGAAAGCGCTTAAGCAAGCAGAAAGTTGTAAACAAAGGCGACGCCAACAGAATCAACTGCAACAACAGCAGCAACAAAGAAAGAATGAAAGTGACCTTTTTTAGAACAATATTGCTCGAATGAAAGTGCAGACTCTGCTTTACTTGATACATCTATGTTCAAATATGTATGTATGTAGATATGTGTGAGTGTGTGCGCAAAGCATTGTTCCTAGATATGTATATAGGTGGATATATATGTATGTATGTATGAGTATATGTATTTAGATATAATAATAGTATAAATGCGTGTATTGTTGACTTGCAAGTGAAGTGAAGGACGCATTTTGCCAAAGCGAATGCAAACACAAAACATAAAACACAAAAACGGAACAAACAATGAAATGGATGCTGCGGCAAACAAACCAGCCAACACAACTCTGGGTCGAGCAGTCACCAGCAGTTGGTTAATGCAACGCGCTTTTCATGCTGCCAAAGTGCTTGCTGGCTAGCTTTTACTGCTTAGCTATTTTAGGTGAACGATTTCACATACACACACACGCGCACTCACTTAGGTGCTTATCAGCGCTGTGGCTGATTATAAATACTCATATATCACATGAAACTATATATGCTTACACAAATATAAATCTAAACGTAAAAATTCGCACTCGCAGAGCCAATGGCAATTTTATATAAATATACATACATATGTGTGGATGTATGTATGGGTATTTGTTATTAGATTTTCGCTTTCGGTCACGTTTTCCGACTTTCGGTAAAACCGCGTGAAGCTTTTGAGCAGAAGAGCGCCAGTGCTTGCGCTCACAATCACGCACATCGTTTCGACGTTCAAAAGCTTTTCGCTTTGTGGATGCTATTCACTTTATCAATTTCCCTACTGTTGCTCATTGGGTGTAGAATGAATGGTCTAGTGTTCAGTCGAGCAGTTGCTTGTGGCAGCAACAGTATGTTTTACGTTCATATGTAGTCGTAGTAAATCTGTACTTACGTACGTAGTATATGCCGTTATGAATATGCATCAGCTGTGCCAGTTTTTTTTTTTATCGATATACTCTTTTATTTATCTCGTTTATTGATGGGTATATGCATGACCGTGGTATACTGAGTATATGCGTCTAACCTTGAAGGTTTCTGGCTATAAATTACACGGAATATACATGTATATAATTTAGTTGAGGATATTTCGAAAGAAATTTAATTTTTGTGGGTTTATTAAATTTGACTTAACAATTATTATATGTATGTATATATTTTTAATAATATTTATGTTTTTGCGATATAATCTAACGGTAGATGACAAGATATGAAATTTTATTGAAACAGGTTTCCTCTCTACTCCTATTATTTTTGACACATAGCTCGTGATTACGCTTATCACAATACATATCAATTCATCAAATTCGACCCGGATTTTTAAAAAAGTTTTTTATGTTCTCTAAACTAAATATTTTTTTATCATCTTCAAAGTATTCTCTCCTTGATATAATATAAATGTCAAAATTTGTATAAACTTGCTACAAAGTTCGGCAGGTGATGCACTCAGTTACCTCAATGTTTTTATTTTTATGAACTCTCGTGATATATAGCGGTCGTTGGGCTTCATATTGCAGTTTATGATACTGCAAACATTAATAAGTAGGGTTGAGTTATTTCTTGCGATATTTTGAAACCCTCTGAAATCTCTTTAATATTAATATACTTTTACATATACATAACATAATATATTTAAATTTATATTTAAATTTGTTATGATATTCAGATAATCCATGTAACATATCCAAAGATATCGTATTTAAAAATTTTCTTTGACTTAAAGGACATACATATGTACATAAACATTATGGCGAGATCTAAAAAAATACTTCGAAATTGAATATTTCTGAAAATATGTTCGAATATTTAATAGTATATATTCAATAAAATATAAAAATTGTGTTATCTGGATTAGGTATAAAACAATTTCAAAGGGTGAGTCTCAAAAAATATATCAAAATCCACAATTATAAAGTCCGATTAGGTTAACAACAACAAACCGGTAATTTTCAGTTATGCAAATATTTCAGTAGCTACCCTAAGGTTTTTCCAAAATAGCTCGTTTATGTACTCTAGCAAACTTTTCTACAATCCATAATGACCAGCTCATAGCATATAAGACTTCCCCTGTATCAAAATCTGGTGTAAAAGTTTCTATTCAACTGCGTTCCTTTTTGATTAAATTTTGAATTCATAACTTAACGACTAAGCCAGTTACTGCTACTCCATTTCCATCTGTTTTAGAAACCGATAGTTCTACTGACCGAACAAACTCATAAGCTACGTTCCAAACAAAACGTCCTTATTAAAAACACGTTGGTTAACTTAGCCTTTACAAATGTATGCAATTTTTGTACTGAAGAATTCAAAATCGGTTTATACCTTTTAAATTCGAGCTCCGTTCTTTAAACCTTCTTACCTTAATAATTAAATCGTTTATTAGATCGTATGCGATTATACTATTTGTTAATTTTTAATGAAAAGTTGCGATTTTAATTTCTTTACATAACAATTAGAAGTATTCTTATGTTTTAAGTTTGCTAGGGGTTGCCTACATTTCGGAGCGCAGTTCAATAGTTTTTTGATAAAGTTAAAAATCTTTCAAAGTTAAAACTTGTTCGATGAGCTAATATATATAATATAGTGAGCAATGTTACCGATAATATTTAATATATATATTTTACTTTTGGAAACAAAGAAATGCTGGTCAAAGAATATGACAGATATTCACAAAAAAAAAAAAAATAAATGTTCCTGCTTAAGAATTTTTTATTATGACATATTATTATTTATAATTATGAATATTCTATAATCTCCGAATATTGTATATATCAAATAACGTGGCTAGAAAGAATTAGCGAAACGTTTTCTGCTGTATGTCAACCGTTGGCCGGTTACGTTTTCATATTTAATTATACATATAGTTGCTATTAGAAATGAAGCTGTTAAGGGTATTATAGCTTCAATGTAGCCGAAATTAAGATTTTTTCCTATATTATTTTTTTATTTTCAACATTTCCTCGCACTTCGTGCCACTGTACGCAAATTACCCGCATGCTGGGAAATCGGCTTGTGGAACGTATACGCCATGACATACTCAATGAATACAATGTTGCGTCGCATACAGGCTTCCTCTGCAGTTTGTGGAACGTAAAATGCGAAAACACAAAACAATCCGGAAAAAAATTATCCCTTCGTGCCTGGAGCCGAATCCACGCATACAACCATATACATGTATGTGTGTGTGTGTGTGTGTGTGTGTGTGTGTCGCATTCGTACAATTCCTACCGCCATTTGGTTCATTTCAGTTGAGTTCAGTGCAGTTCAACTCGGTTCAACACAATTCGATACAGCGATACACAGCGGCAATTCGCTCGAGTTGCGAGTTGAGTTCAGTTAAGATGTGCAATTCAAACGGTGCGAACGTCTGTTGGCGGTTGCTTCGCGTTACGCGTCAAACAAACTGAAATCTCAACTGAGTTGTAAGCTTAACAAGTGCTTCAATACACAAACACATATATATATAGAAATATTCTGTGCGAATTAACACACATACATGTGCGGTGCGTATGTGTGGACACACACACACGCATATGTATAAAAAGACAACACTTTTAACTTAAATAGCGGCAGCACAGTGGCAAGCGCTAAAATGTCTATTAAATGAGCGTGTGGCAGACAAACAATTGCTTTGAAGCGTGAAGATATGCACGCGCTCCGACGTTTAACGCGCGACGCAAGTAATAAATAAATCAGAAATGCATTAAAAGCTGAGACGCTGCAACAATTGTGAGCGTGTGGCAAGCACAATTATTGCCAATGCATTGCTGTTGCACTTATAACATAGAAGTGTTGCAAGAGTGCTGAAGACTTCCGCCAATAGCAACACTTTAAGCGTTCTTTCGCATTTAATTTAACATTTTGTTATTGTTGTTGCAACAAACTGCCAAAATGTTGCTGAAAATGATGATAATGATGTTGCTAGTCATCTTTGTTGTGGTGCTGTAGTAGCCGCAAGCATTGAGTGTGCGTTACATGGTTGAGCGCGTATATTTCTGTTTGTATCGCGATCGCGCGCTTCCGCTCTTAAGCGCCTGTCCGCTATCTGCGCGTCCTCATATATAAATTTATCGTTTTGTCCGCATTCGCAAATTGCTTTGTGTCATTTTTATGTGAAAATTGAAAAATATCTGAAATTTTCTAAATTGCAAAATCATGTGTATTTGTTGTAGCGAACAGCAAAAAATATAACGTACAAAAAATTGTAACACCTAAGCAAATAAATTGTGGCGCGCACGCTGTGCATGGAAATGCGAACACGAAGAAAAAAGTGCGAGAAAATACCAAAAATACCTGCGAAATATTTTCGACGCCGCTGCCATGTATTTCGGTAGGTGCGCCGCACCGCTATGCAGTGAATGAAATATAGCTGCCAATAAGCGCGAGAATTAAAAATATCTACAAAATCAACTAAAAAAGTGGTGAATTTCCAAAGCAAAATGCAATCAAACGGAATAAAAGTGAAAAGAGGCGGCTGTGCGTTGTGCGAAAACTTACATGCAACAATATTTAAAAAATAACAACAATAAAAAAGCAAAAAAAAACCTCAAATAAATAAATTAATGTGGAAAAGGAAACGGCGAGATCAAAGCGCTTTTTAGAAAATGGGCGCGTAGAGTGAAATCTAAATGGATTTGTACAGAAAAATTTTTGATTAATGCTAGAAGGCGGGCAAGTGGCATTGATATGTGCATGCTAGATACATGTGTAATGAAAAATGTGTCGCTTGCGGAATAGTTATTGAAACTAGCAGCCCAAATACACACACACAAACAAAGGGCTGCATGAAATTTTTCTAAAGCGATAAAAAATTCGTCGAAGAAAATCAAGCAAAACACAATTAAACACTCATTATTAATGGTAGAAATAAAAGCCTAAAAGCAGCATTTAATCACGCACAATTCACAAGTATTTCAAAACATTAACCGTTAGATTAAAAACATGGAAGATAAGGCAGAGTGTTTAAGTAGCTTATCATGAGTGGCGAAACGAAAAAAGAAATTCGGAAACATAAATCAAATTTAACTGAAATTCAACAAAAAAAGTTGAAATACAAATTGAAGTAATAAAAAAATACGGTTTCTTACTAAAAGTCTTTTTTTTTAATTTTAGAAAAAAATACTATTAAATACAATAAAAAAATTAAGGAAAAATCTGAAAAAATAAACTGAATTAAATTAAAATACAAAAAAAATAATTTTTTAAATATAAAAAATTTAAATATATAAATAAAAAATTTAAGTTTCGAAAAACTCAAAACAAAGTTCAAAAAAAATTTTTTTAATAAAATGCTGTAAAATAAATTTATTAAAAATCGAAAATATAAACTAAATTGAATTAATATACAAAAAAAATAATAATAATAATTTAAACAGATACAAAAAAGTAAATATTTGAATAAATTTTAAAATTTCAAAACAAAAATCGAAAAAAAAATTATTCAAATACAATACAGTTTAGAAAAGTAAGAAAACATTTCGTAACAAATAGAATAAAATTAAATATATTAAAAAAGTAAAACAAATTAAATTTTCTATTAAAAAACAATACAATTTTAAATGCCAAAAAAAAATATTAAATATAATAAAAAAAATTAAATTTTCTATAAAAAAACAAAATATTATTTTAAATGCCAACAAAAAAATGATTTGAATAAATTTGGAAATCACAAAAACTAAACCAAATAATATTTATAATTTTATTTCAATATAAACAGAAATTGTTAATTGCGACAGCGGCATGTTCATATTTAGTTTTGAACATCTGTTAAGCAGGCACTCTTCTTGCCATACAAGATATCTACACTCATATATGTATGTGTGAGTGTTTGGGAATAAATCTCGTCGATCACAATATAAGCAACCGGCGTGCATTTAATGAAAACAATAACAGTGAACAGCTGTTAAGCTGATTAGCCGGATAGCGTGAGTGTGTGCTGAAATGCCAGCATGGTTAATAGCGCACATACGCACACATAAACTTACAAGCGCTATAAGCTCAATTCATTTGGTGCAAGACTAAGTCGCTTACCCATGTAGATATAACTGTAAATAAGCAGAAATTAAAATACTAAGCTAACGATGACATGCTAAAAATATAACTCTCATTATGTAGTCACACACCTAGTCACACTCACACACATTTATACGTAGGAGCAAGCATGTGCATTTCCATTATTACTTATTGATTTCCACTTAATGTGATCCGCAGCAACGGAAGCGTCAGCATAACTGTAATATGCTTGTAAATAAGAGGATGACCAAAACAAAAATAAACAAAAAAATAAAATAAAAAAATAACAACAAAAACAATTATGCTTAGTTTACGCCATAATTAGCTAATAATTAAGCAATAGCATTCGCATTCTACTTGGATAAAAACGCAAGTTTCGGTGAAAAACGGGTAATCACTAGCGCTAAAGTGTAAACAAATGAAAAAAGAAATAAATTAAATTATATTAAAAATAGTCAAATAGACTAATTATAGCAAAAGAAAATAAATGTAAACGCAAATAAACATAAAATTGCACATAAACACATTTCACTACATAGAATTTGCATGTAAGTAAAGTGGAATTGGTTGCACAATTTAAGCGCTATTCTTTGTTTGTTGTATAATTCACCGTTAGGTAATAAAGTTTGTAAATCGTTAAGTCTATTGTGTAAAAATGTTGTTTTTCTAGCAAATCGGTCAACTGGAAATCCGCCAATCAGCCTTGGCTTAGGCTTATAATCTAATAATTACTCGTTTAACAAAACTTTTTTTGTGTCTGTCATTTTGCACAGCAGTTTGATTAACGGAAAACACAAAAACTAGTTTTTTTGCCTTGGATTCGAATACTCCTTTTTTCGTATTTAGGATAGTGAAAAAAATATTTTTTATTGATACTATTTATTATTTTAGAAAAAAAGTGTTAACCTCAATTGTGGGAATAAAAATTTTGTAGCTAACAGATAATAACTTAAAATAAGGTTTAATGCTTTAATATACCACATATATATTTACTTAATTTTTAATAGATTTTATTTGTAGTGAAAAGTCGCAAATTGTATGGCAGTGTAATGTCTGGTTGAAAGAAAGTGATTCTTAAAGTTAAGTGATTCCTTTCCCTTCTCACAGTTGTCTGCAATATTGGTGTGATCTGAGCAACATGCTTGGAGATTTTAGCAGTTTTTTGAACAATAATTCATGCTCAACAACCGTTAAGATATCTCGCCAAATACAGACATTTTCTATACAAGAACTTGATTTTGATCAGTCAATTTGTATGGCAGCTATATCTTATGGTAAACCGATCTGAACAATATGTTCAAAGATAATGTTTTTTTTTCGGATAATTATCTGTACCGATTTTCTTGAAGATATCTTTACAAATAAAAAAGTCAGGTGTGCAAAGTTTCAGATTGATATTTCAAAAACGGACTAGTTCTCTATACAGATAGAGGAAAATGGCTAAATGGACTCAGCTCGTCACGCTTATCATTTATATATATGTATATAGGTGTACTTTATAGCATCTCTGACGGTTCCTTGTGAGTGTTATTAACTCCCTTTTCAGGGAACGTCATTATTAGCAATATTGCAACCAAGTTTATATTAAGATCGAAGGCTTATACTAAAAAACAAATTTTTTTGTTGAATATCTATTCCATAGATGGTGCTAGAGTTTAAATACACTTTAATCCATACTAACCATTTATTTACTTCGCATTTTAATCACTTTTAACGCCATGAAATTAAATATATTGACCGAATGTACTCGCCAAATGTCTATGTGTATTTCTCAAACTTTAGTTTTATTGTACAATACCTATGTATTAGTAAAATTTATAACTTATTTTTCTAAAATCAAAATCAAAAAGTCAAATGCAATGACGATTAATTGTTAATGAGTAACAAGCTTTCAGTTATGGCAATATTTTATATTATATTTGTTTCATAAAAGAAATTTGACTATTATCACTAGTTCATTCGAAATTTTTTTCACCAGTTGCTACTCTAATAAAATTAAAACCGTTAGCGTTAGCTTGACTAAGTATGTCAGTATATTTGACATAGTGAGAACACTATATATTAAAGGATCTGCATTAATAATAGTCCAAATTTCTGGTAAACTTAGATATTCAACGTGTTATCATTTAAAAATATTACAGTATACTACACTGCTCTCAAAACCTACAGTAAAAGCATAGAACAGTATTTTTGTTCACTGCCGCCGTTTATATTTAAAAGAGTCGTAAATTTTACTACAATAACACAAAACTCATCTCTTGTAAAAACGAATAGTTCCAAGAATTTTCAAAAGTGATTTACGCGAAGACTTCTATGTTCTGCGAAAAATTCTAAATATTTGCAATAAAATAAAAGTTACATATCAGAGTAAGTTTTTACTCATAGTCCCTCAACTTGGACATGCTTGACCCGTCATTCCCTGAAAAAATAAATCTTCGCTTCTATTCTTTAAGATTACGATACAATGCTAGGTTCTCTAGTATGTAGTGTTGCACATCAAGGTGTGGGTTGTGCTTTCGATATTACAAACATCTTAAACCTATATTTGTAGTAATTATGTGCATATTTCAAAAACTTAAATGAGAAATTAATGATAGAATAAAAAGTTATATTTGATATATAAAAAATACAAAATTTAATTTAAATTCTTGGTTAGACTGCTTATTGAGGTAATGATTTTTAAATTCACTAAATATTTTTTGTGTTTCCTATTGTTAATTATACAGTAGGTTAGGTTAGTTGAAGAAGTGTATTATAAAAGGAATCTCACTTAGACAGCTTAGATTATACAATAATATTAGTCATTTTAAAAGATGCTTTTTGATCCCAGGTGTCTAAGTTTTTGTACGCCAATTAAAAAAGGTTAACAAATGTTTCAACTTATATATTTTTGACAGTTTCCTTTAACTGAATCGGTCCTCTATTTCATTTCTGGCGAAGTAATTCTTTCTGGCGCCCTTTTCCTTTATATGTATATACGAAGTAGTATTATATTGCATAATATTATTATTGTGATTGAGAATACTAGGTGGCTTCCAGTGGGTGAACTTAACTATGTTTCGACTTGCCATTGTTTCATGCATATTTTCGACAATTGGCCCTCTAGAGCGTTCCTTGAAATCAAAATTACCATAAGGGGAACGAAGAAACTAAAATTGGGCATTATTGAACCCTTGCGTTTTTTATTTTTTTTTCGCTTAAAACCATCTCTACTCAATCCAAATCATCATTAATTGTTTTTTTTTCTTTTTACTTTTGATGATTCTGTCAGCAGATTCTGCTATCAACGCAGAAACACCTTTTTTCCGAGGTACTGCCGGAAATGACCGAGCTTTGAATACTTTCCTTTAAACTTTTCACAAAATCTTTACCAAATATGTATCGTCGGAAAAATAAAAAGTTTGAATAAAATAATATAATTTTATATATGAAAAAAATTATTGGAAGTAGGGTGTTTTTTGCAAAACGAAACCCATGTAACCCCTTAAGCTCTTTGAAAAGTTAGCGCTTAGAACTTAAATATATAAATTTTTGAGTATAAAGTAGAGAGAATAAGCAGATAGCAAAAGGAATAACAAAATTGTTATAGGAAATGTAGAAGAATTTTATATTTACATAGTATAACTGTATATATGTTATTATTGTTGCTTTTCTCATATTCATGTAAAATTATTTATATATTTTGTATATAGATATATATTTATAAAAAAAAGTGGATAGTAGTAGATTGCATCCATATTGCTGCAAAAATTGCATTTTTTATGAATGTTTATAATTTTATTTTCAAATCATTTTCATTTACAATTTATTTATTTTCAGATTCAACAATAAGTTTCGAGTGTAAATTGATCAACTAGATAAAATAAGATAAAATGTGTGAGTAGCGCAAAATAAGTAAGAAAAAATTTAATGGGAAATGACACAACAATTCCACATAATTCAATTCAGCAAAGCAGCAGTCGACTCATATAATTAAATAAAGAGCGTAAAATATAATCATTGAAAGATTATTACAAATAAATAGTGTGGGAAAAATTAAAAAAAAAAATTTTTGCGTGAAAAAAATTACACAAAAGTGAATAAGTGAAAAATATAAATAATTGGAAAAAAGAAAATAAATATTAGTTAATTAAAATTACAATAAAGAAATTAACAGTGAATGTTTAAGCTAAAAAATAGCAAATAAATTCTACTTCGTTGGAGGCAAGATCAACCTTGTGTGTGTGTGTGTGTTCTGCTAAAGCTAGCAAAAAAGTTCCCAAATGCGGAGATAACCTCGGCTCAACAGCGTCGAGTCCCAAACAAAGGCTCATCGAGGCAAATAATATTAAGGACACAACAACTCGAAATACACACACACTTGCAGCGCCAAAGTGAAACACGCACCGTCTGCGAAGCAATCTTCTAGGGTAATAAATAAATTATTGCCAGTAGTAATAATAAAAGTGATAGCAATATAATAATAAACGCCTACGCAGTAATTCAACACCACCACCAACAACAACAACCACCACCGCTAGCGCAACACAACACAAGGAACAACTTCTACGGAGCCGCAGCAACAGTAGTTGTAGCAGACAGCAACAAAACTACAACTTGAACAGCATACTCGAAAAGTAACGGCAATAAAGCAACAAAATGGATTATAGCCAATTAGATGCGAATATCAATGGCAACATCAATACGGGCAATATCAATACAAATGACTTCCTGGCCATATTCTCATCAACAAGTCCCACCGATGTAACTGCAACGCCTGCCTCATCGGCGGGTGGCTGGCCCGGCGGTGGCGGCGGTCACAAGCACTACACACATCTGTCCACCCCGCCCCACAGCAGTAACGCTAGCATTTTCTTTGCCAGCAACAGCAGCAGCAGTGCAGGCAGTGCACCGACCGCCGTTAGCAATACAACAACACTACTCAACCCGCCTCTACTAACCGTCGATGCTAGTGCTGATGGTGGCGGCGCCAGTGGTGCCGCTGGCAGCGCAGCCACTCAATATGGGTTGGGAAATTTGCTCGAGAGCACCTTACAGGGCGCAATTACTACGCTGAGTCCGAATAATTATGTCAACGACAGTTACTACTTCCTGAATAGCAACTTTTATAACGGTAGTATGAGTTATAGTGGCGGCGCAGGCAATTACAGCAATCAATCGTTGACGGGTGGCAGCATTTCATCTACAAATTTGTCATCCAATCTGACGGAAGTGCAATGGGACGGTCGCTATCCGAGCGGTTATACGTTGCCGCAAATCGTCATCGCTTCGGTAATCGTGACCATATTGATGATTATCATCGTGGTAGGCAATATGCTGGTCATCATTGCCATTGCGACGGAGAAATCGCTTAAGAACATACAAAATTGGTTTATTGCCTCGCTGGCGGTGGCGGACTTCTTTCTCGGCCTGATCATAATGCCCTTCTCGCTGGCGAACGAACTGATGGGCTATTGGATATTCGGCAGTTGGTGGTGTGACATACACTCGGCCATGGATGTGCTATTGTGTACGGCGTCCATAATGAATTTGTGTCTGATATCGTTGGATCGGTATTGGAGCATCACGAAGGCGGTGGACTATCTCAAGTCGCGTACGCCGGCCCGTGCGGCATTCATGATTGCCGCCGTGTGGATAATGTCGGCATTGATTTGCATACCGCCGTTGTTGGGTTGGAAGGTGAAAATGCCGGAGGGACCGTTGCCGAAATGTGCGGTAAGTACCCGAAATGCTACAATTGCATACATAACTGTTTTTAGCATATGTATATGTGTGTATACCTATATATATATATATATATATATATTCATACATTTTTACATAGCTGCGGCGCATTTGCGCGCAGAAAAGTCTTACCGGCATGACTGTATATGCTCAGAGGGACAATTTAAGCGCGTGTCTGTGTGTGCGTGGTGGCTTTGCAATTAAATGCCACTTTTGCTCCAGGGAAGACGAGTAGTTTGTTCGCTCGTTCGTTCATGTATTTGCGTGGAAATCGAAAACCTGCAATTGTTGGTTATCTCCTCGACTCCCTGTCAGCGTATGTACGTGTGTCACGATATAAATTGGTGCCTGCGCCGGCTCTGACGGTCTTTGTGTGTCATATTTAATTGTAGTCGCTTGGAAATTGGCGCAAATGATTTACACCGATAGAGATAACGAACTTAATTGTCTTCTTTGGGCGCATCAGTTGCCAAAGGCGTTGATTTTGCACCTCATTCGGGTAGGTGTGGGTGGTTATAACGTATGGTTGAAATATTATTTTATAACCTTGAGGTTCATAAAGTTCGGTATGTGGCAATTTGTTTTAAATTTCTGATTGCGTTTTGTTGAGACTTGCGGATACAATGTTGAGACTGGAATTAATTATTTATGTAACTGCTCTCGCTTCTTTAACTAGGTCAATTGCCAGTTGTTTCTACAAGCATATATAATATTTGGGTTTTAACATATTTAATATCTATCATATTGATATATGTTTTACTAGCAGTTTTTTTTTTGTAAGAAAATTGATTAAATTGCTGAAAATAATTGTTTTAGCTAAAATACCATATTAATAGAATTGTGATATTTAATAGTTTTGAGAATTTTACCAACTGCATTATCTCTGTTTTTGTTAATTTTCCTCAATGTTGAGAAGTTTTTTGATGATTAAGCACTGGCTTCTTTAAAATATGTTAGTACCTATCAAAAAGGAGGAAACCATGACCAAGTTTGAGCCTTTCAAATATTGATACTTGAGTTCATGATAAATATGATTTTTATAAATTTAGGCTCTGGCCAATAACAACTTTACGTACGTTATGAATCGATAAAATATTGGGAACAAGTCTGGAGAAATTTATGGCCCGCTTCCTGGTTTGACTCCTGACGGCTCTGCCAGTATAAAAGCAAGGTTGAGGTTATTTTAAGATTTCATGATTTTAGGCCGGAATTCATGAGAACTTTTTTAATTTAGACTCAATGAAAGTGTTAAAGTATTATAAGAACCAGAAAATTTAATATTGTAGTATCTTCTAAAACTTGATAGTTATGCACTTTACTACTGAACTGATTTTGCAACAGAATGATCACCGATATTGTAATTATTATACGACACTAATCCTAATTTTTGAAACAACACCTCATATACTGTTTTAGAATGTTTTTTAAAAAAATTTTAGGTTAGGTCGTAGTGGTAATCCTCGCTCTAATAGAAAACGCAGGTTCCGACTGGAATAGCTGTGAACGCTTGTCCTTTGTGACATCCAAAACTCCTTGACATGGATAATCAGATCTTTATGGAAAATTTATACTTTTAAATGATTTCACCCCGCCTTCTTTCATATAGTTTTGGCAATTATCATCTGCCAAGACATTTAGCATCAACTCATTACAATGTTCAGTTATAACGCCTATAATTGCAATGAGAAAAACCTTAGTAGTTAAAAGGATCTCGAAGGAAGGTTTTGATTGTTGACCAGAGCTTGGCGAGCTTTCCAGAGGTTTGTAGACTAGTGTTGAGCGCACTGTCGGTGATAAATGTTTTAAGAAAAGTTTAATTTACTTTTCTTAAGTAAGGATTCTGACCACCCACCAAGCGCAAAAGAAGCAGAACTCTTTGTCTCATTAATAGTTATATCTTCAGTTCAGATCGGTCCTTTCAATTTTTTTGAAACATTGCTTACATATCAATAGCATATGCCATTAGTTCTCTTTATTTGAAATCGTACTAGAGTCGTATTCTTTTGGCTTTATTTATATAAGCACACAAAAAGATTAAGATATCTTGACGAAACTTCCTACATATGCGCCCTTTACACTAAAGAGAGATCGGTATTGCAAACGAGCGTAATTGGACCACTGCCATGTCCACAAAATGCCAATAAAGAAACTTATAAAAGTGCCGTAACTAAACAAGGTACCGAACTGTAATTTGATACAGGGGATCGCGGTAGTAAAGAACACATATTGGCCAACATTTTTTAAAAGTAGGCGTAGCCAGGGCCCCTAAATTTAATGTACATATCTTTCAAGCCACTGAAGCTAACTCAAATCAGATAATAACCACGCTCACACCCCATATAACAGGTCTGTTAAAAGCTATTAGTGCGATAACTCACTGAATAAATGCGGCATAAAATTTTAATTTCACAAAAAAATGGTAGGGAAGAGCTTTATAGGAGAAGGTATAAAAATTGGACAATGAGCGTGACACCGCCCACTTTTTGGTAAAATCTTATATATCAGGAACTACTTGATCCATTTCCAGCCATTCCTAACACACACTGTGAAAATATCAACGACCATAAAACTATGCAGTTAAAAACATGAACTATTCATCCCGCAAAAAAAAAAAAATGCCCCGAAAACTATGCAACTAAAATCATAGCTATCCATGCTGTCATTTGAATAACAATTATACTCAAACACATCCTTAAGGAAAGTGAAAAGACCAAATGTGGCTTAATGACAAGTATCATGCAATATACTAAAAAACATGCTTTTAAAGCATACATAACGAAAAAGTGAAAAAGGAAAATATAGTTTAAAAAAGCTAAAAAGAAAATGCTTTTTAAACACTTCAAACTAAAAATGTAAATTAATTCCTTATTGACTGAAAAATACTTGTACTATTGTGAGAAAAGCGTGGGATGGTTTGTACCACTCTTCTAACTTCGAATTTCCAAAGCTTCAAAATTTTTGAAAACTGTTTTTGAAAGTTTTTGGTATTGGGTTTTTGGATAAATTATCAGAACCCATTTAAAGACGATTATAAAAAAAAAACATAAACGAAATACAAAAATGGTTTTAGGTAGTGACGACTCTGACTCAACTCAAAATAACAGCAAAGTTGCACTAGCTGGATATAAATGACTTTATATGAATTAATTGTAATTGATAATCAACAAAATCATGCATGTTAAGTGTCTTAATATAAACATTCTTAAATTTCTCTGTTATTCTTTTATTACTAACTGCAAAATGGCCAACTTCAATACACTGCTTTCAAGACAAGAAACCACAAAAATATTTATTTCAAATTATAACATTTTGAATTCATTGAAATTTTACAATATTCTCCACATATCTCCTCACAATAAATATATATTTACATAGCATAGCATTTTAAGAAAAGCGCAATTTAAACTAAAATATTAAAATATAATTCTTAAGCAATCACTACCACGTGGCCAAAATCATACCAAAATATAATAATAATATTTCCCTAACATGACCATAATTCAAGCAACGCTTTTGTTCACTTTTGTTCTCTCGGCTTTATTATATGGAAAAATGTTTGTGCTTGAGAAAAATGGACTAAGGGCCCAAATAGCTAAAAGGCTGCACGCCCAACACAAAAAACCAATAAAAAGACTGGCCATTAAGCACATTTACGGTGTATGTATAATATTTGTGAGCACAACTTGTGTAAATATAAATCGAGTAGACAAAACATTGAGAGAAATATTTTGTCTGAAAATTGAAGAAAATATAAAAACAATGGAGAAATTCAAAGTATTTTATTAAATGAAAAAAGTGAAGAAACTGACTGTTTGTGTAAAAATGTGTGATTTTAAAGGCATGACTAAATAATTTGCTTTATGTCCTTAACCCTCTAGTGCTTTAAAAAAATGTTTACCTTTAAAAAACAGTTGCTATAGATTATAATTTACTTGAAAATAATTTTACTTCCTATTAAAGCTCTAACGAGGCACATTTACTGGAAAGGGTTTCGCTAACCTCTCAAGGCAGCACTAACAAGTTAAAATGTCTAAATCAAATTATTGTTCGGGAACTCTTTTGTATGAGTTGGAACGCCGAATTGAGTTCTTAGCACTTTTTTTATCAACTTTAAAATCGAAAACTTAGAAAACAGCGTTTGACCAGCGAAATTTAAATTTAAAATAGTAGTGGAACTGTGCGACCATCGCAAGATTACTTAAGTGTTAAAATTTTCAAACAAAGCCCCAGAAAATTATTTTGTCTATTAAAAAAACCAATTTGACAACACAAAGAGCTATGGTTGCTGCTCCTCACCAATAAAGTACATGCCGCTAACAGACAATGACCTTGACATTGTTGTGCATTATTTTATACAGAAGGAGGATAAAAATCAATAAATTAATACGGTCACATGATGACCATATAATAGCTCAGCTGATGCTCACAAAACTGCCGGCAAAGTGAAAGTCAAATGATAATAAAGTACAATATCTATTATATATGGTAAGTGGGTGAGTGTTTTCATGAAAATATTACGGTATTTTATGTGGGTGATATTAAGCAGATAGAAAGGATAAGTATGTATATAAAAAGAAAAGTAAATAATTGCAGGAAGAAAAATAGAAACGAAGACGGAAGCGGACATACTTAGATGTTAAGATTTTAGCCTTTCTATTATTTTTCATTTCATTTTATTCTTTATTCTCTTGAAGTTAGTTACCTGGTATGGGCTATTAATTAACCTTTTATATGGATAAAATGGGAAAGATTACAAAAAACAAAAATAATCAGAGCAGCAATTTTTAGTGAATTTTATCAAACATTTTTTAAGCCACACAAGAGCTGTGCACAGAGCTGTATTCTTAAAAACTTACTCTTCTTAGACCACACATTTTTTTGTTTTTTTGTAATCTTTGAAAATCTCTTTTATCTAAAGGCTACAAGTAACGCACTTTCTTAAATACAAATTGCTTCATTGAAAGCGCTGTCATATAATTTTTTGAGCTTCTGATTTCACCCAGCTTTCACAAGCTTTACATAACTTCAAATAAATCAGCTGCATGTTTTCGATTTTCATTCTCTCGAGGTTCTCACAGTCATTTTAGGCCGAAAAGTCTCGATTTTGTGGTTCATTTACTCACATACGAATCCTTTTTCACTTCATCGATTTCGATTTTACGCTTTGTTCACTTTACCTTTCGTTTGCATTATTGTCGGCCAGAAATATATTTTTATATACTTGTATATTTATATATTGAATGTCTGCATATCTGGCAGCCCTTAAGGCATTGCTATTATTCCAGTAGTTTGTTTTTGAGCTGCTCGACGGCATAACATTCCGCGCACTCATTTACTTTCAAAGAAAAGAAAGCCGCAAGCACACATGCATATCTTTCAAATCGTTTATTTAGGCGTGTGTATTCAAAACACACTCTTGGCCATTTTTTCCTTAATCTAAACAATGTAGTGGCCGAATTTTAAGTTTCGATCTATCCTTTTTTGTTAAAATTATGTGTTTGCGTTCGGAATATTGATATTTATACTCATAGCCATTCATAAATGTAAATAAGCAAATAGCCAAATTACTGATAAGAAAATATTTACATATTATTTTAGGATAAAAAATATTTGGGATCAACGTTTGGATAATATTAATATTATTTAAACTCTTACGGGATTTATAGTACAAGTTATCAGTAGTGAAATTTACTGTGATTCAGTTTCATTTCGCTCACAGGACGATTTGGTTAACATGAAAGCTATTGCACATGCTTCTGCTTTCTATGTGGCCCTGAAGCTTTCACAACCCAGCAAAGTGTTCTCTCTATCTCTATAGCACCAGTGGAGCACTGTTACGGCTTCTTTGATGATAGAGAGATGTTCCAAGGTAACTCCTGTGGCAGGTTCTTCTATAAATTATGTCTTTGAAATATTAGGTAAAGTAAAAAGTTCGTTCGGTTTTTTTTATTTATTTTTCAAAAGATGATAACTTTGTGTACATTTGCCCGATTTAAGTCAAATATGTGCCGTTTTGTTCGTAAACTTGTTGCCAACGAGATGCCAACTTCATTATACCCCTCTCGTAGAAGACTGCGTCCCTATTAGCAAAAAACTCGGAGACCCAATTTTCACAGGCCTCTCTTGAGGCCAACTTCTCACCACTAAGCGCGTTCGCCATGGACAGGAAAAGATGGTAATCACTTGGTGCCAGGTCCGGACTATAAGGTGGGTGCATTAGAACCTCCCATCCAAGCTCCATGAGCTTCTGGCGAGTCACCAAAGACGTGTGTGGCCTGGCGTTGTCCTGATGGAACACAATTCGGCCTCTGTTGATCAAAGATGGCCTCTTCTGGATGAGTGCTGCCTTCAAGCGGTTCAGTTGTTGGCAGTAGAGGGCCGAATTGAACGTTTGGCCATAGGGGAACAGCTCGCAGTAGATGATTCCTTGCCCATCCCACCAAACACACAGCAAAACCTTCCTGGCCGTCAATCAGGTCTTGGCCACCATCTTGTCCGCTTCCCCGAGCTTTGATCACAACCGTTTGCCCTCGATGTTGTCGTAAGTGACCCATTTTTCATCGCCAGTCACAATCCGCTTCAGAAACGGGTCGATTTTGTTGCGATTCTGCAGCGATTTGGAGATGGAAATTCGGTCCATCATGTTTTTTGCGTTAATTCGTGTGACACCCAAACATCGAGCTCCTTTTTGAATCCAAGGTTATGCAAATGGTTCCAAACGGTTTTCTGGCTTATCTTTAGTTCCTCAGCAATTAAATAAGTGCTCACGTGACGGTCTGTTTCCACTATTTCCATGATTTTATCGCAATTTTCGACGACAGGCCTCCCGACGCGTGGTGTATCTTTGACATCGAAATTACCGGAACGGAACCTAGCAAATCACTTTTGTGCTACACGTTCGTTTACAGTATCGGGCCCATAAACTAAATTAATTTTTTCAGCCGCTTTGGCTGCTTTTTCGCCTTGATCGAAGAAAAATTGTAAAATATAGCGAATTTTCTCTTTGCTGGTGTCCATCTTTGACGAGCGCTCACAACGTACTGAGTCAATCAATCGAAAAACTGTCAAGGACAAACTTTTAGCGCGAATAAACACGTTTTCAGCGCCGTATAGTATGACATGATTCGACACGTAACACTAGTACTATGGACAATAACGCCATCTCTTAGATAAAAACCGAACGAACCTTTTACTTGACCTATATTATTATGCCGTTTAAATTAAATATAATATTAGTATTGAAATAATACTCGGATTTTCAAGAGCTTTTTTGTTTAGATTTATAGTCAATAGGACATATTAATTTTGTAGTATTTTCCGAAGATTTTCTTGAGTTTTTTTTTACCAAAAATTGTTTTGGGTGTTATTAGTACCATTGTCGTAATGATTATCTAAACCTTATAAAGAGCTGCAAAGCGTTTTATTGTTGTCTTATTGCAAATAAGTTATAGAAAAGAGTTTCTGCGTCGAAATTATAAAAGAGAAAACAAAGTGTTAGATGGATGTATTTAACCGAATTTCATGTTTGCGTTCTGCTAAATCATGATATTGTTCTAGCGAAAAAGCTTATGGTTCCAAAGAGAGCCTGCGGGGCTGATTTATCTGAAAGCAATCTGGTGCCAGGTATTTTGGTCTGCTTGTTAATTGTAAAACTGTAGAACTTGTTGCATAACTGGCGCTGAAATGACATTACATCTGTCACTTCCAGACCATCTTGCTCTGGCATTTCTGAGTAAATTTTATTTACTTTCTACTAGCTCGCGGCAATTTTGATATAGCCGCCCTTAAACAATTCGACGCCTTGCAAATTAATAACAAATTCATCACAAATTCTTTAGATCCTTTCTCAACGGTTATGTCATCGACTTTTCAATTCCTTTAACTAAACAAAGTGCTGATAGTAATAGAGAGGGAATATATTTATGATTTATAGTAGTAATGGAAGCATAAAATCGTAGTAGTAATTAAAGAAAGGGTATTAACAGTAATAGTTGGTGCATATGAAATGACATTGATAAATATATCTGTGTTAAAACTCATTCACCTCGAAGATTTTATTAAATTATTTCGAGTTTAATATTTTTGAAATTGCAAATGGAAGTCTTTTAGAATTATTTTAAATTTTTTCAAGGTTAAGAGTATCGTTCGTATAAACCAAATTTGAATTAATTTCACACTTCAAATACTCAGCCATAACCAACACGTTCATGTCTAATTTGTTATTTTCCACAAATTAGTTTATTTTTGCTTTTATTGCTCAACAAATATGAGTCTTCTACTTATAGGTCATTAAGTCGTTTAAGCATACACGAGACAGACAGTGCAGCAAAGCATGAACTAAAGCGAAAATTACCATTAAATATGAACAAATCGAGTGTGTGGCGAATAGAATGGGCAATTAGTAATTTGCAGTCTAAAACAAAACATGTTGAAATGAAATTGTGAATTTGAATTTTACGGTTAAGCCTTTATTCTCACTCTTAAGGGGTTATACACACTTTTGAATTTCTAAAAATCGATTATTTTGTTTTATCATATTTTAAATGCACATAAAGCAGAGAATATTCTTCCAAATGTTGAAATTAACTAATTGTATCGGAGAGATATGTGTATTTGTAAACGGCTCCGAAATCTTTAGACACTTTTTTCTGAAACGCTGTTTTAGAGTCGGTGAAAAAAATGTATCCGAAATCTTTGCAATAGACATATATTTGTCAGATAATGAATGAAGGAATTCGATTTTTGATAATAATTCAGATTTTTTAAGCTACTTTTATATTGGGAAACGGGCATTTTGTCCAAAATAAAAATTTTGGCTAGCCCTTCGACTATAGTTCTTGTATTTAGCCTAAGTCATAATAAAATTTTTTGGTTTTTTGAATTTGAGATAATTTTAAGCAGAAAACTCTTCCTCAGCGATAGACACCTTTTTTCGGGGGTTCTTGGCTATGCATACAATGTTCTCGGCTAAGGCAACACTGGAATCCAAAATTTTTTAAAATTAAGCGCCGATTATTAAAGTAAATTAATTTTACTTAATGCAAATAAATTTTTTTTGTTTTTATTAAAAAAATGCCGCTTCAAAAAATTAAACGCGTTTTGTCGACTTGCAAGTAGAGATAACTCCTTAACCGAGCGCTTGCTTAAAAAATTAAGTAATTTATTTAAGAGAGCACAACTGAATAATCAACAAGCAGTGCAAGAACTTTTGTTAACATCCGCCTTTGTATAGCGAAATTAATAATTCGCTTTTAACACTTTCAACTGTTTTTTAAATTCGTGTAAAAATAAATAAAAGAAAAGTAGCCAAAAAAGCTTTGTAACTTTCATATGTACACGAATTTCTAATTTTAGGCAGCAAATATATAAATTTGCAAGCGAATAAAAGCATTTCGTTTTTGCTTTTTCATTTCGATTAAAGTTAAATTTAGATGCAGACAAAAATTGCCATAAATTTTCAGACATACTTTTGTAAATAGAAAAAGTCTGCAGATACTCGTGAAATGTCAATAACTGCTTGGAGATTTTATATTCTAACATATTTTCCTTTCATTCAGCACTGTTCTTGATTTGATTTCCATTTAATTTTCTTCTTTGCATTTTTAATTAATGTTGTGGGTTATTTATATATAGGTACTTACACACATACAATAATTTTTTATATACAAGTACATATACTTATTAATCAATGCCAAAGCACGTATCTATCGCCAGCAAATTTTTTATATAATATATGACTTTATATATGTATGTGTGTGTGTTACTGAAAGCTTTATTAAGACTTTTTCGAAACACTTAGTCATTAGAAAACATTGTGTAGACAAAGTATGGGCTGCCTGCAATAATAACAAATAAATGTGACCAACCGAATTTTAATGACAAACAACTCAAATAACAATTAAAAGCGAAATGTTTTATTAGTTGCCGACAAGTATTTGAGGAAGTGGAGCAATGGCCGGCAATTTATTAAAGACTAAGAGAATAAGTAGTGTAAGAATATGTTTTGGTAAGCAACAAAAAATTTACTCAGTTTTTAGCATCTATTATTATATTTTTTTTTAATGTAAAATCACTCTAAATTGATTGAGTTTGCAGAATTTAATTAAATATAATAATATGCGTTCAAAATTGATTAAGAAAAATTAATAGATATAATTTGCTGTAAAATGCCAAATGAAAAATTCATTATTTTATCAATTGATATATATTTGTACTAATCATTTTCAAAACTAAACCTCAAATAAAACCACTGAGAGGCGCTCCTAGAAGATATTCTTCGTACAATGATTTGTAATCGACAAAAAATAAAAAAAATTCAAAATGGCGGCGTTAAAAAATAAAGTTGAATTTAACGTAAAACTTTATTCATATGTCACCGAGTAATTACTGAATCAAAAATAAAGTTTGGCGAAAAACGCGTTTAAAAACAAACTGGTGGAGCTGATGGCACTGAGCGGCTACACTTTTGAAGTTCGTAACTCAAAACCTATTTCAGGTCCCGATTTAAACATGTTGGTTTTAAAAGTATAAGCTATCGAAATTTGAATTTAGTTTTTTTTTTTTTGAAATTTCACGTATGTACATATATGCGTATTGGGTTGTTGAAATCTTGGACTATATTTTCATTACGTTTGGAGTACGCTATGAGAAAGCTCTGAATAAAATTCGTTTTATGTCCGTTGTCAAATATTTGTGATAAGACACGTTTCGATTGCATATAAAAATACCAGCTTCTTTATTGAACTCTGAAGTTTTTGATACTTAACAATATTATCTGTTTTGTGCGTGCGGTTGACGTTTGATTTTCTATTCTCGTACAATATATGAGCCACTTACCGAAAGCTATAAATCCGTCTTATACGAAAACTTGTACTAGAGCAGCTTGTTCTATGCGAATTTAGACTTATTACCTCCAACCATGTCTGAAATAATAAAAATTTTTGACAACTCATATATGTAATATGCGGTTTTTGCTTTTAAAGTATGGTTTTTAAGGATATATAGCTTTTATTCCAAAAAAAAAAAAAAAAAAAGTTGAGGAATGAATAAAATTGTAAAACTTTAATGGGTTTTCTACATAGGGCTAGTGCGACAGGCTTATGAATACCATTCTATCGGTCCACCATAACTTGACCACTTTTTTTTAACATCACCGACCTTATTTGGCCAATAACATTCGAATGTAGACACGCCAACATTACACCCATAAAGTGTATGCATGCGTGTGACATCACATGACTAAGGTAGTCAATTAACAGACCCATTATAAATCAGCAGAAATCAAAAAGTCGCCAACTATTTATTTGTTGCGCTCACCATTGCCGATCACAATGGCTCCATCTTCAGTCTTAAAGGGATATGAAGCAAGAGTACTAACGGAAAATACATCACAACAGACTGTAAGTTTTTATGTATACAAGGCGGTCTGGAGGGCTTATTACGGCGGAAGCTAAGAATATAAGATTTTATCTTAAAAATGTTAACATACATATACAGAATTTTGCACAGAACAAGAGTTTTGGAAATTCACTTCTATGATTTTCAAAATTTTTTTTGAAATTCTAATTTGGATTTATGCGTTATTTCATGCAAGACAATAATTGAGCACGCTGCATATACACATTTTTTGTTATGTAATGAATTATTATGTGATGTGTCCACACACTTTACTCACACCCATTTTCGAAATTGCCTGAATCTGCACAAAAAACAAAAACTCAAAAATATTCATAATTTCTAATGAGGTTATTTATAGGTACAGAAAATATAACTCTTTTGAACCCAAATCATATCAAAATGCACACATTTATCTCTTGCCGCAGACAATTTATGCCAAATTCACTTTTCTCGCACCGACAACAACAAAAACACATCCATCAAAAAACCGCCAGTTTCAACAGCTCAGAAGGCGCTTATTGCCTTCTTGTGTCAGCACAACACCTACGCACAAGTCGCCGCCACCACTCACGCAGCAGAGAATATTCAAATTTTTGTTGCCTTTTTTCAAGCTGCACGGGTCCGTCATTTTTAATTAACAAAATAACATTTGAAAATTTTACGCTTGATTATACGCAATATGCAGTAAGCTGCTGCCTGCTGCTCCATTCGGTGCAGAGCGCTGAGTGCTCCGAAGTACCACTAATTGAGTGAGTGCGCGCAAGTGTGCGTGTGTAAGCGTTTGTCTGTGTGTGTGTTTTGGGTGTGCACGTGTGAGACCGAAAGGCTCAGCGGACATGCAAATTCGTTTAATGCTCAAACTTTGTAAATGTACGAGTACATGCTAATGTGTACTCACCGTGGTATAGCATATATGAATATATATATACAATATATGTAAATGTGTGTGTGTGTGTGTGTGTCTGGCATGTCGCGGTTGGGCTCAGACGATTTTGTAAACATTTTGACAAGTGATTTTAATTGGCATCAGCAGCCGACGGTGGCGCAGGCGCCATGGGACGTCAAACCAGCTGGTAATCAAACGGCGAACTACCAAACCAACCGCCGCCATCGGTACGCAGAAGAGTCCCAGAGGGCGGCAAACAATAAACTGCGACCGCAATTCTTGCGCCCGCACCCACCAACCAGTTAATTCCTCACACATCATTTTTTTTGCGCTTCATAAACGTATTTACATACATATATATGTGTGTATGCATGTATATATTTGTGTGTGTTTGTGTGTGCATTGTTGATTTAGATAAGTGTAATTTATTTCGTTTTTAATTTTGTTTTTCGGTTGAGTATTTATTTTGCCGCAACATATGCATAATTTGGCATTTGACATGGGTGGCAACGCTCTTGCACACACCCACTCGCTCTCTCTCGCTCTCTCTCTCTCTCTAATCGCATATTAAATGCGTGTGTGCGCTGTGTTAGTTTTGCCGCCGCTTGCCAATTAATTCAGCCAGCATGAAATTATTGTCACGTTTAGCTAAACATAGCACAACAAGAACAACAGTGTCAAAACAATAGTAAAGCAAAGCAAACATAATTTTGCATATTCTTGATTCATATGCTCGTAAATGTATGCAACTAATGAAGTGATTTTAATTAGCATTTGTTTGCGTTAATTTTTGATTTCAATTATATTGTCACGTGGGTGTGGCGAATTTATAGTTAATGTGCGTGTTTTGTTTGCAAAAACAAAAAATGCCGTTCTATTTACATTAACAGCTCGAGGGAAAATATTAAATGCATGGCAAATGTGTTCATTAAATATTCAAATGCTAATAAATTGCCGCAGTAAAACAATTTTTTAATTTACTAAAAAAAAATATATGTATGCATAGGTGTATACGGTGAAATTATGGGTGTAAAAATGAGTGATTAGTATGTCAGCAGAACATAACCGCTGGGAATAAGCGAAATTTTAGTAACTATTTTATTAATCCGGAGCTGAATATGTTTAAATTCAATTTTACCAAATATAAGTATCAAATTGGACTCGTACTATCATAAACCAAAACTACATTTTCACGTATTTTAATACAAATCTTTAGTTAATTTATGTGAAATTGGCATTTTATTTACTAAAAAAAAATTTAGAAAAATTAGCATACCTTAATAAGGGGTGATTCATTTTAAAAAAGTTAGAAATCCCTTGACTTCGTAGCCAATCCCCAGCTGGACTTCGGAAAAAGCTATCTGGCGATGAGGGCGATTTTACTGCTTAAATTTAGCTCAAATCCAAAGCAACAACATAACAATATATAACAATAGCTCAATACAGTTAATGGTGGAAGACAATTTTTTACAAAAGTCAAGAACAAGCTGTTAAGATACTCCCAAAATCACTTATATTTCTCAGGTTGGCTCATTGAAACAAATTCAAATTCTTCTATTGACAAAAATAAATAATAAATTAATCTACATGCTAAGTAGAGCTAATTTTGCAATAATTTTGGCGCGGTTTTTTTGTTTTTTTTTGTTTGACAGATAAGTTGATAATGAGCTCTAAATATTTAAGAGACTCTCAGTAATGTCCTTTATTGGTACAAGTTCTTCTGTATGAACATATTAAACAAGTAGTATAAAACTTATTTGTTGGGTTGAAAGTTTGCACATAGTTCATTCTAAGCCTTAATATTGAACTGCTCATATATATATAAATTTTACTGTAGGTCATGAGCTGAACTTCTTTTTATATTAATCGCTCCAAAAGTCGGCATCTCGCCGGTTCATTCAACGGCCTTCTTTCCACATTCAGGTTGACGTTCATTAAGTAGCATAAATATTAGTGCATCGATAACCTATTAAACTAACTTTAATGCTAAATTTAAAAAATTCAAAAATTTAATTTTTACGCTAACTGCATCATTGCTTTCTTAAATAATACAGAAACTTGTCTCTGCGTCCTTAAAGTTTAAGCAACGTAAATTTTTGTTGCAAAACAAAAATTTCTTCTTCTTAATCCGTGTGCGAACGCTACTACGTTTTGTCTATGCTACCGTAACCAAAAAATACAAAATAAAAACAGCGCCTCCTGTACCTACCAAATATGGTGCGAAATTGGTTATGGAATTGTGGCAAATACACAATCTTTAAATACCCTAAAAGCAGCGCATATTGCCGTTAGCAGATAATGTCCCATTCAACTCTAAATGTCACTTGAATTACACGTTTATTTGCCTTTGAGTAGTCATATGAAGTCCAAAGCGAAGCATACTTTAAGGCGCGTGTCAACAATCAGAAATTTTACAAATACTCAAAGTATTCACAGTTACGTTCGGCCGTTAAATAGCATGTTCGTTTTTTTTTGTTGCTGTTTTTTGGTTGGATGCCAGCATTTTGAGTCTTTTGGTAGATATTATTTTTGCCGGTTTTCTGTTTGGTTTTCATTTTACTTGATACTTGATATAAATAAGGCGTTCTGTTGGAAATTTTCGGAACAAGGATTGGTTTTATTTTCTTCCTTTCAACGTAAATTTTATTATTATTTTATGATATAAAAATAAGAGTGGCTTTTAGGAAATGTAAAAGGAACGGTCTTGTTGCATTTCATTTACTTTGCAGCGAAATGTCTAGCAAATCGCTGTAAAATGGAATTCAAGTAAGCTTCTTAAGAAGGTTGTGTTTATTTTTTATGTCTTGACCCTTATAAAATTTTGTAAAACCAACGGAGCAAATCGACTTCAGCAAAATAATAGCAATTAAAATTCGTTCGTATATGTAGGAAGTGGCGTAGCTAATTGGTTGATTTGCTGACCCCATGCTTTACAAATATTACGGTTTCAATCGGGTACTTATGATGAATTGATTGCTGAAATTTTTGTATTCCACCTCAAACAAACTGCATGGGCTTGACGGTCAAGAGTGAAGAGGTTACATTTATTTGTATTTTATTTTATTATATTGATTATACTACAATATATACCCAAATATGGTATGTACAGGTTGGTTCAAAAGTTACTAGCTCTCACCAACAAATAGCACAACTAGCTCCAATTTTTATTTTTTTTTTCAAGTTGGTACATTTGTCATAAGAATACATGCAAAGTTACAAGTCATTCTGTCAATTAATTCTTGGTTTACAAGCCATTTGAAGTTGACGTATCGCACACGTTAAAACAAGTTTCTCAGCATAATTTAAGCTGAATAAAACCGATTTCTTGCATCTTTTTATAACTATGGATAAGACTTAAATCTACCACAATGATCCTAAATTGAAACAAGAACGTTTACAGTGGACTGACTGATTGTTCAGCTCCAAAGCAATTAAGAAAACAACGATCAGCAAAAAAGGTTATGACAACAGTTTTTTGGATTGCAAAAGGAATTTTGTTGATTAATTACCTCCAGAAAGGTAAAACAATCAACTCTGATTATTGTAGCAGCCTTTTGGATCAGCTGGATGAAGAAATTCGTGAGAAAATACTTGGTTTGCAGCACAAAAAAATAATTTTTCATCAAGACAATGCAACTGCTTACAAATCTGTTTAAACACTGACAAAATTCAACGAATTAAAGAATGAATTGCTTGAGCATCAACCGTATTCACCAGATTTAGCTTCCAGCGACTATTCTGAAACCTGAAACAATTCCTTCGTGGAAAGCGTTTTTGTCGAATGAAGAAGCTATTACAGCCATAGACGGGTATTTTGCAGAGCTTTCGCAGCAACTTTTCAACCAATTTGTATGTATATATAAGTCAGCATATTTGGTTACTCATACGACATGGGTCACTCATACCTTCAGTAGTGCGCCTAGAGCTATGCTACATACTTATACAAACTAGCATAGAAATGATTGCCAATGCAATCAGACAATAAAGTGGGTGTTTGAAAAGAGCTCATATACTATAGCAGCTGAAAAGAAGGTGAAATAATAAAAGATAACAAAGTAATAAGTGATGCGGCACATATACGCCGTTATAATAGCGCCGCAAAGTAATAGTTTAATCAACAACAACAATTTTTGTATTTGATTCACACATATACGCACATAATATATATTTCCTACATTGTTTACACATTGAAACCACAAACGCCTTGCTATTGCTGCACGTCCTTTCGCTGCCGGTTTTTTCCGCTGGTCTGCTATCACGTTTGGCGCATTGATTTCCTGTTGCGACTGTGATAAGCGACAAGCAAATCGAGCAAGCAGCAGTCAAGTGTCTTTTCAGCAGCGCGCTTGTGTGCCAATTGCCAACGGTATGCGACGGACAGTTGGTTGGCCGCTTTGTCACTGCCACTCTTGTGTTGTTGCGTGACCACTCACACCAGCGCTCATATCCTGTGCAGAATGTCGGTTTTGTCGGCGTCAACGTAAAAGCGGTTTATATTCTTGCTTTTTGCTTATGCTCAGCTACAAAGCTTTTATTATTGTTTCTAACTCAGCTGTTTAAGCAGCAACACGGCCACTGCCTGGCGACATGGTGCTCAAATACACACACACACATACATATATACACACTTTGCTGTTTATTATTGGTTTTGTTTTTTGCGCTTTCTTGCGGTTGTTTTTATTTTTATACACTTCAGCAGCCTATCTCCTTCTCCCCTCCCCGGCGTTCGTTGTTGTCGTCGATTTTTTCACCAAATTGAAAGGAACTTCCTAAGCCGGGATTAGTGTCGGAAATTGTTGAGATTATTGCGCATATTCTGCGGCAAATGTTGCTATCCGTCGGCTGTCGCCTGTTATCTGCCAATAGCTAAACTAGCATGCTCACTCACTCTACTGCCGCACGGTTACCTTTGCGCGCGCGTGTATTTGTAGCCGCTCTTGTAATGCTCGCAGCTCCTGTTGCCATTTATTATACTTTGTTTTCACAGCTGTGGTCGCTGGCAGCGCGTGCTGAGCCTTTTGTATTCAGCGAAATTTTTAATTTTCATCAACTCACGTGCCCACCGATGCCTTCACCACGATTGGCTTATTTTTTTTTTTGTTATTTTCAACTTCCTTTTAGTTTCTTAATTTTTAATGTCGTCTAACCAACGGTACTTTATTATGCAGCCACTTATAAAAAAAATTGCTTAAATTTACATATATATGTTTGTACATTTTTTTCGATGCTATCTTTTGTTGCAGTTACGTACCGTTTTTAGATACAACCTTGGCAATGCCAGTAGCGCCACTTGTTTGGCCATCCGTCTTAATTGAATTCAAAGTTGAAATTTTAAACTTTAAGCAACTTTAAAATTGTGGAAATCACTTAATGCTCTACGTTAGGCGCTCTCTAGCTCTTTGGGTTTGTGCGAAAAAGTGAATTAAGTTGCTCTGTGTTGATTACTTTTGACGAGGGTTGCCGTTTACTGATTTCTTCTACAATTAAGTGAAAACAGTTTGTGTCAAGGATTTAGTAAATATACGCACTTCATTTGTATTTGTGTTTTTTATTTGTGTATGGGGATAAAATCAATAAGGATAAGCGGGAATTGAATTTATTCTCCGCCAGTTCGGATACACTTCTGTAACTGCTTAAGCGATTGGCGTCAGCGAGGTCTTGGTGTGCCGTGTAATATAATTTGTGGAAAATAATTAAATTGATTTTCTGTATTTTCGCATGACTCGCTATAAATTTATTGATTTAATGAATTGTAACAGCGCATTTTGATGAGTGGATTCAAAATTCATTAAAGTGGTGATCTGTTTTCGATCGAAAGTTTTTAATATGTTTATAAGTGGTAAATATTTAGTAATAATTTCAGGGAAAATACATTCTAAGATGTAGCTTATTATTTGGTATTAATTATTTTTTTGAGATATCGATCTGAAATTTTGTTCACGTCTTTTTCTTCGCAAGAAGCTGCTCATTTATCGGAAACGCCACTAGCAGACCATTATAGCATATAACTGACATACAAACTGAATGTTGGGAATCAAGTGTTTGTATTGAAATTTTTTTTATTTGAGGAGATATTTTCATTGCAGCTGCGGTGCAACCGAAGTTAGCGTTATTTCTTGTGTATTTTTATTATAGTATTCTCATTTTCACATATTCGTTTCTTTTTAGCCTTACTATTGATTACTAGAAATGAATTTTGGCATTAGCATTTTTCACCTTTTATTTTACAATTATAAGTTTTACGTGCTGTTGTAATACGTTCGTCTCGGGAATGGCAAAGCATTGCATCCCTAATATGAGGTACAACAATTTTTGCGATTGCGAAATTACGTCTGTGTTAGATGCATTCACGTTAATGATAGAATATTTAGTACTAGTACTTTTAAAGAAAGGCAATAAGAAAGCCTTCTAAAATCTCTAAACGAAATGTCAGAAAAGACTCTATGGATGCCCTCCAGTTTTACGTAAGAAATGAGAAGGAGCTTAAAAATATGGATTAATTTGATAAGCGGTAAGTGGTTTTTGGACCGAAAAATTCATTTAGCTTAAAATAAAAATAAAAAAACGACGAAGACCTCAAGGTAACATAATGAATTTAAGGCTTCACATCCTGCCAAAAAAGTGCAAAGGGTAATCTTACGAAATATTTCGATTTACTTCTCATTTGTTTCAGAGCAGCATGCCTGCTTCCGCACGTTCACCAAATACAAATTGTTATGTGTTTGTATTTGTATTTGTAGTTGTATGCTGTAAGCTGATGTAAGGCCTATTCTTTGTAATTTCCTTTAATGTCATACTTTCTTTGTTTCCACTACAATTCAGTTGTGCAGCATACCCCAAAAGGCTTCCGGTTGAATTATAGTTTTCTTTCTGTTGCGCTTGTCTTTTATACGCTACTGCTCACTACCGTCTCCATATATGTATTTATGTATATGTGTATATGTGTGTATTTACGTAGCGACGCGCTTAACATAAAATATGGGAAATAATAATACAGCTGAGTAGTTTTGATCATCGATGCCATTTATTTGCGAGCAACATTCGATTGTGTGAGGATTTCGAAATGTACACAAATATTAAGGTCAGCAAAGATGAGCTGTGATGTAGGTGAGGTGGATAGAGGGAACACAAAAGGTTGCAAGAAACAAGAGAGTGTACAGAGCTTTGTATTTTGCTAGATTTTGTTGGTTACGTCAGAGCCACGAAACAGGAAATTGTAAAACCTTAAGCTGTATGCTTATGTCAGAGTGTGTGTGTGGCTTAGGGTCAGGCATAACAGGGAGGTAAAGTAGGGCACGATTTAATGTTTTCATTTGCACGCTGCAACTGTCCAAGGTAAAGAACTTATAGATTGAGAGATTGAAGCTGTAATCCTCGCTTTCAATTTGCGAATAAGTTGAGGTGGAATAAAAGTTTATCGAAAAAGTAGAGACACAGATATTTTTCTTTGTTTTCTTGGGTTTTTGTATGGGTAAGAGTGACCAAAATTTGGGAGAAGCTTTTCGTTGCTGCGGGTGAAATTGGCGTAGCTACTTAAATGAGCGAAATTAGTCAAGAAATCAATTATTGGGAGCACTCTATGTATAACTTGCATATATACATATTATTTTTGCCACAATCCGCCTACAAGCTTAGCTCCGCCAGAATTAAAACGCTTGCGGTGTTCAAATGCGCTTAGCCGCTCAATAAGGTGAGCGCTGATAATCAAATTAATGCAGCAGTTTAGCCAACGCTTAGACAGCTACACTCTAAAATACGCGCAAATCAACAAAGTCAGGAAATACGGGAAAGCCACAATTGAAATACACTCGCTGTGTGCTCTGGCGTATGCGTAACCTGCTTATGTGGCTTAGAAATGTATGTGTAGGTAACAGCAATGCTCTCACGGCAAAAGTAAAATGAAAAGTAAAGACAAATACAATAAAAACAAAGGTGGAAGGGTAAGTTGCGTCTCAAGTGCAGTCAACTTGGAGCTGAGCAGCTCATCTTACACCTGAGTGCCTAAGCTCTTTTAAACTAATTTGTCAGTGTTTATTCATGGCAGGTTATAACTTCAAGTGTCTGTTTGAGTGTGTCTGTGTGTGTGCGTGTGCATGTAAGTAAAGGTGTTGGCTAAGCATATGTAAGTGGCGCATGTATGGTGCAATGCTATAAATATACGTAAAGCGTAAATCTTTTTTAAAGAAACGAAATTCGGCAGTTACCTGCGGTGTGTCATTTGCGAGCTTAGAAAAAGTAAGAGAGCGGAGAAAATTTTAAGCAGCGAGAAAATACTTTAAAAAGCTAAAAGAAGCCAAAAGTTTTAGCAAAGTAAAAGTGTTTTGCATAAACACGAATATTGTTGAAGAAGCAAGCAAAAGTTTGCTTAAGTAGCGTTATCTTTGAAAAACTGAAAGGAAGAAGAATGACATGAAGAAGCGAATTACTAGCTAATAACAAAATAGTAAATATACGTAGAAGCCTTCACAAAATTTTAATTAAAACCTAAAAACAAAACCAAAACAAGTAAAAACGTTAACTTCGTGTGCACCGTAGCTAGTATACCCTTAACAAATGGAAATGTTTTCAACTCCAGAACTTGATTTTGATCGATCGGTATATTTGGACATTGTAGCGTTGCCTTGGATAATAACTCATGCGAAATTTTGTGAAGATAACTTGTCGAATAAAAAAGTTTTCCATAATAGAGCTTGAACTGATCGTACAGTTTGTATGACAGCTAAAAACTTTAGCGGTGTGATAGCAACAATTCCGACAAATGTGCAATTACTTACAGAGAAAAGGATGTGTGCAAAATTTCAGAGCGGTATCTCAAAAACTGAGTAACTAGTTCGCTAACATACAGACAGATGGGCAGGCGAACATGGCAAATCAACTCAGCTCATCACGCTGATCTTTTATGTATATATATTATAAGGTCTCTGACGTTTCCTTCTAGATGTAACAAACATCGTGGCAAACCTAATTTACCCTGTTCAGGATATAAATTTACGAAATGTGAACATACAACTTGCGCCCATAACAAAGCATATTAAAAATAAGAAGAAAAAAAATTATTTCTTGTATTTGGAATGAAAAATTTAAACCAAATTTTTAAGCGTTTTGAACTTTTGAATCGATAAAACGTGAACGATAAAAAAGAGAGTTGAGTTTGTCACCTGTCAGAGAATTTAGCTTGTGATAAAGAAAAAACCAGCAGTAAATTTGTGAATAACTCTTATATTATTGACAATACCAGCAAATATACTTTTAACTTTGACAGCTAACGGTATATTTTCAGCATTATTATTGGCAAACAAACACAAGATGGTGAAAATAAATTGAAACCCCCTTCGGCAGAAGGTATACAGTAAAACATTTTATAGCCGAAAGGCAATAAACACCTGGGCTGAAAGCTGTCAAAATCAGCCGTTTAAAATAGCAAACGCACAGACTGACAATAACAACAGCAACAATGTAACGGTGAAGTGTTGTGTAAATTTGCAATGACAATAAGTCGCCAGCTGTGACAGTGTTGTTAATTTCTTGTCAACGTGTCAAATTTAATTTTTGCTGCGTCATAAATTCGGCGCTGAGCGAAGGTACGCACTTCTCAGGGGTCCTGGACGACAAAATAAACACAAACATACACCTGTGTATGTGTGTTTGTATATGGCAGTGTTTCGTTCATTTTGGGTCGCCTCGCTTCTGCATCACGAGTTGTCAAAGTCACACCGAGCTGACACTTTCATACATTGTTCACTGCGGATGCATCAAACTACAAGAACAACAACTGCTTGAGTGTGAATTGGCGAAAATAAATGGAAAGAAATGATGACAACAACAACACTAAAAATGTCTATAATTGAACGTATGAATTATTTTCACCTAAATAAATGTCATCATAGCGCTCGCCTTTCTCTCGATCGTTCTCTCGCTGATGACGCTATTGACACTGATGTTAACACATTGTGAAGCCAAGTAGACGCGACGCGACGCGATGCTTGTTTGTTTTCATGTTTCTTCTTCTTTTAATATGACAGTGATGGCGTAAAGCATTATATCATTCTGAGTTGCCGAGCGCATGCGATTTTGAGGGGTAAAAGAGTTAAAACACTTAAAAAATACAGAAAGTACCACTTTGTAACAGTATATAGCGCACAATGCATGCATGTAGCAAAATACATATGTAAACTGTTGTGTGCGCAGTTTTAATGCGCGGAATCATAACTTTATCTGTGTATATTTTTGTGTGAGAGCTTTTAAAGCACATTTCTTTTTACAGATAATTGATACAAATATTGCACTTGCACTTTGTGTGCATAATACTCTCTACAATCCTCTACACTGTTGCACTAAATCTGAAAATCACTGTGTGCTATGTTGAAATCGTTTTTTTAATTTACAAAGTAAGCCTCTTACATAGTAAAAACATTAATCTACTACATATACTTTGAGAGTAGTGTTAGTGTTAGTAGTGTTTTTATTTTCAACCATAAAGTTTATTAAGGTTGGGTTTTTGTGGCTGCTGGCCGATCAAAGACCCACATTTGGGCAATAGCTTAAGCCATACATAGGTATAACTAAATCTGTGGCCCGCATTCGCATTCCACGGAAAACGTTTTTTAAGTTCTTTCTAGCCGAGTTGATTTATATAAATAACCTTCATGTCGAATTAACATTACTTAATAAGAAAAAAAAACTTTTATATAGAAAATGATCAAGATTTTGCTCGGTCAGTTTGAATGTCAGCTATAGGTATGCTATAGTGATCTGATCCGTACAACATATTTGAAGATTGCAGCATTCACTTAGACAATAATTCATGCGAACTTTTATGAAGCCATCTCGTCAAAAAAAATAGTTTTCCATATATGAACTTAATTTGGATCGTGTTGAAAATTTCACAGCGATATCTCAAAAACTGCGGGACTAGTTCGTGTATATACAGACAAGCAGGCAGTACATGGCTAAATCACCTCAGCTCGAAATGCTGATTTAAATGAAGTCTATTTTTATATATAGGGCCTCCGAAGTTTTCTTCTGGGTGTTACAAACTTCGTACTAAACTTAATATACCCCGTTCAACATATATGGTATATGCATATAACACCTAAAAACTTAAAAAACAAAAGATAATATTGTAATTAAAGAAAAGAAAACGAAAGGAAATTTCGTATGTTTCTCATGCCTCTCATGGCTCAATGAGTGTTTTATGGACTTTGCGTCTATTCAAGCAAACAATCCTTTTCGTTGTGCAAAAGAGGTTGTTATGAACAAAAACTATAAACAAATCTTGAAATGATCTCTAGTAGGATATATATTTTATCAAAATTTGAGTGTACAAAAACTTTGCGCAAGAGTATATGATCGACCGATTCACCGAGTCTCAAATCAATGCAAGCGATAACAAAATTACACGACCGAAAAATAAAATTGCCTCCGCATTTCAACTATTTTTGGTCTAATCTGGCCACCTTTTTCGAGTTTCATACCTCCGAAGCATGACAGATGGGAGAAATTTGCCAAGATTGAGTAATTTTTTGAAGCGAATGGCAAGTTGTACGACGTAAATTTTATTGAAAAGTTGGTAAGTCGCTGTAATCGCTTATCGAAATCGATGGCAAATATGGTGAATAAACAAAAAAATATTTTTTTTTCAATACGGACTTTTCAGCTCATGTATTATTACGATATAACGACAATATTTTGTATTTATATTTTAGAAGATGTAAATTAAGTGAATGGGTTTACCTACAAAACTTTTGCACACTAAGAAAACGATTTCTTTAAAAAATTTGCTACGTAATTCGTTTCACTAATCTACTGTTATAACTACTTAATTATGCACTTCGTTCATAAACAATATTATAAAATCTTTGTATTTATCTTTGCGTTTCTTTCCCTTACATGTTTCCTTTCATTGTGATTTACGTGTATATTTTAAGCTTATTTCTGCTCTCCCCTTCTAAACTTTTAGTACATTCGTTTTTTCTTAACGGTTTTACGCTTGACGAGTTCATAAAGTACCTCATTAGGGGAGAGATCTACAAAGTACGAAATACTAAGGGTGAATACTGTGTACTCTTGTGAGCTTGTTGGCAAATACTTTTTTACAGTTAGCAAACGTGTCATATACTCGTATATTAATGATGTTTCGAAGTTAAAACGCAAATATGTATATATGATGACTCAATATACAGTTATTTTTAACTTTTTACCATATGGGAATATATATTAGGTACAAAAAGTAGATATATTTCACACAGATTTCACAAATATACAATGTTTAAACACAGACCTAGAAATACAAAATACAAAATAATCAGTTTGTAAACAATTTTGAGATCTTCGGTTTTTGAGAAATATTAAATGTGACCAAATTATGAACTAGAGCTTTCATTGTGTCCTTCATGCGTTTGAAATGCAGCGCCGAGAAGCTAATATCGCTCACAGTCACACCGACGATGTTTGTTGTATACTCGTAATTGTCTTCACTCGTTTGATTTCTGGTCTCTCTGACCGCATATTTTTATAAGTGCTTTCGTTTTGATTTTCCAGCAATTATGGCATGCAAAATTGTTTCGCATCAACCGTTGATGATAGCAGACTTCTCACCACAGCTTTAATTTATTGAGGTTATACACGAATGTCTTACCAAACAGATTCAACAGTAAAACGCACAATAACTTAGAAGAAGCGTTGGCGACCAAAACAGCAAAATGTTGAAAAAGAGAACCAAAGCAAGACAAGCAATGAATAATCGGATTCGCAGAGTGAACGAGCAATAAAAATCATGCAAAGAATTTGCCACAGATTTGTATGAAATAAAATGGCGAAATTAGTTGCCGGCATTGCAGCCCACACACCAACGAAGGAATTGCGTGAAAAGTAGCGAATGCACGAATATAGATAGACAACAATTATGAAAAATGTGAGCGAAATTGGGGAATAAATATAGAAGATATAAATAAATTTGTATAAAAATAAATTTATTAATAGCAATATAAGGTTGTGAGGATATGTGTGTTGTATGAGCGCATGTCTGTATACACATGTGTATCATGTAACGGGAAAAAATTCAACATACAACAAAACGCTGGGCAGTCAAATTAAATTGTGAAATAAAAAATTATTGCCTATGGGCAATACTTAACAATGGCGTCGTAGCGCTGACGCTGACTTTGAAGCCGACGGCGACGTTTATGAGGCGTGTGCGCAACGCCGCGGGAAGTTTCTTAACACATGAAAATAAATAAATTTCGAAATAGCAAAAACAACAAAACAAAACATTAATGCTAAGAATCTTTTCCAAAGTTTTAGCATATTTCTTTCCAACATTGTTGATTGCCAAAAGTCAACGCACACACACACACATGCAAACCAAACATATGCAGCTGATAAGGAAATTGATGCAGGAAAAATTTTTTAAGCAGAAAAACTTTGTTACAAGAAAGTTGCAAATTGTAGCAGAAACTCTGTCACATTGCGCTTATAGCGTACGATGTATATATGTGGCAACAATAACAACAACGTCGCTTTGAACTCAATGAAAACAAGCATATACAGGGTGCTTGCGGTTAATAGACACAATTTGTTATTTTCCCGCAGCGAAATGAATGAAAGCATTCGTAACTTTTTATGCACGTGTGTGTGTGTGATTGCGGATTCATGTGTGGGTGAGTGGGTGCGTGTGGTTGATTTCTATGGCCGGTCGCTAAGATTTGCGTTTGTATGGGAATGGGCACATCTAAGCTGAAACGAGATTACACTAATTTACTTGCAAATACTTAACGACAACGACAACGACAACAACAACAACCACAGACGCAGCAGCAGCAACAAAAAAAAAAAATTTCATCAGCAGCAAGAAAGAAACAAAAAAAAAACAAAAAATAATAACCACAAATAGCAAAGGAACAATAAATACAACAAAATAAAACCAAAGCAATAACAACAACAACATTGATAGAAATAATAACAACATAAATAATAACAATAACAACATAAATAACAATAATAGTAACAAAAACAAGCGAAATAAAACCAACAGCAACCACAATAATAATAACATTAGCAACAACAACAATAAAAATTCTCGATTTACTCGGTCTAATCGCCAACAATTCATTTACTGTTGTTGTGCGCCCACTTCTACTACAATCTACTTTTACAGTTAGATGCATTACTTTGTTGTAGCTTCGCCACCGCCGCGTGCGTGCTTCAGATAATTTGTGATTTTCCACTTGTTTTGGCAATTAAACTGGCAGTTTGAAGCGCGCGAGCAAACGCTGCCATTTGTTTATGCACCACTGTTACCTAACGTGCTTGTTGTTGTTGTTTGCGGTTGATTTTTGACTTTTTCTTGGTGATTTCCTTCCAGCTAGCCGGCAAGTTATACAGTTGTCCGTCCAGACAGCCATCATTTACGCTTGACTAATGCTAAGCTAGCCTTTATTGCTGACAGTTTGTGTTTGACAGCGTGCTGAATGGCTGCGGTCGGTAGCTGCTACTTGTCTGACTGCTGCTGCTGCATAACGGCTTACTAGCTTTTAGGCAGGTATGTTTGTATAGTTTCATTGATTGGACGTGGCATCGTCGGTGTTTGTGGTTGGTTCCTTTAAATATCGCTCACTGATGGATGATGTTGACAGCCTCTCTGTTTCGTGCTCTTGAATGCGGAATTTATATACTACAGTATTTAGTGAGACGTGTACTTATGAATAATATGTATGTATATTGTATAAGTTTCCGAGTAAAAGAAATTATTTGAAATTTTTGTGTCCTGTGGTATTTCATTTCAAACATTTAATCGCTTAAAAACAAAAGTATTGTAGTAAAAAAGTAATACAAAAGGTAGTAGTTGTACAACAAGATTTCGTAAATATTTCTCAGTAACAAAGGGAGTAGAAGGAAAATAGCCTGAAACAAGGCAAAACGTTAACTTTGGTTGCGCCGAGGCTATGATCTTTACGCAAACTTGATTTTGAACGGTTATTTGTTATAGCAGCTATATGCTATAGCAATCCGATCTGAACAATTTCTTTGGATATTACACCATTGCTCTAAGTAATAACCCGGGTTAAATTTCTTAAAGATATCTTGTCAAATGAGAAAGTTGTCTAAACCAGGAAATGAGTTTGATCGTTCAGTTTGTATGTTTGTTTGTATCACTCAAAAACTGAAGGACTTGCTGGCGTATATAAAGACAGACGGACATGGCTAAATCGACTCTGCTATTAAGTTTGCCACGAAGTTTGTAACACCCGTATAGAAACGACGGAGACCCTATACAATTTTTTATTAGGGGTCTATTTTTCCCAATTTTTTTATATTTTTTATGATAGCAAGAAAGTTTGAACAGCTTGTTTCTTCAGTATAGGTCACGATTTATCAGCCAACTGGGAGCTGCTGATTCTATAATGTAGTGATATCCTTGATCCTAAACGATTTTGACCCATACAATTAGAGTCTCTAAGTTTGTACCGACTCCACTTTCAGAAAATGCTACGGCTTGTCACGACCCTTGCCAAAACTCGCTAGGATATATCTCATTTGCACTGACGTCATACTATACGAGTACAATTCTTGTATGTTTGTCATGTGCTAATTTTCACAAATATTGAGGTTGGCTGTATCGTGTTTGGTAGTGCGGCCAAGCTACATATCAAAACAGCTCAAGTTGTGACCTAAGCAAGACCACATTTATTATCTAATATTGGAAACTCAACTTAACTTAAAGATACAATTTTATTTATTATTTGAATACAAAATTGAACAACCGCCTTCTACAAATGGCTGCCACAGGGTATCACCAACAACATGACAAATTATTATATTATATTTGCATTCAACATAAAATCAACGATTATAATTATTGAGAAGTGGCTTCACTTTTTACAAAATTAATTCAAAAAAATAAATCCTTTCAAACTTGAAATATCTTATTAGGTATTTGCATTAGGGTGGGTAAAAAAAACGAATGTTTTTTGGTTTGGTTGATAAACACCTCTGAGAAAGGCTCTCCAAATATGTATGTGCTCTTACTTATAACGGAAAGTTTCTCCAACTAACGGTTTTCTATTTTATTTTTCATTTTGTTAGATAGAAAAACTCGTATCTTGCTTCCATCTTTGAAAAAATATCTTGCTTCATAGATTTTGTAGGAAATTGAATGTTGTACAAAATGCTCTTTTACGATGTTTTCGTAAACCCAACTATTTAAAATTTATTAAAAGTTGAAGTTTGACTATTTTACCTGTAGATTATAAAAAAAGAAAATTTTTGGACAAATAAAAATTTTTTTTACTTCCAGATTATTTTTGGTTTAAACTCTATATTTATATAAAAATTACCGAATGTGACGGTTTTTGACTCAAAATTTATTTTAACGCTTATGCTTTCCATGTTGTCGCTTAAGACTTTTTTTTTAAAACTCCAATAATAAGTCCAGAAAGAGGACTCTCCACAGCTTCTAGAACACTTATCAAAAACGATAATACGATAATGAAACGAACGATATACGAAATAAAAATTTTAACTCGTAAATTTACTTTAAAACTGAGCGGGCCGCCTCTAGATGTTAAAAAAATTTTTTTTTGTCCAAAAATTTTCTTTTTTTATAATCTGCAGGTTTTACCCTCAGGCTAAGCAAAAAAACATATTTTTTTTTCGCTCCACCCTAATATATATATATGTTTACATTTTATACATGTTTGTGTTATTATTGCTCAGAGCTTCATTACCATAATAATAATGCGGAAGTCAGCGATTTTGCTCAGAACATTGACCTACGATGATTTTCTAAGCTTTTGCCTATAAACTCGCACATTCCGGGAAAAATGTGTTGCTCAAAGTTAAAGCATTTCAATTTGTTGTAGAATTTTAGAACAATTTATTACACCACCCCAACACACTCGGATTCACTTACACCATGGGTCACAGGAAACAGCGAAGCCCATAGTGATTGGGTTGGAAGGCGGCTATCTGCTGTTAGTTGTTTGTGCTCAGAAATTTCTGTGATTAAATTCTTTGTCGCAGATAAATCTGTAAGTAACCAACGCGTTGGTAGGATCAGAGTCACCCAGCAACCTAGTTGATTGAGCATTGAAATTTGTTTTTTCGGCTTTGCTTTTTCGGATTTGGTTTTTGTTGTTATGTTGGTGAATTTGCATTTCAAATACAGCACAAATGCTTAAAGCGAAGGAGATTATAATTTGACAAAGTTCGCATTTCTACAAAATTATTATGGATTTTTGGACGTGGTGAAATTAAAGCACCTACTATGTTTGTAGATTGATGCCGTTTACATATTTCTTTAAATATTTAGAAAGATTTTAATTTTTTGTAATCAGTATGCTTATATATACTGTGCTGCTTTTTTAAGACGTATTACAAGTATTTCTAAACTATCTTTCGAATTTATATCTCAAAAACTATGCGACTAGTTCGTGTATATACAGACAGATCGTCACGCTGACCGTTTATATATATATTTATTGGGTCATATATGTATATACACTATTTTTTTTGCCTAGCCTGGTAAAATTTGTAGATTATAATAAAAAAAAAATTTTGGAAAAAAAATTAAAATTTTTAATCTACAGGCCCACTTACTTTTAAAGTAAATTTCGATTAAAAATTTTGATTTCGTAAATAATTTTTCATAAGTATTCTAGAAGCTGTGGAGAGTCATCTTTCAGACCAATTAAAAGTTATCAACTTTAAAAAATTTTTGTGGTCATTATTGGAGAAGTAAGCAGAAATTTTAGCGATAAGCTTCTTCTTATTCTTCTTTAGCACTACAACTGTGAGTCAGTCTTGGTCGAGAAAACCAAAAACTTTGCAAGTGCACACAGGTCGCCGTGTACTTGGCCTTTACATTGGATGGGTGTATATGGTCAAGAATCTTTGAGTGTATTTTGTCTTGCCCTAGATCACTACAAGATCACCCTGTTACGCTTCTTATTCTAGGCTGGAAAAAACTACGCTGATTCTGCTATGTTGGTTGTTAAGGGCTATGATGTCAATATCACTTATGCACTACAGTAGCATTGTACTTTAAGAGTAGACAGTACCATTGCTTTTGGCAATATATTGAAGAAGCCGCACGAGTGACAATCACGCTGCCTAACACCTAATCTGGTATCGAATGACTCGCAGGGATCCTTCTCGATTCTAATAGAGCTGATGGTTGTGCTCAATGTCTTTTTGCATAGCTGTATGAGTTTTGCAGGAACGCCAAATTTAGACATGATGCCCAAAGCGACTTTGAAATCGACAAAAAGGTGATGGGTGTCGACCTGTTTGTCGAAGGTCTTCCCCAGAATTTGGCATATAAGAAAATTTGGTTTATGGTCGATTTGCCAGGTCTAAAGCCATAGTGATAAGTTAATAAAAAAATGGTTGTGTTGAGAATTCGGATTTCTAGCGAAGATGAGGTTTTTCGCTCTAGGAAGTGTGAAGGAGCTACTAAGAAAGTCAAGTGAGCACCGCTAAATAATGTAGGGAGCTTAAAGAGTAGAACCGCTGTAGTAGTCAGTGCAAACCTACAACCTCACAGAATGTTCAAAATGCAAGCCAACAATATTATACAAATGCTGTTTACTGAGTTCCTAAGACAGGGAACAATGCAATACATGTAATATAGGACAACTAAACTTATTTGATTAAAAAATTACCTGCAGATATATTTAGTAACTTAGCTATTTGGTGAACGTATCAAGCGAAACTCTTTGATAAAGTTGTAGTCTAACGTCTTTTAAGATTCTCTGACTATTTCAATTATTAAAAAATTCATTAGCAGCATCGACATTTTTTGGACATTAATAAAGCTTAGTAAAATAGAAAGTTTAGCAAAGTAACAAATTAATGCTATAAATAGCACACTTGACCTTTATGGTCCAGTTATGGTCTACAAATTACATTGCATTATAAAACTCAGCCAGTTCATTAAATAAGGCAATTAACGACATTTTACTTAAAGAAGTTACTGAATTTAATTTATTTCACATAATCATATTTTATGCTGCCAAGTATATATATATGGTACAGTGAATAACAGTTCTACCAACTGGCACGCATTCTATTGCTTGTTTATATATGTGCCCATGCACTTATCACCGAAGCGCTATAACCGAGAAAACTTTTATAAGTAGAAAATAAGTTAGTAAGATTATAAAGTTTCCTGCGGTTGCATTTTCTTGGCTTGGCTTTGCGGTTCGCCGCTGCATGTGCAGTTGCTGCCAAAAATTTGATGTCAACGGAGAGTTGTACTGGCGCTTACAAGAACCTACATATGTATTTGTATATATGCATTTATATTTGTATATGCGTATGCACTTGTGGTGATACGAAATTGTATGAAATATCCGAGAAATAAAAGATAAATGCGAGTATGAAAGTGCACGCGTATGCTTTTTGAAAATTTATAAATACTAACAAAATATATATTTGTATAAAAATTCACATATGTACATGCAGATATTATAAGGTGTCCGTTTTTTTCCAAATTCATGCTTATACACCAAATGACCTGAGCATTCATACGAGTGATTTATACATTCTATGTTGCTCATACGACATGGTGTACTATACCAATACAGTACATTACAATATCAGTTTTTCAAATTTTAAAATTATTAGCTTTGAAAAAAAAAAAATGATTGCAAAAGTTAAAAAAATTTATAAAATATGAGTATATTGGAGAAGTAAAATGTTTTAAGCGCTGTTTAAATTGAAAATTAAGAGCTTATTTATGTTGGAACTTTTTTTAAGGCAGAAAAGTTAATTTCGGGGGCTTATGCAAAAAAAGCCATTAGCTTGGGTAAAAAAAGGAAACCCTAATATACATAAACATTGACATCTATGCAAAATATCGCACACTCGGCCAATAAATTTATTTCGCTGCGAATTTTATCTGTCAACGACAAACTTTTTCAGATGGTAAGCGATAACTTGTCACTCTGTAAATACACCATATTAACCACATACACCATAAATATAGCAGCAATCATTGTGCAAGACACCGCAATATTTTAATATTGCAAGCGCGTGTGTGTGTATGTATTTGTGCAAATGCATTGCCGAGTGTTGTTTCGCAGGAAGGAAGTGTGAACACGCGCGCTTACATGTGTTTCGTAGGCAATATGATTGTAATAAACAAAATATTTGTTGCACAAACTTTGACTCTGTGAATAAATACTGAAAATTTAATAAACATTTAACAAGCTGAGAACGTGTTGTTTATTTTTATTTACACTTTTTTTGGCTATTACTTTTGAAAGCAGTTCGTTATCGATTTGTGTTTACAATTTTCCGAATTGTAGTTGTTGTTGTGGGTTGTATTTCCAAGGATATTTCAATATTGAGGATGTATATTTTGCGCGGTTATGAAGTGTGCCACTGATTCGGAAGATTGAACTTTTACATTAATAATTTACAGAAGGCAAATTTTAAATTTTTTCACAGATGGAAATTTGATAAGTTGAGAATTTTTAAATAATTTTTAATATACTTTGCTCTTGAAATGTAAGTGAAAAGCGGAATAAATCTAGAAAATTAGTTGAAGAAAACAATTTTAAATATATAATATTTTATGTATTTTTAAAATAATAAATATTTGCCACGTAATTTATATTATATAATAAATTGATTGTCAATGTTAGGCGCTAAGATATTTAAAGTGAACAAAATTATTTTTTCATTCATTATTTAAAGATGTAGGTGGTCCTCTTTATGTTAAATAAAGTGTTACATATCTCAATATACATATATAATATAATATATAATCTCGCCAGGAACATTTAATTTTGATAGGAATATTCTAATATGGATTTTTTTTTACAAACAGGTGGCAACCAACTTTTAATATATAAATGTTCCTTAAATATTTTTTTATATCAATATTTCATTCGAGAATTTGCTTTTACAAACAGGTGGCAATCCTGCTCTAGTATACTTTCATTCGAACTCATTATATATATTATTTGTTCAACTAAACAAACTTGGTTACCAAGTTTATAAAATATAAATAATTTGATAAAATTATTTGAACTATACTTTAGCAAAAAGGTGGCCACCTCTACAAAAATATCTCTGACAAAACTCATTTTATGAACTAATTTTGTTTGATACCCATATATTAATATTAAGTAATTTTTTTTTCAATTTTATTAAATTAAATATTTTACACAACTGGCAACCCTTCTCGAAAATATTTTTTTTTAGCTACAAATATTTTTAAACCTTTTAGGTTTGTCATCCATATTATAATAAATTATCCTCCAAAAATTTATAGAATTTAAAATATATAAATAGGTGGCAACGCCCGTTAGAAATTCATTGGAACTCTATGCACTATTATGCCTTATTATTTTTAATTTCATATTTAAATGATTCTTTACATTATTAAATAAAATTGTCATCAGGTGGCAACGTTTGTCGAAGTGAAGCTTGTTAAGTCACAGTAGGGAAATCCATCGACTGCCATAAAATCGTGATACATAGCCAAGTGTTGTGCCGAACGTACTACAAATATATATGTACATATATAGTCCAGTCAATTTAGACCTTAAATAAGGAGGAAGGTTACAATAATTTATAATAAGCTAAAACTCAGTAATATTGCTCAAAATATAATTATAAACGAAATCTCAAAAGTCTTCAACGTTCCGGTGTGTGCTAAAAATTGGCACGAGGTCAAAGATCAAAAAATTAGTTTTTCGCGATTTTCAGCTAAACTTTCCTAAGACAAAATTGTAGATCACAAATATCTACAGAAACAAAGATCACAAAGATCTACAATTTTCAATCGTGAACGAAACTTAAAAATAACGGTTTTATTTTATAATATATGTTATATACTGCCTACGTATTCTTTAATTTAGGGCATACTTGTGGAAAACCAAGCAGGAAAAACTTTTTACAACTTAATATGTATTGATGTAAATTTACTTCGTACTTGGCAATTCAGTGGTCAAAACTGGTTAACAAAAACAATAACACTAAAAAAGAAAAATAACATAACCGAATAGTTGCAAGGAATGAAAGAAATGCAAATTCAAGTTACACTTGAAACTTTAAACGAGCAATAACAGAATGTTGTGCGAGAGGACAAAGGAATTGTAGTGAAGAAAGGCACAGGAAGAAATGCAAAAAATGTGAGTAAAGCAAAAGAAATAATAGAAAATTAAATAAGCAATGAATTGAATTAATTTGCTGTTGACGACAACCGCTGCTGCTGCTGGAACTGATGCTGCTGCTGCGATGCACTGGTGGTCATATCGACTTAGATGAAGGAACCATATATGTATATATACAGTATTTAGAGCTTCTTGCGGTAGGTGAGAAAAAAACTAAACGAGGCATCATGAATGCCGCATCTGTCTAGCAGGCTCAGGATAAAAAAAATATATATAAATATTTCCCTTTAATAGAAAGCTCACAACAATTTAATTTTCGTTTAAAACTCCGTTAGTCCACATGTAACTAGAGTAGAGACTAGTCTCACAATACATCGATTTGCTACTGAGATATGCTCACTATACACACTATGCTGTGTTTGCGTTCGTAAAAGCAGAACCCTTACTTAAAGACGGAAGGTCAATGTCACAGCTCTATAGCTTCACAGAAGTTTATAGCTCATCTTACTTAAATTACATAGCCATTTCTAGATATCTTATGCAACAAGAAGTCAATAAAACATTAATATAATATAAACTCAACAAATCCTATTTGTAACTAGTAGTGAAACTACTGCCAGAACTCTCCGATTCGGTGTTGGCTTATGCCGCCTATACTCGCGCAGTTTATTGTGTGTTGGTCAAAAATGCAGAAATTTTTTGCATAAACTCGGATAGACAGTAAAACTCAGAAAGGTATAGCTTCTTCTTCATCTTACGTTTTGGCGCCGTAATTTGTGATTTTCGTTTGCACTCTTCTTCTTTACGTATCCTTACAAGTATATACTCCTTAAGTCTAACAGCGCTCTCCATTTCATATTGATTTTGTCTTTGGTCGTCTTCATCTTTTGTGGCGCCGTCGCCATATGACTTCCGGCAGCTAATCGTATTGAACCCAAAAGCGTTTGAGTGGCAGCTTAATCCATGTACACACACAAACAGCAGTCAGACACTAACGAGTAAAAATAATGCATTTGGAAATATCGATATATTTTTGCGCTTACATATTTTACATATACATACATATGTATGTACATTTATATACATGTATATACGTACAAGTATGCAACTGTATAGATTTGTGTGCATTGTTGTTTGTGCCTGCCAAAGGCAGTGCTATCGTCGACAACAACAAGAAAGACGAAAATTTGCGCAACTTAAAACACAAGTAGATTTTATGCAAATATTCTCTCAGCCAGTCAAGAATACTCACTCGAAAATATTTCCAGCCATTGAGGCAATGAATTTGCACAAACAATTTTGAGCTCAAGTGAGGTAGAATTTGATTGCTTTCTTTTTTGGGCAAATTGTAGCTGTGTGCTCAAATCATGAATATTTAAGCCATAGTTAAAGGCACTATGTAGTGTGCTACATTTGTAAGGAGGCTAAACTATTTAAGCTTTTGGGTTGGATACAAGTATTACTACCGTTATATTATCATTATTACTTTAAAGTTCAGTTTTTTCTTTTTAAAATATATTTTATTTTTATGTGATATTCTGATGAATATATTGTTAAATTCATGATAAATTAACTAATATTACACTACGAGTAAATCGAAACAGCAATATTTTTTAGCGAAAAATTCGACTGTTATCGACAACAGTGCCACCTGGTGCTTTTATCTTTTCCCTTCATTTTCTCTCAACATATTTTAGAACTGAGACCAATTGAACCTTAAAACTAATTTAGGATAAAAACCACCGTATAATTTTAAACACAGAACGGTGACCTAAAATTTCCAAAAACAAAAAACAGATGTTTAAACTGTTGGTCAGAAGTCGTGCACTTAACAATTTTTGGTTTTTATGCACATAACTTTGAAGAAGATGATGAGAGGTCTTGCTATATTTTGTCAATAATTTGTATATTATTATAGTCGGCAAGCTTTCATTGTGACTAAGTTAGACAGGTGGCTACCGTAATATACAACAGTTAAGTCAATTCCATTTGGTACTCAGGTTTTAGCATTTAATATAAAATAAATCATTAATTTTTTCTTTTTGTTAAGATGGCAACTCTGTTTTTAGTATTTTTTTTATTTAAGCTTTATTTAACATATTTCTCAGATACAACCTCCGATATCTGTTGAATATTTATATCTGAAAAATATTATATTATAATTTGTTGGGCGGATGGCAACCTTTTATAATGGTTTCAAAATATGGTAGATATGCTGATACATTCAGCAAAATGGTTTCGGTGATTGTGACTCTTTAGGAAATATAATTACTTTAATCTTTTAATGTCACAACTATTGGTGTGGCAACTCTGGAAAATATTTTCATATTTGCGCTACATATGCTGGTATTACTTTCTGTACAGTAGACTGATGTGTACACTAGAGTTGTATATTGAAAAATACATCTTAATTTACAACTGTAATTGCATAATTAGAATCCAGAAAACCTAACGCTTATAAATACAATAATCATTATATTCGCGATTACTGTTAACGTAATTGTAATCATTACTTTTTTTAAATACTATCACCGTGACCGTAATTACAATAAAGTGATAATAATTAAATTCTGGGTCCGTAATTATTATATACATGAGCACTATTAATATAATTGTAATCATTACAAACTTTGAGATATACTTTATTACTATAACCGCAATTACAAAAAGTGATAATAATTAGATTCTGGGTTTGTAATTACTATATTCGCGATTACTATTAATGTAATTGTAATAATTACTACTTTCAAAACATTTACTGTAAACGTAATTAAAAAAAAATTATAATAATTAAGTATTTGGTCCGTAGTCATTATATTCATGATTATTACTAATGTAATTGTAATCATTACTATATTAAAATACATTACATAATAATTAAATTATTTTATCCAATTACCGTAAACACATCGAAAATAGTAAAAAATACGTGGACAATTAAAGTAATCATAATAATAATATTTGGTCCGAAGTCATTATATTCATGATTATTACTAATGTAATTGTAATCATTACTATATCAAAATACATTACATAGTAATTAAATTATTTGATCCAATTACCGTAATCACATCGAAAATAGTAAAAAATACGTGGACAATTAAAGTAATCATAATAACATATGATCGAATAATTTAAATTTGGCGCTCGGCTATTTAAAGAAGCAAGTTTCTTTTCGGTACAAAAACAATTGTTACACAATATAAGGAGGCATATGTATAATATACATACACACATAACTGTACTTATATTGATACATATGTATATATACTTGCAAGCGACATTTGTAATGAATCGACATTTGCTGCCCAAAGTATTAATAATGTCAGGAACCAAAGCCATTTCGTTAAATTATATATTATTTTCGCCTAAAAAATAGTAATACAATAAAATAAGAGAAACATGCTCACACTATTCGCACACTAACGGTATTACCAGCTTGTCGCGTTGCACATATCGACAAACACTTAATTGGAATTATTGCGCAAAGTTTTCGCTTTGAATGGGCTCATAATTTGTGCCGCGCACACACGCTGGCTAAATATTGAAACTTTTCTATTGAACCGACCAAAAGTTCCGAAAGATTTCCGAGAAATTTATTATGAAATACATAAAAATAAATTGCTAATTGTATACACATACTAGCATATATATCACATATGTACAATACGAGTGCAGACTGAGAGCAGTGAGGATGGACTAAATTGCAGCGAGGCAAATCGGCGTAGTATTCGTATATAGTGCTCGGGGCAGAGGTCAGAGGTCACAGCGAACGAAGTTACATTTACCAACTCTTTCGATTTCTATTATTAACTGTTTAGCTTGTGTTGTTGTTGTTTCTTTGTTCGCTTTACACATTAAACGCAGAAGCTGGAAATAGGAATTTATGTACAAAAACGGCGCCAATGTGGACCCATTCCTTGCTCTTTGAGGCAGCTTGACTACAAGTAAAAACAGTGTATGTATGCATGTGTGTGTGCATTTGCCTTTGTAGTTAACGCAGATCCGCTTATTGACGCCAAACGTAAGCAGCGCTCCTGTGTGGCATAAATTTTGGCGTATTTTATATTCAAAGCAACCGACAACAGCTGGTCTACACAATCCTTAAAGCATATATGAATGAGTGGTTGTTTTTATAAGCATAAAATATACTTGTATGTACATATGTATTTGTGCCTTTGACTTACTGCTACAAGTCATCTACAATTTTCGTCATTATTGAATAAACAATTTGACAAAATTTAAGTGACTGAAAGAAAGTTGTTAAAAAGACAAAAACAAGAAAAACTGTTAACTTCGCCTGCACCGAAGCTATAATACCCCTCTTAGGTGTATTTCTTATAGCATAAAAGTGACCTTAATCTTAATTTTGATCAGTCAATATGCATGACAGCTATACGCTATAGTAGTCCGATCTGAACAATATGTTTGAAAATTGTAACGATGTCTTAGATAATAACCTTTTTCAAATTGTTTGAAGATAATTTGTCAATTTAAAAATTTTCCCATACAAACACTTGAGTTTGATCGGTCAGTTTGTATGGCAGCTATATGTTATATTCGTCCGATATCGACGATTCCGACAAATCAGCAGCTTCTTGAAAAGATATCTCAAAATCTTTGGGAATATATACTTGACATACGTACAGACGGACATGGCTAAGTCGACTCAGTTCATATGTATATACTGTATAGGATGCCCGCAGTTTCTTGCGGGCTATTACAATGTTCGTGACATGCTTGATATACTTTGTTTAGGGTATAAAATTAAAAATAGACAAAAAAGCAAAAAATTGTGTAAATATTGAAAAAATATGGCTAACAGCTTGCCACCGTTATGTATTCCTCGCTGATAAAAGTGAAAAATTTACACTCCCACGTTTTTTTACATCTCATTTGCAAAATATTTACTTAATAAACTTTTAAATAAATGTGACAGGCGCGCATACAAACACTTACACATGTAGGCATACGACTTCACGCTAACGCACACACACATAAAACATCTGCACAGCGAAATATCCGCGCGTTTTTGTTTATGTGTCAAGATTTGCAGCGCAAATTATCATTGAAGGGTTACGTTGACATTCGTTGAAGCCCGGTGCGGTGTGTGTGTATATTTTGTTCCTTGCAACCGAAGTGGTAGTAGAAGGAAGCGCATGATGGTTGGCGGCTGCTTGTGCTCAGTTGAGTTTTATGGATATTTATTGCTTTAATAAAAATGGCGGCCATCACAAGCGTCTACTTTGATTTTCCTTTATACACACATGTTCGAAATATAAATATATTATATATACATATGTTTGTGCGTGTGTCTCTCTTAAGTGAAACATGTCAGGAGAAATATCACCAAAATATGCTGAAAGACGCCTTCGTCCTTTCTCCGAACCAGCTTTCTTCGAAAGAGTTTCAGCATTTGTTGTGGGAAGCGTAGGGTGTACAAGTGCAGCTCGCTCTAAATTATATACACATGCATATGCTTTTATGTTATTTTATCGTCTGTGATAAAGAAGTGTGTTTAACAAACTGTCTTTAAAGCCTTACTCGTATATTTTCACTAGTGATTTGAGCTGTACAATTTTTTCGGATATCACATCATCCATGAATAATTTTGTGAAGATACCTCGTCAAATAAAAGAGTTTTCCATGCAAGCAATTGATTCGGTTCGTTCAGTTTGTATGGCAGCTATATGCTATAGTGGTCCGATTTCAGCCGTTCCGACAAATGAGCAGCATCTTAGTGGGGAAAGGACAGATGCATTTCAAAACGATAGCTTAAAAGCTGAGGGACTACTTCGTATATATATAGACGGACAGACGGACTTGGCTAAATCAACTCAGCACATCATGCTGATCATTTATGCATATATTTTATAGAGTCTCCAACGTTTCCTTCTGGATGTTATAAACTTCGCGGCAAACTTAATAAATATAAGCAATAGGATTACACCTTTTAAATATATTTGTAAAACAGAAGCCTGTTAGTATTCAAGATTAACATTATGTTGCTGTTTGTAATGGTTTTAAGTTAAAACATGTATTTATATAACCTCAAAATTATGGCAGCCATGTTGTTTCAGAATATTGCATTAATTTACGCGACACATGAAGAGTTCAACAATTTTTTTGATGAGTCCGGTTTTCTCAGATTGTTAGTTCATTGACAGATTTATTATTGGCAGAACTAGACTAAAGTGTTATTAGATATCAAACGGAATACAAGTATTTTCATCGATTCTTAACGAGCCTGATATATTACTAGATGCTATTTCACAAATCACATTAATTTTAGTGATTATAGTAATTCCATCATATTAGACTTAAAATCTGAGTCGTTCACAATCACATACTCAATTCTTGAATGTTTTATTCCATGAAGTGCTTGCTCATTTAATGATACGGAATTTGTGCATGCTAGAGCCTTTGTTTGTTATGTGTCCGAAATTTTAATATTTTTTTAAACTATTTTACCATAACGTCTTTCACGTTAACATATTTCATTTTAATACGTGTAAGGTTCTGAGCTAACAGGGAAATTACCGCAGCTACATATTATCTATAGTTTCTACTAAAAGTTGCACTGATCGTAATTAAAGGCTACCCAAACCAAACTTAACAAAAAAAAAAAAAAACAATTGACGAATAATATAAATGGGTGAAAAATTAATATACTTGAGGGAAACTGTCACAATCTACGAGTCTTTTTGCTAATACATACAAAAAAATATAAATTTCAATGACAAACTTCCCGTGCTTATGTATTAGATACTAGAGAGGTAAATGCTGATAAGCGCCGCTGTGGCTAAACTGGTTTGACAGGGTTACTCTTTAATGGAGCTTAGTAAGCTGAGTAAAAGTAATGTGTGACCGTGGAATGTTGGAAATGGATTGTTAAAAGTGTAAACTCTAAGGGCATGTAATAGAGATAAGCAACGTGAAGTACAACAAATGCAATAAAAACAACCAAATTTAACTTAAAATCAGAAATTAGTTTGCACAACGAAGCAAATTTGATATTAAGCGAAGCATATCAAATAGCTTACAGCTGACGGCGATTAAATTCCAAATGTCATACGATGACGAGTTCGACACTCAGTTCAGTTCAAATGCCACACTGCTAAAAACGAGTTCATATGAAACGGCTAGCTGAAAAGCCACGGTATTACAGTTGGAAGGACATGCATGACAGAAAAGAGTGGAAATATGATATTTATCAGCTGAAATGCAATATCGTTAATATATGTATGTATTCGTGGATATAATATATTTTATTGTAGTAACCATGGTGGCACAATGATACTGCTACATTCCACTTACCATCGGTACTGGTTTTACTTGTACTATTTTGTGGTAAAAATATTATTTTCATACGTATACTAAACAACTAGTTCGTAAGGACTATGGTTAGCGTCGTTAATACCAATGCAATTTTCGGAAATTCCAGTTAGCTTTCGGGATTGATTGTAGTGACTTGGAAAATTGAGACACCTGTCCTTTGTGACGCCAAATCTCTTAGCTATCGATCAAGGGACTCTCATGTATCGACGAAGTGCTTAGAGCTTATAACAAGTCTATTGAGGCGGTTAACACTGATTCCAGCAAATTTCGCTCGGTTAACCAAAATTATGACATCTAAGGTGTTTCAGACTCAGAATATCAAAAGACAGTGATACAAAGAGAAAGTGTCGAGATGTTTTGAACAACTTTGACAAATCGACAACTGAGATAAGTTGAAGCTTGCTGTGTAACAGTAGCTCATTAAACCTATTGAGTACTATTCTAGACAAAAGAACCTCGCAGCTGCTGGTTATTGGCCAGCGTTCATTGAAGTAACGTGAAAAAACAGCCAGACTGAAAGAGGACAATGGAGATTCGACCAGTTACAGTTTCCAGCGATGCCACTATGACCAGGCAATAATATAATAAAGTATAAACTTGTTCTAAACAGAAAAATTACAGAATTCCACGTAGAGATTTATGCGGCTGGCGAAGTAGCCAATCGGTAACCTTTTTCACAGTTTCGAACTAGCACGAAATAGTAAACGAACTATTGCAAAAATAACCTAGGTGTGGGCTGTCTTCTAATTTGAACTAAATGCTTGACGATTTAGTCCACATTTCCCTGTAGGAAGGTGCTACATTATTCTATATACTCAAAGCCGCACATACGCTGGAAAATATCCAAATCGAGCGACAACAAAGACATGGTGGGTAGTAATTCTCGTTAATAAGATCGCAATAAAACGGCATGTAGATATATAAATATACCGTTGTATAGCTTGAATGTTGCCTATGGCCGTGTGTGCGTCTCAGCGTGATTGTGCCAGTGCGTCATACAGTTAAAAATTTTGATTTCCCCAAAGTGTTGGAGTACGAAAGCAAACAAATGCATTTAAATTCATGAATTCCATGTGGACGAGCAGTACAAAAGCCAGAGACGGACGAATTGACGTAAACCCGTGGCAGCAGTTAATGTAGCGTGATTGCAAGCAACCAAGCTGCTTACAAATATACACAAACGCACTTGCGCAATTCACTGGCGCACTTGCGATTTCATGAATAAAATGGAAAGCAATTATATTGCTTGGATTTGCATTAAAATAATGGTTTAGTGGAATTCTGAAAGTATTGGTACTTGAATTGTTGGGCAGTTTTCCGCAGGCTTCACTTCTTTTTTGCCACACAGTACAAAAATATTTAGATTTTATTGTTTTTGATATTATCATTTACTGCCGGTCATAAGCGCCTGTCAAACGGGAACCGTTATTAACTTTCAAATTTTATTATAGTTTTCCGCATTATGTGCTATATACTGGTGAGATTCATTAATTTACCGTAATGAAAACGCAAAAAATGTCATATTGACTTGTACATATTTAACAAAAAAAAAAAAAACCCTGCTTAGATATACGCACTGCGAGCGCTCAGCTAAAAACGACATTTCTTATATACGAGTTGAGCAAATTACTTGACGTAGTCTTACGTACAAGCTTACAATCTGATAGACGAATGTTAAAAATCTGGTTTATACCATCCCATACAACTTTAAAAATGCCTGTTCCTCAAAATGGATCAACAGTTCGTTTGGCCAATGGCCAACTTAATGATCTGTCTTCCTTGATTAGGGCGGATTCTCACACTCAGGAACTTCGAAAAACTCTGCTAATCGGTAAACTATATACATACCTATAAACCAACTGATCAAAATTTTATTCGAATTGCGCCATTTTCTAGATTGGTAGAACCTTATTTCAGTTTATGTGTTGATCTCCATGTGTCAAGGTCACCATATGACAATTTTTTACATGGAAAAAATTTAAAATGCTGAAAATTTAACAATTTACTTGAAATTTTTTGTTTGCAGAAGTGTTTTAAGAAGCCTAATTTATCACGAGTAGTATTTAAGTGGCACAAAGCGTTCAGTGAAGGTCGTGTAGTCATAGAAAATTTGTTTCATGCGAGTCGCCCAGCCACCTCTGTTAATGACGATAACATCGAAAAAATTCAGTTCACATCTGAAATCTCAGAGTTCATCTCAATATCTCTTATGGATCGACTGCTTACTTATCTATTGAGTTGATTAATTATTAAGTCGTTTTGGGTAAGAAGCGTGCCAATGCTAGACACGTTGAAGAATAAATGAATTTTCTACAAATACGACGTCGGGTAGCAGTTGCAAAAGAGATTCTTGACCACGTGGCTCAGGACCCTACATTCATCAAACGCATCATTATTAGTGACGAGACTTGAGTTTATAAATACGACGTCGAAACTCTCCATCAATCTAGAGATTGGTGCTCCAAAAGTGAGCCGAAACCGAAACACCAAAATTCGCTGAAGGCACTGTAGGCCAACTTGTCCGAGGATTATAAAAAGTGTATGGAAAATTGTATTAGGCGTTATCGACAGTACTTTGCTGACTTCTGACTTCTACTTTAGCTTTATTAAACCAAAATAATCATATAGCTTATTAAACTTCCTCTCTTCCTCTCGAAAATCAAATCTTTCCACTGAAATTGCACAAAGGAATTTACAACAATTTATTTTTACATATAAGCATCTATTATATTCACATATGTGTATAGTATTTATTTGTATTTTCGTATATTCGTATATATCACAGTTGGCTCACTTGTACTATTTATTTCTACTATAACTTGTAGCGAAACCAAGTATAATGTAACTACTTCACAACAACTCTGAACTGGTTGCACAGCTAATCAGCAGACTGTTCTTTTTCTACATAGGCAACTGATATGTTTTAAATGCTTATGTTTTACAAGTTTTCGATTCTCAGATTTAATGTCGGAAATAGGTCAGTTCCGCAGCATTTCAGAGCAGACTCATAACTGTTTAGGTCAACTTATATATTCGAGAAAAATTTTTATTTGGAATTCGATTTCATCTTCGGGTTTTCCTGAAAAAAACAATGTTTCGCCGGCGTAACTAATTTTTTTTCTTTCTAAAATTGGTATAAATCCTTACCCTTTTCTGACTAAGACGATTTTAGTCACTTTTTTTTGTTAGTTAGGGTCTAGTTGAAAACTAGTAGACTTTGCAACTAGTTTGTTGTTGCGCTACAGCGTATTGATACATATGTACCATATACATATATTTTAGAATTGCTCCACTTTTTCCACTGCTAACATTTTCCTTATCACACACATTCATACAGCCACACGCACACGTATGCAGGCCATCGCAGATAGTTGGCTGACTTGCCGGTCAAGCGGCTCCTTTGTTCACATTTCAATCAAGCGTGATATACATAAGTGCATACTTTTTATGCAAAAAACAACAACAGCAAAAACGGAAACAAAGCAAATTTCTATTCAATTGCAACAATTGCAAAATTTACGAAAGCGATGCGTTCAATAACAATTGGAATTCAATTCGAATTGAAAATATACATATTGATTGTCTATATGTGATCATGTGAGTGTGTACGAGACTGTGTTTAAATGTAACAAAGGTATGCGATAATGTTATATGAAATGTTACAAATGCTAATATGGTGAAGCATTTGAAATTTATTTTGTGCTGCTTGCATAATATTATATAATAAAAAAATATATATTTACATGCACATATGTGTTCATATATGTATACACTTATACATAGATAATGTATGTGATGCAAATAATTTGTGCCCATCAAAAGAACGATCACACACACGCACTCACACTCATGAATATTTGATTGGCGTAAAAAGCGTGATCGGCAGCATGCAGCAGCGTTGTGAGTCAAACTATAAAAATACTAACAAAAACCCTAAGTAAATGGGTATAAAATATTCATTACATAATTTATTTTGCACGGCATCAAATCAAATGTGCGCAAAAACGCTCTGGACATCAAAGTCACATTGCATGCTTCAATTATAGGTGTGTATATGTGTGTGTGCATGCAAGTTGTTGTTGTTATTTTTTAAAGTCAACACATGTTATTAAATTTTCATTAAACGCACATACAAACGAGCAAAATATAGGGTGATCCATTTCGACGTTCCCTAATTTTTTAAAGAAAAAAACACAGTAATCTCAAATTTAACGGGGAATGTTTATCATCATTCGGAAGTACACATATCGCTTTCAAATGTTGGGTGCGGCTACGTCGCAGATGGTCCAACCATTGAGTCCAATTTACGATGACTGGTTCGAGCCTTTCGACTGGTAACTGGCGCATGGCACGCGTGATGTTTTGTGCCAAGGCCTGAATAGAAGCGGGATTGTACGCATAGACTTTAGACTTTATGTACACAGCTCCTGAGGAAAAAGTCTAACGGTGTGATATCACACGATCTTGGTGGGTAATCGATCGGCCCAAAACATGAAATTATCTGCTCAACGAAGTGTTCTCTCAACAAATCTATTGATTGATGCGATGTGTGGGGAGTGGCGCCCTCTTGTTGAAACCAAATGTCGCCGAGATTACGAGCTTCACTTTCAGGCATCAAATAGTCGGTTATCATGGCACGGTCGCTATTGACGGTTACGTACTCACCGGGATCATTGTTGAAGAAATATGGACCGATGATTAAGTCGACCCACAAAGCACCATTGAGATCTTTACAGAACGTAAATTTTCGTAGTAAAGTTGAAACGTTGTTCAGGCGTTACTCTTTCATGATGAAATGCTAACTAATACTGATTAAAAATAACATGGTAGCTTGACACGACTCATGCGTAATCTGTCAAAAAGACTCGGATCACCCGTTATTTATAAAATTATTAACTTTGTATTTTAGGAATTTGCTTACAGTAAATATTTGTAATTTTAAGCGCGCGGTGACATATAATTGTAAATAGCTGACAGCTTGCCTTCAACTTAACTACTCGTTGCAATTAATATTTACATTTGCCAAAAATGCGATTGAATAAATTATTAAATTTCATATATCTAAATTATTAAAAGCGAAAGCAAAGCTGCGTTATTAAAATCATTGAAATGAATGTGCGGAATGCAAATGCCACTAAAATATTGTATAATAGTTTTCAATTAATTAGCCTTTTAGCGTTTTTGCTGGTGTCAGCTGTTCTTTTATTGAATGAAACGCTTTGTATTTCATTGTCAACAAAGCGATTTTAAAATGCGTGAACAGAAAGTTATTCAATTGTGGCGAGTTATTTTGGTATTTTAATAATTTTCATCCTTTATTTAGCAAATATACTTGGAAAAAAGTTCTTCAAAGAGAAATTAATAAATGTTAAAAATTCGAAATATCTCAGTTATAAATTAATTGTTTCTAATTTTTTATGAGTTGCAGGAACTTCATGAAAACATTGAAATTTTTTTTCGCATGCCATTTCGCTCTTCGCGAATTTCGGGTGGCAAAGTTATCCTGTTCAAGTTATAATAGGAGAATATAAATATACACCTCTAAGGCAGTAAAACGGGTTACTATTTTAATTTTGTTAAATTATAAAAGTCTACTAGAATTATTGTAGTAGTGTTTGTTCGATTCGTTACGCTCTCAAGTTAGCAAAATCGAAAACAGGAATTGTAGTACAGGGTACGACGTGTTGTTAAAATGGATCAAAACGCTCAAATTGGGCAAAATGGGTTCTGCTTTTTTGTTATAAAGATAATTTTATGCCATTTATGATTTGAACAAAATATCAGAAAAGCTCGCTTGAATATCTTCACCTAGCGCAGGCTAACTTTCGATGACCTGGCGAAATATCTAGGGGCGTTAAATCGCATGATCTTGGTGGACATTCTTGAAATTAACGAGTCGTCAAAGTTTGCATGCAATGTGTTTATGTTTAGATGTGAAACAAGGGGCGGTCCACCGTCTCACCGAAATTTCGCAAAAAAAAAGTCGCTCAGCTTCGTTTTATAATGCTGACTATTAATAGTAACGGCGTTTACTGCCTCATTTCAAAAGAAATAAGGCGCGATGATGCCGCCATGTCAATAGTGACAATTTTGTTTGTTGACGTAGCCACTAAGCCAGAAAGGGGCCTCATCTGTGAAGATGATTTTTCGATTAACGTTTTTGCTGACATACGGGCCTCTCGGCTGGAATTTCTTCGTTCTAGCCACGGCGGTCACTTGTCTAAAAACATTTTTAAAATATAATGTCAAACCCTTATATTTATAATAAGGCTAAATTCTTTGTCATTACATTAAATTATATGCGCATTAATTTTTTTAAAAAAAAAAACACATGACTTAAAAAACACATTTTAAATATAGCGGCTATAAGAAATGACTTGCATAGAGTATTACAGCTTCAGTGCAGCCTAAATAAATTTTTTTTTTGTCTTTTACACTTTCACTTGCTGCTTTTCATAGTAAACACTGTAATATATAAATAATAAGCCTTTTTGTTCTTAATATAAGATATTTCTTTATTATTTATATACTACAGCCACAATATATAAACACAAATTCACAATAACAGCTAAATTATTTGTGTCTATAAATCTTAATATATTTTTCTATGTTAATTATTTTAAGAGCCATTAAAATTTTATTCCTCAAAATATGAGGTCGAAAATCTTAACTCGGTGTTGTGAAATTATGAAGAGCTTATACCGTTTGCGGCTCAAATTCATAACTATTTAACTAAAAGTGCTTGTTATCTTAAATATTAATAAACAGAAATAACAAGAAAAAAATGTATGCTAATTTACCTGAGTGCCTGGAAATATCATTTCACAGTAGTAAGCTTGAGTCCCTACTCGACTTTTGTAGCTGTTTCGCTTACCCTAAGCATAAGTCACATATATATATTTAATGTAATAGTAATTTCGGCTACGACAAATATCATGTGTTTCACTTAATTGCTACAAGTGTTACCACTCATTTACGGCTTACCAATAAATTTCACTGAAGCATTTAGAACAAGTCCACACAAACCACCAATTCAATATATGATACAGCAGAAAGTGAATTAATCAGAAAGAAAACCTTTTCTGGAGCGCTGACATGATATGAGCACATATACTCGTAGATATACATACATATGTACATACGTTAGTATGTTCATGCATATTCGTTATCCTCTTATACCTTTGAGCACACTTATTAAATATACTTATATATATATATATATTAGGATGTATCAAAAAAAAAAACGATGTTTCTTTCGCTTGGTACTATCAAAATTGGTTCCCACCTCTAAAAAAAGCTCTCCAAGTATCAGCGCTTTATTGAAACGGGAAAGTCCTTCTCATAATTTTATATTATAAAGCTCATAGTCTCGTAAGAAATTTACTGCTCTTCAAAAATTAGCGCTTTTTTTATCCTTTTTCCTTTTATTTTTTTTTTGTATTTTTTTTTTTTTTTTGTATTTTTCCTTTTATTTTTTATATTTTTTTTTTTTATATTTTTCTTCGATAGGCATTGTTTGTCAATGAATATCTCGTAAGCACTTACTTCAATGGAAAAACTATATAGGCCATTTATGTCAAGCAGAAATTTTTTTAAAAGACTGTGATCTTTGTTATTTAAAATTGTGTTTTTTCATTGTGTTATAAAATTCAAAAGAAAAAAAAAAAATTGCTTAAAACTAGTCAAACCTCAACCGTTAATAATTTTTGAACGATTAGGTTGAAGAAAAAACCGTAAGAGACCATTTTGTAGAGCTTTAAATTTCCCACAAGCGAATAACAAGATTCGTTTTTTTCGATTCACCTTAATACTTATATGTAAAAGTATATTATATGCATAGTATGTATGTAGGTAGAGGAATGAGTGCGCTTAAGGCATATGGTCCAGCGCATTAATTATCGCTTGGTGGCACCAGACATATGCAGCTCTGAGTTGACTGAATTCATCGTCAGCTACATATTAGCTGACTTTGTAGTATGCGTATTTCCGTGTGTTGACTCACTTGCTTATTTGTATACATGTATAATCATATAAATACTCTTACTTTAATTTGGAGGCAAGCGAATGATTTCCCAAGGCTTCCTGAACTATTATTTATACATATGTAGATAAATTGTCTATGTCTTTCTACAATATTCGTTGGTATTCTTATGTTCGATGTATGCTTTAAACTTGTATTTTTCGTGATGTTTTTCTTTCTTAAATATTAATTACTGAAAGAAATTTGTAAATACCGAACGAACTTTCTATTTTGAATCTAATGGTGTAATTTTTTTATTATATTATAAACACTAACCATCATGTTATTGCACTAACCATCATGTTAGTCATTTGTAGATAATTTTATCGAAAGTGGAAATAGATCCTACAACTCATCTTTGTTTTACACCTAAAGCAGTGCATTTTTCGGTTCTTCAATATAAGAACTAAAGTTTTTTGCGAAAGCTATATCGATAAAGCTAAATTGGGAGCGAATATCGATAGTGCTTTTATATTGCTGGTTAAAAAATTTTAACTGTTTTATCAAAAAATCGAAAACATTTTGAATGTACTCAGACCACTAAACAATAATATGTGAATAAAAATAATTTATACGCCATGTTTTCTGATGACATCAAAACATACATTTTCTTAAAAAGTTCAAACATCAGCTACATTTAGAGAAATTATTGCTTAATATATAATAGAAAAAATGCTTATGTGGGTTCTGGAAGTTGAGAAGTTTACTTCCGTTATGCAGCAAGATTGCTTTCAAACTAGTTTTTGAAGAGGCAACAGTGAGTGTATTTTGATCATATTCAACATCGCACGATGTCGACGGTAAGAAATTTTCTTATCAAAAGAAACTAAATTCCAATCGTATAATCTAGACCCCAAAATATCAACCTGTTTTTTACACAGATTCAAATCACGTGCTAAGTCACTTAAATAACTTTGTGTCAATTTAGATTTTTTGAAGTTTACCGCTCATTTGAGTCACTATCTTCAGATAATTCATCGTGCTAACTTAGACAAGTTCAGATACTGAGTAGTGTGTTTGGACTTTGTTGTAATGCCTTTTGTTTGTATCAAATATAAATAACAATCACTTAAATTACCCTTTGGTTCAGTTCAAATCATTGATAGCACTCTCGTTACATAACATATACGTATGTGAAACCCAGCATTTATCTTTATAAATATAAGATCAGAAATGAATATGTAGCTGTGACCAAACAACTCGACGTGAATGAAATATTATAAATGAGGGTACACCAACATAAAGTTCGTGTGACAACAGTGAACACTGTTTACCAGGGCGATTATCAATATTAATCTCAGAGAGTAAAGAAAAATTCCTTCGAAATTTAATACTATGGACCAGAAATTACACCAAGAAATATGAAAATTCTGCCATTATTGCAGTAAAGTTTCCTTTATTTTAAAAACCAACGCCGACAAGTGTTTGCTATACTTTTTCATGGTTTTCTGTAAGTTTTAGGTAAATGCAGAATATTTTAATATTTAAAATTCAAAAGGTAACATCCTTAAATAATTTTAATATCTGCGATTTCCACCATGTCAAAAGTCATTGTAATCAAACCAATTAATGTACTTTCATCATTATAACATTTATTACAATACCAGCAATCTTCAACAATAACTGAATATGTCCGTTAGGGTGGAGCGAAAATATTTTTTGCTTAGCCTGGGGTAAAATCTGTAGATTATAAAAAATGAAAATTTTTGGACAAAAAAAAAATTTTTTTTAACATCTAGAGGCGGTGCACGTAGTTTTAAAATAAATTTCGAGTAAAACTTTTTTGGACAAGGAAAAATTATTTTTGGCTTAAATTCTTTACATTTATATAAAAATTACCGAATGTGACGGTTTTGACTCAAAATTTATTTTAACGCTTAAGGATAGCATGTTGTCGTTTAAGACTTTTTTTTTAAGCTCCAATAATGACCACACAAATTTTTTTTAAGTTGATAACTTTTAATTGCAGAGCTTCTAGAACACTTATTAAGCATTTTTTACGAAATAAAAATTTTTACTCGAAAATTTACTTTAAAACTGAAAAAAAAGATTCCCAAAAAAGGTGATCTTTTCGTATGTAAATACAGAGCGATATAAACTATAAAGCGATTACATAGATCATCAGCCAATCAAAGTTTTTCACTAAACTTCGTCTAAGCTAAATAGAGGCGACGTGAATGTTCGTTGAGAAACCAACAAGCAGGCTTTCGCCAATAAGTTCGTGTTCCGATCTTATTGTAACGCTCTGCGTTATACTGGATCAAATGAAAGTGGCAAGCGAAGATCCTCAACTATTTTTCAGACTTCAGCGCCGCTTTTGATAGTATATAGAATGCACTCGTATCTGAAACTCGTTATATTTAAGAGGCATTTCAGAAAAGCACCGAAACATCATCAAGGTTCATTACGTTGGCTTTGAATCCTCAATAAGTATCACCCAACAAATTGCGATAAGACCCAATGTATCCAAAAACTCTCATAAAACAGGGTTATCTTATATCATCGCTCTCGTTTTTTTAGACGTTGTACTGAATAAGGCATTAATTGGCAAACACGGTGTTTGCTTGGAATTTTTCTAGAATATTTCAAGGAACTGGCGTTTTCGGCTTATTTTGCTCTTGGGCTCTCCTGGAAGTAAAGTCAAACATGTAGAGGAATCTAAATAAAATTACTGACGAGTTTGGCTTAAAAATTAACGTACATAAATCCGAATTCATTTCTAGCAACAAAGCTTGTGATGTGTTTGCTCAGCTAAATTGTTTACGAAAAATGTTAAGGAGTCTCGTATCATCTCCCATCAAGATCTACCGGAAAAAACAAACTACATATCAAGCAAACCATCAAACGTGGACGCTTTGGCCGGCTAGGACATACACTATCCAAAAATATAGATGAGGTTTGCAAAGCTGCTCTCAATTGTTGTGGACGTCTGAAAATTTGAAAGAAGCTTATGCTTACTGGAATAGTTTATTCTACCTCGAAAAAAATCGGAACGACTTCAACAATTCTTTTCTTTCGTCCTACGCTTAAACCGGTATTGCCGGTATAAATAACACCATCTATTGTAAAAAGAACAGATTTTTTTTACAACACCAATATATCGTATATATATATATATATGTATATATATATAACGTGTTTTATCGTAACTCCAGCTTTATCGGAGTAATATACCTTCATCCAGAGGAAGAGCACATCTATGTGAATTATTCTCAATAATTCATTACAGCTACTGCACCGATTACATAACCTCGTCCATATGTACGAATTCATTTAAGACCTTAATATATATATATAATATATAAATATATATAATATCCAAACAACAGCAACCAACACTTGTCTGAGCGCCAGTGGCAGCACACATATTTTCATTTGGCTCATAAGAATGTAGTGTTCTTGGCTGGTCTGATATGCCAGCGCTCGTGTGATGCCCTTCAATGACGTATGTGCGTGCGTTTGAGTGCCTCAAGCATCACTTAATTACTTGTGAAAGCGAAAGAATGCTGCTGCTTGAATGCCTCAATGCTTGAATGGTCGAAATGGCTGAACGCCTGGCATGTTGGCTGCTTGCTTACTTAATGCTTTTGCTGTTGGTCTCGGTGAAGTGAACGAAGGGCATGCTTGCATTTAGATTTTATGTGACACATGCTAACAGAAATATATTAGAGGATAAATAAGAAGCACACACACATATAAATATATATATATATATGTACAATATATATGTGTGTGAATGCGTGTTGTTGTTTTGTGTGGTGAGTTAATTGTTTTGGCTGAATTGCCACAGAAATTCAATGGATTTCGGTCAAATTCTCGAGTTAATTTGTAAGACGCACCAAATGTCGCCCGCAGGACAATAAAACCATTGTGTCACACACATTTGCACATAGACCCCTCAATGCATAAATATAAATACCAGCGTTCTGCGTTCGATCTTTGTCGCTGACATTGACAAATGCTCGAATGAAACGCATTCTGTGAGCATTTACACGCTTCGCTGCCGCTTTCTTTGCGGCATACTTTTCGTTTTCTTTGTTTTTGCGCAATTCTCCACTTTGCGTGGTAAATATTTCTGCTTCGGTCCCCTTTTAGCTTCAGTCACCTTCAATTTGCACTTTTATTAATTATACATGCGGTCTAATGGCGCTATCCACGTGAAAGATGTACGCAATGCTGTTGTTGTAAACCACAAAAACAATAGATCATTTTTTCTAGAATCTTATTTATGCCTTTCTCTCCTGGACCTTTCTTTAATAAGATATTTTTGTATGTAACTGCATTGTGTATCCAAGGTACTAGCTCGCCCGCATAGTGGCAGCGCATATTTAATCGCATTAACAGTTTTTCTGATGTGGACCTCAATATTTCAATAACATTTCTATTGTGTAATTTTTGCTAATTTGTGAAAAAGATGCCTTCAGTAACGGTATTTACTCATTAGTTGAAGCGTCTAAAAAGCGAGTCTTTATCAGTGCCGATTTCTTCTCATTAGTCAGCTTTTCTCACTCTCATTAGTCAAATTTTATTGGATACAGCTAATTTCCAACAGCTATCGCTGTCACCTTCGTGGAAATACCTAACTGTTCATCAGAAACAAATTACGTAATTTTTAACCATTTATCGCCAATTTAGCCCGACTTAGCACATTTTATGGCTGACGTACGCAAGTGTCAATCTATTCATCGATAATTCTTCGCTTCTCAGAGATTTTAATTAGTCCGTTTATGTTGACCGTTTTTCGAAAAGCTTTTGACATTTACTTAAATTATTCCAAAAATCAGTTTGGATGTTCAATTCTAGTTCCTTTTCAGACTGCAGTATCGATTTTAAACGTGTTCGCATTCTAAAACATCGTTTCTCGGTTTCAAAAGTTGCTACGAAATCGAAACACCAAGAGAAGCTCAGTCCTTCTCTAATTCCTGAAACTTATGTTTATGTATAACCTGTCGAGTTTCCTTACTAATAAAAGTTAAGTAACAAGAAATCCACTCTTTTTGCATTAAATTGAAGGCTTTATTTAGCATAGATAGAATGAACCGATTTAGGTCAAATATGCATCGATAACTTTTTATCATTTTGAAAGTAATTTCATAATGCCAATATCGTAGAAACCCATATTTTTTGCCACCCTATTAGGATAGTCAATTTTAACATGCTTCTAATCGAATTTTTTATCAGCAATATCATGCGTGATAGAAATAAATGAACAGGAAATACTAATATTTTGGTGCCAGATCCAAACTATACGGAACACAATTTCTCTACTATTAGCCAAAGCTGGCCGCTTCTGGGCGATTACTTTCCCCACACGGTCCAAGACGGCGCAGGTTCAAACTAAGAGTATGCCTTTAAAGGATCACCGCATAATAGATGATTTCCTGTCAAATCCACCAAACACATGGCAAAACCTTCCTGAATGTTTATTCTGGTCTAGGTGTCTATGAGTCTAAAAAGTGTACAGGAAAGCCCAAAACGAACCCAGAAAATATATTGGATAGAGTTAGAGAAAGAGATTATTTAGAGGTTTATATTATTGTTTCTTTTGAAATTAAAATAAGGATTAACTTTGCGATTGAGATTTTATAATTGAGTGTCAGATATTGATTTCGTTGGAGCTTGAAATTAAAATTGACATTGAGCTTGAGGTTGAGGTTCAGATTAAGTTTAAGGTTGAGTTTGAGGTTAAGATTAAGATTGATGTTGAGGTTGAGGTTTGAGATTGAGGTTATGGTTGAGGTTTAAGTTGAGGTTGAGGTCGAGGTTGAGGTTGAGGTTGAGGTTGAGGTTGAGTTTGAGGTTGAGGTTGAGGTTGAGGCTGAGGCTGAGGTTGAGATTGAGGTTGAGGTTGAGGTTGGGGTTGAGGTTGAGGTTGAGGTTGAGGTTGAGGTTGAGGTTGAGGTTGAGGTTTAAGTTTAGATTGAGTTTGAGATTGAGGTTATGGTTGAGGTTTAAGTTGAGGTTGAGGTCGAGGTTGAGGTTGAAGTTGAGGTTTAGATTGAGTTTGAGATTGAGGTTATGGTTGAGGTTTAAGTTGAGGTTGAGGTTGAGGTCGAGGTTGAGGTTAGGGTTGAAGTTGAGGTTGAAGTTGAGGTTGAGGTTGAGGTTGAGGTTGAGATTGAGGTTAAGATTGAGGTTGAGGTTGAGGTTGAGGTTATAGTTAAAGCAAAGGTTGACTTGGAGATTGAAGCTGTGATTGATATTCAGATGAGATGGAGTTTGAGATTTATATTGAAATTGAGAATAGGATTGAGGTAGAGACTGTTAATTAAATTGAAATGTCAATTGAGATTCAGGTTGGTAATGAGAATGAAATTAAGATAGATATTTAAATTAAAGTTAAGTTTCAAATTAAAAATATGATATACTAAGGTAAAGTTGCGATTAAATTTGAAATTGATATTAATATTTATATAGATATTGACTTAACCTTAAAATTGAGATTGTGATTGAGAATTAAATTGAGTATAAATATTCAAATCAACCATATACTTATATGTATATTATAGTTGAGATGGATAAAAAGCATATAAAATCATATAACGACATTGGAAAAGCTGCCAACAAAAACCGAATAATAATTTATATTTTTAAATAAGTGAGATTCCTTTGAAAGTACGAGAGCTTCTTTAAATAGTTTATCTAGAGGTATTACTTATTATAAAATTTCTAAACACCATATGCATAACATTCATTATAAAACTTTATAAATCATAATGAGTTCGCAAGTACATACATATCTACATACATACATATGCATAAGACATATATAAGCTCTTTGCCATCACCAGTCGGCGCGCACTTTTCATTCTCTGTTTTGCTCATTTTGATGAATTCTCAACAATTCATTTTGCGAATACCTTCACTTTTATGGCATTTTGTGTGCCACCACAACAAGCAGCGGCAACGGCAGTGGCAGCGGTAGTGGCAGCCGGAAACAGCGATGAGCATACCAGAGCAAACGAGTGAAATACCAAAGCAGCATATACTTGTACATATGCACAAGTATATACATATATATATATACCCATTCGTGTATACGCACACGCATATACTCGCATATACAAGTTAACTCAAATATTCAAATTTGTGCGTGACGATATAAATTCCGGGCTCTTGCGCGCTGGCCGTTTAGACGCTAAAATACTGATAGCCGTTTTAGACGCTAAAATAGTGAAAAAATACACAGCAACAAAAACAACATCAACAGTAGCAGCAGCTTTCTCGGGTGACTTGTTAGCGTCGTTCCATAGTCTATCGACATCATCAATCATCATAATTCCTGAAAGATATGTGTGGGTATGTGTTTACATATATCTACAAATTTATTTCCGTTCACACATACATACATACATACTTTAAAGCGAGTTTTGCTGCCTGCCTCCGTGCGTAAGAGTGGCGTCACATGCCTTGCCTTGTCGTTTTCGCCAGCGGAGACGGCCTGCACATTATTGGTCGGTATGTCTGACATTGTTCGCTTTCAAGTGTTAAATGAACTTTCGCTGTTCGAGCGGATGTTAGTGTCCATGCATGAGCGCGTGAATTTAGTGGGGTCACACTCTCTTTTACCCCCAAAGTTCTTTCTAATCAACCAAACAACTGATCCTTAATCAAACACACCTTTTACGAGCACGATGTCCTTGTATTTCACTGCGTATGATTGTGTGTGTGCGTTTGTGTGTGTGTGTGTGTTATATAATCCCAAACAACTTAAGTGTTTTTAAGCTTCCCTCAGCACTTTTATTTTCACTCACAACAACAGATTTCCATACAAAATTTATTGAGTGCGTTTGTGGTTGTTTACACCAAAAAATCTTACGAAAGTGTAATCCAAAGAATGACGCTGTGGTGAACGCATGAAAATTGTATGCTTTTAAATATTAGCAACCTTAAAGTTTTGGGCAACCACAGCTCTAGAAGTGGGTAGCACATTCTTACAGGCATATATAGAAAAATGTAAGTAAAAACATGCTTGCTTAAAGAGCTGTTATTTTGAGTCTTAACGCAAGTAAACTCAAAACAAAAGTAGGAAGTATTCAGCTTAAAACAACAACTAAATCTGCTTATTTAACAAAAATGAACAAAGTTTGTGCTGAACCTTTTTGTTTTACAACAAATACGCACATACATATATTTATATCTACAATTTAGGTGCTGAGAGTTAAAAAATGGTAAACTTGGCCTTTCGGAAATCCAAGTATATAGTATTATAGTTAGGCATATATTTACACGTGTGTCTTATTAAATACTTATACAACTCTTTATATAATTTAAGTGAAAACAAGAAAAATCGTTAACTTCGGTTGCACTGAAGCTATAATACCCTTAACAAAGACAGGTGCCTTTGGTGCCTTAGAAAAACTTGATTCCGTTTGTTCAGTTTGTATGGCAGCTATACGCTATAGTAGTCCGATATAGGCCACTCCAAAAAATGATCAGCTTCTTGGTGAGAAAAAGACAGGTGCAAAATTTTAGATCGATAACTTAAAAACTGAGGGCGTAAATCGTATATATACAGACAGACGGACATGGCTAAATCAACTCAGCTCATCATGCTGATCATTTATGTATACATTTTAGAGAGTCTCTGACGTTTCCTTCTGGGTGTTACATACTTCGTAGCAAATTTATTATGCCCTGTTCATAGTATAAAAACGTATATTCAGTAAAAAATTGTATGCAGTATAATAAGATATTTAAAACGTTAACGATAAGATCCATAATATATAATATTATAATATATAGCAAGAAGCAACAATTATACATTTCACATATTTTGCTCTGCAAAACCAGATGCAAACCTTTCAATAATCCAATATAGGTATACCATTGATTTTCTTTGATCAAAGACTTTCTCAATCAATGAGTACTTAATATCGATTGCTTTTGTGTGTTTGTGACCATTTGGAGAGTTGCTCTCATCTGAACAAACAAGTTGTTGGTCTGGTTGATATATTGATACCCTGAACTAGCCCCACAGTTTTTGAGATAGCGAATTGAAATTTTGCACACGTTCTTTCTTCCCGCGCCTTTCTAAGATTAAAAAAATTATTTGAGAAGATACGTTTATGTAAATTGGCATAGATATTTGCCCAAAGCAGCAATAAAATCTACGAAGAAATTGTTTAGATCATAACACTAAACAAGCTGATCAAAATCAAGTTCTGGTATGGAAACTTTTTTATTTGTGCAGGGTTATATAGAAATACAAAGCGAGCAAGTACGATAACTTTTGCGTGTGTGTGTGGCGTTTTGGAGAATTGGTTGTATTATTCCGCAAGATATATAGCTTTTATATTTAATTTTCGTTTTTATAAAGTGTACTTTACATTTTTCATTTATAAATTTTCTCACAAATCTTAAACTTTTAGCAAAAAGTATGTCATATTTAATATGTGATAAAGAGTATGAGCAAAATTTCATTGAATGAGTTTCGGCTTCACAGTACAGTTATAGAAATTTTAACGAAACTTTGCTCTGAGAAATTTTACCAGTACTGAATACATAAAAAAGTTTTATTTTGTTCTAGAAAGTCGAGTTAATTGTTTTGTGTATATGAATGACAATCGACAGTGTTAATGTTTAGTTTTTAAGTAATATAAGCGTTTGTGAAAACAGTCTGTATGTAGTGTGATACCATTAAAATAAAAAAAAAATGTATTTCATTGCTTAGTAGGGATGAATCTCCAAAAACAAGAAATCTATTTTTAAAGCAATTTGTAGTTAAGCTCTGTGTTTATGAATGCGTTTAGGGGGAAACGCCAAAATTAGCAGTAAGCTCGAGTTTATAACAAACCGAGTTTATAATCTAAATATACCTTCTTAACCTTATGGCGTGCTTCATTTAACTAAATTTTTTTAAAGTTCAATAAGAATTTTAATTCAAAAATGTGTTAAAAGTATAAAATTTATTTCCTTTTTGAAAATGTGTTAACATATCTGGATACTTTATTTACAAAAAGCCTATATTTTTAAGATATAGAGGCTTGATATATTGTATATTTATTTATAATAATAATTTATTAACTCTCAAATCAAATAATTTATTTTCTTTTTCTCCCTTTTGCAGGTAAGTGTGCTAACTCTAAAGTCGCTATCAATCTGGTAAGCATACAATATTAAGAATGTGTCAAAAAATAAATACTCAAAAAGGCTTGTTAACCAAAATAACACATTTATAGCGTTTGAAACAGACACCTCAAATATAAGCCACAACGAGTTTCTAACAGACTTACTTTTTTATATAATATAAATATTACTTCCATGTTCTGTTTGAAATTAAAGTTTTTACAACATTTATGTAGTTGTAATAAACGTATAACTCATATTTATTGTATATAATATGGATAATAAATTTTAAAGTTGCTAGACCAGGACCCTTCTCTCCGCGTAAATCGGATCTATACATTTCATAAAGTATATAACTGCATAAATTTTCATTCCTTGTTACAGAAGAATTTAAGTTCTCACACAAAGATATTGCGCTACAAACTCGAGTTTTTTTTTTTTTAAATATAATTTAGTGTTGATGAACCCTTTAACTCACTTGAATCACCGCCATTTGATAGCTGTGGAAATTACTCGTTTCTTTTCGTTTTTGCGGAATTCTTTCCGTTACATGATAAATACTCCCGCTTCTGACCACTTTTCTCTTTCCTCACCTTCCATATGTACTTGTAATATTTATACAAGCGGACCAAGAGAACAATATCTCACTCATCGCGCTTTCTTTGAAGAATCTTTATTATGATATTGTTGTAGGTAACTGTATTGTATTGGCTGGTTAAAAATTTGCGAGTTGCGCCAAAAATACAATCCTTTGTGCGCTAAACTTTTGGTTTTCGTTGTTAATAAACTAAACACTTTAAACTTTATTATATAATAGTGTTTAATTTTTTTTTAATTCGTCTTTATTAGCTAATATGTTGCTTTTGATTCCATTAACTCACTTTAAATGTCATTTGTAATGTATAGAACCATATTTTTTCTTGCTGATAAACTCAAAGCTTTAAAGTTTGTTATACAAAAGTGTTTATATTAAACTCGAGTTTAGTATCTAACTCGAGTTAAATTAAATATTAAACTCGAGTTTAGTATCTAACTTGTTGTTAAGCATTTTAACGAAATTTAAAACTGGTTTGTGATACCTATGACAGTACAACACGCTGTTTTTGATAGCAATTTGAGAATGTTACCAAACTAAACTGAGTATAAATCGAGTAATAGCAGTCAAAAAGACCAAGTCCAAAAAACCTATGACATCACGGAAAACCACACGTCTAAAAAACACAATTTTCCTTATTTGAGGCCCTATGTTCCACCTAGGCACTATGGGTAAAGATATAAATGCTTTAGTATTGAAAATATTTCAATATTTTCTCACGTTTCCATATCACTAGAAAATTCAACGAAACAAAAAAGGTGAAATATACAAGTAATTTATCTTCTAATTTACACACATCGCCGCCATGTTTCTTTCATTCGAATGAATTATTTAAATTAGGATTTGTTCAAAAATCACGCACACACGCGTAAATTAACAAAATGCCCTGCGGACAAAAACGCTGTATTGTGTTACAAATTTTTAAAAGCAATGAAAAAAAAATAAAAATAAAAAAAAAACCGTAAATGTGTTGAAAACGCACGAGTCCATTGAAGATGTCAACACCTAAATGAGCACAATCGCAGTTACACAAAAACTCACATGTATGTGTACAAACGTTTTCATTGCTCAGACTATGCGTATGTGTGTGCGAAGCCAAGTACATTTATAGGTAATTCTAACTTTTAAGACATTTTTAAAGACATTTTATGGACACATTTTACGTCGTCATTACTATAACGACCTTGTCGGATCACCGCTACCTGTACCCACATACGCATTTGTACACGCACACACAGACAAATTTATGTACGTGGGTGTGTTTTATTGCGGCAAGTCAGCATTGCCGACGCTTTTGTGACAGCCAGCGGAGCAGTAAGTCATTGGACATTTATGATGCTCGCACAATGCGATTGTCAACATAAAACTACCAATTTATTACGAATTTATATGGGCAGATGCGCCTAGTTTTATGCCTCAAATCTTGTTTTCCGAGGCAGAACAGCACATATATACATACAAACTCCCACATATGTGAGGCAGCGTAGCCGCGAAGTGAAAAGCTATTCAAAAGACAAAGGCATAGAAAAGGCAAAACGAGAGCAAAATAACAAAAGCAGAGCAGCGCAACAGCTTCGTGCAAATAAACGAGGGGAGACATCAACTTAAGGCAAACAATGATAAATGGCGAGAAATGCGATAGGTATGTACATATGCTGCCATGTATACATATCTATACTTGGGAATGTGGTTAAAAATTAAACTAAAAAAATCGTTTACTTAGCCAAAACCGAAGCAATAATAACCTTTACAAAAACATTTTTTCATGCAAGAACTTCAATTTGATTGTTCAGTTTATATAACAGCTATATGCTAGAGTGGTCCGATATCTGCGATTCTAACAACTGAGCAGCGTCTTAGTGAGGAAAGGATAGTTGAAAAATTTTGTCGATATTTTTTAAACTAAGGGACTAGTGCATATATACAGAAGAGACAGACGGACAAGGCTAAATCAACTCAGCTTCTCATGATGATCATTTATTTATATAAAGGGTATTTTTTAGAGGTATAGAACATTAAATTGCAATAAAACAACGATGGATTATTCGATTGACATGAATTTTATTTATCTGAAAGATAACCTTGTGGCATTACATTTTAAATATGATTTCTGGCCTATAACAGCCATGGCTGGCTCGGATGTAGTCCAATCTGGACGTCCAATTTTCGATGGCTCTACATAACTCCACAGAAAGTAGCCTAGCGGTGTTAAATCACAAGATCTTGGAGGCCAATTCACAGGTTCAAAACGAGAAGTTAGGTCTCCAAACGTGTCTTTCAATATATCGATTGTGGCACGAGCTGTATGACATGTTGCGCCGTCTTGCTTGAACCACAGCTCCTGGACATCATGGTTGTTCAATTCAGGAATGAAAAAGTTAGTAATCATGGCTCTATACCGATCACCATTGACTGTAACGTTTTGGCCATCACCGTTTTTGAAGAAGTACGGGTCAATGATTCCAAACAGTCAGTTTTTCTGGATATAACGGTGTTTAGACATACACTTGAGAATTAGCTTCACTCCAAATGCGGCAGTTTTGTTTGTGGACGCAGCCATTCAACCAGAAGTGCGCTTTATCGCATCATATGATAAAATGAACGTAGGGCGCACAGAATTATTACTTTCGAAATAAAATTGCACCATTTGCAAGCGTTGTTCAGGCGTGAATCTATTCATGATAAATTGCCAAACCAAGCTGAGAATAAATCACTTGACAGTTGTTAAATCGGTCGCCATCTTAAACAGTATTGCCAACTTAAAGTTCTCTATCTCGAAAAAAACACCCTTTATTTTATAGGGTCTCCAACGTTTTCTTCTGGGTGTTACAAACTTCGTGGCAAACTTAATATACCCTATTCGGTGTATAAAAATAAGCATTATATTTATATACGAATATTTCAAGCCTTTTTATGAGTTTTCTTAATGGACATTGCAGATTTAATAAGAAGATGGATGTGAAAATATCACCATTCGTCATCAGAAATGCTTTAAGGCTTCAGAAGCAAATCCGACCCGCTAATCCATCAATATAGAGCCGCTTAGCACTACCTTAACTGTTAGGTGTCTCAGTCAATGACACTTGTTATTCACTTGTATTTCAGCTGATTCATGTCACCCCGTCATTAAATTGACGATCGTCGACATTATATATTATATAAAGATAACGCTTATTCGCTGCTCCTTTACCTCATTTTGTTGGCTTTTATGCGGTTTTATTTTTCTCATTGTGCTCGCTTTATTCTCAGGCGCACACCTGTTTGAAGGAGGGTTACGTGAATGCTGCTCGCTTCGTCATTATTTCTTGTTACATATTTTCTTCTGTTTTTTATTCTATATATAGGAGTGTATAATGTGAGTATATCTTGTCTTTTTTAGTGCCTTACGTGCAAAAATAACAGGTAATGTGGGTGTATTAAAATTCACGTGACACATATAATATATTGTACTCGTATAATGGTTAGGTGCGTGTGTGAAATATATAGTTATTGCTACCTGTCGGTATTAGAAAAATAGCAAAACATTATTTTTCTTTAATAAAAATGAGTCATACTCATTGGAGCGAGTCAAAAGTCAAGAAAATGCGGGAATGGTTTAATATCTAATAGCCGTTTAATACATTAGACCATATTTCGAAGCTGTTAAAAGTAAACTTACTAAAATACTAAGTAAATATTTTATCTAGTCAAAATGACACACTTCTAAGTAGGTCTCGGTATAGGTTATAACTTCTTCATTGCCGCTAAATTTCTTTCCATTCTCTAGTATACAAGTGTATTTGAAAGATTTGTTCAACGCTAGTGAGTTTGCCTTGTTGAAACCGTACGAAATTTTAAGTCTGCTGATATAGAATTATTAGGAAATCTGAAAATTCAATCTTTAGTCAGATAGGTAGGTTATTAGCTCGAAATTAGATACATGGCAACGGTGGATAATGTGATGCTTCGCACATCAACCTATTCAATGCTGTACTAGAGTGGAACTAGCCAGTTGTCTCGCCAGAGTTTTTATAAATAAAATTTGGTATTAGTCATGCTAAAAAGCTGACACATACTGGAGAGGACAAAGGACCTCTTATGTTCCACTCTAAACCGCACAAGTTTTGATTTTCGACCAGCGCTTGTGGAGTTTACGGTAGCAAGACGGCAACGGAGTACTGACCTCGCTAGCAAGCTCATCGGCTTTGCAGTCAGCTTTATGCTATAAATCAAAATTTCAGACCCTACTTGTCTACTCTAGCACACTGTCAGTGAAAAATGGTTTAATATAAGTCTAATTTACTTTAATATAACCTTTTTTCTGCTAACTTTTAACATACAATTTTTTTTTGTCTACATTTATGTATTTTAGGACTTCGTTTCTCATCTTGCCTCACAATTGTTGCTTCTGCTCGCAAAAGCCCTGTTGCGGTTAATGCAACTCCAGCTTTTCATTGTTGTCACACACCTTGTCAGCAAATATGTCTGCTCGCAAAGAAAAAACAAAAATAGAAATCTACAAACCCGAAGTGCTTGTACGACTCTGTGGGAGTAGTAAAGTTTAGTACGACAACAGAGACAGCCTGGCTAGAATGTGCCATCAGCACATTCCAACTGTTGCAGCGCGCCAATGTCCCAAGCGTATGCTAGAGAAGAATGTTGCAACGGCACCACTTAAACCACTGCGGAGGCAAAAAGAAACACAGTTCCCAAAAACAAGAAAAAAAATTAAAAAAATAAAAACAAAAAAAAAGAACGTTAAAAGAGTAAGAAAACATCACACCTACATATGTGTGTGTGTAAGTTTGCGTTCGTCCTAGTTGAAGCACATTTTAAGCCATTAAGCACGCCTGCGTCAGCCTCTGTGGCATTCATATCGTGCAACAGCAATTTTTTATGCTTTTTACAGCTTTTGATTGTTTTTCTACTTTTTTGTTGTTTTTATTTTAGTTTTTTTTTTTTGTTGTGCTTAGCTTTTGGCTGGCAACATATGTAGTCGCTTGCATGTGCATATGTATGCATATATATATAGTTATGTGTGCTTGGAAGTACAAATGTCTCATGTGTGCCGTTATTCCTGCCACTTTGTTCTAATTTCCTCACTGCCGCTGCTTTGTAAGCCTACACTCCACATTCTTGTGCTTTCTCTTAGCCAAACATACTAACATATAAATATTCATTTGTAAGTATGGTGTAGGAATGTGTGTGTTTACATTAGGCTATCCGTTATTTCCCAAGTTGATCTCTTTTTTGCAGACTCTGTATGAAGTTTCAGTTTTTACCGTAAAAAATGTTATCAAATGTAAACAAGCTCTTTATTATATTCTGTACAGGGTATATTAAGTTTGCCACTATGTTTGTAACATCCAGAAGAAAATGTCGGAGACGGTATAATTTATATATTTAAATTATCAGCGTGATGAGCTGAGTCTATGAAGCCATGTCAGTCTGTTTGTCCGTCCGTCCATCTGTCTGTACATAGGCGAACTAGTCCCTCAGTTATTTGCTTCCCAAGCAGCTGTTAATTTGTTGGAACCGCCGATATCGGGCAACTATTACATATGGCTGATATACAAACTGAACGATCTAACTCAAGCCCTTGTATAGAAAACTTTTTTATTTGACAAACTATCAACTTTCAAAATTGTGCATGAATTATTATGTAAGGCAACGCTTAATGCTCCGAACAATAGATCGGATCACTGTAGCTTATAGCTGTCCTATAAACTCAACCAATCAAAACCAAGATAAAGATATTTTTATACCCTTTATGCTGTACAAAATGCAGCTGTAAAGGGTATTATAGCTTGGGTGCTGCCGAAGTTTTGCGTGTTTTCAATTTAAAGCGTGTCTAAATCTTTGTTTATTTATAAATTCTACATTGCTCATGCGGCATGGTGTAATGTAACATAACACAGACTTCATATAGTCACGGTTTAGAGCTTGTTTACGTTGACCCCTTATTTTAGAGCAAAAACTTAAATTTCAAAGGGCGTTTTAATAAAAAAAATTAACTTAGAAAGTAATGCACACCCTAATGTATATACATATGTATGTATCTATATGTCCTTACACTCACACTTAGACCCAATTGAAGGCTCAGGCTCCGGTTTTTTTTCTCTCTAGTTTGCGCCCTGCTACTTATAGCTGCCCACTAAGCGGCTTATATGGAAATGTACATACATACGTATAAACACACATACATATGTAGTCGCACACGTACATCTCTTGTTTCCATTTCCGTTCTTGTGGCGCCACTGCTGTTGGCGACTGCCTTCTAAACTGCCTTTGTTTTCTGCCGCACACTATTTTCCGACGTTTCCACATGTATATGTATGTATGCATGTGTATGTGTAAATACATGAAAGTGTGATTTTTGTTGCCACATATGCAAGGATTTTCTTACTAATGGCCACTTGCCGTAAGACAATTGCTTACTTTACTAAACTGAGTGTTTTGCAATTTTTATTTTTCGTCCCGCTTTTTGTTTGCTTATCTTTGTTGTTGTTGCGGTTGGTTCTTTTCTTTTTGTATGCCACCATTTCTTCTTTTACCGCCAATTTTGCCGTTATGATGACTATTGTTGTTACTGCGCGCTCTTGTTGTTGTTGCCGCATACAGCTTTTTTTTTGTTGTTTTTGTTTCTGTCTTCACACTCTCCACTCTGTCGCCGCTTTTGGTGACTGTGACTAAAGTGTATAATATCACTTCAACCGCAGACATTTTACACAGTTCTGTGGTGACTATTTTTAGCTTCATGCTGATACGGAGGGCGCGTGTAATGGCGCTGTGTGTAAGTGTTGTTGTTGGTGGTAGTGTAACGGTAATTCAGGAAATGCTTAAACATATGCTTAACTACCGCATTTGATGATGTTTATTGGCAAAACGTGCTTTTAATGCATTTAATAGTCGCAGCGCCGCAGCAAACATACACCTTCGCACACAAATACATACATATGAACACATAGATATATGTGTAAATATAACTGTATGCATATTACAATAGGTATATGCGTATTATTTGCATTTTCACATTGCGGTTTTGCGAGATGAATGCTCTACGGCATATTATATATATTGAAATGCTATACATAATTATGTGCTGTTACTTTGGAGAGAGTGAATGTGAAAGCTTTGAGACTTCATACCCTCTGATGAAATTTTACTCGGACTGACAAAGAAATATATATTTTAATGCAGTTAAATGCAAATCTTTATTATTGCCTTGAAAAAGCTCTTGAGCCAATAGAACTATGCCATCACTTCTTTTAAGTACTTCAGTGCCTTGAGCGAATTTTTCTTTTTTCGATTTCTGCTCAATTTTTGGGACGCCATTCACTGGATTATCAGACAGTTTCGACGACATATTCATAAATAAATAAATAGAGTGGTCCTTAGCTACGTTGGCATCTATTTTACCATTTCTACTGCTTGTAATTTTTTCAAAAGATTCCGGTTTTTGACACGTTTCGTATCCAAAACATTAACCAAAATATATTGAGTCGATCCAAAAGACATATTGAGATCCTCTACAATTTCTCTGGCGCCAAAACGATGATTTTCAAACTCTGCTAATTTAACTATTTCGATGTTATCGTCATTAATAGAGGTGGATCAAACTTGAATATGAAAAAAGCTTTTAGAAAATAAAATTTTATCATTTCGATAAACGGTTCTTACGGCGCCAAAAATTAAATCAAATGGTATGAACTTTAAGCAATTTGCTAGAAAAGCTACAAAAAATTAGTTTTGCTCTCACAAAATGTAATATGAGAAGTGCACTATTTCAAAATTTTAAGTATAATAATGTTATTGCTAGTACTTTAAGTCTATAAACGTTACGGACTACCAAACGAAACTTCTACTAATATAAAAAACGGACGTCTGCTGAACTCCATAGTTTGTTTTGTGTAAACCCTTTTCTAAACTTCAATTTACTGCAGATTTTTGTTACTGCTTGAGGTGAGGCCCGGATTTAATACAAAGGTCGAATGACTGTAAATTTTACTACATTTACTAAATTATTTCGGCAGTATTTTTTTGATCTAGTTGATTCATAGAAAATCCCAAATAGTTGTGGCTGTTTGTCTAAATAGCTTAAAGAACGGGTAATCGAAGAGCCTGTTCAAATGAACCACGTTTTCACTATTAGTCAAAACTCTTTCATTTCATCTTAGTCTAGACTTCACCAGTGCAAAACCAAATATAGCCGAATGGGCGCGAACAGTTTAAAAATTAAATAATTAATGATCTTTTATAAAGATATTAATTATATATGAAGAACATAATGAACAGCACCCTGTCCGTTGCGGTAGACTTTGTAATGGTCCGTTGCTTTAGGCGGACATTGACGACTTCTTTCATTAATAATTCACTTATGGCGAGCACTCTCTGAAATGTGGAACATTTTCAAAGAAAAATCTATGTACAAAAATATTTATATATGTTTCAGTTATATGAAGATAGGTTCTACAGCCACATAGCCACGTTTTTAGTTTTTAATTTTGGGAAAAAATCTGCTAACGACTATTTTCTTACAAAAAGTGAATCAATAGATATTGAGTCGATAATGAGAGCCTTTGTTATATATCTAATGATGTTTATCACTCTAATAATAATAATTTTTTTGAAAGTTATACCGATAGGGGACGCTATCGCAAAGGCGATACTTTCAGTGGAATTTTATTCAAATACGGCACTACTAGAAATTTTTGTATTATAATGTTAAATATACATTCGAAATGAATATGTATCTTGCTACTTATAAGTTGTTAGTGTCAGTTAGTTTAATATACTAAATAGTCTTAAAGAAGAAAATTAAAAATCTAAAGAAGCAACAATCTCAATAACTATCTAAAGGCTTCTCGAAAACTGAAATAGTTCAAAGGTTCGATGCCGTTATACACTTTGTGAATCTTATTGGAGATTGTAGCGATGCCTTGGACAATAATCTAAGACAAATTTTGTGAAGATATCTCCTCAAATAAAAAAGTTTTTTATACAATTACTTGATTTCGATGAGTCAGTTTGTATGGCAGCTATATGCTACAGTGGTCCGATATCGGCTATACCGACAAACTAGCAACTCTTTGTAGAAAAACGTATACAAAATTTCAGATCGTTATCTCAAAAACTGAGGGACTAGTTCGTATATATACATGAACAAGACATGGCTAAATCGGCACACCTGGTCACACTGATTATTTTTATTTATATTATACTTAATACAGATACGCTGTTCAGTTTTCAGATTGTAGCAAATATAATATATATAAATATTTCATAAAACTATAATATTCGCAATGCCTCGGTAACTACGCATTAAAATACCTGCTTATAATCTCCCCCCGCAAATAGTCAGGTAATTTTCACCTGTATGAAAAGTAAAGCAAACTTCGACTATAAAAATATGTTAACAGTAAATGTAGGGCTTCTCTGCGAACATTGCCTCAAGTCTCAGATGCAGCCGCATAACAGCACCAAAATTCCGCAAACTTAATACATACATACTGATAGGATATACTGCAAGCGAAAGGCATTTACACACATCTCCATTCCCCTCCCCTCTCATAACCCACACAACAAAATAATTCATTGTCCATCAGTGCCATTTTGTGCCGTAATTTCGTTTAACTTTCGCTTGTGTATCGTCTTTGGCGTGTCACTGCCATGCTGGCGAACGGACGAGCAATGTATGTGTTATGCGCAGAAAAATGTGTTTGTGTGTGTGTGTTAGCACTATGCGTTCATTGGCATCCATGGCGTATCATGAGCATTATTGCAGTTTTATGGCATTTTCACTGAGCTGAACTGCACTTCTGCCGCAGCGCATCGTTCACTCTACTCGATACAGCAGCTGTCACAAGTAGAGTAATAGAAAAGCAAAAGAAAATAAAGCATACTTCCACAAATATGGCAACACTGTAAGGCGAAAATGTTTCATAGAATTTTTGCTGCTGTGGTATTTTATTAGCTGATAGCTTCAAAACTGCTGCTGGTGGCATAGAAACTAATGAAGAATGTCGCTGTCACTAGCTTGCAGCAGTTTGCAACTATTTTTGTTTTAAGTTTTTTTTAGAAAATTTGTGAATATGTGCGCATATTTTTCAATGTTATCTCAAGTACGATAAGCCGAAGATTTATATGTACTTGTGCATGTTTGCGAAAGTAAATGTTTTGTGGTGTGTTGAAAGTGATCAAAAATTCTATCTATTCCTCACTAAAAGTTTTTTTTTTAAATAAATTAACAAATTAATAGCCTATATAATAAAATGTTATATAAAAAAATGTTTGTGTGTGCTTTGATTCTAATCGGATTTTAATTAATATTTCCTAGTAAATACAATATCAAAGCCTTAACATGCTGAAGTCTTCACTATCAACATTTGCAGCATTTTTTTTCTTTTTTCAAAAAATAAATATATATATACTGCAAAGCCAATTTTGTAGAAATTTGAGTATGCTTTATTATAAGTGTGAATTCTGATAATTGATTAGAAGTCATTAATGAACTATATTTGAAGTTGTAGATAATTTCCTCTAACTTGAAGCCATTATCAACTATAAAAACCATTTCAATATGTAACCCATAACCACTCTGGGTATTAAGTTACACTTTGGGCCCATAAGGATATATGAATAATTTAGGGCTGAAGCTGAGTTTCCCAAAGCGTAAACTGCTGTACACGTGGAAAAGAAAGCAAAGATATAAAATACGATTACTGCCTTTTATATTACGAAATTAGAGAACAAAAACAAAAATGAATCATCGAAAATCGCCTTATTGTTATTTGAGAGCTCGCATTGTCGTGGTGAAGAGTGATCTGTATTTGGCGGTTGCTTATCCTGTTTTCTTGAAATACAATTGGCAAGCAAATGGTTGTGTGTCACTCAACATTTACTGTTCTGCGTTGTTCCAGCGACATATTCAGCTTTTCCAAAAAGCCACGCAACCTGTGCTTGGAAGTGCTTCGTAGGCGAACAACTTTTGTTTGATTCGGCTCATCTGGAAACACCGATACAGTCGCGTAGAGCCATGATTCATTACCTGTTACTATTTTATAGACGTGGTTTGAAGCACCGCTATCGTATTTGTTTTATAATCGCACGAAAATGTAAGCAATTTAATTACAGTTTTTGGTCGAGATGAATATTTTAAATTACTGTAAACAACACAAATAGCGCTCGTATGTCAAAACATTGTGAGTATATATAACTTCAAAAATGTTAAACTTTACGATAAAGTTGTGAGTTGCCATATTGCAACACTAAGGTTGCCAAATACCGAAATGTAAAAGGCAACTCACGTATATATATACAGATATATATTGAACCAAAAATATATAAAATATTGATACATTAAAGCAAGCTCAGTTCCAGTCGTTATTACAACGCCAATTTGAAAATTTGAAATTAAATGTTTTGAGTTTCTCGTTTTAAGCGGCAGTCGAATTTTGCGTAAAAACGTTATGCTTATTACTATAAAGCGATCTAGTATAGGACAAGGTGACCCTAAGGCACATCGTCAGCAGTTTTTGGTTTCTAAAAAAAAATATAAATAAACGCTACATGTTGGGACTTAATGCCGATTTTAATGTTTAAAAACGAAACTTTGTTTCTCAGCAGTTTTAAAAGAAAATCCGCTTGCCACACATAAAATAATTATCCATCAGGTGGACTGGTACCCTGATAGTGCTTCTTCATCGACTTCATGATAAAGTCAAAATGCTTACTGTTACCTTGTTTTTTTTTACTTTATTCGTACGATAAGCCAGTCTTAGTGGCTTTGGAGAAAGACTTAAACGATACAAGTGATTTATACATTTTGTGTTGCTCATACGACATGGTGTACTATAATAATACAGTACATTTAATGCATAACTTTAACTGCGTATACCATTTGAAGGATTATTTTTATGGAAAAACCATTCAGATATTTTTTGTAACAAGAAGTCCTCTTTTCTACGTTGTAGGTTTATTTACTTTGGAGATAAAAATTTAAATGAAAATGGAAAAATAAAAGTAAAATGTTGTAGGCAAGGTTTAACTTGAAAGTCAAGGGCTTGTAAAACTACAGCGGGCCTCTGGCAAAAAAAAATGAATATTCCAAGTTCAACGGACACCCTAATATACGTACATATATTTATATTTTCATTATTCATTTAATTTGCATTTTGCTTCGAATTATGTCATTATTCGATGGGATAATATTTCCTCGTAACGCAACATTGAATCTTAAAATTTAGGCAATTTTTTGTTGAAAAAATTTATTTTTTAGCATATAATATCGAATTTCTAAAGCGAAGATCACTAACAATCAATCACACACTCAATCGGATTCTCTTTTGAGGAGGTACGCTTACGAGATGTGTGAGTAATATGTGATATATTCACTAAACGAGAAGTATGGCCTTGGTTATTGCTTATGTGTTCATATCAGTTGAAAGCAAATGCCATGCCAAAATTTTTTTAATCGTTTCATGTTTGCCATATTACGGTTTATTATGTTAGCTCAATAAAGTTTATATAAGCGACGAATTTGTAATCTAAGAAAGCAAAAAAAAAGCTAATGTTAGATATTTAGAAATAAAAGCAGTAATATATGATATATTAAACTACTTTACGAATCCCTAAAAAGTCTAGATTTTCAGCTTAACTTTTTAAAGCTTCTTTAATTGGGAATATCAGACCGCAAATCTCTAATTGAGTTACTCATTTGAAAGCAATACATTACAAAAAAGAAGTTTGCAATTTTTGGGATCTTAACCCATTTCTTAAAAACATTAAAAATAATTTGCTTGTCAAATATCAATTCATAGTCAAATGAACAAAAAACGGCCCAAAAATTAATGGTCATTAAACATAAGAACTCATAATTGTGAAGCCTTTCTTAGAGGTGTCTAAGAACCTATTTTTCTGAGCACCAAGCGAAAAAAAATTTGTTTATTTTTTTTTTTACTCACTCTAGTGAGCATGCATGTGAACGCACTTTCGTGTGGATTATGTCGCAAAATCACTTTGGTAGTAAGTTGCTTAAGTTTGTGAAATGGAAAACAAAACTAATAGTATAATGGTATTTCAAAGCCAATCAAATGCCATCAACGCGCTTGAAAATATTTTCCCAGCGCTTAAATTCAAATCCTTTTTATGCGCTGTAAAGAAGCAATAAAACGCAATTCCAGTCAAAGTGTGTGTGGCGGCGCTGGTGTATGCGTGGGTGTTGTTGAGGCCGTGCGGGTTGTGCACGAGGCACTCAACGCCAGCGCAAGCGACCGTAATTGCCCGAGCAGCGTAGGAAAATTGAATTTCCAAGAGCCATAAACTGCAAAGTGATCCAATGATCCTCGAATTACGATTAAATTTTTGCCGCACAACCAACGGCATAAAAACATGAAACAACAACAATTAAACAACAACAGCAAGCGTACTGAAAGCAAAGTCGAAGAAAAATATCCAAAGCAAATAAGAATAACGACAACAACAAGAAAACGCACGCACAACAGCAATCTCGTTGAACCAACCGAGAGCCAATAATGGTGACACAACAGCAATACAAGCAGAGCGGCAACCGCCAGCCATGGCGATGGTCGAGCGTGATTTTGTAGCGCGGCGAGTTTATTGAAATAACACTAACACTGTGATGTGTTTTCGATGAGCGAGGGTAGACTTAAAGGCAAAACATGTGACAAAGCGTAGACAAAGTGCTGTTGGCAACCCTATTTGAAATGAATCTCTGATAAAATCGAAAAAAAAAATGCCGAGTAAAGCACATGAGCGAGTCGAGCGTGTAATATATTTCTGTGTTCTTGTATGTGAATAGTTGTAATATTAATATGTTAATATTATTGTTGTGCTAGTGCTATTCCTCTACTACATACTACAAAGTACAAACCAGAAAAATCTGAAGAAGCACAACGATTTTGCTCATACCTAAATTATCGGAAAGAAATTACCGTGAAAAAGCACACAAAAGAGTGTGGATAGTACTACATAGTTAAATGGCCCACAAAAAGTAATAACGGTAAAAATTCACTATTTTTATAATACGTGAAATTCATACTTATATATTAGAGTGGGTATAAAAAAAAAGAATATCTTCGAAAAGAATTTTTTTTTAGCGTGGTGCTCTGAAAAATAAGTTCTTAGATACCTCTTATAAAATCCCTCCAAGTAAGAGTTCTTACTTGTGACGAGAAGGTCCTCCGCCTTACAGTTTTCTATTTTTTTTACTTGTTATCAGTTGAAAACATTCATATCTCACTTCCAACTAGTACTTGAAAAAATATTTCGTTTTTGTAGTAAATTGAATGCTCTACAAAATGATTTCTAATGGGATTTTTTTTTAAACCTAACAGTTTAAAAGATATTAACGGTAGAAGTTTTCTTATTTTAAGGAAAACTTTTTTTTTGAATAAATTTTAAAACTCAATAAAAAAAAATTGCAAAACTCACATTTTTGTAGGAATTTGCTATAGAGAAAACTGCGTAGTTCGCTCCTAATGCATCAGCAGGCAACTCAACAGTTAATATCTACGTAGATGGCCAAACAGCAATCAAGACTTTAACCTCGGTTCGCATATCGGTCAGAAGTATTTTGGAAAGCAGGGCAGCGGTGGAGTGTGTCGACTACATTCCTACTGGTTGCCAGGTCACAAAGCCATCGATTGCAATGGGATAGTAGATGAGATTGCCAAGAGTGGTGTACGGCTGTCATTCGATAAAAGCATGAAAAGGAAAGTAAAAATTCGATGTAATGATCTTTCCGGATGCAAAACTGCAAAAATTTTCTACGCACTCTTGATAGAAGAGACTGTAGGAACATGATTAAAATACTCGCTGGTCGACGGCACACGCCTGCAGAATGGGGTTAACAGATCGAGCAGCAAATGTTCACAATATATTTTTTTCGTTGGGATCTTTTTATTAATCGCTTTCATAAATTGGTTTTTCGAAATTCATTATTACGCATTTATATTTTGAAAAATTGTCAGCCTTGCTTATATATGGGTATTTAACGAATTTTTAAAATGTATTTTGATTTGAAATAGTGGCAACCTTTGTTCAAAATATAATATTTAAGTCACAACTGACGCTTCACCTGCTGAGTTATCAGGCTTTGGCTGCATGCAAAATACTGATTGGTTTCAGAAAAACTGTACCGACGGTAGGCAAACTTTGCAACTTTATTGTCGTAAACAATTATATTCAATTGATCAATTTTAAATAAATAAATTTTAGTTTTATAATCCATTGTTTTCATAATTTTTCTTCCATTTAAATTTATTTGAAATAAAAATAAGCCCACTCTTAACAAGAGTAGAGCATGAAATCCTTAATTATTGACTTGAAATAAGATTTTTTAATTTTTTTTATAATTTTGTGCTGTGCCGCACAGAGTCACTTGCTTTAGTTTCTGTATATCTTGTCAATCCTCGCTGTTCACACTGTTCTGCTATAGAATTGCCGCTTCATACATACATACATATATGCTTCGTTATGCTGTAGTAACGGTAAAAATTCCACTCAACATATTTTCTATAAGAATTCCATGAATGCAATAGTCGAGTGCAGCAACTTCATACCAACACGTCTTTCGCAAAATAAAATTGCTCGCCTAGTTCTCACACCAAGCGCACACAACACACAGTGCCTCCGCCTTCACACCATATTGCTTGTTTATAGCTCATTTCCTGCACTGCGTTGCCTGTATTGTCTTACTGCTGCAATCGAACGGCTTTTATGTATTAGCAATATCCTTATTGCTCGAATGAATTTCTAAAACCATTCACAGCTGCGCTGCAGGCAACTTATCAACGCCACGAATTTTTGATGCCCTGCCACTTAAACTCACACCACACACGTGCCAACATAAAAGTGAATGGATATGTATGTGTGGAAGTGTGTGCGGCGTCGCTACTGGTGTTGTTATTGTGCGCTTATTGCCATAATGCAATAATACCAAATCATATTGTTGCCATTATTCCAATAATACTGATGGATTTCCCCCTTTTGTGAATCTAAAGCACAACAGGGCAAAATGCAAAGAAAAGCAGAAAAAGCAAGAAATATTTAATAAGACAAAAGGAAATGGCATCACATCAGACACAAATACTCGCGCGTATTGATGACTATGCGTTTGTGTGGAATTTTATGATTGTACGCATCAATATATGCGCAGCCGAATCGTAATAATGCACGCTACTGGAATTTGCGGCCATAATAAATTTACTCACACACACACATACGCATTTATATATCGAAAGGCTAGTGCGCATTTGAAGTGCTTATATACTTACTGCTCCGAAGCGAGCGCCAGATTTTGACAGTAGATTAAAGCATTTGGCGATTTCCCTTGTGATCTGTATGTATTTGTGCCAGTATTTATACATAATATATATAAGTGTGCATGTGTGTTCGTGTAGTCGTTTCATAAAGCGCAGTGGCGCGATCAAGTAGTAAAAGTATTGTGCAATAAACCAGTAAAGTAAAACTCATAGGCCAATGGCATACTGCCAACGACACAAAGAACACACGCAATCGAATCAAAAAAAATATATATATATCAAAAAAAATTAAAAAACAAAAGATCAAGAAGAGTAAAAAACGTTAACCTCGGCCGCAACAAATCTATAATACCCTTCATAGTGGATCCCTTATAGCAGAAAACTGTATATAAGGATCTTTATCTTGATTTTGATCGAATGGTTTGTATGATAGCTATATGCTACAGTGATCGGATCTGAACACGGAGATTGTAGCATGGTCTTAGAAAATAATCCATGTAAAATTTTGCGTAGATATCTCGCCAAATTAGAAAGTTTTCCATATAAGGCCTTGATTTTCTTCGTACAGTGTGTAGCCGCTTTATGCTATAGTGGTCCAATCTAAACAATTTATTTTGAGATTGTACCGTTACCTTAATCAACAATCCGTGTCAAATTTGGTGACGATAACTTGTCAAATAAAGAAGTTTTCCATACAAGGACTTGATTTTGATCGGTCAATTTGTATGGCAGCTATACCTTATAAAGGTTATCTCAAATTAACGCATGATTGGCATTAAATAGAAGACACAGTTTTTAGTTTTCTGATTGTAATTTTTTATTGAATCATAAAGTACATAGGATGGGTTACTTATTTTCCTACACATCGGGCTAAGTGTCTCCACGGCTGTCTATATATACATATATGAACTGGGTTATCATGTCGCAATATCGAGTCACTGCTTGACCAGCCTCATATTCAAAAAAGTATGGCCTACAACTCAAAATCCACACAAAACAGTGGCACGTTGTGGATGCATTTGTTGTCCGACAATCACATGTGGATTCTTAGAACCGCAAAAGTGGAAATTTTGGCGATTAACAAATTACCATGAAGGTAAATATGTGCTATTGTGTGAAATTTTCGAACTGCGGCCGCCAAACATTATTATATAATTATTTTTGATATATGGTTCAATAATGAAGACACTTTGTTCTATCGTGTAACGTTCCATTTTTACTAAGCCCAAACTTTAAGCTAACGGTCTCCCACGTTTCCTCCTGTATGTTACAAACTTAAGGGCAAACTTAAAATAACCTGTTGAGGGTATAAGAATATAGATATATAAAGATTTTTTCTAACGACAAGTTGAGCAACAGTCACAGTTGAAGCAGCAGCTAGCAGATTGATGGTGGCGGATTATAGCTTTCCAAAATGTCAGGATATTTGCTTGAGCGAGCAGACAAGAGACGGCTGACTATAGAAGCTTAAAGCGCTGCCAAGCAGAGACTGGCTGATGTTTTCAACAAAACATGACTACCGAATGAGCGAACGAATGAAATAAATCAAAAAATAATAAAAATACATAGGTATAGGGATAAATATAAACATATACTTTTTTCAAATTTCTGCAAAAATTATTTTCCCACATTTCTTCGCTGTCTATTTGATCTTTTAGCTTCCTCACAGCTGGCCGTCGTCGCATTTAATCAAATTAAATGAAATCAAATAAAGGAAAACAAAAGAAATCGAGAGATAGAAGAAAAAGTAGCTGAAAATTGTGGAAATATAATTGCAGCGACTAAAAAAAAAGAAAAGAATTTTATTGGCACTGTCTGTGCGTGCTTTGAAAATAAATTTCGCCTCAGCCGGAGCTACAATTTCTATTGTGGTCAAGACAATTGAAGTGTACAGCGGTTTCTCTTTCACTTACTCACTTGCAGGTTGTGCGATAAATTTAAGTGACATTTAAAAATTACAGCTAGAAAACTTATCAATTTTCTTAGATAAGAAAAAATTGGTGGTCACTGTTTTATACCGAATATTGAGTTTAGCGCAAGAGTCCATAAGTCGGCTCTATTAGTTTGCAAGTGAATTAAGTCCAAGTTTGCGCATGCAACCGTAGGATGCAATATATATAAAATTCTGAAAGATAGTTACTTACATCATAATTCTTATGAAGATTTAATAATTTTTATTGTCCCAATTTTATGCTACCTTTCTAGTAGAAAGCCGAACCTGTGTCGACAATAATAAGCCGATTATTGATTGGTTCACCTCACGATATAAATCGAACAAATAATTCTTCTTAGTAAAGTATTTATTTTACTTTACACCAAATACTGAGTAGTAGTACTTTAACTTGTTTAACAGTTCGTCTACTGATATTGACGATAAGGTCGAATAGTTCGTCAATCCTTTGTCTTTAATCACTATTCAAATTAAAAGTGTGTAGTATTTCTCTTTTTGTAAAAATCTCTATGAGTATACCTCACGATATAAATCGAACAAATAATTCTCCTTAGTAAAGTATTTATTTTACTTTACACCAAATACTGAGTAGTAGTGCTTTAACTTGTTTAACAGTTCGTCTACTGATATTGACGATAAGGTCGAATAGTTCGTCAATCCTTTGTCTTTAATCACTATTCAAATTAAAAGTGTGTAGTATTTCTCTTTTTGTAAAAATCTCTATGAGTATACCTCACGATATAAATCGAACAAATAATTCTCCTTAGTAAAGTATTTATTTTACTTTACACCAAATACTGAGTAGTAGTGCTTTAACTTGTTTAACAGTTCGTCTACTGATATTGACGATAAGGTCGAATAGTTCGTCAATCCTTTGTCTTTAATCACTATTCAAATTAAAAGTGTGTAGTATTTCTCTTTTTGTAAAAATCTCTATGAGTATACTATACAAATATGTCAATGTTTCACAACTAGGTCAACTAGGTCTTATCTTTATATATTCGTATATATATTCACAAAGGCAATAACATTTTTAGCTCTATGCAAATTTAAATACCATATAGTTTATTGCCTAAAAGATTTTGACTGCGTTTGTTTGAAAATTCGCTAACAGTGGAACCAGAGAAAAGTGCTAAGTTTATGTTGTTGCCGAACATGCATTTCCATATATTTGCGAGTGTTCTTTTGTCGTTCGCTTACGGAAAAAGAGAACATATGAAAAATACAATTGTTTTAACTTATCATATAAAAGTTAAGAGCTTTCGCTATATAAAATTCAATAAAACTCATCAGTTACTCAATTCACAGCGGCTTAACGTGAGCGGACGTGACCACAATTCGCTAAAAGTTTACGAAACAAATTTTTTTTCGTTTCGCTTGTGGACACACCTAACGTTAAAAGTTATTCGTTTTTCTTGAAGCTCGTAAATTACGTGATGACTTTGCGTTGCGAATATGCGATTCTACTTCGTGGCGTGAGTCGAACAGAAACAGTTAGAATTAAGTTAGTGTAAATACCTTTGCGGTTAACTTTTATTTAATAAATGAAATACTTAAGCATAAAATATTGATGATAAATGGGGATGGAACAACAAGTTCGATATTTCAAAGCAAGCCTTTTGATTAAGTAGAATGGCTAAAAGCATATTTGAATGATTTTTTTCGTGAAAGGCATGTTCTTATACACACCATAGTTAAAATACCTTACTACTTACTATAAACGTTCTTAGTTTTCTATAATATTAACGAGTAATTGGATTTTATTAAGAGTAAAATCTTATTATATCAAGAATTCTAAGAATTAAATTTCTGCATAACTCAGTATTAAAAAGGCTGTGACACCATCCATCCTCAGCATCCCATACCTCAGCAATTATTCCACCAATTTCAACAAAATTTGGTATAGAACCTTTGCTCGAAGGCTCCTTATGAAATTATGAAAATTTCATCCTTATGCAAAGTCTTCTTTTAACATGGGCTGAATCAGTTGCCAACCACGCGTATATTCATTTTTCACCATTTTAAATCAGATTATTTTACTTTGCACAAATTAGAATTTAAGAATAGCTTGAATCTTCTATTTATGCCCCGAGATGTGAAATATCAGGACAACCGTAATTATCTGAATTTGATTCGAACATATCTTTCAAATCATGAAAAGTCTTTATTACTTTAGTTTATTTTACCGATGGCAATATGGGCTAGTGATAAATGTGGATACAATCGGTTCAAAACTTATCCTAAAAACCATATATCTGATATAGTGATTAATAAATATATTCCGGGAAGGACAAACCACAGTATGGTAAAGATACCAAAAGTGGATGAAATGGGTCCACGCACTACAACAACTTCAATAAACCAAAAAATGTTAAACCTTTACAGAGAGAATTTATAACATTCAATTGAAGCCGAATTTTCTCGTCTTTCGTATTTTGACATACATACATATTTTTTAATATTAAATATATAATATATATAAGTTTTGAATTTACTGTATTTTTTTCTTTAAAAAAGTGGGATACCTCAAAATGGATCACACTTTATGTTGAGTGGAGATGGATGAATCTTTATCAGAATATAAAACTTAAATATTAAATATGCGAGTATATATTTACAAATGTTCTTATAAAATAGTAAAAACACCAAATAGAAAATACAAAGAAAATCCACAATAGGGAATGAAATTAGTTGAACACAATGCCGCATTGCCAGACAGGACAAGGTCGTTGACAATATGGTAATGTGTCTGCTTCCACTCTAAACAACAGCTGAAGGGCATTAGCGCCTAAAACAGAATGCCTACGATGTAGACAGAGATTCTTAAAAACAGATGTATGAAAGTTGAATAAAAATACTAATCTAAAAGTAGCCCGCGGAGAAATTATTGGCTATTAATAGGTTGGTTAAAAAGTTTCTGTGCTCGAAGTGAAAAAATACTGTTTTTGGTACGAAATATATTTTTTTATTCAATATAATTTTCCTTAACATCAAGACACGTATTCCAATTATTCCCCAATAAATTTATGCCATCACTACAATGACTTTCCGGAAGCTCTGCAAAATGCCCTTCTACGGCTGTAATAGCTTCATCATTCAACAAAAACGCTTTCCGCGAAGGAACTGTTTCAGGTTTCTGAAGAAGTAATAGTCGCTGGGAGCAAAATCTGGTAAACACGGTGGAAGCTCAAGCAATTCGTACTTTAATCCGTTGAATTTTGTCATTGTTAAAACACCTTTGTGAGCAGGTGCATTGTCTTCATGAAAAATTAATTGTTTGTGCTGCAAACCAGGTCTTTTTTAAGAATTTTTTCATCCAGCTGGTCTAAAGGCTGCAATAATATTCACAGTTTTACCTTTCTGCAGATAATCAATCAACAAAATTCCTTTTGCATCCCAAAAACCTGATACCATAACCTTCTTTGCGGATCGTTCTGACTTCACCTCCTTTGGAGACCAGCTTCAGTCTACTGTAAACGTTCTTGTTTCATTTTAGGATCCAAGTCACATCCATAGTTATAAAACAATGCAAGAAATCGATCCATTTTTTGTTAAATTGTTAACGTATGCGGCACTAACTTTTACAACAGCTTTTTCATATATAATTTTGTGCCTTGATTTTAAAGAATTATATTTTTCTAACCAAATTTCAGCAAATATATATTTTTAAAATTAAGAACTTTCATATGCGGCAAATCGGCTATAAATTCACACCACATATATCACGAATGCCATGTACGAACATACATAAGCGCTCCTAAACTCCAACCTTAACTGAAAGTGCATATTCTTTTACATATTCACATAAATATCACTGGTTAGTCAAAGCCAGTTTATATACATATGCTATATCCAGATACATATATGTACTCCTATATTTACCTAGGCACATGTGTATTCACTTCCCGGCCATTGTTGATTTTCGTCCAGCCGCCATTTGCCCAAGTTATTTTTTATAGTTTATTATTATGTGCCAGTCGACCGCGCGCTCCAGTGTTCCATTTGGTTGTGGCGCCTGTGGGTTAAAGTGCTATTTCCGTTTGTTACAGTTATTTTTATAGCGTCTACTTATAGCAGCACCATTTTTTCGCTTTTTTCCCTTTGTTCGTGCTTGTTTTGACCTTTTCTGCGCACGAAAGCATGGCTTGGCAAAAGAACAAAGATTTCGGCTTGAATTTTTCAGATTTAATTTAGTTGTGATTTATGCACATATGTACGTATGTAGGTATGATATGAAGTTGAGTGCGCGTAATGTAGTGTACAGAAAGCTTAATTCTAATACGGATCGTTTTGCTAACTTTTGTTGAGTGAGGGCAATTGCTTTAATATTCTGTACTCATGTAAGAGGTTATATATATTTTATAGGAGAGATGTCTTACATATTTAAATATATATACATATATATGTCGATGCATATCAAACATCAAGTTTTGCCAGACCAAAAACCACCAATATTTTGAGTAAATTCAAATTTGATATCATGAACGAGGTAAGTTATGTTTGTCTCGTAGTTTGTAATACGCAGGAAACGTCGGATACCCTATTAAATATATATTAAAATGATCACTGTGCCAAGCTGAGTCGACTTAGTTCATCCTTCTGTATATACTAGTCCCTCAGTTTTTAAGATATCAATCTGAAATGTTGCACACGTTTTTTTCTCCTCAAGAAGCTGCTTATTTGTCATACAAATCGACAGATCAAATCAAGTTCTTGTATGGACACCTTTTTTATTTGTGAAGGGTATTCTAGTTTCGGTGCAGGTTAAGGTAACGTTTTTTCTCTTATCTGATTCTTATAGAATTTGGAAGAAGAGAATTTTTAACTATTTTTGTTAAAATAATAATATTTTCAACAAATTTACTTAATGTCTATATCTATAAATAGATTGTTAATAAAAAAGTTAATAAAAAAAAAATTATTTTATTTCACCAATCATATATTCGTATTCGTAATCATATTTGAACTCTACTTAATATTCATAATAATGATCCGTACTTATACTCATATTGAAATCCATACTACCACTACCACATATTCTTATTTATACTCCTACTCATACTCATTTTCATACTCAAACATTTCTAGGCTTATTGCTATCTTATATCGATATTCTATGAGATCTGGAAACAAGGCCACTCTCTAAAGTAATCGCTCTCTCTGTCCATTTTACTTAAATTCATTCAATTTACTGCCATAGATTTCATTTAGTAGCTTTCACGCCTTTTGGCTGTTGTTTCTAATGCTTAGCGCTCATACAAAATTAATACTCGAATGCAAATGTGCTTGTAAATATGTTTGTGTGTGTGTGAATTTGTGCGAAAAAATTTGTATGGGCGAAAATTTAAATGCGACTGCATTTGAATGCCGTTGATTTATTTGTTGTTTTGCGGTTTATGAACACACCCGTAGAAATAGTCATGCATAACAGAGCATGCCATGCCATTCACATGTGTGAACACATGTGTGTGTGTGTATGTGTGGGTGGAAAGTGCGGTATTAAATGTTGAAAGTGCATCAAAATAAGCAAACAAATGCACACACACAAAGAGAGTGCGTAAATGTAAACAGCTCATAGTCAACGGTGGCGTTGCGGGCAATTATAAAAGACATATGCACAAATACACATGCGTACATACACACATACACACAACAAAAACAGCAATCTGCTTTCATTTAAATCATGACCGTAACAAATTGTTTTTGGCAGAGAGTAGAGTGTGTGGGCGTGGATGAAAAGCGAATTCAAACGGAGACAATAGAGAAAGGTGGTTCGAACCACAACGTATGTGCGGACATATATACGAGAGAACATCCAACCCAGTAGTTGAAATTCGTTAAGTATAGAGCCGGTAAAATTAAAAAAAAAAAACAATAGCAAGTTCACTAGTTGTGGCTTGCTTAATAAAAAGTTAACAGTTTTTAAAAATATACTCTCTGATTATCCCTGAGCGTCAAATATTTGTCAGTCCTTGGAATACTAATTCTATAAAGGTACCATAAGGTGTTTTCAGTACACTGATATCTGATTATAGAAAAAAGTATACTTTTACGGTCAAGTTGAACAAATAAATTTTTGAAAGCTCTTCTTTCTATCTATTTTTTAACTGTTATATTACTACGATAGTTAAATATTGGTATGCAACGAAATTGTGTTACGCAACAAAACTCCGTCACGCTCGCAGTATTCCAAGTACATCCAATTTAAAACTTTTATGGGATTGAAAATTTTATGCAAATAAACTGAAATACTCGAATTAAAAATAAATTTGAAAAGGGTTGCCACATATGTATTTTAAATTTCAATTTAATAAATTTCTTTTATAAATATAAAAGAAACGAAACTTTTTGGTGGCCAGGGAACTTAATAAGTTAAGCCAAAATATCTACTGTCGTTGTTTTGTTAAGGGGTTGTTGCCTTTTTAAATTTTTAGTTAATAAAATAAGTAAATATTGCTTCACAAGGGTTCCGCCATTTTTCCAATTTTACTTCAAAAAATTGGAAAGACAATAGAACACTTAAAATATGTGTCAAACTACACATATATTGATGCCAAGTAAAAAAATCTTGTCGATAGGCATACATACACACATATTCATTGATAGCAATTTGCATGCAACATGCCATCCACACCTTCACCATACCCACATATGTAAATACATGCATACACATATGCTTCTATTTCGGGTTTTCTCAAGCACTCAACCTTTTTGTGTGCGAGGGGCAAATATCTAAATGGCAGCACAGCACATTTTTATTACCCCTTCAGCTGATAAACGTTTCGAGCATTTTTTAAAAGTGCATAAAAAATTCAAAATTTACTATCTTTTATAGCAGTACGGTAGAAACATACTAGATGTATCTACTAGATGTGTTATGCATTTACTGTCGATAAGCAACAGAAATTACAATAAACTTTAAGACCTACAATAATTTTTTTTATAAAGTAGACTATTTGGAAAATAAGCTGATTTCTAAACAGTAAAAAATTTGGTTGTATATTCCAAAAGAATCGGAATGATTTCGTTCTCGAAAATATAGTTAAACCTTTCCTGGGGAACTGCGTGTAAAGTAATAGAAAAAGTCAGAAACCTTGGCGTTACACGGAAAGTAACTGTCGGAGGCAAACTTTTTATACCATATAAGAGGCATAAGATACAAATTTTTGCTGCAGAGCATACTTAAGAGAATGTTTTAAGGTGAAAAAGGTGCAGTGAACTACGCGATTTAAAAAAATTGAACTATGCATGCTTCAATATGAGAAACATGACAACAATATTGGATATATAGAGTTCATTTTATATGAGCCACGAGGAGCTATCGAATATGTTCCAAGATTCTTAATTAGTTATCTATTCTGCTAGAATTGCTGTCAGTCAGTTTAAAATTTCATATCAGTCTTCACAACTAATTGCGTTTATGAAAAGCCACTACATCCTTTAAAAATGTTAGTAAATATATCCGCTGAGATTAGTGTTAAACTGAAAAGCTTTAGAAATACAAATACTTTGAAACGAAAATATGTATGTATATGTAAAGAGCAAAGAGCCTGATGGCAAATATCTTAATCCAACTAAATTTGGCAAAATCCTTTAATATTACAACATTTGCAATAAGTTAAATATAAATGAGAGAAGAGTGATAGTTTTTGGAAACTTGTTTACTTATTGAGAAGAATTTTGTAAAGCCCAACGTTATACAACAACATTTTATTAAATTTTAAATTTTAAAGGCCTATTCCTATCTGAAAAGTTATTTTAAATTTCTGAGTTACTGCTATAAGCAATCTTGATTACTGATTGTTAGATACCTTTTTGATAACTAATTTATTGCCACGATGCTGTTTGAAGAACCCTTAGCCTCAAAAAACAAGTACACCAATTTTGCATTAAATTGAGTGTTGGGGTTAGCATAATTAGAAAGATCCGATTTAGGTCAAATATGCACCGTTTTGATCGATAACTTGTTACGTTTTTGAAGAAAATTTCATAAAACTCACCACAAACAGCCACTCTCATAGGAACTATCGGACCTTTTGGCAAAATAACTGAGACAAACGAATTGCAAAAGCTTTTTTTAAGGCGAATTTTTCACCAACAAGGTCAATTGCCATAGACAAGAACAGGTACTAGTTACTTGGTGTCAGGTCTAAGCGGTTACTATGTAAGGCGTTGCATAAGTGAAAAAGTGCAGCTCTGTAAGGCGATAAACGCACTGGAAATTGCAATTTTCCCTTTCAGAATGGCAGCACTCTGTCCTGTGCATTGTTGGCATATGATGAGGTAAAATTTACATCGAGTAAAGAAAACGATTATAAACGCATCACATTCGATTTGTGCTTAATAATTTTTTGCTTAACTAGTTCATTTTTGGGGTGGGAGGAGCACGCAACAGAGTCAACACTTATACCTTTTATATTCAAAGCATTCACACCTTATATAAAACACTATGCAATTTGAATAATGTATGTCCGTTCATTTTTTACACTTCTTTATTGTTGATTTTGTTTGAACTTTCCTTCGTTTCGGCTAGTAATGTCAAGTATATTGGAATTGTGTCAACGGAGAAACAGTAAAACACTGTTTACAATGAAATTGTTTTACAGAGTACCGACTACGATTCGCAAAGTCTTACAGAGTTATCCTTCTGTATTTTAGGGCGGATGCATAAGAACGTCCCAATCAAATTTCCGAAGCTTCTGTTGAGTCACTATCGGTGTGTGTGGCCAGGCGTTGTTCTGATAGAAAACCATTTTTATCTCTGTTGGTGTCCATCTTTGATGCCTGCGCAAACAATACTGAATCCAGCAATAATAAAACTGTACGAAAGTACAAGGTTTAGAACGAAATTTTATCTGCTTAAAGCCATATAGAATATCGCACTTATAAAATCGATAAATAAATTACTAAAGCAATCTTTTAAACAAATTGTGGATATATTTTTGCTAAACCTTATAGTAATGCTGGGTAAAGGGCTGATAAGCTCATTCTTCAGATTATCTTCTACTGGAACATCTTGCTGGAAGTGAAGTTTTCTAACAATAAATATTATGTTTTTAGCGCATTAAAGAAAAATGAAAGGCTGTTAAGAGAGCATGGGCGCTCTAATAAATAGATACTTAATATGTTACAACTGATTATCCTCTCTAGAAGTCGCGTACCATTATTAAAATAACATAACATAGCTCGACTTAGAGTAACGTTATGCCTACATCTGCTCTGCAGATCTTAGAAATATGAAAATCAAAATTTTTAGTTAAGCTTTAAAGGAGTTTTTTTAGTACTAAACTTTAATTTTATATAGAACACATCCTAACCAAGAAACTGCTTATTTCTCGAAGCGCCTGATATCGGACCACTATATCATATAGCTGCCATATATACTGAACTATCGGAATTGAGTGATTATATTTGACAATATATCTTCACGAAGTTCTGCATAGATGATTGCTTAAGGAAATGGTGCACTTTCCGATTATATAAATCTGATCTGGATCACCATAGCATATAACTGCCATACAAACTGATCTATCAAAATCAAGTTATTGTGCGGAAAAGCTTTTCATTTTACGAGATAGCTTCATAAGATTTGGTTTGGGTTATTGTCCAAAGCAGCGGTTTAATCTCCGAAGCTATTTGTCAGATCCAGTCACTATAGCATATTTGTACAAATTATCCAATCAAAGTTCATGAAATCAATTTTTGTATATGTGAAGGGTATTATAGCTTCGATGCAGCCGAATTTAACATTTTTTCTTGTTTTATATACCTTTTATCACTATTTATCGCGAGCAATAGCATAAGTAATTACACGTTTAGAAGCTTGACATTAAATAAGGGCAGCTATACAATTTTTAAATAAATGCTGCAAACTCATAATATCTACTAATTATAATAATCGTGTCGGCTCATTGACCTCCACAAACAAATTACGTTAGATTACACAGGAAAATTGAGGAAATTTCACTTGACTGTCGGACACTTAATTGACAAATGATTATCACAGTGACGCAAACCAAATGAACGGGGATAATTTACTGCAAAATAGTAATGAGGAAGCGAACAACTTAGGCGAGCAACAAAGCAAAACAAAAATTTAGAATATAATGTGCAGAGTATATCCAATTTGTGCAAATGTTGTCAATGAACTCGCTTAATGTGGCGTGAAGTGCGTTAAGCAATTTTCTTATTATACAGAAGTGCTTAAGCACATATTTATAAGTATTTGTGGGGGTGTCAAATAACGCCATATATTTTTTTTAATTTTAGACAATGTAGCGCCCACGTGCTCTAAATAGACAGCTGTTGGCACACACACAGCCACACATTCTCATCCAACCACTTTCACACACACAAAAACAGAAGGAATACAAAATTTTGTAAATATTTTTAGAGTTGGCATTTGGCCACGAGCTTGTGACAGCGGTGACGCGCTTAAGCTTACCGCTTGCCACATGCCACTTTTTGGTGTAGGGGCGCCGAAGAAACGAGTGTTTACCATGAAAATTTGCGAGGAAATTACCACATTTTCATGAGCACATAAAACAGAAAACGGAAATATAAAATTCAACTACTACTGATGGACGCTTCTATTTAAACGCTCAGCTTATTGCTTGCATACAAATGACATGCTGTGGAGATTTCAGCGGGCAATAGTGCGAGATTGCTGCTGTCAGATTGGTTGTTAAGGTTGTCGCTGTGAGGGGTTGATATATTCTACTTGGCTGAAAATCTTGATGCAATTTGCCGAAATGCGCATACTAAAACACCAAAATCAAATCGTAAATCTTCTTTAGCTGCTACAGCGACTGTGAGCTGTCGTAACTACATGAGATTAGAGTTTAGATTACTTTATGCCCATCCTACATCTTAACTTATTAGTTTCTGTTATGTATTTATTGTAAGTGTGCGAGATTTTCTTTTATAAATTATTATTTATTACAGTTTATTTCAATATCCAGGATGCCTGAAGATACTCTATCCATTTTCCTGCTGTTAAAGAATTATAAAACGAACAGAAAATAGTTATTGCAAGTAGTTGTTTAAATTTTTTATAACAAACTAAAAAGGCTTACAAAAATTTACTATTCTAAAAATATTTTTTAAGAGTTGCGAACTTTCCAAGTCTTTTATTCAACAAAAATAAGGAGGTAACCACATTACCGGTCTAAGTAGAGTTTCTTTTGGAAATATTTTTGAGAAAGTTTACCATGTATATGAGTATCTAAGAGATTAAGTACATTTGCAAGTCAGAAAGAAACACATTTTTTGTTAATACTATTAAATAGCCAATTTATTTAATACAATAAATAAATAAAAAAATACACTTACAGAACTCAATGTACTTTAATAATCGGCAACTCATTTTGAAATTTTTTTTATTTCCTTGATAATGTAGCCGCTCTCCAGGTGATCTTCAGAAAAAATGTTTCTTGCGGTGAGAAGGGTTTTTCTGCTAAAAGGCTTCCAAAAAAAAATCGCTTTTAGTGACAAAAATTTCACTTAAGAGTTGTTTAAAACATCGCAATTACTATCAAAAATCTTTTTCGATCATTACCAGACAAATGTCGAAAATGGATAACCGAGAAATTTTACACACCGACTTCATTTTATACAACGTTGCTCATACGCACTACCACACATTTCGCAGAAATTAGCTAGATTAGTTAAAAATGTATAGTGCTGTATTATTTGATGCTGTAATAATAGTGAAATCACTTCAGTTTTTTGTTTATACTTTTTGAATTCAAAATTAAAAGTAATTTAATTAAAATATGTTGCCGCTCACTTATCACCTTTATATATTTAAAAGCCTACAATTTCTCAAAATAAACAAGAAAAAGTCGGTATAGCAGTTAACCGACCCATTTTACCGCCATTTCCACTATCTTTCGCCACATTAAGGAAATGAAAAGGAAATTAAAAGCAGCAGATCATTTAAAGTACTAACGGAAGTGCAAACTAAATACGTGCCGGACATCAAACGAATGTTAACGCACACAAGCGCAGACTAATAACTCGCAACAGTGATGGTAACAGCAACAAGAAGTACCAAATAAGTACCTACAATTTATACTTGCTGTTAGTCTTTGGGCAAAACTTTTAAAGTATAAGTTTTCCGTTCGCCCACGCACACAAGTGCTTTCACACACATATACAAGTATAAAACACAAGAGTATTGTACATAGTCACCGCCTTCTCTGCTACATCAACTCATTTTCGTGTGTCTTTGCGCTCAAGTGGCTGCTGTTTCTTCCTCTTCCTCTTCCCTGTCAAAGGTCATAAGTTAAACAGCGAGTGAATATTTCGTTGTGCTACCTTTTAGACTTTTTATAACAGTGCACACAGCTCAGAGTCAGTTAAGCAAAAAATGCTGCAAATATTTATTGGACATTTCTTTCAGCAGAAAAACGGTAATAAATTCATAAACAAACAAATATATTTTCAAGCGTGTGGTAAGCGTTTCTTTTTCTACATTTTATGAATGCGCTCGACAAAAAATATTTTCCCACAAGTAAAATTTTCAACACAGAAGAAATCTGTCCAGTACAAACATTTTGCCATTTTCATAAATTTATTGCAACAAATTATTAAAGGCTTTTAGTATGAACGCTTGGCAATCGTTAACCAAGAAATAATTAAATTAACTTTTCATTTTCTACTAATAGGGTTTCTAACTCTAAAAATGTGAAGCACACTACCTACGTACTACCTCGAGATTTTCTATCACTACCCTTGCATACGGATATCATATTTTATTTCCTTTTTAATTTCAAAATGCGTTAAAATATTTGAATACCCAAGAGAACTTTCACGTCATAAACAGAAAAAATTTAAATAACAAGCAATGTTGCTCATACGCACTGCCGTACCTAAAACTCCACAGCTGTCTGCACATCTTTTCCGGGCTAATTAAATTAAAACTTATTTGGATAAGTTAACTTTGGGCTTGAGCAAAATATTAAATGCCTTTTAACCTTTCTGGACCTTGCTTGTTTTTGTAAACTGTTAGCTTGAAGTAGAGTAATTTAGATTACATAATCAAAACAACTTTAAAATGGGCACTCCAGTACTAGGAATTTGCATTAAGCCAACACGGCTGCTTGTGATATGATTAGTTAACTCAGAAATTACAAAATTAAGTATTTTTAGTAGCATATTTTATTAAAATTTATATTCCTCTCAAAAAATATGTACTAAAGCGACTGTGGAAACGTATTGTATAGCAGACTTCAAAAGAGCTCATGATTTCATTATTAAATCTTAAGATACTAGAAAATATCGAAACACTGAAGAGTTCTTATAATCACCAATTGTTTCTTCTTGGACGGTCCTTGCATGCTCATATAATAATTAAAAAGCTCTTTTGGTAAAATTAAGTATTAGTGCAGTGATTGCTCCATCTGCAATTTCAATTTTTCATCCTGAGAGGCATTCTATTTAATAAATAAAATACATTTACAGAATTTATTGTACTTTAATAATTGTTTATTTCTTTTTGAAAGGTTTTAGATCCTGTAGCCGATGTCCTGGGGGAACTCCAAAAAAAGTTGTCTGGTTATGAGGAAAAAATTAAAAATTAAATTAAATAAAAATTCTCACAAATCTAAATCCCAAAAATATATTATTAGTATAGATAAATACGGGTAACAATTGAAGGCTTAGACAACATTTTAGTTTTTTGACACAATTGCGGCCAAGTCGTACATTTTAGTGTGGCTTCAAACATCGAAATTATTATCAAAAATATTATTAATTCGATGTTTAGCTGACAAATATATCTACAAAGGTCGCGGAAAAATTTCAAGTTAATTAGTGCAACGTTTCGGAAAAACTTTCCTGTCCGACTCTGAAGACAGCATTTGAAGGAAAAATTCTTATAAATTTGCTCGTATCTTAAAATGTGAATCGAAATTACGAAAATATTCAGAGCGCATCTAACCAAATATTAAGCTACACTTTACCATATATCAAGTACACTTCAAAATACTTCTTAAAAACTCTTAAATACTTTCATAGTGAGCATTTCAAATATTTTTCTCTGCAAGTACTAGACGAGGCAACTACTTACACCACTTCATACTCACACACATAAACACATTTGACGCTTCTGATTGACTGTCGACTGCGTGATTGTTTGTTTGTCAGCAAGATATCGCAAGTTAATTGAATATATATCCGCATGCGGTCGTTAGTATTAGTAACTGTAAATGTGCGCTGGTTTACTAAGTGCGTTGGAGCTGGTTCGGATGAGTTGTGAAAGGCGAGATTGGCACGCGAAAAATATTTTTGCAATTTCATCAACCGAGCAACTCACGCAATCAGCGAACGCGTGCCGACGATTTGGTGCATGCATGTTAACAACAACAACAAACCGAAATGACAACAACTTTCACACATCATTTTACCTACTTAATATATGTATTGACGTGTGTATGGGTGTAAGCGTGTGTGATTGGGCGAATGTAAGGATTTACGCGTCTAAACTCCACTCACGGTTTATCATGTTTGCTTGTGCTCCTCGGATTGACGTAGAGGTTTGAATCGACATGACATCTAAATTGACAAATCGTTTCGTTATCAATTTGTGGCATTTAGTTTTTGCAATATATATGCTGGTATTTTTTTTTCTTAAAAAAAAATACATTGACATTGGAGTTATGAGGATATGATGTGAATATCTGAGAATAGCAGAAACATGGGTTATAACGGTTGTTTTGATTTGCGTTTTGGTTTTGTACGTTTATAGTATTCTAGGTGTGGTATTTTGGTAGAGATGAGTAGATTTTGGATTAGAAAAAATTATCGGTGTCTCGATATAGTTTTAAAAATATTTTTTAATAAAACATATGCACACAGTTTTGTGAAGTAATCTGTGCTTCTTGCCTTTTATGAAATTTTTGTTTAAAAAATGAAATATTTTTAATCAAATAGTATTGATTTGTAGATTTAATTTTTAAAACTTTTAAAAAAGCTAGTCCTGTTCTTTCACTATATAACATCATTTTTATAAAGGAATACAAGAGCAAAATTAAAGAAAGTTTAGTACACTAAACTAACTACTAAACGTAAATGACACGAACTGCTTGTGTTCTTCTCTATAGAAAGTATAATATATATTGTATAAGGGTTGCACATAATGCACTAAATCGGCTCTCAAAAAATAATTTTCAAACTTAAAAAATTTCAATATAATTTTAAAATTAAAATAATATTAAAAAAAATTTTCAAATAAAATAAAATAAATAAAAATAATTTTCTAGTTTTAGAAAAATTTAAATTTGAAAAAAACAAAAATTATTTTAAAATAAAAATAAAATTAGCAATCATTTTCAAAAAAAGATTAATAAAATTAACATTCGAATTACAATAATTTTCAATTTAAAAAAAAGAATTAAAAAAAATTTTCAAATCAAAAACGATAATGCATTATTTTCAAATAACAATAACTAAAAAACAATTTTCAAATAATTATAACTAAAAATAATTTTCAAAAAAAAAAACTATTAAAAATAATTTTCTAATAAAAAAATGTTATAAAAATAATTTTCTAGTAAAACAAAATTCAAAATAATTTTTTAAATTTGAAAAATAAGTTAAATAATAATTTTCTAATTTCAAAAAATTAGCTTTAATTACCTTTAATTTTGTTAATCCAAAAAATTTAATTAAAATTTAACTAACCATTAAAAACCATAAATACCGGACTAAAAAATAAAAAAAATGTTAGTCTCAAGTTTAAAATTAAATATTAACACGTGCTGTTTTTGAATTAAAAAGCATTTTGCGCTTGCGTACTCCATCTGTGTAATAGAAGAGCTTACAGCCTCTGCGCAGTCTGAACGAACCAGAGTTAATTTTTGGTTAAAAACTTTCAGCTCAACTGTAATATTTATAATTATATTTTCATAAGAATAAATTCAGATTTACTAAAATCAAATTCTCTGTTGTACAGCCACCCTTACTTCATTACGAGAAAATAATGAGCAAAATTTTCTAAACTATTATTTCGTTTTATTCCCAAAAACTCAAGAAAATTATAACAAACTATAAATGTATCAATCTTAACATCAAATATCATGCATATATCCTCTTTGCACCAATAATATCCTTAAGACGCACTCCTTAGCTTCCACTTTACTATACACGCACTTATCTAGATACACACATGATTAAATATTCAAATATGACGCAAAGTTGTCTAGGCCCTCCATCTTCAATTTGTCTTATTCACCCATCAATTTGTTTCTGCATGAGTTTACATTTATTGAATTGAAATCTCTGTAGACACGCTTCTTTCCCTTTTTTCGTTCTTTTTTATTTGTCGTCTGTGATTCTGATTTGCATTCTCCTCTTTATTGTTTGTTGACACAATTTATTGCGCTGCTGCTGCTGCTATTGTTGTGTGTGTTGTGTACAGGATTGCTTAAGAGAGCTCTTCACCTGCACTTGGCGAGTGTCTTTGCAATGAAAGCGAATAAGTGTGAAATTTCTTGCTTTCAAAAATTACATTTCGATACACTTTTTGGTGTCACTTTTGCTAGACTTCAACGACACATTCGCTTTCTAATATAATAATAATAATACACTCTCGATAGAATGCATATTTTTTTTTGGATTTAACATATTTATTTGTTTATTGAATTTCTCGCAGCATCATTGTAGACTCCATTTTGGTTATTGAGGGATTTTCGTGTTATTTTTAATCAGTAAGAAAATTTTATGTTATTATTCGGTAGTTTAATAGTCAGCGTCTTTAATGTTTAGTTGTGGATTGGATTAAAAAGATGTATGTAGTATGAGAAGTTACATAAATTTACAAAAAACTGAAAGTTAGTGAATATGTTCAATATATGATTATGACAAAAATTTATTTTAAAAAAGTGTAAAAAGGGGTCAAAGGCCAAATATTTTTTTTTTGCGAATTTCGTTAATAATATTCGGCATCATAGAAGAGAATATGGCATCATAGAATAAAAAGCGCGTTAACTACACTACTTCATAAGGTAACGTGAAAACATGTGCATATTCTAACGATTAATTTTAAAATATATATTTAGGATTTTCAAAATTCCAAAGTCAATTAAAAGTGCAAGCCAAGAACAGTTAAATATTTTAATGATCCCTTTGTATACAAAGTTGAGAGCATTTAGGTTTCTTCAGTATCTAAGTGAGAAATGTCGGAGACTGTAGTAGATTTAGCCATATCCGTCTGTCTGCCTATACGCAAACTAGCCTTTCAGTTTTTGAGAAATCGATCTGAAATTTTACACACGTCCTTCTCTTAGCATAGAGCTGCTTATTAAACAAATTGTTCAGATTGGACATATATAGCATATACCTGTCATTTAAAGTAACCAATCAAAATCAATATAAATATCTTGATATATTAAAATATAAATAAGAAACACGATCACAAAGTATGCGCGAAATATTTGCATACTTTCAGGCGTATTGTAGCATCTCTTAAGCGGAACATATCAATTGAAGAGACAGCAAGGTGATTAAAAATAATAATATTTATAATAAAAGTTTTTTATTGTCCACCAAAAATATGAAATTTAATAAAAATTTAATTAATAAAAATAAATTATTCAATATTCGGAGTCATAATATTAGTAACATTATTTTGAAGCTTTTATTATTTTTTTAGCTTTTGCCATCGTTGCGAAAAGACGCTCGTAGGCAACCGCATGTGTGTAAAGTGTTTTAAATATGAGCAAACAAAGTGCATTTAATAATGAAGAAAGTGATGAAAAAAAGTGAAGGAAAATGAGTGAGTACTTTATATACATACATATATTTTATTATTATCCCAAATGCAGGCGAAATTCGATGATCAAACTCTTAGTATCGTTCTTTTTGTTCAAATTTTTTGAATGCATAACCGTAAAATGAGACTATTTGGTACAATTTTATACAAGAATCTTACCTTATACAAGTTGTATGTTTCATATTTAAGTAGCAAATCCCTTTTAATTTTTAAGGTATTGCATAGATGCTATCGCGAGCTTTGAACGGGGCGACCGAATCCGTAACGGAAATAAACCTAACACGATCACAAAGTATACGTAAAATGTTTGCATACTTTTAGGCGTATTTTCGCATATCTCAAGCGGAACAAATAAATTGAGGAGCAGAGTGAATCAAAAATAATATACAATTACACTTTTTTTAAAGGCAAATAAATATATGGAATTTAATAAAAATTTAATGAATAACAAATAAGGAACACTAACAAAAATGGGCATGCAATGAAAATAAAAGGAAACAAACTCGAGATTGAAACGTATCTGATGAAATCTTAATAAATGTTGGGTATTTTAATTTAAATTCCCATAAATTATTATTTTCCGAACTGGCTAAAATGCAAAATGTTATAAAAAACGGTAACTTTGAGGAGCTTACACACTCGCATAAGTTGGGCATCCCTTTTATCCATATTCCTGAATAACCCACATGTATTGTAAGATAATAAAAATAATTTAAAATAATATTAACTTCTCATTTATTCAATAAAAGAAAAAAACTGATTTACTTATCGGTAACCACGCTTAAAAAGTGTAACTTAAATTAATATCAAAGAAAAACAAAATACTGCATAAAAAATAAATAAATAATTATAATTGCATAAGTTGAAAAAAAATGCTAAGCAATAGCTTTACCGTGGCAGTCCCCGAGTGCCACAAGTATCTTTTTTTTATACATCGTAAAATCTTTTTTTTTTTTTTTTATTACTTCATATGAAGTATGCATGTATATGAATAATCAGCGTAACGAGTTGAGTCGATATAAATCAAACAGCCAAACTAGTGCCTCAGTTTTTGAGATATTGACCAGGAGTTTCGCACAAGTCCGCCGTTATCGTACCACTACAGCACATAGCTGTCATATGAACATAAGTGTGATATGATTCTATGGAAAACTTTTTCATTTGACGAGGTGTCTTCATACAAATACATCATAGCCAAAGGCAATAGTAAAATCTCCGATTCTACAGATCGGACCACTGTAGCATATAGCTCTCATATAAACTGACCAATAAAAATCAAGATAACGATCTTTTTATACCCCTTTATGCTGCAAAAAATGCACCTGTGAAGGGTTTATAGCTTCGGTGCAGACAAAGTTAATGTTTTTTCTTGTTTTCAACTTAAAGAAACCGCTTATCGTAGCTTTTTGTTATATTAAAATATTTCTTGTAACACTCTGAAACACTCACACTTCCTGCGTGACTTTTAGTAGCATATATGACATAAATTTTGCTTTACTACAACACCACAACAAAGTTATGTGTATTTTGGCATTTCATGCAAAGATAACCCAGTTTTCATTATCGTGCCATCAAAACCCTTCCACATCACAAAACAGCTGCCTTCCAATTGTTTGCAGTGCCAACATGAAATTGCCTTAAGGACCCAAACTATCAACTCATCGCGTTCGCCCATCTGCTGCTTATTTTCGCTACTGCCGCCGGCAGCAAGTGCCCACCATACCAAGGGCACACACACACCAAGCACACTCACTCTCACTTTGTCGTTTCATCTGCTGTGTTCTGGCTGTTGTTCGTTGATGCCTGTCGGCTGATGACGCCGCCACCGCTGCCGCCGACATCGCCGCTTAAGCCCCGCCATATCGCAATTTGACAGCATACAATGGAAAAAGTTGCCTTCACTTATCTGCATTTGGCATATTTGCGCAACAAAAAGTAGTAGGAGGAAATAAAAATTACATAAAAAATCACACGCACACACACGTGACAAGAAAAAAAAAGCGTGAAAAGGAGAAAAGAGAAGAGAGAAACGTCAAACTGGCACAATTGAGTGTACGCTGAAGTAAAGTGAAAACTTGTTTTGTGTATGTTGTTGATTTATTAAATTAATTGTGATTGCTCTGAGCTGTGAGCTGTGTTTATGTCATTCATGCTACACATTTGGCAGGTCCTCGCGCTCGGTCTGCTTAACTCGACACTTTTTCTTTGTTTTAGCTGCGTCTCACTGACTTCGTAAGCGAGAAAGTTGCTGAAAGCTTTAAGAAAATTGGACAAGTTCTCCTTACGCCGGCATAAAAACCTGTCGCCGTCCGCAGACAATCGGCAGCAGTCGATACATTCAACACATCAACACACTCTCATGCATGAGAGTAATATGTATTTGTGCTTTTTGCCAACATTCAAGTGTTACTTTGGCCTAACGGATGGCAGTGTGTAACTTTAACAAAGTGGCTTTATCACTTTACTTCACAAAAGTTAGAAAACTTAGCTGAGAAGCGTCAAAGTGTCTTTGCCGTGGGCGTCGTGCGTGTGTCATCACTATTATGCGCGTATGCGTGTGTGTTGCAAAAATCACTGCAACGATAATTAGGTCAGGCTCATTAAAGTAGTAGTTCGGCTTGAATGATATAACGGTTAGATTATTTTATGTGCAAATTGCCACAAATACGAAATTCATATGAGTAAGTAGTAGCATTGTTTAAAAATGGACTATGTACAATATACATACATAAATATATTATATAATTTTAAATTTACTTAAAATAATATTTATGGATCTTAAACTGCGTAAGAATTTTTAACTACTGAGCTACACACTCTATAATAAAATTGAATTTGTTAAAGGACACACCTAGTGTGAAAATAAAAAAATCGAAATGATTTCATATTTCGATAGATTTTACCTTTAAAAATAACATACTAATAGCGTTTTTTTTTTCTCCTTATTATATGGCAACATTTTATAAATGTTCCATTTTTTAAATTTGCAATTTCTATTATTAAACTGAACGATTCATTACAATTAGTAGAAGAATTGATTTAAAAACAAGAAAAAACTACTTTAGTTGCACCGAATTCAAATTTGTTTGAGTGATAAATGATCCGATCACTATTCAAATTTTCTACATGTTCAGGGTCCAGTTCGATATTCAATGACCTAGTATCGAATTTTGGCACAAAAATTACCAAATTCAACCTTTTTATAAATTCAATTTTGAATTTTCTTCGAACGTATATTATTGAACGGACAATATCTTCTAGTAGAGAATTGTTTTCAGGTTTCATCTCCAAAAATCAGCGGCCCTAAAACAAGGTACTCCACTGCAACCTTGTTCTAGCGCCATCGTAGATGGCGTGTAACTTGAAAAGTGTTAAATTTTTTTTCCGAAAATTTTACCATATTTTCCCAAAAAAAAAAAATACATAAGTATACCCCTAAAATTTTAAAGCATTTGGTAAAGTATTTTTTTTATTTTAAGTTCTCAAAAATCGGTTTTTCTTTGGCTGTAACACTTTACGTGTCCCTTAGGTACCCTTAATGTATTAGTTAACTGATCCCTAAAAAAATTTTGAGCGGCTGTTCCCTCGAAGACAGGTTTTTTATGCTTGTGAAAAGCAATTGAAAAGAGAGTAAATAAGATAGTAAACAAATTATTACTATTTTTAGAAAAGAAATTATAATCACTCGGTTGCAGCGTAAGAGTCTATAAGCGAATATCTTGTAGCCATTTCGAATTTTTTTTTTTCATTTCTACGACCAGATTTTTGCTTTAGTCAAAACTCTTCCCATATGAAGGGGAAGGGGACATCCGAAGTTATAACGACGATTAGGAGATTTTACGCTAGTTCGTACTAGTGAGTGTCCTTGCTTTGTTAAAAAATAATATTTCAGTTACTAAACGATTTTAGTATGGCTGAAGTCCTTCAAAAAGTATTCATCCCCCTAAATTGCTTTTGCACAGAATATTTTCATTATTGAAAGCTTGATAATTGATAATTCAAGAACAGCACAGGTTTGAATTAAGAGTTTGACTCATAGCAAATGATTGCAAGCCAATCCCGTATTCGCTTGATGTTATATTAAGCAACCCACTTTTCAACATTAGTTTGCAGATATGAATTCGGTCCATGGCTTTTTGCGATAACTCATGGGGCATCCATCAACGTATAGAATTTTTTTGCATATCCAGCCTTACTTAAATGGTCTTTTATGAAATTTTGAGCTCCTGAGAAACCAAAGCGGTGCCTGCATGACTATCGGACTCGACGATTTCCATTATTTGATCGAATTTTAAGTTATTTCTTTATTTATGTGGTTATTGGGCGGCTCGAAGCAGCATTGGAAGTCCTTTGTAGCCAGTTCTGCAATGGTCCTATTAAAGAGTAAAAGGTTTTCTTAATTTTATTCCATTCCTTCAAACTGATCACAATATAATTATTTACTTAATCCATAATTGACATAAAAATTAAGATTACTCAATTAAAAGCTTCACACAGAAAAAAAATTATTATTATTATACTTGTATTTCAAATAATATACATCATTACATTAATTTACAAATAATCAAGTGATTCAGATGAAATATCTTCATAGTTAACTCAGCGGTTTATTACCTTCACTCCTTAAATATGCAACACCACCAAAGCAACGGCTTTTATATGTCATTCATAAAGTCGCACCGGCATACTCATATCGAAGAGAAATCCGCCACATTTATCGCAAGAGCGAATGGTCCAATGCAGCCTCAGTAGCAGCTCGGCAATTTACTTTGCAATTCCACTACTTTCGCTATAATTGTTGTTCTTGTGTTTGTTGTAGCTGATTTCTGAAATTCAAAGGCATCGCTTGACGCCGCCACTGACTGCGGTCGGCTGATCTGCCAGTGGCATCGAGTATTTGCTTTGCTTTTATCGGCGCTCTTCTATCTGTGTGACAGCGTAATTTTCGCCCGGCATTTGTTGCTATAAGAACAACAACAACCACGCTTAATATTACTGCCACCGATTGCCACTACGTTGGGGTAACAGCAATGCTGGCAATTCCTTGCTGCTGCTGTATTTATTGTTGTTATTGGTACATTCCAGCCACGTTGCCACGGCGCACTGCAACGGAAGTGCGCTCTTAATTACACTCCGTAGACATTTTGATCGATTTCCACTCATCCGCCTTTGTTCCGCGCGCTCGGCGTCTACGCCGCATGCATGCGAGTGCAATCGCCGAGTTGCCATTTTATTTGCTTTGCTATCGCTGTCGCCCATCGCTTTACCGTTATTGCGCTGACAACACGTTGAAGTGCTCATTTTGCAATTGAATTTTCCACCGATTATTGATGGCCATGCTGACAAGCTAATGCAGTTATACACACATACATAAAACTGTTCGTTTGCAGATCCCGCTGCGGGTGAGGACGCCTCTGGTTGCAATGGTAATAGTATGTATCTAATTATATTATATAAAATTGCATGTCCTGCGTAGACATAAACTCTGTTTAGTTTTTGTTGTTCTTTCGTTCACCCTTAGCATTGACTTCTAGTTTTGCTCACTGGAAAATTGTGATTAATAAGCTAATTGAGTGGAAATTGCTAATAAAATTGATAAGCGTGTGAAAATTGTCATAGTTACTGTTCGTAGAGTTAATTATTGGGAAACGAGATAATATTACTAATTGCTAACATTTATTGCGCAGTGTAGCGAAATGTCATTGGAAAACGCACTGTATCAAGCTTGTTGGGTTGTTGGTGTTGTAAACGGACCATGAAGGGAAGTGAACCATGTTGCCAGCGCATCGATTTACCGTTACAATCAACTGTATTGACTATTAGATGATGTTATGTCACATGTGCCATTAGATTTAAAAACCGTAATATTATATTTGCAACTAAGGGTAGTATACAACAACCGTTCATTTTTCTTACTGTAAATACTAGGTGTAGAACTATAACGCGTGTTTTTTATAGGTATAGCAATTTTTTTTTCAAATTCAGAAAATTCAATTAAATGGTCGATATTTTAATTTGAAAAAGTCGAATCTTCGCTGAAAAAATATTAAAATTTTATATATCAAAATTGCTGGAATTTAAAATTTGCAACATCTGCTGAAAATACTTTGAAGGTGATGTGTGGTTTCAATGATGCAATATTTCTTTCGCAGTTGGCTCTCTTGACAGCTGTTACTTGATTTATACTCAATTTAGTATGCCATTTCATAATGCACAGACTAACTTCAGAACAACGTTTGCAAATCGTGCACATTTATTACAGAAACCATTGACCATTTTGGTCAGCATGCCAGATTTTCCAAAAAAATTTTGTTCAGCAACAAAGCTCACTTTTGATGAGGAAAGAGGGTTGGTCCATATTCCTTCAAAAATGACACCGGCCATAATGTTTCAGTCAATGCTATGGCTAAAAAGCGATCATTAAGGATTTTGTCGTGCCTGAATTTGAGGACGTTGATATGAACTCGCATCCTGGTGCTGTGGCATATGTTCCAAGATCGGGAAATTAAACAATGCGGCACTACTTTTTAGGGTTAGGGGAATTGTCTACGCAGACAAGCTCAAGACAATTGACGCCTTGAAAGAAAATATTCAGCGCGTTATTTCTGCAAAAAGTGGTCGCAAAATTGGGCCTCTGGGCTGCAAAATGTTCAAGCCAGCTGCGGTGATGATTTGCCTGAAATAATTTTTAAAATAAAATGGCAAACCCTGATCTTTATAGTAAAGCTGATTTCTTGGTCATAACATAAAACTACATGCATTTTATTTCTTCCTCAAAACAACATGTCTAAAAAAAAAACCTTTTATGTTTGGACTTTGTGGCTCACTTTGAAAAAAAAAAATAAATTGCTTTTATTGCTTCAGATGCCAAGTGTCGTACAGTCTAATTAATATTCTATAGCTGTGAACTGTTTGAGGTTTTGTATGAAGCATCTTGACGTATTCCTTTATATTATTATATAGTATTCCTTTATGTATATATAGATATTTTATAGTTATACTATATGTCTCAACAAGACAGCTGTTCTCCTTTCTATAGATTCAGAACGGTTTCTGGTCTAGCCAACTTCTTAGCGTTCACATCCCTTTTTTATTTCAAACACACATGAGAGAATCTCTCAATATGGTTTGAAAGCTGCTAAAGTGTTGAGCGAATCTTAGAAATCTAAGAAGAGTTTACTTCTTTCTAAATTTTATTTTCTATTGTAATAACTATTACCCCTATGGCTAAACCGAAGAAGGTGCTAGCTATTCAACTATTTTAAGTTCATACTTTTATCAGTAAAGATACCCAGAATATGGATCCAACACTCATTATCATATTATATTTTAATATTTATTGCATTATTCCACGAAAAGTCCCATTATCCTTCTTTGCTTGCATTACAACTATGAAGTTTATTGAGATTTATGTATACATTAGGTTGTACGTTATTTGTCAAGCTGATTTTATTTTTACTTACACCTACTTAAGTTTCTTTATCTTTATCCTAAAAAAACGAGACCTAACATTAACGAGACCTTTATTTTCAATCTAAGCCGTGCCTGTATAATGGTTTTGCTACAACAAATCTATAGAGCTTACTTACAGTACAGCATGGCGTATGAGCAATACAGAATTTATGTGGCACTTATGTATATGAGCGCTTAACTATTAAAGCAATGTTTTTATTAAAAAACCATGAAGCCTTGTTTTTTAGAACAGAAATTTTTTTATTGGAGTATAGCTTTTTCAAAGTTGTATATTTACTTGCTGAATGCAAAATATCAAAAAAGTTACATGATTTAGGCTAAAACGCGCCTCATTCATAATTAAAAATTGTTAACGTGAGTTTTTTTTATTTTATTTTTTGGCAAAAACTGAAACTTCACGAGGCGGCAGCAAAAAAAAAATTACTTGAGAAATAACGGACACCCTAATATACATGCATATACTTCGTTCATCACATATATTTTTACAAAGGTGCTTAAACCTGCAATGACTTTATATTTGAAAAGAAGTAAATATTTATTCCACATTCAATGGATCTTTGCAGAATTGCTGGCAAAGGCAAAACGAGAAAAGCGAATTCACTAAATTTATTTAATATTATATTTATTGAAGCATCATTGCCATTAGGTAAATACATGGAATGTAAATAAATGTTTGTTCATACAATAAATAAATGTGTAAAAGAAAGTAAGAAGAATGGCAAAACTGGAGTTTCTAGCATTTTGGTTAGTAAGTAGTGGAATAATCTGAGTATTTTCATTGTAAATAATTCTTCAAAATTTTTTCACTTCAATTAAGGGCACAATAGACCATAGGTCGCGGTGCATACCTCAATCTTTATCTATCACTTCAATTCAATATAAGAGTATATTCATTCGAGCTACGTAGTGGAATATTTTCTATAAACAAATCGGTCTACTTGAGAATATTTGGATTTAAGAAAGCTATTGTAGCAACGCAAAATAAATTTGGTGATCGAATATCTGTAATAGATTTATGAATGGTGGTCCAATATGAACTATTTCTTCGGAGATTGCATCATTGCCTTAAGCAATACATCGTGCTTAATTTGATGACGATATCTCATCAAAGGAAAAAGCTTTTCATATAATCACTTGATTTCGATAGTTCAATTTGTATGGTAACTATATGCCATAGTGGTCCGATGTCGGCCACTTGGGCAAATGCGCAGCTACCTGGTAAGAAAAGGACGTGGATGTGGATTTCAGATCGATATCTCAAAAACTCAGGAGCTTGTTCGCATATATACAGACGGACATGGCTAAATCGACTCAGCTCGTCACGCTGATCATTTTTATATATACTTTATAGCGTCTCTGTAGTTTCTTTTTGTGTGTTACAAACATAGTGGCAAAGTTAATATACCCTGTTCAGGGTTTTAAATGTACAGACTTGCCAGAACATTCACCACAATACACCAGCAATGAAAGGATGCTCTTTCAGACACCTGAATGTCATCTACACATTGAGAGTCTTAATGGTTTTAATTTAGAGGCATAGTGAAGTCTTTAAATAAGATATACTGAAAGTTTAGAAAAAATAACTCCGCCCGCCACATCCTTGAAGAGGATTCACCGAAAAGACTTCATAAAATCCACTGACTTATAACTTAATTATATAACTGCTCTTCAAATACAAAAAATAATGCGAGCAAGTGCCAGCGATCTATATTATTCATTACTCGCCACTTTTGGCGCTTGCCGCAGGATATACGCTGCAACACTTCACACATTGCTTGAACGACTTTTGGCTGTGACAGCAATGACGCGTTGAAGCACAAAACCGTTGCAGAAAAACTTCAATTTCCCTTACTAACATATATACGTATACAATACATACATATATATATATAAACTTCTTTACTAATACTTCCTTTAGATTTTCATTGCTTCTCAGTATCATTATCTTGGCTGCTGTAATTTTAATTCAACTTTTCCACCAACACAACCGCCAGCATTCAATTGCACCGCATGAGCCAACCACGAAAACCGCTGACGTCACTGCCGTCAATGCCAGCATGCACATTTTTACATTTTCATATCGACTATTTTCTGCATACTTGCAACCACTCCAGCGCCACGTTGCAACAATCATCATAATGTACACTTCCGCCAACTTGGAAGTTAACAAGCGTGAGAATGCACTAAACTAAATACAAACATACCCATGTGCTCACACATATACATCCATTTATTTTGCATATGTGGAAATGCGCGCTTGTTCACATGATGTTGTTGTATGCAGCATGTGGCATATGAATACTTCTCTGTTTCAAAGTTAACTTCATTTATCCTACGCTCACAAAGCATCCTGCTCTTTGCATAGTCCGCGCTTACACGCGCAATTGCATTTCAAAAGCGTTTTCAGACACACACACACATTCGAACATGCTTTGCTTGCGTGTGTTGCAAATCCTTTCATCCATTATATTTGTCTATTTAACTGATAAAAAAGTTGTCGGTAGTGATTTGCTCGCTGCGAGCAGTTTGCGGCGCATCGTCGCGAAAAATGCTTGTTCGGGCAAAAATACAGACGAATATAAATTCAAAATTTCGCAATGGCAGCACTACGTGTGTGTGTATGTTTATGCCCAATGCGTCTATATATTCGTTTATGTTGGTGGGAATGCAATATTTGGAAGATTTCTTGATTAAAGTGAATTAAAAAAATATTATATATAAGTAAATTTAATATTTCTCCCTGTTACATTTCTATATACATAGGAATAGTATAATAAATATATAAATATGCTTCATAAATATCATAAATCCTTCGCACCAAAATATATTATTTTTAATAATAATATTGCCATTTAATATCATTCAACTATTATATATATTATTATATGTGGAATTTTCGGAAATATAATATAATTGGTTAGTTATATGACACCTAAACCAAGCTTCGGACGAATTTCAATAATCTTTGCTATTATAAGCCAAATGATGATAAACATAAACTAGGAGAAAGTTAGCAGTGATTTCATATATTTTACTTCTATATTAAAGTAGGCTTGTGAAAATTATTTAATAACAATTTTTCGAAGATAACTAATCACAAAAACAACTTTCGCGTAAAAGAGAAAAACGCAATTCACTATGTGTAGTATATCGTGGTCATTCATTAACCGATTTGAACCATGTCAAAATATGGTTTGTCGAAAGTAATATCCTCACTAAATCTTATTAAGAAGTCGTACTTATTGACTGACACTACATGCGGTATAAAGGCAACAATTAGTTCTGAAAATACTATTATTAAGAATTTTTTTTTTAACAAATAAGTAGTTAGGTTAGATTAGGTTTGATGGCTGATTCTGAGCTCGCACTTGGACTGCTATATATAGTCCTTTATGAATCCATAAAAATAAAACTCCTGTATACGAACTTACATGTCAGCAAAGCGCCTAGTAGTCAATAAAAATTTGGTGGGATATCTGAAAATATGAGCTCCTTGTGTTTAAGCCTTGATCTCGCAAACGCGGGACAATCATTCCATACAGCTTCTGCAGTTAACATCCGGTAGTATTCTAAACCTTACAGCATGGACGCCGATAGCACAGTAACCTGTTAGAACCACCACAACTAGGCAGAGGCTAGCCTTACTAAGGCAAAAACCGCACCGGATCTCTTACGATCATTTGTGGGCCAAAAGGATCTTGCGGCAGCGCATGCATGATGGTAGCCCAGCACTGGCCAAGTTCCAGCGAAGCCGAGCTATTCAGGAGTAGAACACACAGTAAAACCTTTCTGGCCATCAATCCTGGTTTGGTCACCATTTCCGCCGGCTCACCGCATTTCGACCACGACCGTTTTCGCTTGACGTTGTCGTAAGTCATCCACTTTCCATCGCCAGTCACCAAACGCTTCAGTAATGGGTCGATTTTGCTGCGATTCAGCAGCGAATCGCAGATGGAAATTCGGTCCATGAGGTTTTTTTGCGTTAACTCGTGTGGTACGCATACATCGAGCTTCTTTTCGTTATTTTCGTTCAGCCTTATTCAAATCAACTAATCAATGCGAGATACAGATGAATAATGCCATCTATCGGAAAAATAATGGATTCCTTTTTACTACACATAATTGTTATGCCAGTTATATGCAGTGAGGCAACATAAATAATGATATCATTATAGCAGGTATATTGGATCTACAAGAAGTTATCACCGTTTTTATACATTTTTTCTAGTCCAGATTATTCTCAAGAAAATATGCTACTGAGTTTAATTACAATATCTCCCAGATTAACTGATATTTTCAATATAAAGTCAGCCATAGCCACTGGTTGCACATTGTCGCTAACCAAGCAATGCATAAACATTATTCCTGATTTTGTCGAGTTCATCAATCGATCTCTACTAATTTCACAATGTATCAATAGATAATTTTACCGACGTTTCCTGACAAAAAATATGGATAGGTTTTTTCAACCAAGAGATAACTAAATCTTTTATTGACCTGCTCAAAACCTGCAGACTTTATTGATAAATTGAGTTAGTTATAGTTAGTATTCTCCTTGCGATATTCTTTCAATAATGTTTTCTCTTTCATCACGAAACGCAATCCGTACCATGTCTTCAACATATTGTTATATTTTATTACAAGATTCACGTGTCTCACGTTCTTAAATCAAACAAACAGTGGCAGGAAGCTATATGACTACAACTGACTTGCGAAAATGAGTACCGAATTAGGGTGGAGCGAAAAAAATTTTTTTTGCTTAGCCTGAGGGTCAAATTTGTAGATTACATATTGTAAAAAAAATTTTTTTGGAAGAAATTGTTGGAAGAAAAATTTTTTTTTTAACATCCCACTCTTTAAAGTAAAGTTTCGGGTTAAAATTTTTATTTCGTAAAAAAATTTTGATAAGTGTTCTAGAAGCTGTGGAGAGTCCTTTTTCTGGCGAATTAAAAGTTATCAACTTAAAAAAAAATGTTGTGGTCATTATTGGAGTTTTAAAAAAAAGTCTTAAACGACACATGCTTTCTTTAAGCAAAAACCGTCACATTTGGTAATTTTTGTATAAATGTAAAGAGCTTAAACCAAAAATAAATTTTTCTTCTCCAAAAATAAATTTTAATTCGAAATTTACTTCAAAACTGAGTGGCCTCCCTTTAGATGTTAAATTTTTTTTTTGTTCCAAAAATTTTATTTTTTTATAATCTAAATTTTTTTTTGCTCTCAGGCTAAGCAAAAAATAATAATTTTTTTTTTCGCTCCACCCTAATACATCCAAACATTCATGAATATTCATCTAAGTCAAATTTAATTTCAACTGTCAACCTTTATTAATTTCCAGTCAGCTGTCTTCGTAACACATATACATACAAACATATATAAATACTAAATTAAAGTTAAAATATATACAAAACACGAAAAATTTAATGAGACACATAAACAGTATTTTTCAGCTGAAACCATAGTTTTGTGTTCAAATAAGTCATTAATATGCAAAAATGTCGGTCAGCATTTAGTACTTCGCTTAACGCTAAGCTTTCTCCAAATTGCTTTGCATGGCAAATTCTATTTTGCATGTAAAATCATCTATTACTGAATTAAATTGTTAGAAAAGCGCTAATAAATCATTCATGCACCTAAACACACACACATGTGTATGTCCAAGCAACCCTTTTACGAAAGCCACGTACGTGGAACCACAAACATTTCTACGCCACTTACCGAAATCTACGAAATAATAACCAACAAATGTGTTGCGCCAAATTGCAAGTTACGCCACGTGAAAGTAGCATTCCAAGCCACTCACCTCACGAGCCGTTAGCAAGGAGTGCCAACCGACAACAGCAGCAAAACACCCAATTCGAGAAAGAGAGGAAAGAACAACAAAATAACTTAATGACCAACAATAAATTTATCACCAAAGGGTCTGAACCAAAAATATTTCATTGCATTGAAAAAACGAATTATACAGCATTGAGTAATAAATGAACATTTTACACCGCAATGTCGCCAACAATGGTATACACGGTAGCACAGACACACACAAACATTGCTACATCGATGTTCATATAGTATTGTGGTTTTTGTGAGCAACCCTGTTGGAACCAATTTAAATGTAAAACCAAACTTTATTTACTGGAAGATATCACCGTAACAGCGGCAATATGGCTTACGGAAAGACGCAGTTACAAAAAACATCACAGCCAGGAATATTTTCAAAGAAACTCTGAGCAGTATTACAGAGGCATGTAAAGCAGCAATGCTAAAAGTAAAGTGCGGATAAATAAAGACGGGAAACTGGTGGAAGTCGTAAAGTTAATATCGCCATAAACCACACGCACTTTGATGGCATTTTCCCAGAAGTATGGAAGTGACAGCATCTGACCCACATAAGCAATGAAGCATATACTTGTAGAGGTCTACGGTATCAGGCATTTTTAAAAGTTAGACTATAATTCCTAGCGGGTGTGAAACTTTGCCCGGCTAGTAAACGAATACACCTTTATAAATGTATGTGGCTGTGCGAACTCTGCTCCATTATGCTGTGGTCGTCGGTTAAGCATTTGCCATTTTTGTGTCATTAGCAAGGAAATTGCAAAATGCTATGAAATGAACAAGCAACTGAATTTACTCTACTCACACTTATACACTTACCTATGTACATACATGCGAGCTTTTTACTAAAGCACGTACGAAAGTGACAAAGAGGAAATCGGGTGGCTAGTAATCGTAAACGCCCAATTGCGGTAAAGCACTCATGTGTTTGTCTCTTTTGCACAGTGCAGCAGATATGAAGAAAATGTGGTTTAATATGAGCTGCAAAAATTTTCTACGAATTAAATTTTTTTAAATTGATTGATTTGTGAGTCGGCTTTTACACAAAAATAATAATGCAATTTTTTTTTTAAATAATTTTGAATATCTGCTAAGTTAAGAGTTTTACTAAAAATACTTATATACGAATATATATATTTGTTTTGATTCGAATACATATTTGTATTTAAATTAATTATATAATTTTTATTCTACTAAAATTTTTGGACTTTTTTTTTTCAAAACAACACACTGTTTAGCTGTCGAATACTCTAATGACAAATATTATCGGTATTAAGTGCTTTCATTTGCCGTTTAGGTTGAGTAGACTTTTTAGTTGGTAATGGCACTCTCGCTCTGACACACACACATACAAAGAATTATATTCAGCTTTTAGGAAATTGTGTTCTTGAAATAATGGTAACAGGTAGTTGCACGATGTATTATTGTCGCATGAGTGAACAGATATACGTTATGGCAATTTGTTTTTAAGTTAGTATTGTGACTTTTTCAAAACGTTTGATTGTCTTTATAAGAATATATCGAAAGAGTTGTGGGTTGTCACTATGAATATTAGCAGCTTTTAATACTTGTAAGTATCTTTAAACAGAAGCTGCCGTTACAGGCTTATTTTGGTAACTACGCAACATGGAATATATCATAAAAAAAAGCACACTAGTGAAATTTCGTTGTGAGTATGCTTCACATAGAATTCAAAAACGAATCAGAAAGCACAAAAGTTATTTCAAAATAAATTTCAACTATTCATGACGTGATATTTAATTAATTGCATCTATTTATATAAAAAAATGTAAACGGGTGGCAACCCTTTTCATAACATAATTTCAACAACAACCTTTTTTAAAAACGATTTTCATTTTGTTGTGCTTATTTATTTTCGTTTTTTTTTTTTTTTTTTGTTTTTGTGGTGGCAAAAGTTAATATTTTTTTTCTTTCTACTACGGTTGCTAAAAAGATTTCACTTCGAAAGTTGAAAGCACTTATATTTATAGTACATGTTTACACACCAATTTACTGGATAGTCATGTAATATGTATAATAGTAATGAAATATAAAAACACCCTCTAACTGGAAAGAAAAAGTTATAAAAGTATCCGCTTTGCTTACCTGAAACTTATTAAGTCACCGCTGTCACATCATCTTAAAGAAAGCGCCAATAAAGTTCGCTCCTTTTAGCGAACACATTTTGGATAAAGGTTACCTTTACCCCAAATTTTTTTCTCTTTCGCTTTTCAAAATTTAAATAAGAAACTCTAATCGCATTAACACTTCGGTAGTAAATCAAGTGAACCGAACTTGACGCGATGTGGGTCATTGAAACTGAAATGAAAATTTGACATTTCGACACTAAATTTATGCGGAAAGTTTTGCTTCTTTTTAGACTAAAATGTTTGTTGAAAAAAGTGTGGCAGAGACAGAATATATGTAAATTAATGACTGCGCATTAGCCTCGATACCGAACGCTATTATGCGTGGTCTTATGCTAACGAAAAGAAAGGAGTAATTAACTTAATTGCTATGGTATTGACTAAAATTATAATATAATATTTGAAATGGTTTCTATCGGAACACATGCCTGTCTTTAGTAGTTATGTTTACTCAGGTATAACAACATTATGTAATCACTTAAATACCTCCGTTAAGCTTATTTAATTGGGGTATTTATCTATTAATATTATTTCTACTAACCGCTGCCATTTCTAATATTAAACGCTATCTGTTTATCCGTGTTTAATGTTACATTAGTTAGTGCGCTCCAAATGCTCGTATGCCATGAAAAATAATTATCGTGAATGATAAATGAATTAGTTAATGCATTAGTTAAGCAAATAAAGTAATATTAACTTGTTATGTGAATACTAATGAAACCTTCAGCACAAAAGTAATAATATTTTTCTTTCGTTTTCTTCTCTTTTTTGCAGGTAAGTCAAGTATTTCAACACTCTTTGTGATTAGTTACTGGTTGCTTCAGTTCACGATTGTGGCTTATAATAATAGCATTTACTAATTGGTAAGTGGCTTTGAATCGGATCTTATTAAAACCTACATGAGTGCTTTTTAAGACACTTATATATATATTATAGGCATTCCTAACCTCCTTCTTCCATGATGAAAATGAAATTTTATTTTCAAAAATGACTAATTACATTTGGGTTTTAAGTTAAAAACTCAATTAATTACACGTAAAATTGAGTTATATTACTGAAAATTATCACACAGTTGAAACTCATTTTCTGCTGCTTTTAAGAGTGGGCGGAATCGAAACATTGTGTCACCCACAGTACGGTGTTATTCCAAAGCACTTAATTTGCTTTAACTTAATAACTAACTAAGCTTAAATGTTTTATAATTGACACAGTTACCACCAGAAAGTGGTCTCATTTTGTTTTAAGGTTTTTAAATAGTGAACATGATCTTTCATGTTCTGAAAATAGTTGAAACCAGTATACATCATTCTTACCCCAGCCCTTCATATGTTGAATACTAAAATATTTCAACTAAATTGCATATATTAATAAAATCATTTCTGTTTTGTGTTAGAAGTCCGTCCCGTAGTCATCTTACCCTTAATAATGTGACCTTAACCCAGCTATTGTACCAATAACATATACATATATAATATCAGTCTTTCAAAGAATATCTTAACATTAAAATTTTAGATAAGAATGTTTTCTTATGCGTTTAGTGCCAGAGTCGTATAAAATACCAAAATATCCTGCTGTAGCCACGCTTGATATTACGAACATTGAACATAAATGTCTTGCTAATATCCTAACATCAATAACTATATGGAATTATAATGTTCTAACATTCGATATTACATAATCTTTGCAAATTAAAAAAAAATATATATAAGTTTGTATATATATTTATTGAAAGCTTTTCTAAAATTAGTAAGGTTTATAGAACTGACCCTCCCCCTCTAATATATTATTTATTCCATAAAGTGCTTGCGGTTATTTGACATTGTCTATGGAGTCATCAGTCGCTCAATTGAATTCTTTTAACTACGAGTTTTTGACTCAGTTAACTCTCCGATGATTGTTGTATCATCGCCCTTTAGAAAGGACAATATACTAAACGATCACCAAAGCACAGTCTTACGCTGGCCGCAGACGTTTACTTACTTTTTCACCATGGTATTTCAACTTCGTTTGGTGTGTTTACACTTAATTGCACTTAATTTTCAAAAGAACTATTATTTTTTTCGGCTCTGCAGATGTACATTCTATGCGCTCGTATTGAGCATTCATACAAGTGCCTCATAAATTATGTGTTGCTCATACGACATGGTGTACTGTAGGAATGCTCTTTGCATTTGATATATGAATTTAATTGCGTATAACTTTTAAAGTAGTGTTTTTATGGAAGAAAATCAAGTAGCACTCTTTTTAAAGAGATAAGACCTTTTTTGAATATAATTTTTTCAAAGTTATAAGTCTATTTGTTTTGGAGATAGAAAATTTAATGCAAAAGATCAAAAAGTCTCATGTTATATACATGAAAATTAATATGATTTAGTCACTGTTTAAATGAAAATTAAAGAACTTATTTAAGTCGGGTAAAAAAAATTATTATTAATGGTAAAAACTTAAACTTGAGGGGGATTTAAAAAAGAAATAAAAAATTCAGTTGAAAAATAATGGATACCATACTTATATTTGGAGTGAGTTGCAAATTTGTATACGCAATGTATCCATGTTGAAAATAAAATAAATTGAAATAAATAAAAAAATAATTGAATCGTGCTGCCATCACGAATTGGTATATGTAATAATTTTCGTCTTAATGAACGCTTAATCTCAGCTCAACTCGTTCAGAATTTCAAATGTTTGAGTTGATTTCTTAATGAAATCCAAATCAATCATTTTTATGGGATGATTTGTTACAATCGAAAGAGTTATATGCAATTCTCTACTCTCTTCACCTCCAAAAACTTAACTCGTTCTCATTCTCTGCCAGAGTTCTACCTGCAACTCGGCACTTAAATACTTACACGTGCACTGCATTAAAGCTCAAAATTATTGTAATAATTTATGGCAACAAAAGATGTCATCAGTATTCATGCGCCACTAATTTTGGCAACAACCAAAACAACAAGAATAACACAAAGCGTCACAAAATCTATGAAACAAATGCGGCAAGGCACGGAAATCGCATGCAACCACTTCACGAGTTTGCCAAAATGTATTAATTTTAGCTGTAAAGGTATGAGTATATATGTGAGTATCTATGTGTGAGTGTACGGCACATGAGTAGAGAATTAATGCGACAAGTAAATGAAATGAAATTGAATAAAATGAAATTCATTGTGCAAATAGGACGTGAAGATGCCAGGCAAAATAAATTAGCTAATAAGCATAATTTATGGCGAACTTTAAAGTGCCAACACATTCACAACATTCATTCATAGGCCACACGACACGCACGCTATGCACACATACAAACATATATACAATGATGTATATATGTATGTGCGCACTTACGCCGAACCGCCGAAAGGACGATCTACGAAGATAAGGGAAATTGTGTGGAGATGTGGTTAGCCAATCAAGTGCCATTCACATTCAAAACGCCCGTGAAGTGCACGCAATTCAAAAGAGAAAAGGCGATGAAGAAAAAAAACAATGCGAAGGAGGAAAATAATGAGTGGAAGCAAAAAAAAGAATGAGAATGAAAAAAGAGTAAAAGAAGCAAAAAAAATAACAGTCTGCATTCAAATGAATCAAATTTGAATAATAAGATGAAGATTGTCTTGCCAAATTTATCACATATACAAACACACATATACACATGCGGACGATAGCGCAATAATTTGCGGGTTTCTTGCGCGTTATTCGTACGTGTTAAAGAGTCAAAAGCATTCTCAGCCATCTGACTGAGCAGCTTCAAGTTTAACGGCATCAGCATTTTCTTATCAGATCGGTATTGAGAGCAAGGCAAGCCAAAGGAACTTGCAGCAAGACAAAAAATGTCGACTGGAGGATGTTGTATAGTAAAGGAACAGGTTTATTTTATTTATGTTTATATTTTTGCATGTGTGGGTATCTTCAGGCGTATATATGTGGCAAATTTACGTATAACTTACCTGTATATTTATTATTACAAAAACAATCGCTTGCTTTTAACGCTGTCTTCTCGTTTATATGTATAAGTATCTCAAACCCTCTCTACGCCCAAGGCATTCTCCGCGTTTGTACATTAGAAGACATTATTAGCATACTGCTTCATTTGATAGCATAATTTCCACTTAACTTCGACATTAGAATTGTTTTCGCCATAGGAAGCCATTGTGGAGATGTTGTTTAAGATTTTAGTAAAATCGATGTACGCACGAGTAAAAATGCACATATGCCATTGGGTATAGATCGCATTATTTATTAAAGTACATATTTCTATGAAGTTCTTAGACTAGGTAAAATTTTTCTGGAAAAGTTTAACCTTCTATCGGTCACCTTCAACGGATATCCAACACTTTTTCGCAGAAAAAAAATTTTTTTTCAGAATATTATTACAATTGTATAATTTGTTTAGGTTTTCCTGATATGACATTACATAAATCATATTCACTACTTGCTTACAATAAAATATGTAATAAACTTAGAGTACGAGAATAAAACACTCCCACTAATCTTCTTTGACACTACAACCATGGGTCGGTCTCGTCTGAGAACGCAAAACTTTGCCAGCTGCCTCTATCATGTGAGTTTTCGCCAGTTGTACACCCCAAGTGCACACAGGCCCGTATGTAGTTGGTTCTTCTATTGGATGCGAGGACGCTTCATATATAAGCTTTTCACTGGGGCATCGTCGTCCATGGCCTAACTAGCGCACTCGTTGGATTTTAACGATCTTAACTATATCCATGTTGCCGTAGAGCTCATATAATTTATGGTTTCACATAATTTTTCTTCAGCACGGGAATGATAAAGTCTCCTAGGTCTACAGGAGTAATTTTTGTTCATCGAGAAAGAGAGAGCTGTTTCTAATTCTGCGTTTGATCTCCAGGGAAACTTGAGAACATAGCATTTCTGCATCCTTCTAATCGAAGTTGTTGCTATTTGGTTTAATATAGTGGTTACCCGCCGAACAATTAATCTGTTTTTACTAGGGGAACATGTGTAATGATATATGAATTTTCATATTTCCTACAGAGTATTTTTACCTGCACGCTACTTTTAGTAGAATGCAATTTACCACACACCTAAAGACTTTAGCTGAAAATAAGGAAATTAATGTGGTAAAACTTTGCAATACCATACAACAACAACAACACACATACATTAGTATATTAACTTTATTTGCATATATAAGCAAGAGGAAAGTTTGCTAAGCTTTTAGAGGAGTAAAGAGAATACCGACATAAGTAATTGTGGCAGTGCATTAGTAACCCGTACATTTGCCATTGACGACGAATGCTGCAGGTTGCTGCCTGTCAACAGCAGTGCGGTTAACCACGCAATCACCCGAGAGGCTCCTGTTAGAGATTTAGGGTTTTTCCTGAAACTCTTATATTCGCAGCTTTTAGCAATACTGCATGTGCTTTACTTAAAAAAGTGTTTACAAAAATGTGGCATACATTTAGGCGTAATTGAGTACAAAACACAATGCGCTAGCGGCCTTGTTAGAGGTGTGTTGCAAGGTTAAAGAAGCACTAGTGTATGAGTATTGAACACTTAAATCATAGAAATATGATCTTTTTTATCATGTTTTTGTTTTTGTTTCTAAAATCTATGATTTGATAAACATATATATTTTTCTCTAGTTTGAAGAAAATAATTTTAAAAATGTTTTAAAAAAACTTCTGGTAAAAAATTTTTGGATTTCTACGTAGTTAATTTTTTTAACGTGTGTTTCGTCTCACCAAAACCAAAAAAGTTCTAAAGTTTTTAACAAACTAGAAACGAGCATCAACACAATTAAAATAATGAGTACAAAATATTTTATCACTATATTGCGTCTAGAAAACTAAAATTTGAAAAATCAAAACTCATTTTTCATCTACCTGTTATGCCGTATTGGCAGCTGTAAAAAAAACAGCTTTGGATGGTTTAATGTGATTTTTTTCATTTTCCGAAAAAACTGACCATAGTAATTTATACTTTTACACCATCAAAAAGTAGAGATTTCAGCAAATAAATAGCAGACCGAAGTGATCTATATGAGAATTTTCGATTGAAAATCAGTGTCCTTTCCCGATGTTAAGTTAAAATAAAATGAGCCATATGTTTGCTATGTGCTAAAAAGGCTATTCATCACATTTTGTGAAAGAAAAATATTTTTTGTAAAAATTAAAAAACAACACAAAAATAAAACTTGGTTACTTTCATTTTGAAAATTGATTTATTGACCTAAAATAACTCCCTCTCTATGACTTACCGACTTCAAATCAGACCAAAAATATTTTTCCTCTCATGTTTCGTTCCCTTAGCTTCCTTTTCCTTCGAGCTCATCTTACTATTATTATCATTTTTTTGTTTGTTTCCACAATTGTCTACCCTGTTCGATATTTATGTATATATTTATGTATAAATTGATAAACATACTTATATTGTATTAATTAAAAAACAAGAAAAATGTTAACTTCACAACAACTCCTTACAAGAACTTTGATCGATTTGTTTAAATGGCAGCTGTATGCTATACTGACCTGATGTGAACAATTTCTTCTCAGATTGCACCATTGATTTACACAATAACTCGTACCAAATTTGGGGAAGATTACACGCCAAATGAAAATGATTTCCATACAAGTAATTAATTACAATCGTTCAGATTGTATAGCAGCTATATGTTATACTGGTCCGATATTCACAGTTCCGACTAATGAGCAGCTTTGTAATGAGAAAAGGACGAGCAAAAGCTTTCAGATCGGTATCTGAAAAATTGAGGGACTAGTTTACATACATATATACAGACAGACGGACATGGCTAAATCGACTTAGCTCGTCACGCTGCTCATTTAAATATATACTTTATAGGGTCTTTGACGTTTCCATTTGGGTGTTACAAACACCTTGGCAAACTTAATATACCCTGTTCAGGGTGTGTTTGAGACATAAAAACGTACATACATCAAATTTCGTCAAATAAACATTTTTCTTTTCACATGATGTATTGTAAATATACCTAACTTTTTAATTTTTTCACCCTCTCAAAATTTCAAAGATTACATAACTTAAAGCTAGAAGCAAATATTTGCATTAAATTACACTCATCTCCAAAATCATAAGTATTTATTTACACATGTAAGGCTTTTCCCTCATATGTGTGTATGTGCGAAATCTTTTTAGGCACTTAACTCACCTGACTGCCTTAAGTACTTAACAGTTTCTTTATTACGTAATGTTAAGGCACACATGAACTTTACTTAATTAGATTTATTTCGGCTAAACTTTTTTACAACACAACAAGTGCATTTATATGTGTGCGCGTGAGTGCTTTAATGCATATACTCGTATATGTTTGTCGAAGTCCAAATTAATCGTCTTTTTGTTTACCCATTTAGCAAGGTAACTGCCAATTTCGTGTGTGAATATCACTGCTGCTTGACAAAGTTTCAAGTACTTAGTACTTAGAGCGAAACTTTGCACAAAGCCGCATTAAAAATGAAAATGAAGTTAAGCCGAGCAGACCGTTTTTAGGTAAATACACACATGTATAATATATGTGCGTATGTGTATGTGATGCAGATTTTTTTCAGATGTCACGGCTGGTTACTGTTAATGCTTGAGCTATAAGCAGTTATTTTGTGACAAAATTCTTGGAAATTTTCTTGATTGCTTTACCATGGATATTAATGAGTTTAGGGTACAACTTTTCATCTTTCAATTTAATGACTTTGTGACTGCCACTGACTTCATGCGATTTCATGGTTTATAGTTTTGATGAAGGTAAAAAGCGTAACGGCTTTTTAAAATCGCTTTAAAAAATGTTTGAAAATATTAGCGATTTCCTCCTCTTTTCATTAAGAACCAGTAAATCATTAGTTTTCAAAGTATTTCTTTAAAATGTGCTTGTCGATGATGTTTTATTTAAAGGCAATGTTGTTTCGGGATGAAGAGAACAAAAGAGACGAAAAAGGAACCTTTCTTCGGTATTTAATCTCGACTCGCTTAGTAGATGGATACCGATCAAAATGCGATGTTGAAAGTATATACTAGTATTATCTCATCGCAATGATATTCTAAAGATTTTCAATAACTACTTTACTCGCGTTTCCATTTTCGACGTTGTGTATAGACTTAAATTGGCGAATCCAATGATCTCATAATTTTCTCTGAATGGTGTATAATAGCGATACAAATAGAGAGCTTAAGGTATAGAGCTTTTAATTCGAATAATCAATATTTTAACCTCAATAAGGGGGTCATATATGTAGCTTCGCGGTTGAAAAAGATCGATTTGGGTTTTTCCCAAAGCAGTATCTTTATTTAAAGTTTTAGATTCTGAAAAAATTAAAAAAAAATATTCGAAAACTGTAAACTGTTACTGATTGACCAAACATACCGTTATACTTAGACATGAGGGCAAATTATTTTCCGTTTTCACAGAATTTTTAACTCGAACAACATGGCTAAAAATATACTTTTTCCTTAAATCGCTGTAAATTTGTTCAATTTTTGAATGCTCAAAAAACTTCCCGGGGTTTATAAACATCAAGGGCAAAGTTATGAAAAAATTACTGTTTGTTTTTCTATAATCAAATTTAAAAACTAGTAAATAAAATAAACAAAAAATTGTGCAGATATCATGTCTAGGTTTTTTGCATTACATCGTCAAAAATGGACGCGATTTTAGATCCTCTTAACCGGAAAAATGCATGGCAATTGATATACAGCAGTGTCAAACTCCTCCAATATGAAGTCTAACTTTAAGTCAACCACATGATCCTTAACCAGGCACATTTCTTGGTATGATTCAACCACCAAAAGCTTGTACAGTTTTCCCTGTAGGAAATTCTAGGTTTCCGAAAATCGTCTTATAAATTTCCTATATTTTTCAACGATGTCCATTAGGAAATTACTCTTTCCGATCTGCTGAGATAAATATTTTATAAATTTTTCTTTTGTGTAGTTTAGCAGATTATGAGCAGAAAGACGTTTTACTGTTCAGAATACAACTTATAAAGATAACCTATAACAAATTGTTGGAAAAAATAAAATAGAGAAGTATATTTAAAACGCTTAATTTACTTTGCTTGAAGTCTGCTCTACAAAAGTAGCAATAAACAAAACTTAATTTTGATCTAAAGTCAATATGTCTCAACTTATTCTAAATTGTATAAATTTGTACGCATTCAAGCCAAAGACTCAAAAGCCAAATACTTCTAAAAGTAAAGGTGTTTTAAAGTATATGTTATATTCGTAAGGAGATCAGATTAAACAAAGAATATGCTTTACATATTATAAACGAGGGAAATTCTTCATTTGGGGAGTGCCCAAAGATTGTCATAAAGATATATGATTGGAGACTATACTCTTATTATTTGATTGATTTCCGTGTCGCAGAATCCAATACTAACTTTGCAAAGAGTTTACTGAAAGAGAAGTACTCTTCTGCAAAAAGATATAATGGCAAAAGGTTTGTATAACGATGCGGCATATACTACAATGATAAAGGAAACTCCACTCCGAAGCTTTGAAATATTGTACTGTGACTACTGTCACAAGAAGAAGGGAGTATGTGCACTTTTTGTTTGTTTTTAATTTCAAGATTACTAATTTGTTATTGCGCTTTGACCCTCAAATGAGCGTTAAAAAACTAAATAAAGAAGCGATCTGCACAAGCACAAAGAATGTTAAAAAAATACCCAAAATGGGATTTATTCAAGGAAAACTACAACAAAATACAGAGCAAAAAATTGAAACAAAGGCGGAGATAACATTGTTTGAGCAGAAAGACAAAGCGAAACCCACACTGTCAGCAAAGCAATACGCACACAATTACAAAGAAAGTTGAAAAGGTGAAATGCAGTGGAAGGTAAATCCGGGCCTCGGCATTTATTGAAGCCGAAGTCATGCGGAAGGCAATTAATCATTAAAGTTAAGAATATTAAAAGCCAGAAAACAGCAAAGGTAAATACTGGTAACCTGCGCAAACACTAACACAAACAGCACAGCAAATAACAACAAAATATACAATTACAGCAACATAAAGCATCATTTTTCAACAAAACGAAATGAGTAGAAAGGAAAAACGAAAAAAATAAAATAAACGAGGCTGTTAAATGAAAAACGGCAACATGGGTAGATGATGAAAATGTGCTAAGCACCTGAAGAAAGTACAAAACTAACAACAATAAAAAAAAGAAAGCAGCAACAAAAAATAATGACCAACATGAAGGACATAAAAACTAGCATACAGAAAGGTTGCATAGAAAACAAAAAGGAGTGGAACGAGGTTAGAAAAATAACTGCCTTCGTTTAGTTTTCATTTACGAAACAAAGTGGGGCAGAGAGATCGGGCAAGTTGATGGAAAGGCAAAACAAAAGTACAAGTGTAAAATTAAATATCTTAAGCAGCCACAGCGGAAGCACAATGCGAGCGCAGAAACGGTGATGAATTGTGAACAAACTGAAAAAGCAAATGAGAAGAAGCAAAGAAAATTAAAGCCTGCTTAATGCTCATTAGAAGCAAAACAATGTACATGCACGTGATGTGGAATTAGTAAGAGATGATGAAGAGTCCAACGCGGGGGGGAATGCTAAGACTACTAAGAAGGCAAATGACAGAGAAAATGAGAAGAGGTGCTAAGTTGAACACCAACAAAAGAAAGGCTTGAAGTAAAATCTCTACAAGTGTGAAAAAATGGGAAAAAAATACAACATAATGCCTCTGTAACAAGCTGCAGAGTTGAGAATTAAGATGCCACGAACAGCGTTACATAGATGGGAGCAGAGAATTCAAAAGAAAAATGTCATTACTTAACCCTAACGGCGGCTAATGTGAATAATTCTCACGCTACAACAAAGCAATAGCACTTATCTTACGCTATAAGTATGTGTGAGTTTACGCAATAGTGAGAGTTGCTGTGACTTTGTTTAAACGGTTTTTTTTCAATAAAAGAAGTGTAGCGATATTATATGAATGAAGCCGGAACTCATTAAGCCACTAAGTGATTATATAATTGTAAAACTTTATACTAGAAGAAGCAAAATATTGTTTTGTACGTAGAACGAGCGTCTATTGAAGGCGTTACATATACAATATATTGTACATAAACATTCAATATTATTGTATTAGAAATTTCAACTATATTACATATATAACCCAAAACGTTTTATCAAAACAAATCATTAACCGTTAAGAAGAAACTTACGAAATAAACTGAGTAGAAGCCACACTTATTATGTTGAAATAAAACAAAATAGGTAGATAAGTGTTATCTGGATTATGCAAATGATGCAACCATTCCCAATGAACGTCAAGAAATAGTTGTTAAAAAAGACAATCTCGAGAAAAGGTGACCATAAAATGTGGTCGATCGCAACAGTTAACACTCTAAAGTTAACAAAGTAACCTATTTATTCTTTCTCAAAAATGGAGGTATGCGAAAGTTAACAGACCGATACGAGCTCAAAATCGACTTATTCAACAAATATTTAATAAATTATAAAATTCCATGAATTGAGCTTTAAGTTACTTACACAACCACCATATTCCCCGGATCTGATCCAAGCGACTTTGTCTTTTCTATGACCACAAAAGAATGATTGCTTGAAAGAAATAGTTAAGGCGTGAACTATTTTGAGTCGAAAACTTATTATAAAAGAACAAAAGGATTTTGCTTTACAACTTTGTTATTTGTTTCAGACACTAAGTTTTCTTATGATGTTATATAATATATGATGTTATAATAAATAGGTTTTCTATTACTAAAAAAATGTAAAAAGATTTGGCTGGTTTATAATTCTAAACTAATACCGGGCACTCTCAGTTGAATAGAAGCAAGCACCGTACAAACAATTTTCAGTACTTTTGTATCACTTTCGAATACTTATAATTCTTTTGGTTATTTTGAATTCCTTAGAATAAAATCATATATTACTGACATTCAAACAATTATTGTGAAATCTGCTATATTATCATAGAATGTCTTACAAATTAACATAAAAGCAAACATGTTTTCTGTAAACCTCAATGTAAAGGTATTCAAATATGGATGTAATTGTGGATAATGGATTGGAATGTTGCAAGATCAATTTATAGCAAAGAGCATGTGCTGCCTGCTACTTATCACAAACAGTTAATGCCTTTAAGCTACAATGAAGACAACAATAAAGAGGCATATTAACTACAATGACATTTCATATGGTTATTACACCAACCAAAAAGCAGTCCAGACAGGAACATTACATGTAATAGCTTCCCACATAACAACTAATGAGCGAAAGACAGACAACTGGCAAATAAAATTAAGAAATTCTTTTCGTTTTTATTCGTTGCAGAGTGATAAGAAAGACAAAAGGAAAATGAATATCTAAATACAGTAGTATTCCCTTTAATAGAAATGCCAAGAAAAATAATTATATGTGGTAGTTATAGGTAAAACCAGCATATCTGAAAGAATACCTCATCGGGTTAAATTTTGCTGTAGTAAATGTGTTGAAAGCCTAAAGAAATTAAATGCAACTATTCCAGTCCAGTAATAACGTCTTGTTATCATGCTAGTTAAAAAATATATCTATAGATTCATTCGTCCATCTGATATTTAGAGACAGCTTCATTTCGTACATGCTTTGTATGTATCATTAGTAATAGCTTCTGTTGTGTAATGACTTAGAGCATTTGGTAGACACTGTAATAGTAAAGCGAAATTCTTCATTGCCATTGTACTGATGGTGGACCTCATTTCACAAGTAGATAACGCATGTCGGTTCTTCTTTCTAATATTTTTATATTCCAAACATTTTCTTCTTCTTTTTATTATGCTTCAAAACTTTACTATATTCTATATATAACATTAAAATAATCAATATATATTCATATATATATATTCTTATAATTTACGTAATTTTTAGTAAAATTTTTTAAAGTGAAAACTTCAATAAAAATGCGCCACGTTGATATGGTTCCAACACTACTCAATATAAACTTGTTTGAATTGTAAGACTGTATTTTTAAGGTGTTTCAACAAATCAAAGTCGATTATGGATAATTCTGAGCGGAGGAATAGAGAGTTAATTATTTTGCCTAGATATTTTGTACCCAGTAAGCCTTTCATTGAAAGACAGTTTATAAATCGCAGTTTACCACAAGGACAACAAACCCTTAAAACCGCTGGGTTTCCCTTGAAATTATTACGGCGAATCATCCTTATAAACTAAAGGGCATACCTATGAAAATTTGTTGGACACTAAGCTTCTTAAATTCAAAAAGGAAAAGACAACAAAAACTGTGGGGATCCAATAGAATGCGAAATCTGACCATCTTTTATACACTAACATACCTAATTATACGCATCATACGCAATAATAAATTAGCAAATTTTATCCTCTATGCTAAAATTTTAACCCCCCGCAAAATGGTTTTCATCAATAATGATACTGTCGAAAATTCTGATGCAAGAATTATGGCTAGACGGTACTGACTCGGGCCAACAAATGAAACTTTCTCGCTTAGAAACATATTCCCAGTTCGTAAACAATCTGAACGAAATTTCGCAAATTCAAATCGCACGCTGGGTAAATTATTTCCCTAAATATAAAGTCGAACTACTTTTGAAAGGGAATGAATATGTCGTTTAAATGTTGTTCGGTTATTGTTGTGTGGTACTACTACTACTACTACTACTACTACTTTCCTCTAATTATCTATTCTGTATAACTTCCCAAATTGCAGCTTAACTTAAATATTCAACATACCCGCTATACATAACTATATATTTACTTTCGAATAATTCACTAGCTGAAGGTGAATAATAAAAATATTTAGCTAAGTTTGTATTATTTGATCCAGTAATTTCTTGTCTGCATTAATTTCAATTTGTTTAAGTAAAATCTCCTTAATGCACCGAATTGTATTCTATGGCATTATGTCTAGCTGCTGATGAACGTAAGTACAGGGTTTTCCAGTAAGAGTGATATAATATGATAAAAAAAACACACTAATTGTTAAGGAAATTGAAATGTTTATTATTTAGTGTGAAGTACAATGGATACAATAAGGTTCGGAATATAACATAATTCACTTGGCCTCCAAGACTTCTTTTGCAGGAACGACTTCTAAAGCTTTAAGAGAATCTGGTATATTGCTAAAGACTATGACTTCAAATAACTCCACAAGCAGTAGTCTAATGGTGTTAAATCACAACTTCTTGGAAGCCATTAAATGTCCAAATTTCTCGAATTTCCAGACTTTTTTCGCAATAATTCGGTTGTTGCACGTGCTCTGTTGCATGTAGCCCCATCTTGTTGTCAAGATCAACTTCATCCAATTGCGGTCATAAAAAGTTGGTTATCATCGATCTATAACGCTCTTCATTGACAGTAACAGTGTTACCAGTCATTTCGAAAGTAGTACTGACCGATGATTCCACCAGACCAAAAACCACACCAAACTGTCAATTTAGGTGAATGTAATGGCTGTTCATGAATTACTTGTGGATTTTCTTCGCACCAGAATCGATAGTTTTGTTTATTTGCCGCACCACTCAGCTGAAAGTGAGCCTCATCGCAGAAGATGATTTTCTTGAAAAAAGGCGTTATCGTTTTTAAGTTGTGTTCAGGCAAAATCAGCAAATTCACGACGTTTACGGTGTTGCAATGGCTTCAGTTCTTGAATGATAACAATTTTATATGGATGCCAGCCCAAATCATTTCTCAAAAAATGTGGTTTAAGATAGTCCTTATTCTTGAGAACGTTTCGAAATCGACAATTCGCGGTCTCCAGCAACACTTGCCAGAATGGGAGCAATATTTTCATTACTTCGGTTCTTTTTCTTATTGGCACTTGAACATTACGTAAAGAAAATGTACACTCGAAATTTACAACAATTCGACGAATAGCGAACGACATAATAAAAACTTCCGAAACGTTACTTAGAAATCATATTACGCCTATTGGAAACCCCGATATGTATCATATGATAATATATATGGTATATTATTATATACGTACATACATATTTACCACAAACTCTACATTGGTTTACAACTACTTCGCATGAATTTAAATCACGCGCTTCAAGTCAGTACTTAATGGATTTATTACTTATTACCATATTACTACAATTATTATGAATACTTTAGTGAATGCGAATAATTGCACAACTTGAATAGTTGCCTCATTAGGCTGCTACGGTTATTAGACTTAATAAGAGATAGACTGTTAAACAAATGCCGTCAATGTGCACATATTATGGATTAGTATGGAATGTATGCTGACCTTGAAAGTAGATGCAGGAGAAAACAATTGTGGATAATTTATAGATGGAGCCAGTACCGGCAGCGCAACTTTAATATTGTAATATTTTATTTTAATTAGATTTCCCAGTTGTGCTTAGGATTATGTTAGGGCACGAAACTCAAAAATGATTTTTATACAATAGTTAATTACCTACTTGTTATATTTCAAAATAGGTGGCAACGTCGAATAGTAATATTTTTATTTTTAAATTTTTACAAAAGCCTTGTTTTATACAAATACAAATTTCTTAAGTTTTATTTCAATTATATATAAAAATGTGTTAAAGTGGCAACACCGTCGCAACCATTTTTTTCACGTCTTTATTATTTAAGGTTTCCGATTACGACATATTAACAAATTTTTGGTTTAAGAATTCTAAAAACAAAAATTACGAAAAATCAGGTGGCAACTCCATAAAATAAAATATTTGAATTCATGCATACCTTGTTAAGTTTCACCAACCCGTATTATCAAGTTTTTATGTTGGTTAAAATTTCTTGATTTAAACATGTGGCAACTTTTTTTTAAGCTATTTACATCAATGAAGCCAAAATTGTAAAACCACGACCATTAGCGTAACAAAACTTCAAAATATTTAGCGCTGAGGATCTGCTTACCCTAATTTAGTTACCACAAACAGTTATATATAGTATACATATTTATAAACTGTGTGTGTTGCCATACGGGAATACATACTACAAAACAACCAATACAAACAAGCTTATTAAGAAAATTTACTTCCCATAGTACACTCATATATCAATTTATTAAGCTTATTAAGAGTGAAATACGAAAATTTATCAAGAGCGATTTTGCCGCAGCCATACACATGCACATACATACATACTTGTAAACGAATATAATGCTGAAGAGAAGCCATATATACACACCTACAAGTACTAGCGCACATGTATAAATATATAGTAATAATTTTGAATTTAATATGAAATTTGTTTTCCTATTTGAAATTAGATTTAGAAACCGAAACTTAATTAAATGTGTATATAAATATTAACGCTGAAGTAGAAATACTTTTGTTGTTACTTCGAAAGACTGCTAATATTTAGTTTAAATACCTTTGAAATACTCTTGCCAAGATATGTTAATATGGTAAAACTTAAGTATTCAACAAGTAAATAACAATATAACTAAAATTAAAGTAAGTTTGGAATGACTGCTTTATCTACGTAATTTAGTAGACGATGACTGTAAGTAAGATAACCATTATAAACAATGCAACTCCTGAAATTAGCAGAATTTGTGATTATTAAGCAGCTTTCATATTTAAAATTGCTCAGAAATAATTTCTATAAAACAACAATGAAAATAACATTTGTTGAAATTCTAAATTACAAAATCATTTCATATTCGGAATGTTAATCTAGTTGTAAATACAAGTATGCTGATGGCAAAATTAATTATTAAAGCGGTCAATATCTTATAGTGTTTACTTATTTATGCAAAAAAAAACTATGATAGATATCATGATCTTGGATTCTTTCAACAAGATATTAGAATTGTGGGAATTATTTTTATAAACAGATATTTTTCAGTTGTAAACTATTTATTTTAACGTCGTTCACACTAAAACTTTCAACTAAAATGAGTTGTCTTGCTTCATATCAGATTCGCTGCTCACCCAGCAATGTTAACATGAATAATTACGAACCCTTTGCCATCACATTTTCGATGTTGTCGTCGTTAACAGAGGTCGATTGAGGAAAGATTCACATGTCACAAGTTTACTATGATCTTTCAGCATTACGTATCACCAATAATACATAAAATGCTCTATAAAGCACTTATACCAAGTTACATGTTTCAATTCATTGTAATATATTATCAATTTGGATTATACAGTACCATATTGGGCAAAGAGTTATCTACTATAGAAAAAATCTAAAATAGGTCGAAACCATTTTTTATGCATTTTTTTTGTTTTTGTCGGAAAAACCATTTGGATATGTAGCTCAATCCTTATAAGACTGTAAGCAAAGATTGTATCAAGCCACGAATATGGCAATCGATCCCTTTTGGTGTAGTTCAAATGGACTACATCATTCTAAAGTATTTAATAAAAGTATGACTTAATATTGACATTACTAATGTTGTACAGTATTTTAGCCCGGACTGACATAAACAAAAAAAATATATTTTTACTTATAATACAAATCTAAAATATCGCCTTTAAAATAGGCTCCATCTAGTTTTCCATATATATGTTATAAGCCTTCGCTGGAATGGCTTTCAGCGCCTTCAGCGAATGACTTCTAATTGATTCAATGTGCTCATGTCGCATTTTCCGAGTGCGTATTTAGTTCCGAAAACAGAAAAAAAGTCACAGGGGGTTAAGTCTTGAGAATACGGTAACTGAGCGATGTCTTTTGCACTTGAAACAGGTTAGTCAATCAGTCAATCGTGCTAAAATGTGACATCGTATTCAAGTCTTTTGGCATTGTCACACTTCATAACCAAAACATTAACCGAAAAGTGTTGTGCCGATCCATAAGAGATGTTTAGATGCTCTCTCTGATGCCAACATGTCAATATTTAAGCACTGTTTCTTTCACTTTTTCGATATTTTCGTCATTAACTTAGAAGGCTGAACGACTCGCATGAGGCAAGTTTTCGATGACTTGACGACCTGCAGTGAATGGTCAAATAGTTGTGTTTGTGATTAAGTAGAATCTTTGACACTAACATAAAAAAAAGTAGTAACAATATAGGAAAATTTTTGTTTACTGATACGCAGTTTAAGGGACCAGTCCGAGATTAATTAGATGATGGTGTAAGTTTACTTATTAACAGAGGCGATAATTTAATTTAAAAGAAGCTATCCGCGTTTCACTTAAACTTGGCGAGCGTCATAAAATTGGTGTAGTCCTTTTCAATTATATATATTTATTAATGTCTCTATATTTTATTAATACCAGTTGCTTGTTTGTTGCAGCACTCTCCAAATATTGAGGAAAAGTTATCTCTCACATTTCTCCCGTGATTCAATGAGATTATTTTGGTGTTGGTTTCACATGTTACTTACTTGACAAGCGAGCAGAGCCCAAATTGACGATTCTAAGACGCCTATATTAATTATATTTATACTAGAAGCCTCTGTTAGTTGACAGTTTTGTTATTATCAATCATCGCAGACAAATGTCACAACAAAAGTTGTGACAATCAATTAATCACGTAATAATAAAATTGAGGTTATGTTTATGTTGGCATATACAACCGAGTGGTATGTATTTATTAAGGTCAGTGCGGCGACAGCTACCACAAATAATAAATTCTCTATTTAAATAAATGTTTATTCTCAAATTTTGTGGCTACCTCTCTGTCTCTCTCGCCCGTTTCTAAACATCTCCCTTATGTCTAATACGATGAATAGCTAATAAACTAATTTTAGCCAAAATAGTCGCAGATATCAAAAACTTTTAGCAAGGATCGCCAACTACTTGCACATGTGTACATACATCTATGAATGTATGTATAAGTATACATGAGTGTGCATATATCTATGAATGTATGTATGAGTATGTGGAAAGCAAAGAAGAGTGAAACTCATTAAATTAGCAGCGTAATCTGCAAAGTGTCATAAAGTTAAACTGAAACCACACAATTTCATTAAAGTCAAACCCGAGAAAAATCATATATTTCAGATTTTCGTATTTGGTATTTGGTCCACACCAAGCACCAACAAAGCACGCGCACGTGCACGTGGACAGACATATGTATATGACGCAACAAATAAAATAAATTTATCTTAACTGACAGCGCCGCTTTCAGGCAATGACAACTGCTGAAAGTTAAGCGGCGCTTGATGCCTACAATGATTTCAAGGACAAGGCACGTGACACGGCCGTTGGTATTTGTCATTGCTGGAGACGAAATTAAAAGTTCTAGACCCTGAATACACACACACATACACATATTTTTCTGGAGAATTAAATGTTTGAATATGTGACAGAGTACACAAAGTGCGTTGGAAGTAAATATGCTACAAGAATAAATACGCTGTAGGGATCAAGAATATATAGTAGTGTTACAATTTGACTTACACACACATATACATACGTTTTCACGAGGCCGGTCCGACAAGTACTTTGCTTAAAAACAACGACGGAGTTTTAAAAAATTTCGGCTTTCGATTTTCATTTCCATTCCGACACTTTTCTAACAACGCTTAAGTTTAACTCGCCTAAAACATACGTTTTTTGTAGGTCTGTAAAGTAGGCGCCATGGCCATTGGCTAAAATTTTTGTAACGCCAGCGACTTTTTTAAGTTTGGAAAATAAAAAGGTAAATTACGAGAGCTGAGACAGCAGATCGTAATATACTTGTAATTCGATCAACTTAGCAACGGACACAAGGAACGAAGGTCAATGCGTTGTCATGGGGGGAAAGCACAATCTTCTTTACCAAATGGGACCACTTTTTATGTAATTTGGTGGTAGTAAAGCCTTGTGATCGGCCACTATGACATATAGCTGTCATACAAACTGATCGTTAAAATCAAGCACTTGCAAGAAAAACTTGAACCTGTGAAGGGTATTATTATAGATTCGGTGCTGCCCAAGGTAACATTTTTTAAACCGAAGAAAAGGAGTCACAGTATACAGTATCTAAGCTCTTAGCGATATTACCCTTGTCCCAATTTTCTATAATCCGCGGATACCCGCATCCATAATCGATCAGATTCAGTTTAAATTTTGACTTTAGTCGAGTAATGCACTTAGCAATATTTGACGATGAGTCGACGTATTTATCGAACTGTCATCGTATAGTAGCATGACATTAAACTGTGAACAAGCGCATGCAGGAAAGTACTGAATTTTCGCTCGTACTCATATGAGAACAACATCAACATATGTCTGTTTTATTATTTTCATTTATTTTTTATACAAGTATTTATTGCATGTAGTTGCGAGGATTAAGTGTTAGCCACGCTTGACCGCAACAAGGCAACTTAAAAGGACGACGTAGGACGGTCGTAACCAAACTGCTACTCGGCGCTGCTGCTAAATCTTTGCGCTGGACGTGTGCGTGACGGCGACCGCGAGACGCATACTCTTACATATCCCACATTTGTTTCTTGCCACCATTTTTCGTACGTACGGCGGCACGTCTGTTCCGACTAGCAGAGGAAGAAGAAGAAGCAGCTAAATAAACAGTGTTACAAGCCGACAGATAGGCGATGCACGCATTTATCACGCAACAGTAAAATCAACGCACTCACGAAGCCTAACAAGCAGTCTATATAATATAGCGAAGAGGAAGAATAATTGAAAAATAGAAAACAAAAAAGGAAAGACAGTAAAATGCGTATAGGAATCATGGCGAACGCTGTCTTCGAAGCAGTGACATGCAAAGTCGGGCTGAGCGCTGAGTGCTTGCTGCCAGCGCAAGCGGCAAGCTCTTAACAAGGAAGCCCTCAACGTGATACGCATATTTCAGTAATTGAACAAGCGTGTTTTGCCAGCAAGACCAGTTATATACGTATATATGTACATGTATGTATATGTCACATATATATAGTTGTGTATGTGAAATATGTCAACAACAAAAACAAACCAACTAAACTCAACTCAAATTGTATGATGACGCGCTTTTTACTCGTCACACATACACGCACACACATACAGACGAGCTAATACTCGTATATTGACACAAATCCCGTATTGTTGCTGGCAGCTCTACTTTGCATTCACTTGACTGACATGTCGTGCACTCCACTTCACTGGCTATAGTCCGTTTAGGTTTACTGTTATTGTTGCTTGTGTTTTCAGCACAAAAGATTTGCTCCACATTCGCTCATTATTCGTCAAAGACGAGTACAAGTAGTAAACAAGAAAAGCATTTAGTTTACGGTCCACCTGCTATTTGCAATTAATTGTAAATATAATAGATTTGAACTCATTCAGATGCTGAAAACGAATTCTTTACAAATTTTTTATACCCTGAGTAGGGTATATTAAGTTTGCCACGAAGTTTGTAACACCCAAAAGGAAACGTCGGAGACCCTATAAAATATATACATAAATGATCGGCATGATGAGCTGAATTGATTTAGCCATGTCCGTCTATCTGTCTGTCTGCATATATGTTTTAAGCTGAAATTTGTCCGAACGGCTGATATCGGACCACTATAGCATATAGCTGCTATACAAACTGAACGATCGGAAACAAGTACATGTAAGGAGGAAGGGTATTATAGCTTCGTTGCAAGCGAAGTTAACGCTTCTTGTTTTTAATAAAAAAAATATCTCCAAGCAGTAGAAAATTTAAAATTAGTTGGTGTCTAGTAGAGCGTTAAGGAACATACCTAGTGTAATAGCCTATTAAGGTGAATTTAGGAAATAAATTTTAAAACATTTACTGTTTTATTTATACATATTGTAAGAATATATAGTACAATTTTTCTTTAAAAATTACCCAAACTACCCAAAATTTTGGTAGTTTTTGGCTTTCGACCTGTTCAAAAACCTAAAAGGCCAGAAGATGCAGAAAAAATGTATTAATAATCGAATCTTTTGTCTCCGAGTAATCGTTCAAGCGAATTTGAAAAAAGTAGTTTAGAGATAATATCGTTTAAAAATAAACTGACAGAGCTGATTGAACTTACCGGCTACACTATAAAACGCTGTATAAAAAAACTAGTTGAGATATCGAAATATGAGAATAACACTTTTTTTAACTTAACACCAGGTCTACCCTAGTTTTTCATCTAAATGTATCACCTTTATTTCTTTCTTAAAAAATTTAAAGTGTTTAAAATGATCTTCGTTCTCCGATCAATGCCTGACTGATACCACATATCTATTTGCAGAATAAATCTCAGATTTTCGTAGAATATTTTCTTATATATGAAAATTCGATGCATAAATTAAAATAAATAAAATTTACAAGTGGATATAACCGCTTAATAAACTATTGGCTTTAAGGTGTTATGGAGTCTATATAAGAGAATAATTTTACCTTTATTATACCTACTAAAGTGCTTAATCTATGTTACGTCCCACCGCTTTCCGTCTATCATTCGTTTATTGCTCGAGAGTTAATAGTGTGTTGATATCTCAAGAATTGATACACAGCTCTACCGTGTTAAGCCATTGTTTGCCTCATCATATTCAATCTCACTGTATTTTGGCACCCTGAAACTGAAATTATAAATAATTCAAATGCTCTTATACACACGTATGTTCACAAAATATCAGTCTATATTATAGTATATACATATTCAACATATGTCAAGCACTAAAAATTCCCTGTTCAACATTCGCTTTGATATTCATTAAATTTTTAAAGGGGATCTAAAGTATACTCGTAGATTGCACACAAAGCCCCCAAACGCTCATAAATTGCCGCTGGCAAACGAGGCAACATTGTCGGCAACAAACACATTCACATACATACACACATATGTGTAGAAATGTGACACACTTGCAAATGCCGCAAAGTTCGTGCGAAATTCCACTTGCCTTCACCACAATCACCATCACAAATGTCATCGATGCTGCTTAAGAAACGCTGCAGTGACAACGCCATAGCTCTGAGTATATGCATGCATTTGTGTGTATGTGTGCATGTGGCGTGTCCAGTGGCAAGCAATTTATATGCATTTCACATGCCTAGCTGTCATTGCACTCAGTGTGGTCGGCGCTGTCGTTTAAGTGGCACTCCCACGAGTGTTGCCAGCCACAACTATTTACGAGCGCAGCAAATGACAATGCAATGCTCGTTTTGTGGTGACACTGCGACCAACAATGAGGGTACACACTACAACCGCTAGCCGAAGCTTGCGATGTCAATGACGCGCTGAGCTGCACGCGCTGAAAGAAAGCACTCGCCACCGATACGCTACTCGCAATACACGCGTTGTCCATCCAACCTAACTCAACTGGCATGGCCAATGGCTTGATAGTCATCGTCCGAAAAGTCTATACATCCAGCAGATATGCAGCTGCATGCCCAACGCCGGTCGACCACATATCAATGTGTTTATCTTGTTGCGAAAGTGGTTAAATATCTGCGCTGGAGTGGCTTCAAAGTGGTGCTGTTCAAGCCGCTCTTACGTTGTGCTCATAAACACAGCTTTGTTATGCCATCTAAATGTTGTAGAGCTGCATTTGGTCGGCATATATGTACATTCATATACTTATATATGCCAGTGTGTGCTCAAGTGTGTGGCTTGCCACAATGCTGGTGCTTTTGTTGCCCCCATGACATATATAATATTCTGGGATTGAGTATTTCAAAAATGTCAATTTCAAAGCAAACAATGCTGCTGTATGGCCTATTAACGAGTAGTACCGCCAGAACGCACATCAATATTGTCTGTTAAAATGTGGCTTTCACATAAGTGTGTAGCATTTGTTGAGAATAGTTATAGCAGATAAGGTTTCTGATATATTAAGCCTTACTAAAATATTATCAAATAAACTGGGTCACACGACGCGCTGTTAAGTTGGTATTGTTCAATTATAAGAGAAGCCTAATAGCTGTCTAAATTATATTAAATAAAAACGAACAAGGACGACCATAATAGAGTATAGTACGTGACTACCGACTACTTTGATGATTTGAAATGTTAAATGGTGGGAGAAATTGTACAAAAAATTTTCTTAGTAGTGAATTTTGAATTTAAATTTTTTTAGATAAATGTCAAAATCACAGAAAGCATGTAGTTGTGGCATTTGCTTTGAAACAAAAATTTGACACACATATGGTTTCTGTAGCATACTATAATATGTATTATATATATTTGTTTTTTGGTTTTATTGTCTAACAATATCCAACATTTGAGTGTATAACTATGCTGAAAAAACCTTTTCTTCTTCTTCTTCTCTCGCTATGAAATCAGTAAGATACAGAGCGGTCGTAGAACTTTAAGAAGCTTACATTTGCTGTGCTTATAGGAACGAGGCTTACTAATCGAAGTTTTAGTTTACTAGTTATTTTGGAAAATGTTGTATCAGTTAAATGAAAGCATGCGAAAACTCTGCTACATTTGTCGTTTGCTTAGCCACTAGTATTTTTAATCAACATTAAACATTTTTCAAAGATTTATAATACGATTGGATTTTGCAACTAGTCCTAAATCCTTTATTCATCGCTTGTTTACTTTTGAGTCACCATAATGAAGCTTCCTTGCCATCAACAGTTTAAAGAGCGCAATTAATGTGAAATTGAAAATAAAATCTATACATTTACTTGAAAGAACTTTTTCTGCATGTTTTGTATTTTATTTTCCATACAAAACTTCCAAATTTTTAATCAGATCAAATATCAAATTGTGGCAGGCCTAAAGCGATCAAAATTTTGTGTAAAATTTCGTAGAAACGCCGCCATTTCGTCAATTTCTATTTTCGAAAGTAGAATACAATTTATTATAGGTTTTCGTACACAGAGAAAGCCGGACATACTGCAGCCGTAGAGGAGGTCTGTATAGCACCGTTGGAGAATGCGCCTAACTCGAAAAAATTTTATTTTTACATCAAAAAATTTACGCGATTATAATAACGCGATTCCTAGTATATGTTATGTATAAATATACCCTTAACATTTTGTGCGTAAAGAAAGTTTATTGGAATGAAGTTTATCTTCAAACATGTCTATCTGTTTCAACGTACTATGCCTCGAAATATAGCAAAAAACTAATGGCTAAGTAAATTTGTAACAATTTTTCCTTATACTTGCCGAATTATTTTCATTATAATAGTTTTGTAGTCATATCTGTCTTATCTCTACTGCAGTAATAATTCCTACGTCTTCATATAGTGGGTAAATGTCTCTTCGCATTAAGTTAAAAAAATATATTCCCTTCATCTCATTTCATAAATACGTAAAATATTTTAAAAATTAAAAAAATAGAACATATGTTACAAAAACAAAATATTCGATTGTCACTCCCAAACTTTTGTATCAGAAAAATATCAAAAAAGATAGAAAAACTCTCTAGTGAGGAAATTTGGCCGGCAGCTATAAAGCAATCAAATTTCCATATTTCTCTGGAATTATGTTTTCAACGTTCATCATGTGTTTATGATAATAATCTAACGTAAAAACACATGCATACACATGCACATACACACATACATTTGCTTTCAAATACCAAATGTTTTCTGCATACGCCTGTGTACATGCTTTACAAATAGCCGAAGCATCAGCACTCACCCACAATAATGTCGCTCATACGCAGTGTTGTACACTCTTGTATATTAAACAAAAACAAAATAAATAAAATGAATTGGAAAAGCAAACAAATAACTGCAGTAATCATGTAATTTGTACAATAATGTTGACCTCACAGCAGAAAGCGAAAAGCGGCAACAACAAAATAAACAATACATATACATACGTGCATACATATGAATATACGGGCGCACATACCAAATCATGCCAGCACAATGCTTGACACATCGGTATGAACAACAACAATGCATTCACACAATTGTTCCAATTTTTGGTTTTGGTTTTTGTAATTTTGTGTTGTTGTTGTTGTCTGATATTTTTTTCGAATGTTCAGTCGTTTCTCTTCTTCACAGCTTCGTGTCAGATAGCACTGCAATAAAATTTTACTATGCACATATTGAGTTTATTGTTTACACACTCCAGCGCAATGCATGTTACTGTGCGTGTGTGTGTTTGTATGCGGCACTATTACAAACGCTGTACGCACGTGCTGATGATAGCAAGCGGTCATCAATGCCACTGGCAACCCTGCACATACGAAAGCAATGCATATTTAAATTCTCATGCCTGCCACTGTATGTATGTGTATGTGTGTTTGTGAGTATGAAAATGACATCGATTTAGTGCGGAAATACGCATTGAATTGCTCACTCCGATATTTTCAGGCGATTTTTGTATCTACAGCAAAATTTTCCAAAAATATTAAAATACTCGACAGCAGTACAACAACAATAGCTAGAACAATATATTTATGCACGAAAAGCTTGTATGACGCTTCGCACAGGCACTTAGAAATGTAAGTTGCCTGACAGCCGGATAATTTATTGAATTTCATGCCTCCAGTGTTTTGGCAGTCATGCTATTTGGTCCTTTTTAAGCGCAACCACGCACATTTCCATACACAATTTTACAATACAAGCCATAAATGATTGCCACTGAGTCATTTTGTTCAGCTCTTATGACTCTTGTTATCATATATCATGTGTGCTGTGTATATAGTAATGCAGGAAATTTTATTGACATACACTTCCAAATCAAACAAATTGCCCTCCATTTACTATTTGTCGAGACAAGCTGAAAATAGTGTAAAGTTGTGTTTGAAAGAGAGCTGATTTGAGAAAACACAAGAAGCTTGCGGAAATATGGGTGTATATGTATATATGTTGATTTGTATATAATTTTTTTGTAAAGAAATTTGTAATACTAAATAATTTCACAATCTATAAAGAACAAGAAAAATTGTTAGCAAAAATATTTACATTTGACTGTTTACTTCAGTCGACTTTGTTCCTTAATCCCCAATCTACTTTAGTCGACTTTGTTCCTTAAAGTTGCACTCTTTGTTTTCTTATATATTCTTATTTTCAATAATATATACGCTTCTCTATTCGACATTACTCTTCCCAACTCCATTTATTGTAATTTAATATAATCCGTTATCTAGGTTATTCTTATATATGTTACACTATTCTACTCTAATCAATATACTCTACTCTACTCTGCTCTACTCTACTCTACAATACTTTACTACTTACCTTAATCAACTTTACAGTACAATCTTTAGCTCAAAATGCATTTAGCATACACACTCAAGAATTCGGGTTTCCTTTGGCAATGTACATATTCATACAAATAGAACTTATTCGAAATATTTTGTTTTAATGTAAATAGCTTGTCAGTTTAATGTCAACAAAAGATATTTGTAAAAGTTAGGGTTTTTTCGACGGTTTCAAAAATGTGTTCACATAGCTTGTTTGAGTATTCTACCTTAATGGTCATCGAACACTTAGAAGAACTGTTTTGTAAGACCTCATACTCTACTAAATATTAATCATTAGAATAAATAACAAGGGAGCATTGTGTCTGACTCCTTAACTATATTTTTTCAGATTCACATTGTTTTGACTTTTATAATTATGTAAATTCGTTTAGTGGGATTTCTTAAAGTTCACTTTAAATAAAATTAATAAGTGTCAATCGCAAGCCCACCTGTCTCCAGTTTTTATATGGAAGTACATTTTTCCACTGATTTTTTACATGTTTAATTTATGTAAAAGAACCGGAACAAAATTATAGAGGAAGTACATTAAAAAAAAGAACACGTAGAACCTCCGGAAGGATTAGACCATAATTAACTAATTTTAGATTAAATGAGTTATAAATTTATATACTTACTTTTAGCCATAACAAATATCTTGCTGGTCCCAAAAGTCTGCAATGCTTCTTAAAAATTTGCCATCTTTTGAATATCATATTGAAGATGTTGCAAATTGCATTTCAGTTTTCGTAAAATATTGAAATTTTAGATATGTAATCAGGGTATATAGGCTCTAGTAAAAAGAATATACCAATTATCTATACCACGCTTTCATTTCACATTTTCCTATTTTAGACTGTTAATAGTTTTGCTTAAGGTCCCTGGCTATCTAAAGGTTTCAAAAATGTGTGAAAACCCTATGTAAGTATAATTAACTATTCATATTATATTTACAAGAAAGTATTTTTTGAACTGAATACTTTCAATAAGTTTCTCTTCAAAAGTAAGTCATTAAGGGGTACCACCTCTTATGAGACGCCCCAAAACAAGCCCATTTTTGGGGATTGATTACATGGAAAAAAAAACTTCTTGATCAATTTTTTTAAATGCCAAAAACGTTCCTCCACTGCTGCAATAATTCCGGCCTTCTCCGTAAATAAAGCATAAAAAAGATTGTATATAAGATTTGATCCGTATACAAGGTGCGTTCCAAAGTAAACAGTACAAAAGTAACAAAGTAAACTCTAGTGGCGCCATCTATATGTTGACTAGTGTTCTAACGCACTGATATCCTTTATCGACTTCCAGTAAAAATTTCGTGACATTTCATCTATTGGAAGTGAAGTTATTGCGTTTTAAGTGTCAGTATGTTTTTGTCATCGGTGCGAAAATGAGCTTCGAAGAAAGAGCCAACCTTAAATTTTGTTTTAAAATTGGTAAAACTTTTACCGAAACGTTTCAATTGATGAAACAAGTTTATGGCGATGATTGTCTATACCGTAGCAGAGTGCGCCAGTGGCTCCAACGTTTTCAAAGTGGTCGTGAGGACATAAATGAGAAATGAGCCGAAACCCAAAAAATCGCGCCTAGAGAAGTCAAAAGTGAAGACAATGCTGATTTGTTTTTATGATTCCAAGGGTATTGTCCACAAAGAATTTCTTCCATCCGGCCAAAACGTTAATGCGGTATTCTACCTTGGCCTGTTCGGCCCGAATATCGCGAAGATGGAAGTTGGCGTTTGTTGCACGATAATGTGCCTTCTCATCGATCGACGCTTCTGGCCGATTATTTGGCCAAAAATCACATTTTAACAATCAACCACTTCTACTGCGACTTCTACCTTTTCGGAAAAATGCATTTGCCGATGAAAGGAAAGCGTTATGCAGACGTAGAGGATATTCAAAAGGCTTGCGCCGCCACACTGGCGGCCATACCGGGCAACGACCTAAAACACTCGTTCGACATGCTTTTGGACCGTGCAAAAAGCTGAAGAAGACTATTTTGAATAAAATTAATTGATTTTTCCGATAAAACCATTTGTTCTGTCTTATTTTTAAAAGTCCTGTTTACTTTGGAACGCACCTTGTATAGGCATTAGATACATTTTTTCCAAAATTTCGACCGGCGTCTCCGCATTGCCCTTATAAGTTTGCTGAATAGCCAGAAGTTGCACGGAGCCAAATCAGGCGAATACAGTAGTCCGGAACGATTTGAGTCGAGTTTTTGGCAAAAAAAGTCTCGAAGATCTAATGCGGTATGGTGCGTTTGAGCGATTTTGTTTTTAATTTAAATAATATTCCAACACTATCCACGAGGTCCTTGATTGTCAATCGACTATTTTCAAGCACTAAATCTTTGATTTGGACGTGGCCATCGTCGGTAGAGGTTGATGTTCGTCCAGAGCGCGGTCATCCTTTAACGCGTTCTCAGTTCATTTTGAACTCATTGCACCACTTTTTAACTTTTTCTGTGCCATACTTGTAGTTTGATCCCCAAAGGCCTTCCGCAATATTTTTAAAGTGTCCGCCTAATAATATGCTTACCGCAAATATAATTTTAAGCAAGCTCTTTGCTCAACAAAAATAATCATTGTAAAAATCGAAAAATTCAATTTCGGTTGTTTACAAAAACACGCATAAGTCGGAGATAATTAAACAGACGCTTAGCGATTGCCTTGCTGATGCCCGGGAGTTTTAAATGACAATTCCATCTTACTTTTAGCCCAGCGTAGTATATATGAACTTTTAATCGTATACGCTAATATATTGTGGAAAATAAGAATATTGTCAAACCAAAATTAGAACCTTCTGGGAACCAATCTATAAATAAGGTTTGACGCTTCACTACCACTCGTAGGGTTTCAACCTTCGCTTGGCTAAGTGTATTGAAAAATATATGTCTCTTCTTAAAAAGCAAAGCCTAAATGGTAAAGATTTGTAGACATTTTATAATTGGAAGTTGGCAATAAACATAGAAACATTATCGTTATTCATTTTGGAATGTAAATGAAACTTTTTCTTTCTTTGATTTATTCTAAATTATTAAAAAAATTTATTCTGATAAATTTCTGTTTCTAATTGTGCGTTAATTTTTAATACTTAAATCACTTAAATATTCTCATAATAGTTTCTTTTCACTAAGCAAAGTTACATAATTAAAGTTTTGCATTTGAATCACTTATGTCTGAAAAGTCATACAAATAAGGAAATCACATACCTAGACATTAAGTAAATAGAAAAGGCCAGTAGCAGAATAAAATCAAACCTGAAATAACGAAAAAAGAATGAACACAATAAAAGAGAACAAGGCATATGCCACAGTTGTTACCCAAATGCAAAGCAAAGCAGCAAAAAGAAATTTAAAACAGGCCAGCTGTACAACAAAGCCATAAGAAAAGAGCAGCAATAAAAAAACGAAATGAAATATGAAGAATTGGTTGTTGTTGTGACAAAAACGTGCACATGAATGGCACAGCTCGACAACAAGAGCTCATCCACTCAATCTCATTTAATGCCTGACCGAAAATTTTGTTTACAAATCATTTACACAACACCCAGGGACTGTCAGCCGACTGTCCTTTATATGCCACGAAAAAAAACCGTAGGCGTTGCAGTGATTACGCCCGTAAGCATATTTTAAAACCAAGAATGGTCAACTGCTTACCATATTTTATGATTTTCTACAATTATTGTTTGTTTTTTTTTTTTTTTCAAAGAAAGATATGTCTATTTTGTCGTTGATGGTCGGTCGGATGGATTTGTGGGCATAGGATAAGTAGATATTTACTTATAGACGGTTTTTACAGCCGCAAAATGCGATTTTGTATAAATAAAAATGGAGTGTGTGAGTGTGAGATTACTAACGCTACCAGCAATGCCGAGCTGGCTGAACATATGGCGAAAAATGTGAGACAGAGACGAAACACACAAAATATTTAAACATTATATTAAGATAAGAAGTACAGAGAGTGGTACTTTCGGTTCTAAAATATTAAAAAAAAAATATAAATTTAATTAATTTGTATTAAAAATATAATTTTAAATTTGTAGACGATAAAACTAACTTTATTTTGAAATCTCGCTTTTAGTTTTACCCACATCTATCCAGATTTCCTATTAGTAACTTACATTGTTCCTAAACTCCCGCAACAGCAATTATTCTGTTGAAGTTTACATTTAAGCGCACTTCATTCATGGTGCAAAAGTTGTATGTGCGAAGAAAAGCTAATCTCCACTCTTGACACTAACATACTTGTAACTTAAATTGATAACCGCCAGCTGGACGTTGGTAAGCACTTAAGAACATGTTATCCCCAAGGCTGACATTGGCGCCCACAGTGTCTTAAAAAGTGCAAACGCGAGTAGCTGCTGAGCTAAACTGACTTGAATTTAGAAATTAATGACAAAAACAGATAAAGTCTTCGCATGTAGCACATATCTTGAAACGAAATCAATTTATGGTGATGCAAATGTTGCGACAAGTTAACCTACTGTTAGGCGTTGCATTAATTGCACTTTCAATTACCGCCGCATCCACCTTATTCTCCAGTTTTGACTCCCAACGACTATTGGATGTTCGCAGACCTCAAAAAATGCTTTTAATTAAGAAATTTCGTTCGAATGAAGAAGTTATCACTGAAACTTAGGCCTATTTTGAGGCAAAAGACAAATTGTTCTACAAAAGTCGTAGTGAAATGTTATAAGAGCGCTAGAATGATTGTGTTGCACTTGATGGATGTTAGATTCCGATTTTAATCTGATGTTATAAGCAAGGTCGCCCGGTAGTGCCAAAATTTTTGAGAAAAACATTCGTGCCGGTTTAATTTTACAACAACTTAGAAAGGAATCATGCATAGAATGCCTGGCAGCCTGAATTTTAAATAAATCGGAACTCTTTACATTCTTCATTGCTGCTCGCAGTCTTGTGAGCATCAAAAACTAGCAAAAGTAGCGTAATGCTAAAATTATACAACATGTATAATCAACACGTTTTATCGCCTATAAATAGGCTACAATTACAGCTTGTAAAAGTTGAATGCAAAAATGCTATGCGCAGTGTTATATTTTGCGGAGTTTGTGATTTAATATGGTGCTCTATTTGTATACATATATGTCGGCACTAAAAACAGTATGTTAGAATCCCTTTTTCACACTTTCCCATGGCTTCAAATCTCATAATTAAGGCATGGTTTTAGAGCTACAAAATAGCGCTATATGACAATTATAGTTTTGGAAGTCAGCACCATTATTAAAAAGTTTATATTGAATAAATGTAAAATAAACATATTGCAGGTTTGAAACCCTACTACGCAAATAAGCAGAGACACCTACCATATTTACTTAAGGTTTTAATCTTATAATGAAAGTGCCAATATTATGTTAAAATATTTAGTATATAGAAAAAATATATATAGACATATTGTAAAAATTGCTCACAACTATTTCGTGTTTAAACTAATTTATTAGTTACTAATTTTGTTTGAGTCATAATCGATTTGAACAGAACAGATGTAGGTGGCAGGTGTTTATGAGGTTAGGTGTAGTCAAATGATAATTTAAAATAATGTTTTTTTGCCAGTAAATTATTTTATTTTATAAAAGTAAAATTATAGCTTCAGTAAATAAGGTTACGACAGAATTTTTTATGTTGATCAAAACGCAACCTTGTAATGACCATCATTAGTCTTGTTAGGTTCCTCTAAAATTAATTGGACAGAAGAAATTTGTTTATCAATAGGTAACCTAGTACCTAAGCAAATCTTTTTTAAAAATAACAAAATGGCGGTCTCATTAAGATTTTGCAAATTTACGGGAAAAAACCAACAGTTAGTATCCACGTTTTCAAAAAGCTGTGTAAATTTCATTAAAACCTTCCAAGCTGCAGGGCCCTTTTGATAAAAACGTAGTTTTACACTTACGTCGCATAACGCTACAGAAGCCTTTACAATTTATCGAATAACTCGAAAGTCTGATTGATTTACTTTAAAATTTCAGATAATATTACCCAGATATTATACTTTAAGAAAATGCAATATTCTATTTTTAATTTTGACTACCCTTAACCCTTATAGTAGCTTCAATTTCAAATATTTAAATTCGGTTTCTATTAATAAAAATTAAACTGTAATAAAAGTTCTTTCTCCCTCGCATGATTTATTGTCCATCCAAATCAAAACACTGTTAATCGCAACACACATCAGCAAAGTTGGCCGCGTGCAACAAAGTAGTACTGATTTTGCTGTTAAACACGCGCATAAATAAACCTGGGCACAGATAGAGAGTGTAGTGAAATAGAGTCAACTGAAAACACAGTCGCAAATTAGCAAACATAGCTCTGCCATGAGGTTAAATCTAGTCGATGTGTATGCGCGTGTACATCTGTATGTGCGTGTGAAGCATGCTTTTAGGCGCGTAGCCAAGTTAGCAGCCGCGTATGGCGAATCATTTCTACGCGAAGGTAGTTTTGTTGGTTGTCAACATTAAAGTAAAGGCAACAAAATTACACAAATGTGTATGTGCACGTTTATGTATATGTGTTTGGATATGCGTTTGTATGTTTGCATTGGTGAGGCTGAAATTGGGGACCCTGTGTACCATATGTACCTATATACTTTGGGGATTGAGTATAGATTAGCATTACATTTTATTTTATTACCGACCTCGCCGCAGGAGCACACACATACCCATGTACATGTATATAAATACAGTAAACAAACATATGCGGTACATGGCTCGGAGCTTGCCACAAAATAAAGGCATTGTTACAGCATGACAATAACGCCTGGAGCTGAGCTGTTAAATAAAATGTAGGGAATTGGTTGTGGCAGTTTTGGCTTCCTTTTTTTTAGTGCTTTTTGGCTACGTCTATTTATTTATTTAGTGAGGCTGAAAATTGTTTGGAAAATGGCAATAGTTCAAGTTCATGGTTCACGTTGACTTTGGCAAACAATGCCATGATGATTAAACGCACAAACACATACTCAATAGCTAAGGAAGTATGTGTAAATATATATATAAATTTGTGAGTTTTTTGTATGTATATGTGTATACGTATGTGTTTTTTGTTTTTTGCGTCATCGCATTCATATTCACGAGGAATATGGGCAGCCATTCGCTTGCTTGGCAACGAAAGTCAAAAAACAATCATTTCATAGGCGACTTCAGTACTACCAGCGCACTACAATTTGGCGGCAAAAAATCGCAGTGTACGTGAGAGCCAATGATAAATCACCGTTGATAACTAAGGTGTAATAAAATTACGTTACACGCAGCGTTTGATGTCTTACATGCCATTTAGGTTAGAAAAGCGCGGCACAATGACAGCCAAGCGGCAGCAGACAAACTGACAGACCGACAATGATAAGAATTTGGTTTACGAAGGAGCCTGTGATGACAGTCAGTCAAGCAGACAGGTGTAATACTAATAACGTCTGACAACGCCGACAATGCGCCTACTTTCCCGTTATTACTTGTTTTACAATCGAGCACACTGATTATAGGCTCATCGTTTTGATTGCCAATGGCAAAAGGTTATTATATATACATATATACATTTTATTATCCTATAATATACGACTCTTCGCTTATGATATGAAATGTCTTGCGTGGGAGCGCGGCTTTTAGGGGTCATCATAAATTAAACGCATTCGCAGTTTTATTGTCAGTAAAAAAGTAAACAAAAGGGTATGGATTAGGTGTTTTGACAAGAAAATATAAATATTATATTTACATAAAAGCTAAAAAAATTTTGACATTTAATGTTACTCCTTTACTGACATATATTAGGTTATGAAGTTTTTCAAAAATATTTACACTTGCTAGAAATATGGTATTGAATAAAATTGTAGTTAGTGATAAATAGAGAAATACGACTATGGAAACGTACACAAAAACGTTTTAAATAATAAATTGCTTGGGCTTGGGCTGGCATTTGTTTTGCTGTTGTATCTAGTAATTTGCAATAGCGATATATAATTTTCAATAACATCATGACCTTTGGGTATGATAAGAGCCTAAAAAAGCCGAATTTTATGAGTGAAAAAGAAAACTACTATATAAAATAAGTTAAAAATTTTAAGGATATAGTATTTATATTTATTTAATAATATACAACAGATCTCCTTAACAAAAAAAATAAATATTTTACGAGTAACAAGCGATCTTCGATGGCGCTATTAAGGGAGACCCTCTAATGCTGCAGAGATTACGGCGTACTCTGTGGATGGAACTTAAAAAAGCTCTTTGCTAAAAGATATTGTCCATACAATGACCCATGGGTAAAAAACTGTTTAATTACACCCAAAAATTTGGTAATTTTTTGCCTGTCAAAACTAGTATTTTGATCAAATCAAAAAACTCATCGGTCATTAAATGGAGAGCTATATTCGATGCATCCTTCTTTATCCTTCAAGCAAATTTGAAGAATGTAATCTTGAGAAAAATGCGTTTAAAGATCAACTAAGAAAGCTGATAGAAGGCTGTAACTAAAAAATTATTACAGATATCCATTTAAAATTTTAGCATGTTATTTTTAAAGGTATAAACTATCGAAATATGAAAAAATGAACAATTTTTGCCAAATGTCTTTGTCAGATACAAACGTACACTGGAGCAGGGCTGAGCATAAAATGTAAATCCTGAGCCACGTGACAACAAAATTTAATAAAAATTATTGTATATTTCTCAGAATGATAAAGAAGTGTCCATCATGGTGTAACGGTCATAGCGAAGTCTTTGCCAATTGGCTGGCCAAATAAATACAAGTTTCGGCCAAAAGCAAATAAAATGTGACTAATAGTGTTTCAAGCTTTATTTTTATATGATTTATCATATAAGCAAGTGCGTCGAAAATTCACGTGACTGCAAAACTGAAAAGCTGAAATATTTATTTAATAAACCATTTGAAGCACTGAGCATATATATATTTATAGTAATTCAGTAAATACTAGGTATCATAAAAATTTTTACTAAGTTTTCAAGAAAGTTTTTTACGAAATATTACAGTAATAAGATATATCAATTAATTTACTGTTACTTGAAATCACGATTTCACTTAAGATATTTAATATTAAGAAGCAATATCTACAAGTAAGGTGATGAATTTAAAAAACCGCATAGCACAGAAGAGCGTGACATATGTAAATTCGGTAAAGATAAACAATTTTCCGCGTCCAACAAAAGCTTAATTTTGAATATTAAACTCTCCTGAAATATCTACTTAGATTAGATAAAGCCTGCAGTTAAAGCTAGAAGTACTTGAACTTGGCAAAATCAACAACTATAATAGATAACTTTAAAGCTTCTTGCAATAAAGGCAAATACTCCTCTTACAATATGACTTTTTTTGCAACAACAATGCCTATTATAAATAAATTAGCTTTGCCTAACTTCCGTCAAAACATGCAGCTACATATTACATAAAATATGAGAAAAAATAAAATTTCCCTTAACCCTAATAAAAAAATAAAACCAAAAAAATTAAAACGTAAAAAGCGCTATCTGCTGCGGTTGCACGTACAAACACACACAAATACATAAATAGCTGCACTCGATTACTTGTGTGCTGTCTACTCTCTCATAATGACAATTTATGTAATTTTAATTACGCTTATTAGCGTTGAAAATTAGTTGCGGCTTCACTGGTTATGTGAAGAGCATAATTAAATTATGCATATATGAGAACACGACCATAGACACACACACACATACAGGCGCAGAGCAGCCGCAGTTTTCATAAGCGCGCGCACTTATGGGCATTTGCATACACTACACGCATACATGCTAACATAATACACGTATATATATATATATATACATATGCATGTAGGCATACATTAACACAAACACATTCGTGCCCATCTGCCTACTTGTAGCTAACATAACATGACATAATCGCATACTTAGTGGCGTAGGCAGCCACTAAGGCCACAGCGTATAGGTAACAAAGCGCGAATACATATGGGCATTTTTTAATGAGTTTAGCATTTTGTTAATTTGTAGAGATATTAGTTTAAGTGCGTGTATGTGTGTACGTTAAGGATGCCTTTTAGTTAAATATTTTGTAGTCTTAGGGAAACAAGTGCTCTACTAATTTTATTAAATTCAATTTAGATATTTATTTTGAATATGTATGTATCAAATTTTTATGTTCATAAAATTAAAAAAAAAATAGTAAAAATGTTAATTTCGATTGCACTGAAGCTAGAATATCTTTTACAAATGAAAAAAGTTTCCATAGAAGTTTGTATAGCAGCTATATGCGTGATCCGATCGGTACAATTTTAATGATAATTGTTGCGTTCCAACTTAGGCAATAATACATGCCAAATTTTGTGAAGATATATTTTCAAAACAAAAAAAAGTTTCATATAAGTACTTCATTTTGATCGTTCAGTTTGTATGGCAGCTATATGCTATATTGCTCCGATATTGACGGTTCGGACACATAAGCAATGGCGACAACGGAATTGTGCGAAAGAAAATTTAAGAACGACGTCTAGAAAACTGAGGGACTAGTTCGCATATATACAGACTGACAGAGTCCACAAGTAAACACAATTAAATCTGTTTTTGTCGCAGACCATTTGTCAAATTGTGAAAGTTTTTTTCAACAATAGCTCATTGTATAGGCAACATTTTCTTGTAGAGAGAAAAATACGTATAAATATACCCTTAAAACTTTAAGTCAGTTGATTCAGTGTTTTGGTTTAATTCCCAAAATCGCCATTTTAAGCTGCCACACTAAGTGTGCCGCTTGCTATCATAATAATTGCACCACTAAGGCTCAGTAATTTTATTCAAATTATTTGAAATTATTTTAGACCAAATCTGCTTTATTTCACTCTTGATATTTATAATTCCAATAGTTTCATTCAAGCGATTCATAGTACATATTGCAGAAGTAATTTGGCTTCACTCTAAGGGGGAGTGCTTAAGTAATCAATAAGAAATATATCTAAATCACATTTAAGTACATTGGACTACTAAATTAAAAATCTTTATACCAAAGCTTACTTTTACTTACAGTAATTGTTTTTATTTAAAACCTACGTTTCAGTGCCTTTTTTGAGTACATAATTGATCACTTATTTTTATAAAAGTTAAAGTCAGGAAAACCTAGCAGCTCTTCACTACCTAACAACAATAGAGCTCACGCATAAATTCATTACTATATTTACCCCCATCTAGTGTAATATATATCCTCATACTTAGTGCATACACTAACTAAATGACAATCACAAATCTTTGTTATCAGCCTTAGCAACTTTGACGCCAATTAATACGTCCATAAAAACGCCTACACGAAAGCGAAATCAAATTAATAGCGCCTTTATTCTAAAAATAGTCGAAACAAAAAAATTGCTTGTAATAATTCTGATAAATGATATATGTATCAATCAGCGAACAGCTCCGAAATATGATATTTGTCTTTCTTTTCTCTGTATGTTTTAGTCTTTTAAGCACAAATAGATATCAAAAACAAATATAGATATAATACTTGTATAATATATATAAATATATATAGCACAAATATGTTTGGGTGCATGTATATGTGGACTTATAATTCATATTATTAGCGTTGCCAATGAACTAAATTGATTTGCATCAATTTTCAAACTGCCGTCGAGCATGAAACCATCCAAGGACGCTACATTCTAAGAAGCGTGCCATTTAGGTGGCAATTTAGTTGATTGCTTAGATCGGATTTGAGCTAATTTCCCGCGCTACTTTGTAATCGATAGCATTGCTGGGAAAGAGAGAAAGATAATCAGGGGATTCAACTCAATTGGAGACGTTAGTGTTGTGACATTAAAGAATATTTTTTGTTATTATTTCTATCAATTTTCGAAGAGAATTATCTATGTTTAGGGCTGTGGTGACCTTAGTAAATGCTTTAATAAAATTTCCCTGTTTATTGTTTCCAACTAATAGCTGGTTTGTATATTTAAAATATAAGCGGTTAGTTCAGTTTGGAGATCTCAAAAAATGCTAGTTTTGATAATTTTTTCTGCAACTAAGGAAACGGGAAACGAATTTCTATCCAACAAGTTTTTTTAAAACACATTTTTGAGTGCATTAAAAAAATTTTATATTGATATTTGGATACAAGATAGTGACTACTGGGCCAATCTTCGTAATCACCATTTTTCTCTAGAGGCAAAGTTGTTGCCAGAGGCACATGCTATGTGAATTCAATAAAAATCAATCTACCTAAGACTAGCTAATAAATGCGGAAGGTTTAGAGTTTTAAAAACTTACGGGGTTAAAATTTTACGCACTGAGGGTGACTGACCCAAACGGTGCGACACTACAGCGAAGGAGACAGTTGTTTTTTTTCACTCTTCTACTAAGTAAGTAATGTCTCTAATGCCTTTTTGCCATAGATGACTTTATTAATATGTATCTCACGTTATTTTAGTGCAATCGAGTTATGATTTATGACGACACAAAGATACAATTTCGTCCTAAAAAATAATTGATATTTGTGATTGCCCGATTCAGTATTGTCTGAATACGCGTCAAAGTTGGCCGCCAGCAAAGTTAAAAACATCATATATAATTTTTTATTTTTTTTGAGAAAGTTGAAAACGCAAGCGATTTTACGATTTTTCAAGTATTGTGAAAGTTCTATACAGACCTAAATTTTTACAATAACAACAACACCTGAGTGTGCCGGAAGAACGTTCTATTCAGAACTCGCTAAAACTAGTTTGCTTATATCTAAAATGAATTTAAATTTAAAATAATTAATATTGTAATCATATTCTAAGCATACTTTTAGGCGAAACTGCTCTCCACATCATTGCCTCATGCTTATAGCTACGAAATGCTACAAAATAATTAACTTCAGACGATTTTGAATTCGGGCAGTGCAAAGCTTTGCAAAGTATGCTTGCAAACCGATCACCTGCCTAAGTAATCAGCAACACGTCTAAGTTTGCTGTCAAACCAATAATATTGTACCATAATCTTGTGTCCGGCTGGACAAGCAAACCGCATACAGAAATCTAGCCTCTTTGCTGTTTTCAAATTAAAACAACAACAACACAGCCGCACAATAAATACAAACATATGTACGTGCGTACTTGCTACTGCTACATATTGGTATGCATGGCAAATATTTGCATAGACAAATATATGAGTATAACAGAATGTCGCTTTGTAAGTGTGCTTTATGTGTGTGTTTATGCGTGTAAATGGGTTTGCCAACGACGCTTGCCGAATGCAAGTGACACAAGTTCACCACAGCACGTATACGCAGTGCTGTACGAATGCCAACGCTAGGCGAATGGGGGCAGAAGGGTGTAGTGGTAGGGCAGAGGCGAGGCTGAAACACATGTAGATATGTATGTGTGCATGTATATATACATATATGTAACTGAATGTGCATACAAATGGTGACCGCATGTTAAACAAATACGGTCAACAGGAAATTTTGCATACGCACACACACAACCTAAAATGTTGATAATGATGTAGTATTTAGTTGTTATTGCCATGTGCTCGGCGGCTATTATCAGCAGTCCTTCACAGCGAAAATCGCCAACAAGGCAGTCACTGATGACCGGCACGCAGCACTTTGCTAATAGAAGCCGGATATACACCGGAACATACATGCAAAAGTGAGTGTGTATTTGTTTGTATGTGTGGGTGTGTGTGTTGGTTTTGAGTATTCTCAAAAATTATCCAACCGCTGTTCATTATGATTTCCAATTAAAGAGCACATATGCTGGCGAGGATATACAAATATGTGTATGTGTAAGTGCTTGCATGCATATTATGCATGTATGTGTGTGTGTACATAATGTAAAATATACGTATGTTTATGTGTTTGTCTTTATATGGGTAAAAGCTTGTGCATATATGCAACCAGTTGGCTATGCACGAGCGCACATTTTTAGTTAGCTGCCAGCGTTGCACCAATACACAAAAACACAGCCGCACATAAATTCAGCCTGCCGCACACATGCGCACGCACACTTGCTTGCTGGCGCTGTACAAAGCAAACATTTTAATTATTTCAAGCAATGCAGCCAAAGTACTGCAATGTTGCCGCTACTGTCGGGTCGCAGCAGTTTGCCATAAACTTGCAACACACACATACATACACATATTTCCACTGCGTATGCATGTATGAGGCTAGATGTATGCGCCGTAATTTAGGTTGTGAGCACAGCCGCAAAAAGGTTGTGCAAAAAAATACAAAAGCACCGTTTTTTTTTGTAATTTTCTCATTTCACTTTTCATTCGTCGCTTTGTTGCACAGACTTTCATTTGCTTTCTCATTTGCCCGGCGCAGTATTTAAATTAGCGCACATTTAATTCACTGCTGGAAAAAGCAGGCGATGCGGTCAGCTGCCTTCTGTTTTTTGTGGGCACAAATAAAGCACACACGCATACTTGCACAATTTGGTTTCATGTAGCAGCGCGGCACGCATTGTTAAGTCACTTAATACTTTTACCACCGGTTTACACATTTGTGTTTACACTTACACTTATACATAGGCGCGCTGGTGTGTTTGCTTGCATAATCCGCTGGTTGGCCCACACGCACACTCATACACAAACAAACACTGCGTTCGTGTCGCCAACAACGTCTGTTTAAGATTAACTCTGCACACATGATTATGGCAAATGTCAGTGCACGCACACACCTATACGCCTATTTGTTGTTGATGGTGGTGTGCACTCTTGTAATATACGTATGTTGCCAGATCGGTTAGTGATAATATTCTTGTTGCTTGGTGACTCGACGGCAAAAGTTTAATTAATGCCAATTACTAAAATATAAACAGTGCCGTCTTTTTGTTGCATTATAAATAGCTTATGGAGCAAGCAGTTTACAATTTAGCATAGAATATATTACATAATTTTTCAGTAAATAAAAGAACATTTTGCGAAAAGATATAAGTAGTGTAGGCAACTTTAGCAATAAGAAGAAACAACGTTAAATTCGGTTGCACCAAAGCTAGAATACCAATCACAAAAACAAAGGTTCTACACAAGAACTTGATTGTGCTATAGTGATCCGATCTGAACAATTTCTTCAAAGATTGTATTTTTGCCTTGTAGAATATTTTTATGTCAAAATGTACCAAATTTGGTTGAAATTGGTCGAGGAGGTTCGGTGATATATGATTTCACCTAAATGTGGGCGATGCCACGCCCATCGTCCAATTTTGACACTTGTTACTATAAAGATCTTTTATGTCATCTCGTATGTAAAATTTAATATCTCTGACGCGTTTAGTTCGTACTGATTTATCGCACTTTTAGTAGCTTTAAACAAAACCGTTATATGGGGAGTGGGCGTCGTTATCATCCGATTTCATGCTGTCGAAAGAGATATCAAAATTATATGTCCAGTGCAAACTTAGTTGATATAGCTTGAATAGTTTGGGAAATAGGTACATTAAACATATTAGGGGGCGGGGCGACGACCAATGTTGTACCCAATAACGGTTTTGTATCATAATTTGTGGCTTAAATATGGCAATTTATGGGTTTTTTTTAATGGCGTTTTGTGGGCGTGGTAGTGGTCCGATTACGCCAATTTACGAACTCGTCCTTGTTTTTTTTTTTTTTTTGAATAAACCAAACTTTACTAAGAAACAAGGGGCCTTCCAAAGTAAACAGGACTTTTAAAAAAAAGACAGAACAAATGGTTTTATCGGAAAATCAATTAATTTTATTCAAAATAGTCTCCTTCTGCTTTAATACAGCTTTTTACATGGTCCAAAAGCATGTCGAACGAGTGTTTTAGCTCATTGCCCGGTATGGCCGCCAGTTTGGCCTTCACGTCTGCATAACGCTTTCCTTTCATCGGCAAATGCAATTTTCCGAAAAGGTAGAAGTCGCACGGTGCCATATCAGGTGAATACGGGGAGTGGTTGATTGTTAAAATGTGATTTTTGGTCAAATAATCGGCCACAAGCGTCGATCGATGAGACGGCGCATTATCGTGCAACAAACGCCAACTTCCATCTTCGCGATATTCGGGCCGAATACGTCGAATTCGGCGCACCAAACGCTTCAAAACTCCAAGGTAGAATACCTTTGGTAGAATACGTTTTGGCCTGATGGAACAAACTCTTTGTGGACAATACCACAATGGACAATAAAAATAAATCAGCATTGTCTTCACTTTTGACTTCTCCATGCGCGATTTTTTGGGTTTCGGCTCATTTCTCATTTATGTCCTCACTACCACTTTGAAAACGTTGAAATCACTGGTGCACTCTGCTATGGTATAAACAATCATCGTCATAAACTTGTTTCATCAATTGAAACGTTTCGGTGAAAGTTTTACCAATTTAAAAAAATTTAATGTTGGCTCTTTGTTCGAAGCTCCTTTTCGCACCAATGACAAAAACATACACTTAAAACTTAAACGCAATAACTTCACTTTCAATAAATGAAATGTCATGAAATTTTTACTGTAAGTCGATAAAGGATAGCAGATTCTAACGCACTAGTCGACATATAGATGACGCCACTAGAGTTTACTTTGTTACTTTTATACTGTTTACTTTGGAACGCACCTTGTATCTCAATTTTGACACAAGTTATCGCTTGCACGGATGGACAGACAGACTGTCATCCGGATTTCAACTCGTCTCTTCATCCTGATCATTTATATATATATAACCATATATCTAACTCAACTATTTTTAAGTGATACAAACAACTATTTGGTGAACAAAACTATTATACTCTGTAGCAACATGTTGCAAGTGTATAAAATTATACACTTATAAAACTGATATTTTTCGTCTTCTCATCGTACTCAATGAGACAGACTCATCACCCATAATTAATTTGCAAACTATTTATAGTAATTATATCTATTTCTTATTAAGCATTTGATTGTTTTATGAACTTATGTAAATCCAACCTAATATCATTTGGTTTTCAACACTTTATTCTTAGTAATGCACTAAACTCATGCTAAACACATCCATCAACTTCTTATCTCCCACTGAAGTTCAACTATTTCATTAATTTACTTATAATACAGCCATAACTTTTTACCACTAATACTACTAATTTGGCGTAGAAAAAGAAGCTACTTTCGAAATTAATACGCGATCGCAGCTTAATTTCCACGAGATATGTATTATCCGCCGTCAGTCTTCAATTAAAATTTTCCGCTTTCATAATTGAGCTTGACCAGCAGCAATAAATTATAACTCTTAGATGAGCATTAAATATGAATCCAGTAATGTGCAAATGTGTGTTTGTGTGAGCGTGTGAGCGTGCAAACATGTAATTGAACCGCAAAAACTTTCGCTTATCTGTTACTATTTTTATAGCCGTTGCTGTACGGCACGTAAATTACAAACTTCCTGTGCGCCGTTCCGGTGCGAGCGTGGGCTTGTGAATGTGCACTCACAACAACACGCGTTCATAAGAAAATTTGCGTCAAACTTTTATCGACTCTTTGGACAACTTTTCGGCCATATTTTTGGCAAGCGCACAAGCAAGCGCACGCGTTTATGAGTTTGCACCTATTTGAGCACGTAAATACGTTTTTTGTTTTTTGTTCGGTTTTGGAGGCTACGTGTTAGCACCTGCTGTGCTGCAGAGATTTAGCCAAAATATACGGCAGAATTGTAGGAAGTTGTAATAAAACGCGCTGACCCCAGGCGCCAAACCTGGTGATTGCTGCGTGACCAAACCTTCACGTGACACATTCACACTTGCTCGTTACCACACACACACACGCAAAAATAAATATTGTGTTTATGGGTGGGTATCAATGCACGCCCCTAATTGGGCAAGCACTTTCTTTGGTAGAACGAACGAAACTGTCGAATTTTTGGCAATCGCGATTGCGAGTTTCCGAAAATGTTGCGTGCAAAGAAGCGCGCGTGTGAACCCTATATTTCTACAGTTTTACATTGATGACTTTATTACAGTTATATTACTGTTTGCATGTGCACATATACTTATATATTTATTGATATGCAAAAACTACTTAATTAAAGGATTTCATTAACATTGTCAATCTCAAGTCAATATTGCAGACGCTTAGACTTTTAGACTTTTTTGCGCGTATGAGAAGTAGAAAAATCAGCGCAGCAATTAACCAAAAAATAAAATAAATTTTATAAAAGTCATGCCTTGACAATTTCTCACCGTTCTCATACATACACGTATATATGTATTATATATATGTATATATTTATAATCATCTCACTGACCATTAACTTTATTTACCCAAATGAATAAGCAGTAATTAGTGGATAGCTCTCAAATGCTCGAAGCCAAAGTCCATAAGCATGTAGCGCCTAAAGAGTTGTAATAAGTGGAACCGACACCGTAACAAAATAGCTTTTTTTTTCTGTTTCGATTTCGGCCAGCACTTTCGGCTGCGTGTCGACGCGCCATTTCCGTTAACTAATTCATACAAATTTCTAAGCAAAACATTGTGTGCCATTTAACAATGTTGTTTTGTTTACAAAGCTTTTGCTAAGCGATAAAAGTGTTTAACAATACATGAGCATTAGGGTAATGCTTGTACTACTAATAAACTAATAATATTTAATTGGTCTCAATTTGGCGAGTTTGAATTTAAATATTTTATAGAAGCACTCGCTTATAGCATTTCACTCATTCTATTGATATCAAAATAGAGCCAAAGAACATTCAGTGATTTATTTTAGAATATTTGTTTGATATTTTATATATTTATAAAATTTTTTTAAATCTATATAATTTATATTGTATTTTTTTCAATATATTTTAAACTAAGTATGTTGCAAAGAGTTGTTAGAATAATTACAGAATTTTCTTAAAAAAAACAATTAAAAAATAATTTGATTTTTTTGATTTGCTTTTAAAGAGATAGATAGACCATAAATTACTAAAACAAAACCAATTTATTATATTGAGAAATATAAATAGGAATAAGTGAAGCTTCGTAAGATTCCGGTAGCACCATCTTTTGATAAGTCAAGGCATTACTTTAAGTTAAAACTGATCTTAATTAATTTCTTTTGACAATTTATGATCAGAAAGAAATACTGATCTAATCAAAAGCATCATGGATAGTACCACAGTAATATATATCATCGAGGTCTTATATACAAGCAATACAAAAGGCCTTGGTTGAAAAGATTCGATCTATTCAAAGAATGTGGAATTGCTTAAAGATTTTCTTTCTTAAAGCTTTTCTGAGAGAAATATTAAATCAAAAATAAAACATATTATTTAAAATTATATATTGGAATTATTAGAAAATCCCCATACTTCCTCTTCTGTAGCTAAATACTTCATGATAACATGAAGCAAATCAATAGACCTTAAACTAATAAGAAAAAAGCAATGAAATGCAATAATTTCAAGAAGTTGTACAGGAGACAATAAAAACAAGAAAAAAATACAAACTTCGGCTGTCCCAAAGCTGTAATACCCTTCACAGGTGCCTTTTTGATAGCATAAAGAAGTACAAAAAGACTTTTAGGTTGATTTTAATCACTCAGTTTATATGGCAACTATATGCTATAGCGGTCCGATCGATAGTTCAAGAATTGTAGCAATGCATAAAATAATAATCTGTGCTGAATTTCGTGAAGATATCTTTGTTAAATAAAAGTATTCCATACAAGAACTTGATATCGATTTCTGAGTTTGAGTGGCAGCTATATACTATAGTGGTTCGATATCGGCGGTTCCGACAAACGAGAAGCTTCTCTGTCAGAAGAGCATGTGTGCAGAATTCCATATCTCAAAGATTGACGCACTAGTTCGCATATATGCTACACAGACGGACAGACGGACAAATTTGCCTCCAAAAATCACTCTCTCCCCGAATTAATATAAGGCTACGTAGGAAAGTGAAAAATATTCTACCATTTTCTGTGTTTTTTTTTTTTTTTAATATATTCCGAACGTTCAGAGTAATAAATATTGCCTCATTTTGCAATACCAAAACTAAATTTGTAAGTCTTCAGAAAAAAATTGTTCTGTCATATTGAAAGAAAATTTTCAAAAATTATGTTTTATATATACAATATATATCATCTTTTATGAAAAAAAACGTTCCTTAAAAAAATAAACAAGCAAGAGAATTCTCAAGATATTTTAAGACAAAAGCACTCTCCAAAGCATACTTTTCGGCAAAATGTAAAAAAATAATATCTACTAAATCATCTTTGAAAAGTAATTCTACGGTTAAAATTGTATAGTAAATCCTATCGTAACAAAATTTTCAGCATATCACAGAAATAACAACAACAATTGTGGATTTTTTTTTAAATTTTCTCCAAGAGCGAAGATTATAAAATTAAACCACCCTGCCAAAAACGTCAATACCATAAAAGTTAACTCAACAAAACAACAAGTACCTACAACTAAAACAACAGCTAACAAACTGCAATTAATGGTAACGGCAAATGAACATCGCGCTCGTGGCAAAGTATAACCTGCACAAAGTCCATTCTAAATTAAATATTTCACTCAATAAAATAATGTAACTTAGTGCAGTGTTTATGGCAGCTAAGCGCACTTAATTACATAATGTTGGTAGCAAATGTTTGTTTGTTGTGTATGCGAGCGATAACAAAGCAGCGTGTTGACAGAAGCCACAACACTAATAACGGTAATCACAAACAGTCGCGTTTACCGACGCTCCCAGCACTTTGCGCTGTACAGTGTAATTTTACTAAACAAATACCTGACAGAGTTCAGTTCGTTACAATTAAATACATGACTGTAGCATACATTTAGGCGCTGGAAATGGTTCCACGTGTAATAATTTGCTTGCGACTATTGCCTCCTCCCGGATGGGCATAAACTAAGTATACTCTAAATGTGGATACCATGAGTGAGAGGTGTAACGGTGCAGTAAGTATGTATTGATAATGAAACATATATATAATACATAGTTGTACATGTAGCTTCCTACAAAATCGCTTATTATTAAGTATGTAAGTAAAGTAATTTAGTGTGTTATTCTGTATTTCTGATTAGAATTTAAGAAATCGTGATAACCGTATCGCAAAATATAGTTTCAAGAATAACGGTTTAAAGTTTTAAGTTAAGCGTTAAAGGTTAACACGGCCTTAAGTGGCTATAACTTTGTAAATAAATTTGATTTCGAAAAACCTTATTGGTTTGTTGAAAAAGGAGGGGCGCGCCAGAACGAAAACGGCCGCCCTTACGCCGTCATCATGTCCATTGTGCTTTCGGTTGTTAGCCAAATTAAGCCTTATCCAACAATTCTGTAGATTTGGTAAAATAAAATTTGTTAATCCAAGATGTTTAGGATTAAAAATTGAAAGTTGAAAATATTCATTTTTGATTTGAATGAACTGAAAAAAGATTTATTCTAAAACACATGTTTTTTTTAATTCTTAATTAAATGCTTAAGATTGAAATTTTTCTTTTTTATTTTTCAATCTGGCAGTTGTGATTAAAAATTTGAAATAATATACATTTTTAATCCGGTTTTTGGGATTAAAATTTTTTTTTTAATCCGGTATGTGGGATTAACAAATGCCGTATAACTTTTTTTTTTACTTTATATGTTAATATAATTATTAGGGCATTATTTGCAACCCTAGTCGAGTACGACACCATCTTAAAAATCTTATTAGTAAGATTATGTTGCTTATCTAAGCTATCAAAATATTAAAAAAAAAAGATTTTGTAATTTCAAATATCAATTCATATCAGAAAATTCCGATTAAAATTACTAATTCTCCTATTTATAAATATTTTTTCTCTCTTTTATAAACTTTCCAACTGCAGCTTTAAAGTTTTACTACCTGTTTCACCTTTAACATTCTTAAAGCTATAGCGCAAGTCTCTCCCTTATGACATGACGCCATAACAAATTATTGCTTTAGTTCTGGCGTTTCCTTCATAATTGTGCAAGAGGGTTGATAAGAGAAGAGGAAAAAAAAAACTGACTAATTATGATAGCATTTGAATGTTGCTCGACAGCACATTAACTTTAACTGCGTGTGGCAAGTCAGCAAAAGACCTCTACACCGAATATAGCTTTATATAAATGTATATATATATGAGTTACGAACGTTATTACTTTCATTTGCGATGTAAATTAAAGAGAGGGAACATTGATTTACTATAATTTCCCTCCGCAAAGTTGTCAATATGTAAAATGTCAAATTGAATGACGACATTAGCACCTTTTACTAATGTTATTTGCTTCATCTACAATGTCTGCAGCTTTTTTATGCTCTCTTGCTTCTATTATCCGCTCACTATCAAATTCCTGCATATTCTATGTATAGTTTTCCATACAATGAATTATTCATTAAATTTTCACAGACCAAAAACGACCAAACTATTAGAAAAAGGCAACTTTAAAAAGAAACGCCGCTATTTTGTATATTGTTGTTTTTTTTCGAACGCAGGTCATCGTGTAAACAATATCTTTTAACAGAGAATTTTTTTAGATTTATCCACGGAGAAGGCTGGATTCAGAGCAGCACTGGAGAACCTTTTTCATTTTAGTGCCGTCGGAAATCGAAAAATATAAAAAAAATTTTTACAAAGCTTTAGTGTATAGTCACAAGACATGCTCAAATAGTATATTTGAAGGAGTTTTTTTTTTAATCTGGAAATTAATTTTTATATTTTTGCCCCTCAAGCTAATAATGAAGCAATAAATTAATCTAACTTGCACATACAGGTGTCGTCAGAGTTTTTTGAGTTGTATGGCAACAGTTCTAATTTAATATTTTCAAGAAAATAAATTTTCAAACCAATAAGAACAATAACATATCTCAAACAAGGTTAAGAAATGAAGACTTGAATCTCCGTAAGAATTTTTTTGGAAAGGTCTGTGATAATTTTACTCCACGAAAGTCTAATTTGGTGCAAATAAAATCGCTAAGCTCACTTAAAATGTTGGAATGTTGTAAATTAAAAACTAATAATAAACTTGAAAATACATCGCTTGAGTTCGAAAATCACTTCAAGACGAATTTCATGAAGATCGTCCAAAATCAGTTTTTGTTCCGGAAACTATTGATGCTATGCGCAAACAGATATTGCAAGATCGTCTATGTGACTTATCGTGAGTTAGAGGCAACTATAGGTATTGGTGGGTATATATAGCATATATTTTATATTGCAAGAATAATATAATATAAGAATTCGGTTGTAAAAAATATTGTTTATGTTAAATACCACACAATTTGTCAATCGCTCAAAAAAGGCTCGTGTCGATTGCTCTAGAGAAATATTTAAAAAATACGAAAGCGATGCTTATCCATGCAAAAGTGTATTGATCTTAATGGAAAATGTTTTGAAAAAAAAACAAATGACGCGATTTTCGATGATTAATATTTGTATTTGTTCCATAATCCCGAAATGTAAAAGACAATTTTCGTACGTTTTTAACATATGCGTCTATCACACTAAACCTTTTCCTAACTAACTTATTATTCACTATCATATCCAACCACAACTAACCTAAATATATCAATGAAAATGTGTAAAAAGTTATTACCATTTTGCCTATTTTTTCAATGGAATTAATTAATTGAAAATCTAATAAAAAACAAGTAAGGAAGGGCTAAGTTCGGATGTAACCGAACTTTTTATACTCTCGCAAAGTCAAATAGTATACTCGTTTGAGATTTCTTTGTGGATTGACTGATATTTTCGGTAGAAGGTCAACTATAGGCAATGAGGTCCATATATTTAGTACTTAGGGGTTTGAACAGTTTTGGTTAGATTTAGACAATTTTTGGCCGCAAGGTGGCATACTTTAATTGCATTATTCACGCAAAGTTTTACCCCGATATAATCATTGTTACCTGATTTGCATAGTGGAAAGTGAAAGAATCAGATGGAATTGAAAATGGTGTTACATGGGAAGTAAGCGTGCCCATTTTCGCACTATGACATAGAAACATGAAAAGAACGTTAAGCAGATCTCAAGATATGGGTTTTCACCTAGAAGTGGGCTGTGCCACGCCCACTGACTAATTTTGAACGCGGTTCCTATAAAGCCAATTTATACCATCTCAGAGATAAGATTTAATGTCTCTGGCGTGTTTAGTGCTTGATTTATCGCGCTTTTAGTAGTTTTTAACAGTACCGTTATATGGGTGGACGGAGTTGCCACCCGATTTCAACTATTTTCACACCGTCAATAGAAGTGCTAAAAACATTTGCTTCTAGTGAATTTTGTTATTATAGCATTAGCGGTTTAGGAGATATGCACATTAAACCTATTAGAGGCGGGACCACGCCCACTTTTAAAAAAAAAGTTTTAACTGCAGATGCCCCTCCGTAATGTGATCCAAATAACAGTCTTGTATCTTATTGCGGAGCTTAGTTATGGCAAGTTATTTGTTTTTGATTAATGGCGTTTTGTGGGCGTGGCAGTGGTCCGATTACGCCCATCTGCAATACCAACCGTCTCACGGTACCAAGAAACATGTCTACCAAGTTTCATAAAGATATCTCAATTTTTACTCAAGTTAGAGCTTGCACGGACGGACGGACGGACGGACGGACAGACAGTCACCCGGATTTCAATTCGTCTCTTCATCCTGATCATTTATATATACATAACCCTATATCTAACTCGATTAGTTTTAGGTGATACAAACAACCGTTAGGTGAACAAAACTATTATACTCTGTAGCAACAGGTTGCGAGAGTATAAAAAGTTTGTTTTACACTTGCTTGTAGGTTTTCTTTTCACGCGTGCAAATAAAAACGAATAAGCGCAGATGAAAATCGTTATATGTGAGGCAACATTTTGCTGTAAACGAAATGCAGTAAATAGCATTTGCATGCAAAAATGCAAACAGAAATTATTTGCAAAGCGATGAGATTCGAAAACTCGCAAATGCAAAATTCGCACTTAATGAAAAACGGTGAGAAAGCAAATTTTCTTTACGAACTACTTTTTATATTTTGACATTTTCAGTTCGTATTTCTTTGTTTTTTTTTTTTTGTTCTTCAATTCTACTTCGCACAATTATTGCAATAAAACAAAAAAATACTACACATAACGGCATGTGAATGCAAATAAAACACTTTGAAATTATGCGCTCGCAGCATTTGTATATTTATTCCTGTTTGTATGTGTGTGTGCGCTGCACGAGAGGTATGAAAGTATCATAGTGGGAAAATAACTGAATTTGAATTTCGAAAATGTTGAATTCCCGCATAACGGCAGCAAATGCGAGCAGACAGCCGTTGCCTTGGACGAAGTAAACGGTGGAGGGGGGAGAGCAGACGAAAACACTGGCAAAGGCGACAGCCGTCAAAGCGATGGCAGCAAAAGAAATAATACTTAAATAGAAAATTACACACACAAACACAAACGCACGCATATCCACATATATTATACTTATAGATGCTGCAGTAAAATCAGCTTCATAAAACCGGGTCGGTCTTGAGAGAGGGGTGAGCTGAGCGCCGTCGAAGAAGTGGAATAAGAATGCGAAAGGAAAATGCTTTGAGATGGAATTTTAATGGATTTCCACTTGGTATTCGAGCGCGAGCGCGCATTACAAGTACAACGGCAGGCACACACAAATACACACTAACTCATACGCGCGCGTACAACTGTCACAACTGCACATAGAATGCGCCACATTATTCTAAATAACTGTATATATACACACATCACGCTCAATGCCTTTTCATTGCCAAGTTTAATTTTTTTCGCATTCTGTTCGTTGCTTTTATTATGTATTTTCGCTTGTGCAGAGTTCCCGTGACGCAGGAAATGAGCGAAATGACTAAGTGACTGACTAACTGACGCGTCGCTGAAACTATGTTCGTGTGTATGAATTGTTCCTATGGCTTTTCTCGCATTTCGCTTTATAAATGCTGCTGTAGTCGTCGCACTGCCGTTGCCGTTGCATACCTTTGTGCGCGCGCAATGAAAAGGCAAAATAACTTGCATACTTGGAGAGTTATAGGCAAAATATGTAAATACATGAAGGATGGGTTCAAGGCGCTCCACACAGACAAATATGTGTTAAGCGTAATGTGTTTATGTGGTTACGAGTGTATGTAAATGCGTGCGCTTATACAGAACTTGAATATTTCCATATAAAGGACCAATAAATATTTTTGCATGGACAAGGGAATTTTTCTTTTGTGCGTATTTACACGCATACATCTTTCTTTACTTGTATTTGCATTCTACTTTGCCTAAGGGCCGCATATTTTCACGTATGAAATTTATATTAAGTTGGAGTATGAAGCAAAATAACTGAACGGAATTATAATTGACAGGCATTTTTATAAAGTTCTTTTTTTTGCTTAATTTTTTTTTAATTTTTGATGAATTTCAGTAGCAAATAAACTTTATTATAAAAATAACTACAAACTTGAAGATGTTCATTAAGAAATAAAGGACATTGAGAAAAATAGGTACAGTTGAGCGAACTGTCAACTTGGCACCATTTCTCGACATAACAAAAACAATAGCAAGAGAGATATGAACCGGCTGGTCCGTTGTGCATCCGACGTGAGATTATTGGACAAATATTTCTTTAGGCAAAGATTCCGTAGACATCTGAAAAGAGAAAACAGTCAATAATTTCTTCGTAAAACGAGAATGGGTCAAGAGCTGTTGAAAAGCTTAAAAAATTCGCTCAAAAAGGATAAAGGAAAAACAAAACAAGCCTTAACAATTTTATAGCAAAAAAATTGTACTCAAACTACAAAATAGTGAGTAAATTGAATAAAATATATATTGTTTTATTTATTTTATCAATCTGAAAATTTTATCATTATTATACCAGCTACTACTACTATCCTTAGGTAATAATCTATGTCAAATTTCTTGAAGATATTTCGTCAAATAAAAAATTTTTCCATCCCAGCACTTGATTTCGATCGTTCAGTTTGTATGGCAGCTATGTGCTTTAATGGGCCGATGTCGACAGTTACAACAAATGAGCAGCTTCTTGGTGAAAAAATACTGTGGCCAAATTTTTAGAGCGATATAACAAACGGACCTGTTCAGAGTATAAATATCAGCTGATTATATAGCAAAAGATTTCAGATCAATGTCTCAAAAACTGTGGGCCGAAATTGCTGATCACTTAGAAATATATTTTCTTACTGCTATAAACATAGTGGCAAACTTAATTTACCCTACTCAGGCTATAGAAATTCGTATGAGAGTATTTTCAGAAATCAATTGAGTAATTTGCATCCAATCTATTTCTATCAACAAGTAATTTGTGTAGAGAGAAAGTGAACAAGAATGACGTAAAATTAGATAATCTTAATAACGAGCTTTCAGCTGGTTCATGGGGTTTTTCCTTTAATGGATAAAAACGTCTCAGGTAAAAAAATTTGCGTGATTAAAAAATGATTAAACAAAACAAGTTCGTTACTCGGAAAAACAGTGAGTTTAAAAATTGTAAGAAAACACTTAATTCATAGATTTCATTCAAACCTAAAATATATTCTTTAAATTCCTGATAAATCTAAATTATTTATTAATTTAAATAAATTATTAATAATATATAATATATAATATTGTTTTACCAAAAAGTTATTATGAGTAGTTAACCAAGTCTGTATTTTTATTTTGCACTACATGTCTCTTAGTGCCCCTCTTCTCCACTTATTTTAAAATAAATAATTTTCCAATCTATGAAATCAATTTATTGAAAAACTTACAAATTCTTTATAAGTAATCGCATCCAATAAAATCTGCACTTTCCGACTTGCTGCAATTCATTGCCGATGATTGCACATGCGTAAAAACCTAGCTACCTCTATTGGTTGCTTGCCGGTTAACAACGCCATCTGTCTCTTTAACTGTTTGCCACACGCCACGTACTTTCTACTTAACTAGTACTTTAGTAACTTTCCTGTTGGCTCGGAATTTTAATCGCAGCAGAAAAATACCGAAACAATTCTTTCATCCATATTTTTCCTTGCATTGCAGCTGCTTACTGGCGGCTTGTCACAGCAAAGACGTTGATGCCAGTCGCGGTCGCTTGGTCGGCATAAATAGTAATAGTAGTTGTTTTGATCCAACTTGCGCTGCCCTTGAAAGACCAGCTGCCCAGCGCTGCCATATCTTTACTATCACTTGCTTAGTATTTGCATTTGTTGCGAAAATTACTTTGATAAGTAATTTGAACAAAAAGTTTGTTGTTATGCATGCCAGAGGGGACAAAATAGTTTTAAGCTTTTCTTTTTTATGCTGCTTACAAAGGATTTGCTTCTTAACGCTTGAAAAGTACACATTATTGAATACAATTTTTAAATCCGTCATAACTGTATGTACTTTTTATGTATGTATAAATGCAACTACCATAATTTAGTCGCATAACAGTTTGCCTAGTATACTATACAGACCAATCTACAGTGCGTATACGTAACATTTAGCAAAAGTTTGGAAATAAGTCTGTAGCTTTTTACTGTATTGACTTCCTGCATATACCATATGTGCTTTTCTAAAATATGAAAAAACTTGTAAAAAATAAAAAATAAACCGAAAAAAATTTTAATTCGGTTGCACCGAAGCTATAATACCCTTCAGATGTGCTTATAGCATAAAAGGCTATAAACTGATCTTTAACTTGATTTTGATCGGTCAGTTTGAATGGCAGCTATATGTTTTAGTATTCCGATATGAACAATTTTTTCGAAGATATCTTGTCAAATAAAAAAGTTTTCCGTATAAGAACTTTATTTTGATCGTTCAGTTTGTATCGCAGCTAAATGCTTTATGCCCAATATTGACGGCACCGACAAATGAGAAGCTTCTAGGGAAGAAAAGACGTGTGCATAATGTCAGATCGATATCTCATAAACAGAGGAGCTAGTTCGCGTATACAAAGACAAACAGACAGGAATACATCGACTCAGCTCGTCACGCTGATAGTTCATAATATATGTTATACACCCCCTTCTGGGTGTTAAAAACTTCGTGGCAAACTTAATATACCCTGTTCAGGATATAAATTAAAAGACCTCAATTTAATATAAAAGATGACGTCAATATTATTTCTTTCTTTTCATCATTAGTTTCTAATTTTTACAAGTTTTATTTTTTAATATTTGTTTTCTTTATCAACCTAATGAATACAAATAATTTAATATTTTTATTTATATCAAACAAATTTTTTGTCGCATACTTCAAATAGCTTCTACATAATTTTAAAATTTTAATCTCAGTACATTTCAGAAACACTGACAATCTTAATTAGTATCATCATCTCCAATGCTCTCAATAAATATTCACATATTTCCATTCAAGGAAATCATCAACCTCTTGAGCCAAGCGCTCACACCCTCTCTATTCTCCCGGCAACTCTGCTTAGTGTTTGCTTTACAACCACTTAAGCCCTAATGAGTTTGCTCAACAACTTTTTACAATGTCCATAACGGTAAGTGTGTTAATGCGCGTGTGTGTGTACGTATGCGGGTGCATGCTTCGCTAGCGAAGGTGTGTGATTACCATTTAATTAAAAAACTGTCACAAAACGGGAAAAACTGTCTGCACACACACGCAAACACACTCCCACGCACGCAACTCGATTGTAGCAAACAATTCATATTTCACGCTTTGCTCTATATTCATCACTTCTCCTTTGTTTGTACGCTTCGCTGTATGAATTTTATTGTCTGCATTGTTTTCTTTTTAATATCACCACCTCACCACCCTTTTGTCTGCTCACCGGTGCGCGTGTATTGAATTAAATGAAAATGAAAAATGTCAGCAGCATGACGACAGCAATAAACAATTAAATGCGGGAATTTAATAGCAAACGAACAAGTTAAATGCGATTTTTCATTTGCTTGAATCGCTTTTCCGTTGATTTTTTGCATCTTGTTGCCCGCTCAATTTAAACGACTTTGTTATGGGTGTGTTAATTAAAAGCGCCTTTTTTTTGGGTAAGCGGAAAATTCCGATATGAACGCCACATTATATGCGGCATTTATGCAATTTCCGAGTTTTTCCGCATTATATAATATGTAGAGTTTATTATACAAAATGTGGGTGAGCATGGTGGAAATATGATATTTAAATATTGTGGCATTATATATTCATTATTCTATTTCAATATATTTTAAAAACGTAAAAATCGTTAACTTCAGCTCCACTAAAGCAATCATACCTTATACAGATTCACTTTTTGTAGCTTAACAAGTTATAAAATGTTCATTATCTCGATTTTGACATTGCCATTTTTTAAGTACATACAATATTTTTAGCACGATCAGTAATGCGCCATAAATTAGCTGGAAAATAGCGAGTGTTTTTCTTCTTTTTTTTTTCGACGTGTGGTTTTCAATCAGTCAACACTTTTTACGGAGTTGGTCTTTTTGAAACTGTTACTCGATTTATACTCAGTTTGCTTTGCGCATCCGAAGACGCTATTGCTGCAGTGGAGCAGGGTATGGAAGAAGACCCCAATGTGTGCCCCTCCACTTTATGGAAGTTTTTGTAGAAGGATCTTAGTTTTCGGGCTCACAAAATTCAACTTATGGAGGATAGTTGAAAACGAACTACCGAACCCGATTTTCACAAGGAAAATTTTGTTTAGCGATGAAACTCAATTTTGGTGGAATTGAATGGAATTAATAAACAAAATGTTCGTATGTGGGTTGATGATAATCCGCAAGTCATTAATGAGACGCCGTTACATCCACAAAAAGTCACTGTTTGATGTGCTTTATGGGCGTAAGAATCATTGAGCAGCATTGGCGTGCTTTTCAAAATCGTGAAATTTAAGATCGCTGGATTGTTTTTGTGGGGTTATGTGAAGTCGCTTGTATGCGCAGATACGCCCGAGACGATTGAAGATTTCGGAAAAAATATTTAGGCGCGTTATTGCTGACGTACGGCCCCAATTGCTGCAAATAGTGATCGAAAATGGGGTCTATCGGCTGGAATTTATTCGAGACAGTCGTTTCGGTCACTTTTTTCGAAATCGTTCTTAAAGCATAATAACAAACCCTGATCTTTATATTAAAGCTAAGTTCTTGGCCATAACATTAAATTATATGCTCTTAATCCTTTAACGCTTTATATTTTTTATCTACAAAATTAATTTTAGTTCAAATGTTGTGAAAGTCGTCAATACAACGAAAAAGTAAGCTCATTTAAATATTTACCTATTTTTCTGCATTAATTGCAATATCACGCAGTTTCAACGTCCTACGTCGACGCCTCAGCTAGCTAACTAACCAACTAACCTAGATTACCGGCGTCCTCGCTATTATCTCGTTATTATGAACAAAGCTTCAATTTGCACGCCACCAGACTCAGCTTGCCACTTTGGCAAATCCAATTTATGTGACCTGAAAAAATGGTAGAAGTCAGAAGTGCACACACCCGCCTGCATACACCGACACATACGTGTAACGCCCGAACAAAAGGAATGCATTTTAATGAAAATTAAAATTTTCATATTAAAAAAAAAGTAAATGTTGAAAAAGCGTTATTTCTAATTCCCAAATGCTGTGAAGAAAAGTAAGAAACAAAAATATGCAAATTTAAATTCAAATAAATTACCTTTTTGCTTGTTGGCCGCAGGCAACAGACGCTTTTGTTGCCTTTCATAGCTGTGCCGTATGTAGCAGCACACATACATATGTATGTGTATGTGCATGTGTGTTCATAACAGCAGAAAAAGTAAACAAAGACAATAAAAAACGTGCACATACTAGTTTTAAAAATAACAACAGCAATAGGAAGAGAGAGAAACAAAACCCACAAAGCAAAAACATTGCAACAAATGTTGTAACAACTACAACAAAAGCAAAAATGAGCTTGCACTGCTGCACCCCTGCACGGAATGCAAGTCAAGTTAAGTTGAGTCGAGTTAAGGCTAAGTGAAATCTAGTCAGTCACCGCACGGTGGGATCATATCGCACACACACACTAGAGCAGGCAACACATTTGAGGGGGATGTGCATGTAAGTGTATGTGTGTGTGTGTGTGTGTGTGCGACCACAACAATGAGGAATAGAAAGAGGAAACAAAGAAGTTGAATTCAAATAAAAAGAAAAGCAAGCGAAACACCGTAGGGAAATGCTGCAAACAGCGAGAGCAACGAGTGGTGGTTGCGATATGTGTTGGTGCCTGTATGTCGTTGTGTGGCGAAATGCTGCTACTCGGGAAGTGCCCACACAAGAAAAGCTCGTATTGTGTATGAGTTGAACGGTGATGTTTCACATATGTATGTTTGCAGGTTGCGCCCCCTCATGTGCTCACAAATAAGTGTGTAGCCGGTAGACAATTTCCAGTGTAGGGTCAGTCAAGTAGAAGATGAGAATATGAAACAAGTTCAGTGGGGCACAACAAGGCAAAAAATGATATACACTAATACAAGTTAGTGTATATGGGCACATACGTGTAATTTTGTGTATTTAAAATGATTTAAAAAGAAAAGTACAACGCCAGCACGCCAGCAACAGGAAAGTGAAGTACGTGCAGAGAATGTTTTTCCTCTTTCATGAACTATTTACGTGGAAGTGGTGGGTGTAAGTGAGTGAAATGAAAAATGTATAGATTTCTTGCTTGTTTTGCTTTAATAAATTCTATTTTAAAGCAATTTGGAGAAATTTAAACTCATTTTGCTCTTGTTATCATAAATCCACAGCCAAAATTAACCGATGCCTAAATTGATATTTTAGTTAAGAATTTGGGCCTATGGACTGGAATGTCATCATAGTATAATATTTGTCGCTTCGTCTAAAACAATTTACCAACTGATCAAATTTTACCCAAACTGACAAAAATAAATAAATAAGTTTTCACGTATTTCAATGCAAGTTTTTATGATCGCATTGAAAATAGACCCCTTAGACATTTATAATTCGTTATTCGGCAACCTTAGTGTTGCAATCTAGCAACTCACAATTTTATCGTAAAGTTTGACATTTTCGATGTTATATATACTTAGAATGCTTTGACATACAAGCGCTATTTGTGTTGTTTACAGTAACTTAAAATATTCAACTTTTGATGATGATTGATCTAGCAAGGATCAGCGTTTATCGATATTATAATGACACCGGATGACTTGATGCATTCTGAACGCATGTTTTGGAGATACCTCAATCAGAGTGGCGATTTGCGTTAACTAATATTTGTTTTTGTTCTCTAATCACAAAATATAAAAGACTACCCTCGTACAAACATGTCGTGACTTCTGCGAATTTTGGTTGTTCGATCAATGTAGGCTCCTCAGTTAAGTTGAGAAACATATCTTTCGGGACGTCTACTTAACCTCGTTTTTGTAAAAGATTCAGGTATTTTTGTAAATGTCTGACATTCACATGCTTCATAACCAGAACATTAACTAAAATAACTTTATTCGAACCGTAAGAGACGTTGAGATCCTCTGCATTTTTTCACACTCTTTTTCGATGTTATCGTCATTCACAGAGGTGAATGGACGACTCGCATGAGGCAATTTTTTAATGACTTTACGATCTGTATGCTCTGTGTTACTCAAATACTTGTGTTCGTGATAAAGTAGATTACTCAAAACACTTCTGAAAAATATTCCAAAACCCTGGTTCTATTAGAAACACAAAATTGCAAGCAAACTCCTTCTACAAATTTTACATTAATCGTCATACAAACTTTTCGCGTCGCAAGCAAACTTGGCAGCTGAACACACTTATTGACATACCAAGATCAAATATCACACGAAGATAAAAAAAATGTTGTACCAATCTAGGCAAAATTTTTTTATCGACTCGGTTTTACTACTAAAAGATTATTAGCGATGCGAGCTGGAAAAAATGTTTTAGAGTATGTAATTTGTATGAAAACTGGATGAAATTGATGATTGAATGATTACGCTCTATATGAACAGCTTATGGACCCTGCAGGCTAGCTCATTGTAAGTCGTGCTCAATTGGTACCTTTGTGTCTTGAGCGGTTTTGCGAATATATTGCACTTACTTCTTTGTTTCCAAGTCTAGATGAGTGATTTAGTTAGTCTCCGAATTAACCACGTTAAAGTTTTCTGCATTAGCTTAGTTTAATTGGGGTGGAATTTAAAATACGTTCTTTTCATCGCCTTTTGTTCATAATCGTCTAACCTCGTTAGCATTTCTAATATAAAGAATATTACACTCTTCAAATAAACTGGTTGTTGTGAATTCGCCACCAAGGTTCTAGAAATTTGAGATTTATAATATAGTATATCTCTTCAATACCGGACCTAAGTTAACCCGCGTCGAATAGCTCTCTTCTAGAGAAAGCCTTTGTTAGCTTTAACAGCAGATATTAATGATTTAACTTTATATGGGCAATGTGTGAATCGCATGAGTTGTTAGTGATTATTTAACATGTTTATTTTACTTTTCAATTCAATTTACAATGATGAACCCTGATATTGAAAATTTGCGATTTGAATAACAAATATTTTCAAAATTATTCTAACAAAGCCTTGGTTGTGAAAAAGTGCCCAAAAACTTCTAATCTCTATGGCAGCTTATTAAGTTGTCAGACATATAAGCAGAAAATAACCAAAAGTATCTTCCGAATTTTAATTAACTTGCATTTATAATGTAATTAATACTAAATAGATTGGCTAAAATTCGGCAAAAAACAGACAAAGTCTACACACACAAACACATTTCGTGATTTTGTAGAAAATCCACAAATATTCCTTTTTTCAGACCGTTAAAATATTAATGAAAATATATAAAATCTGCTCAATAATATATTTAGTTGTATGCACACATACACACCTACACATATAGTCACATATTTTGCTCTCAACAATTTACATAGAAAACATTTAATGCTTATTTGCATGCCAAACTGCTTTGGGTCCACTGCGCAGTTCCGATCCCAGTGCGGCGGCTAGTGGTAATTAAAAGTTCAACCAACCAAATATATAAGCAAAGTTTTGCTACACACACACACACACACCACATAAAGACAAAATAGCTCAAATATAATACAGTAGTATCCGTTTATAGCACAAAGCTGCCATTTTGTTATTGCCAAATTTCAACTTCGACAAGGTTTAAACCTTTGTAGCAACTATCCGAAAATGCGCAGTCGTACACTGACTCCCACATACGCATACATACGCGCGCATTCACACACATATACATAAGTCAGCAAGCATTTGCAAATTCCGAAATTAGAAAATTGTAAAGTTTGCATCGCCCAATGCGTGCATCGAATATTCCAAACAACCGAAACCTTTTACAACAACTTGGCACGCAACAAGAGTCATACTAAGTAGCCAGATAAACCGTTCATACACCACTACATACATATGCTAACTAACATAGCTTTTGAGCCAGGGTAGTCAGTTTTGTGCGCTTGGGTATTCGATCCTGTTCTTAACTCGTTTTTAATTAAATGCAGATTACCCAATTCTAAGCAAGATGTTTATTTCTTTTCATAGGCGAGTAATTGTTTCACTGAAATTCAGACGAAGCTCGCTCTCGGCCTCTAAAAGCAATTGGTCTAATGCTAATATGTGCAAACACACATGCCTGTACTTGCTTTATAAATTTCATCAGCACATTTGCATTTAGGTTCTCTCAAAAGATAAGCAGTATTTTTCAATAGAAACTTGCATAACAGAATATGAAGTTACAGTACAAGTACACTGATATTTAGCCAATTGTTTTTTCTTTTTTTTTTTGTTTGGGCTTGCTACTTCTGGTCTGATTTCCATTTCACCGATTCACAACTTTTTTGGTTTAAGCAGAATTTTTCATTCACTTTTAAATTAGGTTGCTCGATCCTCTATAACTAAGGTCACCTTTCTCCAAGCAAATGGAACATATTTTGGTGAGAAAATCGCTGGCTCAACCTTTCTATATACTTGTTGGCCCCGATGATCACATATGACTAAGGACGGTTATGTGATACCAACGAAGTTTTGTTATATTCCGTTAGGTTCATCTTTTGAAGAGGTGTAAAGCTTCATACACTCACATTACTTACTATTTTATTGTATATTCTCGCTCTCAATATATGCGCTCTCAGTCAGCTTGATTCCAAGATATGCCACGAAGTATCCACGACCACTGAGTACTAGTGTAAGAAGATAGTCTCAACCGCATAACCTTCTCACCCAACGTTCAATATTATGAATGATTCACTTATAACACCTTCGTTTTTTGCATCAATGATAACTTTGGCCAATTCAGAGCTCTTATAACTATAAGCTGTCGATTTCACAGGACCTTACTAGTAAAAGTTACGATTTCGCCAAATTGGATCTTCTTACACTATTATGGAGTCCACAACGTGTGAAAGAATATGTCTCATTTCCCCACATATTCGTGCAAGTAAGAAATTAATAACCGCTTTTAGTTATCATACTGAAGTAATCATGCATAAAGCAAAGTCTTGTGTCAATCATCATCCAAAGATATTATATATATTTTCTGTTGCTTTCTATGGAAATATGTTATACTTTTACTTTTACTATAATACATCTACTGTCGATCACCGTAAATTGTGACAAATCTAGATTATGTGGTGCTCCAAAAAGCCTTGGCGACTGTGAATGGTCCTGAATTGCCTGTAAAGTTGCTAAGAACTATGGTAGTCTAATCCAAGCATGTCTTTGAAGCTTTTATGATCGATCCAGATTCATAGAATTCATACCTTAATACCTTCTAGGAATTATCATTAGCTTTGTTGTTACCCTGGCGTGGTCATCATTAGATTTTTAATTATGTACCGAGCTTGGTGCAATTAGATTTAGTAGTTTCTTGGATATGTACTATCTGATCCAATATGGCCCGGACTGGTGGAAAGTTTGTCTGGCAATTTTTATCATGAAAAAAATTTGGACCACGAATTTACTTGAAACTTTGTGTTTCGAATGGAATCACGGCTACAGAATCGTTAAAAAAGTTGCGGAAATGTTTGGTGGGGTCTACTTTATCAAGAACTCAAATATGTGAGAGGCACAAAGGAGTCAATGAAGGTCATGAAGTCATCGAAAATGTGACTCATGCGAGTCGCCAGTCTGTCAATGACGATGACATCAAATATGTTAAAGAAACCTAGTGATTGAAAACTTAATATTGGCATCAGAGTGATAGCACAGGATCACAACAGCTCTTATAGAACAACTCAACAAATTTTAGTTAATGTTTTGGGTATGAACCGTGTCAATGCTAGACTCGTACCAAAAGACCTGAATCTTTTGCAAAAGCGACGTCGAGTAGAGATCGCCAAAAATATGCTTGCCAACGTAAGTGAATGTCCTACAATATTCAAGCACATCATTACTGCTGACCAGACGTGGGTTTAGGAATATAACATCGATATTATCCAATAATCTAGCGAATGGTGTTCAAAAACTGTACCGAAACCTATAAACCAAAATTCGCTGAAAACACTGAAGGTCATCCAAGCTTACAAGAAATCTATATAAAATTGGATTAAAGGCTGGCATGATTATATTTGCTTAGGAGACCATTTTGAAGGCGATAACAAAGATTAAAAATTATTAAAATACGTAAAAATTGAGATTTTGTCTTAGCCTTAGAATACCTGCACTAAGTTTATAAATATATCAATTCGATGTCAAATTAAAATAGTTATATACAGTTAGAAGGTCGAAAAAAAATAATTTTCCAAAAGTTTTTCTGAGAAAACTTTTATACACTGAGAAAAACGCGTTTAAAGTTTGGAATGCAATTTAAATGGGATAAAAAAATCGCTGCGCTCCGCTCCGGCCTTGTACTTCCACGCATTCAGGAACGCATTTTCAAATTTGCGGGTAACTTTGAAAATATTCACCGGAATGCTATGAAATTCTGTGTGTATTCTTAAATATATGTACATTAAGAAAAAAAATTTTATTTCTATATTCTGAAAATTCTCACTGTATGTAACCCCTCAAGTTACTGATTACTAGAGTGGACTGTAATCCGGACGGATTCGATCAGTTGGAGAGGTTTATTAGCAGTCGGGACCATACGGTAGTACTGAGAATGATAATATTTTTTAAATTATATAAGACCCGTGTAAAACTTAACTTTATATTAGCCCATTTGAATATTATCAGCGTTAGAGTATTAAGTGTACACTTGTGCAACTTTATTCCAATTATGTATTACCAATAGACAAAATTAAAAAAATATATTATATTTTTAACAGCAATTATATGTAAATTCATTCTACTAAAATGACAGTCATTTTATAAATCGCATGAAATTTATTTTGCTTAGAAAACACTCAGTAAATTTTTCGCAGAAAAAACTGAAGTTAATTACGGCAAATGTTTCGGCATATGCTTGCTATCAATTTATTTGCCAACACGTCACACAGTCATAAATCCTTAAACTCATAAATATTGCTACGCCTAAAGCAATTTTTCTCACGGTGCAGTCTTTTATATGGAAATTTATTACAAATTAACTGGGAAATAGTAAAATGAGCATGCATTTGATATTTATTTCGTTAGTGGTGAAGTTTTCTATCGCCAAACAAAAAACCATTTCGAGAGCATCAATTTTAATATGCTTAACGCACTCCGAAATTTATTTTATGAATGTCATTTAAATGCTTATTTATAGTATAGGTAAATGGAAAGCAGTTTTTGAAGAATTGCATAGTAATAAAGTACTTTTAGGATTTTCGGCCACAACGTGTTAGCGCCATTTATCAAAAACCAACACCAAACAACAACAAAGTATGAAATCATAAATATAAATTACAGTTGAACACATATTGTGCATTCCAAGTCATGTGTATGTGAGTTTGCAATTCACGTTTGTATTTTCTGTGTTTTCGGACCAACAACTAGCATACTTTACTATTTGCCAGAAAGTGCTAAGATGATATAAATTTTTGCAGCATTAATAGTAATTTATTTTTATTTTACTTTCATCCATAAATCACTCCAGTGCTCATTCCATTTAAATGGTTTAATGGTTTATTAGACTTGAGTTTGGAATATAAATTTTTTAAAAAGTCATTAAGCCTTTTGTAGTGTGCGTACACTTCGACTGGTTTTGAATATAAATAGGTATTATGAATATTATAACTTGAGCTAACCGATTGAAGAAAAATTAAATTCAAAGCGATTTTCTTTTTATCAAATAGATAAATCAGGCACGAGTAAAAATGCTGGAATAAAACTTTGCACGTAAGATCTGGCAAATCTTATCTTGCATACAGTTAGTACCTTGTTCAGATCCAATTATCGGTTTATAAAAATCTATGTGACTGTTAGGGTGATTAATTTTTAAACGATATCCTTTTTTTGTCTGTGTTAAATGATAATATGATACTTTATATGAAAATAATATATAATTTAATTTTAAATAAAAGATGAACATTTTTTCGGTTTCAGTTCGTTTTTTTTTTAAAGCGAAAAATACTTTTTTCAGCAAAACGCGTGTACTTTTTTGAGCAAAACAGAAGCACGCTAGTGACTATGCATCTTTTACTTATAAGTAATAATGTGAACTGTTTTTTCTCTGCTCACATACCGACGAGGGATTCGTGAATGGAGAAAAGTCGCGGGAGAACAGACGCAGTGAGCTGTTTGACTGATGGATGGCATATAGGATGGAATCTAGGAGGGAATATTGGAGGGAGACTTTTATGTAAGGAGCTCTTCATCAAACTTAGCTTTAGGCTACGGGACTACTGTCCAGCTCTAAAAAGACTGAAGTTGGCTCGGTAGTTTTACCGTCGGCAAATCAAGAGATGTAGCCCAAATTGAAATTAGCCGCATTAACAAATTTTCGATAGGCTCAAAGCGCTTTGTGTTAAGAGTCTTACGATCTAACATATATAGAAGTTTTAAGTAACACAACGGACCTTCGTTCTACGCTACCCTAGATCCTTGTAAGGATCGACCTCCAAACCTATTGTGAACCAATTAGCGAATATAGTGAGTTCAGAAATTCCGGTTAGCTTTATACGATATACATATATCACCCAATATGTAAAATATATTAATAAAATTCGGCGAACAAGTTTTCTTGAAAGTACTGTCATTTGTTGCCAAACGTGGCCGAAATCGGTGCATGAATTTCACCAGTTCCCACATATTAAATAACATATAATGATGACTTGGTACCGAACATATCCTTCAATATGTAAGCTGTATTTAATAAAGTGCGTGGAAATATGTTCTCGAATATAATTTAGTTTAAAACCAAGGGTACACTAAATCGGTCTAGACCTCACAAATGGATCCGATATACTTCCTGTAACGATTTAAGGATCCCTGAATTTATTATTCGTCATAATAACAATATATATGTGAGATTTTATAGACATAATGGCATTTGGTAAAAAACTTTAGCCTCTCTTATTCGTTTCTTTTTTCTTTGTTTTGATGCGGTTTTAGAAACTCAGATAAATTTTCTTAAACTACATACTATGTATCTATAATATTTATTTTTATATGTACATACTTTCAACAAATAAATATATACATCTGCATTCATGGGCATGCACACCTAAAATCATAATAAAAGCCTTAATTTCACGTTAGACCACTTTTGTTTTTTAACTTTTCAAAAACAAAAATTGGCTTATTTATCTGCTGCTAGGTGCCCCATATAATATATCACCAAACGGATATTGCTCGCTTTAATGGTTATTATCTGCCACGTTTGCTTCCCGGAATCGCGATTTATAGCCGCAAGCGCATTTTCAATATTCTAAACTGCAAACCGTTTTCCGCTCTTTTCAATTTTCGTATAAAAATCCATCACTCGCATCCGTTTAGACGGCGTTTAGGTGATTTAAAAATGTCTAAAATGCACTTTTAATTGCCTGTAGTATATGTGGAAATCAAATATATGATATGTGTTAATAGATTTGAGTGCTTCACAATCGAAATGAAAATAATTTTAAATAATAATGAAAATATTAAATATGTTTATATTGATTTGTAAATAACTGCATAAAAATCAAAGTATTGTCAAAACATTATCAGCTCTTATTAACTGAAATAATGTAAACTTTTCAAATATTAATTTGCGTTTTTTAATCTTATATTTCCAGCTAAGCGAAGACATCGGCTATGTGTTATACTCTGCATTGGGTTCTTTCTACTTGCCCAGCTGCATTATGGTTTTTGTCTATATACGAATTTATTTTGCCGCCAAGGCGAGAGCGAGACGCGGTATCAAAAAACATCCGCGTAAAACGAACAACGAACAGGTAAGTCGTTCTAAAAAATTTGATGAATATACTGTAAAATTATATTTTTGACAATTTTTGTTACAGAGAGAAATAAATAACTCAAATTAATTGATAGGCCAATTTATTCGTCTTTAAATATATACTAGGGTAGGGTGAAAAAAAAAATTATTATTTTTTGCTTAGCCTGAGGGTCAAATATGTAGATTGTAAAAATAGAAAATTTTTCAAGAATTTTCCGAGTTAAAATTTTTTAGACAAAAAAAATTTTTTTTTGGTTTAAACTCTTTATATTTATTTATTAATTACCGAATTTGACGGTTTTTGACTCAAAATTTATTTAACGATTAAGGAAAGCATGTTGTCGTTTAATTCTTTTTTTTAAAACTCCAATAATGACCACAAAAATTTTGTTGATAACTTTTTAAAAGCCAGAAAGAGGACTCTTTACAGCTTCCAGAACACGTATGAAATATTTTTTACGAAATAAAAATTTTAACTCGAAAATTTACTTTAAAAGTGATGTTAAAATTTTTTTTTCCAAAAATTTTCTTTTTTTATAACCTACAAATTTGACCCTCAGGCTAAGCAAAAAAAAAAAAATTTTTTCGCTCCACCCTAATGTATACTTACTCCCAAAAGTAAAAATAAAGAAGTATTTTGTGCCTAAATTCTTGTCATTATTTCTTGAAACTAACATTGTATTTTATTGATCCCATTTTAATAGTCAAAGACGCTGGGATAGCTTTCCGGATAGGAAGCACTATACTTTTCTATTCTCGTTGTGAACGAATTACTTTTGTGTTTCAATTTCATTCCTATAAAAATACAGTAAATATGTTTAGAAGTATCTCTCCTCCATCCGTTTATTTAAATGCTTTCTTACTCTCGTCGATACGAGAGATATATTTATGTCGAAATTTGGATCGTTGACGATTTATCTTCACATTATTAGGATTAAGTTTTTGGCGTAAAGCAATAGGACAGCAAACGGACGCAATACTATATTCAAGTACCCACGTACTATTTTTTTATTGAACTCAACAAAGTTCGAATAATGTGGAAGGAATACTCAATTTAAGACTTATTTTAGAAAATAAATAATTTCTACCCGAAAATTATCTATAAAGAGGATTTTTCAAAATTTTAATGTTTTTTCTAGAAAAACATGTACACTAGTATTATGCAATGTATTTCCTCTCTGAAGCCTTAATACTTTCTCTTCTTACTGGTAATTTGTGGATTCCACTCTAACATAACTGCGCCGGCTTGGTCAATTCTCAATACTCTGTTCTGATGTGAAGGATATGTCAGCGCGGTAGTCAAACGTAGCAAGGTCTGGGCTATAAGTCAGGTGCTGTCCATATAATTTCTAACCGGTATTGCAACATGAGGCCAAGTATTATAAAACTGTTGCCTCGTGTGTAGCCGTATATTCCGGGCGTTTTCGGCAATCGCTCGCTTCAATTTGATGAACTTTTGTCACTAACATTCCCCAATAATAGTTTAACCCACTTTTAGACACTTATAACACAACATGCCCTTCTGATCTGATTATATGGCACCCAATTTCCATTCTTTTGAATCTATGCGGCTACTTTCAAACGTTTTGAAGCGGGTGCTTAAGAAACTGTCAAAGATTCTGCGAGCTCTTCTTATGTTTGCCATCTTCATTGAGTAGTACTTCCGATTCCTGATTTTTTTATTTGCTGACTGCCCAGGACGTTCGTCTTCAAAGTCAAAATCAGCACTTTTAAATCTTATTTTGCAAATCACTTTTAGTACATTCGCTCAGCTAGAGCATGTTCACTATAATCTTCCACCAATATGCGTTGACTTTTGGCTGAGGTTTCTTCATATTATAGTCATGAAGAATAAATCGCCGCAAGAACACTTTTCCATGCACAAAGTTCGACAAATTCAAATGGAAAAAAATTATTGTTGTTTTCGCTTTAAATGTATGACGTATACTGAAAAAGGCGGAGAAGAACAGTAGCCTTTCAAAGTATTTTCGGAGTATTGGAATAATGTAACAATAACGTAAAAGATATTCTATTTTAAAATCATTTCATGCCTGTTTTAACTTTCACACTATTTCTATAATATCAGATTTTCAGATTCTTAACATTGCCTATCGTTAATGAATTGCCTATCGAACAAAAACAATAATTATTGTATGTCTAAATAGACTCAGAACTATCATGTTCAAAATTATATATTGTATAAGTAGAATTATAACACAGTTAATCAATACTAATTCTGTACGTTTTTTTTCCAAAATATAATAAAGATTCTAATCAGCAACCAGTGAGAATTGAAATAAACTTGTTAAATGCAGAAGAAAACTAAATTACTAAATTAACTAAATTGTGATCGATTTACAACCATTTCAATAAGATTTTCTTTGAATCTCTTCCGTTATTTGCTAATAACGAGCCATTAGTAACTGCTTTGAAAATCTCTCGCATACAAATTGCTTAACACATTAATTACAATTTATTTAAGTTATAAAACGAGTTAACTAAACGTTTGATCCCAACGGATTATCACAATTAACAATCTCCAGTAAATGAGTTATTATTTGCAAATGCAACTAAACAGTTAATTTATTGCGCTCATCTGCTCCTGAAAGCAGCTTAAGAACAGCTAAGATAAGTAAATGCTCTGGTAATGAGATTAAAAGTAACGAGTACTTAGTTGAGCCGTTATTAAGTGCCGTTTTTTCGTTAAAGCAATTGGAGAATTTGCCAAAATTGAGTTAAAGGCAAAATGGCAATTGCAAATGAAAAACTGCAACGAGTTCGCATTTAAATAGCGGTAATTAGCAATCGAATAGTCCGAGAGGCAGCACACAAAAGTAGCGAAAGGATAGATGAGAACCAACAAAAAAAATAAGTGTAAATGACGACAAATAACAAATGAGTTTAATGGAGTCGTATTTCTCATAGAAACACGTGAAGCTATCGGAACGTGGGAGTGGCGGGAAGTGGGTGACAAACAGCTCTTACGCATGCCGACTATAATCCGAGATGGGCAACGAACTCAACTCACTTCAACGAACTGTATTATTACTATTTTTTGTTCTTCGTTTTATCAGCGAATACGAGTAATGAAAAATTGCGTACGTGCCACTTTGGCGCACTCATTCATACTCGAATAACGCTGACAGATGAGTTACCAAACGTTATAATATGTCAATTACAGTAACAACCATACAAACATGGTGAATACAAATTATTTAAAAAAAGAAAGAGGAAGGACTGAAGCAGAAAAACGGCAAATATTGTAATCGAAAATTTTCCAATTCGTTGCATTTCTGCTGTTTGCCAACGTTTTGTGTTGCTGCTTTATTATTATTTGGCTTTTTTCGTTGTTTTTTTTTTGGATTTTAATGTACTTACATGCTCGTATTACCAATGCCGCCAGGCGCTTAACCATTATTGAAGTAATCGCTGTGCGAATTATTAATGAATTTACAAGACCAAGCATATAATAATCAGCGTAGAATCTGCTTTCAATTTATGAGGGGCTGTACATACCAGTACGATGGGATCTGAATTCGTTACGCAGAGGCGGAGAGAAAGGATAATTAGTTAAATTTTGATTTTTATCGCATTAGACTAATATTTCAACAATCTCTCGAGTAGTTTTTCGACAAATTGCATCGCTCAACAACTTTATTTTATTTTCATCGGCTTTAAGAAGCCTTATAGGACGTGGTGAATCCTCAAGATCGCAATTGGCGCAACGAAATTTTGCAAATCAATTTTGGCATCACATAATTTTCGCCTTGCTTGAACTGCATTTTTACCCTTTTAATAGTAAAACAGTAAAATATGGCGAAATTACTACTTTCGATCTTCCATCTTCGATAAGGCACCAAACAAAAACTTTTTCAAAAAATTTCGTTATATTTTTTACAGAAAAGCCTTAACATATTATATCAGCTGTTCAAATATATAACTCTAAAGCGGGAAGTTGGCTGCGAAAGAATTCAATAAGATCAGCTGTTGTGATCAAACGAAATTACTTAGTAAACAGCCCAGTAATTGCATATTTAAAAAGTTATTTTGTTAAATATTTAGGCCATCTTCGGTTCTACCGCAGTTATGAGAAAGAGCTGATCACATGTCGATCTTGTCTCTTGCATATTTCACAAATTCGGAAGCCTAAAGATAAATGCTCTGCTTTCAAAAACTTCCTTATATAAATTTATGAATATTTATGAAGTTAAGATTTAAAATTACTCGGAAACTGTAGGAGAAATATAAAGCAAAGACCTGAAACATGCAGTAGAGGTCCTCGCTAAAATCTACATATTATATATCGTGTTTTTTAATGATATTGTTTTGAAAATATTAAAGTGTTTTATTAATTGGGAATAAGTGTGACATCTCTTGTAAATATAAGTTCCCTAATAAGTAGTTTATACACACCAATGTTTTAATCTCAATGCAAAATTGTGAAACCCACAAAACTGTTACCCCTCTTTAGTTCCGCCTGTGCTGAAATGTATGAAAACAAGCGAAGAATGGGGGTAATGAGAAAAGTCAAATTCATGGCATAAATACACAACAAATTGAAATCGGAAAACAAAACACTGAATTATTTAAGAAATAGGAAAACATGAATCCAAGCACATTTGTATAGTATGTGACAAACAATCAATTCACTTAAGCATGCAATGCACGAATGTCTGTTTTCCCCTTATGAGGGTTGGTTGAGATTCGCAGAAGTTCGTGTCAAGATTTGGATTTCCTGCGATTATTGAAATGTGATTTCTCTCGAGACTAATCAGAGCATATATGTATATATGTAGTGGATAATTCCTTTGACAAATAACGGTATTGAATAGATATTTGCTGATTTTAGCTGACACACAGGCGAATACGTATATTGTTTACAGATGGTACGCACGTTCCAGATATGAAATAATTATTTGTACTAGATTATTATAATAAACACTCGTTTCTAAGAAAAAAAGTAGTGTAAATCGCTTTTATTTCGCTTTATCAATATGTTAGCGATTCTAGGTGCGGGCACAAACTTAAAAATATATCATATCTATATCAGTTTTGATCAAATCGTTATAAGCTTATAATCTCTGAAGCTTTATTGAAGTATCTCTGATCTTTGATCACTGATCACATTCTTCTTACGTTTTCTATTCTCACAGGTAACGAGTTTCACCACCATCGGCAAGAAGGGCACCATACCAATGCCATCGTCGAGCGCCATGAGCGCTCTACAAATGAATCAACAGCGTCAGATAGCCACCATCGAAACACCACCGAACAGCGCCTCGCTGCCTATGCAAATACCTACTGTGACGTGCGATCTCGCGTCCGACATCTCCACGTCCGAGGCTGCCGACATGGAGCCGCATCCACTTGTCTATCCAAATGGAAATTCGAATGTACCGTCCCCGCTCAGTATGCTCACGCCCGGTTCGCCCAACTGTACGCTCGCCGCAACGGATAAGGAGACGCTTAAGGTGAGCACAATAGCGACGGGACGCGGGGCGCTAAATGTTCCTGTGCCGCCGTCGATGGCTGCCGCAGCAGCGACAGTTAATTCGAATACACCCAACAACAACAACAATGATAGTGTTACGGCTATTGACATTGAGGGCATGACAAGTGGGACGGCGACGGCGACAACAACGACAATGGTCAATACAGCTGTTGGTGGGGCGACGTTAACCACACCGAATGCTAGTGGCGGTTTAACAGTCGGCGCCTCACCGAATGAACTGCGCGTCTCGCCCATCGCTGGACGGTGTCGCGCACTTTCGGTTGGCATCGACACCGATATGGTTAGCGAATTCGATCCATCCAGCTCGGATTCGGGTGTCGTGAGCAGATGTGCGGTAGTGAAACCGTTAAAGTTTCGACTATGCCAACCGATTTTCGGACGTAAGACGGCGAGTAAAGCGCGTCGCAATGAGGCGAAAACGGCAGCGACGGCCGTAGTGACAACGAAGACGCTGAAACCGTGCGAAGTAGCGAAAGGCGAACTCGAACCAGCCATACCGAAGTTGCAAAAACCACGCGACCCCGAAAAGGAGAAACGACGCATTGCGCGCAAAAAAGAGAAACGTGCCACTCTCATATTGGGATTAATTATGGGTAGTTTCATTGCCTGTTGGCTCCCATTCTTCTTCCTCTACATACTGGTGCCGGTCTGCGGCAGCTACTGCAACATACCCGATTTTGCGTTTGCGGTCGCATTTTGGCTCGGCTACATGAACTCCGCCTTGAATCCGGCCATTTACACCATTTTCAATAAGGACTTTAGGCGCGCCTTTCGTCGCATACTATTCAAGTGATGTTTGGCCTATGTGTGCTGTTATCGGTGCGTTCATGCGAGCATTGAGAAGGCCACCGAACGTGCCATGGGCAGCACACCCATTGGTTATGGCATGTACCATTACCGGCGATAGATTTGGTTATTTGCTTTTGTGCGCTAAATTACAATAACAAATACAGCAACAGCAACAACACCAACAAATACCATCTAATCACTTAAGCTGCACACATGCGCAGTTTATGCAGTTTATGCATATGTTAAGGTAAACAAATAACGTTTAATTTTTTTCTTGTTTTGTTGTGGCAAGTGCACGCGTACTGCGCTTTCTCTGCGACTGCGAAGCGTTGTCATTTCAAATGCCTTCGTATTTTATTATCGCGATTCGGTTTTAGTGCTTCAATAACATCGCTTTAGTGCTCTCCGTTATTGCCTTGTTGTTTGTGTATGCCGCTGTGTGTACGTATGTATAAAAAGTGTTATTGCTTATAGTTATATAGTGGTGAAAATCGTTGAGAATATAAAATTAATGCTCATTTTAAAGCAATGAATGGCTGTGAATCCAATGGGTAATTCATATTGCTTTTAAATTAAGTGTGTTATTTTTTATTCAAATAATTTAAATATAAAAAACAAAAAAAAATTATTCGTAAAGTTTAGAATTTTCACGAAGAATTTAATTGGCATTTGAAATAACGGCGTTAGTAGTTCAAGTAGCGGGATTATACCATAGCTTTATAAAAATTTATTGCAAAAGAAACCCCAGATTGCTAAATTATATATTAATTTTATTTTTATATATATTTTGTATTTTAATATTTATATGTCTAATTTTAATATTCAATATTATCATATTTCTTTACATTTATTATTTGAAAAACCACATTCAAAGGCACTTCAGTCTTTAATAATTCTTTATAGTATATACCTACCTATTTAATAGTACACTTAATCGTTTATGAGCATTATGAGTTTTATCTATTTAAGAACCTACATCATTTCAAAAAACATTCACAAAAGCAATTTAAGTGATTTAATTATTTAAGCATAAAATATTGCAGTTTTAGTTTGAGAATAAAAGATATATTCTTGATTATTTCAAAGCATTAAACTTATCCAATAGAATTGATTTAAACCCGAGATACATTTAAGTTTTGAGTTATTTAAGTTCGTACTATTGTTTTCCAATTTACTAGCACTTGGAAATATGTAATTTCCTAAATTTCAGACTGATGATAAAAAGTGAAAAATTTTAAAACAAAAAAATCATAGTACGATGAAACCCCTCGAAAAGATAAAATGCTAAAAATTAATGGAAAAAGATATGTGATCGGGAAGAGTACAATTAGGAGAGTGCTTGAATTTTCAAGGGCTACAACAGGTTAAGTTTGATGTATAAAATAGGGAATTGTTTAGATAATGAAAATATTTATAGCTTCTGTATAAACCTCTTTTTCACATAACCTCAAAATGTATGGGAAAAATTCAAATATCCACGTTTTTAGGTTTTAATTTTTATCTGGTCCAACAAAAAAAAAAAAAATAATATCACAAAATTTGAAGTAAACTTACCTTCTTATGTACCAACAAATTAACAAACTGTTTTATTTTTTATATATTAAGGATTCTTTAAGTTTAAGGTTCGTCTTCAAATCGAAAAAACCTCTAATTTCCAATCAAAAATTCTCCCGTAAATTTTTTTTTCCTTAAAATCTCCAATTCCTGATGGTATACGTTATGATACATATATACATTACTTTGGTAAATTTTTTCAGAAAATCTTAAAACGACCTACATAATAATAGGTAGATGAAATAAAAAAAAGTGAGCTTCACCACTGAACAAAAATGAAAAACAGTGCGAACCGAACCATTATTTTGTTAATAAATTTGCTTGATTCAAAACGTTGTTCCGGAGTAAGTCCGTTCATTATGAAATGGCAAACCAAATTGAGTATAAAACAGGTAATAGCTGCCAAAAAGACCAAAATCGAAAAAAGTATTGCCTCTTTAAACCATACGTCTAGAAAAAAACCCTGTTCATTCACAATAGTGTCATAGATACTTATAACGGATTCATAAGTAATTAGTAGTTCGTAATGATCCATAGTTACATTTGGTTTTTATTAGAAACAATCAAATATCAACGCTATTATTATGAATGTCATATAGCGAACATCACTAGCCTTTATCATTAGCGTTTATATTTTATAAATTCCGATTCTACGCGAACAAAAAAACAAAAAGAAAGAGCGACAAAACTGTCAGAAGAAATATATAAAAATATATATAAATTTCTTGAACTCATTTAGAATTATCAAAGCTGAGGAATACTGTGCTCTGATGTGAGATAAAATCAACAAGAGGTGACTGCTGCAGATTAAAGATTAAAAAAAATTTTTTTTTTTGTTAAAATAATGATTCTAACTATTGTTTTTAAAGCACACTTTCATAAAACTTGATTTCAGAAATTAATTTCAATAAGTGTAGACCATAGCTCATGCATAACTCATCCGCATGCATGTTCATATATGAATTCTTAAAATATCTAATAATCGCAGCAATATTGCAGTTCCGTTTTCAATTACTATGCAAGGATATCCAGAAGTAAACACATTACAAAACCACATATCACAGCAACTGAGTGAAGTTTTATTAAAATTTTCAAAAAAATGTAGCAAAAATATATATTTTTTTCAAGTAAGTTGCTACGCCCGTTCCCAGTATAACTGTATTCCGTTTTGCTACATTCAACTTGGATTCTGAGCATTTTCAGTGCTCCATGACTTTCATATTTTGCCAACTAATGTTAAACTAGAAATAAATATACAAATGAGTAAATACGTGCCTGACCCAAAATGTGGTTTTTTTTAATGCTAATAAAGACTGACAAAATGACATTCGCATGCGGTGATCGGACTTACCGAGTACAGAGTGTCACCAGCACACATAAAGCATATGTATATATGACAAGTATCCAAATGAGTTTCTGACATTTATGTGACTTTCATTCTGAGCGTATTGTTTGCTGTTTTATAAGCTTTGCAATGCATTTTGTGTTGGTGTATGTGAGATTGTGTGTCTACTTAAGAAATTTCTGAGGAATTTCAATATGATTTTGTTGAGAAGTATTGACAGACAAGTAAGCAACGTTAAGATTTTCATATGTAAATGTATTTTTATGCATTTTATTTAGATGAAAATGTGTAAACGTTGTATGGCGAATACATAGCTACAATTACAGGGTAGCCTCGATTAGATGAAAAAAGAAGTTATAAAAATGCTTCTCACTTTAAAGTTTGATTAAAAATTGTATCAAACTTCGAAAATGTCTATAAAATTTACTGGAAATAACAACAAATTATATTGGCTGGCATAATTTCGTAAACTCACTAAAGATGCACTACCGAGTATATAATATTTTATGTATCTTTTTTTTTTTTTGGTGCAAATTAACGCGAACATACTGTTTATTGATGACATATTTTCTTCTTCTGTAAAATTGTAAATTGTTTTTTTATATGTCACACAAAACAAAAAACCATACAGTATCACTTCGTTAGCAAATATTTCGTTATTGATTACAGTTATTCTTGTGAAAACTTGAAATATGTCTATGAATTATTTCTTATTTGTTAAATTTATAAATTTGTATAAATGAAATATGCTTTGGAAGCGCTGCCGTTAGTTTTCTGTTGACATTTAATTCCAGTTTTATTTGCACACATTTTATAAGATGACATTTGAGGTCACACACACACATACAACTTTGTATACAATCGCATTAATATATATGTGTATATTTTTCAAATTGAAATGCCCAAGCAAGCGAAATCGTAACAGAATATATAAAACAAACATTTAGTGGCATTTATGGATTATTTATCTCTGCTAGTTTAATTGGCAATTTGATACACTGAAAAAATGATAACGAATAAAATATATACATACATATTTATAACACGAAAATTGAAGTTAAAGCGGAGAGAAATGTATATTTTTTCAATTTATATTTTCAGTTTTTAACACTTGGCTTCATTTTGTTAATCAATAATTTAAAATTTTCAATTATTTTCAAGCGTCAATTTTATATTAATTGTTACGGGTTTGCTATTACAGCTGTTTGTAGGGGCGTATGAGTAACTTCAATGAAAAATTGTGGTATCTACATTTTGCACGACTGTGGACTAAGTATTGCGGAAGTAGTCTAAAAAAATTATCACTTACTTGCTTGGATAATCTTTCAAATTACCAAGAAATTTGGGTTTACTAAAGTAGTTGTTTGTCGGGGCGTATGAGTAATCTCCAAAATGTAGTTCATACTCCACAAATATGAACCAAATATTGGGGAAATGATCTAATCTAATTATCAATGACTTGCTGGAATATACTGACAGAAAAATAAATTGTCGAAAAAATTTGTTTCTTCTTTGTAGACAGCAGGGGATGAGGGACCTCACTAACAAAATTCTAAACAAATTCAGCTTTATTAATGTATAAAAAATCACATATGCTGGTCTCTTGATAAAATATTTTTAAAGTATTTACTTTCAATTTTTTATATTATATAAACACTCAAATTTCAACTGAGCTCATAAAATATCACAGCGTAGCGGAGCGGATCCAATATGTCTGCTCTCATATGATATGCAGCAACCTGCAGTGAAATATCATTAAATAAATATAATAAACACAAGTAGTATATCAACTGAATTAACAGGAGTTTATGAATCAGTTAAATTTCTTGCCATATCTATGCATATACGTATACACATTCAAAGCTATAAATCCAGCCATCAGCTGCTTTAAGCCACTTAAAACCAGCCAACAAATTCCATTATAAGTGTTAATACACTTATTTATATTAAATGGCCATATCATATCTCTTTACTGCAAGTGATTATTGTTTTTGTGATGTTTAGTGCAGTGAAACCTTGAATAGTACACACAAGCAAATTTGCATATGCAACAAGAAACTCAGAGAATGTCCTAAACTGTTTATATTATAATGAACGAGTTATGTATGTGCTGAGTGCCAAAAACAATAGTTCACACGTTGATAATCAAAATCTTCTACAGCCCCTTGATCACCTATACATAAACAGGTTTATTTGTTGCGTACATTTCATCAGCATACGTCTTTAAATTACCTGCCTTTCAAGGCAGAATATTAAAAAAGCTTTAATACTATAGACAGCAGTGATATGCATGAATGCGTGTGTGTAAGTGATTGCAGTGTACGTAAAGGGGTTATCAATAGGAACGAAAATTTGAAAATAAATATGTGTAGTATATTATCAGAGGCAGTTTAAATAATAAATTTTAAATTCAATTTTAAAAATACAAAAAATTATTCTCTCTTCTGCTTATTATTATTTTATAGATCTTCCTTAACCGAAAAATATTTGCCAACACATTCTAACAACTTCTACTCGCACTCATTGATACACCTTTTATATGAATTCATCGAGAACATTCATAAAAGTTACGTTGAGTTATGGCTCAGCTGATGCCATCGGGTCTGCAGTTATGAAAATAAATTAAAATTTTGCTTACATACAAACATATATAAACCGATATGCACGCTTGAGTACACATATGTAAGCATAGTCATATAACTGCTTGCATATTGAAACATCTATCTAAATTTTATATCAGCGTATTGCATTCGTCTGCGCACACATGCCGCTTAACGCAGAAAGCAGATTAATTTAGTGCTTTCGGTTAATGGGGTGCTTTTGATAGCCAATTAATTTGTGTACATTTAATGGCTATAGCCACTGCTTCAGTTGATTTAAAGGTTTTAAAAAATATATGACAAACAACATTCCACCTGCAATGAAATGAACTTCTTGTTTCTCAAGCATTAGCTACTATATAGACTTTTCGTAAAAAGAAATTTTTTAAGAAAATTTATTCTAACTTAAAATCATTCAGCATACTAAAATCACTAGACAAAAACCAGCAAGTATTTAATAAATTAACAATTTTGAAGTAAAACTTCCTCTTGACATGGTATTAAAATAGAACAACAGCGCCAAAATTTGAGCGTCAACATAGTAACGTCAGAAACTATTTAAGCAATTTATCTCTAGATTGATCAATGCAGTTCTCAGATGGTTTAAAATCAAAAATGTTTGCCAATACATTTTTTCTAAAATATACAAGTGAAAATAATGCACTACAATCCCAACACATGCTTAAAAAAATGATTTTAATAAATTTGATAATATACACAAAACAAAACCATATTGGTAAAATAAGAGGGCTTTGAAGGCGTGAAATATTTTCCAACGGGATTTTCCGTTTCTTTTATTTATTTGAAATAAATGAAATATTGCAACGCGGATCTTTTTCAGTATTCCAGGAATATTAGACTATTTTTTTAGATGGTTCTGTGATTTTTTCTTATATTCAATTCAAATTATGGAAAAATTAAATATTACAGTAAGGCCAGCAAAATAAACTTGTTTAAGGAAACATTTGTCAAAATTATCTTGAAAAAAGTTGCCAGCTTTTAAAAATGCAACCGAACTAAATATATTTATTGCCACCATATTTGCATGAAATCAAATATATTTCAAAAATATTTAATGAATGAAAAATTAGTTTCATTGCTAATAGTGTTTAGGTACCGCTTTGCAATTATCGCAAACCCATCATATGATGCCAATAATATAATAATTTAGATATTAAATAAAATATGTATAAAGGCTAAAATATTTATTTGGTAAATATTCCTAATACCTTGTTGATACTTTGTTGTTTTTTTTTTCAGTATAAAATTTCATGCTCATGAACACTCGTGAAGTGTTCTCATTATGATACTTCTAAAACTTTAAATTTTATTTGCTAATTTATTTTATATCCGATATTGAACTAATAAAATATAAGTACATATCAATAGAGTCAAACCTTTCCGACCTCGATCGAATATTTTTAAACTTGCGGAACATAGTTATTGTGCCATCATAAACACCGAAAGAATACATCTTTCATCTTCATAGAATTAGTCGTTTTTGTATGCTAAATGCCAAAATGGCCAAAAAACGAGTTTGTGGCGAATTGTAGTGCTACTACTGTGCTAAACTTGAAAAAAAAAATTTTAAAATTGCTCTATCGCACATTGTAAGCGTTTTTCTACAATAGTAATTTAACTTTTTTTTTCATTAAAAAAAAATTACAAAATTAATTCAAAACTTTAAAATTTATAAAGTAAAAAAAAAAATTAAAACAGCAACTGGATTACATTGCACTTGAATATAACTGCATTCATATAACTGCATACGCACATGCACAGCCACATTCACAAATGTATATTCAGACTATTCAGGGTAGAATCGTACCCCTATCAACGCAAGCTCGACATAATTTATATTTCCTTTAAGCCAAAGTCAATGTCGTTCTCCATTTCCACATGAACGAACACAACACAAACACAAATATAAATTTACACATATACACAATTATATGCGTGTGTGTATGTGTGTGTAAACTTGGTAGTCGTCGAAAGTCTAGGGTTAATATTAGCAACAGTTAACCTTGTAGTTTGTAGTTTTTGTGAATCATTACCCCATGGGCGTTTAGTCACTCGAAGACGCACTCACAAAAAGACGAACACACACAAAGACACAAACATGCATATTTTTAATGTGACATAAATAACGCTACTTTGTAGTGTCGGTTATAAATAAGATTTGAGAAAAGGTCGCTTGCGGCTGAAGTAAAGTCACACACATACATACATATGCGCTTACTAAATATTTGTATGTATTTTTTGGATATTTAGTTGCAAGTTGGGCGGCGCTCGGATGCAGCAGAACTCTGAATTTTCACAAACTCATTTAAATTATCACAGTGCAATTGCGATTGAGGGTCTACATGTATGCAAGTGCATGTGTATATGTACATGCCATGAGTGCGCACACTACCCGCTTGGCATGTGTGTGTGTGTTTGCGTATACAAGCACTTTTGTATCTATTTTCACTTTTTGCTGCGAGTTCTTGTGTGCTCCTATTTGCAACCCATTAACACATTTGCAAGAGCAGACAATATTGACATTGACACATTCACCAACACAACCGTTTATTCTAGTGCTTTTTTTGTTGTTGCTAGCTTTTGCTCAGCTCGTCGATGTAGGGTCATGGCAAGTGCAGAGGCAGTCAACCGGTGGACGAGTACTCCTATGTCAGCAAATGACATTGTGAATTCGAATTCAAGGGAGTCTATAAGTATATATATAAGTATATATGTACAATATATATGTGTATGTATATACCTCTTTGTAGCCCTTATTTAAATATATTTACTTAAATGCTTGTTTAATTGGGAACCTGCAGGCTGCAAAAGCATATATAAGAATGTATGTCTGTATAAATTTCCACCAAGCACTGGGAACCTGTAGCTTGTTAATTGTTGATTTTAAAGTCTAGTTTTCCAAAAGATTATTTATTTGAACACTTTAATCAAAACTAATTTTTATTTTGGCGGACTGCCGAAAAATGAATATAGGTATGTTGTATTATAAGTTTCATATATTATTGTTTTAAGATTATATTTTTTTACTAACAGCAACAATTGCGATAGAAATCTGCTGTCAAATAATGAAAAGAGGCGTTTAGAAGCGCAAACAAAAGTAAAGAGAACAGCATGCATAAAAAATTTAGTATTGAGCGTTTATAGCACTCTAACTAATAATAACAAGCTTTTGAGAAGTTATTTAAAACAAACCGCTCAACAAAAAAGTTACTGATAAAACTTCTAAAAAAAAAGCTTTCATATAGCTTTTTCGAAAAAGTTCAGATGGAAGCTTCAAAGCTTTTAATACGCAAGCATGTGCAGTATACTAACCAATAAGCAATATAAGCTATCTGTCGGCAATATTATAAAAAACTATTTCGTCTTCATTAAAACTAAGATTCAAAATATCAAAACACTAATATAGAGCTAACTATTATATATAGGAAAAGTTTTGATATGGTAACTTTCAACCAAGTCTGTTATAATATTTTAAAAAAGGTATGTCATTCTATATTTAAATAATCATTAGAAAGTGTTTTCTGTTTGCTGTAAAAGTTATTGATTTGGCCTTTCACAAGTTTCTAAACAATTTATAAATAATTTTATAGAACAATGTACACTTTGTAAGGGAATTGCTAGCCAACTGGCGGTTGAATGTAAATCAGCAAAAGAACAAACTTAAAACGATCTAAATAATTATTTTTTAATGCAGTTTGGGTCTAGAAGCAAATGATGTTGCTCAACTTAACATTATCTCAGACAAACAGCTCAATTTTCACTAATTAACTTTATTTTAACCGATTGAAATACAATTTTTTTTTGCTTTTGGAGTCAACAACAAAATTCTCTTTTATCATTAGTCTTTTGAGCCGATTTAAGTATATAGCCCCACTGCGGCTGTCAACTCATAAAATAGCATGCGAATAATATACAATATTATTATAGGAATCGAATATATTATCGAATATCTTGCCGTACCTAAGATAAATGCAGAACAGAAAAAATAAATGCATTAAAAGTGCTAACAGTCAAAAGCACCGACTTATCTACAGTTCACCTAAATAAAGTACATCTAAGGGCATACTTTCAAATCACAAAGTTATAAAAACGTTGAATTATTTATTTGAGCTAGCAAAGCACTAAAATCCACTATTACATGATTATTAGTAATTTCCAAACATTATATGTATACATAGTATGATTCTACCTTTTCTGGTTCTAAAGTATTCCAGGTTATTTCTCTTAACAATAACGGTAAAAAGAGCTCTCAGAGTGAATTTAAGAAGTTTAACCATAAAAAACTGCGAGTCTTCTGCTTTCTCTCAAAAAATTTTAAAAGCAAACTCAATAGAAATACACAAGCAAAGCTAGAAGGCAAGCAAAAGGCTCTCCTCTACATGACAGTAGCAGAAAAAACAACCAAATTTTATGAAGATAATGTGGGAAAAGAGAAAAATTATGAAAGAGAAATTAGCAAATACACAATAAAAAACCGATTTCATTCAAAATCTGCCGTCATTTTTGACTTTGCTCTAATGTAGACACTCTAAACCGTCATCTCCAGCGAGATTTCTGTTGCTTGTGTAAAATTTATTGGAAAACTTTAAAAGAAGAACAAGTAAGGAAGCACTTAATTCGGGTGCAACCGAACATTTTATACTCTTGTAACTTGCAGGGAATATAACTTCAGGTGTTGGCAAAACTTTATATTAAGAAATGTAGCGAAAAGGTTCAAATTAATTGTTCGATGAAATAGCCAAAGAACTAAACTAGTACTTTGAACAAGTATAACACATTTTTTTTGACAAACTTTACCATGTGCTTTTATATTTAGTGAAAATTTTTGTATACGAGTATATATTTGTTTTTTGAGTTACGGTGTCTCAGTTTATGTCAAAAATCAGTAATATCTGCTTTTTCTAGTGTACGTGGCTTCATATTTTTACAACTTTCCCCCAGCAGGTTTTCATCTTGTTAAGTTCGAAAGTTCATTAAGTTCCACAATATTACTTTAAGTCAAAAATTGAGCTATAAAAACATTTTGCAACGTTATTTAGCTTAATAAAATATTATTTTGTTATATTAACAATGTTTTCAACTCCTAATTATTTAATTTCAAATATCAATAAATTATCATGCAAGCAATTTTTCAACTTTAAAAACTCAAATAACAAATTTCAAACTGCTTCTGATTGCACCTAGCTAAGGTTATAGTAACATAGTGACGATACCGAGAGTGACGATAGAGAAAGGCAATTAGTTGGAAAGAAGAGATTGAGAAAAATCTTTTCGTACAAAACATTTTTTTTTTTTGTTTTGTGTTCTTTGAATCACTCCGAAATTTATAAATTAGTAAGTAAAGAGACTAATGTACATTTTAAATTTTATTTTTATATATACATTAAAAAAAAAAAACTAAATATAAATAGTTTTGAATTTGAAAAAAAAAATTTGTTTATAAAAATGTACATTTTGTTTGCATAAAAAGCCGTAAACAATCACCATTTATATCACTGAAAAGCTGCAAAAACCTCATAAAGACTAGGATGGATAGTTATTTTTATATAGAAATATTTTTCATCGTATACGCAAATGCTTAAAGGTACTTTTTTCAAAAGTTAAACTTTTGAAAATTCATAACTCCAAAATTTTTCATATTAAGTCGAAATAAAAAGAAAGACCACAAAAAAGATTATTTTGTACGAAAAAAAAATGTTAAATATAAATTTTCGATGGAATAACCCATATATAAATATTTTTATTAATAAATTAATTTAAAATAATAACTAAAATAGTAGAACAAAAAATCATAACCTAACTATTCAAAATACAACTGTTTCGTAATTTACTCTAATACACTTCTGAAATATAAATTATGATATATACTTAATTATTTGATATACAGGGTATATTAAGATTTCCACGAAGTTTGTAACACCCAAACGGAAACGTCGGAGACTCTATAAAATATGTACATATATAAATGATTAGCATGATCTGTGTTGATTTAGCCATGTCCGTCTGTACATACTCGAACTGCTCTCTCAGTTTTTGAGATATCAATCTGAAATTTTGCACACGTCCTTTTCCCGCTATGAAGCTGCACATTTGTTGAAACTATCGATATCGGAAATCTATAGCATATAGCTGCCATACAACTGAACGATCAAAATCAAGTTCTTGTATGGAAAACGTTTTTATTTGTGTTTTTTCTTGTTTTGTAATAAATTAAATGTATATTGAATATTAATATTTCGTTATAAAAAGCATAAAAATAATGTAGTGCAGTATAAAACATCAAAAAATTATTAAATTCGAAAATGTTTTAATGAAAATCTGAAACCTAACGTTTTTCCCTAGTTTTTCTTAAAACTACATAATTCGGCTATTAATCAATATTGACTATAAACCTTTTTTTTAACCATTTCATATTAATTACACTTGGTCCTCACTTCAAACACCTGTTCGAGTGCGAACAAATTGCATAATTATTTTACACACACTCAACCACTTTGAACACGGCACACACAAACAATCACTCAAGCAAGCAACTGCGATATTAATCGTTTGTATTTTATTTAATTTTTTTTAGTTGAAAAATTAATTATTTACAAATGAGGAGAAAAAACATTTCATTAACAAGCAGATTGTGTTATAGATTTTCTTGTTGTTGTTAGTGTAGCTTCTGTTATTTGCATATCAAGTCATTAAATGGAAATTTAATAAGTAAATGCAAATAATTTATTTTGTAAATATGTAAGTTATGTATACATAAATACATATATACACAAATACATACATACATACTTTACGGGGTTGCAAAGCAGAGCAAAACAATAAAACTTGCAATTACGACTGTGAATGCCGAACAAAAGCAGATTGTTGTAAAAAAACGCTACACACACAGACGAACCTATTGTTGTAAAGTGCTTTTGTTTATGTATTTGTGTGTGTGCTTGTTTGTATACATGTGCGTAAGTGCGCTCTACATGACTACTTAATATGTAAATTGCATTGTTTGCATGCAAATATTGAGGAATGCATTGAAGTGGTCAAGCAAAAAAGACGCTGCCAGTTATTTTGTATGGAAATTTAAACACTTATGACAAATGCACACAATTCATATGCAATGTGGATTAATTGCACACACATAAACAAAATATTTATATCCTTGTTTTGGTCACCAGTTTTTACTTTTATCGTATTTCGCATTTATTGCTTTGATGCTATTTAAATATTTAATAAAAAATAAATTTAGGTATTTTACAGCTAGATTTAAAGTTTAAAGGACAAAGCGAGATTAAGTGTATTTAAGATGATTTATACAAAACTTCATTTCGGACTACCACATACGAGTTCCGAGTAGTAAGCCAATTTTCTTCATCTAGGTTTTAAAAAAACCAAAAAAAAAACTACTCTTGAGTGATATATTCTTTGATTTTATGATTATAAACAACAATAAAGTCATGAGCTTTAACGCCAATTCGGATCTCAGCGGTGACACGACTTACGGGTACCACCAAAAGTCAATTAATTATGCCCTAAACAGAATATATAAAATTGCAACGAAATTTGTAACAGCCAGACGAAAACGTCGTACACCTTATAACATGTATATATGTACATATAAATAATCAGGATGACTGAGTCGATTTACTCACGCCGTCTAACTGTCTGACTGTATACAAGTATACTCGTATGCAGACCAATCCCTCAGTTTTTTAGATATCGATCTAGAATTTTCCCCACGATCAAAATTAAGTGCTTTTAACGAATCTTTGGTATTTGTGAATGTGAGTGTTATCGTTAAAAATTTGAAAGAACTAATTGGAACTCAATTTTTTGCATTAATAACCGTCTACGCCAAAAAAAATGCAAAATCGTGTTAATTTGACAAAAAATAGCGCCATATATCGGATTGGCGATTTTCTCTATCTCTCTATTAAATTTTATTTGCTCATGCTTCTATTTCTTTCATAGCTCTATAGTAGCTCTTCATATGTAGATGCACAGACTTAAACTAACGTGTTATTTGTTATGAAAAAAGTTATTTTCAATACTACACATTTATAAAAATATAAATTCTTGCTTATACTTCTTACAAAAATTGTTCATAATTAATTTTTCTTTTTAATATCAAAAAAAAAATTACTTTCATTACAATTTCAAGCGCTGCTGTTGAACATTTCTGCCAACCATTTGAGTTAAAACACTCAACAGCTGCGTATGAACAACTTTGTCGACATGAAATAACAGATTTTGTCGGATGTGGCTCGCATAAATTAGTGTTAATGCTCGCTTCGGCTGCTTTGTTATGTAACGTCATAAATGCAGGATGAAGAGAAAGAAATTTGCATTAACACGCATTAAACAGTAGGCACTAAAAATATATGGCGCAATAAATGTAATTTAATGATAAACCGGAACTAATAACGAATGCCACACATTAAAAATAAATATATATAAAAAAATTATATTTGAAAATCGTAAAAAGTGCAGTATTTCACTTTCGTGCTTGACCGTATATCAAGTATGTAAATAGCATTCAATGCCTTTTTCATTTTTTAGTACATATATAGATTGCATATTAAATCGCTAATATACTTCAGAAATTAACTTTTCAATAGTCATGCAAAAAAGTTAAGAAAACAAGATGTATATTTCTTTCGAAAGTTCTCGTACACTTTGGCGCTGAAATATAGGCAACAAATATTGTTCAGTGAGTTTAATACAGGGCATATGTGAAATTTTTATTAGATATTTCAATTTATTAATGTTTTTAAACAAATATAATTTCGTATCAAAAACAGAGTAGCAAATAATGCATTAAAAAATAACTGAATTAACAATTGAATTAAATTCATTTTATGTCGTAATCCCAACTGTGTCTTTAATATAAATAATCCTAACTTTTTAATCCCACATACCTGATCCAAAGCAGAAAAAAATTGTGATTCCAAGAACCGGATTATAAATTAAAAATTTATTTACCGTATTTAAATCAAAAAATTTAATAATAAGCTTATAAATGAAAATGAAAACAAAAATTGTTTCGGAATTTCCATTTTTTCGCGCTTGCATACTTTGTGTTCTACTAGTTTGAAATAAAGCTCGCACAGCACCGTCGTCTTTAATACACTAGAGCACTGCTCGCAAACTTACACATCTAAACGATTTATATATGATAAATTTTTAACTTAAATTGTTTGGGATTAAAAGTCGAAAATTTAAAATTCAATTTTAATCCAAAATTTCTGAGTTAAAGATTTCGCAACCTTTATCTAAAATAAGATTATGTAAAATTCTGTACATTTACTTAATGTCTACTTATATTTGGTTTTTAAAATTTTGCTAAATTATATAAAAATTAATTATAAATTGTAATTGTGAAAATGCATATTTCGTACATTAACTCAAGTTATGGAAATTTCTTCGGTAAAAAAAAATGCATTAAAAAACATATACACATAGTCATTTTTCCACTGGGCTGCTGTAATTCAACGTATCCGTTATATTATTTCGTTGAAAAATATGTGCTATGTACAAATACATGGTCACAATAACCACACAAAATTAGTCATATCCTTTACTAAAAAAATTATATAAGCCAATTTACATTATACATTACATAACAGCACCCATGTATTTACTCTAGCATATGTTTCATGATAATTTATGTAAAATTTGTTTTTTCTTTTTTAACACATTAATTTTTGTGGTTAAAAGTACACTATTAAAATAATTATGCATTGTGTTATTTTGCCAATGTATTTTCACAGGGTTTGTTGTAACAAAGCCAAAAATGTAACGGTATAGCTAATTTTTTCCGACACCAAAGATTATAAATTAAATAGCAATAGATAGCATAAATTTCATGCGACAGAGTTCACAATAAATTAAAGGACAATTGTGCTCTATTTATTTGTTATTTTACTTGTTATTGTTGACACTTTTTGTGCGCCATTGCCTTAAACCTATCCGCTGGGAGGAAAACCATAAAAACAAAATTTAATTGGATTCAGTGTCAAATGCAATAAAAAGGTTTAATATTTTTAGACTTTTTCATAAACATTTAATTTTATAGGTTAAATATGGAAATATAAATATATATTTCATACACATGTATGTATGTATATATGAACGCAGGCAATGAAACTTCCTTTCCAACACCGTCACTCATACGCCCTGGCGGACGTACCAGCAATGCCCACAAAAAGTCAAGTTGTTCAACACTTGCAATTATGCAAAAAAATGTATGTATGTGTTTTAATATTTTCACATTCACACACATATTAATATAAGTACAAAATTTACTTCGAAATTCTCTGAGTCTGTTCCACTGTTTTATTATTCGCAATCGATTGCATTAATAATCGAAAACCCAGTGCATTATTTGGAAATGCATGTGTTATCACTCAACCGCATAGACTTTGGGACGCAGTATATGGTTGGCTAAAAATGTTTTATTTCCATTCTTATTGAAGTATTTTTGTTTACTTACATATGGAATCCAAAAATAAAATTTAATGAAATTCTTTAAAACTCTGAAACATACAGCAAATCACAAACATCAAATATATTATTCAGTATTCATCTTTCTGAATGGAAATATGTGTGGAAAATTGGCAAGCAAATGAACAGCATTTAATCAAATTGATTTTTACTGCAGTTTGAGTGATTTGAGTGGCTGCAAGGAGGTAAAAAATGCAATTTTGTTTAAGATTTTTTCTAAGAATAGTAAAATGTTTGTTAATAAGGAAAGTGCAAAAAAATGTTCAATAATAACTGAAATTTTTAACTCAATTTAACTGTATATGATAAATTTAATTGTCATAAACTTTAATATAAAATCACTAAGTGATGCTGTGCGTCATTAAATTCTCATATTATAAATCAATTCTACGTAAAATTGTGGTGGTTAAATTCAAAATTTTTTTAACAGAAATTCTATATTAATTAAGTTTATAGAAGAATCTAATAAAAATATTCTCAACAAATTGAATATCTAGCTGCGAAAAGTTTATTTGCATTGCATACGAATCGTTCGATTCTATAATTGTGCTAATTTCAAAGAGTTTTTAAATTATTTCACTTTAGCTTTTTTTAAGCTTCTTTAACAATGTTTTTAATTATAAAAATTATATTTTACCATTTTTCTTGGCTAAATTTATGACCTAAAGTATAAAATAGAAGGCTTCCCCAACAAGGATATGTAAATTTTTAAGAGTTAAACTAACTAAAAATATCAGAATATTTGGTAAACTTTTAGTCAATTGACTCCTAATTTCTAATTATTGCATTAAAGTCTTTAAGTCACAATGATTTATTTAGTAATGTGTTATACAATTTTTAACACCGCTGTTGCACTTGACAATAAATTTCTGACGTCTTGGTATACACCATATTTCTATAAGTAAGCTAGGGCAGCAGCAGCAGCGTGAAAAATATAACTTCGCTAAACTTAAACTAACAGATAACCATCCAGGTTTACCGGGGCACATGTTTAAAAAAAAAAAGATGTTATGGCTGTAATACTTTGCTTTTCACTACAGAGCTTTAGAGCCCAACCATTCATAACATAATACATTTTTTGACAGTATTTCATATACTAGTATATGAATAGTATATATAACTCGCATTCGACTGGGTATTGGATCAAAGCAATTTTTTCGAGAGTTTGAGTCATACGGAATTTTTTCGCGTTTCGAAGTTAGCCTTAAAAATCCGAATATTATATCTGCCCTCGAATTTCAAAGTTGAGCTCTTGAAAAAATTATTATTAATTATAGAAAAAGTAAAAATATGTACATCACTTTCGTTGCTTTTTATTTCAATGTCATAAGTTTGGCATAGGTTTTACAGTGAAACATTTATCAAATATGGATTACTCAGCTTCGAAATTTTTTAAAAGAAATTAATGTTCGATCACCATAATCACGAACCATAAAAAAATAATAAATGCAACACAGTGCCATCCAGCGTAAGCTTGCGGTTGCCTTTTTCCAGTAGCTCTAAAAATGGTGTCTGACGGTGAGCAAGATTTTTCTGCTTAAAATATTCGGAAATTCCAAAACCAAAAATATTTCATAATTGTCGTACTTAATATGAGATGAACCCAAATTAAAGACCCAAAATTTTGTGATTTTTGAAAAATGGCGGACTCCCTAAACTAAGTCGTTTTTTTAAGTTTTGGGAGCGTATTACACTAATTTAAAAATCCGTTTCTATCTCCAAAACTATCTGTCGAATGACTTTCCAATTTTCGGTGAATATTCTCAAATATATAAACATTCGATACATATGCTAAAACAAAACGCAATTTTTAAATTTGCAAGGGGAAATAACCTGCTAAATACTATTAGAACCTTTTTAAAGATTATATACACTTTCATTTACTCAAGGCTTCTTAAAATATGATAGAATGAATTTCTATTTTGTAATAATCTGTTGTAAATATATATATAGATGAAAAATGCATTTCATGTTAATCGAATTTCGCCTATACAAAAATTTCAAAGAAATATGAAAATGAAGCAACTAAATGTAATACAAACTGCACAGCTCACTGAACGGAAAATATAATTAAACTCTCGACGAACGATATAATCGTATGTGCATCTTCGCAATCAAAGAATTTCCAGCGGCAATTATGCAGTAGCTTTTTTTTACTGGTATTTGCTTTGCGCATTTTCAGATAAAATTGCAACTTAAGCACCTAGCGCTTGCGTGTGTGTATGTGTGAGTGAGTATACGTGCCAAAGCCAAGTCACAGCTGTGTGTCGCATAATTTACTATTCATTTCATTAACAGCACAAAAAAAGCAAGTGCAGCACAAGAGTTACACGGAACACACACACACACACATGCATATCAATGTGTCTGTGTGTGTGTACAAAACATTCGCGCTTGCAGCGAATTTTAATTAGAATGTCAAATGCGCGCACTGGTACATATACCTATTTCCGTTAATACCTACAAAAATGCACACATACATGCATACATAAACGAATACCCACAAACACATATTTCATACATATATACATATGTACATATATATGTGGCATTAACTAAAACAGAAACGTCTCAAGTAAACTTTATGAAAATTCAATTGAATTGAAAAATCTAAATTCGCAGTGGCACGAAGCGCAGCAAGACGTAGTGAAGCGAAGCGAATTAGTGGCGGCATATGTGAACTTGCGGAATCAGCACTTATGTACATATGTATAGTGTATGCACATCTAGACTTACACAATTGGCAACTGAGGTATAAAAGAAATTTATGAAATGTGAACAAACATTTCCTTCCTTCCGTCCGTCTGTCCGTCCGGCTGCTTGTCCATTGACAGTTTCCTTTATTGCTTGGGAGAAATTTTTCTTCTCACTTTTTTTTTGCGCGCAAATGTACTTCTACTGTAAATTGCATGTGTGCCTAATGCAGCATGTAAATTCCAAAGCATACAAATCAGACGCACACACACCCTCATATATAAAAGGAAGGTGCACACATGCAAGAAGGAATAAAGTGTGGAAGATATTTTTGCACTTTTTAGCACTGACTATTGCGACAGGCCTTCAATGGCGCGAAAATAATGGCTGCAATGTATAGCGGGGCAACAACGCAGTTGTGCCACAATGGCGTCATATGTGTGTTTTTGCTGCCTCACTGCATTGGCGCACACATAAGCATATGTAAACGCATATAAAGCACATACACACATACATGTACACTCACATACATACATACATAAAAACACACATACACATGCATGTGTTGCATATTTGAGCCGACTTGCGCGCAGTCACTTTATACAATCGCACATTTATAAAGCATTTCTGCCCGCTTTTTTTTTATTGCATTCATTTTTCCCTTCTCTTCTTTTTTCTTTTCATCTTCTATTTACACTTGTGAGCTTGGTCACAGCGCCTTTGCTCTGCTCGCTGGCTGTTGTTGCCGCGTATCATCATTTCGCCGCAAAATACTCGTGAAGTGGCAGCCATCGAACCAAACGGGAAAACGATTTTTCAACAACCACAACAACAGCATCAACAAAACGACAATGATTTTCATTTTCATCCATTTGCGCCTCTAGGGCAACAGCTACATATACACTTGTTAGCTATCTCAGATCCCTAAGCACCAGTTCTGTGTTCAGCGTCGGCATGCCTACTCGTCTACTGTGCTCTGCATTGCAACAATGCGAATTCTGCAAAAATCCGCTACTCATCGCGTCTGTCTAAACGCCATTCGCATTCGTTTATCCTTCAGCGCATCGTGGGTATCAACCTACAAACATTCACACATATGTATTTTGTATGCAAAGTGAACAGATTCAGACTTATACGCTGATATGCATACATGTAGACATACAAAAACAAAAACATAGCTTAGCGTCATCAACTGGGGGCTTTGAAGTATTTCAAAAATGCTAAAAATATTCAAAAGTCTGAAAAATGGTAACCCTGGCGTGCTTTTAAAGCTGCAAAAATCCAAGAATGTAGTTTAACATTTGACCGGGCTTCTTCTTTCCCGCTGAGAAAAGCCCCTAAAATGCGGACTATATTGCAACCATCACCGAATTGGTAATCAGTTAGTCACTGGTAAAAAAGTCCTACGAAGTTTGACATTACTTGATGAATGTCTTTGTAATTCTCTTAGAGAGATGTTGTGCAGAACTCTTCCTCTAAACTATAAACTACAATACTACACTATTTTTGGTGGGTTCGGGTTTTGGCTGATATAACTTTTTATTTGGCAAAATCAATTTTTTTTAAAGAAAGGGACTGAAGTTATTATTTATTATTATTTAATTTTTTTTTTTTTTTTCAATTTTATTAATTTGGAATACAGTTTCAATTCCCATATTCTTTTCCACGGATTATTCCCTCAAAAATACATCTACCGTTTATCAAAATCCACACATTTTCTTTATCTGAAAATAATTTTTCTATTCAAATATTATTCTATATTCTTTTCACGCATTTTTTCCTCTTTATCAGCTACCGTTATTATTACGTATCACTATTTTTGTCCTTTGAAGCGAACGCGGCTTTTGTGTTTACACAAAAATGCTTCATTTTTGTTGGTTTCCATAGTTGCTGACGCTGCCATTTAGCTGAGTATTGTTCGCGGTAGAGCAAATGCAACAATGCAATTGATAATAACGGTTAGACCGCTCTTGTTTACTTGCGTCTGGCAACTAATGCCAGTCGTGGCAACGCAGCAGCAGCGAACAGTAATTGGAGATTCGTAAAAAGTCTTCAATTTCAATTTTTCAATAATATTTAAAAAATATAAGTAAGATAAAAGTTATACATGATAATTAAAAAAAATTTTTAATATTTATTTTCATGCTCAATTATTATTTTCTATCGCAGTTAAATTATTTTAAATAGGAGTTAAGAGAAAAAAAGTATTTAAGTTAATTTAAAAAAATATATTCAAAATTGATTTTATTTGTATCAATATGTTTAGTTATTTTAATAATATCATAGAACAGGATCGTTTTGAAAAAAATATATTAGTTTTTTTAACAAAGTAGCAAAGGAAATTTATTTGACACAGTATTTTTTTAAATAGATGCAGTAAGCTTAAGAAAAAATAACACACATTCTGAAGAAGCAATTTCACTATTTTAGTTTCAGTTATTTAACATGATTTATAGTTAATTTTTCAATTTTTAGACTAGAGTAGAATAATTGTTTCTTTTCCTGGTGGCAAAAGTATGACATAACTCAGTGTGTGATTTTGGAAAACATTTTATATAAATAACTCATATAAAGTACTGCAGTTATGACAAATAGATGTCTCCAAATTTTTAGATCTGCAAAGCACTCAACTATAATGCAATAATTATTCACAGTACTAATTCAAGTGAGAAAGTTAGTTTAAACAAATCATTTGACAAAATTTTTTTATATTTAAAATTTTTTTAAGATTTTAATTGCATAATACTAAATTAAAAGTTGTTTTAAAACTGATTATGCCATGATATTTATATTTTTAAAATATTTTCACAAAAAAATTATTTTTGTTCTTTTTAATTTTCAAAACCATAACTACCAAAATCACCCACTGTGCGTGGCATCAATTTCGCACGCTTTTGGGCTTGCTCGTTAAGTGTGGCACCTTATAGAATATCCCCAAAGCATAAAACGCATACAAATAAAGAAATGGAAAACAAGCAAACCAGAAAATGTAAATAGAGAGTAAAGTAGTTTGCCAGCTTTGCATGCACCGTTATTGTCATTCGCATTGGTTGCAGCACAATGCAAGATGTCGCCATCATTTTGCTGGCGTTAAGCAAATTCTTTTCAGCCAAATAGCTGAAATTCTGAAAATACAATACACAGCGCCAGTAAAATACATTTCAAACAACAACACAATGCTGTGTCATTTGCGATAAAAATTGCTGCTGCCAGGCGCACAAAAGCGTTCGCTTGCAACGGCAGTTAAAACTTTTGCAGGCAAACTTTGCGCCAGCGCTCGCATTATGTATTTACAGCGCTGTCATTGTGCTAAATTTATTCTAATGACATATACCAACATAAAATGCGGCGACACAAATCGCAATCTGTAATTTTTTTTAAAGTTTTTTTTTCAAAATTGAATTTTGTTTTATTTTTATTTTTATTTTTTCTTAAGCACAGCTCATCTTAGCTTCGCAATATAACAAAAATTAAACAAAATTAGTAGCTAAGTAGTTGCTGCAACAATAAATCGAGATTTCATCATCATTTCGCTGCACACATTGTTCGGCTAAGTTCGTTGCTGTAAATAAAAGTTTAAAATTTTTCTGTTTTTGGATTTTTTTTTTTGAATTCCTTATAATTCTTACGACTTTGGATTGATAATTTTTAGTGCTTTTGTTGCAAGTTTAAAAAAGTGCTGTAAAATAGTTGCATTTATTGCTCTGTGATTTGCTTTGTTGTGCGATAAGAACGGTTACAGCATTGCAATAATAAAGTTAGTTGATTTATATGCTATAATTTTATTTGCTCAGTTTGAGAATTTACTTTAACTTCTCCCTCAAATAATTGCAAAGTAAATTTTGTTTATGAGTACAGCAAAAATATAGTTGCTTTCTTCTAATGATATTTCTATTAGTTCAAGAAATGTTTAGAGCTTAATAAAACCAGTTGGTTGCATTCAGTAATCCAAATGTAAAAAATGATGGTGACAACTTTCTCTTACTATTGATAGACGCTGTGACCGCTAAGAAGTTTTAGCTAAGTCCATAAAGACACAAGAGTAATTTCTTTAATAAGCGATTGAAAACTTATTCAAAACTCTGAGGAAAACTCTGTAATTACTATTTCCGACACAGAGGAAGTACACTACTCTCACCAGGTGATGTCGCATTAATACACACTAGATATGGAGACAGTTGAGAGTTTTCACACGATATGTTCCGCGCAGTATGCCTCGGTTGAAGCTCAAAAATATTTCACAAAATCTCGTGATCAATATTTTTATCGAGGTGCATGGAATATTCAACGCAAAGTATTACCGCTAGATAAAACTTTATGTGTACGGCAAAGAAAGCTGCAGTCTCTTATTTATATTTCCATTTATTTTTTTTATTCTAGTGTAAGTATACTTTTTTTAAAAAAATATCAACAAATTGCGGATAAATTTTGGGGTACAAATTTCTTGTTAGAAATTTCATGAAATATTTAAGTGTATAATGTATAACATACACATATAGGACTAAAAAGTTTTTTTTCAGGATATTGGGCAGGCCACATATTTATATTTAGGTTCTGCAACCATTTCTAAACAAGATTTGATTCATGTTTGGGGTCATTAACTCACATAAACTTCCATTTTAAGACTTTTTTTTCCTATAGCTTCCTCCAGTAGTCTGGAGCACATATTTTTTCTCTCCAATTTCAACTCCTTAGGCGAAAGAGCATACGCATAGCATGCTTTTGCTTCCACAATATTTGACACTTTCTATGGTGTATTTAGAATCGAAGATACTATTTTTAGGTATCTAACATACCTATATGTATTCCATCTAAACAATAATTATAATTTCACAGACCACAATACATTATCCCAATTTTAATGGGCTAGGCGTCGCATTGAAAATGCAGTCTTTTAATGATAAAGGGTTTTCCAAAAGGAGTGATATGATTTTTTCAAATAAACAGCACACTAATGTTAAGGGAACTCAAATGTTTTTTCTTTATTGAGAAATACAATACAATTGATGCAATAAAGTTCTGAATATAACTGTATTCAAATGGCTTCCACGACTTCTTTTGTAAGAATTATTCGATGAACGCAATTTTCGAGTACTTTTTCAACTAAATCAAGTCGTATTTCATGAAAAGCACGTTCAATATTTACTCATAAAACTTGCAGAGAGTCTGGTTTACTGCTAAAGACCAATCACTTCAAATCACCCCACAAGAAGTAGCCTAATGGTGTTAAATCACAACTTCTTGGAGGCCATTGAATGGTACAATCAATTATCGCATCTCCAAACTTTTTTCGCTAAAATTCGGTTTTTGCACGTGATGTGTGCACGTAGCCCAATCTTGTTGAAAAGAGATGTTGTCAAGATCAACTTTTTCTGTTTTTCATTTTTTCATTTCGAAAGAAGTACGGACCGATGATTCCACTAGACCAAAAACCACACCTAACTGTCAAAAAGCAGTGTTCATTAATTACTTGTGGATTTTCTTCGCACCAGAATCGACAGTTTTGTTCATTTGTCGCACCACTCAGCTGAAAATAAGCCTCATCGCAGAAGATGATTTTCTTGAAAAAAGTCGTTATCTTTTTTAAGTTGTGCTCAGGCAAAATCAGCACGACGTTTACGGTAGTCCAATGGCTTCAGTTCTTAAGTCAAAACAATTTTATACGGATGCGATCCCAAATTCTTTCTCAGAATTCGTCAGGTTGTGTTTTGAGACAATCCTAATTCTTGAGAACATCATGAAATCGTCAAATTGCACTTTAACATTATATAAAGAAAATGTACGCTGGAAATTTCAATAATTCGACGAATAGCGAGCACAGGTGGACGATTATTAACATAACTACAACCATAAAATTACAAAAACGGACGAAAAGTTACAATTGGAAAACGATTATTTTTATAATAAAATTGAATAAATTGTAAACGGTGTTCTTGCGTATATCTTTTGTTTTGATGTACACATGTCAAATGCTGATAGAACTTTTTGGCCGTAGCTCGCTTCCTGCAGCCGTTCTGTTCTACAAAAACACTTTTTAATAACTACATAGTAAAGTAGTTTTAAGTGTAGGAGTAAATGCTGTTTCTATTAATTTTTCCAACACCATATTTTCAAGAGAACAGAATTAAAAGCATAATTTTTCAAATGTACAATCACTCAAAGCAAATTGTTCGTCTGTAAAAGCTACCTAATTCAACTGAAACTCAAAATATTTACTTAAAAATTCCAGAAATTAAGCTCACTATCAGAAATACTAAATCTAACTGCATTAAATAAAGAACATACCCAGATTAAATTAAAGCGTCTACTTAGACTAAAATGTCACATGAAGAATGCCGCTCAAATTGAAACGAAGCGAAAGTAAGTGGAATTTGAAACCTCAAAAGGGTCACATAAGCTGTCAATGTCAACTAAACTGGAGGGCGAATTAACTAGTTATATATATATGATTGAAAAAAAATGAAATAGAAAATTACATGCAGAATGAAATAGAAAATTACATGCGTAATCTTTGTATGTTTATACATATGTACAAAAGATATTTGCAACATTTTAGAACTCTACTTGTATTAAAATTATTTTTTATTTATTTAATATTTTATCTATTTTGGTTTCACCAACATTTTTATTATTTTATTTTTTCGATTACAGTACTTCTCATTTGAAAACTTCAAGAAGTTCTAAAACAAATTTGTCATTAAGGACAATACAAAGATTAATAATATTTTTTTGCGACTCATATTCGTTAATATATATGCGGAATTTTAGAATAAGAAACATTATAGAATCAAGCATGGAAATTTGAGTCAAAATTTGGTTTCAACTATTCTACTAAGGTAATATGTAATTTAATTTTGCTTACCTAGGCACTATTGGAAAACTTATGTATTAGGGTGGAGCGAAAAAAAATTGTTTTATTTTAGCTTAGCCTGAGGGTAAAATCTGTAGATTATAAAAAAAGAAAATTTTTGGACATAAAAAAAAAATTTTAACATCTAGAGGCGGCCCGGCACTCAGTTATAAAGTAAAGTTTCGAGTTAAAATTTTTATTAAGTAAAAAATTTTTGATTAGTGTTCTAGAAGCTGTGGAGAGTCCTCTTTCTGGCCAATTAAAAGTTATAAACTTAAAAAAATTGTTTGTGGTCATAACTGGAGTTAAAACAAAAAAGTCTTAAACGACAACATGCTTTCCTTAAGCGTTAAAATAAAATTTGAGACAATAACCATCAAATTCGGTAATTTTTATATAAATGTAAAGATTTTAAACCAAAAAAAAATTTTTTTTCTCCAAAAAAAAATGTTAACTCAAAGTGAGTAGGCCCGCCTCTAGTTGTTAAACAAAAATTTTTTTTTGTCCAAAAATTTTCTTTTTTAATAATCTACAGATTTTACCCTCAGGCTAAGAAAAAATCAATTTTTTTTCGCTCAAACCCAAATATATATTAATATATAATTTTATGTGACTTCACTAATAGACCATGTAGATTAATTTTCACAGCAAAAAAAAAACGAGAGATAAAATAACAAAAATTTATATATATATATATATATAATAACATAAAATAAACATATTTGTTGTATTTTCTGAGAAAGAAGTTACCTAAACGTAATAATCCATATTTCCAAGGCAAAAAATTTACTTATAATTTTTTCTTTTATTTATCTTTGCCAAACAAAAGTAGGTATTTCCATTATATTTTATTCTATGTATTGTACATATAAAATCTGAACAAAATTTTGTATTAGAAAATAATATTTTCAAAGTTGTAGCTTTATCTGCTTTGGAGATAAAAAAATATGATTGCAAAATATCATATAACCCAAGTTAAATAAGTAGGGAAAATAAAATAATTAAGGCACGGTTTAAATTGAAAATAAAGAGCTCGTTTACGTTAGATAACTAGAGAAATACAGGACACTTTAATGTATATATAATCTATATTCATATCAGACAACAGTGAACAGCCCAAAATAAGCTTAGTATTCGATTTAAAAAATACAATGAAGTCACATATCATTAAATTGCTACAAAGTCTCAATCAAATTACTGATCAAACACATTAACTTTTTTACTGTAATTTTCTGAAGTATAGAAATATATATTTACTTACATATGAACTTTGGCATATAATAACAAAATTCACATTCAATACTTCTTTGAAGTATTTTTTTTTTTTACTTCCGCACATTCTTTCAAGAATCTACAACGCTTCTTCTTTTATTAAATTTAGGGCATTGTGAAATTTTATGCAAATTTTAAACATACAACTTCCACTACAAACACACACAAAATATGCGCATATATTGTTTATAGAAATGTTGCAAGTACTTGTACATATGTGCATATACAAGCACAAATATATATATATATTTTTTCATTTTTCAAATTCACTTTGGACACATTATGCAAATAACTTTGAAATTAGTTTTTATTTGGCACTTTTCACAGAAAATGCGCTCGCACTCACGTGGCACCTTTCGTTTCGGCTATGCCACACGCCAACTCAACCACCATTACCCCCCGCCATGAGTAGCCCGTACTCACAACGGCAACCGCACTTTCGGTTTATGCATTTATTTACTTTATTCTTCCCGAACAGCAGCCTTATTGCAAACATTCAACAGCTGCAATGACATTAATGCGTGCTGGACAAGTATATGCATGTAAACGTAGCATACTTTTCAGCGTAAGCGCAGGTCAGGCAATGCCCGGCCGCAGAAAGGCGAAACGAAATGCAGCCGTTGCCGACTGCAGCTGCTGCTAAACTATTGCAACTGCATATTTTATGCAAAAAACATAATGTTTATTTGCTGGCAGCAACAACAAAAACAAAAATGGGAAATTCTAGCTAAGCGAACAATGCACCAAAATGCTGCCGCGCAGTATGTATGTGAGTACGATTGTGTGTATTTGCATTTTTAGAAAAACAAATGTAGTAGCCGCACAATGGCCACTTAGCCGCACAGTAGCTCAACAAACTTTTCACAGCAGCTGAGCTGCATTCGCCTCTCTACTCTTTTGCTGAATGCTTTACCGCCTGGGCCACTCGCCGTATGTGTAACTTTGAAGTCAGTTTTCACTAAATTTGCATTGACATGCCACTCGCAGCCGCATTTTGTTAAGCTTGTTGCCACTTTCCGTTGAATAGACTTGCATTTGTGTTTTTTTTTTGTATTCACTATTTATTTGTTTGTATTTTTTTCAATGTTTTTATATGTTTATTTTTTTTTTCATCACTGCTACAGCACTTTTGCACTATTAGTGCAAACTTCTTCTTATTGCGCTGTTTGCCTCATTTTGTTATATTTTAATATTTTTTAAATATTTTTTTGGTTTTCCTTTCATTTTTTCTTTTCCCTTTCATTTGCGGTAAGTCCACCATCCTTGCCTGCCTCACGCCTCTCACCCAATCAGTGCACTTTTTGGTGCCCCGGCGCTTACATCCACTAACTGGCATGTTCACATTTTTGCTCCAATAAAAACAAACAAATTGCGTTCCGCACATGCTCCGCTCTGCTCTGCGGCTTGAGTGATGCGCTGGCGAACTTTTTAGCATAACAAAGCGGCTGGCGCATGTACGGCCAATTGTGCACCAGTCGCATAAAGCGAGTGCGCATTTCAGTCCACTCACCCTCACACTCCCTGCCTTACGCAGCACTTTGGTGAAATTCAAATTTTATTGCCAACGCTCATTTTTGATATGCAAATGTTTTTATGCACGAATTTATGTGTGGCAAGCAACGAAGTAGCATAATAATAATTCGCATTCGCGTGTGTTCGCGCAAACAAAAGCATTTGCACTTTGCTTCAAATCTTATTACGTGCGTTTCGCATCGCATTATGCAAAATATTCGCTCACTTAGCAAATGTAGTTGTTGAAATAATAGAGTACCTGTCAGCCGAACGCTCCGTTTGTTTTGTTGCCATAAAAATTAGAAAATTTCTTTTGCTGCCACAGAAAATTATTCAAATGCACGTGAGTGCGCTTTTTTGGGGCGAAAAGCTTAAAATATTAATTTCCATATTTAATGCCGACTATGAGAATTTATACTTTCATTTGATATGCAGATAAAATGAGCAGCCACCCACTTTAATTAAATATGCATGCAACCTTTTGAAGGTAGATAACTTTTATAAATGTATTTCGCTTTTAATACCTTCTTTTTTCCTATCCTTACTGCTTCAATATAAAATATATAAAAAAAAATCGTTATGCTTGCCATCCTTTTCCAAAACTTTTATAAATTTTTCATACTTCCCCAACAAGTGTAATCACGCACATATTTTTCCATTTTTTACAAGGAAATATGACCGGAGACTTGTGTAAATAATTAATAGCGTAAAATATTATTTTTAATAACTATCATTTGGAGTGAATATTTACTGAACCTACTGGTAGAAATGTAATAACAAATGTTGAAGAGGAAGTGCTGAAATTTTTTTAAAAATAATCGGTATAAAATTCTATATAAATTGTATTTTAATAAGATACCAGACTTTTTAATGCTTGCTTGCTCTTTTGGTATATTTCAATTTTCTCTTAGACCTTCTCCTTCAAAATCCTTCGTTTTGAAACCTTTATAAATTTCAGATGTTTCTAAAGTTTCCGGCAACTCCTAATATCAAATTTTACGAAACCTTTTATCCCTAAGTAGAAGGTGTGCAATATATATTATTATTCATTAATAACTCCATTTGCTTACATTTACATATAACATACAAGTACTATGCATCACTAAAATCTATTTCGTTTATATTTTCAAGAGTATAGGTAATTTTTAATGCAAACTTTTTTGATAGTATACTTTTAGTTGCCCAGAATATTGTCGCTACTAAATGTAGGCAATGGAAAATTACTATTATCAAAAAAATGTTAAAGCTTTAGTTTTTTCCGTGTTCTAACGGAAATTTCGTGCATCTGTTAGGAAACATGTGCATTTTTGACAATCTAGTCTCAATTCTTGAGGAAGAATTTTTGACTATCTAATCTTAATTGCTACCAAAATTTCTCCCAATACTCATAAAATATCATTGTTTTGTATTTCTTAAACACTGAGCATAGATGAGTTGTTGATCACAGATTTAACACTTATCTGTGCCAGACAAGCGACTTCAAATAACCCCACAAAAATGGGGGTAAGCGGTATTAAATCGACACAGGCCCACGATGCTAGATACGTTGCCCACCAAAAGTTTCCATTAATAAATTGTTTGTTTCGTTGGCTATATGGCATGTAGCGTCGTCTTGTTAGAACCAAAGTTCGTCCACATCATCGTCTTCTAATTCAGACACGAAAAAGTCATTAATCATCGCTCTATAGCGTTCGCCATTGACTGTAAGATTATGGTCGGCTTCATTTTCGAAGAAATATAGACCAATGATTCCCTATGCCCATAGAGCACACCAAACAGTGACTTTTTAATGGTGTAAGGGCATATTAACTATAGCTTGAGGATTATCATCACTAAATTTGCACGCTGTCAAAACGACAACTACGAAAAAAGTATTGCTTTATTGAAAAACACGCGTCTTCAAAAAACCGTTATTTCTTTGGGCATATATTTTTTGTTTCTTATATATATATACTTTCAGTTCAAAGAATTGGCAACATTTTCGTTATTGACAAACATATAAAGGACCTAGATTTTAACTCAAAATTTTATTTCAAGAATTGTTACACTCCATCTTTTATTATAAATATGACTTCGGTAAATGAAACAAACCTACAATTAAATATGAAATCAATAGCTTGGTACTGAATTTGTTATATTTTTATGTGTTAAAATATTTTTCATAATACTAGCTTTCATTTGAAATGAAAACGCTATTGACTATATTACACCCTGCATTGGATTTGCTTAACGTAATAGGCAGAAAACACAATGAGTGAATTTAATAACTATTATAAAATTCAATTTTATTCGCACTACTTTACACAAACCAAAACATGTGACTTTCCTATGCACGTTTTAGAGACAAAAGGCGTCCTTGAAAATAACTTAGTCGCTAAGAACCACTTTCTTTTAAAATGTTCTACGAAACACCATTCGCCAAGCAAGGACTGGAAGCAAGCACTACAAATAGTCTAAATGCAACTTCTCATTGCTCAACTCAAACACTGCAAAATTGTTGATCGCTTTTTAATTATTCTTCACATACATATACACATATATGCATCTATATATATGTATGCCTGTTCGTATGTTTTGCTTAAGCGCCGTTTTCATTAGACACTCGAGCCTCTTCAAGCGGCAATTTCTAAAAGTCCTCTATTGAAAGTAGAACAAGCAATTTGCATTCAAAGTATTTTTCAATCGCGCAATGAAATCGTTTCAGCACTACAAATGTCACTAAGCACATAGCAACCCACACACCTACAAGTACTACAAATACACCACTCACTCGCAATCATTGAATTTTTAATTGTCTTTCGTTGGACCGCCAGCGCATGCCTAAGCTACTTGAACTCTCTCTAGTCATCATCAAGGCATGACAGTCCGCTGGAATTTAGAATACGGGCCACTGACTCTCCTCTCCCTGCGCCACACACGCCGCATTCGCTAGGCACTCACTGCCACGCCTGGTCTGCTGAATAAATTTGCGTAATTATTCAAAATACGCGCACAATAAATTGCAATAAATGTCCACGTTGTCGCCCAAGCAGACAACCAACTCTTTAGCACTTTGGAATGCTTGCGTATATATTCGTATGTAACTGTGTAAGTATGCAGTAGTTCCAAGATTGAAGCGCCACAAGTGAGCCATGTAAATATGTATTAATCAATGAAACTTTTATTCTCGACTCGGTAGTCTTAGACAGCAGCGAGAAATAGGTGTTGATATGAGTGCTAGCATTCTAAGAACTCTCTGGTTATAAACTACGATGGTGGTTCGATAAGCGACTCAGCGACGTTCCGATTTATTTAGAGAGACTTCAAATTCAAATTTGGAAACAAAAATAAATAGCATGTAGTGTATGTATTCATGTTTTATTGACGCCTTTAAAAAATTGAGGATACTCTTTCGAGTTGCATTTGAGCAGCATCAAGGGGTCTTCTGGTTACATGTGGACTGAGCAGACACAAACGACAGCTTTCTTTTTCTTTCTTATATTTAATGCAGGTGGGTCACCTAGTGTCTCAGCTGACTAGCACACCATCAACTGGCGATCTGTACAAGTATGTTGTTCACCGTTATGTGCGCCTACGAGAATGTACTACACTCTGGTAAACTTCCTTTGTGTTAGTGGCGCCATCGGGCGATAAGGTTAAGTTCTTTTCAGACCGCCCTCGTGCATTTTCGAATTTCTATGTATGTGCGAAATGCCGGTGTGGCGAAGAAGTTCGAACAGTACAAAATACGCGCAGGCATTCAAGCCAAGTCACAGACACACGCACTGAGAAATAAATACAAGTGAATGTCAACTATGTTTCGCTGACACGCCATAAAGTATGCTATGCATAATCGAGTTTAAACAACAATTGAGCGTAATTAATGACAAATAAAACAACAGCAACAGCAACGACAGGGCACACAGTGCTGGCGACGCTGTCGAACCGACAACTAAGACACATGAATTTTGCATGGAATTAAGTCGCGTCAAAAGTTGATTGCAATTTACAAGTACCCGTAAGTTTTCCGATAATTTATTTGCCTTTTTCGCTGGATATACGATGCTTTGCTGTTTGAGTGTGGCTCAGTGCTAGTTAGCCAATGTTTATAGGAGCCTCATCCAAGCAAAGGTTGGCTAAATGACAACACAGCGGAGTTGTCAGCAAACAATAAATATTATTTTCGCTGCAATTAAAAATTTATGACTCTTTCGGTTCAGTGAAACTTTCATTGTAAAGTCAATATGCATTTGTTTGAATAACGGTGTGTATTTATTTTTGTATGCACGCTTGTTGGCAATTAAATTAACTTATATCTACTGTAAGTATACTTATGGCAAAGGAAGGAAGAGAAAAACTGCACTTCTACTGGCGCAATAATTTTAAAATGTTTACAGAAATTTTCACTCGGCAACTGAAATGAAAAATAAATAATAAAAAACCTACCTCCGCTACTCAACTCCACTGACTTGCTTTGGCCAAAGTAAAGCTGTGTAATGCAGTGTTAGTTTGGGATTAAAAGGACTAACTTTATTTTATAGCAACTGACCCGACAGACATGCTGCTGCCAATTTTTTTTTTTTGGCATATTGACATGAGTTATTTATTTGAAACTTTACAAATGAAATGGGAATTGTACGAATGTGATTTTAATAAATGTATGGAAGCTGTGTAAATGTAATTGCATTTTGTTCATTTTTTCATTTATATTAGCACGTCACCGTAGTGTATTTAGTTTTAGTCTCCGAGCCACTTATTAAATCTTTTTCTTCGCAAGATAATATCGATTTTTCGAGCGTGCATCAAAATCTAACAGTTGATTGGCACTCTAGAAAATGTAAAACTCTTCTGTCGGCGTATAGGTTCACTAATAAGAGTGTATCCAGAGGCAATTGATAAATAAATTCATAGAATGTAAATTTACAGAATTTCAAGTACTTTAAAAATCGGTAAAAATTTTTAAAATGTTTGGATACCATAGTTCCTGATCTCCAGCTGATAATGAACGAAATTTTTTTTTTTTTTGACAAAATGATGGCTTCCAAAAAAAGTCGTTGTTTTGTGAACAAATTTGCACTTTAGAATGGCTTAAAGAGTCAAAGTTATTGTCAAAAACGTATTGCTTCGACCAGTATATATTATATATATCTAAGAATATAGTGTGAAGGTTTCAAATCGGTCGGTTCATCCTTTTAGGAGAAATTTTGTTCGCCAACTCTGAAAACAGCGTTTCTAGAAAAACGTGTTTAATATTTGGGAAACCAATATTACGAAGTTAAAAAATGCTTACAAATATTTGCAAGATTAACTTAAAGTTTTCGTAGAATACTCTCAAATCTATGAAATTTCAGTCTACATAAAAAATATTCGTTTTTTATACATTATCAAAGTGTCAACCTTTACTATTACATTTTAAAGCATCTATAGTGGTATAGCGATCATTTGTAAGCTCAGTAATGAACCAGAAACTACTGTCGAGAATTTTGGTTTTCAATAATTCTAAAAAAGAGATCAAAGAAAATTTAATTAGGATATCTGGGTGGTCTAGCAGTATCATCTCTTTATACCGTCAACATTGTCAGTGACAGTAATTGGCAACATTTTGTAATTCAATTGAACAAATTCCAATCAGTCTCCGAAAGTACGATCAGATATGACTCTTGTAGCATCTGAGCAAAACTTTCCCTGTAGCTTTGAGTTGAATCGAGCGGCTTTGTCGGAATTGGTGAGCACTCATATCATGTAATAAATGAAATTCGACTAAAAGTGTTGCCAGACGTTGCCTCTTTTTAATGATATTTTCGACGGTTTGCACAGCCAATTAACAAAAGTGAACAATTATGTTCAATAGCCTTGCTTTTGCGTATTGTAGAGTGGCTTACGCTTATAATTGTACTCAATTGGGCTTTCCAAAATATGGTAATCTTTTTCAAAGTTAACTACGTTTATATAGTAAAACAATTTCCTAGTTATAAAATATTTGTATTCTACAAAATTTAATAAACTTTTAAAATTGCCATATTTTTAATCAATTCATCTTCTGTAATTTTGTTAGTTTGAATTCCTAATATTTTTTTCTGAGCTTTCTTTTTTTATAATTTTATGGCGAAGCAAGATTTTTTTATTTTCATTTTTTTATTTTTGGTTTAACAGGAACCATAAATAATGATTAATTATTGTTGCGATTTTAAATTAGAAAATCAAATGTTGATCCTTGTTTGACGATCTAAGCACCTTCATGATGTTTGGTTAATTTCGGATTTATATGATTTTCTTAACCCAAAATGATTAATTTTTTAATAAGCATAATATATTTGAGCAAAAAAATTAAAATTATAAATAATGTTTATTTGTTTTTTATTTTTAACTTAATCCATTTAGCAAATCTGAGTATATATATTGTAATGAAAATGATTTAAATCAAAAGTAATCCTTATTCTAAAAAATTTATTTAAAACGAAATCTAACTCAATAGAAGATAACCAAATCCATGGCCGAATTGTACTGTACTTAACGCAACGAAACTTAAGCAAATTCAGCGCATTCAGAGCATATGAAAACTGAAAATTCATGTAAATTAAAAAGCATAAAAATTATGTGGTGCGATAACTCGTTTACATTTAATTGCGCTGTCTCGCACAGTGTTAAATATCAGTACTTCACAAGCAACTAAAATACGCGCAAAATGAAACTTTACTTCGTGTAATTTTTGTTTTTGCCATACCAAAAGTCTAAAAGTTAGCATACAATTTAAAAACTAATATTAAATAAATTAAATTTAACTACTTTTCTGCGTTAGCCATTTAACTATGTAAATAAAAATAAATTGACTGAATTTTTGAATATTGCAGACAAATTTAAAATTTAGTTGAAAATCCAAAACATAAATTTATTTGTGTAAAATAGTTGTTGTCTTACTTACTTCCTCTAGCCAGAGGAATTAGTGAAGAATTATTTGTAAGTGAATTGTAGATATTTTTCTAATAGTTAAATTAAAAGTAGAAACCTTATTTACACACCTAACGGCTAAGAGAAAATTCTAAAAAATCTTAAATATAAAAAAAGCTAAGTCAAGTCTAAAGTAAAGAAAACTTTAATTGTGTGTTGCGCCTAAAAACATACAACACTAAATAGTATGATGTTGCGCTAAAAGTGTACAACATACAAAAGAGTACACTGTCGCTCTCATTAAAAGCTTACTAACCTAAAAATAAATCAAAATGAATGAGTGTTGCCACAGTTATCAAAAGAAATAATCAAAGCAGAAATTTTGTAAATATATTTTTTTTTTATAAATACTTATGTTAAGTTAGTTTACTAAAAACCTACTTTTAAGTGTTCTCTTTAGTAACTAACTGTAAACAAAATATTTGCTAATACTATAGTCTAGATAAATTAATTTTAAGCGGAAGTCTTCCACTATTATTACACGTTTGCTGTTTGTACTCAAAGTTATGAAATTAAGTTCACAATTTACATTAAAAATATCGTTAACATATTAATAACTATATCGTAAAACTACAAGTAGTAAAATTAGGGACTAAGTGATGGCAGGTGGAGAGGGCGCATTTTTGTTTAGCACGTACGGAATAGAGATTAAATTTTGTACAAAAACAACAATTATAGTTATACAATAAAATTTTAAAAAACCGTCTTTTTTTAAATTAATTTTATTTATTTTCAAATCTTTTGGATTTTTTTTTAACATATCGGTCTGCAAAACCGTGTATAAACATAAAAAATCATGTTATACTCTTAGTTTTAAAAAAATATTACTTTATTTAAAAATAATTTAATAATGAAAACAAGATTTTTTTAAAATTAGTTTTAATTTTTTTTTATTTGTTTTGGTTTTTCTTTATTTTAAATATCAGTCTGCAAAACTGTATATAAATATTACATTTATTAAACAACAATATATAATTTTATAACATAATTTAAAAAAACTTCATATTGTCAATAACAAAAAATATTATAATAAATTTTTTTTAATATTAAACTTTTACCATAAATGAACCTCTTTTGTGTTAAACGAAAAAAGCCTAACTCCTATCTAGCTGTCATTCAAATACGTTATCTTGTTATGTAAAAACTAATTAATACTGGAAATGATGCTGCAAATTTGAAAAAAAAATACCTAAAAAAATATAAACTATGCAACAAAAATATGTAAATAAACATTTTGGTATTATTTTAATGCTTAGAACTGTGAGACATAATATGGGTATTCATGAAAAGCAGTAATGACCGTTAAAAAAATTAAAGCAATATCTTTTAGAAATGCAACTTTCAAAATTTCAAAAATTTCCAAAAAAAACGCTTTGGAACACAGAGCGCGAGGTACTTACTAAGCGCACCAAAAAATATATTCTGCTTATAAACAAAAAGCTCTCCTTCTTTGTGAATACCCTTAACATCATTAATTTAAGAAATATTTATAAGTTGTAAATAACGCTGTAAAGTTTTGTAAATTTTGTGAAGTAATGGTTTCGAAAACTACTAATCTAAACTAAACATAACTCATGTAACCTTAAGTAGTAGTTAAAAGTATCTGAAAATTTTTAATAAGTAGGGAAAATGCAATAATAACACAAATAATGAAGCCTCTAGTTATACTTCGCGATGTGGACTTAACCTAACTTTGCGAAAAATTTAATTTTCATATACTTTTTGAAATAATTTATTTCTCAAAGTTGACATTGGCAGGAATTAATTTAAATTCTCTGCAATAACTTTAATGATATAACTTATTTGCTATAATATTTTGCAATATGTTTTGTATAGTATTACATTTTTCCATAATTTTTTCCCTAAAATGTTGCTATAATTTTGCCCTAATTATTTTTGATAAAATTGTTTCTGCTATAGTTTTTTGTCATAATTATTTTTTCTATAATTATTTTTGCCATAATAAGATACCGATTTAATTTATTTAAAAAGCGAAAAAGCCAATTCATTTAACATATAAAAAAAAAATAAAACCAAAATATTGAATAGCGAAGCAACAAAATCACGTTGTATCAAATATTTACTTCTTTTATTAACATACATATATTTATCCACTCCACGTGGTTTTCAAGTTAGGTCAAGAAAGCTCCTTTCAATAAAGTTATTTAAATTTAAACAAATTTTGTATACGATCTACAAATTTGTATCCATGAATCCCACAATAATTATTTTTTCAACCATGCTTGACAAAAGCTTTTTAAAAATTGCCTTATTTTGCTTAAATTAAATTAAATGAAAGCTCACAGTCAAGATTTTATTTATAAATCATATTAATAAAAGATCTGGGAAAATTGTGTAGTTCAAATTATCTAAGGCATAAGCTTCATTCGAAAAAGAAAGAAGAGCTATATTTAAGTTTAATAATTGTGGCTTTGTTCAAAAAGTCTATAAAGAAGCTTTTATAATAGTTTTTGTAATGTTCTAGAATATGCAACGTGAATTTATAACCTTTTGAAACAAACCTCATAAAAACCTAAATATGGTAAGAGCGAATTTCAGAACTTTCAAGTAAACTCAATGAAAGCTCCAGTGAAAGCTGTACCGAAAACATACTTTCACATTCTTAAACACTAATAATAACAAATTCAGTTAATATATTTTACGTCTTTCCGTTTGATTATATATATAATTACATATTTATAAATTTTACTAGCGTAACGTTTTTGAATTTATTTTCAAAATAAATGTGAAAAATATTTGCGCAATATTAATACAACGAATAATTAAAGGTGCTATAAGTTTTCTGGTCACATGAATATGTGCATTACGTGTTGCTATTTAATTTTGTATTTATATCTGTTTAAATTTCTTCGAATTTTTCAAATCTCCCAGCTGATCAGTTTAATAGGAGATAACAAATAAATCAAGCACATACAAAATGGTTTCCACTAACAAATAAAATTAATAATATTTGTAAGAGACAACTACAATACATAACAATATACACCGCAATATTTTGCCGTTTTTGAAAGGTGGTCAACACGATAAATCTGAGCCCCTTTATCGTCTTGTTTTCACTGGAATAAAACCGCCACATCACTTAAGCTCGCCCACAATGCAATAAACCAAATGGATTTCTCGGTTTTGTAGTTATTATTGTAATGCTATAGAAATAACGTAAGCAAAATGAAAACTAAACTACAAAACTGACAAATACGAAGTGACACACACAAAATACAGCACAGAGATAGTAAAATGTTATAGTGACGAAGCATGCTTAACAAAAGGTCAACAAAACCGTTAGATCTTAGAAGTGGTAAAATAGTTTTAAAATGTAAATCAAAGTACTTAGCAAAACAAAAACAAGTGAAATCAAAATTCTAAATGTTACACATTTTTTTAAGTAGTTAACACTGAGCGCAGATAAACAAAAACCCGTTATGTAACCGGAAGTGTAGCAAAATCCTTCCAAAAGTAGTAGGAAATAATAGAAAAGAATAGTAAAATAAACTCAAATAAATTATACGCAATTTCTACTAACGAAAAACAAAAGGTATTGTAATTAAGTATTTAGCGGCGATGTAGTTAATTTTTACTTAAATAAATTAATAGGTGTATATTTAAAATTTGTTCACTTTTTGCAATTCTCTCTACATAAGTACTTATAGTATATATATGAACAGATTATTCCATAACTTTAGCCAAATAATGGTGTAAACATGTATTTAAATACTTAGTAGTAGAGTATTTGGAGTATTTGTAGTGGAATTACGAATTATTCTACCACAACTACCTACTAGAACGCGCGAGAACGCCGTAAGCTTAGTTCAACAATCAATAGTTAAAGTAAAAAAAAAACTAAAATAGCATTAAATGTGAAAAAAATTAAATTAATTACTTGCGAGTGTAAAAGTAATTACTTTCGCATTTGCAAGTAATCGAAGAGTATAAGGAGTAGTTTTGAACCTGTACATTAAGCGTAAGCTAAAAAGAAGCCACCAAAGAATTGATTTTTAGATAAGTGAGTTTAAACCAAAACAAAAAACATATTAATGCTAATTGCATAATTAATGTAAAATAAAATATTGTAATTAAGTCACAAAGAAAGTACATAGCAAACACATCTCAATAAAATCATAGGAAGTAAAAATAATGGACAGTAAAGAAATATGTATAAAATAAATTCAAAAATAGACGGTTGACGTGCAGTTCAAAGAAAAGCGGATAATTTACATACAAAAAGCACATAAAAAGCTAAATGCAAAATAAAGCTTGAGCTTTAAGCTCAAGACAAGCAAACGTAGATAATTGATGTGGAATGTACCAATAATAAATATGGAAGCAAATAACGCCTAAATGCAATCAACAGAAACTCAGCTATTAACACCATTTTATAATGTAGCAAGTTAACTTCAGTAAAAAAGGTAAACAAAAACATCACACTCGTCAACATTTTGTACTTAGAAATGTGCACACACATTTAATCACATACCTACTAGCAAAGGCATCACAATCAAAATATAGTATGCATTACTTACATATGTACATACATACATATTTGCAATAAATAGACGAAATCACGCACGTACATATTGATTAGTACTATAATTATTTCATAAATAGTAATTACTTCATAAATTACAGTCAAGATTACTACAACAAAAAAAGTTAAAAAATATAAATAATTAACAAATAAGCACAAAAACACAAATAATACTGTAAATAACCCACAATTAGTTACTAAAACTCGTTAAGTTTCAAACATTAAAGAAGTTTTCTTAAAAAAACTACAAAAAAAAATCCAAAAAATTGCAACAACATTTTTTTAAATAATTCTAAAATTAGTTCTAATATGTACTTAAGTTACTGAATATAATATGTTCAACTGTTATGGACGACAGATATGTTATCTAATTATTATATATATAAATTAACTACAGTGCATACTTAAACTATGCGTACGTAAGAAATATTCATTAAAATATATGTACGAACTACAAAAAAAAATATCGGAAAAAAAATTAATAAATAAATTGTAAAAAGCACTACTTAAAGATTTACTTAAAGATTTTAAGTAAAAAAAAAGTATTCCAACTATTTGTGTATGTATGTGCGTGTTGAGGAAAAAATACTGTAAATTTATCGCAAAGGCAGAGCGAACTCGCATGCATACCTAGTGAAACTAAGAAAAAACAGGAAAAAAAAAACTAAGACAAAAATATTTTAAAATTTATTCTGACTAATAACTAAAACTCTAAGCATACATACATATAAAATATAAATATATACATATAAAAATAATAAAGTGAAATAAAAATCAATATCTATACATGTTACGACTTGGTGGTCTCAATTTTTGAAGAAAAAAAACAATTTGAAGAATAAAGCTCAAAAGCTTCGTTAATGGCATACAATATGGCAGAGGTAAGTTATATATTTTTGTAGAATTAACTGGTGTTTTTTTTTCATTTTAATTTTTTTTTTTCTTTCCCTTTCCTTAGTTAAGCCATGACTTGAAAAACGAACAAAAAATATCAAACATGCATTTAGTAGGGCAATGAGATCTTTAATTCCATGCGAAAAAAAAAAATAATAAAAAATATCATTAAATGGATGTTTTTGCTTCTACTGGAGAGCTGTCCTAATGCGACTTTCTGTTAGGCTTCAACTTTATTCACAAACTAAAGCTTAAATTCTCTGGAAATCCGTCTAAAAAGCGAATTTTTATCAACTTTTACTACTTACGTACTTTTTTTTTTAATTTTACTAATATTGCAAAATAAATTGTAGTAACTTTTCTAATTTTTTTTAGCTATAATAAAATATTCGAAATTTCTTTGATTTTAACAGTTAAATGAAGACTTAATAACACAAAAATTAATAATTAAAATATATATTATTTGAGAATCCAATCTTGTAGTCATTATATCTCGTTGGCCATTATATGGTACAGAAATGAAAGCGATAGCTATATTTTAATAATGCAAATTGTCAGGTCTGAAAGCTTAATGTGGTAAAACTTAGTAACTGTAGAAAAAGCGAGAGAGACTGACTGACGTAATTGATCAAAATGGCCATAGTATACTTAAAAGACCGACCGAAAAGACTTTTAATTCAAAAATCATAATATTCGCGGCAGGAATCATACAAGTATATAGATATACACAAATATATATATAGGTAGATAGAATCTTAATTAATAGTCACAAATTTTTAAGGCATTTTCCGGCAATACTAGCGCTAAGCTCGCTATCTGTGCGCTCAAAGATAATAAAGAAGTGTCTGTCCTCACTAGAAATATTGTCAAGCTACTTCAACATCAGGCTCTTTGAGTTCCCGGTCATAGCGGAATCACTAATAACCGTAAAATTGGTGAGCTAGCAAAAAACACATATCGGAATGTGAACGAATAGCATCTCTATTGTCATCTTGCTTTCTAGCACTGGACCAATGGACCTCGCTTGAGCTTAACAGGTGTTGGACAACGACCCGCTTATTTGCGACTAGAGTGGAACGCAAGAGATCTATTGAACCATTTCCCTGGGCAAAGTGCATCTGGCCGCAGGAGCTCTTACTAGACGTTTTCCAATAGACATTCATGAGGTAAAGCTTAAAACCTTGTCAGAGGCAAGTTGTCAAAGCTGTATGGAAGAAGGTGAGGTGGTAACATCCAGGCACGTTTTCCTCCATACTTCAGCCTTTACAAGACAGAGGTGGAAACAACTCGGCAGCCTTGGGTTCGGCGTACCAGGAGACATAGCCCAAACTGACATTAGCCGCATTAACAAAAATTGTATAGGCTAAACGCGCTTTGCCAATTTGTGAAGCATAGGACCTTCAATTATAAAGGAGTTTTAGGTACTACAATGGACCAGCGTTTTAAGCTGTGCAAGTAAGATAACCGTTTGGATTGACCTCCTCACGTAACCTAATAAGGCATTTTTTAGAACCGTTTTTACAGTGGCGGTGAAAACTACTTGTTTCTTCAATCGGTTGTTAAATAAGTAATAATGTTGTCTCCCTAATTCAATCCATAGTAACTAGTTAAAGCTATCGAGATAATGATACAAATAAAAAGAGCTTCAAAGATTCAAAAACGTTCTTACAAAAATTAATAAAATATACTATGTAATTGATCTGCAAAGATCCCCACTCAAATATTCAATATTTTTGAAGAACATATAGCATATGTATGGTATATATAAAATAAAATATACATATCTTAGGAGATTAAATTATTAGCGGAGCTCTTAGAACATCGCCTAGCCAGGCACTAAACGTCATTCTACATTTATTGCCAACAGACCTGTTCTGTAAGCAAGTGGCAGCAAAGTCTGCTCTCAGACTAAGGGAATCCTTCCAATTAGTCGCCTGTAACAAGGGGCATTCTAGAATACTTAGATCGTTCCCGTTTCTACCCAAAACCACGGATTTCTGTAATCCAATAGAATTGAAGCTAAATTCCGTCTACAATGTTGCCTTCCCCACCAGAGAGGAGTGGGAAAGGAACGAGGTGGACAGGAACCCAGGAATTATGATCTACACGGATGGATCCAAACTAGATAATCGAGTGGGAGGTGGTGTCTTTTGCGCAACTTTAGACACCAAAATAGCCTTCCGCATACCAAACCACTGCAGTGTTTTCCAGGCGGAGATCACAGCAATCAAAGAAAGCCATGTCGTATTGACAAAAAGTGTGCTCACAACAAGGAACATATATATTTATACGGATAGCCAAGCGGCCTTGAAATCACTCAAGTCTCCTATGGTCTCATCAAAGGTAGTGAAAGAATGTCTTGATCTATTAGAAGATCTAACATCCTACTTCACGATAAACCTGCAATGGGTTCCAGGGCATAGTGATATCCCTGGAAACTACGAAGCAGATGAACTAGCCAGAACAGGCACCGAGTTACAAATAACCCCTGAAAAAGGGGAAATTTTTATGCCCCTGGCAACTTGTAAGCACTTAATCAACGAACATGCTATAAATATATCAGAGTCTCGGTGGAGACAATCCATAACCTGCTCCACTAGCAGACTAACGTGGCAGGAAAAGAATCGCAACTATCGGTCGTGGATTCCTTGACGACGTATCAGAAGTTGCTAATATAAAATTATTTATACTGATGAGCTTCATCAGAAGCACAGGTTGGTTCAGAGAGGAGACGATAGAGTGAGGGAACAGTAGTCCCGGTGGTATCACAATGGGCCTCCCATAGGCCTAGGTGCGTCGTTAGACAGCCACTCTACCTACCCTAGGAGATATAATCTAAATAAATTTATTACATTTTGACAGTAACATATGAAATATAAACAGCAATAAATACAAATCATTCACTACTGGCAACTCTACCCGCATATATGCATGCGAATTTCAAGGTCAGATCAGTGGATAGTTATATACAACATTCACGTTTTGTCGGCAAGTAACGTCGCTTCAAACGACATCTGCGCATTAAAAGTGAAAGTGAAAGCAATAACAAGACAAACCGTTAACAAAAGTCATTCATTAAAAAAATGCAAAGAAATGAGTAAACATTCGAGACTAAAAAGTAGAAAGAAGAGAATGCGAATAGAAAAATATTTTACAAAATGATTAACAAATGGCCAGTGCCTGGCATTAGTGTTAGCTAAAGGATAGCAGTAGGATTCATTCATTCATTGATGACATACATATCTGTATGTATGTACAATATACACGGAAGTGTGTTCACGAGAAACAAAAGTACGAACAAATACAACAACTATGCATGTACCATATGATTGCGTTGCAATTTATTGATTTTTCAAAGCGAATGCTGGAAAAATAGTACGCTTCCTTAGGGTTGCCAAGTGAGTTTCGCATGTTTAGAAATTTTCTTCGCTAATTGAATATTTTCTGATAAAATATGCGCAAGTATATATTTTTTATAACTTTTGAATTATTTTTTATGTACAGTAAAACCTTTTATATAAAAATGATATAGAATATTCAACATTTTACTCGCTATAAGGTGGTGGGTGTGTTTTTATCTGAGTTTATTTATAATTCCTGCAGATTCAAGTACCATTATTGTTTGCAATCCAGCTGAAGCTGAAGGGTTGCTGTCATATGAGATCTGTTGTTATTGCTATTATTGTTATGGTTGAAAACATACCCCAAATAGTTGTGAGAAATGCTACTGAGTTGGCAGTCCTTGGCGAGATAGAAACTAGTATTCGATCTGGTTACATAGCCCGAAGTGTTGTAAGAACACGGCTATCGTATCATTTCGTTAAAAATATATAAACTAATTTTATACTTCTTGAATACTAAATCACACAAAGTTAAGTAGAATATTCGTATACTATTTTACTAATATTAAAATAATTATAGTTAAATTTCTACATTCCGAAAAGAACTTTAAGAGTGGTGAATCGAACAAGCTAATGGTATAAGTTAATAGAGAGAGAATAGAACGATGTTATACCAATATCTAATATTGACCTCAACTTAATTGCTTTGTTGTTGCTTTCACACGCAAATAGTCCTAGAAGAGAACAGTAGTCACACAGAGTGAAAAAAATTTATTTGAAGTTGGCTAGTGATCGATAGACTCGCGTGAGTTGCTAAATGAGGATTTGATTCAATTTTAGACCTTTTGGGAAGAAAGTAGGAGGATATTGTTGCAACTTATCTAAATTTTATACCTAAATTTTATAACACACGTTGACCGTCGTTCAAAAATTTAAAACAACAAAAATGTATTTGACAGGTTAGCGGCAACAAGTAGCTGTATTATATAGTAAATAATAATTATAATATATTATTAACTATATTTTTTTATATATTAAATTACAAAGGTTGCCTACTCTTATAAACATCGAAGTAAAAAAATGTGTGAGAAAAATTTATAGTACAAGTATAAACTAAGGAGGTTCAAGAAAACTTACAACTTACTGTCGATTATATCTTTTAAGAGGGTTGCCATCTGTTTATAAATTCCAGTTTATTAAGCGTTGAAATTGATTGTAGGTAATAAAATAAGCAATTTTAAAAAGTTGGCCCGGAAAAAACTTTTTGGAGGATTGCCACTAATTTTAAAAATAAATAATTTGATTATTATAACACTTATATCAAATAAAGGTTATATGAAAAAATCTAGATAAATGTAAATAAATATTATATTTCAATTTTGATCTCTTCAAATAGTAAAGAATGAGAAATAAAATAAGAAAAAACGTTAACTTCGGTTGCACCGAAGCTATAATATCCTTCACTTATGCAAAATATTCCTTACAAGAACTTGACTTTGATCGGTCAGTTTGTGTGACAGCTATAAGATAGCTCGAAACCGGGTTCTTCGAATTTGCTGCAATGATTACTCGGAGAAGAATTATCCGAACACTATGAAATAGTACATGTTCTGTATATAGTTCTGCATACAATGACCTACTAGTTTTTTTATCTGCATTTTGGCTCCGAAATTTGGGTAAAAGTCAACTTATTTTTAAAAATGCCGCCCTTTTTCTAGGGGGAAATTATATTTAAGTTTCATCCATGCTGAAGACCGAAATCACGTTGCAGATGACAATTAACTCGAAATATTAAAAGTTTTCTAAACAAAGTGTGTTTTTAACATACATACACCGTTATATTTATATATAGATATATATAAGGACTTACATTTTTAAGACAATTTATAGATTTTTTTTTTAAATTCCCAAATTGATTCCCAAAAATCGGTTTTTTTGTTTGCTTTCACATTAGCTGTGCCCCTTAATAATGAAATATACCTGTCTTAACCTTATTCACCTTCCTATTGAGCTTCTATAATATCACCCACCTCACTCACTTGGAATAAAAAATTATAGGATCACTTACATGAAGTCTATATACATATATATTCGATTTACAACACTATGTATAATATTAATACACGCACACACTTAACTAAATGTATTGCACAGCCGAATTCATTAAAACGGATGTTTTGCTTATTTGTATATTGCCTGTGTGTGTGTGGCTGTGTAGGCTAGAGTAATAGCGATGCATTAAATTTCGAAGCATACCTTTAGGCACAACATTTCAGCTACTTCTATATAGCGGCAGTTATTTCTCTCATGACATAACTTTGGCGTTTTTATGTCATGATATAAGTATTATGTATTATTTATAGCAATAATTATTTCTTGCAGTTGCTCATACGTTCTGTCAAACAATTTAGGATTTTCAGTTTAAACGTGTGGAAAATAAAACTCTAATATTAGAATATAATTATTGTAAATTTTTTTGCAAAATTTAAGAAAATTATTTACAAGACTTATAACTTAGTAACAGATACGTAATATTTTGGTGAAGAAAAACTTGCATTTTCAACGTTGAATTATTTAAACAAAGCTTATATGCAAACATAAGTATATACATACATACATACATGCAAATTTTCTCATAAAAAAGCAATCTGCGCTGAAGTGACGAACTGCATATTTGCACAACAATGTGTAAAATCACTCGCTTGCGGCAAGACCAAAAATAAAATCGATTTTTAGAATGATCATTCAATGATACAGTGCATTTAGGATTTCTATTTTAAACTTTTCATTACAAAACAAATATCAAGGAAATAAAAATGTATGTGACATTACTTTTTTACTGAGAAGAATCGTATTAGTTGCAGAGAAGATGTGAAACAAAAGTGAAAATTTTAACTTTCAGGGAAGCAAAGTTTTTTTATCTAAAAATAATTATAATGCTAGAAGAATGAAATTTCTTCATATCAATAAAATATTGGCATATAAAGTATATATACTTATAACCGTTACCAACACAAAGTTCACCTAATAACTTGCACTCTTTTCATTTCTTTTTGCTTTTTCCCGTGGCAACTACTAATTATAAAATATTTCGCATAAAGTTTGCCAAACTCAGTACTAACAAATATTATCTGTGCGCGTATTTCCGAGTCGAACCTCCAATATATACATAAATATATAGTGCTAACAGTAAATGTTTAGAAATAATGCGTCTCTTACGCCCCTCACAAAGTTTCGCTCAAATGCGCTGCTTCAAAGTTGTTCCGCTTCCTTGTTCCAGTTCGTCGTTTGCTTCTTTGTGGTACTCGTTCTTTTTAATCTTTCTTCAACTCCCCCAATTGCTTATACACCATGTTGTTGACGCACATAAGTTTGTACGAATTTGCAACCAGCAACATGCGGTTATATTTTCCTATGCAAAAGATGATTGTAGCAGCAGCGACGCAGAAAGGATTCTGTGGCCTTACTTGCAGAAAATGCAAATCAATTTGGAAAATTGAATTTAGTTTCCTAAATTTAAGCGAAAGTTTAGCTTAATTGCTCAGTTGGTATTATTTTGGAAAATTAAACAATTTTATTGAAAAGCTGTAACGATGATTATGAAGTAGGTGAAGAGCCTTTGGAAAATCTTTGGATAGAATCTTTAAAGCGAGCAGGTTTAGTTCCAATGATTTGGTTGTATTAAAGATCAAAATATCCAAAATCAATCTGAGGTTTGCAATTGTCTGCTAAAAGCTGGCCATGAGCTACGTTTTTCAATTATAGTGCCAAAAAACTAACACGGTATGAAAAACAAATCCACTCAACTACTATTATTAGCATTAGTTATTAATTGTTGAACTTGTCTCCTCGAACTTCTTCTTCCTTTTTTCGACAAAAACACATTGAGCTTTGTCTTCTTCTTTCCTTTAAATCTTAAAACTTATTAAATTAGTATGTGCCAATTAATCTATTAATGGGTTTTTACACGATATATAGGTATTCCCTATAATTTGATATACTGTATGTCGGTCTTGATATCACAGTGAACACTTAACTTCATTTAAGCCTTGCTATTAACGTAACAGTTTAAAAATCTAAAAGTATCCGGGCGTTTGTGAAGCTAGTGTTATATAAGTAAATTACCTTTATAGCATTAAATTTTTATCTGCAACATTAATCAGGCAGCTTCTTAAATATTATTCAGCGAATTGTACTCCATGCCGTCAAAGTTACTTAAAAAGAAGAAATTAATTTTCCAAAAAAATGTTTTTGCCTTAAAAACTTAACATTGAAATAAACTTCATAACTTACGTTTTTATACCTATCGGCTTAAGTCGCCTTTTTACCTTCATACCATTGATCATGATATCAAATTGGGTCAGGCCTGAGAAAAAAAATACACTTTCACGTCTTTTAATACTAATAATAATTAAGTATCGCCTTCAATATAGGCTTCTGAGTCAATATGTTACAAGCATGTCGATGCTTAATCCAAATTTTCACACAATTATTAAAGGCCTCGGCTAAGATGACCGTCAGCGCCTTCAACGAACGGTTTCGGTTAATTTTTGCAGCACTAGCTAGTCTTTTGGATAATTTCGACTTCATATTCATAAACCCAAGTCTGAACACCAGCAATGATGCTTTTGATGAATTTTTGTCTTGAGCTACGTTATGAAGCACCTATTTGCAATAGATTCAGAACGATTGATAGTATAGTACAAGTCACATTTCATATCCAAAACATTAGTCAAAATGTTTCGAGTTAATCCACTCTTTCTCTGATGTCAACGTGACGATTCTCAAGCACTGGTTCTTTAACGATGTTATCGTCATTAACAGAGGTGGTTGGACGACTTGCATGAGGCAAGTTTTCGATGACTTCACGATTTTCACTGAATGCTTTATGCCACTCAACTACTTGTCTTCATGATAAAGTAGACTCTTCAAAACAGTTCTGCAACATTTTCAGTTATTTTGAGCTATGATTCCATTTAAAATACAAAAAACCAAGCAAATTTGTTGTTCAATTACTTTTATACTCTTGCAACATTTTGCTACAGAGTATGATAGTTTTGTTCACCTAACGCTCGAGTTAGATATAGGGTTATATATATATAAATGATGAGGATGATGAGACGAGCTAAAGTCCAGTCCGTCTGTTTGTTAAGGAAGTCGATTTTATAAAGTGCCATAACTAAGCACTAAATTTCGATACAAAGCGGTTACTTGGTACAGGAGATCGCAGAAGCAAGGCACACCTTTGGACTATACAAATTTTTAACGTAGGCCTGACCCCGCCCCCTAAATGATTGAACGTACATATCTTCCAAACCGTCGAGACGAACCCAACCAAACTTGCTGAGAAGAAGTCTTTTTAGCATTTCTTCATACACTATGAAAATCAGATCATAACCTCATAACCACGCCGACTCACCATAAAATTGCAACAACTCACTGAACAAATGTGCCACAAGCATTAAATTTCACAACCAAGATGATAAGGAAGAGCTTTATAGAAAAAGACGTAAAAATTGGACTATGGGCGTGGCACTGACCACTTTTAGGCGAAATCATATATCTCTGGATCCACTTGACCTTGGGTAGAGGGGTTTTGGGTATATCAAGATACTTTCGTCCTGTCGACCTGACTTAGATCTAGTTTTAAATATCATAAATTCTAGATTTTATAATAACTTGAAAAAATTTAGTCTCTGTACTCAGCAGACTGCTACCTAATGGATTAATGAAAGTAATAATAATAGCAATAATGTGGAATTTCAGTGACTCTTTGCGGTACAAAAATTGATAGCTAAATAAAATAGTATTAACTGGTCATACTTGGGCATATAAAAAAAATATCAACAGCAGCTGAATGCGTCTTGAGGCTTTGAAGGAGGGTAAGAGTGAGAAAATGCCAAATAATTTGCCAAAATCGTGTCTAACCATTTAATTGTAAATGAAAAACTACTTTCGAATATCAAAATTAACATCACTTTGACTCCCCATACTTCGATAAACAAACTAAAAGAACCAATACCTACCCTTATATCTTTAGTTCTATTCCAGTAGCAAATTTTCGGTCACATAAAATTTCCCAAAATACCAGCAAAATCTCTCGTACACTGTTGTAACCGGCGCTTAATCACATCAGCTGCAATAACAACAACGGCAACAGTTGCATTACTTGCGGCATCAGTTGGAGCAAACTCCGTTGAAACTCATGTTAATAGCACTTGTAGCAACTGAATCTGTAGTTAAATGAAAAGAAAGTGCTGTTTGGCAAAACCGCGACAGCTATTGCCACTATTGCCGACAATCCGCAAAATTAAATGCTAACAACAAGAAAAAACACTGCGCAAACATTATGCCGAACACTTAGGCAACCCCAAAATTCGGCGGAGAGAAGGGCGGCACGCACAACATCAGCACTGTGAAGTTGCTTATACTCCCCTTCCGGCAAGCATCATGCCCCTGGCGTGCATCGCTTATAGGCGACCGCAATGTTGTAAAATGTTGCACAATATTTTTGCATTTAATGCAAAACTTTTGCTGTTCAAATTATTACCGTTAGCTGAGCAGCAACAGAACGCAAAATGTACTTATTATATGAATGAAGTTGCTTTTGCCATTAGTTACTGTAAATGTATGTGTGTGTCAGTGTAAGTGTGTATGTATGTGAGATAGTTAATCTGTTACTGCAGTTGTAGATTTTTTGCATGCCGCTGGCAGCGCTCAAATTGTAGTAATCGCTTCACGCACACACACACAGCAACTCACTCACAATCCCATACAAACTCTCCGACTCAGTGATACACACCTATACAGACACACACACACACATACACTTGGTGCAATTTAATTGAAATGATTTACCCTTTTTTTGCGGTAATTAAGTCGCAATTACGACGCCACTTTTTCAAATTATGCACAAAGCAAAAAACAATTCGGTTTAAGCACTGCAACAAAAGCGTCGAAAAGGTGAGCAGCTATTAACCCCACATTGGCAAGGTCTCCCACGGTGTTTTTGTATGTGTACATATGTCGGTGTGCGCTTAAATGGCGCATGCAGCATCCACCTGCTGCTGAGTGTTGTTGTTGTTGGCTATTTTGTTGCACCATTTAGCTGGCATTTACCGTACAAATGTCAAGGGGCAAATGTTGCTGCCTGCTGCCGTGCAACAGCGCATGCAGGAGCACCCTTTCACACAGTGCGCCAAAATGCAAATGCAATGCTTCGCTGCAGGTTACCCCTCTTTCGTTTATTCGTTGGAAAGTTGAATGTTTTATTGAGTGGTACTACAGGTTTCCCGTTTCAAAACTGCGCCTATGTTCAGATCATCTATGTGCGTTTGTATGTATGTGTGCTTGAATTCGAGTACACAGCTTGGCTGTGAGAGTGATTCGAAAAAGTAATAAATATATATATATATATTTCTTTTTTTTGAATAAGCATTAATTATTTACAAAGAAATTTTACAAGATTTTTTTTTTCGAAAAAAAGAAATTACTTTCGAAGCCGAAATTTGAAACATTGACTTCTAGAGAGTTTTCGTCGAGCCTCTATTTGTATTCATTGTTCTATATAAACATCTGAGCAAAATCGAATTTTCAATACACTTGTTACTGGGATGGATTTCAGTGCCTTCAGCGAATTTTTTTTTTCTGTTTCGGCTCATTTTTCGAGCGCCGTTCACTTAGTTGTTAGAGAGTTTCGACGTCACATTTATTAATCCACATCTCGTCACTATTAATAATACGTGTGTACGCTCCTCAGCTACATTGTCAAGCATCTCTTTTGCGACAACTACAAGACGACATTTTTGCGAAAGATTGAGGTCTTTTGACACGGGTCTAGCATTTACACGTTTTATACCCAAAACTTTAACCATAAGAGATGTTGAGGTCCTCTGCTATATCTCTGTTGACAACGCGACGATTTACTGGCACTGTTTCTTTGACTTCTTCGATGTTATCGTCATTAACAGAAGTCTATGCCTGACTCACATGAGGCAAATTTTCGATGACCTCATGATCTTCATTAAATGCTCTATTCTGCTCAAATACTTGTATTCGTAATAAAGAAGACTTCCCAAAAGACTTCTGAAACATTTTCAACGTTTCCGTAAGAAAACTATATCACTGGTGATTTTTCAAACATCTTTCTAAGCCATTTTGCGTTATTTTTGGAGTAATATATGGCATTTTCAGTTAATTTTCATTTCCGCTTAACTTGGGCATCATTAATCTCACTATTCTCTCCAATATCTTGCAATTAATTAAATTTTTTTACAAATTTTTTAAGATTTGCTTTAACATTTTATCAAAACCCGATCTTCGGGTCATCGAAATAAATAACATCTTTTTATATGCACCTAGCACCTAACACTTCTAGTTACCCTCCCTCTTCGTGCTCTGAACTTACTTTTAGATGACAACGAATACAAAAATGTAATTCCTAGCAGCAAACGGGGTCACAGTAACTGATAAAATAAGTGAAAAGAATTAAATATTCATACCATATTATTTTTTTATAAAACCAAAACGGTTTCACTATCTTCTTTTTCTAGACCCTTTTGTAACATATACATAGTTTTGTTGCATTTTTCGTATACAATTCATTGCATTATAAAAGAATGCAAATATTAATTTTATAAAAAAAAATATATTTGACGCTGCCTACATTGAGGCGCTTTACTAAGCACAGTTCAGCGAAGCCACACACCCAAAACGTTGATAATAAAATTAATAATTTTGATTGAAGTCAACAAGCTTAAACTTTGTATATTTCTTTCAGGATTTTTTATCGTATGTCACGACAAATTAATTTTTTTAAATTTTTGCAAAAATGGAAAACTCTATTAAAGTAGTAAAAGCAAATTACTCTGTCACTCTCAGAGTTTTTCTTCTGAAACCGAATTATTACAGTGAGTCAGTACCCAAATTTACAACAACAACGGTTATGATTTATGCTTTAACCACAATACCTGTTATAAAAGATTACTTCGATATACTCATTATAGAGACAGAACAACGCAACAAGCATTATGCAGATTTAACTAGCCTATAGAGAAAAGCCTTTTAGTGTCAGTCTATGATATCAGGGAAATACAAATTAAAGCATTATATATTAATTTTTTATGTATAAAAAAATACTATCTGTAACACTTGTATATTATTGAATAATAACTTTATGCTTGTGCACATGCCGTTATGTTAGTTCCAGTTATTTTTATTAATTTAGTTAGAATCTCATTAGTAACGCTATCGTCACCTATTTCGCCTGGTTTTTTTTTTTCAAATGAATAAAGAAATGTTTTCAGCAAGTACTTTTATGAAAGCCTTTAAAAACGTTTAAAACTAAAGCACCTGTAACGTTTTTTTATAGACATCAAATTCAAACGAAAGCCGCAATTGTTTTATTACTTACCCTTAGTAATATTTTCGAGAGACTCACAGGTGCATGAAAAATTGAGTTAATAGACGACTTCAAATATACTTTATAACTTTAGAAATATTATATAATCTCATTTAAAAATCTGGGACCACCTTTTACAGGTTTTTTTTAAGGTACCTCAGTGAGCTCTTCAAATATAGTAATTTTTTTTTGCTGTAAAAAAACAATTTTTTAAAACAATTCAGTGAAACTAGAAACATTTGGTGGAGCTACTTTCATTATTGAGTTTATACTATAAGCATATACCTTTACGAGTACAAATGTACCTGACAGAAATTTATTTTCAAAACAACTAAAGTAAGCTCATATTATTCAGGAGAGTAAATCTGGGAACACACGTACCCTCCTAATACGAAATAACAGAATTGAACATTAAGCGAGATTATCACCTAGCTAAAGAAAGTAGCTAAAAGTTGAGATGCAAACATGCACGAACTTTCTGCTCCATTGTCCAGCTTTTGCAAGACTGAGATTGAACATCTCGACGAAATAGTCTGAATCGATATTAGGATTTTTGAGAGTATTTAGTACCTATACTTAGGAGCGTTTAGGGATCACAATTCACCGCCACTTTCAGCTGTTCAAGTGGGGTTCGTTTCTGGATCGACCGTTTTACCTAACCTATCTGCGTACACGTCTTTTGGGCACGTTAAAACGTAAGAAGACAACCGATGTAATCGGGACAAAGGTTGCCTCTCTTTCGGCTTTCCAGCAATTCAACTATGATCAGGCATCCAGTACATTTGATACAGTGTTTCTTCAATATCTTTTACCCGCTTGAGAAAATACATTTTCTGCAAAATAGGCCTCCGTGTCGGCGATAACCCCCACATTCCGACTAAAATTTCTTATCGGTGAGTGACTTTTAACACCAGTTCTCTTAGATTCTTGGTAAGATAATGAAACGAAATAAAGAGAAATCATAAGACAAAGAGAAGTAAGTTTTTACCAAAAATAAAATAAAAATTCTGAAAATAGTCTTAAATATACATTAAAAATTAAATTTTCCAAGCGTTTATTGCTAAAACCGTAGACTGTTGTACGGGGAAAATGTATACACTATGCATACATATAGTTATAATAATCACGACTCCAACGAGTACATGATACTCTAATAAATTAAGAAAAATACACTAATAAATTGCTCATGCATTTCCTACTGACCCTAACGCCGCCTCAGTCATACAAATTGATTTCAGCACAGTCGTGTCGTCAGCAGTGACATCGCGCTACGCCAAGAAAGTGGTCAAGTGCAAGAACGAACGACGAAAAAAAGCATGAAAACCAACAAGTGAAATAAAACAAAAGACAAAAAGCACACGACCGACTAAATGGGTGCCGATTAAGCTTGAAGATCCGCGCATTCGACGAGCGCCACAAATGATCATCAGCAAAGCAGGAGAGTGACCGAACGAGAGAGAAACAAACAACAACAAGAAAAGAATAACAGAATTATTATGATGCAAATGTGTATATGAGTACAACAACAACTACGGCAACATAAGCAGACTAAGCAGGGCTATCGAGTACAACAACAACATCTTACTAATGACTAGCAAGACAGCATACTTTTACTGCCCAAATACGCTGACGAACCTTTTCGCTTTGCGGACATCCATAATGATCGTCACAGCCGAGCGGAGGAACGCAAAGGTAAACCGGCAACGCCGCAATACAACAACAACATGCACAAATTTGTGTATGTGTATGTATATAAATGCAATAACAACAAGCAGCTTGTAGACAAGCAATCGAATGCCAATGAAAACAATGAGCTCTCCGCTTTGGTCAGATCTCAGCTGAAACGATCGACGAGGTAGTCGAATCCGAACCTTCGACGCTACCACAAGTTGACTGCGCTGTGCTTTTGGTGCTGCTGGCTATTGCATTGTTGTTGTTCTTCGATTTTTTTCTCACAAAGTACAGGCCAAATCTCGATAGTACGCTTGAAACGCGGTGTACGCTACACGCTTCGGTCAGATTGCAAATTGAAACAACAGTGGGCGGTTAACTAGTGTGAAGCGCTGCGCGACGTAACTCCAACGCAACCAAATAAACGGAAAATTTTTCAAAAATAAAAAAAATAATTGATGTTTATAATTGAATTGTGTGTCGCAGAGATTACTTTGGAAGAGTGAATTTAATCGAAATGCTGAGCGTATAACTCAAGCATATGAATTAGATGCGAAGTCAGAAATGAAAAAAATAATACAAAACCAACTAAGTGCTGATTAAAAAGAGATAGCTGTGAATTTGACAACCATATATTGTTATACGTATGTATGTGTAATCGTTTAAAGTTGGAAAAAAATAATTGAAAATATAAAGGAGCAAAAAAGACAGCAAAGGTAAACACTTATATTTTCAAATACATACTTATATCACATAAACCAAGTGAAATTATAAAAATAATATACTTATATAATTAGTAGAAAGAAAAATATTAATTTTATTTTTATTCCAATCTGGCAAGGTATAAAACACTTCACATCGCAATTTTTAATTTTGTTTTTTTTTAATATGCCAATGCTAAGCTTATGCAGATTCATTTAGTTTTCTACTGTTTTAAGTTTTTTTAATTTTCTCCAACTTTTCTTTTGCCTCTAAAAATCAATTTAAGTCGAAATAAAATGCAAATCAAATTCAATTAATTAACTGTAGGTAAATATAAAAAAAATGGGAAATGCTCGCATGTTAAAAATTAATTTCTATCAAGCGCGTGAAAACGCATTTATAAAAAGTATATACATGAAAAGAATTAAGAATAATTTTTATTAGCAAATATTATATTGTTTTTGGGCAAAATCAAGTTTAAAAATGATTTTTTTTTCGTAGTTATTACTTCAGAAATTTTGAAGTGATTTTTTATAACTTTTAAGGTAGTTAATTATTTTTTTTGATTAGATATATAGTGAAATTTTATGGAAGATGTATTTCACTATTTATAAAATAAAATATTATGTCCCTTGTGTGTTTTCAATTCTTCATACCTCATCATTTTTTCGAAGGAAGTTTTCCGAAATATGTTTAACTCTTATGGTATTACTGTAAATGCTCGGTAAAATGTTGACAAGATCTAACAAATTACAAAAAAAAACGACAATACACTTCAGAAATACAAAAGATTCCTGACAAGAACTTTCATCGTTCAGTTTGTATGGCAGCTATTTGCTACCGTGATCCGATATGAACCATTATATTGGAGATTGCATCATTACCTTAGGCAATAATTCATGTCTTGAAGATACCTCGTTAAATGAAAAAACTTTCTATACAAGCATTATATTCCGATCGTTCAGTTTGTATGGCAGCTATATGATATAGTGATTCGATATCGGCAGTTCCGACAAATGAGCGCATTTCAATAGGCAAGTAATTGTTCATGGCTCGTTTGTAATTTCATCTTGTAGAAGCTGCACTTTATAAGTCGTATTTTTATTAGAGAAGTCAAGTCCAATACCCTATATATTGTTATGGCATATGGTATATTATTCAACCAGAAAGTGATAATCACCAGTTGTGTCTACGAATGAGTGTTTGAAACTTTTAAGAAAACACACGGCTACTTAATTTATTTTAAGCGCTCAATAAAGAGATTACAACTTTTTGAAAAAAAACAAAAATAACAGCTTATCAAAATATAATAGACCGCATTAGAATTAAGACCTCTGTGGATCTTTTCAGAGTTCTTTAATATTGAAATATGGAATTACGCTTTATCGTCGTGCTTAACAGGCACTTGACGCACAACAGATCGGCATAAAAACCGCACATGATCACGTGTCGAATTGTAACCCGTTAACCCGCTGATTGGTGATAACAATGTACAGTATTCAGCTTGTTTATTGTCACATTTCAAACTTATATTGTTCGTAAGTCAATTTATTCTGTTTTATAATTTGTTTTAGTTGTTATCACAATTGCCCGATCATTTGTCGCTGATCACAGCACTTTTGGCGCACTCTCAGCGGTTTTTGATGTGGCTTCAACACGCGACTGACTCACATGTTAGATTAGTGACAACTCAGAAATGGAATGGGAATTTGGAATGCAATTAATTCACACTTCAAAAACTTTTGCCCATATATGTAAATATATATTTTTTCGGTATATATCTAATGTAAAAGCCAACCAAGCACTTTTCTTTTAAAACAAACAATTTGGTTTCTGCCTAGAATTAACTGTTTATAGATGTTTTTAAGCAATTAAGACCATATATATCAGTTGAGCTGTCAGCACACTACACTATTATACCTCGTAAAGCCTTATAAACTGGTAGTCTCAATAGGCTCAGTTTTAGCTTTAGGTAGAATCAGATATTAAGCCCACGATTCCTCAAGTTTTCTTTAAGTACTAATCTATATAAGAACAAACTTAAAAATATCAACAACTCAAGCCGGTAATTGAAGATTAACCCTCCATACGATTAATAACTAATCGCAGACCTAATGAAACCATATTGACAAAAATCAAACATTTCGCACTAACCTGGTTTAAAAGTATTCATACCAAAGGAGCTTTGCTTGACCTTAACAAACACATTGTCAATCACACTATTATATTCATACAACTTGAACATATTTCATTCGCACTTTGAAGAGAGGTTATAAATTTGTCACTTCGGTCGAAGCTTAGTTCGTCTCTAATTAGCACATTTTTTTAAATACAAAGAAATTTGTATAGGTATATAACAGAATTATTTTTAGTTGACCCAACACCTTCAATACAGTTGCCTTAACAATGTCTGTAGAGTGTTTTGTAAAACCAAATTCAGCACCTTTTCCATTTCTAGCGATAACATAAAGTCAATCACTTGCTTAACGGTTTCTTCGCACTGAATATTTTTCATTTATAAATATGTATGCCTTGTCTATATACACCCTCAATGAAGCATGAAATTAGTTTAAAACTTCTTGACTTTAAATTAACTGGTCCGAAAAAGACCAAACGTGTAGCATTCATAATTGGACTATTTATTGAGTTATTATAATTGATGTCAACGACGGACAAGTAATACAGTTAAGTACACTGCCGGTTATGTTTAGATATATCTACTTTTTTCTGATTTCATTACACTATAGTGTCATATTTTTTTTTATTTTTTAAGTTGTTAGTTTTATTACCGAACTAGCATTTTTTTGGCTGTTTTTTTTTTACTAGGTTGAGTCAAGAAACATATCAGTTCGGAACTAGAACATTCTAACTAAAATCCTACAAGTCAAAAAACAACCAAACTTCTACTCATTTTGGGGAGAATTGACACCCAAAGGGATCATAGTTATGTGAGTATCAATTTAAAAAAAAATATATATTCTAAAGACCTAAACTAAGCATCACATTCGCAAAATATCTCCTACTTCTGAACATTACAATCGGCTGACTAGTTTGGCTTGCGACTCAGACTAGTTGTAAAGCGGTTAATAACTAGTTCATTTTACTACAGGTTATATACGTACATATTTCTGTAGGTATGTTTGTATATTAGTGGAAAAAAGACAAGAGGTGCGCTCTATGTTTTAATTAGTCAAGTGAAAAATAAAAGAGCGATTTGACTGCAAAATTGCAAATAACTGTGCCGTGGCATGACTATATAGCCGAGAAAAAGGTGGTAGTCAAAGCTTTGCGTTTTATTTACAAGCATTTAGTGCAGCCTAATATCGGTTTGAGCGGGGTCTTGTGTATAATGACGACAGAAACTTTTAAATTTTCCATCAGCATCAAGCTAAAAATTAGGAGCGAATATTAAAAAAAATTTATAAAAAATAATACAAATTTTATTCAAGATGGTAATCCAATTGCTATTCTTAACAGTATTATTTTTATGTTTCAAATTATTACTTTTTTTTCAAATATGAAATGTGAAATATTTTTTTAACCCTAACTACAGTTTGACAAATTTGAAAAAATGTGTAACCAACTCAAAACAAAAAGTACAAAAAATGGTGTAACTACACAAAAAAGTAATTACTTGCTTATGCAACAAAGGTATTTATCAAACTCGTAGCGTTCACACTTCAGCTGTGACTGCAAATGCATGTCGGAAAGTGGTAAAGTGGCGATATGCGCCACGATTAAAGTTAATTGAAAGATCACACGCTGCAATAATAAATAGAAAATTAATTTAGCAACGCGTCGACAAATACAAAATGTTAGCACAATAATCATAATCGAATTATTGTAATTTCTGCAATTAAAATTTTTTTTAACAAAAATATTAGAGCATTGAAAAATAAATATACATTTGATGATACCAAACGAAAGTATATAATTTTGTGGAATTTCATAACGTTTGTATTGCAAATGCGAATGTATTGCAAAGTTGCTGAAACAAAAATAATTGATTTCCAACCACTGAACAACAATATGATATTATCTCAGTCACATGACATGCTCGTTATGTGTTAAAATAGTTTCTACAGCGAAAACATTTAGCAATTAAAAACAACTAATAAATAGAGGAGGTAAATGTTAGCATTTGCACTGAATGTTAAGCAATTGTAAAAAAAAAATTCATATGACAATGTTTTGGTAAAATTTGCACACCTTTTAGTCAAAAGTTAAATGTAGTCGTAGCAAAGCTTTTAAAAATACTTTATGTATGGAAAATGTTTCTAATCAAACATCTAAAATATACAAAGTTCCACTTAGAACTACTAGCAGACAAATAGGAATGTATTGCATCATCACAACAATTTCTGGCTATTTTTAAATTTAAATGTAGACACATATGTATTTTCTAAAACACTACGACACCACTAGCATTTCAACAAATGAATAACAACGTAATTTCCGCTAAATGAGCGCGTTCACCCACTCCCAAGATCCAACGACCTAACCAAAAAAAAAAACATATAATTATAATCCTCACTGACCGCCTTGGCCCTGGCGATTATTGTATTCTTGCCAACGAAACGAACTAACATGCAGACTATTTCAAAGTGGTAAATGTAATATGTGTTTTTTTTTCTACACGCCCAGTAAGCGAATTAGTAAGAAAAGTGCTCGTCAGACTGATCGTTAAAATATAATATATGGTACCTTATAGGCTTTTTGACGTTTCGTTCTGGGTGTTACAAACTTGTTTAGGGTATACAAATATATTTTAAAATTCTTAGTAATTTTATATAATAAGAAGAAACCCTTATTTCAACTAAAAATAAAAATAAAAAAAACCTACAATTTTCAATCAAAATGTCTCATATCAAAATTTCAGATTTAAACGATAAAAAAGTCAGTAGGCTTTATGTTTCTTGAAATCTCTACGTACCGATGGTATAAAAATTATATACTATGGTAAATTGGCCAAAAATAAAAGGTTTCGATTTTAAATCAAGGTTTCCTTCTTAATATTTTAAATTTAAAGAAATACAGTACTTCTGGGGCATAAGAAGGTAAATTTGACGCCAAACCACGTGCTAGAAAAAAAATTTTGGTACAAGATAAAAATAAAAATTCCAGACAATTGGTTATTTGAATTTTTCACATTAATTTTGAGGTTATGTGAAAAAAAAATCTTTTTATTACCTACAATATTGCCACATAACCTTTTTCGATAGAACTCGAAGTTTTGGCGGAGATAAACCGTTTCTAACCTCTAAAAGGTCAACCAATATAGGTTTTATCCTACTATAATTTTTTTTGTTTTCAAAAATTATTTACCCTGCTCTAAAATTTTTTAAATTAAAAAGAACTTGTTCGTAAAAATTATTTATATATTAATGCATATACATATGCACATATTTTATTTTTATAAAATCTTTTTATGTTTTTTATTTTATTAATTCTTTATTATATTTAATTAAGTTATTATTTTTTATGAGAAACTAATTTTTTATTGTGAATAAATAATTCTTTATCAAAAACTGAAATGAAAATAATAATATATATTAAAATAGTTTATATATATTTAGTAAATAAAGTTTAAAGCAATTTTCAACATTTTTCTATTTTCTATGAAATTTTTAATCGTAAAGTAAATATGTACTAAGAAATACTCACCCCACTGCTCACTGGGTACACTCGATGGTATAAATATATACTTTGTGTCTATGTTGCCTGGCTGTCTGCCAGCAGATCTTTGTCTCGTGCGCCCAAGTCGCAATAAAAAAATAATAAGTAGCAGAAAAAACAAAACAATATTGAAGAAATTTCTGCTATAAAATAAACAAAAGTCGAAGTATTAATTTAAACAATGGCATGCACTTCACTTAATTGCCCAACAAGCGCTTCAACAGCTGATCACAGTTGCGGCATACTCAATATATTATATAATACTATACACTCACATAGCTAACATACATACATACGTACAAAGTTCATGTGCAGCAACAAAATATGTATGAATATATTTTAGTAAACAAAACTCGAAATGTCGCTGAAAGTGTTAATTGCTGCACACTCCTTCCTTATTCTTTGTTGACTTTGCTTTTGAATTTTCCGTTGCCTTTATTTCTTATTTACGTTTTTGTTTTTTTAATTTTATTTTATCTTTGCATTTGTTTTGCTATTTCTTCTAGCTATTTTTGCTTTCACTCTTTGCACAGTATTTTAATGGCGCCATGCAATGCACTTTGTCGCCAATTAATAATGGTCGAATATGTTGTGCATTTCATTGCTTCCGACAAAGCGCTATCGGTCCCAGACTCGTGCAAATGAAACAACGTGTTACATAAATTAGTAGAAAAGAAAAAGATGCAAACAAAGGTTCCTTTATTCAGTCAATTTGACATATGTACATGCAGTTAGGTTTTACATAGTATACATACATATATACAAACATGAATATTCTTTCGCTTGAAACTCTGTAAAATAGATTCTAAGACACCTCTAAGAAAGGTTTAATTTTTTCTTTCTGATAACAAAAAGAAATAGAAAACTATAAGGCGGAGGATCTTCCCGTTACAACTAAGAGCTCATACTTGGAGAAACTTTCTTAGAGGTGGCTATCATCCAATTTTTCAGAGTACCAAACGGTTTTCGGACCCACCCTATTACTTATACATACATATCTATCATATATATATGTAACAAAACAGTTTGATCAGTACATATCTGGTGCTATGAACCTTTATTATCTTTATCTACTTATAAGCGCATTTTATATGCCTTATATTTCATGTGGATCTTTGTTTGCCTAGGAAGATCCAGTTTCTTATATTGTTGGGAGGCACTATTATTAGACTGTGCAATATTTTATCGGTTTTTGTTGGAAGTGTTAAAAAATATGCAATAAACGCTAAATTTGAAATACGTTCAAAAAGTAAGTAGAATTTTTTGTTAACACTTCCAAATCTTAACATTTTTCTTCTAATCTGAAAATCTTTTGTAATAGGAACGCAATTCAAAATTAAGTTCTTGCATTGATGCAGCTTCAATATTTTCAATGTTACCAAATCTTCGTTCTTTTAGGGGTCTCAACTGATTTGACGAGTTTGACTTTTATGGGCATAAACTTGACTACTTTAATGTTAGCTCGGGGCCTAGCGTTGGCATCTTCCTCAGATCCCGCTTGGAAAAACCATAAATTTACGACGTATTTCTCAATACTACCCTTTATAAATTCCAATAGAGTAAAAAGTAAAATTCCAATTGCTTTACCGGTGAAGTACGACTAATTTTAAAATTTAAAGTATATCGATAATTTTATACAAAACTATATATTTTAAAAATAAATCAAAAATTAGAGACTTTTTTATGCGCAAAGTGGTAGAGGTCACAGAAATGCTATTAATTTATTAAGAGATCCGAGAAATATAGATATATATATGTATAAACAATAATATATGTTATCAATTTTTTTTACGAATATTTTACGCATTTATTTATACTGCTTTTTTAATTCATAATATATATATTTAATAAAATTATAAAAAATAACGCATTTTGATTGATATTATTTTTAGTTTTTATAATTTTTTTATTATTAACGTATAAACTCTTATCTATTGGTTTAGCCTTTATATATATTTTTTATAGGTTAGGTCTTATATTTATATTCAAAATAAAAAAGTTCGCTGAGGGTATTAGCTTCAATGATTTCAACAATCGTATGCGTCGTAACTCAATTCTGATTTAATTTCAAAAATTGGTTATAAAAAGATTTTGTTTAAATGAAATGGTGTGACCATTTTGAATTAAATAAAGGGCGACATGAAGAAATCACGTGATTTCCTCAGGTTTTAAAATATTGATTTAAAAGTTTGCCTTTGCTCTCCAACAATTTGTCGCCGATATTAAACCACTATAACACATAGCTAACAAAGAAACTGACCGATCAAAACCAAGATAAAAATCTTCATAAAATATCGATTTTTCTTACTGAATAATCTTAATTGAACTTCCAGGTTATTTATATCAAACAATCTGGCTAGAAGGAACTAGATTTCCGTTAGATGCAAACCGTTTTCAGATTTAGTTATGCATATACTTGCAACAAAATGTAATTGTGAAGGGTATTATAGCTTCGGAACAGCTTTTTTCTTGTTTTTTTTTAATTCCAGTAAAATTATTTTTTTCGGAGTAGGTTTTATGTAAATCAAAAAATTAATAGGTTCTATTACTGAAACAATAAGATATTGAGTTCCAGTAGCAAATAAACTGTTTCTTCTTTGTGACATAAAAATGAAAAATTATACAAAACTGTTTGTGATTTGTAAACATTTGTTACAAAAATATTATAATATATAATTTTGTCTTTCCTCTGATTCACATAGCCTGCTTAAAAGAATGTAAGCACCTTTTTTAGCAAACATTTTTATAGTATTCAAATGCGTTAAAAATGGGAAAGCGAAAACTTAGTATGCACATGTATTTTCAAATCCAACTAAAAAATAATGACGTCTTTACTTCATTCAATCACAAGCATAAAAAATATTTATTTATAAATAAAAAGCATGCGTATAGAAAATTGACCTCATACGTCACCTTCAAGACTATTATTTACTTGTGTCAATAAACCGAAATTTTTTTATTTTTTTAGTTTTTGACACCTTTTATCTGACTTTGTTTAAATATTCAATTCTCACAATTTCATTCACTTTCTTTATTAAAACTTGTCGTCAGTCGCCTGCGACATATTTTCAATGTATTTCGTTGATCTCAGAACAAAGGCAACTTTTTGCATCAATTTGCACGATTTCTTTAAAACTTGAGCCGGGATATACTATACTATAAATACTTTAAAATTCGTAGTACTTAAATAAATAAAAAGAGCAAATCACTGTTCTTATTCTAAAGAAACGCATAAAACAAGTGTTTGAAAGTCTTGAATGTGTTGTTTCAGAAAATCAAAAATTAGAAATTAAATTAAATAATTAACTAAACACAATTTTTTTCAAATCGAATTGCAGAAATTAACTGTGAATTTTTTACCAAACAAAAAAAACAAGAATTATCAGCATTTAAAAAAAATTTCCATTATCATCCTTTACTGCTTTTTATCAATATTTACAGCTCCGCCATCTTATTAGGGGTAGGTAATATAGTGGTAAGTAAGTGTATACTATACTCTTGTAGCACAGCTTAAATTTTTCAATTACTATTAATATTATTACGTTAACTTTAACACTTAGACAAAACCATTTAATTGCTGCAATTAAAAATTCAGTTTCGTAGTTTAAATATAATTGAGTTTCATTATGCCGTGAATTATTTGTCGTTTGTTTAACTAAATCGGCAATAATAATTATTTTGTCAGTATTAAAAATATACCTATTATCAGTAACAGTTTACTTTATATGCATAAATTTGTATAACCTAGCAGGGGTATATTAGGTGTAGTAAAAAGATATCCATTATTTTTGCATCAAATTGAAGGCTTTAATTACCATAGTTAAAATGATCCGATTTAGGTCAAATATGCGCCGTTTTGTTCGATAAATTGTTGCCATTATATGGGTAATTTCATTATGACTCTCTTAGAAGCATTCGTTAATATTGGAAAAAAATTGAGACAGTCGAATTTCACAAACCTCTCTTAAAGCGAATTCTTCACAAGCAAAATTGTTCGCCATGGACGGGAACAGATAGTAATCACTTGGAGCCAGGTTCGGACTATAAGGTGGATGCACAAGAACCTCCCAACCAAGCTCCTGGAGCTTCTGGCGAGTCACTATCGATGTGTGTGACCTGCGGTGTATAGATGGGACACAATTCCACTCCTATTGGCCAAAGCTGGCCGCTTCTGGGCGATTGCTTCCTTCAGACGGTCCAATTGTTGACAGAACACTTCCGAGTTAAGAGCTTTGCCGTATGTAAGCAGCTCATAGTAGATAATTCCCTGCCGATCCCACCAAATACAAAGCAAAGCCTTCCTGGCTTGGCCACCGTTTCCGCCGGCTCACCGCGTTTCGACCACGACCGTTTTCAATTGACGTTGTCGTGAGTGATCCACTTTTCATCAACTGCTTTAGAAATGGATCGATTTTGTTACGATTCAGCAGCGATTCGCAGATGAAAATTCGGTGCATGAGGTTTTCTGCGTTAACTCGTGTAGCACTCATACATCGAACTTCTTTTCGAACAACTCGACATTATCTATGATTTTACCGACATTTTTGCCGGAAATCGAGATAAACTGTTTAAGCCCTTAAATATTCCTCCACTCCGCGCCTTACTCTTTCCGATCTTAGATCGCCCGGAAATTATTTTTCTTTATATTTTTGTTACTCTATCTTTTTTCTTTAACAGTTTACGATTTTCACAGGCTTCGACCCTGGTCTATGTAGACTGCTTCATTCCATATTAACTAACCTTAATTCGACTTGAAAGTTACTTTTATCAAAGAACGGGGCAAGAAAGAACTAAAAAATTATTTTACGTTTTAAGGCAATATAAAGAGACGTATATGAATATATTCATTAAAATTTGAATCAATTTACTGTTACAAAAGTTTCCCTCAAAAGGTCAAAAGTGTCTCAAAACTTATAATAAACTTATAAAGAGTCTGCAGAAGCTTTAAATGCATAGTTCACTCTAATATAAAAAGAGCTAGACATGCTATATATTATTAGCAGTATTCAAGTACTATTCTTTCATATCCCTCACATTGCTGCACATTTTCCATATTGAATTCAGCTGCACATCAACACGCCCTGATAACAGAATTTTGAATCATTGGCATTAATAGATATACATAAGTATACACAAGTATTATGAATGCAAATAAATTAAGTGAAATCATCATAATTCATTTCGAGCTCATAAGCGATTAAATATGCAGCAAACAGAATACCAGTCTTCAATTGAAATTAAATTTTAAATCCACTAACCTTCAACGCCTCTTCGAGACACCGCAACTTTCTGTTTTATAATTTTTCCGGCGTCCAAACTGCAAATATAGCCCGCTAATTAATTAGAATTATAAATATATAAAAACAAATATATGTAAATGTATACTACATAATTTTCTTATAATCGAACATACCACCTTAGTATTTACAAGGTTCTTCAACAACTCTATAATTACAAGAGAATGAAAAAAATTTTGCTTTATTTATATGCAGTCATTAAGTTTTGCTTTGCTAAGCCGAAAACGATGATGAATGCGCAAATTGCATGCGAGCTTCTTTCCACACTTGCAGCGGTACGAGCATTTGCATGCACATTAGGAAGGGTCGGCGAATATATATTTGCAATTGCCATTAATGATGTTTATCATGAGTTTGAGAAAATATTAGCTGAAAACAAAAAAAAAACCGTTAAGTACTTATGACTTACTTAATAAGTAAAAAGCTGTTTTATGAAGAATTTTATATTCATTTTATCGGTCAGTTTGAATGGCAACTATATGCTATATATAGTGAGCCGACATGAGCAGTTTGTTCGGAGACTGTACCGTTGCCTTGCACAATAATCTATGCCGAATTTCGTGAGGATAAAAAGTCAAAAAAAATGTTTTCCTTAGAACGACTCGATTTTGATCGGTCAGTTTGCAGATATATGCTATAGTGATCGGATATAAGTAATTCCGACAAATGAGCAGCTTCTTGGGGTGAAAAAAACGTGTGCGTAATTTCAGATAGATATCTCTAAAACTGAATAACTTGTTCGCATATATACAGATAGACGGACAGAGAGACAGACGGACGTGGCAAAATCAACTCAGCTCGTCAAGCAAATTATTTATATATACACTTTATGGAGTCTCTTTCTGGGTGCTGCAAACTTCGTGGCAAATTAGTATACTATGTTCAGAGTATACAATTTTTCTTAGTGGAAGCCTTAAAATTGGTAAAGGCTAATATTTCGGTATAAATATTCTGTTATATCCCTTTCAAGTTTTGTTTTTCTTTTTACTAGAATGACACTTACCCCAACTAAGTTCAAAAAACTCAATATCACCTGAGAAAAAAGCTTCATTTTTCATAAAGTCAACCTTTCTTTTAATGGTTGTATTATTTTCTATATAAACAAAATACTCGTAATGTTATAATAAATAAAATAAAACTAAATTTTCTAAGTTTTGGAACCCTCCAAGCATAAAAATTGTTTTAAATACTTGTATCTACACATTTGTTTCCATTATCTGGAAACTGTCCCACCCTGATGTTCAGAATAACCGGCAACCAAACATTCTTGCAGATATGCTAGCATATGCCGCCTTTGGCTATGGCGCATACTGCCAAAGTTTAAAAATAACCACAACACATTTGGATGGTCAACAAGAATAGTTATGCGCACACACCCACCTGCACACGGTCACACATACCTACATACAATACAATATCACTTCCAGTTTATATAAAAGTTGCCGCAAGAGATGGCGTATAAATAAATCCATCAGGCGCTGAGCGAAGCGGAAGGGCAGTGGCGGCTATGAGAGAGAAGCGCACGAATAATTTGCACGTCTCGGCGGCAACAACAACATTCCACCAAATAACAAGTAACAACCAAGCGCAGTGGCCGCCGATTGCTATTTTCAGCTAAATTTTTGTTATCATTTTAGTGAGTGCGCGCTTTGTTATTGTTGTTGTTATTGTTTTGGGCTGCAGAAATTGTGCACGTTTCTCAAGGACGCTTGTACATGTGCTCCGTCGCCGTAGACAACTCGAACGCTTCAAATGCCATAGGCAATCTGCAACTTGTGCACGGCAGCATGTGTATGAAGCATGCAATAAGTACATAGTAGTGCATGCAACGAAGACGTGTGCGTGTGTGTGGCGTAGAAGCAGCTTTTGGGTGCGCGGCGTGGCAACGCAGTGTCAATGTCTGGCAACACTTAACTGGCGGTGAGATGTTGTTGAGTGGGGCTAAAAATAGCCTATGCCACAAATACTACCGGCCAATCAACAGAAAATATGATGATAACAACAACAACAACCATCACTGAGAATGAGAGAATGACTGAAGACAATATGCAAGGCTCAAAAATATAATAATGTAAAAAAGAAAAAACATAAGTTACCAACTATTGAGATACAATGACCGTGATGAACCGGTCGTTCATATGTATGTACCTATTTATATATATATAGATATGCAAGCATGCTCGTAAATAAACCAAGCACCAAGGCGGGCGTACGCTTGGCTCACGTGCGTGCCAACAGGTAAAAAGCGTGCTTCACTACACATACGTACATACAAATATATATACATACGAATACGCATATTCAACTTATATTAATGTATACATATATATAAGCCGTATACACGAGGGTAATCTGTAATCTGGTATTTAGACCACAAAAGGAATACGAAAATTTAGATAAAATGTAGATTTATTTCTCTACACAGTCTAATTTTAATCGATCGACTTTACACAGAGTTTTATAACTCGTCTATGCTTTGCCAAAGTCTGAAAAGTAGGCCGAAGTGTCGTCGAGAGCTCCCTTCTTCCATACAGATTTTTGTCCGAGTGACTTTTTGATGTATGGAAGCAAAAGTAGAATTCCAATAGCAATGGCGGAGGTGGAAGTCGCAGCGTTGCCATGGTGCAAAAACACTTTTTCTTCGACTAATTAATCAATTCAAGGTCGAGTTGGCGCAATAATTCGGCGTAATGGAGTCCTGCAAACCATTAACCCTCCTTCGGGTGGTCGATGTAGATCCCATCTTATGAATTGCAAAAAAGTGGGCATCACCGTTGCGGCTGTCTAGACAGTGTTAACCTTTTCCGAAACAAAATCTCAGCTATTTCGCAGAACATTAGTCGAACGGCAGCCAATACAAGATCGGTAAATTTTGTCACATTATCCTCCGTGACAGTTTTCAAGACACCTGGGCGTAGTTCATCGAAAACCGGCGGAAACCACGTTGAAACGCGTTAGACCAAATTTTGACGGTCGCCATCGAAGAAGTCTTCATCTTATACAGCATCACTGAACTTTGATTTCACTGAATGATTTCTCCTCCAAGAACAAAAATCGAAACATCGATCACTATAGTTATTTTCAATTTTTGGAAATCTTGTTAAGGCTGTCTAACAGAATGTGCTACGCTAAAGTAAATTTCTCTTACTTATCGGAATGTCCGCTTCGCGTTGATCAGCATGCATACTCGTATGCATATTTAAAAGACCGACTTTCTGTAAATTGAACAACACCACTCACTAAACAACAAATACAAGAAAAACCAATAACAACATGCTCAATGTTAACATATCGAGTAGACGAATCGCCGCACCGGTGAACCGGCGTTTGGGCGGTCGCACATTGATTGCTGTGGCATCAACAGGAAATTAACGATTTCCCATTTACTTGATTGAGAATCCGCCGCATTTATTGCAGCATCAATTATTGGCCATCTTCCATGCGGCAACGAAATTTAAATGACACCCCGACATACCGCAACGCTAGCGCAACAACCGCAGCCACAATCGAAATATGGCACTGCAGTCTTAGCAAGCCAACCGAGCAACCAACCAACCAGGCAGCCAGCCAAGTTTGAGACTCTACGTGTAACATCTTAGCGACCAACGTCTGGCGCTTGCTAGGTACTTCTTCGGTCGCCGCAGCTCCAACTGCCATCATACTCCTTTACTTATTGTGTTATTGTATTTATCTTCAACTTGTGTGTGCGTTTTTCGCACTTGGCCTCTTCCACTGCACAGTACAGAGCACCCGTCCATATGCATTAGTCAAATGTCACTTTTGTCAACGCCAACTGTGACACCGTTTCAGCGAGAATCATTCAGACATACCGTGCCGTTCCGCCGTGAAAGCAGTAGCGGGCTTTCGCACGAGGTGAGAGGTCCGTATAGGTATACCCATGTATGTACATGTGTCTGCTCGTTGCACCTTGGATTCAACCAGTATCGTAGTAGCGTGCGTACTTCGTATCCTCGTCAACCTGCCGCATATTTTTGGCATTCGACAGTTGCAGCTCAGTCAAGCATAAATTTTGTATTTTAAGTGCCGTCGCAAGTACTCGGTTAGCAGGAGGGTGGTCCTGCTTGTTAGATCGACTGATCGGTTAAAGTTGTGAATATACGTGTGCCATTGGTTTGCTGGTAAGTTGTTTGCTTCTTTACCTCTTCGGTTGTTATGTGGCATCGGCGATTTCGCACTATTGCTGCATTTCAAGTACTTAGCGCAGTGATGCTTGTTAGAATGTGCGGCATATGTGGTCCTTGTTCCTTGTATGTTCACCCTTAACGTGTAGTCAGACGTAGCAAGATGATGAAATGCTTACAGGAATTATTTAGTATGCATAATACATAATTATTCTATGAATGTGGTCCAATATAAGGCTAGTGCCGAAATCAAGTGCGTTGAGTGCTGGCCTACTACTACGACGTATGGTGATGGTCTCAAATTTTTACACTAAATCTGAAATATAGTACTCTCTCTCTCTTGGTAAACAGTATTAACACCCTAACCCTATTTCTGTCATTGAAAATATTCCCATTATATTCATTAGCCGTTCCTAAATGTGTTTAGATTTGTAAAAGCCTAGTTTAGATGCAATCCCAATTATTAATGCTTTGAAGAGTTTGTGGCTTAAACGAGGTTAGGCTAGAAATATTTTTATGAGGAGTAGTGGGGGCTCTGGATTTAGTTATTGGAGTTTCTTAACCTCGCTTTGTATGAAGTTGATATTATCCGATGTTTTTTAAAAGTTTAACTTGGTATTATCATATGGCCTTGCTGCCCAATCAAGCATAATGACCATGATAATGATGACCAATTATGTCTTGGATATTCAGAATTAGAGATCTTCCCAATATCCAAAAAAAGGCATTGCTTAATTCCTTTCGATAAATTCGGGAATTTATCTGAATAGAAAAAACCTCAAACACTTTTATATATCTGTAATGTGCCATATCCCAAATTTCCGTATGGAAATTGTTCATAACATACGTATGAATGATGACAAAGTCTTGTCAGGTGGTTCCAAAGGTATTCGAGTGGAAGGTTTTGCGGAAAGTGTATTATCTTTATGTCTTATCAACTTCGTAATACTCGGTAAGAACAACAATTTAAGAAAATTGCTCGGACGATCGGACGAACATAAGCGAAAAAGAGACAAGCAAAGAGATATGTCAATGCGACTTCACATGGTACTAATGTTCGACGAGGGTAATTAAAAAAATACAAACCTTTCTGCTTGATTTTGTATCAGAGTTGAGAGAAAGGAAATAAAAAAAAAATGTCGGTACATTTTTCGTTGCTCGAATGCGCACAGACACTCTAGCACTGTAATATTGTATGCAACTACAAATAACGTTAGTGTAGCGAGAACGAAACCAACCTGACTGTAGAAAGGCGTAGTGAAGATGGTCTTGGACTACCTTGGAATTTTAAATTGGGAAGCTGAGAAATCACAAATGCATTCTGCTGAATTCTTCCAGCCTATTAGATTACTAATATTACACTAAGGATATATGTACATATATATAAGATTTTTTCTGAACACCAGCACCATAGTAGTTACTCCTTTAATGAAAGTTTTCGTAAATTCACTCTGGTAATTCACTATTTATCATAAACCTTTGATACAAAATATTTGACTTCGCCTTAATTCTCATATAATGTTGCTTATTGCAAATATTTAATATAAGGAAGCGAATAAATGAGTAAATACCCTGTTGGAAATTAATAATAATAAATTAAATTTCTTATGAATATCATAACTAACCTAATGCCAGAACGAAGAGTTCTTCCGTTCCGGTGACAGTTTTGTTTACGTAAACGAGACGTAGGCAAATTTTTATCCGACCAAGGACTGTCAACCCGATAGCCATCTTCTAAAAATCGCCTTTTCTTTCCTACCGGGTCCATTCTTGCCCATTCATGTGCATGATGTCACGTTTGATTCAATACGCACGAATCCAAGCAATTTTCATTGCGCACCGAACAAACAAATATTATATCAGATGTCAGTTACCGCACTTCGTCCCATCGCATCTCGCGCACAGGTAACTACAACAATAAGTAATAGACTATCAACATGCAGCGGAGCCGCAATGCAATCCAAACCAATCTGCACATTGTGAATACAGGCAAGCAAAGTACTTGCCATAAGTTGCAAGCACACACACACACATGCACGCTCATAACCATACAGACTAACACACACACATACACACTCACATGATGAGCATGCAGATGACATCAAGCAAATTGTGTGCGGCTGGCCAGACAGTCAACTGGCCAGTCGTCGTCGGTTGTCGGTTGGTGGTTGAGTCAATGCGCCGACCTCCACTGTCATAGCTGATCACGTGACCACATCGACGGACAGCAAACGCATTGGCTTTTTAATACATTTTATACATTTCTTGTTCGCACCAAAGTCGCCCGCTGCCGTTCAGTGTCGCACCGCCTGCGCTGCGCTGGCCTCACTTGGCTATTTCTGCATTGTATTGGTTGTGTGTGTAGCATGGGGCATGTTGCATGCGCACAAAATATATGCATATTAGTGGCATTACATTGGTGCGTGGAGAGCATGTGCGTCGCAAAATTTTAATAGCTTTAGTTGAGCCTACCAACACACACACACACACACATACACAGGCAGAGAAGTACGCTTGCGGATGTGTGTGTGTTTCTTAATGACTTGCAATTATTTTCCCATTAGGAAATTTAAAATGAATTGACTTAAAAGCCAGCGCTGACGTTTATTTGTGGCACACGTTTTTACGTGATTAAATCAATGCGTAAAAGCGGTTGTTGTTGTTGGTTTTGTTGGTGTAAATAACTGATTTGTGCTCAAGTGCGAAGTGTAAACAAATTTACAGTTAAACAACCTAGAGTTGTGAAAATTGAAAAGTTATAAACATATTTCGCACGGTCAGCGCAAATATATAAACGGACAAAGCTTCTAAGTAAACATATGTATGTAGATATTTACCTATCTACCTATATGTATATGTATAATAATGCATTTGTGTGCAAAAATCATTAAATGTTGAGGCGTCAAAACCCTGACTGAATCTCAGTTATTTACACTGCTAATGGACTCAATAAATATACAATGAATACAAGTGTTAAATAGAAAAAAAAGCTTCCAACAAATGGAGTGTATTTATAAAAACGAACTAACAAGAGTTTACATGTGATTCTATGTATATACCTATATTATATTTCTTATACAAGTATTTATATAGGTTGCTTTTTTAATGTTTAGATATTTGAAAAATTAACAATCTAAGACTAATGAATTACCTGTTTTTTACAGTTTACTTCGAAGTTTATATTTTAACAGCTAATAACAGCTTAACAGTTTGACAGTTATTCCTTTAGCAAATTAAATTCTTTGAGAACACATTTTGGGTACATTTTTTATGAATCAATGTCACCAAAAAACACCTATGAAGTTATTGTGCTAATATTTTTGTCAGAACGAAGCTTAAGAGGCAAACCTAGTATGACAGCCTAAAATGGCAAGTTTTAAGATTAAAAAAAAGCATGCAAGGATATCCCAAAGGCACTATTTGTGCAACGTTTTATCCGAACATATTCATCGGTGCTTGATTTGTGTACTGAAAAGTGAAAGAATCGTATGAAATTTAAAATTGTGATTGTGGTCCGATTCCGATTTTTACAATGTCTTACATACCGAATTTGGTTGAAATTGCTGCAGTAGATCCGGAGATATGTGATTTCCCTTAAATGTTAACAAAACTATTATACTCTGTAGCAACATGTTGCAAGAGTATAAAACTAAACTACTATATGCATTATTTAAAACTCTCAAGGTTTCATTTATAAACAAAATTTAAGAAAAAAGTGCGCTAAAAAAAGGTCGTCTATTGCTACTATGTTTCCGTTCGCCTTCTCCGTGGACTTAACCTACAAATCAAAGTTCTCTACAAAAATAAATTGCAATGATCTATGGTCCAAAAAACATAAAAAAATTGACAAAATGGCGCTGTTTTAAACAAAAAATTAATTTTACACAAAATGTTTATCGTTTTTCTCCAACCAAAAATACCCAAAAAATACACTTTCTGCATCAATTTTTAAAACTGGCAATACTATACTCAAAAATATAGTGTTTGATAAATAATAAAAGTTTAGACACGTAATAACGATTAGGTTAGGTTAGATTGATCTTCGCTAAAGGTAGCGTAGGATCTCACTGGCAAAAACTGGGCAATAGAATAGAAAGAGCTTAGAGGATTCCAACTCGCCTTCTTTCATACAGCTTTGGCAATATGCATCCACAATTTCGTCGAGATAGACTCTGAACTAGTTAGACAACCTCATGCGTTCCACTATGGGCCAGAAATATCTCGTAGCGACACAAATTCTTATTGTTGTTCAGCGCTTGCCGCGCTCACGGGATCTAGCGTTAGAGCGCAAAAGTACAACAGAGTACCGACTCGTTTCCCTCTAATAGAATTAGGGTAAGGGTGCCCACTCTAGCTAGCTTATGGGCTTTGCAGTTACCGCCGATTCTGCTGTCAATGAGCAGCTAAACAAGTCTGATAGCAAAGTTGACTGACAGCGAGCTTAAAGCTAGTATAGCCTCCTGCTTATCGGAATGAATGCACAATTCTCTGTATAAGGTGCACTTCGAAGGAGTAGCACGTATTACTGCTACTTTCGTGGTAGCCAACACCGCTTGGAACGCACTACAGTGATCTGGTAGCCAGAAGCTTAAGTTGATGGAGAGCTCTCGATAGAAAAAACTTCGATTCATCTGTGAAAAAGCTCATTACCGAACATTATTGGCTTCACTACGGCTTCATAGAGCCACAACACCACTTTTGATGAGATTATCTACCTCTTCTTAATTGGACCTAAGTGTAAAATATATAGACAAATAAAATAAAGTGCATGAAAATCGTTGTGATTTCTAATTCATAAGTAAATTTTGTCGATATTATTTTTATTAATCCCCGAAAATCATGATTTATAAGAGATTTTAGTACCAATTAGGTATAAGTTTGAAATTAAGTATAGACCTATTACGCTAGATTGTCAACTATTTTTGTTAAATATTTTTACCCTTTATTATTCTTTTGGATACGCATTTTCACCACCTTTCTCTGAAAAAGGACACATGTAAAATTTTTTACAAAACTCAAAAAAAACTTTGAGTAAAAATTTCCAAAAATAATATTTTCAAGGTTTCGTAACTCGACCGATTGTAACTAGTTTTTATAGAAAATGTCTTCAAAAATTTAAAAAGACCCTTAATAAATTTCGGAGTCAAATTATAACATGTATTACAAAATCACTAAATATCTCTATGTGTATGTATATAGCTATATATTTACAAAATACATTTCTTGAACTCTATGGAATTCTTATAACTTGATTAAAATTTGAGATATCTCGATGAAACTTGGTACACATAATGGCTGTTATTTAGCACAACGAATTGCATTACGAAGGGGCATGCATCTACGATTGGAAAAAAAATTAAATGTGGGCGTGGCGCCGCCGTCTAATAAATTTACTGTAATTACCTCCTAAACCAATTATTCTATAATACCCAAATTTGCTCAGAGCAAATCCTTTTGGCATTCCTAGCCACTCTGTGAAATGCCTGTATTCAAAAATGGTTTGAATTGAAAACTTGACATATACTCCATATAACTAATATCAACAATCCATGCCCGTTTTCGTCGAACAATGAATGTTGAACTCTTTCGCAACAGTTTTAAAATAAAATTTTGCCAACACTTAAAGGCCTTGCTTTGAGCCTTGCAAGGTGCAACAGTATGAAATGTTCGGTTACACCCGAACTTAGCCGTTCCTTACTTGTTATTATCTATGTCGTTATGTCAAAATGAAGCCAATAGCCCAGATATGCGATATGGAGTAACAGCTTTTCTGTTTGATTAAAAAATATATATAATAGACTGTTAATTAACCATTCTTACCGAAAATCGCGGAGCTCAATTCGTATATACATATATATATGTATACCATATATGTATGTGTAGTCACACATAATTGGAAAACAATCAAATGAACGAATACGCTTGTATGCAAACGTGTAACTGACCTCAAGTACGCGGTTGCTCAACAATCCCGTTCTACCAATTACTGTCAATCATGGCAGATGAAGTGCAACAACCGCTCAATACACACACACACACACACACACTGACCGCAATGGATCAACTGCGCAACAAACCGCACACAAACAAAATACTTAGTCATAGAAAATAGCACAGCCCGTTGGGCACGTGACTCAACCGAGCTTATCAAAGTTTAATGCCTTACAAAGGCAGGGACTCTTCACGCTGATAACCGCGAGCGTTTAACGGTATGTAAGCAGGCATTTGTAGTATCAATGGCAGCAAATGTCCGCAAATTGAAGTGATTGAATGGCATTCATCTCTTGCCACGTAGCACGAGCTGAGTGCACATACAAATACATAAATAACAAGTAAGGAAATGCTAAGTTCGAGTGTAGTAGAAAAATATTCTTTCTGAATTTCATTAAGATCTCTTACATATTGAACGATAGATGCGGTATAAAGTGAACCGAAGATTCGAAAATATTTATGTTAGGTATATGAGGCCGAAGGGAAGTGTTGACCTGCTTTTACCTATTTTGACCATTTTTGGACGTAAAATGAAATACCTTGAGCGTACTATTTGTGCAAAGTCTTATACTGAAAACTTTATTGTTGTTTGATTTGTATATTGTAAAGTGAAAGAATTAGACGGAGTTAAAAAGTTTGTTACAAGGGAATAGGCGTGGTTTGGATAACCTTACACACCAAATTTGGTTGAAATCGGTCGAGCAGTTCCTGAGATATAAGATATCACCTAAACAACCTGAATAGTGCCACGCCTCTTGTCCAATTTTTACACCAGATCATATAAAACCCCTATCTACCATGCTGGTTATGAAATTAAATACTTGTGGCTCATTTATTCAGTGAGTTAGCGCACTTTTAGTCGTTTTCAACATAACCGTTATATGGGAAGTGGGCGTGATTATTATCCGGCTTTTCACCATTTTCACAGAGTTTGAAGAGGTGATAAATTGACTTCTTCTCAACAAGTTTGGTTGATATATCTCAGTTTTTCCTCAAGTAGTTTTCACGGACAGACGGACGGATGGACCGACAGTCAACCGGATTTCCACTCTATATATATACAAGTATATCGTATATACATATATACAAGTATATCGATTAGTTTTAGGTGATACAAACAACCGTGAACAAAACTATTATACCCTGCAGCAATATGTTATGTATATGTATACAAATTTATATTTTTATGAGTTAATTGTTTATATGACAAATTTCTTTTCTATAATATATACATATATATCATATAATCTTAAGTACGTTAAGAACATTCTAGTTGGTGCGAAACTATGCCATGCAGCTACATCTGTTATGCCCTCATAGTGTTATCAGTGAAGTCTTTAGCTAGTTTTCTTATCAATTTAGTTGCTGTTTTTGTAAAACATTTACAACACATGTTTCAGATAAATAAGTACAAACTTTGTCCATAATAATATTATTTGCCTTTAATATGCCGTTACGGAGTCATTACATTAAATAAAATTGTATAGCTCCATACACTGGCATGTCCAAAACGGCAAAGAGGTGGTGGAAAACGTTCTTACCTTCATGAAATAAAAAGGCATTTTAGAGATCGATTAAACCTCTATAAAGACAAATAATAATGGCTTTCATGAGGGGTTATCTCAAAGAGAAAACCTTCAAATATTTTCAAACATATAGTACTGAAATATGTTGTTGATTACACCTGATCAAATTTGACCCGGACTTAAACACCTGTGTTCATGGTATAGTAGACTCCCAAAATCTGAAGAACTCGAGTTTATCGGGTGGGATCAACAGCAAATGGAGTGCTTAATATGGAACATCCAAACAGGATATATATTTCTAGTTACAGTTAGTCGGCAATGTATGCTGAACTACATGAAATACTAAAATTTTCGTGCTTCGAGCTCTTTAAGCCTTAAAGGAACCACTTGCAAATATTTGAGTTCGATTGGTTTAATAAAGCATCTTTCAAGAAGAAAACACTCAGCTTTCCGAAATGTCCAAACGATCGAAATATCTGTTTTATAAACTTGGTATTGTTAGATATTTTAGGTATTGTTCAGATATCTTGCATTCCATGAGGAGATAATGTAATTATGCATCTCCATACACCTCATTCAGTTGAAGTTTGCACTCGCTGAATTCCAATAGGACAATGCTCAGGTAATAACTCCAACGACTATAGTATGTTTTTGTTATGGCTTAATAAAACATCAACCAAATAGTTTTGGGAAATGTTATCAACTTGGCAGATCTTGGTCGAATATAAAATTTATTAGTTGCGATTTGGTCAACTTCGGAAATTCTCGACTCACAAAGTTGTTGAAGTCAAAAATTATACCTATTTATTCTAAGCTTATTATCTTAAGAGAGATTCGCAGAGCAGTACAGAAAATATTATCGAGCAAGCCTCGTTAAGTAAACTTATTCATCTTTTCCAACTCGTCGACATACACACTTAACTTAAAGTTACACAATATCTCGTCAAATTGAACATTTTTCCATACATAATACTCTACACTTAATTCGGAACATTCAGTTTGTATTACAGCTGTATGCTATAGTTGTCCGATATCGCGATTCCGATAAATGACTGTGTGCAAAATTTCAGATCAATATCTCAAAAACTAAGAGAATAGTTGGCATATATACAGACAAACAGACGGATATGGCCAAATCGACTCACCTCGTCGCGTTGATCGTTCATATACTCGTATGTATACATTTTATAGGGTTTCCGACGTTTCCTTCTGGGAAACTTTGTAGTAAACTTAATATACCCTGTTCAGATTATAAAAATAAGGGTTCTCCTCAGAAAATGTAAGTAAAACGGCAACTCCTTTTTTTTAATTTTAATGCCCAAACACTTTAGGCTTAAACATTCCAAAATAAATTGAAACCAACTAAACTTAACTTTGAACCTAAAAATATTACTCGGATTATAAATTTAAAAAATCTCCAATTCTTGTTTATAAGTTAAAAATATATGTTTAAATATTTTGTTACGATAAAACAACGCACGCAAATTTATGGCCGTCTGCAAGCCTTGCTTTTCTCTTTTCATTACAACAACGGTTTTGCTGATGTTTTTGCTTTGCTTGCGCACTACTGGCAATAATTTAGTCAGCAGTCAAACCATTAATGACCACACAATGTGCACACATAAAATTTAAATAAGGGAGTCGCTCACCACTTACGCTGCAACTCGAAGTTGTGCCCCCAATCACGCTGCTCGCAGGAGCGACTTCTGATAAAAATAGCAAGCAAACCCTGGCTTTGAAGCGAAGGAGAACTGCAAATTTGCGCCAATTTCGCACAGTTGTGCGAGTGCGCGCGCGCTCGTGTGTGTGTGTGCGTGTCCGTAATTGTAAATAAAGAGTCTCTAAAAATAGTTCAAGCATATCTACATACCAGAATTAATGGTGATAATTGCTTAGCACCATTTGGATATTCCCAGCGTGACCGCAGTATCGTTGTTAATTATACTAAGTAAATTGTATACTCGAATATTGTACTATGTGTAAATAATAGTTAAAAGGTACTTGATTGCAGCCATATTTTGAAAAAATTATTGCAAACTGTTAACCTTTTTTAAAATTATTTTTGGAATTTTTTTTTAATAACCATTTTTTTAAATTATAAAACAAGTTTTTAAATTTGAAATTGTTTTTAATGGAATTTGTTTTTTTTAATATATTTTTTGTTTTGGAATTTTTTCAATTTTATTTAATTTTATTTTTGATTAATTTATTTTTTTTTTTTAAATTATGTCAAACAAAATTTTTTTAAACAATAGAGCAAAGTTTTTTCAAACTGGATTTGTATTACTGAATGCTTTTAAAACCTTTTTTAAGTAATTGTGTGAATTTAAAAAAATTATAGAAAGAACTTAAGCGTTTTTTGAAAAAAAAGTTTTGTGATACTTTTTTTGCTAAAAAAAATTTGAGTTTTCTCAAAGTCTAAAATTAAAACTTACAAATTTGAAATCCCTTTTCAAAATATCTAAACAAAAACTGTTTTTTTTTTTTGTAAGTTAAAACTTACAGTATCACACAAAACAAAAGAATTCGATATACATATATTTAAAATAATTTCGAGATTTGAAAACATTTTCAATAAAGGAGTTTTTGTCGAACATGTTTCATGTATTATTTCATATGTATTCAAAATTATATATTTCGTGAGGGTTTTATATATAATTTAGACCTTCAAATAGACTAAAATCATGATAACAATTTTTCGAACAAAAATGTTCGATAAATATTGAAAAAAAAAATAAAAAGCCCATGAAGTTTTCAGTCTAAAGAATTATTACCCTTGATATTAAGTAAATCTTTTTTAAGCATCTGTGTGAAACAAAATAAGCATTGATTCGAAGCATATTTTGAAAATATTTAAAGACATTTTTAAATACTTCATTCGGAAATATTTTTTTTAATATTATTTTTTTTTTAGGTTTTGAAATATATTTTTAAATGTTTTTCTAAATATGAAATTTTGAAAAAAAATAAAATATCTAATAATTTATTTTGTTTATTCTAAATACCAAATAGTAAGTAAGCATTCATTCCTAGCATATTTTGAAAATATTTAAAATATTTAAATTAATTGTTTACTTCCAAATACCCCATTTTAACTTACAGAATTGAACAACAGTGAGGTTATATTGATACTGACAATGTTATTTTTAAATATATATAAAACCAAACAAAAATTTGGAAATGAAAACCCTTCGGAAAGGAGCTATATATAGTAAATAGTAAGAACTAATTTAATCAGACTAAAAAAATACCAAAAATCTTTACAAAAAGTTTCGAGAAACCAGAAAAATTAGATATAACTCATAAAATTGTCTGTCCACACCATTAATTTTTTCTATTGTCCTACTTTCTACCGTAACTAATATGCTCAAATTTATAGATATGTCACAAAAATATCAAATCATTGTGTTGAAGACACGCGATGCCATCATGCAAATTCTCCGAACTGTGCCAAAATGAATTGGCTGACAAATGTTTCAAATATTCTAGACAAATGTGAGTTTATTCACAAAATCAGTATGTACATACATAGTATATCACTCACGTACGGATATATATATGTATATATATTACATAAATGTACAACAAAATCAATACTGTTTGAACTTTTGAACTCTTCAACATGGCGGGTTGACTGTTTCCATGCGCAATTTTCCACCAATAAAACTGTATTTTATTGCACAGCCATCAGTGCAGTTTTACGAAATTTAAGATATCTGCTACGATGACCCGCCGTGGAACATTTCGAGTTTGATATTCGCGTTTTCTATTTTTTATATGGAAGATATGAAAAAGAGTGAGTGAAACTGCGATTCTAGACTTTTATGTATGTATGTATGTTTTCATATGCCCTGAATCGATTTGGACTTGTTTGCAACTGGATACTTTGTTTTTGTGCCCTTTTCACTATAAACAAGTGGATACCCCTAGGAAATGTAAATTGTAAATTAAATTAGTATGTTTATAGACAATAGTTTACAACTTGTTTGACCTAACAAAATCTATAAATACGACATTTAGACAGTTATTAAAATTTATAAACCAAACTTCTATTACAAATTTTTACAAAAAGAACTAAGTAAAAATTTTTAAAAATTTAAATTTTTAAAATCATTTAAGATTTTTTATTTTTTTTTTAATTATGTATATTTAGTCTATCTATACAAAATTATAAAATTCTATTTTATATCATAATTACGAATTTATTTTTAGATTTTCCAAAAAAAAACTAACACGAAACCATTCAAAGTACCAAAAATATACTTTCCAGCCATCTATGCCCTTGTCAATATGTCACACATACATACATACTCGTACATATGTACACTTTATTTACTCTAAAAACTCTCCAACATGCAATCGACTGCAATTGAATGAAATGGAATGGAATGACAGCGTTTGCTTTTAGTTGCTTTATTCTCTTAAATTTTTTTTCCGTACATTCAGTTTAATACGAAAATTTGATTTGGAATTGATTTCATTTCACTTTAAGTGGGTGAGTGAGTGCATTTGCTGTCAATTCAGCTTCTGCTGCCATTTTAGCGCTACTTTCAGTCGATTTTTATGATTACCTAAGATCGTATGAATCAAAAAAACAAAAGCGAAATAACAAAGTTGCACAGCTAAATGATATGTTGATTGTAGAATGCTAAAATTGATTTCGAAATAAGGGCATTGAACTTTTGCATTTTGGTGCTGAGGAAGAAATGGTGTGTTTAGCTAATGTACTTAGGCTATGACCACAGTGCAGCGACAAATGAGGCAAAGTGGTTACAAAGATCTTCTTTATATTTATGCAATATTTTTGAATAATAAACCCAGCTTTTTCAATATATGCCATATCTTGTTTGTTTTATCACTAATTATATTAGTCGTTTTCGTCATTTCTCTACTTACTTTACGTGTTGAATTCGATACAAGAGAATATACGGATTCAGTGCTATCAGACTTTTTTTACGATACTTTACAGTATTTAAGAGATTGGCATTGGTTTGCGTAGAACTGCTTTGAATTAACACTACATTTAATATTCATCTTCGTTTTACTACACTATCAATGATTTAATGGCTTTAGTCAATTGAATCAGTGCGACCAGTGCATAATTTTCAATAGATCTTCTTCAATGATCTACTACTCTCCAATGTTTGGCGAAACGAATGCAGCTATTATAACTTCTACAATTCGCTTATTAGAATATCGCCTAGATTTCAGTTATTTAGTTTTATACTTTATTGGTGGAAAATACTTTAACTATTCCCTATTTAAATTGTTGAGTAAATAGTACATTTACTATTTCCGTTATTTGTATACCCTGACTAAATACAATATATCTGTATTAAATTTGCCAGGTCAGTCTGTCCATTTGTCTATATGCGAACCTGTCGGAAACGTCAATATAAAGATTTGCTTTACCCTTTCATGCTATAAAAACTGCACCTGTGAAGAGCAGTATAGCTTTGATGCTGCCGTAGTTGAAAATTTTTTTCAAATTTTTTTTTTTAATGAAGAATTGAAAAGCAATAGCTTTTAAAGGGTTTTGTGAAGTCAGGAACGTAATTAAACCTGAAAAGAAAAGAATATTGAAGTTTTTAGTCACCTATATACATATATAATATTTAATCTACATATAAATAAATATATATTATAAACTTCGTGTCACACGATTTGTCCGGGATAAACTCTTAAACTACTTAACAGATTTTAGTAAAACAAACGGATGCCGTGTGTTTGTTCTAACTTAAAAGATGGTATAGTTTATATCTAAATTATGTTAAAAATGAAAACAATTCATTAATAAAAGAATTTATTTTTTTAAACATAAGCATGAAAAAATTATTAATATCATATTTTTCTTGAAGCACCAATTTCGACTGTCAATTTTAATGAAAAAATTATCCTACCAGACCAGTCATTAAAAGACTACAGTTTACCATGGTTTTAACTGGGGCCGTTTATAAAAATAAGTGTCAAAGCCAAAAATATCAATTTTCAATTAAGATGAAAATTCATTATTTTTTCCATTGACCAATATTTTTAAATATCAATTATTTTCAAAATTAAACCTCAATAATAAAACAAAACAAGTAAGGAACTGCTAAGTTCGGATGTAACCGAACATATCATACTCTGGCAAAATGCAAGCATGGGCAAAACTTTAAAAGTGAAAGCCGCCACACCCATTGTCCAATTTTTACAACTACTTCCATACAGCACTTCCGTACCAATGCTTGTGGCGCATTTATTCAGTGAGTTATCGCACTTTCAGTGGTTTTCAACATATCTGTTATATGGGGAGTGGGCGTGGTTATTATCTGATTATACCCATTTTTACAGAGTTTGAAAATATGCTAAAATTACTTCTTTCCATTAAGTTTGGTTGATATAACATCAGCGGTGTGAAAGATATCTACATTAAATCATATAGGCGGCGGGGCTACACCCACTTTAAAAAAAAATTTTAATTCACAGATGTTCCTCTCAACTGCGATCCACGTACAAAAAAACAGTTTTGTAGCTTAATTTAGTACTTAATTAAGGTTAAGTTCTTACTTTATAGGTTTTCGTGGCGTTTTATGGACGTGACAGTAGTCCGATTCCGCCCATCTGCAATACCACATCCTTTGGGTTTCAGGGAATATGTGTGTCAAGAGTCATAACAATATCTAAATTATTACTCGAGTTATCTATCTATCTCGATTATTTTTAGGTGATACAAAACCAATATAGTCTGTAGTAACAGGTTGCAAGAGTATAAAAATAAACTCACACGCACTTACGAGTGTAGAATATACATACATATATACGAGTATGTTTGTGGTCTTATCAATTTTAACAGCTCTCAAAATTTATTTACCAAATATGTATAGGTGTAGATAAACAATAATATTAACGCAACGTGATGATCTGATAAGCTGCTGTGTATAGGTACACGGTGCTATCTATGTACATGTGGATATTTATAAGTATGTAGTGTATATAATTATGCAGAAAGTGCTAAAAATTTCATAGTTGCGAAGTGTTTGGGTGACTTATTTTTATAAACAATAAAGAATTTTATTTAAAGAATCTTAAGCCAGTCAGTTCACAGTTTTTTTTTTTTTTTTTTTTTGATATGCTTTTTTGCGTCATTTTTTCGGTGTGTTTAAGCAGTTGATGAACGCTTAACAACATCTAAAAAATTTTTTCAAAATCATAAGAACAGGGATTGGTTACATTACAGACTATTTCTGGGTATGCCAGAACATGGACAGGGAAGGAATAGGAATATCTTTGCTCTTCGTGAAGATCGGTTTCCGGTAAGACGTATTTCCACGCATTACTTTTTGATTTGAAAAAACACTAAGGTCTACTTCTTAGTAATATCTGTAGATCTGTAACAATTTTCGAAATCAGACTATAAATTTTCAAGGCATCTAGCAATTTTCATACTGAAAACATCAGTAAATATATGAGACATATTATTAAAATTAAGTTGGCACACTTTTTCGGACAATAATGTTACCTGGTGCTAAAAATTTATAAAATCTGGTCAGTACTTCCTTAGCCCCCATTTACCTAATATAATGATTTTAGAAGTTCTAGTTCACTTGGTACCGTATATCATAAAATTGTCAATGCGCAAGATAGCTTAACAAACTTAAGTGAATATATTTCTCTTGTTATACTGTTTTTCAGTGTCGAATAATTTTCGTTATTCTAGCTAACTTTATGGAAAAATTTCCTCAAGCATACTTTGGTTTTTACTTAAACAACTGAATATTGTATGTAGCATATTGCATTATATGTAGTATTCTTGAGATAATTATACGACTCGCGCCCACTTGTAACCCCTTTCAAATTAAGTATTTGCACTCTCGAGACAAACGATATACTCGCTCATATTTGCATATTATCTGCACATATTGACAACCTAAATTGTGCAGCAAAGTTTTCTAACAGATGTCTGCACTTCAATTCCATTTTTTCTACTCTCACTTTGGCAATATTACTTAGCTACCTTCTTGTATTTTTGGCATTCAATTTTTTCCAATATTCCTCGATAGATCGTTTACCTAATGGCAACCACAATCGGTGGCAATCTGCATTTTTCGGTTACTTTGTTGTGGATTTAATAAAGCTTTCGTTTACTTTCTACCCTACGTACAGAGAAATATATGTATTTCGCCTGTCTGAACCAAGTTATTTCACTTCTTGCACCCTTCTACGTCAATTACGCCGGTTATCCTTCAATATTGTACAAACTGTAAGGTTTTTATACAATTTTATTTTACTCGTTCTCCCTTTTTAGCAAATCTTTCATACACTTTTTCTTTTCTAATAACAAATAATAGTCTATATAACAACTACAACATAAACAGCCGTTATTCCCAAGTCGACACAGCTCGTTCGTTTATCGTATTTGCGGTAATCAATGGTTACCACCAAAGAGTGTTGTTGATTTAGTTTCTTATTTATTCAGCAATTTTATAGCCAAACACTTTATAGCATGCAATTCAAGTAGAATTAAGAACAACTGATCAAAATATTTTTAGTTGAGAAAATATGTGTTATTATTTTCAAGATGAATTAGAAGTTCCAGTTCTAAAAACACCAGCTGTCTTGAAATTATCATTTGCAGGTTCTCCAATTAGTTAGAAACATTTGACACACTTAAGAAATAAAAGTAAATTGAATAGTAGCTCAAGTTCGAAATTCAAATATTCTGTTTTCATTATTTCAGGTGGTATTTTTCTTTTTTTCATTTTGTGATCAAATTTGCAAAGCTATGACACATTCTTTTTTATTATGTTTCCAAGTGAGTCACAAACAAGCACGATTCAACGACTCGCTGGATTTGATAAAGCTTCGAAGTATTTTCCAATATACGCTCCAAATTTCATTGCGATTGGGAGCGATGGTAAATATCTCGTCTCAATGAGCTGGGCACTAGTGGAAAAATTATCCCAACATTTGAATAATTGTCAAATGATTTAAGGATATATGTATAAGGTCTAGTAAAAAGAAATCCATTATTTTCGCAAACTTTGAAGATTTATTTTAGCATGGTTGCAATTTTAAAGTTAATTTCATGGTTCCACTCTCATGAAAGCCCTCGTCCCTATTGGAAAAAAGCTGGAACAGTCGAATTTCACAAGCTTCTCTTGAGACGAATTTTTCACCGGCAACCCTTTAGCGCCAATTTCAGAATATAAGGTGTATGCAGAAAAACCTCCTCACCAATCACCCGAGGCGTCTGTCTATTATATTGACTTCGAGGCGTTTACTTCCTTCTGAACATCCAATTGTTGAAAAAATATTCAGGATGTTTATTTTTGTAACTCTTCTAACGATTATGTAGTCTGTTCCAACCTTAAAATGCTTATTCATCTACCTTTATACTATTTCTCAAATACGTTGAGACAGAAACAAGAAAATTAATCTTACGCCTTTACCAAAGCGGCAGTGCTCTTCGTGATTTCTTTTTTTATTACCAATTTTCTTAACAGTCGCTTTTTCTTCCATTTTCTTGCTTTAATGACGGATGAGCAAAAATTAGTAACAATGCTGAAGTTAGCTGTGATTCCAAAAAGTTTTCCTGGGCCTAGCCATATTATTTTCACTTTTAGTTGAAGTCGGAAGTTCATGAGTATGGAAAATTTACTTTTGTTTTCAAGCTTCTTCTGTGCATTCGTAAGAACTTGTTCAGTAGCTATAATTCTAATCTCTTGGGTATTTATGTATTACAATATAATCGACACATTTAACATCAGGTGAAATATATCGCTTTGGAATTTGATTCCCTGCTGCTGTGAATGTCAACGAGCATCAAGTGCGAAATTTTTTTTTTCTACTTAAAATTCGTATCAAAGTAATTGCAGAATATTTATTATTTCACGTCACGTCGCGGCATAATATTTCAACGGTTTTTAAAAGGTCAAAAGAATTTTTGCTGGATACAACTGCGGGGTTTACAAATAACAACAAAAAGTAATTAAATAAATAAGCTGCTTAATGATTAAGTAAATTAAGCGAAGTCCATAAATCAGAAGTGATTTAGTAGTAAAACAAGAAGAAGAAGAAGAGTCAATTATGATACAAAAACGGTTATGGATAAGAGCATAAGCATCATAAATAATAAGGTGCTAAAAAGGCTTTTATTTTCACTTTTGTTTATACTTTTTTATTTTTATAAATTTTTTTATTTATTTGTTCTTTTTGTAAACGCAGATGGCAAACTTAAAAGATATGAATAGTTGTTGAGCTATAAATATAAACTAAATATAAATGCGAGACATATAAAAGTTTGTGTTTACTCTTCTTAAGTTGTGCTGATAATTATTCTATTGAGCCATTTTTAGCAAATGTCCTCACCTACATACCCGCACGTATACTAAGTACCCAAATAAGTAGTTTTATAGGCCAAATTTCGCTTCGAGGCAAAACAAATTCACTTTTAATGTTTATTTTCGGAAATAGCTGGCAAAATATTTCCATATCTACTACAAAAATTATGTTTGTCGCAAGTGGTTAATCAGGCGTTGCCATCTCTTATGAGTCTCTTAGACTACACTTAAACTGTAGTATTTATTTTGTATTTATTCTCTGTTATTATGGACCCAATAAAAGTGCAAGATTGAACTGAATTTTGCGTCATTATTGTGGAAAACAACTTGCGCTAATTTGTAGACTCTGCAAACACAGGTATTATTATTTATTTATTTACGCATTTAAGATTTAATTTTGGAACGCTACTAACCGGGTTTTCGGCTCCAATTATGTCCAGATTAGTTTGCGTCAGCAAGTTAATCTCATTGGGAAAGTTTTTTCAACTATCCGCTGCAGAGATGATGAAATCAATTGTATGACACAATATATTTTGTTAATTGCGTCTATTAGCAATAACTCAATAATTTATTAACAATTTGCTGATTGACTCAATTAAGAAGAGTCTTCTGCTAAAATTACGCAATAAATTGAATGGCATATTTTGATAACTCTGTTAATTTAATCAATTAGCAATTTTTCGATTTACTCATTAATTGATTGACAACTTGCTGATTGACTCAATTAAGGGGAACTTTCTGGATGCACTTTTTGCTAAAATTACGTAATAAATTAATTGGTATATTATGAAATCTCTGTTAATTGAGTCAATTAGCAAATTTGCGATTAACTAATTAACAATTGGCTGATTGACTAAATTATTGTGGCGTCTTTCAACCACATTTTAGTATTTTCTCCAATAACTGTTTTAAGAGATCATCAGATAAATCCTCGTTGCAGCTAAATTTATACTAAAATAAATCAGTTACGTATATATATTTCTTTATTCATGCAACTCCCTTGGGTGACCTCTTCAAACAGCACAATTGAGGTGTTAAAGTTCACCGTCCCCGTAATGTTTATTTTGTTTTTTAATTACACAATTTCCTTATTTAATTGTGTATAATTTTTTCGCAGTTAAATACGTATGTACTTTTAAATATTTACAAAATAATACATAAAATCTGTATCAATAACGCGGCATTGAAAAATGAGTCCACAAATTATTGAAATATCTGGATTCCATTCCAACAGACCTGCGCCAGCTTCGTAGCCAAAAATAAATCAAGTAAATTTTTTGTACCCTGTTCTGATGTAAACCGTATTCTACGGTAGTCGGAAGGGGAATGGTCCGGGCAATACAGTGGGTGCGGTAAAACTTTCCAGCCGCTGTTTTCCATAAAATTTTTAACTGGCTTTGCAACATAAGACCGAGCGTTGCCATGGTGGAAAATAATTGCATCGTGTCCAGTCGCGCATTTCGGCCATTTTTCGGCAATCGATCGCTTTAATTTGATGAGTTGTTGTCGATGGCGTTCCCCATTTATGAAATCAATATTCAAATCAATTACATATACTAAAAAAAAAGTACACGGTAAGTAGTTCCCATGTTCGGAATATTGGACAATTGAATACCAATATAAGTATCACATAACAATCCAAAGAGGAATCCAATCGGAAGTATCTGATTCAGCGGGTCTTTAAAGAATTCCTTACGGTTCACAAGTTCACTTATTTTACAATACGAAGCATACAGACCTATACAAACATACACATGCTCATCAGTACAACAGCGCTCAAAACTCACTGAATACTAGTTACGCTCTTTTTCCCTCAACCCCGTTGATTTATTTGTTTAAATATATCACCTGTATTGCATTCTCTATTTGCCGTTGTAAGCGCAAAGTTGTAACCTTCTGTACTCATGTATGTGTGTGTGTGAGTGTGACTGAATGCAAGTGCATTTACATTTCATTACTGTTAAAACAGTTTACAGCCCCTGTTGCCTCAATGTTAGCACAATATTTGTTTTTACACAAAAACAACAAAAATAACAACAACAAACAGCCCTTTCAGCAACACCTGTGACACTCTGCCACACAGACTGGCACACGAAACATACAAACACATACACAGCGAGTACATTTATATAGTATGTGTATGCGTACGTGTATGTGTGACAATTTAATATTTAGCACTGCGTCATTTCATCAACAGCCCTTTCGTCATCTTTGCCCGCTCCAACACCTCCGCGCAGTTTGTTTGACGAACACACACAGTAGAGCAGAGCAAAACAGTAGTTTAAAATGAGAGCGCACGGAGCGTCTATTAGCCCGTCGCTTAAAAAGAATAAATACTTGTAGGTAAATGAGGAAAGTGACAACTACAATAAAACAGTAGCTAATTTTTTTGTTTATATATATAAAAATACAAAAACAAAAATGGGAGAAACAAAATGTTTTTCCAAAAAATGTTTTCCAAAAACAACAAGGAGAGTAGTACAAGTACAATTGAAATTTTTTTCGGAGGCTTTTTCAAACTCCAAGCTAACATCATCGACCGATTAATATCTAGCTGCCGCTGTGTGGGTGCTCACCGATTATTGTATGTATGTTTGTGTTTGTGTTTCTGTGCATGTAGTAGTGCATCCGATCGGATGTCTGTTCAATAATCGCTGCACCATGTTCCAGTAGCGCTATATAAAATTAATAAAGCGTTCAGATTTCACATTTATTTCAAGATTGTCGCTCGGTATTGAATGAAATTGCCTTGCTTGACTAGCGCGCATAAATTAAAGTGACGTTGACATTGTCGTGAAATTTCGTAAAAAATCTATCGAGGCGCAACACACTTGTTCATGTGCTACTAAGAGGCTAATTGAAAGGACTTCGAGATTACGGGATAATAATTATAATCGTTTAAGTTTTATTCGGACAGCAAACCATGCGATAGTAAGCATACAAGTATTGATACTCTGAGAGGCTAAAGCAACTTTCGTTGGTGTATTCTATAAATGGAAATTCAAACGAATTCTCGCTGCAATTAAAAACATAATATTTAATAATAAAAGAAAGAAAAGAAAAGTGATGTAAAAGCGTAATTTTCAAGAAAATGCATACAAACCGCAACCGTTAAGAAGTAAGTTCTTCTAAAGTATTTAAATTTCAAATAGTCGAAAGGTTTAGGTTATGTTATAAACGAACTGCTTAGGTGATCGCGATAAGCTTGCAATTGCCAGTACTAAGGCATTCAATACGGTAAGCAGTTTTATGTTAAATTTAACGGTAACTAGTGCTGTGTGATATTTTACTCTGTTAACGACAACACAAATCTCTACATTCGACTTTTTTTTAGAAGCATATAAGGCGCATAAAAAAAGAGAAAAATATACAGAATAATAATATTCAAACATTTTATTTTTGACCACATATTTCAAAGCTAAATCCTATTCGCAATACTTGTAGTCTAAACTGTTATATTAATACATTAATCGCATAGATATTTCGCGCCGGTAAAAAAAGTTCAATTCAATATTACTCTAAAGGGTGAATGTGTTCGATAAGCCATTTTTGATAAACATTTTTCTTAACTGGGAACAGTTAAACGTTTTATTAACTCTATTTAGGCAATGCACTACGTTTGACAAAAATTGTGTAAAGCTGGAATCAAAATAAAGACCAATGGTAAAACTACTCCTTTAAGATAAAAGGAATCGAAAAGAATGGAAAACCTTAAGGTTTTATTTAACTTGTATTTCGGATGTGTAAAATCTTTTAATTTTGATATATTGATACAAAATGGCAGCTACTGGAGCATTCTTTGAAATTGCTTCTTTCAAAGCGGCCGAAAGTGATTCAGACTTGCTAGCAAAGTATACATGTTTTTAAACAGTGTTTTTAACAGTAAATTTTGATGTATATATAAGTTGTAGTTATAACAAAAATACCGTACCTAAAAACACAAGCTTAAAGTTTTACATGCTAAAGCTGAATGAATCAAAAGCTTCGACACTGCAGCGGATTGGACAGGGAAACATTTTTTCCCTATTCTACCAGTTAAATAATGTTTTAGGACTTTAAAGTGTAATTTATGCAAAAACTTTAATTTTTTGTGATTTTGGGAGGAGTCTAATAGGGGTTTAGTTTTTTTTTTTTAAATAAAGGGTCTATCAATCTTAAATTTTACACACGTTCTTTTCTCCCCAAGAACCTATTCATTTTCAATCGCCAATATCGGACTATTATAGCTATTATTGTTTAAGGTAATCGTGCAATCTTCGAAGAAATTGTGCAGGTCAAATCACTATAGCATATAACTGTCATACAAACTGACCAATCAAAATCAAGTCGTGTAAAGAATTTTTTGTATTCATTATTTAATGTTAATTATAAATAAATGCACTAAATAACGCTCAATTACCTATAAATTTGTGTTTCAAAACAACATCAAACAATTTTAAATGATATTTCTTTATTATTAATAAATAATACAAAATATAAATAAAACACAAATTTACAAAAAATGTCAACACTGTTTAATCTTTGCACAGTTATGTAATCAAATAAAATAATTATGGAAACCAATAAAACCAAAAATAGGAGCAGAATAAAAAGAATAAAATTGTTATCAAATATTCAAATAATTTTGTGTAAACTGGTTTGTTTGTTGTGCTACACATTTATAATTTCTAACACAAACAAAACCAGTTTACAAACAATTACGCATGACTATGCAAATTCAATCACTCTTACATAACTCCCCGGCTTAGTGCAAATGCATTTAAAAATACTTACCAACAATTACTCAGGCAATAAAAATAACAACACATAACATACTTCAAACGTAAACTGGGAAGTAGAGACTTTAACCTCATTTTATTTACACAAATGCGGGCAACAATTGACAGTGAAATACACACGAAAAAAAATATGTTTATAACATGCATGTACATACAATACATATGTAAATATTTACATGCAATTAGTTTACACATACATACATGTGCATACTTCACACGCGCTTGGCATAAATTAGGTTTTTGGACTGAGTGAGAGCAGCTCCACGAGCTTAATAGTTTGTAAACAAAGCATATAAGTTTATAGGTACTGGTACTGGTACTAGGTCAACACACCAAAAAAGCACGATAAAAGAAAAGTATAATTAATGAAAGTTGGTTTTGAATGGGCGCAATTCAATCTTCTTGTACTGATATCAGAATATGGTATACACAGCGTCTGTCAACAGGAATGACCTGATTTTGACAGCTCGAGCCGGCCATTTTGTTTACGTATTTGTGTCAAATTTTGACAGTGTGTTCCGTAAAGTTCGCCAATTCATAATGTCATGTTGCAATTTGGTACAAAGCTTGTCCACGCAAATTTGATTTTTATTTATTTACGCAAATTCACGTTTTCAGGTAGCTTAATGGCTTCGTCAACAAACAAAATTGTCACTATTGGTCCTCGTGTGGTTCAGGAAACGCAAGTACATCTCCGAAAATTCCCGAAAAATGTCTTTTTCAGCATATTTTGTGACAAAGTTTGCCGACTCGTTAATTTCTCGAAATGGCCCAATGACCGCCAAGATCACGCGATTTAACGTCTCTAGACTATTTTCTCTGTAGGTATTTTAAATCAAAGGTTTACGCAAATCAGTCAGCGCACTATAGCCGAAATTCTAGCTCAAATGCATAAACGGGTTTTGTTCAAATCATAAATAGCATAAAATTATCTGCATAACAAAAAAAAAACCAGAAACGTTTTTGACCAAATTTAAGTGTTTTATTTCACTTTAGTCTTTCTTGTTGGTAGACCCTTTATATAAATGATCAGACTGACAAGCTGAGTCGATTGAGCTACATAAATATATCCGTCTTTCTTCTCGTCTGTCTGTATATACCCTCAGTTTTCGATATCGATCTGAAATTTTGCACACGTCCTTTTCTCATCAAGAAGCTGCTTGTTTGACGGAACTGTCAATGTCGGAACACTATAGCATATAGCTGCCATATAAACTGAACGATCAAAATCAGGGTCTTGTACGAAAAACTTTTTTATTTACTTAGCAAATATACGAGTATGTAATATTTATTGTAAAACTTAACTTTTTTGATATTATAATACTATTAATATAACATGACTAAGCATTAACGCAAATGATCGTTAATTTATTATTTCAAACATTTAAAAATAGATATACAATATTTCACATAAAACTATTTACTTTATATAGCATATGTGTGTACATAGGTATATAAGACAATGGTGTAAATATTTGAATGTAGTATACAAGAAAAATGGAATTCAATTATTTTATAAAACTCGGCTATACATATGTGTATTTGCAAAATTTGTCAACAAAAATTTTATAAACTGTCAACTCTGTTTACTGTTTTTTTTTTTTAGCTACTAAAAATATTGTTTTATAACTTCAATCATTCCATTACTAAATAATCTGTTCACTTCTCCACTATCGAATGCCTTCTGCTCGTACCTACAGTTACATGCCACATTTAACTAATTGTAACGATAATATCTTGCCAAATATGCAAATGCTCTGAATACTTGAAAGCATTGTGAGTCAAAACAGTGGATAAATTTGTAAATAATTGTTTTATAGCAATTCGATTGAGATAAGCAAGTAAGCGAAGGCTAAAGGCATATCATTTACGAAAGTATTCGAATTCCACTCGTCAAACTTCAACTTAAATTTAATACAATAAATGCCTTGAGGATATGCAGCATTTATGGAGCTATAGAACAATAGACATTTTAGCAATTCCGGCTGCAATCAAAAGCATACGCAAACACACACGCGCACAAATTGTACTGCTAGCTGAGTAATTAGAAACAAGATTGGAATTATGAAATTTCACTTAAATTTCGATAACTCAACTGACGAGTTATGTTCAGCGGCGGTGAAGTAAGGTATGCATGACTGCCTTTGTGTCGAGTAGAGTGGAAGTATCAGTTTCAGTAGCTGTCAAATTGCTGTCGTGTTATTGTTGTTGCAACTGCTGCTACTGCTGCTGCCACTAATGGCATAGCCATATAAAATGATTGTTGTTTTCATAGCTGTAAATTGTGATTGCATGTTTTATTGTTGTATGCAAACAAATATTCTATAGTACATATATGCATAACATATGTATATATGTATGTTTTTGTGCATATATATGTGTGTATGTGCGTTTGAGTGTGAACAAACATAAACTTGTGTGCGGCATAAACATATCACACTACTGAACACGTCACAATGTCAGACAAGTGACGATGCAGCGCAATGACAGCGAAGACAAATGTAAATACAACAACTGATGGCAACAACAAACATGCACATACCCCCACACACACACACATACATTTGCGCGTATAATAAGCACATATTTACATATTAAAGATAATTGCTGCACTAACACGCTTGGCCGGGGGTATAAAGAATCACTGCAGAGCCAACAAGTTCACACTCAACGCCAGCGAAGAATGAAAGGTGCGCTTGTGTACAACAACAACAAACACAATAGAGACGCGTGACTATATTTCTACAATTATCATTTGCGATATTCAGGTATATTTTTTGATTTTACAATACCGGCCGGCAGCTTTCGAGCTTTGAAGCTCCTTTTTCGCATGAATATTCATTTTGAGTTTTGTTATTATTTTGATCGCTCAACTTTCCACGTTTAATTAGCCCGTCTGTCCGTTTGACAATATTTGCACAATTACTTGTAATCATACTGCTGCTAATTGCCGTTGCTAGAGATTCTAGTTGCTCCAATAGTTCTGCATATACCGCTTATATATTGTAGTTGCATCCATGCAATGTTTTTGTCAATAAAATTGTGCAATTAGGAAATTTATTGTATTATTGCGCACAAATAATCAGTCGATAAATGCAGATTGCTCATAACTCAGCAGTTTCCATTAGGAGCGCACATTTTTTATATTCATTAAAATTACAATTTTTTATCGCACTCGTAATCTCAATTACAAAGTACCGTTATATAATTGAAACTGTGCATTGCCAATCGCATTTGATTGCATTTATTTGACATTTCATTGCACAGTTATTAATTAGTTGCCAGTTGATTGTTTTGCGTAAATTTTATATTGCATTTTTTTACTTTTTGTTTGCACTTTTATTTCCGGTTAATAAATATCTGATATTTCGCATTAAGATCTCGCAGTAATGATTGTGTCATGCTAGTTTCTGTAATAATATTGGGGAATCAGCAAAACATCGCTATAAAATAGAAATAAACTAAGCTAGGCAAGAGATATAAAAAAAAAAAAAATTTATATATAAAATTTGAACATTTTTGTAGTTTATGCTACAGTCGTATTCTTGCTCTGCCTTGTATAATAATCTCTGCCAAAGTTTGTCAAGATATCTTGACAACTAAAAAGTTTTCAATACAACAACCTGATTTGGACCGCTCCGTTTGTATGGCAGCCGTAGGATATAGCGGTCCGATCGAAACAATTTACTCGGATATCGTAGCATTGCTTTGGACAGTAATTGGTGCCAAATTTCATGAAGATATCTTGTCAAGTATAAAGTTTTCTTTGCTTGTCAAAATGTCAAACCTTTTGATAAAAATGGCTTAACCCTAACTTTTCTTTGTGCTTTATTATCAATAATAGCTTTAAAAGCTTTAGAGCTTTTAGATATCAGTAGTTGACGTTCCATTTGAAAATAATTTCACATGTTCTAACTCAGACCTCTTCGTAATCAAAATATAATGCAATACTGATGAAGGCGATGCTTAAGAGATGTTGAAAGCCCCTGATTTACCACTTTTTCGACATTTCACGACGAGATCTCAATGATTGGTATCATTCCCCAAATAAAAAAATCTGTTATATATCGAATACCAAGCCAACTTTTCGTATGAAACAACTTTCGGACAGCATTCGATTATATCTTCGAAACTTGAGAATTTTGATATAAATATAGCATAAATTTAATTTATAACATTATTTGTCTTTATCAAGTCTTTCTCTGAATTTTTTTCATATTCATACATTCATTTAATTTAATATTTAATCTAATATTTCGAAAATTCCCAAACTTTAAAACGCTTAATGGTAATGCAATCTCATACTAAGTTCTAAAATAAAATGTTTTCTAGCTAAGTTTACAACAACAAAGTCCAAATATTTTTTTTAAATTAATTGTTGTAAGAAAAAATTAAAGTCGATGTAACAGAAGAATTGTTTCAAGTGCAATAACCATACTGCAAACATTTTTAAAACAAAAAAAGCACACGTAACAAATTTGATTTAAATGTTAAAAAGCTTGCTTATGAAGCTTTTATATAAGTAGATTATCTATATATAAAGTTGAAAACATCTTACCGTCTTCCTCTCCGCAGACAAACCCGCATATATCAACTATGCCGAGCAATCTTCAATTCATTTCACTAATTTTACATTCAATCAGGATTTTTCAACAATTAATTATACAACATTCTTGTAACAAATTGAAAATAACAACTAAATTGCGATCGTGAATCACTTTTGTAGCGTTTACAAAATTGGAAATCCCCAACTGACTAAAACAAAAGCAAGCGTTTCAATTAAATACCTACGTTCGTACGATCGTTAAAGCAAATTACCACAAATTAGCCGTAGTCTATTCATATTCATTAATTAAAAGTTGAAAATCTAACTTTTTTATTCTTTTTACCGTTTCATTACAGTTACAACAACGTGCGCGCGCAAACTATTTGAGCTAACAACGGAAAGACGCCACCGGCTAATTGAAAGGCGGAGAATCTCACAATTTTTATATCACGAATAATATTGCAACAAAAATATAATTAAATTATTAAGCAACAGTAAATTAAAGATTTTTGCAGCGAATGCAAACAAGTTTAAATTAAACGCCAAAAAAATAAATGCCAAAGTGCTAAGGAAAACCACGGACGAATACAAACATATACAATTCTATAGCTTGAAGGAAAGTCTAATCAACACATATACACAAACAAAAGTGCCGAATATACATATTTGTAATTAACTGCCAGACGCGCGCATCTGCGTTAAACATTATATAACAATTAAAATTACAAACGTGTCAAAGGGTAAGTACGTTGTATACTTATACACACCCAATAATGACAAAATCTTTAAGCATAAATGCGTACGAGGTCTGTTAAAAAAAATAGTGAATTTTAATTTTTTTCAAAAAATATTTATTTATTCATCAATTTCTATTTGGTCTCCTTCAAAGTAGTGCCCCTCAGATACCACCATATGTAATTTTTTATATGTATAACTTGTGCCAACGTTTTTTCCAATTTTCGAAACAGCTTTGATATGTAATTTTTGGTATGCCTTGAGCTCTCTCATCTATTTTTGTATTTTTGGTCTCGGCTCTCCTGGGTTCTTCCATTGGTTGTTAATGTGCTGGGGCATCCAGAGCGAGCGTCACATCTACTTAACCTTATATGAAAAGCTTGTATGTTACCACTTTTGAAAATTTTTTGACTCAGAGTACACTCACCGTATGCACTGTTGACATCTCAAGTGTTTTTGAACACTTTTTCACACAAAATTTTATACAAATCTTTGAACCTTTTTTTTGACAGCAGCAAAACACATCTAACCTTTATGCCTCTCACAAATAAAATAAATATGCTATACTCATACAGCTTGAAAATGCACCTTCTTTTTTGAACAGTCCTCGTACTTATGTATAAAGTTATCTCTTCCTTACCTGCCAGCTTAATTAAATTAGCATGTGTTAGACGCTTGTACGTCCATATATATGTATGCAAGGATTATAGTTTCAAAGACTCTTTGTTGTAGTGCGCACAGGTGGCTTACGGTGGCATTTAAGTCAATTTTTTACAGCACGTCACTTTTACACTTGCGTCGGAAACATTGCTGCCACTCCATTACCGCCACTGCCCCTGATTGTTAGCTCAGTTGTAAGGTTTGATGCCACACGGTTGCTTAAACGGTAGTGGTGAGAAGGCAGTGGCGCCCGCATATTCATACACCTAGTGTTATGGTAAAGTAATTATGTGTATACCTCCATTTTAAAACGCAATATTATTAATTTATTATAAATTAATTCCTATATTGATTTTTAAGCGGAAAGTACCAACAATAAATAAACAATTTATTTTTGAACACTTCAGTTAATCAAAACTAAAAACGAGACTTTGCAATAACTCACAGTATTAGAAATTGATTTATACCACGCATGCAACTACACAATAATTAATATTAATATACCGCTTAGAAAAATACCTGCGAGTATTTATTCATATAACAGGCTATTTGCCGCAATCATGCCGGGCGTATACGCAACATTAAAAATTCAAGGAACTACAAAAACGCCAATAATATAAACAACACGAATATTTAAGATTGCCTGCATAAATTCATTTTATGTTTATTTTAAAACGGCTAGACGTTATCAATTTAAATGTGCATACTCCTAGCTCATCACTCATCACACTGTTCTTTGTAGGATTAGCGCTGAGATTTATTGCACGATATGTTAGTGTTTCATGAATTATTCTACAGTTATGACTATGAGTAAATAGCAAATAATAACGGAGTGCAATACCGAAGTAGAAAAGCACACCTGCTCAACGTCATTGAATGCACATGAGTAAATACACTAAGATATGTGATTGTTCATAAAATTTTATGACTTGTTTTAGTACAAATAAGCCTACACACATGAATATATGTATATGATTTAATATGGTATAATACTTATTTAACACATTACAACACGTTTTCATAAAGCAATAACCGCAAAGCACCACACAAGGGTGTAATTAATTTTTTTTTTTTTTTTTTAATTCTAAATAAACATTTGTGAGATATAACCGCTTTTTAGCGTGAAATCATGAAAACTTACTAATTTTTTTGACCAATATTGGTTTAAGAACTTTACTCAATTTCGTTAGGGCACATAAGAAAAAAATATTTAACGCTCACATACACACAAACACCTGCTCATACAACTTCTACTTTTAGCCACCACTAATTTGTTTGGTCAGTGGTGAGTAGAAAATGCAGCATTTTGCAACCGAATCGGTACTTTATTCCCCAAAAAAAATAATAAAAACTAGAAAACTTCGGGTGCACCATAGTTATAATACCCATCACAGATGCATTTATTATATGATAAAAGGATATTAAAAAATGTGTATTAAAAGAACTTGATTCCGATCGTTCAGTTAAACCTGCTATACAGTATATGCTGAACAATTTGTTCGGTGATTACACCATTGCCTTTGATTATAAAGTGTGCCAAATTTCTTGAAGATATCTTGTCAAATAAAAAAGTTTTACATGCAAGGACTGGATTTTGATAGGTCAGTTCGTGCGGCAGCTATACGCTATAGTGGTCCGATATCAGCGATTCCGACAAATAAACAGCTTATTGGGTAGAGAAGGAAATTCAGATAGATATCACAAAATCGCGTATATACATACACACAGACAGCGATGACATAACTAATTCGACACAGCTCATCATGCTGGTCATTTATATATATATTGTATACTTTACAGCTGTCCGACGTTTCCTTTTGGTTATTATAAACTTCATCGTAAACTTAATATACCCCAATTATTGTATAATAAACCAATACAATATGAACAGGCAGCTTACTTTCCTGCCATTACCCCGATGCTTGATGCATATAAAATTATTGCCACGCTTTAGCAGTTCATTAAAGCCACTTAAGCCGCTGCGGCAACGAAAAATAACCTAGCAAATAAAGCCGCGCAAGCCAACTTTAATGCATTGGTGTGTTATATATAGGAGTCTGAATTTATTTGTAAAACTACCCCTTCACAGCTGCTGGAAATTATAACCCCACCTTCTTCCAACCATGTTAATTTCGCCGCCACCTACTACAATATGCATGCCTTCGTACCTTCTGCACAAACACACACATCCATGAACAGAAGTGGATATGTTGCAAGTGAACACCTTCCACTTTCAATACAAATACACATACTTGCACGCTTGCCACTTCGTATTTTGTAATATTTCGTGCCGCATTTATGCTGTTAACTAATGTGCAAATTTGTAGCTTAAAAAGTTTCAACTAAAAAGTGAAATACCATAAATTTTGCAGCAACTGTTGCTGCCGGTGGCACTTGACTCTCTCTCGTACACCTCCTACTTACTGGTATATGCCTTTATTCACCCACTCCTTCAATATCTTTATAATTTTTCGTTGGCTTTGCAACAGCAGGCAAGGATTGTAGTTATATTTGTGCATTATGTTTCTATGCAACACATCCTACTGTATTACTGATCCGCAAAATATGCTTATGTTTACCGCAGCTCCCAGCAGTAAATTTTAAATGACAAGCGTTTAGAGATTTTTTCGCAAACAAAATGCATGTTAATAAGAAATCCTATAAGGTGATATAATTAAACTCTTGATTAAGACAGAAAACTGTAATTTGGTGAGAGGAATCGCAGAAGTAATGGGCTTCTGTGAGCTGAAAATTTTACCCTAAAATAGGTTTCATCTACAAATAAGAGCTATATCACCTTTTTATACTCTTGCAACATGTTGCTACAGAGTATAATAGTTTTATTCACCTAACGGTTGTATGTGTCATCTAAAAATAATCGAGTTAGATATAGGGTTATGTATAATTAATGATCAGGTTGACGAGACGAGTTGAATTCCGAGTGACTATCTGTCTGTCAGCGATAACCTGAGTAAAACATATATTGATGAAACTTGGTGCACATGTTACTTATCATAAAAGTAAGAACGGGTTCATAGATGGGTATAATCAGACCGCTGCCACGCTCACAAAACGATATTAATAGAAAACGTATTAAGTGTCATAACTAGGCCGTAAATTACAATACAGAACTCAAATTTACCACAACGAATTTTAATAACAAGTGGATTTGGTCACGCTCCCTAATTTGTTTAATGTATATATCTCCCAAAAACAATAAATCTATATCACCCAAATTTGCACGATACAAATTTTTTCAATCCTTCTTACGATAGTGCGAAAATTGCTGAAATCGGATGATAACCTAGCTCACTCCCCATATAACGGTTAAAAACTACTAAAGGTGCGATAAATCAGCAACTAACTGCGTCAGAGATATTAAAATATTCAACCACAAGAAGGCCTTATAGAAGCCGATATCAAATTGGACAATGGGAGTTGCACCGTCTAATTTTACGTGAAATCCCATATCTCGAGACCTGCTAGACCGGTTTCAACCAAATTTGGTATATAGCATTCTTCTCACATTTCTATATTAAAATTTATTAAATTGAGCAAAATTGAATTACAGCCCCGCCTTCTCAAATAACACAATTTTAAATTCCATCTGATTCTTTCCCTTCTCAGTATGCAAATCAAGCAATAATGAATGTGTCAAGATAAAACTTTGCACGAATAGTGCGCTTTAAATCGCAATGACCAAAAATTATCAAAATCGGGCCACAACGGTTCAAGCCCCCATATACCGAATATGTGAACCCAAGTACCTATAGTTGGCATTTTACCGAAAATATCGGTCAATGTGTGAGATATATATAGTTAAAATTCAGAGAGGATCCTAATAATATTATGTTTGTATGTCAAAAATGGATTGAACTGAATCAGGCTTTAGCTTGATAAAGATTTTCTAACTTCCGGCTGACTTTAAAAAGGCTATTGACATGATATAGAAGAAATTTGTACATTAATTATTAATATATTTATATATAGATATATATATTTATATTATTTATAATGATATTACTCAAAGTTGTCAATGCCAAATCTTAAAAATTTTACCACAAAAATCTAATTTTCTTATTATTTTAGCTTTAGAAGATGCAATATTCTCATCTCAATATAATATTTAATAACATTTACTTATAAGCTTAACCCAACAAGGATGATGCTGGTTTATTTTGACCAAAAAGTTGTTGTCATTTATTTTTCATGTTGTTAGGAAGAAGTTATAAAAAAGCTACACGTATATAGATACAACAATATAATCTTAGGAACTAATTTTTGTATACCTTAATACGAAGCCTGCGATATCCAAAAGGCAACGTTAACGCGACGACCGTCCGTTTGTTTATCTGTATATTCAAAACTAAACCCTCAGTTTTTGAGAAATCGAACTGAATCGATCTCTATTCTTTTCAAGAAGCCGCTCATTTTTCAGGAACCGCAGATATCGAATCACTGTAGGATATAGCTGCAATACAAACTGACCAATCAAAATCAAGTCCTAGTATGGAAAACTTTTTTCATTGACAAGATATCTTCATGAACTTTGACATAGAGTATCGGACAACTATAAAATAAAAATGCCTTTCAAATTGACCGATTAAAATCAAGATAAAGGTTTTTTCATACCCTTTTTATTATATAAGAAATGTTTCTGTGTAGGGTACTACATATTCGATGCAGCTGAAATTAACGCTTTCTTTTTTGTTTTTGTTTACAATTCATTTATATCGGAATAAATTGATATATCTGTTTATTATCTTAGTTTTCAAAATCTTTTATTTTCAAAATACTCTAGGTAGTTTGAAAAAAAATTAGCAATAAGAATATGCATGGAGCTGTAAAATATAGTTAACATACTGCAATTAACTACAGCAACAGCTAAAATAAATTGTGCAATAATTGTGTCATTCAAACGCATTGCCTATAGATTCATACTATAATCTTATAAATATTATAAACTTTGTTATACAAATCCTTGAACAATTATGCTTCCGACTAATCAAATAATTCAGTTTATCTGCTACTACCTTAAGGTATTTATAAGCACTTTCCGCGCAATAATTACTAAATTCGAGCTAAACAATTAAGATAAAAAATTGTATTTCGCAGATGTTACTTCACATTTATTGCCATCATTTCCGCTGGCAAATAGTACATTACAGCACCGTTATGCATTAGATCAAATACAATAAAATATTAAAAATAAGCTAAAGTATTATAAATTATACTAAAAGTAAATTAAATTTAAATTAATCAGCATAAATAAAGTTTCACTAAGCAGCCACCTGCGAATTAATAAGCTTCCCTTACCCACAATTTAACGCTGCCATACATGCACACTCGCACGCGCACACACATACTCACAGCGCTCTTCGCTGCCGCACACCAAGCTCTTCAAATAGTCTCATCATCTAGCAAGTGAGATTAAAAAAAATGTTGTCACAATCAGTCAAAACTATTCTCATTCTGCTGCCGAAAAACATTTTTCCAATTTAATGAATGGACTTAAAAGATAAGATAAACTGGACGTCTAACGGTTGTTGTTGTTGTTGTAGCGACAGAATTCTGTCGAGTTGATCGCACAGTACACCATAGATGAACCGTTACATATGCACGCCTTGTGCTGAAGTGCTGATGTGTTTGTGTCTCCCAAAATAGTTTCGTGAAAACGAACTAAGTAGCACGCTGCCAGGGCATGGTCTCGACAACAACAAAAAATTTGAAAGATTTGAATAACTGCAGCATGTAAGCATAGTATAGCACTCACACAGCTGTTTAAATATTATCAAATTAGGTTAGTTATCTCCTCAACATATACGCAGAAAGACACGTGACTCGTTGTTTTTGCCTTTTTACGCGGTTATTTTATGCACGAGATGCGATTAGGTGCAAAGCTTCGAGTGTTCGGCGACACCTTCGGTTTATTGTATTTGTAAATTTGTACAGTTAATATTTACCGTTAACATTTTTTTACCAAGCAAATTAATTGTTTTCACTTAATAGCTTAATACAATGTCCAGACACACATTTGCTAAGCAGATGAGCAAATAATAAAAGTGCGGAAATTTTCCAGTCGCACGCCCTTAAATTGTCAAACTAGAAGAGAAGTAATTAGCAGTAGGCAATAGAACAAATAAACAAAAACTTTAAGTGGTTATACTTAATGCGATAAAGCTGTTAATTTACGGTCTCTGCCCTGCTTTCAAGTTCATCTCAGCTATCTGAATGATACAGTTTTATTGCAACAACAAATAGTTAGAGATAATTTCAAATTGAAATTCTCGATAAGAGGGTATTTAAATGAAAGAAATGTGAACTGTCAGTACCTTTAGCTTGTTAGTTTTCAAGGCGAATAAAGGCGAGCAGATCGTCTGAATGTATTCACGTGCGTTGTGATTTTATACTGAAAGTGTTCCTCATAAGTGCTTTCAAAGCGAACAAGGAGTGTGGTCCTAAGTTTATTGTATTTTAGGACAATTATTTTGAAGTATTTATAAAAATTCAGAGCTAACTAGTGTTTGCAACGTGACTCATAAGTGAAATAAATAACCAAAACTCAAATATTATCCTAAGGTTTAATACATATTGGTAAGTACTATAATTAATCAACGCGATATTTTCAAAAAAAAAATTTATTCTTAATAATTTAAATAATAAAATGCATACAAATAAATTAAAAAAGAAATAGGTTTTATATACTCACATACTTAAATAAAATATTTAAAATTAATGGTACGACATGGCGTATGCGTAACATGCTCAGTTTAGTAATACAACATAATCAAACTTAAGTCAGTACTGATAGACTGCTAAATTCTCGAAGGATACTGTTTAACGAAGGTATCGGGCTTACTAAAGTTTTTTTTATAATATAATTATAATTATAGTGTTTTTTAAAATAGCTCAGGCAGTTCTTCAACTAAAAGAATTTCGAGGTGCCTCTGAAATTTTTGAGAATTGCAGTCTTCTTTCGAAAAATACTTTTTGCTATCAATTTTTCACGAAGATGTTTAAAATTTTCAGTAGTACTTTTATTTATTCTCACAAAAAATTCAAATTCTTTAACTGGTCTTTAAATGAATTTTCGCGCTTTTAAGATATCTCTAATACTCATGGTCAAGAATTTTTTCATTCACAATTTTTGGATTGGATTTTCAAATTAACTTCAAAATCATAATTAAAAATTGAAAATTTAATTTTTAATCCAAGCTGTTTGAATTTTGATAATTTAAATTTTAATCTCAAAATTGGAATTAAAAATTGAGAAAATATTTTTTTTAATTAAAAACTGGAGTAACAAATACAAAAATTACCTTTCAAATTAAAAGCCTGAAATAAAAAGGGATAATAAGAAAAGAATTACATATTTCATATGACAATTTTTTTTAAATTCAATTTAATGCTTTTAATTTTATTTAATTTTTCTAATTATAAACTCAGGTTAAACAGTATTTCAATCCGGTATTTGAGATAAAATATTTTTTCGTTGTTTTTAATTTTTTGACACGGTTTAGGGATTGAAAATTTTAAAATTATCTTTAATTAAGATTTTTAAGATTTCAAAACAAAACAATTTTAACTAAAAGAAGAAGAAGAGAAGTTAACTTAAATTGAAAACCCCACCAACAATCACACAGAAAATGGTTTTATAGTAAAATGCGTATCTTAGTTATTATCATTGCAGTTAAATTATTTGAATAAAGGGTGTGTTTTTAGAAGTATAGTACTTTTTTAACTAAAAGTATTGACAGTAAAACAAATAAAATGTAAAAAATAAATATTTAGAGTGACCAATATTTCGGCGTTTTTGGTTCACAAATTTTCTGGAATTTAGTTCAGGCTAACAGTTCTATTTTGAGGCACTTTATGTAGCAGACTTTATCTCGTCAAACCTAAAGCTCTTCTCAAAAAACTAGTGTAGAAAGTGACAGATAACATTCCACCCTTCTTCAGCCTTCAAAAAGTATGTATCAAACTTGACTTCGGTACGCTTGATACACCAGACATTTACTTTTCCTGGAATCCTTTGGAATATCTTCGAAATTGTTCAAGCTCAGATATAAAATATTATCTGTGTTCGATTCGCCAAAATTTGTATAGTAGTGAATCGAACAACTACGTTGCAACCCAGCGCTAACATGTGCTCTGACGTATGCGCAATAGTGATGCGTGTTTTGCTTTCATGGAGAAATTTTTATTTTTACCGAAAATCAATTTTAAAAAAATTTCATATTCATAATTTTTAAAGCAATTTGTTATATGGGTCACTCACAATAACGAATCTGGTATAAAATATGTAAGGCAAAGCTTGAAATGACGATGTTTACATAGTTTTCTTTAAGTTGCATGCACAGAACGCTGATTTTAAAAATAATTTTTCCAAATTTTAAGTGGAGTTCCTGTGTAAGTTTTTGACATGATAATAGCTCAAAGTACCTATACGAGTATGGCACATTAATGTCCAAAAACATATGTTTACTGACAGCTGATTTTAATAGAAACCGCTGAGAAAAACACCCTTTGTTTTTGATTAAATTCAATTATACCATCTAGCTAAAAATTAATTTACTAATTGTTGCACAATCAACATAGCACAATAAAAATGACAAAACCAAATTCAATTTCATTCTTCAATTATAAATTAGAAACGATTGATTACACAAATTGCATTATTTACAATACAAGCAAATATCTAAAGCTAATACAGCTGTTAATACACACACACACACACACACACCAACCTTACCTACCACATATACATATGTACTTATGTATGAATGAGCTCTGTGGTGCGCATGAGTACGCGTAATTGCTTGTTTTGCAATTGTTGTTGTTGTTATATATAGTAAGAACAGACATATGTTAGTTTATGAATGAATCGCTGGGTAGCTGCGAATTATCAATGATTGCGGACGCACATTCACACTCACACTTCGCCGCCTGCCCGCCAGCCTCTGCCAGCAAGCTGCCAACACCTCAGACCTAATTAGCAAGGCGCTTGTAGGTATCACATAACCAATACAATAAAATACAATAATGGCAGCAACATTTAGGCGCCTGGCCATTGATATGCGCGCTAGCTAACGTCAAATGCTTGCCACATGCAACATTTCAACGCTAATGCTACGTGCAACAGCAGTATTATTGTAGCAACAGCAGCAGTCACACAGTGGAAATGCATTGTAATAGCAATAATGACAACTAGCCAATTCACAGCAACACCAAAGCCACACAGGTCAAAATGGCATAGACCAGAACTTTGTTGTTGTGTTCCCTGTACTTCGATAATTCTGTTGAGCTAGAAATATTTTTGTACATATACCTTTGTTTATTCGTGCATTAGCAGACAATTCCCACGCCTCGTTGGCACGCGCAATTATTTTAATAACCTCAAATATTGCCAATGCATTTCACAAGTTTCCATTCACCTAAATAGTGCTTTTACACTAGTTAACAGAACTTCTATTATTTATTATTTAATAAAAGAAAACACATTTTTTTTGAAGTTATGAAATTTTAAATATAATATACTTGTATGCATTAATATTTTATGCATACCATTTATATAGATATATTAGAAGCTCGGAAGAACCTTTTTTGTCATTTGCCTTGATTTCGTCTGTCAAAAGAAGCTCCCACAAATTTAAAAACAACTCTGAAAGGCTGCTGGAGAGCTATTCCATGGCAGAGAATACTCTCAGAAGTGTTTCAGTGTCTGCTGTAAGCCTATCTCTAGTAAAAGAACGTTTTTATTTTGATCTGATTTAGTTACTTTTTTTAAGAGAAAAATTTATCATATGACCTCCTTGAATCGAAAAAAATCTTACGCAAACTTTTTTGCGTAGAAAAATACACAAAGCATTGTAATTCTTTGTAAATACTTGTACGTTGTCCTCGCTTTTTATGAACCATTTTTCAGCACCTAACAATCGTCTTTTTTTCTAAAATGCTCTGTCGCCACAAGAAACAGAACAGCGAAAAACAACGTAAGTGACAAATCAGATTTTTTTTTATATACTCTGTCAACAGTTTAAAATATAAGGCGTCAAGTTACAAGCATTTAAATACAAAAAGTATCGTTTGAGGTTCGAATGTAAAAGCTTCAAAACTTCTAAAAATCGAGTTTTGCTGTTCTTACTTATTAACTCATATAAAAACATGTTTTAATATAATAATAATAACCTTCAAATAACTATTATATACTTGTACATCATCTAAGTAGAGGTGTATTTATAACAAAATTATTAAAAATTCGTATAGAAAACATTCTACAATTTTACAATGTTAAGCACACATTATTTGATTTGTACAGTTGTTTAGTAAAAAAACTATTTTTTTTATTTACTTTGCTGTTTATTTATTCGTGAACTAAGGTTAGGTATTTCCAACTTGAAAACAAACACAGAAGTGAGTACTTCTAAGATTTTTTTCATACCAGGCGTAATTATATATTGGTGTGCAAGTGCCAATAGTTGCGGCAAGAGTAAAAAAAAAACAAGGGTTTCGTGCTATAATGCACTACATCTTTAGTCTTATTTTTGTATAGAAATTAGTGCACTGAGTTAGATGCCCACAAGTATATCTTCATATACTCCTAAAATATTAACTTGAGGTCACAAATTATTTATAATTAAAAATTATTAAACAATATTGGCCAAATTATATTTTTAAAACTCGTTGCTTCGAAAAGGTACATTAAAATTGTTAATTGTTATTTTAAAGTTCTGACTAATTTAACTACAACTATTTTATTTTAAGACATAAGAAAGTGCTCCACAATTAAAATATAAGTAAATATTAAACCGTTATATCTGATTTTGTTCCAGTTCCCACACATTTTTAAACCAATTAATTTTTATGTTGAAATTTTTCCTAAAAATTTTTTTTTTTCCATAAAGAAATTTAAACTAGCATATGTAATACCTTCGTATATACTTTACAGTTAACATTTTAAGTGCAGGTGTTGCATAGTTTGCAGGCAATTGTTTGAATTAAACCAATGCCGGCATTTGTTATTCACAATTAAGTCAAACAAATATTGCTTTGCATATACATATATAGGTATGTAAAAAATTAATTACTTTTTCGCAACAGTTTACTAATACCATGCAACAATGAATGACTAACCAAGTGATTGATTTTGACCCTGTAGGAAATAAGGAAGAGCAATGTTGGAGAATAAGAGTTTTTTTTTTTTTGAGATTATAAAATAAATGGTATGATAGAAATAAAATATATAAATTAATACAGTACAAAAAAACAATTGTTTTTGGACACTAAAAGTTTATATTAACTTTTTTTGCCAAACTTTTTTTACAAAAAAGCACATATTTATTTTAAAATGCCAGATTTCCTACAGCGTTGTTGCTATCGTGTTTCACTCAGAATAATTGCGATTACACTTTTGTTCGCTTTTGAACTTTAGCCTATAATCATTGACGTTGTTAACACAGAATGATATACATACGAGTACCTTTGAGATTCATTGGTAATTATTTGCGGTGCAGCAAATAATTGAATGGAAATATTTTTTAAATAATTTATTGCTGCCCCTATTATATTGGAAATCAAACCAAAAATTAGAACTTCTCCTCAAATTATCATAAAAAAGTGAATTTCATAGTATTTCACGGAAACCTCGAAATGTAAAAAGAATTTTCAATGCTTTTTTTCACCTCAATTAATTTATGAATTTTATGAGGAAAGCCATCTGGGCTCCCGAAAATAAACACAATGAAATACTACTAATATCCGATTACCAAAATGAGCCCAATTCATTGATCAACAATTATTTGGAATCGCTTAACTGAAAGGCATAATAGAACATTTGGCCACATGTGTACGGCACATTTGCTAAATTGACCCAAACGTTTGCTGTCAACGGCAACCCGTAAGGGGGTACAAAATTATCTATATGTCCCAAAAAAAAAAACAGAAGACGTACACACATATGATTTTATGCTCTCAAATAAAAGCGAAAATAAAGCACGAGCACAAAGTAATATTTTATATTTCAATACATTTTATTGTATTTAAATACACCTGCATTGCCTTCTGATAAGCGTTTTTTCACTACCTCACCGATATCAGAGATACTAATATTATATTTGATTATGAATGTTCTGCAGAAAATTATTTGTTATATGGGTTTTTAAGGGTATTATGTTAACATATCACTATTTTTTTATTCGCTCTAGAATGGAGGCAACATTTTTTATTATTCTCATCATTTTTTGAATACAGAGTCATAAGAGTATACAAGTCATTGGCTATTAGCCATCTTCATTACGCCACTTCTGTGCTATGTGCAATGCTTGCTCTCCTGACACAAAAAAGTACATGAGTAAGCAACAACTTTGTTATCCAATTGAATGCAACCCAAGAGAGCATATGGATAATTGATTAAAGTGAAAGGTCAGCTTGCTTTATAAAATTATGCCAATGGTTTATAAGAGTTATATGTTCGATACGACCTACAAATATCACATTTTGATAAGAAGGTTCATCTCTTAATGATCATACAGAGTTTTAGAGACAGAGAGAGAGATAGTTGACCTCCAAACAAACATACAGCTCCATGTGACTACGAGGACTTAGGTGATTGTTTTCATAGTCTCTCAGTTACTCAGTTGACAAAGTTCGTCATGACTGATTACGTTGAAGTAGAAAAAATGACAGACAATTCTCACATGAAAAAATATAAAATTGATTTAACGCTACCACAACAAATTTGTACTAGGTTTAGCGAATAAGCGATGAAAGCCAAATGTTTGTCAAAAAGCTCTAACTGCAGTTTCATTATTACCATAAGAGAATGCAATTATACGTTTTACGTGCCAATAAAAACATCAAAACTCGTTGTAGGCACGCTCTAAAGGCTTGTAACTAGCCTTCAGCACCAACCGTCGATCCACACATAAATATTCCAAAGCAAGAGTGCCAATCAAGGGTTATATTATTAACCTTCAAGTTTCATTCACATTTAATACTAAAATGCTTTTGTTTTTTGTTTTAGTTTCTTCAATAAAATTTATCATTCAAAGTACCGAATAAAATGTGGAACACGCAAAACATTTGCCAAATTATGCAGAAAAATTGGCGTAATATTTGCAGCAAACAGTCTAGACTTGTACTCTTTTTTAACTATTGCCACATATACATTTACGCACATATGCACACATTTTTTATTGTTTTTTGTGTCATTCTTCAGCCGAAGTGACAAGTATTTCGTTTTTCAAATTGTTTTCACACGTTTTTTCATAACATTTTTGGGTTTTTATTTATGTCTGCTTTGCGACGAAAATTTATCTACTAAGCCCAGCTGTCAGCGAATGCCACTAATGCGATGTGTATGAAAATTAGCCGAAACCACACTTATTTGTTTGGTTTCAAAAAAAACATAATTTTTCATCAAGTTATTGTAGTTATTTTCAGATATTTCTTTTTTCCCATATCGCACTATCAAATAAAAATTTTTCTAAAAAAACAATACAAATTCGATCCAACGAATTTACAAAAATTGGCATAACACTATTTTAGGCCGTTATTATACCCACACACATACAATCATACATTTGTAAGTTATAACATACAAACATCACTCAAATTCAGCATTTTACTTTTCCAAGAATTGTTTTAATTATTAACCAAATTTTTGGAAAGGCTTTTAAAGTTAAAAATGTCAATGTTTGAATAATAAAATTTCTTAATAAAAACAATGAAATTGTTACATACATATAACTATGGCTTTTGGGATTTATGGCATATGTAATTGTTGTTCAAAATTGTAATGGCTAACAAATATAAAAACTTTATTTCGCTAAAATTTTGTTAATAAAAAGTTTTTAATACTTTTCAGTCAATTTTTATACAAAATTACACTTAAATAATAAATGACGATTAGATCGGTTAATTTTATTTTACAGCTGAACTGGAAAATAAAAGCAATAACAGTTATTTTGCTTGATTAATTAAATGTATTTTATTGAACTAAATAAATAAATGTACGTTATTCATACTATTTAGGTGCGAAAAAAATTAAATAAATTGCTAACATTACCAAAATACAACGAAGTTCATAACATTTATACAACGTTCTCAATTAAGAGGAATATAATAAAACACATTTAAACCCAACATATTCCTTTGCCACCAATATATAATATTTTTTATCTGCACAAAGTAACATTTATCTCGCTTGTTGCACTAACTGTTCTCAGCTGCACAACTAAAACTTTTGCTACAGCAAGATAATACCCCAAATTGCAAACAAGTTCTCGAACAGCCGTTCCAATCTTCTAATAGAACAAATCTATAATTGAAATCCTACACCTATCACATTTCAATTCTCACACATATCAATCTAATTAGGGCTGTGTATCGACGTTTATTCATCGGAGTGAACATTAAAACTCGACGATAAGAACAACTAACCTCATTTATAACCCACCCCGTCCAACAGTGATGCCCACCCCTCTCATAAAAACAAAAAAGCTTCTCATGAGATGCCCAACTGCATCACGATCAAGATTAGCTCATTATGTGAGCAGCAAATTGCGCAAACATGGATGAAAGGGACGGAGATAATACTTGTACTGTAACTGTAATATTCCTTTCAAAACTGACTAGAGGATTTTTGATGGAGAGTCCTGCAGAATGCACCTGGAAATAAAATGAAAATTGCAACGATTAACTAATCGAATGAATTGTAATAAAAAATATTACTTAATTCATATACGAAAAATTAATTCATTATATATATGCTTGGATTGTGAGCATACGAACCACCCACTACATAATCACTAGCAAAAAGCAAAACAAATTTTAATAATATAAATTTAATTCCACAAAGACATTAATATTCCGAATATACGAGTATATTTACAATAATTTTTAATTGATTTTTGTATTAATTAGTTTTCGTAAATATTGCGGTTCCACACCACTCTTGATATTACACATTTTCGCGGCTTCGCATGGTAAAAATAATATTTGCTTTTAATCGCAAAACAATTTATTTGCTCACGTGGACACATGAATATTACGTGCATACGTGTGTAGATGGGTTTTTTGAAAATTTACATAATTATTTTGTGGTTCAATTTCATTACAATTAAATGGTAATTAAAACCATGTTTGCAGTTAATAACTCGTTTGGGCAAATTAATATAAAAAGGTGTTATGTCATTATTTTGAAAAGCATTTTTATATAAATAATTTATTTTGTTTGAAATTTGCAGAAAAATAGAAATTAACTAGTTGATGCATATAAGGATTAGGAATGCATTTTACACATTTTATACATTTTAAAGTGAATGTTTCTTTTTGACTTCGAACCAACTATCTAATTTTTGCGAGTATGAGCAGTAATTCTGGATGAGATTATTCTCTCAGCAGCAGCCTATCTAGCTTTCTACAAGTAGTTATCATTTATATCGCTCTTTTTAAAGTGCCTTCTTCATTTTAATAAATTTTATCTTTATCCTGCCAACCTGTTTCGCTATTTACTTGCTGTAGGAGAACGTATTTATAATTTTCACCACTCAATTCAAGCTGCAAGGCTCAACACCTTACTCATTTCTCCTACGAAATTCAACCTTGACAGCTTTCGTATCAATGTATATAAACAAAAGCACAACCGTTAGCCACACGAACCTCACACCAACTGTCAAGCGGCATCATGACCGCCGTGAGTATTTTCCTATTCTGTGGTGAGAAGATCTAACAGTAGACACGATGCAGGAGTTGCAACATTTTGCATTCGTGTGCAGTCACTGAACTGCTTTTAATTCAATTAAGAAAATGTTTAATTTACGCATACGAAAGAAATGAATTGGGTGCACAATGCTTAAACATAAATGAAAAAATAAATAAAATGTAAATGCTATATAATTGATCTATTTATGTATCTACATAGAAAATATTAACTAGTAAAGGATACTTCAGCCAATATTCCTTTTCGTCTCCTCAGTTACAACAGTTTTTAGCAGACTATGCGAGCCCCTCACCTAGAACCAGTACTGTTTTATTATGCAAATCGCAAACTCGATTATATTTTCCATTTTGGTGGTTTTTGGTTTAAAAAATTTAATTCGATTCTTGTGAGCAGTAAACCTCGTATTTTGTATAGTTTAAACTCGGAATCTACTGTAAGTAGTTTAAAGTTTGCCTTGGTAGTTTAAAAACGCAGTTAATTACTCAAAACTTGTACCTAAGTCACTCTAAACACAACTTTTGGTGTTTATGGAATGCAATCCTGTCTTTTGCACCAAAATTTTATCATTATATTATTTAATGATTATATGAGCATAAATTTAGCCTTTTGTTCTTTTGTTTCACGAAATGTTTGGAAAGGAATTTATACCATAAAGCATCTTCGATAAGTCGTTTTACATTTACAAAGGTTCACTTTTGTTTGAGTAAATATTTTCGATTTTGAAAACTTTTTTTTTCTTACATCCAGACATTTAATGCGGATTTCAAACTTACTACATTCTCATAGCTTTTGCTCCACTTTTAATATTTAGGAAAATCGGGCGATCGATTGTTTATCGTAACTATCTAGGTCTCATAAATACTGGCTGGTTTCGGGTTTTTAGTCGTTACCCAAAATGGCGTCAGTTTACTTAACGAAGTGAAAAATTACTTGCTTTCAAAACTTTTATTGATATTTCCGAAAATTTTATTATTATCATATGATTTTTCTTCGAAAAACTTAAAGTTGACTAAGTTGATCATTTCTTAAATGATAGAAACATGTACCTACCTCACACTCCCTCCAAGAAATGCAGCACAGCTCAATAACTCCTCTCCCACTCCGAGTGCAAAGTGGTTAAATGAGAATTTCTTAATTTGATGGCACGAATTTAATGATACGATTTAGAAGCCTTGAAAACTTTAAAGTTTTTGCGCACAGTGTTGTAAAGTTCAGCCAATTGCAGCAACATTGTTGCCTCATTTCGTTGTGACATTGCATGCGCTCTTGCCGCAAACTGTGCGATACCACTTCATCGGACTGGAAATTTACCTGGACATAAAAGCAGCCAATTTCAATTAACTCGAACAGCAAAACAAGCAAACAGACGTACCACGACGACAGCCAAGCGTCCAACCAACCAACGAACCAACGACCCACCGCCGACCAAGTAATCGAGCAACTTGAAGTAAATGAATGACGTTTAAGTTTATGGCGTTGCCGTCGATGTTGCAATTTTGCTACTTTTGTTGTTCGTTTTTGCCACGACGACGCTTTCTTAGCCACTTTTTGCTGCTGCAAGAAAAAATGGAAAAAAAAACTAAAGTTCTGCAAAAGGGAATTGTTGGTTACTCATCCGCATTGTTGGGCCCGAGTGCTCGACACTTCAACGCCCATAGCTTGGCCGGTGTGGTGTGCCGCTAAGTGAGGCCATCCGCAAAAAGCCATAATAATAACAGTAATAAACAACATGAAGTAGTACTTTAGTTAAACTATTAAGTGATATTGGAACGCATCATCGACGTAGCATTAAAAGTTTAATTGAATTAAGTAAATAAAAATGGCGTCGTTCAGCGCAATGCGTGATAGGAGCGTATATATCGGTTTGAGCAGTTGGAAAATGTTGCGAAAAAACGGTAAACTGTAAAAAGTTGAAGTTGATAATAAAATCACTTGAAATTCGCAGTGAATTCTCAAAATGAAGATGAAATTAACGCTGAATTGGAGCAGACATTGTTCATGAAAAACACATGTAATCTTATAGCATTTCATTTTATACATATATTTACGTTTTACATATTATTGTTTTTGTAATGTCGCAAATTCAATCAGTTAAAGACGTCAGTAAAAATAAAAGCGACCCTAATGCATCAATAAATGTTTTGGACTCATATTTTCATCAATTACTTTAAAGTCGATTTCGTGCTTTCAAGAACAGCGTTAGGCATTTATATATAATTATTTATTATTTTCCAAACTCACGTATCTACGTGTAATTGTAATCGAATTATTATTTTTTTGTTGTATAAATAACTATTCATTATTTGAAAATTAGTCACAACTTTATTCATCAAGTTATCGAATATTAAGAAATTCTTAATTACTTGTAATTATAATATTTGCTGGCATAGCTATAATTTCGTATTTTACACTACAAGCTTGAAACTGAAAGACAAAATGAATAAATTATTTAATTAGTGTATGCCATTTTTCACATATAAAGAACGCCAACATTAATTCACCACAAACTAGATTTGATTTCCCTGTTCGGTATTTAGGAGCTTCAATAATTGAAGGCAATTTCTAGTAGGGTAGTAAACTCTACATTTTCGAACAGTTTTTGCTGATAGTTTACTGTAAGTAGTTTAAATTTTGTTGCCAAAAAATTTGATTAAAAAAATTAATTGCTAATAAGTTATTCGCTACTTAAAGTCATTAAAAAAATGTGCGCTACTACGCTGAGCAAAGGGTAAAAAATATTACAAATCTATAACGTTTTGGCCATACAATGACTTACGATTGTAAAAATATGTTATAATGACATTTAACCAAATGAATGAAGTTTTGACTCACCAAATTACATTTTTTATACAATCAAAAAACTGGAAAGTCATGGTAGAGTAATATAATAGTAATATATAAAAGATAAGAAGAAAAAAAATCCAAGCAATCGGATGATTTGTCTTCGAATTGCAACTACACACAATTTTAAATTTGCTGTTTTGAAAAAAACGAGTTTAAAGATAAACTGGTAGAGCTCACTGAACTGAGCGGCTATACATAAGAAGGTTGCAACTCAAAAAATATTTTAAAAATGCATTAAAATTTTGGGTATGTTGTTTTTAAAGCTTATAGATTATCGAAATGTACGTTTTTTTCAAATTTTACATTAGGTGTGATCTTTAAATAAATATAATTTTCAGTATGGATAAGTTCTTTACAAGCTACCGGGGATAATTCTTATAAAGAAAAAAAATTTTTAGTAGTAAATATTAAAAATAAAGTGTTATCCCACTATCACTCTAAACCTTAAATATTTTAACAGTTTGGCTCCTTTATAGAAGTGGCTCGAAATTCCTTGTCTTGTCATAATTTACTATCTTGCATACTTATCAAATACTAAAATATTATAAATCTAATCTACATTTTGCATATCTAACGGAAATGCACGTAAATTCATTATATATGTAGAAAACATTAAACAGAGCATAAATTATACAGAGGAAGTGATAAAATATGGGAATAGCTTGATGCGAATTTGTAACAAATTTTACAGTTATTCGTACACACAGCAGCATATTTATTGCCATCATTTCTCATTTAGGCGAACATTATAATTAATAGAGCTAGATACTTAGAAGAAGGAAACTATTTCAATACAATCCATAAATACATATATATACATTTATATTATACATAGATGAATATATATGTAGTCCTTTAGTTATTAATTACACTTAAATGCAAAATAATAAAATATGAGTATGTGTGTGTGCCCTCATGACAACTTCATAATTCACAATTTCGGCAAGCGTAAAGTTGGTTTGTGACAAAGAGCTGGTGCGAATACCGAATATCGAGTAAGTGGCGTTAATGTCAAAGTATATGTACTCGGTAGTGTCAAGGCCGGTGCCTGAGGCAGGCAGGGTGACTAGTGTAAGTTATCTGCTTGTTACTGTCTGCTAACATTGTCAGTTAGGTTGTTTGCTTTTGTTTTTGCTTTTTTCACTATTCAACTGCTGCTGCTTCTGCTGTTGGCAATTTGACTGTGCTCATAGTGGCCACTCTGACAGCAAGTTGTAACAATTATATTAGTGCAGTTTTTATTTTTCCTTTACACGCGTTCTCTATGTGTGTGTGAGTAGATTTATATGCGTGTGTATATGTGTGTAGCATGCAACTGCTAAGAACTTTAGTTACGACGGAGCTTTCCTCCATATACACTCACAACTGACAGCAACGGCAACACCATCAACATCAGCAGCTTCAACAGCATCAACTGCAAGTGTTGCCACATAATCTAATGATCCTAACAACTTAGTCTTTAGAACATTTCATGCAATTCAAATAAAAGCGTTGTTGAGGCACAAAGTCACTTACAAACACGCACGGACGCCGAGTTGATTGCAATTGTTCTGGCTGTTGCTGCCACTACAACAGTTAGCTATACTTATATATATATATATATATATATTTGGTGGCACAACTTGCAATGTTTGCTAACTGCGAACTGCGAAATTCGCACAGACAGCTGGGCGACTGTTGCTGCAATTCTACTTTTTTTGCTTAACTTGCTTACCTCTCCATGTTGTTGTGGCTTTTATTATTGCTGTTGCTTTGGCATAGCACTACTTGCTGCAGTGTAATTGGAAGTTTTAGTTGTATTAACTTGTAATATTCATGTCGCAACACTTGCACAGCCGTCGTATGGCAACTGACAACTCTAATGACATCACTACAACTCATTAGCAAATTTTGTTGCAACGACAAATTTCGCCAAATTCACTGACACTTCTTAAAAACATCAGCGTGGTGTTTTCGTGACAGCGACATGCTTGTTTATTGTTACAATTGTTATTGTTGTTTGTCTCTTTTTTTTTTGGTTATATTAATTTGTAATTATTCTTAGTTTTCTCCTCTGAAGATTATTCAGTTTTCGCATAAAATATGAATTATTATAATAAAAAAGCGGCAAGTACTTGATTAGTTTAACGGTAAAGCAAAATTGTTGTTGCAAGTTTTTTGTAGGTAGAGAAAATAATAATTAAGCAGATTACCAAGCTTTCGTCATTTTGGCTTGTTCTATTGAAAAATTAGGGTGCTAGAAAGAGGGGAGAAAAATATTATCAAAGATATATGTATAATTTTTTACATGGAAATGAGTGAAATCGATTTTAAAGGTATTTAGACCCTTAATCCATGATATAATATATAAAAATTAAAGGGTGTTAACTTTGAGCCATAAATACGAATTAAAATTAAAATTTTAAACTTACCAAAGAAAAACATTTTCTTAACTCACCTTGAACATCACAGCTAATATTTTTGGAGTTTGAACTACAATATATTTGACCACATGCTTGAAACGTTTGGATTTTTTTTTTTTGGAAACTTTGAAAATCCATCCTTATTTGTTTTAGTATTTCACCAGAGTAAATTGTATACCTTAATTTGTTAAAATAAACTATCCTCAAGTAAGTAAATATACAACACGAGTCATTTGAAGTTTTTTTTTTATTATTCACCAAAAAGATAAACTTATAGGTTTGAGTTGTTTATTGACAGCATCGGTCCTTCTAACCAACTTTTATTTGTAAGCCATTCCTTACCAACTAGAATACTAATAAACTGAAGCTACGTAACCTGATCGAGATTATCAGACAAGCCTGGTCATTTCCATATCACTTAAGAGGGTATTCTGGTATAGAAGCCCGACCCGCCAAAAAAAAAAATATTTTTAGTATTCATTTTCTATATGTTTTTTATTGATATTTAAAGAGTACGAATCATTTATAACATTTAAAAAAAATTCCAAGTTGGCAAAATGGGGACTGCTGAAAAAATGGCGGACCCTAGTGTGCAGGATATCAGGACTCCCAGTAGCCTGAAATGGAAATTGTTGAGTGATCTTTAAAAAGAAAAGATGTAGTTATAGCACTACGAAAGGATTTTGGATAATTTTTTCACAAAATGGCGGTTGTTTGAAAATTATGTTTCGCTGTTTCCCTTATTTTTGACGTTCGAAATTTTTTAAAAATCAAAAAAAAAATATTTCAAAGTCTTCCCGTAGTACGGTAGTATAATGTATAAAGAAGCTCTGTATAAAATTTCAATTAAATCTTTTAAGTCGAACTTGAGATATTATCGTCAGTCGATTTTATCGGCGCATCACAAAATGAGCTGTGACTCCGAAAATAATTGAAGTTTCAAAAAATCTTTTTAGGGACATATTCTTAAAGGGATATCAGAATTTTTATTATTTCAAAACCCTTAACTTATTTTTTTCCAAAATTATTAAAAAAAAACATATTCAAAAAAATGATTTTCCAGTATTTACTACTCCAACTAATAAATATAGTTAAAATAAAATTCACTCTTGCAAAACCACCCTTTCCTCACTTGTTAATTTCATTTCTGAATATACACTTCTCTACTATCTATACAATATATATAACTTTTGCAATTAAACAACGTTTCCCTGAGTTAGAAAAGACTTGAACTTGTACCCTACTCATGTATACAAGGCGCGATAAGTACATCAATAAATCAATCTTTGCCACTCACTTCCATCCAGCAGCATTTACCTTATATATACTCTGTATTCAAGTGACTGGCAGCGGATATCCTTGCACTACATTAATTTCATTTTAATCCAGACAATAAATTCTAATTTCTACATTGGCAAGCGCCACCGACAGTTTGCAGTGAACTGCGACGCTGTAAATATACATTTATGTGTGTACGTATGTATTTGTAACTATACCGTTATATTTTGAGGCGCTATATATAAATCCTTTGCCCGGAATGTACCAGTAGCGCCTCGGGTGTCCTTACGCAACATGACGCATCGCGGCTGGCAACACTCCAGACGCCAAACCAACTGACACGATTGCGGTGCACAGTGGTGTGAGTGGATCAAAAATTGTTATAAAATTATGGTCAAATATTTTCAATTTTTTTTTTTAAAACTTGTGGGAAAATTCTAAGAAAATTGCCAATATAGTTAGATCTAGATCACTACTGTATCAACATAGACCATAGAACAAACTAATATAAGAATCCGACTTATGGATTTCCATTCTCACGATAATCGGGTCTACCTGAAATTAACGTAGATTTTTACCCAATTAAAGACTATCAACTCAACAGCATACTTAAAAATTATTTGGTTAATATTTTTTTTCTGCTAAAACAACAACAAGATCTAAATTTCCTGTCAAATTACATATATATAACTTTTACAAAGATTTCAGCCAAAAATTGCTAATTCTTTTGAATAATTTTAAGGAACTTATATTTTTACCTCGTTTTTATTTGGAATCTCATCGGCATTTATTTTTTTTTCACAGTAAAAAATTTACTTCAGAATTCAGTAGGCATTATAGAAAGAATCGTATCATTTTAAGAATAAACTAATTAAACACATTTTATGCGATTTATGCGATGCCTTTGGGTGAGAATTAAAGTGAAGAAAATTATAATGATGGTTACTGTTGGTGTACTGTGCGATAGATGTGTAACGGTATGGGCAAAATCGAGACTTAAGTCTATATTTCTTCAGAATAGCCTTGCCAATGAAGAACAATAAAATACGCAATCTCATATAAGGGATGTCAATGCACGTCATGCGGATAGTGAGAGAAATTGTTATTTTTAGAGAATTTTTTTCTTAAATCAATATAATAATCTTAGTTCTATTTATTTAGTCACAAACTTCGCCGTTACATTTGAGTGTGGTTACTTCCACAAAACATCGCATATGAAAATTTTATAAAGGGCAGAAGTCGGGGAAGTATAAAAGAACTCCCGCCGCAATGGTAACACAAGCTGTTACACAACCGCAACTGGGCCACAGCAGGCCTTAACAGTTTTTTTTTTTAGAAAAAATATGCTAAAGAGTACGCGAAAAATACGAGTAAATATATTACATGGCTGTGTTGCGAACTTGCGGCACATGCATATATATGTGTGCGCACATTAATCACAAGCGTTGATATGATGAAGCGTTGATGTTGTGCGCTAACCGCAAACACAATAGTGGCAGTGATAGCAGTTGCAGAGCCAGTCGAGTTTAAATTAAATGATTTCATCAAGCCGGCAAATAAACATGCTCTGCATATCTCGCCACATTTGTATTTACTTGACATATACTTACGTAGCTATGGTATGAGAGGGATATTTTTATGTGAGAGTGTATACTATATAAGTATGTAGATTTATTGCTAAAATTGTATGGAGGAAGTTGCAATTCGATTATAACAAATGTTTTGAAAATAATTCCGGAGAGAACGTACTAGATGTATAATAGGAGTGCGTACAGAAAGAGTATGAAAACATTTTTACTGTACCGGACATTTTGGCGTTATTATTCATTTAGGGGCATATTTGGCATTGAAGATATTCTTCAATTCTTCAAAATCAAATAAAGGCATATCCCCGCTTTTAAATTTTTAAACATTAAATGCTACTCAAGCTTATTAATATTGTCTACTTTAAAGCATTTGAAAAATTGTTTTTAGGAATGGGGCTTTTGACACAATTATTATATATTAAATAAATTTATCTTCCCCTATATACTAGTCTATCCGACTATGTTACCATTTCCGCGTCCATATCTAACTATTTTATGACTGGAATATGAAGAATAGCTTATCAATATTTTTTCGGAGATACGTTAGCTTTGAATACATTCATACTACAGAATTCCACTTATTCATTCATATAAGTTTTGGCAAACGTTCAAAATATTATATTTCTGGTACAGCTTGGGTAACATATATTTTCTAATGACCTGAACAATTGGAGTATTCTGCGAAAACCGCAACACTTTCTGCTGCCATACCAAACACATAAATACAAATTTTGCTGACAGTTAACATTTCTCATGAACCGCAACTTAAAATTACACAAAGCATAGCACACACACATACATTCACACATAAATAAAAAATGTTAAGCATTTCTCACGTTTGCCCTCTGTCCATCATGCCCTGCAGCGCACTTTTGGAGGCACGTCTCAACTACAGCAACCGCAGCAGAGTTCCGCATGCACTCCGCCAGCGCCACGCCCTTCGTGCACAGCCCAACCCCCAACGAGAATTCATAGTTGCTGCGCGCGCACGCTAAATATTAATTTTAACTACGCAAAACTTGTGCAACATTAGCAATTTTTCACTTTATTCTTTAAGCCAAACACACAAAATAAATTACCGGAATTTCGCAGAACAATATATATTGCACAGTGGCCATGATGGTGGTGGTGGTGGTAACGCTGTTGGTAACGATGGCAGCTGTAGTGGTGGCATATTCTATGAGCAAAGTAAAGCACATTTGGTTTCCCTGCATGCGTTTGAGTATTTGTGCCGCACGAAGACCGGCCAAAATGTGGGGTTGCACAACAACAACAGCGTAGCAAGAATAACTATGCCACTTGTAACATGCAACATGCCTTGCGTTGCATTAAAGGGGCAGTAAAAGCGTGCCAAACATTGGCAAAGCAAATGGCTAGCGCGCGAAGTTGTGTGAAGTAGTGAACAGCGGAAGGAGAACTTTAAGCGCGAGATAAATGAAACCAATTGAAACTTAAAGCAACGAACAACGAACAACAAACGAGCGCGGGTATAAACATAGTTGGGCGAAGTCAGAGCAAAGTGAAAGCAAAGTTAATTGTTTTGACGGAGAAGTTTAAAGAGTTGTCAAATATAAACTTGTATTTTATGTATATTAAGGTAGTCTTAAAAAGTCTCATGAAGGATTTTTTAAACTCAGAAACTCAATTAATGACACAAGCAAAAGCTTCAAAACGTGTGCTTATTCGTCGATAGATAGAGAGCTACTTATATTGCAAGATGTTGAGTGTATCCTTAAACTCTCACAATTTTACTGTGATACCATTTGCTATTCCTTACAAAAAAATAAATAAAACAGCAGAAATAGAAGCACTAACATTATCAGCTATTATTTCTATCATTTGAGGAAGAGCTTTTACAAAGCGTATACTACCAAATCTTCTACTTAAAAACATACCAGAGTTGACAGTGTTTAGAATATTGTTACTACAGAATATACTATATACGATATGGCCACTATGCATACGCAGGCATGTTGAGATATCCAAAAAGTGTGCTTCGGTCAAGAGAGACAATGTCTTTTCTCTGGATCATACGTTCACTTCGTTAAATATTCTCCTTAGAGAAGTTGATTATCTGATTTAACTTTTAAGTTTGTATCCTTCTTATAATTGTTTCATCCTGATATGACCAAATATTGCAAGCTTTTCCCTTATCGTTGTCAACTCTTTTCAGGGCTCTGGTTTTATGGTGCAACGACTTATTTAAAAGACTTTCTGATTTTATAAGCTTAGTGGCAGCTACTCTATATTTTCGCATACTTCAAGGACCTTCATAAGATAAGCCCTTCCTAATTGTTTCATAAGCCTTTCATTGTAATCAAAGACCATTAAAATTATAATCCCTCACTATCTAATTCAAACAAAAATTAAATAAATTAAAACTGCAATGTACTGCACCAATAGATCACTGCTAATACTTCTGAGTACTCTGCAAAGTGTTTTTAACTTTTTTTTGTTTATTATGTCTTGCTAAAGCTTTATGTCTTACCACAAATTTACAGTAATTGCAACGTTTTGTATGTTTTATTCAAACCCGTTTGGCACAAAAAAATATGGCAAAAATGTATACTACTCTTCGGTTGGCACCAGGCACTAATACTTAGCTATGCATGTATATACCTTTAGGTATATATGTATAAGTACACACATATATACCCGCATGAAGTTGGTTGGCTACCTGTTGTGCACAGCACATTTGGCGCTCGCTTTGAAACACTTATAAATAGTTTATGCTATTTATTGCCCGATAACTTGTCTAAGCATTTTGCTATGCTCTAATGGCTGCATTTCAATTATTAAGTATTTTCAGAAGCTAAAAAATGTAGAAAAGCGGAAAGTTTAGAACTTTAACATTATTACTTCTTCTTTTGTGTTTTGTGTTTAGTATTCAGTCCAAGTGTTTAATAATGTTGTTGGAAGCAAGAAAGCACAATATATATTTGGTAAAAGTTCATCTTGTGTATTCGTTGAAGGTTTGGTCACTACTCTGGACTAATAATATGAGGTATTATTTGAGGCTTATGTGACAAAGTTATACCGCAGAACTGAATCTGTCGAAATGACTTAAAAATATGAAACATGAATACCAAAAATATTGTTTTCTAGAACAGAAGAAGGCTACAATTTTTTGTTCTAAAGCAATCAAGCAAAATTTTTTTATTTTTTATTTAATGAATCCATTAGCGCTAATGGGAGAAGCTTTGCGGATTTCTATGTTTTTTATTTAGATCTGACATATTCTGTAATTGACCTATATTTGAATAAATATAAAGAATTAAAGTCCTTTTTTAAAACATAAGAGTCTCAATAATCCCCTAATTGACTAGCAGAAACTTCTCTACTTATGATTTCTTACATCTCAGATAAGGTGCTTGATTAACGTCTAGCAGAACCAAAGAGGTGGGATTATAATAACCAGGCCTGCAAACCACTACAAAAATCAGTGCGGTTCGGTTCAGTGGTTCTTATACCGGTTCAAAAAGCGGTTTATGAGTGTCTATGAACAGCGGTTCTGTTCAGTTCAACTGGTTCACTCTTTTATACTAATTGATATGTAAAAACCCATGTATACATATCCATCCGAAAATAAAAGGCTTCGTAATTGAGATCGAATTCGTGTAGAATATGTATTTATTTCAAATTTTTAGCGTTAATTACAAAACCTAAAGGAAGATGCCAATAATTATTATTATTTAGTACATATACAATACATATGTAGCATGACAAAATGTAGACTGTCAATGAAAGAAATTTTAATGTAGAGTGCAATTTAATTTCTTCTTCTTCGAAATTTTATCAACGATCTTCTCTGAAAAGTCGACGTGCTTTCTTTGTACGTGTCTCGCCAAATTTGCTGTATGTTTTCCCTTCATTTTAAATTTTTAATGTAATCACTCACTTGTATAATAATTTTTGTCAAAATAAAAGCTTTTTTATACTAGTTTATACTAGAATCACACTCATTTCAAGAATATATACAAAAAAATAATCACTTTAAAATTATGAAAAACCTTCTGAGAACACAAACGCGATTATTTGAAATTACAGTGAAAAATGACAGCTCAAGGCGTTGCATTTGAGCAAAATTGTTGCAGCTTATCATAAGGATTGCATTTGTAAGCATGTCGTGTATTATTTAACTTAAAAACGCTTATTAGGGATTTTCATTTTGAACCGAACCGAACCATTTTTTTGAGTTGTTTCCGGTTCGATTTTCGCATTTTAAAATAAAAGCGGTTTCGTTCGTGGTTCGGTTCAATAACAGTAAAAAGAGGCGGTTCGGTTCGAATATCGGTTCAGTTCAAAACCAGTTTGCAGCCCTGATAATAACCATTGGATATAGATGGTATATAGTAGTAACTGTTATTGACAATACTGAACATGAAAAACATTTGGACTTAATTAAAAAAACCGTGATCAGCTTGACGATCTAAGTCAATTTAGCCAAGTCGATCGGGCCATCCTTCTATCTGTATATATGCAAAACTGAACCCTCTGTTTTTGAGGTATCGAACTGAAATTTTGCACACATTCTTTTCTTCGCTGTTCATTAATCGGAATCGCAGATATCGAACCACTACACCATATAACTGCTATACAAGCTGACTTATCACAATCAAATACTTACATGGAAAACTTTCTTATTTCACACATTTCAAGTATCTTCATCAAATTTGGCATGGATTATTGCCCAACGCAACGCTACAATCTCCGAACATATCGAACCGCTCTAATGTATTGTTCATACATACATACATATAATATAAATATAAATCCTTTTAAGCTAAAGTTGTCAGCAATTAATTTTTCCAGCAATGCAGATGTCAAAAACTCGCTAACCATTCATTTCGGTCATTTGTGTTAATTGAATGAATTTAAAGTGAATTCCATACCAAACCGTTCCACTCACAAATGTTCCGCAGCAATGTCAAGTGGTATTTCATTTGTCAGGAGAGGACTCATTACTTTACCGAACAACTTTTGTATGGCATTTACAAGAAGAACATATTCTTCACAGAAGCTGTGTGCCATTGAAGGCCACTAAACGTGTGCAAATGTGCTTATATGTATGTGTTTAGCCAACGATGTGCGTTTGTGTGTGTGTGTGTGTGTGGTTTTAAATTTCATGTAAATAACCCGGAGCACAAACGCAAACAAAGCTGCCCGGAGCCAAAAGTCGGCAGGCGGCCAAGCTATGCCATTATCTAATAAACTTTCAAACGTTTTACTATTCTTTAATTCAATGCCGTACAGTAACAACAACAAAATTACACTGGCAACAACACTACAAATAGTTGACCACAATGGGCATAGCACTCTAAACACTTCGACAGCTCTTTCCTGAGGACTTAAGGATACAATGCTATTGCATTACGTCTATAAATTTGTTTTTGTATGTTTTATTGTTAGCTGCACTGCATTGCCAAGGAAAATCGAGTCGAATTAAAACATAAAAACAATAAGTACATATAATGAAAGTAGGTGAGATGGCGAAGCAGCCGGGAAAGTGGTGGGGAGTGTGTAGTGTTGTAGAGTGAAATTCAATTACCCTAGAATTGTTGGAGATTTATGTTTTGATTTGCTTGCTGGCACAACAGCGCCACTGAATAGAATATTCGTCGAAAGAATAGAGTGAAAAAACGGAAATCCCTCTGCTTGGCAGCCTCACGTAGAACCATAAATAGACAAGCGACACACCGGCATACACAGTCGTAGTGGCCGCAGAGGTCGAGAGGGCAGTCGTGACAGTAGCCATATGCATGCCACACAGCATGTGGCAAGCAGTCAAGGTGGTCGACGGCAGGGTTTCAACACTGGTGAAACATGGTTTAACGGGAGTGGTGGGAAAGAACGCAGAAGGCTGTTAGACAGGATGTCTTCATGTGGCCAAAGTAAAGTGTGCTAAATGCATATGCCTTGCGTTCCAGTGTGGCACCTCACTTGATGTCGCACTGTTGGATGCCATCCAGCACACTGCAAAGCACAGTGAGCCATGGCGAAACCAGCCAATTGGCCAACCTGCCTATAAACTACTCGAAGCGGCAACAAAACAAAAATAGAAATAAAATACATAAAATAAAAGAGAAAAATAAAAAAGGATTAAGTTTCTAGTAGTCTGGCGCTGCTCGAGTGCCTGCCAAGAGCGCCATATTCAATTTGTCGGTTATCACTGCAGGCCAAATCACAGGCCGCGACCCTTCGTGTGATTTTCTTCGCTTCTTTATATATATTTTTGTATGTGCTACTTTGGAACCGCTGCTTGTGGTCTTCGTCTCTGGATTTGTCTACAAGTTGGCTGGCATTGGTTTGCACTTTGCATGTTTGCAGAAAATTGAGAAATTTAGTTGTGTTTTTTGTTTGTGTTGCACTATTTTTGCGGTTTTGATATTTTTATTAGCGTTGTCAGTTAGTGATAGCTTTATGTTGTAGACATTGAGTTACGAGTAAATTGTATTCTAATAGCCGCAGCAGGTTCTCAAAATGATTCATTTGGAAAAGGTTGCGGGAGGAAAAATTTTACCGTTATAAAATGTGATATATACATACATAGCGCTTTTCCGCTGCAAATCGTGGCAATCGTGTTTGAGCAAGAATAAATCATTTAAAGACATACTTATTATTTTAGAGTTAGATTTCAATAAATGCGCTCAGTTCATATATCCTTACAAAAAATTTTAAGAAGATGAAATATTGGCTAGAAGGACATCTCTTCGATCTATACAGTCAGATTAAAAATGCCTAACATCTTCTAAGCGGAATTACTATCATTGTACGAATCTGTGAAGTGATACCAAAAGGGAAAGATAAATTGAATGACTACCTTTTTGCATCTGAGACAGAGACAGAGATAGAGGTAAAGATAGTGACAGAGATATAGATAGAGATAGAGATAGAGATAGAAATAGATATAGAGATAGATACAGATACAATAGAGTGTCTGCTCAGAATCATCAAAAGAGGACACTTAAACAGGTTGGATCAATGTAGAAGCTGGTCTATCAAGCAGATATGATTCAGATATAAATTTACAGAATCAAAGGTCAAAGAACAGCAAATACAAATACATAAACATGATACAATGATTATATGTAGAATAATAAACCTATAGTACTCGTATAAAAACTTTTTCCGGAGTTGTAATCTCGGGAAGGAAAAAATATATAACCAATATGTGAAAAGTCCATCATGTTCAAAGAGTAACGGCTGGAAATGACATTGCATCAACAGTCAGTGAAGCAAAACATGATTTTTTTTTTTTGCGGCCTGAAATTTCTGACCCAATCGTGGATAATCTATTTTCGTCTTAATCAATTTTTTCTTCGATCAGATTTCGAGATCATGTTAACATCTCTTGGCATCGAGTGTTCTGGGAAGAGCCCATATACCGTTTGTAAAATCCGCTAAGATTTTAAAAAACTGAGTGGACGAAATGCTGAAATGCTTTAATACGAAAGAAGAATATTTGGTCGTTTCGATACCGAAAAAATGCATTCCAAATTTTTATTAAATAACTTAAAAGTATAATGACCCTTTTTGGGGTTATATCCACTTCAGAATAAACGCGTTTTTAAAAGGCTTTTTTTTAATTAATAAATAAAATTCATGTATATTTATAGAAATCAATATTCTTTAATAATTCTTGAGCCCGTAGCCGATCTAGAAAAGGACTTCCGAAAAGGATTGTTGCGCGATGAGGAAGATTTTTCTGTAAGCTGAAATTTCATATCATATGATAAATAGGCAGGTTCCCAAATAAAGTTATTTTTCGTGTAAAAAATTTAAACTTCAGAATGGCTTAAAAATTTGAAATTAAGACATTAAAAACATGTTTCGAGTAAAACGCATTTAAATTTTTAGGAGCCGACTACCATAAGTTAAGAAATTCTACAAATACTATCATAGTATCTCCGAAACTATTTGCCAGATCATTTTAAAATTTCTGACCAATATTTTCAACTACAGCATATATTTCAACTGTACATTCGATATATATGCAAGAGTTTTCATTTCAATCAACTTGACAATGTATTTATTAGTGCGAAAAGATTTTAGAAACTTTTTTCGCACTAATAAATACATTGTCAAGTTGATTTTAGCTCATACAAAAGTTGCATGAGTTTCGCTGCAGCCAGATTCCCACACATTCAATGTCAAGAAAAACTAAGTAAACAAAAATTTTCTACAACTCTAGAAAAGTTAAATTGCAGTTGAAGTTACTTTGCGACATGCCACACAATTTGAATTGTCTTGAACAATAACAAAAATTCGAACGAAATCGAAACGAACAAATTACACGACTTACAAAGTAACACGACTTTTTCACACTTATGTATGTACATAGTATTATATATATGTACATATGTATGTATGTAGTATATGCGTTTGAACAAATTCTTCTGTGGTGGAAATGAAAACTTATTTTTATAGCGAATTTAACGATCTACAAAGAAGATCTAATATGATTAAAGGGTATAATAAGTTTTTTTTCTAATATACATACATACATACATAAATTTGTATGTAATATAAAAATCATTAATTAAGATGATCAAAGAAAATATTAATGAGCACCATACTTCTAGTTAAGGAATTGTGAAGTCCACACAGATAATTATACGCAACTACTGAAATCCATTTGATCACATCAAATACTGAATTTAAGCGGCTTATGTTCGTTATGTCTAACAACTATATTTAATTCGAAGGAAACTTCCGATTAGCGGCAGCCATTATTGAACACGGCAAAGCATAGCTGCAAAAGTCTTAACACAGCAACCAAAGTGTAAATAAAGGCAAAACATTACAACAATTTACACATAGAAATCAAGCAAATCCATGTGTTTGCTCACGAAGGCTAAGCGTATATGCATGTATGTGTAGGTGTAAGTACGTGTAGCTCGACCGCAGTAAGCTGGAAATATGTTGTGGGAAAAATTAAAATGGAACGTATGAACGTACGCGTATTATCCAGCTTAAAATTTATGGTTTGCGGTGATTGCACAAGCATCACTGTTAATTTTGCCGCCGGCATCAACACATATGTGTATTTATATACTCTCATATGTGCATGAAAAGCTGAGTGGTAATTACTCAAGTATATAAAAACAAACTATCCTAACGGAGAAACATACAGAATGAAGTTGCTTTAGTTGTTGTTGTAGTAGCGGCAGAAAACATTCCTGAAGTATTTTTGAGGAATAATGTCAAGTTGACAGTTTTTGGCCGGATAAAAATCCGGGTCCGTACCGGTTATTTAGAGCCGACTATCGAGGGAACGGCTTCTCTAGTCATGATGCTTTATATAGGGATTTGATGGAACAGCCGAAAGTTTGCATTCTGTAGGTCACATACAACGCGAATTAATAATTTTCCAAAGTTGTCGTTTAGATAAGACTGTTCGGGAAAATCGTATTACTTATTAACTAAAGATGTTATTATTATTATTAAGGGGTTATATGCACTTGTAAATTTCTAAAAATTTAAATTTTTTGCATAAATATCCAATATACTTATATTTGAAAATATTCTCCGAAAGTTACAAAATTTATTTATTTATTTATAAGGATTTTTTGACTTATTGTAGTTGGTTAGTAAAATTTGAAACGCATTTTCAGAGTCGGTCAGGAAAATTTCGCTTAAATGGCTGGGCTGATCGTAAAGTAAAATAAAGTAAAGTAAAAGGATTTTTGATAATAATTTCGATTTAAGCCACTCTGAAGTGTAAATTGTTTTGACCAAAAACGACCTTTTTTTGGCAAGCGCCGTTTTGTCAAAAATCAAAATTTTTACAAATCCGTCGACCGCTTGCTGAATTCATCTATAGTTTTAATAAACTTTTTAGGTTTTTGAATTTAAGATCATTTTAAGCAGAAATATCTTCATCAACAGACAGCATACACCTTTTATCGGAGGTCTCCCTTAAGATCGGCTACTGGATCTAGGGAATTCACAAATTTTCAAAATGAATTGCCGACTATTAAAGTACATTCAATCCGGTAATTGTATATAATTTTTAAAATGTTTCTCCCAACACAAATTCTCCAAGAACACGATTTTCCCGACTTAAGAAAAATAAAAATATGAAAAGTTTCAAGTATTAATCTACAAATATTTTTTATACAAACTGTAGCACTCTCAATTCACAGTTCTCACTCTATTTAGTTTTTATAATAAAATCCTTAAATATCCCACCACATAATAACACTAGATAATTATATTTTTCCCTTTTGATTCTCATTTATTCCACGCTTCGTCTCTCTCTCCATAAGCGCTCAGTAAAACGCAATTTGACTTTTAAATTCTACTTTATCCTAACAACAACAACCAGAGCAACAGCAGCTTTCTTCTCGTGCGTATGTAATTTCTATAAAGATAACCATTTTCTGTTATGGTATAACGGTTTTTTATAGCATTAAGAGCTTAGCACACGTTGCTCCATTTAGTCGTAGTTTAATTGTCGTAACCGCCGTTGTTAGCGCAGTGAGAAAAAAGCCAAAACATTGTAGTTGTAACGTCACAAATTCGAGCGCATAAAAGGGATTAAATAGTAACTGACAATGTTGCACATTCATTTATACATATAATATAATATTAGCGAGCAAAAATCAGGGACACAAAATAAATTAGAATTAAAAGGTATCAATAGAGCGAAGTACGGAGCAAGTTAAACAGTTTTTGCATTTAAAGTTTATTAAATCGGAGTTCCGCTTATATAAAGTAAGGTTAAGTAGAGAAAGATCCGAAACAATCCGACTTTTGATGGAACTTTCTTTCATTATGGGCTGGGTAGAAGATTTGCTTTAGTGCACCACAACTCTAAAGATGAGATATTTGTGGTCTGCTTTTGGGGGGATAAAAAAGACTCTATTGACACACAGTATAATGAAAAGTCATTTTTTATTAGCGCAAGATTTGTCGACAATTGCTTGGTTTCTGAATTTCTTTATCCAGAACGACCAGTATCAGCCTAAACCCTATCTGAAAAAATTTTCTAATAAAAATAATTTTTTTAAGTCTATATACGGTGAGTCAGCAACTACAAAAGTTCGGCTAAACTATCCCCGAGATATGTACAAAAAATTGTATCGAAAATTTCTATTGATCGACTTTTGAATACCTTACACTAATAATTGAACCCCCTAGACCGCATTTGTATGTATGTATGTAATCATGAACCGTTTTTCTATTCGCCACTTTTCTGCTGTTTGAGTTCAGTACAAAAGTGTCTATAGGAACCTAATTGAGTTGGTATAATGTTTTCTTATACTATCTTGTTGCACTTACCATGGTCTATTAAAATTCTGTCAGTTGTTTTTTCGATTCGCCACTCTCTAAGTGTTATGAAAGCAACAATAAAATTATGCAGTTGAATTCAGTATAATGGTGTATATGGATAACTAATTAAGTTGGTATAATCTCTTACGACTCGACGACGTTTTGATTGCTACATTATAGTTATAAGAATTTCGTTTGTTCAGTTCAACACTCTCTCATTCATCTCACTATTATTTGTTTACTTTTACTTGATATGACTACACATTATTCGCTAGAGTGTCTTAACTTGTTATCAAAATACTATATTTCATAAAATAATTTTTAATTTTTTTTAAATATTTTTAATTCATAAAATTTTCTTCTACAACTTTTTTACAGTTTCTGTACATTTACAAAATATATAAGATCCACACGCAAAATGGCTAAAGAGCTAAAATCACTTGGCTGGGACTACTTCATGTTTGTGGTCTTCATTTTGATCACCATATTCGCACCGCTTTGGAAACGTATATTCGGCAAGAAGAAAGAGCGCAGCAAAGCCGACTATGTCTTTGCCACAGGCGGCATTTCAATTGTGGCCATTATGTTATCAATTGCACGCGGCACGCTGGGTGTACGCACCGTACTAGGTAAGTCTAATCAAATTAATGCTAATTGAGTTTATTTAAAATTCAATTAAAGCGCGGTAATGTTTTACGCTTTTCGCCATTAGTGTTGAGTTTTGAAATTATTAAAAAAAATTTAATGAGCACAATGAATAATAGAAAATTAATACTCGAGTGAATATTTTTCAAACCATTTCAAGTATTTTAAGAGGGTTTTTAAGGTACGAGTATTTTTAATGAATTTAATTGAATTTTTAGTTTAAAAAGTTTAAAATAAGCATTTTTACTCAAAAATTAAATATCATACACCTCCCTAGACGTATATATACAATATAACGCCTGATTCTATCTTTTTTATGATTAATTATATCAATTTCCTTAAAAGGACTCTCTGCAGCTGCTTTCTGCCGCACCAAATAAAAAGTTCAACTAACTGCTGTACAACAACAATTATGAGCCAAATCCTTGTTTGCATATTCCTATCTGCATGATACCTTTATCTCTTTTTCCAACACACATACATACACGCCACATTCTCTCACAGGCATCACTCGCACTCGAAGCGAGAAGCCAAAGATACCGGGTACTCATGTTAAGCCAGTGATTTGTTGTGCGCTTGTTAGACCAAGTACCTTAAGTACATTTTGAATAACTGTATTTGGGCTATATAACAAGAAAGGAAAATGCACACACATACACACAGGCACAGCCGTGTGTCGGAAAGGATAATACATTTCCACTTAGGAGTTAGGTTAAGCAACTTTTGCTAAAGAAAAAGTTTAAATTTAACTAGCCACTACCTAGCAACCCACACACACACACATACACATTAAGGGCTGTACGTTTGTGTGAGTGCATGCGCTCGGCATTCGAGAGATTACACGCATATTATGCAAATTGAATAACTACCTAGTGCTCAGGTGAACTTATTTAATTTTTATTTGCCAAAGCCATTGCAAAACCCGCACACACTAACACCAATAAACAACAAAATGCTTATTTATAATATTATACATCTTGTTGCCTTACAGGTTATCCCAGCGAGCTGTTTTATCGTGGGTCGGCCATGTGGGAGAACATCTACGGCATGGTCAGCGCTTATCCCATTGTGTGCTTCGTTTTTGTGCCAGTCTACTTTAATTTGGGCATCACGTCCGTCTACCAGTACATAGATTTAAGGTAAGTGGATATGCGGAAGCATTTGTATAATTTTTTTTGTTTTTGGTTTTTTTGTTGTATGCGTTTCGATTTGGTGAAAATAAAATATGGCAGCAGGGGCGCCAATTATGGTGGACACAAGCATTTGCTGTCATTACAAATCACTCACACTTAATCGGGCTATATATAAGGTATTTGCCTAGTGTAGAAAATATTCGGTTCTCAAAAATATTTTCTTGGAAATAAAAATTAATTTATGAGCTTCCAAATAAAGTTAGTTAGTATATATAAATAATTATAGAAATTCATCTAAATACACATTCGCTGACAACAGCACTAAAATATGTTCCGTTGTAACCATATTTTGATTTTTTAAAGCTTATCCTGAAATTTTGTGAATATATTTTTAAAGCACCTAAATCTTCAAATATTTCTTTGAGATCTAATACTATTATTATGGCATATATGGGCTTAAACTTGACGTTATCGATCTACTGAACAGATTTATACATTTGCGGAATTTATATCTTAAATATAAAACAATTATTTTAAGCCAATACATTCTAATTTGGTGTGTGACTTCGCTAGAATGTTGCTATAATTTAAAATATACGCCTAAAGGAAGGCAACATTTAATTTAGTATATTTAAATATTGTTGAAAATTCATTTAGATGTTTAAATGTTGGTTAAAGGTGGCTTATATTGAGACTATTTTCAAAAATTAAAAATTATTTCATAAAATAAGTTAATGATTCAACAAATACAACATTTTTATGTGTGAAGATCAGCATTATTATTTTAATAGTTGTAGAAATGCTAAATTTCGATTAATTTAACTAATATGGTGTAAAAAATACTATAGAAAATAAAAAAAAGTTTAATTAAATTATAATATAAATTATAATTTTATTAATTTTTTTTAAATGCAATAATTTCCAAAATACTCTTTAACAATCATGATTACTCCTTTTATTTTTATTTATATTATTTTTATAATTATTTTTTTTTTTCGTTGCAACACATGTAAGAAAGCAAAACCTTACATAATAATAACCAATACCATCTTTAACTATTATTTTTACCAAAAGACTATGTAATCAGTCAGTCAATTATACACGATTTTCTTCAAAAGTGTTTACCCGCACTCTATTCTTTTAAAATTGCTTCTACCTTACTCTGCAAACACGATTTCTTAATGTAATGCACCTCTACACACTCCGAGTTCGGACCAAGTATACATATACATACATATATACAACTACATAATAGACACTACATATTTATGCGCCAGCAAAGTCTTCAAATGTACTGGCGACAAGTTTTAATTAAGCGCCCGGAACGCATGGATGCCAGCAGTCATTATGGGCGAGCGAGCGGTGGGCATGAGAGTAGCACAAGAACAACGAAGCAGAAATGAACTTTCACAAATACATTTCGGAGAATTTAAAATTGTTGTGTGCGTACATTTAAATATCATTAAGCAACGAACAGGCAGCAAGCGCCCCCAACGACAACTACAACTTTTTCGGCCACGGCCGATGGCAAGTAGGCAAACAATAACAGGTCCAGCGTCTCGTTGTGGCTCCCTCACAGACACAGGCACACATTTCGCATAGCTGCTGGGCGTATGTGCGTGTGTTTACGCAGCGCAAACTACGTAAAATTGTCACTAAATTGCTTTCGCATTGAAAATTAGTTAACAAATTTGTTATCAAATGTTTGCGCGTTTAGTGTATATTTAATTAATTGTATGCTCGCCAATGGTGTGCCAGCACTACTGCACAAACACATACATATATACATGCATACACACCCGTGCGCAGCAGTCAACATTGTCATTCGTCCAGATTGCCATTTTGAATTTAATTTTAATGTTCCAATCGCATTTCCATGGCAGTTGTTGTGTTGATTAGAGACACATTCCGTAAATTGACTCTTATTTATGCAATCCCTGCTGCCCCAGGTGCTGGTGAATTGCTCACAAATCGCACAGAATACGGATTTAGCGTGAATACGCATAAATATTCATATTTGCGAATATTTTGGGGAAAAGCATAACTGGGATTAAAAATAATTGATAAACTGCAACGTTCGGTGAGGTTCGACGAGTATTTTGAACTTAAAAAAAGAATTATTAAATACATATATACTCGTAGAGCTTATTCATTATTTTTATCCCCTAAATATTATAAAAATATTTTAACATATGAAAATGCCTCAAGCGAAGGAGGAAGCTTCATCTCGAACTATTTGCTCGGATCTTTTCACGATTAGCCTCATAATGAATATATGTTCAATTAGAAATTTTTTAGACCTAAAATCACACTGATGTATTATAACTCAAGAAGGCTGATTTCACGATAATTTAGAAAGCGCTTGTAACATCCTTGTGATTTGTGGAGCAACTACACTACAACGTTTTGAGTATCTGGTAAACCATTAGCTAAACTATTAGTAAAGCTGTAGGTGCAGCTTTGTTTTTGTTGAACCAATTGCCACTTAAAATTGTTTGTAAACGAGAAGAGAAGTCCATACACATTTACAAAAAACTTCACCTCTGTTCGTGAGCTAGCAACTCTCCTTTCTTTTCTCCTTTTCAGAGGAAATCATCTCGGTTATAGAAACTCACGTTCTAATCAAATTATCATAAGCACTTCTCTTTTGTTCACTTTCATTAATCGTCTGTTAGTGCTCTCATCCAATCGTAAACGCAAAAAATTTTTATATCGATTCGTCGTTATTTCATTGGTGCTAATATTCAAGAAATATCACCAGTTCTAGCTTATGTATATCTAACTACTGAATAACTATCGAAGAGAGTCATTCTTCCTCTAAATTTAGTATGGCGTTTTCATTATATGGTATATGGTATATGGCTGTTTCTTTTTCGACCTTTAACTTTCCACGCCCTTAACTGCACAGAGACGTCGGCCTAGTCTTGTGTTCTCGTAGACAATCGTTTCATATTTGCAGAATTACTTTGAAATTTAAAAAAGAATGGACAGAAAAGTAATTTTTTAAAATAATCCTTTCCATTATAATAAAATAAAATATTATAAAAATAATTTAAATAAAGAATTAATTAATTAGATATGATGATATTATAAAGTCATCATATCTATTTTCAAAATGGTTTAAATTAAAAGGCGTTTCAGATACCTCATTGCACCGCATAATAATTCAATTTTTCCTTTTATTTACTGACATTTAATAAATTAATATAATTGACAGCTAAGAGAATTGCTGTCATATCGGCCTATTAATACAATATATCTTATTTGAATATACCTCAGCTGTGCGCCAAATTCAATACCTGGCGCATACTTGATTAATTGTAACGTGTTGGCTATATACTTGTATGACTGATTAAGTTCATCAATATTAGCTTATATGCATACATACATTTAAATATAAGTGGAATATTCATTAAAGATGCTACAAAATCCGAACCTGAAAAAATGCTCTTAAGCACCTTTTGTTACAAGTAGGGAAAACACATACAAACAGTTATTCGTACTAACTCCCCATCTTCTGAAATGTAATCAATCAACTGTAGGCACATGCCTACATTATCACATTGTGGCAACGCATACGAGTATATACAAGTATATAGGCGCATTTCCTCAATGTGATTATTAATGTATCTCTCTGCTAGCTGCAAAATATTCAATTATATGCGCTCAAATTGACATTAATGGCTTAAAGCGTCAATTTCCGCACTCGTTTCGCGCTTCACTTCCGCTTCATAGGCCTCGATTGCTTTCCGTTTAATAGAATACAAACAAATACTCATACACACATGCTAAGGCATATATACATATTTGTGCTCGAATGCTTGGGGTGATTCTGATTGGATTGCACTTTTGTTTATGCGAAAATAATATTGTTTAAGGGCACATATTATATAATATATACATAGCTATGTATAATATAAATTATTTTTGGACCAATTTATAAACATGTGTTCATTTGGTTAGCCGTTGGCGTACACGTGGCCCTATATACTTAGTTATATATACATATATATAAGTACGATTAAGTGCAGCGGTATTAATAACGGCGCGTGCGTCACATTTTATGATTCATATACATATTAAAAGGAATTTATTTGCAATTTCATTGAATAGTCGCCGTATACTTTTTTGTTGCTATATAGCTTTCAAATTATAAAATAACTATAATAAATTATTTTTTGAGCATAGCTTTGTTATAATCATAATTTGCTGGCGCTTGTCCCAGACACCTTTAATATTTTTGTGAAATTGACTCATTTGAATATTTTTTAGCAGAAAATTTCAAAAAACATTTTTTTAATTTTTTTTACAACTTTTTTTGTTTTTAACCTGCTCGATATATTACGTTTTTTTAAACAATTTAGTAATTTTAAATGATATATGATGAATCTCTCATTTAAGATGCGCTCCGAAAAATCCAAATGGAGCGCAAATTCAACTCCCACAAGAGAGCGAAATATAAATAAATCAAAGTTACGGATACTCGTCATACACATTATGGTTAATTTAACTGATATTTTATATATGCAAGCTGATACTTTATATAAATCTACAACAAGTTAAGTGTGAACAGCTATTATAAGTAAGAATGAAATCTGTACACAACTATCCCAAGGTATAGCCATTACCTCAAATTTCACGTACATATGTAGCAATTGTCCAGCAAAGCTTTTGGGGACAAAGTCACGAATTCCAAAGTAAAGTTTGCCGTTTCCTTTAAAACATATTATATATACTCATACAACATACATAACATATGACCTGACATTGATAAAGGAAGAGCAAACAGCAACAGAGAAAAAGGTACGAAAATTATTTTTCAATGCCTTAGAGAGCTGTAAACAAACATTAGCAAATCACAAAAGTCAATAGTCAAACACAAACAAAAGCCAGCAGCAATATAATGCCGCAAACTTTCAAAATAGCAAAACGCATATATAAACACACATACAAACATGTTATTGAATATTTCCAGCAGCCGGCGAATAGGCGCGGTCGCTGCCTTTTGACTGAAATTTATCTAAACCAGACTGCGTACACACACACATGCGTACTACTAACACTCACTCATTCATTGAGCAATGCAAGCTACATACACCTTACCTTTATTAATGTTTCTTTTCTATTTATCTGTGTATCGCACAGTTGGTAGAATGCTTGAGGGACAAAAAATTTCCTGTGAAAAATCATCGTATTTAGGCTGAAATAAATCGAATTTGTATTGCATTTACATTGGTTAAACTTGTGGGTCACTAGTGGCATAAATGTTCGACTAATGTGCAGAGCGGCAGGGTGACTCATCACAAATGCTTAGACTACTGCCCACTGCTGATTGTACTGATTTGCTGATAGCTACGTCAAACGAAAAAGTTGCAGTGAAAACAGAAAAAATTGCTAGCAAATCGGATTTAACTTTTTTGGGCGCAGCGTGGACATTAATTTTGTCGGATTTATTATCAGTTTTTGTTTGGTTGGACAATGAGTCTAATGATAATAAGGAATGCAGTATACAACGCGGCGTATAAGTGATTTAAATATTTTTACTTTATTTAAGTGTTACTCATACGCAATGGTACACGTATGAAATGCGTGTATTATGGTTAATTTTGCGTTACTGAATTTGAAGTGTTTTTTAGTACTTTAGTTTTGAAAAAAATGTCTACACATAAGAATCTATCAGCTTGTATTGTATGTCTTAACAATACCGAATACGGAAATGGAATTTCAAAGCAATTTCCTTAACACCAAAATCTCATATACAAAGCACACAATATGTTTTACCATACCACACACCTATATACATATATTTATTCAATGTCACCTTCTTAACTATTTAATTTATAAATGATTATCTCCTTCCATTACCTAACACTATTTTCGCTTTGGTTTTTATATATTTCTCAAGCTTAACATGTTGACATTTGGTGTTGACTTTTCGCATTGCTGATATTTTATTAATATTACTTTATATCAGTTGAATGTCCGCCTTCATCATCTGACAGCAGAAGCATATATATATATACACACATATAAATAACTGTGTATAGAAACAAATGTCATGTCATGTCACCTTGATTTCTTACCTATTGACGCTTTGTTTCTGCTTGTACACGTTATCTCCTTATTAATCTATTCATTTACATATGTTTATTTTGCAAGTATACGTTCTGATGCATGTATGTATGTGTATCTGATTGTCAATATTTTGTTATTTTCCGGCACACTCGGCATCATTTTGAAGCCAACAGCAAAGTCATAGCTTTAAGCTGATTTCCTTTGACCATCACTGTCAAGTACAGCAGCCAGCTCTGGTCATATTGACTAATGACGCACAAATTATGCCGCAAGCAAGATGTCTTATGGCATGACTTTAATTTTCTAAAAAAAATTATTGTATTGTATTAGACTTTTGTTGGTCAAAAAGTCATTCTCAAATTGCAAACACTCAAGCAATTATAATGCGATTGGTTTGAAATAACTTTTCACTTAAGGTCAAAGATAATGTTGGAGAAAGCTAGTTGTGGTTTAGGTATTACAGAGTTTACTTTTCGTTTGCATTGCTTAACGATTTTGAAAAGCTTACTGGAGGGTGGGTATTTTAAGACAACAAATGAGGACGCTACATGTGTAGCAGCATATCACACAAGTTCTTGAATAAAAACTTGGAAAGCAGAACAATTTAATTGGGAATAGCAGTTGCTATAAGCACTAAAAATCATGGCCAATCTAACGATAAAGCACATTATGAACGAAAATCGAAGTTGAAAATCACAATTAAACTCAGCATCGAAGCTCATGTTGCTACTTTTCATCACTACCGCGTTCGAAAAACTTTCAAATTATGCAAGTTCTCGCACTATATCAGTCAAATTAACAGTAAATTAGTAATGATCAATTCCCAGTTCCTCGTTTCAAGCAAAACTGCGGCGAGAAGCCTTACTTCACTCCAAGAATTTATTAATTTTTATAAGAAGCGTTTTTGGCACAGACACGCCTTGGAAGCCTTATATTATTGTCTGCCGAGAAAAAATTGTAGTATAGAACTCTCGCCTTAGCATATAGTAGTGCCGACCGGTAATCAATGCAATACCTTGGCCGCTAATATCGTTAGAATAATTTATTTTAATAAAAATTTTACAGGTTTCGTAGTTCTCATTTCATGAGGAAAAAGTTCAGTATAGAAAAAAATTTAACACTATTGTGAGAGTGATGAATTTTAGCAATTTTCTGTCACTTATTCCGGCTGCTGTTACCTCAATGACCGCTTCAGAAAAAAAAAGAAAGTTCTAAAGTACTAAAAGCCACGCAAGACAAAATAGTCAGCTCTACTTAGCATAATTACAGAAGCTTGCAACAGATGACAAGTAATCTATTCATGTTTCTTTCCTTGACACAAACATATACCATATATGTGTGTATTTATATATTTGTAACAAAAACTCGACACTTTGGAACTTCAACAAAACGTCCAGCAATTTACAAGCTTTCACGAAAGACATTTTCAACATGATTTCATATGATTTATTACTACAACTTAGCTACTACGCACACAAAAGCGCACGTGCATACATAAGCTTTAATGCATATAAGTATACAAGCAAGCAATATATGTATGTGTCATCATGCCTACTGCTACGATTGTTCACTGGCCGTTGATGGACGCTGCACTTTGTTGCGATTGAATTGTGTTGGCTATTTGCTCATCGCACTGATGTTTTGCGGCACGACATGTGAGCATTAACGCGCTCTTTGAATAAATATTAAGCGGCCTCTAATGGCAACTTTGTGACAGATATACAAATACATACATACAAACACGTGCGCCACTGATTGTCCCTTGGCATGTGGCCTATGGCACGTGGTATTAAGTGACTTAATCAATGCACTACGAATACACATAGGCGTATGTGTATGTGCTTGCCACACATCTGTCACGTTGATAACTTTTCAACTCTAGGTTGTGTGTCATTTCCGCAAAGGTCTAACGGTGTGCAATTGTAATTTTTTCTTCCCGCAAACGGCCTCGTATATATATATTAATTTGTGTGTATGTGTGTGCGGCTAACGACGTTTTGTGTTATTAGGTTTCCTTTTGTGCCTCTTACGACCTGCACTTATAGCGAGTAATTTGTGCGCATTCATGACATAAGTGTACGCATAAAATTCACTTTAATTTCATTAGGCGAATTATTTGCACCTATTTCTGCGTTCTACTCATTTACTCATTTACTTATTGCTGTCATTTGTGACACTTTTCCACATTTTTCTTTCGCTTTTAGATAAGTATTTTTTAAATTTATTTTTGATGTCAGCTAATTTGGTTCACAAATAAATTACGAAAGCTGCCAGTTTAGTCGTCAGCTTTGTGCTTTGATTTCGCATTCTTCTCTTACTATTTTGACACATTGTTCGAACTTTGCGTTTTGCTAAAAGTTATGACGCTCTGCAGCAGCCATGTCATTTGCATAAGCAGTCAGCGAATAAGACCGTCAAATAATGAAAAAGCTAAATGGCGCATGTTGGTGACATGACGCGATAAAGGTAGCCGAAGAATATTTAATTTTACGCTTAATAATAGAAAATATTATATCTAATAAAGAATTACACACTTAAAAGGTTCACGCGATGTGATAATGTCACCATTTTGCAAACTAATCAAGCCTTTTCTTGCTTAGTCAGTTCATTTTCACTAAAAATATTTTACAGAAAAGTGTTTTAAAGTGAAAAATATGTATTTTAAATTAATACTAATTTTTTTCTGAAACTATTTTATCTTATTTATATTTAAATTATGTAAATTAATCGAAAAAAAAATTATTAAAAAAATTACAAATAAAATACTTAAAATAATTTTCTAAGTATAGCTCAGTATTTCTAAATTAGAAGTGACTTCTAAGCAAGTACTTCACTCCGCTATTTTTGAATTTTCCTCTTAAACTGTGGTGATAAAATTACACAATTACAATCTTTAACATGTTCGTACTTATTTTTACCACAACATTTATAAAACTTGCCGATTTTTTACAAAATATTCAATTTCCTTGTGAATCATATAAGAATATGCATTGAATACGTGGCGTATACGCAACCTTCAGGCATTTCGTGCTCATCCTTTTTAAGCAATCCGTTTGCGTATTTATTTCGCTTACTGCCTTCACATAAAGCTATTAACTATGTAAACAAATAATGAAATGACATTGCCACAGTTTTAAATATTTGTTATTGCTATGCAAAACAAAAAAAAAAAAAACCAAGTAAACAGAACTTACTATATAAACTTCAATGTATGCTGACGGAGCAGCTTGCTGATAATTACAGCGCTGCAGTGCCAGACTGGCAAGCCATTCACATTCTATCATATGCCGTTAACAATACTCCGCAACATTATGATAACTCTACGTTATACCCATAGCCATTTGGCCCATCAGGCAACGCTCGTTGCTTCAGCATGTTCGTACAATCGCCGCATCCGTTCGTTGTCAATATCATTATCGGTCATTTCGCACTTCGCCATTTTCTACTTTTCACTTATCACATCGCTATTTTACCAAGTCATTGGCATTTTTATTACTTCAACAGTGGTTGAGAGAGGGCGGCAAAGCGTTCCGTTACTGACGTGTTTCCGGCAATTCTACAAGGTACATACCTACTTACAATTACTATTGCTTACTATTGAAACAGTATTTTTATATTTCGCGCATTAATGTGATAAGATTTTAGTTCAATTACTATATTTTTGCAAATGACTACATTGTTTTAAAGATAAGTTAAATTATTTTTACAGATTTCTTGTCGGTTTCATTGCTCTCAAGCAAAAACCAATCAAAATACACTGCTAGATTTCATTTTGCTTAAGAATTCAATTGCAAATCAGACAGTCACCTACATTTTCCCATACATCTTGCTTTAAGCAAACTTGTTTAATTTGTGCGAGCAGAGCATTTTGCAAATAATTTCAGAATAATATTCAGAAAAATTATAGATTTTCTTATCATACCTATATAGTACCTTGAGCTCAATTAGACCGGAAATGTCACGAAATACTTTTAAAGGCACCTCTCGACCATTGATTAAAATATTATCCAATTTCAGTTGTGTTAACCACATATTCTCCTTATGTAAAAAATACGCGTTTAGAAATTGAAATAACTACCACAATGTTCCACCATGTAATACCAAATCAAAGATCCACGCACTAGTTGGTCGACAGCAAACAAATAATTTTTTACACGCTTTAAGCGCGCATGCTTTCACCTCTTCGCGTAATTTACAAAGACATCTCAGCGCGATAGGGAAATTCCATACAAACTACACTTTAATCGACCCTCGAGGAGCCATAACCATAGAAACGCTCATTGGTCCTTGAGGTTAAATTCGCAATAAGCTGATTTTGAGCTGTAATTCATACGCGTGACAGTGCACCAACACAAACATACACATACTCATACATACACATAGACAAAGCCACAATTGTACTATAAAACACTCAACACTGAGTTCTGCTCAAGAGTTCCAAACACTATTATTCGAAAGTATTTGTGTGCAAAAAAGTGCAAATACATACACACATGTGCGCCTGCAATCGCTTGCGTTTAGGAGCGCGTAAATGCATGGAAATGCGATAAAAGCTTTCTTAAGTGCGTCGAACTTCAACCTCAACGCCTAGCCCTAGCACACACTATCAGCAGCAAGTTGAGGGGTTTTCAGCGTAAACGACCTTTGTGTAACCCCTTATTCTTCTCTGTAGTTTCGTTTGATATTATTATCTATATACATACATATATGTATGCTCTAGAATGTGTTCTTCGAACTAACTAACGCACACATATGCGTCTATATAAGCACACTCTGGGGACACAAGTGGATAGCTTGTGCCTGGATTCTGCTTATTTAAATGTGTTTATATAGGTTGTGTCAGCATTTTGCTTGGTACCTATTTGGATGGTAGTTTGTTTGAATAGTGCATTTGGTTTGAAATATTATATCAAAATTATTACAGTGTTTTAGGGCTTAGATTATTTTTAAAAACCGTACTTCTTTTGACTTTTTTAAAATAGTGTATTAGGGGCTAGGTCATTTTCAATAACTCTAATTTTTTGGTCTTAAAGCACTATTCAATTAGTAATGAAAACGAAATAGTCAAAATGTTCTGCATAGTTGGCTTTAGCGTTACGTTTTTCGCGAAACATTTTTCAAATCAAATACTCGGAGACTATAACAGATATCACGAAATTTAGCTAAATACGAAAATATTCGTGTTTTATTAGCAAAACTCTTATGTAGATTAAGATCCTGAATTATATTTTGTTTCGAATATCACAAATCCTTAAAACCAACCAGCCAGCCAATATCGGTCCAGTAGCTGTCTTTTTGAATCAAAAAGTCAAAGTATTTCTTTTAATGCACATATGTTTCTTAAAAAGAAACATTCGATTATTTTCTCTTTACTCGAAGAATCGTCAATGTTAGGATTTTGTTGATGGCTCCAGACTGTCCAAAAAAACCAAAAATTATTGTTCTTATAATAAAACAAGCAGACACGTTAACTTTGGTTGCACCGAATCTACAATACCCACAGGTGTATTTCTTATAGCCTAAAAGGACAAAGAAAATATTTATCTTGATTTTGATCGGTCAATTTTTATGGCAGCTAAGTGCTGTAGTGGTCCGATCTGAACAATATATTCAAGGACTTGATTTTGATCGGTCAGCTTGTATGCCAGCTATATGATATCTCAAAAACTGAGGGACTAGTTCGCGTATATACAGACAGATATATGATTAAATCGACTCAGCTCGTTATGCTGATCATATATATATATATTTTATAGGTATAAAAACACCTGCTTTTCCCCTTAATAAATTCACTTTTTAGCCACTTAATTTCTTCACGCCTTCCACACGCATCGAATTCTTTTGTTATTACACTTTAAACTTAAATTCCAAAGGTCTTCAATAAGTTAAGTGACAAAAATTATCTGGCGTTGCTGAATAATACTTAATTTCTCGTTGAAAATTATCAATTAATGTCACTCATACGACATGTTGTCCGACATAACCATTATGCATACAACACATATGTATATACGTGAGTGTATTATTTGTGGAAAAACCGCCTACAGAACTTTAATTAATTGACACAAGCATTTACGAAAAGGTTGTACAAACTGTTGATACGACAAAGAAGCTAAATGTGAGTGAGTGTGTGTGTGTGTGTCATCACCAGCTACAGCGCGCTACAATGACATTTAAGCATATGAAATTAATATTAAAAACATGGCAAAGTATAGATAATATTTTCGCATTACGCGATGATTTAATTGCAACACAGGCCAGTGTGTCGGCGTGCAATTTTCAATTTTCAGGCAAATACGCGCTTTAATGCTCATTTGTTTTCTCACAAGTGCGCCTGTATGACTGCACTCGAGCGCCCGAAGTGCGCACTCGCAGCCCTGGAATGAGCGCGAAGTATGACATTTGTATATTGCGCATTTCGCATTTTGCGGTAAACTGCCTGCGGTCGTAAACAAATTATTATACTATGTCGTAGTTGTGGTTAAATATTACTCGACGTCATCAAGCACACACATGCCATACACACTGTCACACGCATACATAAGCCGTGGCGCTTCTGCACAAATTACTTGCATATATTAATGATGGCGAGTGCGAAAGTGGCATTCCAGCAAATATGACAACATGAAATGCCTGTCTGATCGATGTGGTGAAATTGCTAAAAAATAAAAAAACGAATCGAAACGCAAGCGCATAAAAAAAAAGATAAAAATGTTTGCCGCAACAAATTGCGAATTGGCAGAGACAATGATAGCAATTTATGACCAACACATTGTATATATGTATGTGTATATGAATTGATGTAAGAACAGTAATTTGCATATAAATGCATTTACATATGTATAGGTATATCAGCATCAAACTAGTCAGGAAAAACTGTAGTTCATAAGCAGAATTTTCTCTTGAAATGCTACCAGAGAGAAAATCATAAAAATTATACCACTTATAGAATGTGATTTCAATAATTTTTCTTTAAAATCCCATGAGAAATTTTGAATAATAATTTTCATTCTAGAAATATTTCTGACTACAGCTATATTTATGACAAAGATATGACAGCACTCATCTTCTAAGACAACATTACAAAAAAATGCCACTCACCTATATGAAAAACGCCAGTCAGCTCACTAGTTGTACTTCCGGTTTATACTAGTTGTAAAGTAATGTATAACTAGTCGTTTTAACTGCACGCATATGACTGCCATACCCACCATCCGCGAATATCAGTAAAGCGCAAACCACTCAGAACATGTGTAACTGCATTTTTAAACACTCAAATGCATACACACACGCTCGTATGTATTTATACATATTTCCGAACAAGTATATGCTTTACATGCATACATATATAGAAAACAATAAATTACGAAATTACAACGAAAAAAGTATTTTAAATAAAAACAAGCGGTTGACAGCTACTCAGCACACACACATACATATGTACAGCGTGGGAGTGCGCGTGGTAACTGCATGCCTACGTATTTATAGCCATCTTCAATTTAAAAGGCTTTCCCACACACATACACTTGTATGAGTATATGCGTGTGTGTTAAAGCGCTTTGGGATATTGGCGCAGCACAACTTATTCATTTGACGAATTTGTGTATACACAGTGATTGATTGTCACGGCCAATATGCTCATTAAATTCGTTTGAACATGCTTGTATTTAGCTTATTAAAAAAGTGGACACGTGGGTACAAATTGAAAACATAAAAAACAATTGACAAAATTGAACAGAGCAAAGGAGATGTCATTGGAAAATTTAGTATACAATATGATTTTAGATTAACATTACCATCTGATCATGAAAAAAGTGTTCGTCGAATTAAAAGCCGCATTTTTTAGCGATGCACTTATGTACAAAAATAAAAGTATACTAGGTTTGAAAAAATAATTGCGTCGAATTATCGACAATATTTCAGCAATACTTTGTAGTTGCATTTGAATCCAACGACTTCTGAAGAGCAAAAGATTTTGTTAAGAAGAGTTTTATTATCTCTAGTTGTATTGTATATATCTGTCGTCAAAATTTCATTTTCAACATTTTATTTATTTCAATTGAAAAACAAAAAATTGTATCTTAGAGCTGTTATAAATATAAAATAGACATACCATATATTTTTTCATAGAAACCTCACAGGCAACATTGAGAAAATGTAATAAGCTATATCACGCTTCTATATAACTGTAATTTTTCGCATATTCTTCATACGCATATACTGCTGCTACTACGACTATCTATAAAAAAGTTAACATTTATACGCCCCACCTTAGTGGTAACCGTTAAAAATGCACACAGGCAGGCGTTTAATTGCCATAGCCGACTACAAATGGAATAAATGAATCGAGTCAATAAAGTTGGAGGAGTTTTAAATGTACTTGCGCACGATTGACATGATATTTAAAAGAGAGACGCTTGTACATATGTACATGTATGTTTCGCGCCTGCAATCTGCCAGCATGCACTGAGCACGCAGCAAAACGACCTGTATTTGCACATTTAATGGCATTCAACTGAAGCATAGCAATACGCCGAAGCACTCGAGAGTTTATCGCATATTTGTGCGCTACTACGTTACGGCTTTGCTTTTATGAGCGCTGTGTTAAGTTTACCAAAAAACCACGAATTTTGGTTGCATTGCCGCAAGCAGCGTATTATATTGTCATCGCGTACCGCAGCAAGTGGAACGCTTTCAGTTTGTTCGCTCGTAAACATAGCTCGCTCTTATGCGCGCCACCAATTTATTCAACTGTCCTTTGCGCGCTTTTTGTTCTTATGAAATTGCCTGCAAGCAGCAGAGTTGCATTTATGTGACGACAGTCGAACGCTAATGCGGTTGCGTCGGTGGTCGGGCGGGTATGTGTGGTTTCGCAAACATACAGGTTGAAACCAAATTAACAAGAGTTAAACCCCAGCGAATTTAATAATATTATTGAGAAATCTTAAAATACATGCGCAAAAGTAATTAGCCATTTTATTAAATACAGGTTTGCAAAGCGGAATCGGTATGAAACCATGCCTACTTTCCATGTGACACCATTTTCCATTCCGTTTAAACGAATCCATTTTTAATTCTTTCACTTTACAACAATAAAATCAAACATCAAAGACGATATCGAATCAAAATTTAGAGCGAACAGAATCTGAACATAACTTTCGATTAGTGAGATATTTTATTAAATTTAAGTGAACATATTTTTCAAATAACTAGGTTATCTGGTACTAAGACTTGATACAAAACGGTGCAGTATGGCCCTTAGCCCCAATATACCTAATCAAATGATGTTTCAAATTCTAAAAGAAATATTTATGCTGCAAATGGATCAATGTGAGAGTTATTTTAACAAAAAATGTGTGAAAATATTTTCTCGAACATAGATGTTTGCCAAAAAAAGATAGAATCGGTCCAAAGCATTCTCTAGCCCCATGTACCTAAAATAATAGTATAATGATTTCCATATCTCTAGTTGATTATATGTTATGTCAAATATCGATATTGATTAATAGGTATGTGCGATATCTACATTTCGAACTTATACCTTCCTTATTTTTTATACCCTGAACAGACAACATAGTTTGTTTGGCGCGATATTTGTAAAACCTAAAAGTAAACATCAGAGAAGTATACAAGTATATATAAATTATGACGATTACAAGCTAACTCAATTTAGTTATGTCCGGATGTCCGTTCGTCTGTTTATATACGAACTAGAGTTCAGTTTTTGAGCTGGTCGAAAAGGCTGATATCGGATCACTATAATAGCTGCTATACAAACTGAACAATCGGAATAAAATACTAGTATGGAAAACTTTTTTCATTTGAAGAGATATCTTTATCAAACTTTGCAGGTGATATAATCCAAAACAACGGTGCAATCTCCGAAGATGCTCAGGTCGAGTCACTATAGCATATAGCTGCCATAGAAACTGAGCGATCAAAGTTCTTATAAGGAATATTTTGCATTTGTGAAGGGCATTACAGCTTCGGTGCAACCGAAGTTAACGTTTTTACTTGTTTTTGATGGTATTCCGATAGTCAAAGTTCGGCCCTATGTTTTACCTGCGTACCGTCGGAAATTATCTATGTATGAATATATAAAGTGCGGTAAACCAATACACGTATATTTAACAACAATTTTGGCTTCAACTATTAAATAAATATTCAAAAATTTTTTATATTTAATTATAAGTGTTTCGTGTCGTATTTAAGTTATGTATAATTTTTTCTAATGACAAACACTTAAAAGAGGAATGCTTTAACGAAAGCACTTAAACATTCTCGCAGTATTTGTACTGCATGACTGCGGTAGTGACAAGCGTTATGGGCGCTCATGAAAAAATTTTACGCACTTACTATAGTTTGAGTGCTCGGAACCATTCTAGAAGTATGTCCTTATTGTTGCAACTGTTGTTGCTTAATTAAAAGAATCGTACGCATAAACGAGGTAACGAGAAAGGCGGGCAAGAAAAAAGTGTTGCCATAAAATGTGCAGAGCAAACAAGGTGTGACGCTGCGCCATTGCACCATAAAAAATGTAGGTGAAAATATATAAAAACTTAAATAAAATAAAATGAAATGAGAAATGTGAAATGTGAAACACACACAAAGAAGTGTCATAAAAGCCAGCGCTTGAGCTGCCAATCGGGCGTAAATGGCTTTACCGACATGAAAAAAGCAAGTATTTTGGCTTATAAAATCATAAATTGGCACACATTTATCCATTGAATTTAATTTAATTAAGGTACCGTTATACACATACAAAAAAAGCCATTAGGTAATTTATTGCATCACTGTGATTTGCATAACCTTTTTTAATTGCACAAAAAACACTTGGCTCTAATTTTTTTCGTATGTAATTCTCTCTCTTTTTTCGTAGATTTAAGAGCCGACTGGTGCGTTGCCTCGCTTCCGGCACCTACATTGTGCGGCAACTTTGCTCCCTAGGCATTGCCGTTTACACACCCAGCGTCGCATTGTCGACCGTAATTGGCATTCCCTATTGGGCATCCATTGTGGGCATGGCTCTGATTTGCATATTTTTTACCATCATGGTAAGTTCAACAACGCAGCATGTGAGAGTGTGTGTACGAGTATGTGTGTAAATTTACTAACAAAAAATATTTAACAATAATGTGTTGTCCCTTATGAGTGTATTTTTGTATGTATGCATGTAGGTATGTGTGTGCTTGAATGCATGTTAATCCAATATAAATTTGTATTCACATTATTTTATCACTTTTCACATAAATAAAGTGATCCACCGTTTTTTCACCCGTTCTGAGCCAGCTGGAGTGTACATACTTATAAATCTGTATATCTGTATATATATATATGCGCTTGTTTTTGTTTTACTGTCATTTTTTTAAATGTATATGTAGTCTCCAATCGGTTGACCAGCACTAACACCAACAAAAAAATTTTATTGAATAGTATAGAGTTCTCATACCACAACGGCAAGCGCATGCAGTTGTGTGCAAAAATGGAGCACATTTTGTTTGTCAATATGTGGTTAATTTAATATATTTAACATGCTGTTGTACCCATAAAAGAGTTGTTTTTAAATCTTGTTTTTAGCTCGAAGCATTTTTTTTGCATTTTCGGTATTTTTCTTCAGCAATTCACATTATTATTAAATTACCACAAAGGCTTCCTAAATGAATGTAAATTGGTAAGTGTTTCTTTTTCCTACTGCGGATACGTTTGATAACTTTAATTAAAATATTAAACATTCAATAAATCCAATATATATAAGAAATATCCGTATTCAAGTTAAAATCGAATGAAGTTCCTCATGTTACAAAAAATTAAAGCTTCAAATATTTTCCAGCTTTATCAAAGACCTTCTGTCTGAATCAAAAGCATCCCTGCAAATAAAATTGCACGAAGCTAGTTTCTCATATGTCAAAAGATCGAAATTTACAAAGCTGAAAAAGTTATTTATTCCAGTTATAAGTCGTATCTATCATGTAGTAGATCAAGCTTAAAGCTCTTACCCTTGGTAAATGTTAGATCGTTCGCTGCTTTTCCGAAATCATAGAATTGATTGATTTTTGATAAATTCAGTAATTTATGATCACATTACCTCAGGAACCTCAAAATAAGTAATTTTTAGATATTAAGGTCTTACTTGTCGCATATTATAATCTTAAAGCCTATCATGTACACATTTTCCAAATTTTTTGTAAGTGCTATTTGTGATTGTGAAAAGAGAGAGTTTGATTAACAATTATTTTTAATTGCAAATGAAATATAATAGAAAAAAGCTTGATAAACAGAAGTATGTATGTCATTTACGATAAATAAATTTAAATTGTCTATTGAATCTGAAAATGTGTGATCAGTTAAGTGAGAAATTTCAAAGTGTGCGTGTTTGTGATAGTACTTTTAGTAGTAATTTTATAATTTTTTTCTGAAATCTTAAAATTTTTTCTTCCTTGCATCAACAGGGGGGTTTGAAAGCAGCCATTAATGCCGATGTCATACAAACTGGTGAGTATTTTTCAGCTTTAACACAAGCACATGCATACATATAACTATATTTTTTAAGATCCATCTTAATTTTTCTAATTTATACGGATAATTTATTTTCATTTCATGTTGTTTTACTTGTTCTAATGACATTTCGGTATTACATCAACAGTAACGGTAATTTTGGTGACATTAGCTGTCATTGTGAAAGGTCTCATGGTCAGTGGCGGCGTACAACACGTTTACGAAGTGAATCGCGATAACGGTGAGTTATATATTTTAATTTTATAACATTTTGAATACAAGATAAAAAAGTAGAACTTACTGGGACTACTTAATACGCTATTTAAATGCTGATCGCAATGAATTAATCCAAAATTATTTTTTTTTCAACTGGAATCGCAAATAATATCTCGAATATATGTAGTAGTTACATATATATGTATCTTTAGAAAATCATTTTTATATATGATATTTAAATATATATGTATTTTGTATCATAACATATATGGTAACAAAGCTCAATATAAACATAATATATTATTTGCACATTAATATATATTTTAATAAGCGCATCATATTAAATTTACTTGATTCAATTATCAGCCTCTGCCGCAATAAATATTTATTCGCAAATTATGCAATATTAACACATCCGTTTTCAGCATCGCGCTGCTCACAGCAACAACCGCAACCCAATTCATGCGTTTCCAAAGCCAAAGCTTTATTTAACGCTTTTGAGAAATTCGCAAGGGGACCCTTTGGTTTATCGACTGCCTCGGAGTGCTATTTATTTTTATTCGGTTCTGTTTGCAATTTCTTTGACGAATTATTTTTCGTGATTCCACACAGACGCAAACCGCAAACGGCACTTGCCAGCTGTTTAAAGCTCGAAAGCATCACTCAACCCCCCCTCCCCCCACCGCACGCACTGTCATTGAGTAAATGCGCCAATTTATTCATATTGAATGTCGTTATACATTATGATGAATGTGTTGTGGTATCAATCATTGGGCTACAAGCCTGTCCCACATACCCACACACATACGTATGTATCTATGTATGTACGAATACACACGTGTATGTAATTTGCAATACGAAGCGCGCCACCGCCACAAAAGCGCCACGGCTCTGGTTGAAGTAAAGTAATGGCACGAGAAAATGGAAATAATGTCGTAAATTGATGCCAAAAAAAGAAATATTCGGCAGTAACAGTATTTAAAAAGCATTCATATTTATGTGAATTGACGCATATTTTACCCGATGTACCCCTCTAAATGTTTCACATGTAGTGTTTAGTGTTAGCAGTCCCATTACGATGAATGTTAGAGTTTAATGTGCCACATCTGTTTTTGTAACCCATCGGCAATTATGGAAAGGAAAATCCAAGGAACAAGCCTTTTGATTAAACAGCTCTTTAAATTAATTATTTACCCTTTCTACCAAAAATGTGTTAAGAAGGCGTACTTCAATTTCGAATTCATTATCTTAATAACAGAGTGTAAGATTTGTCAAAATTAACCCATTATAGTAAACTTGAAGTTCTCTTAGTGTCTCGAAGACAGAATCTAAAAAAGAAACTGTCGAAAAAAAGTCTTCGAAGATATTCGATAAGTTTAATAGGTTAAAGATTTTTGGATCAATCATTTGGTCACCGCAAATGCAACTCCACACAGCTGTTCTCTTAGACCAAGAAACTTGGAAATCTCTTAAGCAAAGATTTCTTGCTGAAGCAATGCTGGATGGCTGCCTAACTAGATTCAATTTATGATTTGATGACAAGCTAAACTGCAACTTTCATAAGCCGAGAATCCAAATCAGCTTACTTCAGAATTTCGATAACAGCCTAGAGTCTGATAAAGGTTGCAATAGATTATTAAAAAGCGTATATAACATAATAATTCAACATAATCGTCCTTCTTAGAGTTATTACATCAGGGTTTGTGTTTATGCGAAGACGGATTGAATAAGTCCAGTAATACTCTCCGTTTCCTTGGGAATCCCGCACTTTAGGGTGTTGCTTCAATTATGACAATCGTAACTTACTATCTACCAAACCAAAAAGCGTATGATTGCCGTAAAAAAAACTCAAACGCTTATTTTGATTTATGAAATTCCTGCTACTTCATCAAAACTTGCATTAGCTAATTTAATTTAAAAGGCATTAGATACCCTATGGATGTTAAAACATAGTTACTACGAAAATAACCCAAAAAGCCGTTAACATATGGTATGTAGTTGCGTAGATCTGTGTTTGCGTATGTATGTATATGCTTCGAAACCTAAATCAAGATTGTACATTTTAAATATATAAACTACATAAAAGTTCAACCGCATATACAATGACACACCGCTCCCGTTATCTTGGACAGTTTTCCTTTACGCTGTGTGTGTGTGTGTGCGTCTTTATTTAACAGAGAGATGGAATATGTGAGTATTTATGTGCATTTGTATATGTATGTGTAGGCATAACTATATGTGCAAAGCTTGCTATTTAGACGAGCCACAATTTTCAAGGCAATATCCTGCAGGCATACACAAATTGCCGCAACAACAACAATGCCATCAAAAAGGCAATGGCATCCTAACGAATCATTCATTTTATACCTTATTATCCATTCAAGTCTTATCGGCATTAAGCTGCTACCAGTATTGTTGCTGTTGTTGCTATTGTGCCACTCATAAATGGCACTCAAAGCGTATACGCTACAAATGCCTGTGTGTAAGCGTGTGTATTTGTTTGTCTCGATGAGTGTGTAAACAAACACGAGCACCTTACCTATACACGCACAGACATTTAACACTTTTGTGTTTGCGTGAAGAATAAAGTGTACAAAACCGATTTTAGTTTTTTCTTTATTTATTTTTTATTATAATTTTACCACAAAATTGGTTAAAAGGTAAAGTGAGAATGTAAATACGCAAAGCAAACAAATTATGGGTTGAGAGGAACGTGATGTGTCGTCGGTACAAAAAGATTGTGATATTCGAAGCTCAACAATGTGAACAGAACACAAATTACATGAATGACCGTTGGACGAGCACACAACGAAAGCATATATGCAACAGCTGACAATGAGGCTAGAACGAGGAGAAGCTATGCTTGGGCGAGCATACGTCTACAACAAATTTATTCAACAATCGTGCACACGAGCATACCATAGTATATTCATAGACGTACGAGCATGTATAGGCGTATGTGCAACGGTAAACAAACAAAAACTTGTGGTTAAGATATTTACCTTCAACACTGTTATGTCCCACAAAAATATGACAACAACTCAACCCGGCATAGAATAGGGGTTTCCGCTATCGCCTTCAAAAGGCAAAAGTATAGATGGTATAACAAATGCTAGCCGAAGGATATGTATTCTGTATGTGTATATTTGTATGTAAATTTACATCGATTGATGCATCAGTGGCGCTTGAATAAAAGTATGGATATTCGAGTTCTTAAGTAGGTGACATATTATGTGCCATTATTTAAGCAAAATTCAAAACCTAAAAATGTCTTAAGGAGACCCCACGTTATCAATTCTTGCACAATCGACGGTACGGTGAATAAATCGAACGCACGACAACTGTTTCGGATTTCGTTAGAAAGGACATAAAATCGAATAGTATCGGAAAATTAGGTTATAAATCGCACATCTCTCGACATGATGCTTCAAACAGTATGTAGATACCTTCACTTTAAACCCGCCAAACGTTCAGAGCTTGTAAGAACCTTCATAAAATATCATGACGCACACCATTTAAAGAACTCGGACAACTTTTAGAAAAGTTGCGAAGACTAATTATATATACTAGTCGATACCTAACAGGTTGTATTATCCAGCAAATGATACGGCATACATTTAGACCACCCCGGCTTTGCATTCATTAACAATGTTTCAGATAGGACTCCTATCTGTCTTGCAATTTCTGTAATCTAACATTGAGGCAGACGAAACCTTTCTGGTACTTACATATATTTATATACAATACATATATTGCCGTCAGAACGCACTCCTTTAATTCGATTTTCACAGGATTCCTTAAAGAAGTGATGCGGGTTCGTTTATTACATAACAAACTCCGTTGATATTTTCATATATAATATGTATGTACATATGTACTTCGAAGTTTAGGCTTATTATCCAATGTAGAACAAAGCTTACCCTAGAATGTTTTTACTCAAAACTTAGAACTTAACGGTATTGAGACAAACTAAAGGAAGTGCTAAAATAATATTAGATAAGTAGAATTTCCAATGCTTGCAAAACTTTCTAGCAAATGTTGTTGTTATAACAATATTATGAATTGACGAATGCTACCGACTTGACAGTCCTTGGCAAAACAAATCCTACTCCGAACCGATTACGTAGACACGAATATTGTGGCAACTACGTAACCGAGGAAATGATCGCTTCAAGAAGTACTCAAGTTGAGCAAAATACTGTGGAAAGAATGGTATGGATGCGACGAGACGGGAGTCATTTATTTTCTCACTTCTGCAAAATTCACTTTTTTCGACCTTTTAACTGTATATAAAACCCTTTAATAATTTTCTTCTCCCTGCACTTACGTTCACTCAATAATTCAGCTTTAAGATTAAAGCTTTACAGATTTGTTAATAAATAAAATATTATTATATTTTTTTTTATGCAAAAAGTATTAAATTAACATCACATATCCAGTTTTTTTTTATTGTTTATTAATTTTTTCCTTTATTTTACTTTCATTCACAGGTCGCTTAACATTCTTTAACTTCACTGGCGACATGACCGTTCGCGTAGACACGCTTTCCGCTTGGGTTGGTCAATTGTTCATGTCCTTGTCACAGTTTGGTTGCCAGCAAAATTTCATGCAGCGTTATGTTTCACTGAAATCTATGAGTGATGTGCGACGGTAAGTACCGAACGCTGCTTAAATTTTATTTTAAAGCTTAAATGTAATTGAAACCCATTTACAGCGTCATGATGACAAATATTCCCATCATCGTCGTATTCTTTTCGCTCTCTTGGCTCTCGGGTATGGTCATCTATGCCAGCTATATAAATTGTGATCCATATGCTGAGGGCTACATACAAAAACCGGATGAAATTTTGCCATTTTTCGTAGAGGACCAGTTGGCCGTAATACCCGGTTTTGTAGGCATCTTCATGGCCATGCTTTTCAACGGTGCCTTGTGGTATGTATACAAACAAGTGTTATAGATTGCATTTTAATTACTCAACATTTAGTGCCAATTTATGAACATTTAATCACATTTTATTCCATTGTATTTACTCAAATTGCTCTTCTATTTTTCGCTATTCTTCTTTTTTACCCCAAACTACGTCGTCCTTTTGTCTTTGCGTCGGCCCAACAGCATGATGGTGTCGAATTTAAATTCATTAGCTACTGTTTGCTGGGAGGATTTCGTCTCGCAAATACCGCAATTCAGGGGTCTCAGCGACAAGCAACAGCTTTTCATTCTAAAGATTATAACCGTCATTTGTGGCTTGATTACAATTGGTGTTGCATTTGGTGTGGGTCTACTGTCCGGCGTAATTGAATCATCGATGCTGGCATTTTCGGCTACATCTGGCCCATTATTGGGCTGCTTCATATTGGCAATGCTGGTGCCGATTGCTAATTGGAAGGTAATTAATTTGTTATACCATAATCAAATTTCACCGTACAACAACGTCGTAAGGTTGGTCAACGTTATTGCGTACGCACTTGTTGAATGATTTTAATTAGTTGACATAGCATTGCGTGCCGGCCTTACGTTAAGCGGCGTGTGAGGGCTCTAGTAAATTTGTGTTCTTCTATTATCTACCTATCTTACTATAGGGTACCTCCACTGGCATGATTGCATCGTGCGTTTTCGTGCTATGGATCATCACTGGCAGCGCTACTGTCGATAAGACTGCTCAGAACACTTTCCTGCCCACATCCACAGAGGTACACGCTTCAATTCTGAGAACCGTTAGATTTATATGCTAATGTTTTTTTTAATTTATTTCATTTAGGGCTGCACCAACACAACTTTCTCGCCATCTATAACTAAACCAAATAACCTCGAACAATCTTGGTTGATCTCACATTCGCTGCTCAACAATTCTACACCTCTGCAACAAACAATTATGGCGCCTGAACGGTAATAAATACATATATTCTTAAATGGATACACTTACTATTATTTAAGGGGTTAGGCTCCCCGAGAGCCTTCAAAATATACCTCACTTTGACAATTTATTTTGGGAGTAAGGAAAGAAGTATCGAATTTCTTTCATTTAGGCTTTTTTAAATTAATGTTAATACAAAAAAATACAAAATGGCGGCTTCTGCGCCATCTTCGGAATAACCTCTACGGGCGATATTGATTCTAAGAACCCGTGCTAAAAATGGGGTCTTAATCCACATAAGGCTTGCTAGTAAAGTACGTATGTATGTGTTTCGCAAAATGACGGATTTTTAAAACAAAAAGATTAACTTTGTGACCAAAAAAATTAGGACTAATTTGTTTCTAAAAATAAAGTTACAATACTAAAATAATTGTAAATAGTTTACGGTTAATGATACCATTAAGCTAATGTTAAAATTTGAAGTGTATACCTACGATTCTCTTTGAGTACCATCGTCGCCTGATTTTAAAGTAGCTTCGAGAAAACCCCGTTTAGAGTTTTACGAGCTGAGCAAACAGTTCCAAACGCTTCGACACTTCAGCGGATTGAACCGGGAAAATTTAATTTTTTAGTATTCTATCAATTGAATAATAATAGGGTCTTAACAAATTGTATATGGACTTAAGGCACTTTGTCGATTTATGATCAATTATATAAGAGCTTTACGTACTACGACGGATCGGCATTCTAAGCTATTATTGTTAGAATCGACTTTGTCGATTTATGATCGATTATATATAAGAGCTTTACGTACTACGACGGATCGGCATTCTAAGCTATTATTGTTAGAATCGATTTCTTAACCTAACCTCACCCTTCTTTTCACTTTTCATCACTAAATAATAAAATTTCAAAACGATTTTTATACTTCTTACAGCACCCCAATGGAGACATTCTATTCCATCAGTTACATGTACTACAGTCTGCTCGGTGCTGTGATTACGGTTGGTGTTGGCGTTGTAATCAGTTATCTTACACGCGATCCTAAAGACGCATACGATGCTAAGCTCTTACATCCGATGGTATTGCGTTGGTGCGAACGTTTCCCTGGCGACAAACCCTATATAATCGGTGATGCCACCAGTGATTTGACCACAGTCGATAAAGGAAAAGGCGCTAAAGTAAATCTGGCATTTGATGGACAAACCGAATCGAATATCATTATTGGCACCAACAATGAAAAACAAAAACATAATCCCATTGATGTTGTGTTCACGAATGAACAAAATGGGCACACAAATGACAGCACTGATGAGCGTAGCATAACAAAGGGTAGTCTAGCGAAGGCGGCTGAAATGGATACACCACCGAGCGGTGGCGAAAATGGCACATACCGACAATTCAAAGAAAAAGAGACAGTGTGATACGCACCGGTAGTGGTGAATAACCTATGATGAATAACCTATGATGATATGCGGCGGACCCTTGATATTTAAAAGTGCATCGTAGTGACTTAAGTTAATTTACTTAATATGTTATTTTGCTAATGTTATATACATACATACTATATATTACTATATTTTATTTTATACAGATAGAGTTTATTGTTAGTAATGTTTAAGTCTGAAAGTTACAAATAACTTAAAAGCTTCTAAACTAGCTGGTAACGATAATTACACCAGAATTTATACACACATACAGATATTACAAATATTGCTACATACATACATATGTACATATGTATATATATATATGTAGGCTTAGAAAGTTAGTTAACTAAGTCATGAATTAATGTTGTATGTGAAGATGATGAAGACACTGTGATCATTAATTAGTTTGATTACTTGTACTGATCGATTCAACATGTATATGCATATATATTTATATATATACATATTGGATCTATGTGTTCACATTTGTGAGAACAACTTATATACATATATTTTCTGACGTATATTGATATATATATCTACCATATATATATGTATATTAAAGTTATATTTTACAAAAATTTGTTATATGTATACACATTTGTACGATGCATTCATGTCTTAGAAATAAGTACATAAATTGAAACTAATATATACAATGCATATATTAAAAAGAAAATTGTAACATTTAAGATTCACAAAAGTTTACATGAATTGTAAGTACATGCAATACATGCTAAATTCAACGAACATTATTGGATATAAGTATACTCGTATATAGCTAAACATTTAGTGTTTTAATATAACGCCCTATGTGAAGAATAAAGTTTAGAGTTTTAAGTATAAAAAAATTGCATATGAAGTTTTATTTACGTTAAATACGGTTATTTGAGTTATACCGCTACCACAACACAACAACAACTAAATGAGATCTCGTAAATCGTAACTGCAATAGATAACATACTTCCTTGCATTGAGCCTGAGATTAAAAAATGTAATTAAAATAAATTTACTAATTTATAGTAACAATATTATTATCTGTATTTTATTATTTTTTATTTCAATAAATTACTAACCAGCATATGAAAATTACCTAAAAACTAAGGAAAAGTTTTCGATTTAAACCGCTAAGCAGCTTCATTTTGGTAAAAGTAATTTCACAAATATTTTATATAAAATTAAGAAATATTTAATAACATACATATACTTAGCAATTGGACACCCAACGGAACGGAAATGTTTAAAGAAAGTAAATTTGCACTAATGAATTGATATCTTATATATTACGTATGCCATATAGTGCTGACTGTTTTATAAATTCATCTAACTTCGTTTGAAATAGCTCTGATGTCACAGGTGTCCCTGGATTCCAAAGTGGATCACGTACGACATATTCTACCCAAATTTTGCTATACAACTGCTGCAAAAGTTCTTTCACATTTAACGCGGCAGTATCGGTATACAGCACAAACCTAAAAACAAATTGTTTCAGAGAAAATAGATTTTAGCATAGCAGTTTCTCGTTTACTTTAGGCCAGAAGGTGTTTCCATGTAGTGAAGCGCATATCTGTTCGTTTTGTAGTAAAGAAATCCTTCGCGGGGATCTTGTGGAGATATTTTGCTGACGAATGATTTAATTGAAAAAAGCATGCCATAAGTTAGTTTCGCTTCCTGTAAAAATCATATGTTTATTAACAAATTAATATTAAAATCAAGAACAATTTTGAAGCGCACCTCTTCTCTGCTAACACCCGATTTTTTTGTACGATTCCATTCGGCATAATACAGCATGGTGCCGAATTTATCAAAAATATATAAATGATAAATCGTCATCACTAAATTAAAAAAATACTGGAATGAATTAAATTAACTCTCAATCTGTAAATTGTTTATTTTGAAATGACAATTCGATTTATTATTAACAGCTGATGGTGTTAGGATGCCAGCTGCATCAAATATTTGTTACTATAAAAACCCTACAATGTGGCTGAAGTATAACAGATTTAGTTCAAACTATATATTTTTAAGTGTGATTATATGATTTATCTTCAGAAATTTTACCTTAAACTAACAAAAAATTGATGTAATATACAGCAACGATCAATTTATACATATATATTATTAACTAATAGCACAGGTTTCCTACTATTGAAAATAACCACCCTGCGGTAATGTGGCATCATCGTTAATAATGACAGTCAGCTGATATGAATTAATATTTTTATTTAATTTTTATATTCGGGGATTTTTTCGCTATCAATGCGAATTTGCGTTTTTGTTCTTTTTCTTCATTGTTGCGCATTAGAATAATATAAATTTATATACGTAAATATAATAGAATAGAAATATAATGGCGACTTTGGAAAAACCGAAAGTGGTAAATAGTAATTACTTCAATGCTTACAAATTTATATATCTAGTTCAAAACTTGCAGAAAACAAAGAAATCAAAATTGATACAGAAACCGGAAATATCCATAAACACCTTAGCTGCGGCGGGGCAGCAGTCAAAAGAAATAAATGAGACTGCAGCTAAGAGCAGTTTGCCTATTGAGGATATAAAATCTGTGGACTTTGATCAGTTTGCAACTACCAGCACACGCAACATTATAAGTCAAGAATGTTGCATAGCTTCTGAATATGTAGAACCGGTTGAAAATTCGCCAACATCCGGCAACACATTGCCGGAACAGATTTCAGTAGCCGAGGAGATTGCTCAAGTAGTTACACCATCTCCAACGGATTTGCATATAACACCAACAGCACCTATTGATGATGACCCAAAAACATTACCAACTCCAATTGCGCCCACAGAGACGTTACCAGTTTTTCAATATCCTAATATTACAACTCTGCAGCATGTTGAAACTAAATCAAATGTGGTGTACAGACCAACAAAGGCAACATCGCCTAAATATTCTTTCACCAACAGTCAATTGCTGCCATTCACGTTAGAGCAACGAAAGCAACTGTACGATTGTCCCGATTTAGACTTAGTGCAGCAGTTCGAATTAGATTTTTTAATGAACTCCTTGTTGGAAACATATGAAAATGATCCTCTTTATGCAGCGCTGCTTGAATACTATAACTTACAAAGTAAGCTTTCTGTTAATATGTATGACGTGGGTAATGCACGAAAATTAGTCACAAATGCACAGAAACAAATTTGGACGGAGGTACCAGTCACAAAGACTTTTTCAGCGGCCTGCGGCGATAGGGTGATAGTAAAGGAGACTGTTACATACAAGTAAGTACAAACGTAAAAGCTGTTAGTAATAAAAAGCACAATTATATATTCTCTTGTAATATATAACACTGTAGATAATTTCTGATAACATTGTTGACTTTATGCCTCCGATATTTATCACGTTGCATATTTTTATTACATATCTAAATATTATACATAGTGTATTTCTTTTGTATACATAATTGAAATTACCCACCACGGTAAATCTGCATTTATATATATAAAAACAAGGAAAAAATTATTTGTGCTAATGTGTCAAAATAAACCCATTAGGAATTTATTCAATGTAATTCGACTATTTTAATTTCAACAGCGTTGCTCAAGTAGATGGCAAAAACCTGGAGAACACTTCCGCCGCATTGAATAATCTTTATGAATTAGTCTGCAACACATATACCACAAATTTAATAACAGCAAAAATAATCAAAGTGAAGGTATTTATGCACTTTTTGTAGATTCAATTAAGAACAAATTAGTACCATAGTGCACTAAACAACCTTTCCCGCTTTACAGATAGATCAAATGGTTGACGACATAATTTCACCCAACTGCCTAGTAAAGCTGGCACAGAAGGAAACAATTACTTTAGAAAAACAGCTCGACCCTTCAGTAATTCCATACGTGGCACATTTACGACGATCTATATCTATTTTATTTAATTTCGTGCGGAAATTGAGTCCAAATAAGGTTTGTATATGCCATTCAACAGCTAACCAATTATTTAAGTATGCCGTTTCCTAATAAAATTTCAGGACTTTTCGAACGATCTAAAAATATGGGTTCGCAAATTGGTTTCATTGCATCTGCTCGTTGCGACTAAAGAGGATCACTGGTTTCTACTATTCAATATACTGCGCTGTCCCAGTGGTGTGGGTGATTGGGCAACTGAACTGCTTCAAATTCCATTTGGAGGCAGCACATCGACTGAAGCAACGACTAGCGCTCGTAATAGCGAGATGCCTCTAAATATCAATTCACCGGAAATGAGTAATTGTATAGCGACATTGCAAATATTGCTGTTACCCATAAAAAAACGCAACGAATACCTGAAAGATTTTGAAAAAGTTAGTAAATACGTTTTTATATGTTTACAATCATTTATCGCAACTAATAATAATTCTAAAGTCTCATAAGGAAATCTCGGATCCTGCACGTGATGAGCGCTGGATTCTTGTTGATTCCGATGGTGAAGACAGTCACAATGCAGCTGGTGAATGCATAGGTTTGAAGGAGAGCGATTTGATTGCCTTTCTCAATCAAATACCTTTTGGAAAAGTATTCATGTTAGTATAAGATTTATCGTAAAATTAACTATTAAGCTAATTTAACGAACGTCTATCTCTTTTAGTTCTGCTTTGAATATTGAACAATTTCTAAATGACTATGTCATTACACCAGATGTCATACTAGCAAACGATGTGCTTCGCGTGATCACATATTTTTCGAATTTGATAGAAATTTTCGGCGAAGGCATGTTGACATACAACACGGAGCGTTACAAGCAACTAGCAAAACGGCTTGGACGGCTTATACGCCATACACTACAATATAGTAGTGACTATTACGACCTATTCATGTAAAGCAAAACTTCAAATTTTAATAATTATAGAAACTAAATTATTAAAACAACTCACAGGCACAACACAATCCCCAAGGATACAAAAACCTGTGAGCGCATATCCGTGGAACTGAATATGCTGTTATTCAAGGCATGTAGCTACATATATCGTTCACGAAATTTGAGTACATGGCAATATTTTTCATCACTGCCTTTCCATTCACTCGACAATGAAATTACATGGCAAATATTTTATTATTTAAATATCGGGTTTCCAACGGAAATGCCAACAGTTCAAATAGGTATTTTGTTTGCTTTTGTTTATTTGAAACGTGTATAACTTTTACACATAATTTTAGATTATAGTGAGCTTATTAACACGCCAGAATTCTGGAAAAAATTCAATGTTGCTAATGCAGATTCATCCGCTGAGGACTTATACTATCTGCTACAGACCTTTTTCGAAATTGCCAACGAACGTGACAGAGCCAAAGATTGGGAGTTAATAAAAATGATTTGTCTGCACATCTTCAATGTGTGTACTCATATAATAATAATATGTGATTTTTCTATAAGAATTTATATTTACAGATTGGCTATGTGAACGTGAACACACGCGAAATTTGCTACAAAACATCACGTGACATGCTTGTTAACTTAACACTCTCCTATGAAGACCTCATCACATGCCTATTATTGCAACTTAAAGTGCGCTTTAACGAAATCGAAAATGGCATCTATCTCATAAAGTCATTGCCATTGGAGAACTGGAAACCTGGCATGGACAGTTTTGAAATTCTATCCAATTGGCTGCTACATTTTGACTATTCATCGCAAGAGAATATGCTTGCGCGCATTGTGATAAGCCATTTGAATTGGGGTTTCGATTATGATGGACGTCTCTTTTTACCGCATAACATACACATACGCATGGCGTGTTTGGTATCCGAAGCGCTGAACAAGCATGCTCCAGAAGTTATTGGTTTATCTGGCATTTCCGAGGGTGTACGGCAAGTTTCAAATCTTATTGACTTATCAATATCATCAAAAGAGCAATTTTCAACCTGGTGTTGGACGATGATATCACTATTGCGTCTGCATTTGATGGATCAAGGTGCTGAGTCGATAAAGCTGACGTTGCGCAACCCCACAGAGCCGCTAATGTTTGTGCCTGAACTGGAGCATATCGAAATGATTTATCAGGGAGTTACAGAGCATAGACCACTATCTGTTTATGTCGCTGTTCTGGTAAGTCTATATGGGCATACAATACCGTTGATTTGTCAGAAAGGACTCGAGCTAATAAAGTTGCTTTTAAACGACTATCGGCATGCAGCTGTTATACGTTGCTTAGAGTTGATAGTTCCACTATTTTTGGAGACACCAGAAACGTTAGCCAATTGTGACAAGTAAGTGGTTGGCTAAACCACTATATATTTGTTATTTAATATTCGCATTTCAGTTTTCATGCAATATTAAATACTTTACTGAGTGCCGATCGCACCTACTTGAAAATGGCAAAAGATATGATCTATCCCAACTCGATTGGTCCTGTACTGCAGCTGCTTGACAATATGATTCATCACCAAATTACCAGTTACACTGAGTGAGTACTTAACACGCACGCGTATATTAATATATATGTAGATTTGTGTTTTTTTTTTTTACTTCATTTACCTTTATATTCGCAGATACGGTCTTTCTACACCACTCAATTTGATAAATGCTTGGTTGAATTTGCTTACCGCGCTCCCCAATTGGCAAAACACCAACGTGGTCTATCTGCTGGACATGATCCTAAGAATTGCCTATCAGTTCTCGGATGCACGCTATCAAGCAGTGGAATTCTTTCACAACTACTTCAAGGTAAATAATTACACTAGATTACAGTCATTTTGCGACTGTGATGTTAGAGGCTGTTACTTGCTAATTTTAGATTGCTTAAACCGAAAATGCTAGTAAGAACTTCCTACCACGTACGATTTTTTGTGTTGTAGTCAAAGGGTGTAGGGGTCAAACCACCACCATTTATTAAAATGGCAAAAATAGCTGTACGTGATGGAAAGTTTTTGAACTCAAATTCGTAATCAGGACACTTCAAATACCCCCACAGATCTCTTAGCACATCAGTCGCAAATATTTCCTTCAGATTTGTTGAGTAATGTCTTTTATGTTAGGGGTTGTTTTTTTTTTTTTTTTTACTGAATAAATAATAAAAATAAATTTCCAAAAGGGCTGTGATGAGTGGAAGGGTATCAGCAAAATGTCTACGCTAAAAACTTTTTTCGGTTCTGTGCAATTGCGCATACCAAAAGTTTCGCCGCTTTATGGCTGGTTGGCGCTGGTTCTGCTGGAGATCGAATTTAAAACGCAGGAGGCTTTTTTTTGGCAAGAATTCCTACGTCAGTTAGCTGTGGTTAATGGTAGGAATTCTCTGGAGGCGGCATTAAAGGTAACTGAACAAGCAGACGCCTTTTTACCAAATATTAGTATAAAACTTTTACTTGAACTATTGCAAACAGAAAACATTTGCGGCATTCAAGATGTCAAATACATTTCCACCACAGTTGCTTGTGATCTATAAATATGCGAATGTGATCGCAGACATGGATATAAGTCACCCTGTATTTCCAATTGTGTGCCAGAAATTTTTCGAATTATATTTGAGTAGAGTGCCCTTGGAGAGCGATGAGTACAGGTGGGTGTTTTATAAATTTTGTATAAATTACTGTGCAACACTACTTTCCGCTGGATATTGGACCAAACCAATTTAATTCGAGAGAAAAATAAGAAAAAAAGCAATTTCTTCGTTTTTCGAAGTTTGTCTCCAAAATCGAAATATTTGTTATTGAATTTCGAAATTGAACTTGTGTCATTAATAAGTCAAATTCGAATCTGCGAAAAAATTAAAAATTTTAAATATCAAAAATATGAGCTCGTCTAATATTTCGACATATAAGCTTCTCCGAAAAAATGTTGTACACCATTGAAATGAGAGGAAAGCGTAAATGGTGCCCATAGTCTTACTTTTTTAGGAACTTAATAAATACTGTCTTCGAAAAAAACTTCGAAAAACAAAAAAATTACTTTTTTTTTACTTAAAACTCTTTTTCTCGAAATTTAACTCGCTTGGACCAATACACAGAAAAATATCGATTTCTTCGTATAGCGTTATATGTACATTGTACAATTTGCAGTTTCGGCGGTGTTTACGGAGTTTCGGATAAATTGTACGAATTCAACGTGCCTTTGATGAAGAAAATTAGCACTAACTTGAAGGCAGCTGACGTTTTCTATGCAAATGAAGCAACTAAGCGTGCGACGGAAGAGAGTTTAAGCATATTCTACAATGATTGTTCGAAGTAAGTTTATTTTCGAAAATTTATTTTCGTGTTATTTTCACACTGTCGATCAAATTGTAACTTTTATAACCTAGAATTATGAAGGCTTATGAGCTATGGCTGCATGAAACCGTTATAAATCAACATTCCAAAGACGATTGTAATTTTCCACCACAATATAATAACGAAAAATTGCGCGAAATCCTAAATGGCAACACTGTATGTATATTTTATAATAAGAATTTATTATAACAAATAAGTAATAATAATTAAATTTTTACTCTTGCAGTCACATTGGACGGAATTTCTCTATTTGCCCGATATACGTAAACTACAAAAGCACCAAGCTCAACAGTGGGCACAGAAATGTCTTCGTTCCAAGGCAATGAAACAGCTACGTACGCCTTTGCCACCCAAAACGCACATTGAACCAGCCGTACGTATCAAACAACAGTTATCATCGTACGATAAGATTTTGAAAGCGCCAAAATATACGAAACCAGTCATTAGTATAAAAAATGAAATTACAAGTCAAACTTTTACAGAGCTCAAAGCGAAACTAAAAACTCTAAACAGCATGGCAACGTAAGGCATTGTTAAAATTATAAACTAGAAGATTTATGTTAATATCAATTCAAAATTTATTTCAGTAAATTTCATTACGATACCAGTAAATTAAATTCCCTAAATCGCAATTATTTGGAGATGGTTACCAAGCTATACAAAATGGTGTCTTACGATGAAATAAAAATTCGAAGCTGCAATTCATTGCTCTTCAATCGGCAATGCAGCAATCCAGCGCGCATCACCACCAAACTTGAACAAATACGCATAGACAGTGCGATAGAGCGAAATATAAATAAATATAAGGAACGACACGACAAAATTATAAATGACATGCTTAAACTGAACGTGGAAGAGTTTGCACGTTGTGTAGAGCAGCTGGGCGGCATTATGCGGTAATATATTATATATAGGTATAATACCATATATCGTACAATATTAAAGTATATATGAATTATATTTCCAGCTTACTGATTGCTAACAATTCGGTGCAGCGTGCTACTGTTGTCACCAATACAGGCATACATTTCTTCTATACTGTCGTGGAAAATCTGACTGATGTTACAATGAAATTCCAGCCGACTAATGATTTATACAGTCAGCTTTTATACGAGCTGAATGTAAGTGGTATAAGTTTCTGTGAAACACTCTTTAATTTACCGTTATTCGCTTCCTTCAGATATTTCTGCATGAGCACCAAGAGAAGGAGGGTCTTAATATTTTGAAACTAGCACTAAAACGTGCTGATCTAACAAAGCAGCTGGCAGCTGCATTTGCCCCATATCGCACAACGCCGCAAATTTTTTTGAAAATGTACCAATTCTTGGTTGAATCATACTTGAAATGCTGTGATACAAAGATCCTCTTTGTGCTCTTATCAAAAGTAAATATTTATTGTTCGAAAATAATATTCCAACTCTTGTAATACGCACTTACATGCCACTTACAGTTTGATTTGGTAACCTGGCTTGACAATTTCCAACCGAAACTTGGCGATATAAACCAGTTATTGCAACTTGTACTGCAAGGACTCGAATCCTGGTCCCAACCCGATTCCTGCCTCCTTCAGGATCAATTCCGCCGTCATTTGATACACGTCTTCGATTATGATTTTCCACAACATTATGGCGAAGTTTTGCAAATGGTTTTGGATCGAATATCGGAGCAAAAATTAATGCCAGTTGTGTTGTTGGATTTATTAAACTCGCTATTGGCGCGCTTCAATTGTAAACTTATGTCTATTGACGCAAAAATCGATGAAGTCGTTGAAATTTCAATAGATTTTGCGCGGCGTCAAAATCTTTTCAATTTAAAAGCAGCAACAGATACTGTACTGTTATTTGCGCGTCACTTCCAGAAGGAGCGTTTGCATCACGGCCTGCACGGTTTATATCCAAAGCATAAAGACTATTGTAATCCATTGGCAATGTGGTTTTCATGCATGGGCCATATTGTTGTGGTAACAGCCATTAACACTTTTCAAGATAAGCTGGCGGATCAAAGTGATTGTTTAGAATATATTAAGAAATATATATTTTGTATTATTAATTCTGTTTATTACAGTTAGCGATGTCGTTTTCGGCTCAATTATTGAACTATATTCACCCTGGCTGGTGCCATACACAGAGGAGACGCTACAGCATTCGACAGCGAATTGGATACGCCAACTGACAGTTAAAGATAAAATATTGTTGCCTTGGAGTGAGCAGCATGCAAACAAAAGTAAAATTGTGATCAAATCCTTAATAGACATTTTAGGTTTCATGCTAGACAATCTACCAGGTAAGCTTTATACATCATTCTAGTATTTGATATAGCGCATTTATTATTTTATATGTATTACAGTTTCTCACGTGGCACTCTCCCATATGTTTAGCTGGTATGTGCATCATTTCGCCATTCCAAAACTGGATTTTTATATTTACGCGAACATACACGAGGGTATGGGTGCATTGCCCTGGGAACGATTTAAACCACAGCCATCACAAATAGATTTGTTCCATGAAAACCTACAAAAAGTAAGCATAACATAATTTTTATTCACCAAATTCAAGTAGCTTAAGAGTATCAATAAGATTTATCATTAAATAAATAGTAAACAAGAAAAAAACGGTCACACCGAAGATATAATACACTTCACAGGTGCATTTCTTATGACACCAAAGTGTAAAAAATATCTTTAACTTGATTTAGATCGGCAAGTTTGTATGACAACCATATACTTTAGTAATCTGAGCTGCACAATTTGTTTGGAGATTGTCTCGCTGCCTCTGATAATAATTTATGCTAAATTTCGTCAAATTTAGATCGATCAATTTGTAGTGCAACTATATTTTATAGTTTTACGATCTAAGCAATATGTTCGAAGTTTGTAGCGTTGCCTTAGACAATAATCCATGGCAAATTTCGCCAAAATATTGTCAAATAAAAAAAGGTTTCTAAACAAGGACTTGATTTTAATCGCTCACTTTGTATAGCTGTATCCTATAGTGGTCCGATATCGGAGATTCCAACAAATGAGCAACTTTCAGATGAGAAAAGAACGTGTGCAAAGTTTCAAATCGATATCTCAAAACCTGAGGGACATGGCTAAATCGACCTAGCTCGTCACACTGATTATTTATATTTATACTTTATCCAGCGATTTATTTTGGGTGTTACAAACTTCGTGACAAATATAATACACTCTGTTCAGAATATAACAATAATATTGTTCACATTTCTTCATTGATTTAGATCGCACTCTCCACACATGCTATGATGGGACACATATTTATACGCATCAATTGGATTGCGTGGTTCGAGGAAGCATATCCAACGATACCAAGCAGTATGCGAGCTGAAGTTATTTCACGACTGTTTACGGTGTTCGTGAAAATTTCCTTCGAACCAAACATACACATAAACATAAATACAAGTAAAATATTAGAGGATGCCATTAGGTTTCCTTGGTATATGGTGAGCTATGCAGAGCTGGAAAGCCTTTACAAATGGTTTATTACCACAATAGACTACCCCATCATACTGCAAATGCCAACGGAAACGAATTACGCTGACAGAGCTGTGTTAGAGTAAGTTTTTTATTTATATTTTTTTTTTTAATTTTTACAAAGAAAATTGTATGCTTCGTTTTTTTTTTTTAATTATTTGCCATGTATTTTTATTCATACCGTAGCTTACTGCGTCTCAGCTGCGCGCTGATGCCTGAGCAGGCCACATCCTGGGAAGCCATTATGCAGCCTATAAATTATGCTACGGCCAAGCGCATACTCTACACACGCAATTACATTGTTTTGTTATGTCTAACGGTAAAAAAACATCCGAAGCTCATGAACACGAAAGAAGGCATGAATGCAATGAATGCAGCATTCACCGAACTGCTTAACACACTTGATAGAGCTGTGCGTGCGACTGCCGGCAGCAAAACCATCGATGAACAAAAACGCGAAGCCTTAAATCTTATGGTGGAAATAATGGTGCCTATGCAGACGCAACGGTTGGAGACATCAAAGTAATTAGCTTATTTAGCAAAACAGTCAATCGACCTAAACACACCACTTGCTATATTTTCAGCCAACTAGTGGACATATTGATCCAGTGGCAGGCGCAATGCGAGTCCGGTAATTTCCTACTTTGCAGCACACTGAACGCTATTGGTCATATGAAAACCTTTGTTACCGGCACTTATCCACTTTTGGAATCCACCATTGCGCATTACTTCCGCACATCAACGGAGTCACAAGATTGGCACACACCCACGTGGAAAGCGCTGTGCCAGATATTGGAAACATCTTGCAGTAAAATGGACTTGATGCCTATCTTGCGTGGTCCATTCTTTTTAACGCTCCACATGTTCTTCATTCATAAAATGGAACAGATTACAAATATCGGTGATAAAATTACTTTTCTGCAGGATGTGTGCCAGTTGGTGGAGGGCTGTAAAACGAAGTAAGTTCGAAAGAACTACTTACAAATACTTTTGGAAACTCTATAATTGCGTTTTTCACTATCCAGTCCATACACAGAGCCACGTTTAGCGCTGGTTTGGTGTGCAATCATTTCGCGTGGTTGCCAGATACTTTGTGAGACGCAAAATGTAAAGAAAGTATTGTTTATGTTCGCCTCCTACATGTGCCTGACCTCTACACAATCCGAGGGGTGGGGTGACACGCTGCTGGGCGCTATTGGTTTGAAGACTGACGTTGTGACGAATAAGTATGCATAATTTTCTAATTTCTTTATAAACCATTTAACGTAGAATATTATTTTTTAAGGCGCAAAGCACTCGCCCGTTGCCTAGCCTGCGTTCTGTATTCCTTATTTCCACATACAAGGTAAAGTACCAAAGTATCTGCTGTAAAAATCCGAACTCTTATAACTAGCTATTCTTTTAGATCCACTGGTCCATATCCAAGTGCCGAATTCGAACTCTCGTTACATGAATTAACGGTGCTATTGTCTAATAAGAAATTCGCGGATATAAAACAGCAAATTATAACGGCAATCGGCATTATCAAAGAAGAGAGTACTCCTGCCTTACGAGATGTACCGCAAATAGTTTTCCGTCTCATCGGTATATTTTATAACAGTGTTTTTATTCCAACTGTTCCTGAACTATGGGATTTTGACCCTAGGTTTACCTAAATCCTTTCAGAAATATTTAGTTATTAATATTTCGTGATTTACGTAAACACACATATTTACATATATGCATACATACGTATTTTTATACATCATATTCTTCATTTTAATTGGTACAATATAGTTTTAATCAAAGTACTGCTTAAAGTCATAATAAAAAATTATTTTTACAACAAAAATAAATAAAAGTCTTAATTTGAATGGCAGCTATATGCTATAGTGGTTCGATCTGAATAATATGTTCGGAGATTGTAGCGAAAAACTTCTTGGAGAGAAAAGGACGTATTCCATTATAGCACATAGCTGACATACAAACTGAACAATCAAAATAAAGTTCTTGCATGGAAACTTATTTTGTGAAGGGTATTATAGCTTAAATGCAGTTGGAGTTAAAGTTTTTTTTTCTTGTTTTTTTTTTTTTATTTATTCACCACTTTGGTTGACCTTAAACTTGCACCAATTAATTTGTTATTATTTTTTACCATTTACCATTCTATAAATATTAAGCATAAGTATTGCACACACGTAAATGTATTGGTTGGAGTAAGTACGCCTCCGCTGCGAAATATGTATACACCGGTACTAGGGCTAATACAATTATTCGAATAACCTGAAAACCGATTATTCGAATATCCGGTTTGTAACCGTTGAAACTTAACCGAATAATATTGCGACTGTTCGAATAGTTGCTCTTTAGCGAGTATTTGAATAAATGAAAATTGTTTGAAACCCAACAACATTTGATTTGTGCACAAAATTTTATTATTGAATGTTTCACTTTTTTCAATAAAAATAAGAAAATGAATGAACGCTTACTATTCGCATAGTCCATAACGAACGGTTAACCGAAAAGTCAAAAATGAGCGGTTAATCGAATAATCGACACCTACGACTCTTCGGTTAGTACAAGCCGAATATTATTATTCGAATAATGCCCTATCCGCTTAATCCGATTAGTCGAATATCAAGAGCTCTAATATATTCTTCTTCTCCTGTGCCAAATATATTTTTTCTCAAACTTTTTTTATTTGTACTAAATTTGTATCACCGGCCTTCCTATTGGAAATAATATGGTCTAAAATTAAAATGTTGTGAATTAAAACTATAGTTACCTAAAATTACTACTAGTAGTTTCAAAATTATCTAATAGAAAGAACTAATACTAAACTAATAAAAAGAGACCGATTAGATATTAGATCGCTTTTGTATAAAACTACACGCGTTGTGCATAACTCAATTATTTCATTGTTTGACATTGTTTGATTTTTCAGCTCAAGAACCACACATGGCATATGTCTGTAATTACAACAACGTCAAACGCATTTCACCTGAATATTTGCGGAACTAAATATTTAGACGTTGACCATTTATGCAAAAAACCGTTAAATTTTCCTAGCATTTAACATATTTTACAAGTCACTACTAACAAAGCTACATAAATGACGAAATTGGTGAATACACATACAAAATTGTATTTTTGTTCAGTTGTGTTCTGCGCCGTCAATTCGTAATCATTTAGTTGATTTAAATTGTTTATCTTTTTTGGTTTTTGGATTAGCACAGCAAGTGGGCCGCACCATTTCGTAATATGCATCACACGTTTCGTTTGGTATAGTTGCGCATGCGCGAAGCCAATAAATGGGCAAATGCTAAACGGGCCCCCAAAAAAAAAACATACAGTTGATCATGTATGTATTGTTGTATTTCAGTAATTATTTTTTATAATTTATTGTACTTTTTTTGTTGTAATAATTATTATTTGTTTTTAATTTTTGTTCAAATATTTATTAAGTTTCTTAAAACGACAAGTTTTTGTGTATAGGTATGTATATAAATTATCTTTACGGTCCCTGTGGTTGGAACGGCTGATTCGGGAAGACTCTTTTATGTAATAATGGCTCGAATATACCGAATATATTGTATATATATAGTTCTAGCACGCAGCACAGTGTATTTGCAATCAGAAGCGAATGAAGTTTTTTAGTGATTTTAAATATTTTTTTTTTTGGTTTTATTTTCTACAAATTTTATTGCAATTATATTTTATATTAATTAAATATTCTGTTATATGTTTATTTTAAAAATACAAAAAACAGTCCACACCACCGGTTTGTGTATAAGAAGACACGTTTTCGCTTTTTTGTAACAAATTTGCTTAATTTAACCAGAATCGTAAATCTTTAATTACTTACGTGTAGATATAAAATGCCGTACGTAAGTATAACGACGACTTATAAGTGTAACATTTTATTTTTATTATTATTATTTTTTTTGTTTGCCCTTTGCTATGAGTAATACACTTTAAACGCAGATGAACTTTTGTAAAATTTTCCCATTCCAAGTATTTAAATGACAAATATATGGTTTCAGATATAAAGCCGGAGCAACCCAATAAGACACATACCAGGCAGGTTGAAAAGTTCGTATCACGAGAACACGTGAATTGATCGCATACATACATACGTAATTTGACCCGGACTGAAATAAAAAATTGTCACATATGTTAATACAAATTTTTAATATCGCCTTCAAAGTAGGCTCCTGAGCTATTGTAATACAAGCATGTGAACGCTTAATCTAATTTTCCAACCAAACGTTATAAGCCTCGGCTGGGTCGTCCTTTAATGCCTACAACGAATTTTGGGTTTTTCGGTGTCGGTTCGGTGTCATACTCATAAGCCCACGTTTCGTCACTAGCAATGATTGGTTTAATGAATGTATGGTTCTCAGTTACGTTGTCAAGCATCTCTTTTGCGATCTCTACTTAATGTCAATTTTGCAACAGATTTAGGTATTTTGCCACAAGCTTAGCATTGACACGCTTTATACCCAAAACATTAAGCAAAATATCTTGAGTCGATCCATAAGAGATGTTGAGATCATCTGCTAACTCTCTGATGTCAAGACGACGATTTTCAAACACTATTTAAATTTTTCGAAGCTATCGTCATTAACAGCGATGGTTGGACGCTCGCATGAGAAAAGTTTTCGATGATTTCACAATCTTCACTGAATGCTTCGTGGCACCCAAACGCTTGTGTTAGTAATAAAGTATACTCCCCAAAACCCTTCTGCAATATTTTCAACGATTTCGTAGCCGTTAGTCCATTGGAAACACAAAATTTCAAGCAAACTCGTTGTATATTTTTTATAGTTAAAACACTTTCCGCGTCGGGCACAAACAACTGCCAAATAAACACTACATAAATTGACATAGAGTGATCAAACTACCCAACTAGGAAAGTTTTTTCTCGATTATATTTCCGCATCAAATTTTATTATACTATCATTTTTTTCATAGCAGAAATACATTCGAAGGTTTCACAAATATTTTTAGTATTTTTCAAAAACGCTTGGTTTTCAATGAAGCCGTTGTTATTGTTTTCTAATTATGTTGTGATTTTTTAGGCAATTAGTCTAGATTTCACATACATAATACATATATAATATTTATACTCATCTAAATATAGGTACGAATGTTGTCTATAAATATGATTATTTCCGGTTATAAAAATTTCAAAGTAAATAGGACACATGTATATGTGGGTCATACTTGTATATTAACACAATAAACATAAGGCACAGATAACCTCATTCAATAAATCACAGCAAAATTATAGAATATATATAAATAAATATATTTATTATCAAACAGAATGCACGTTTTTTTTCTTAATACAGAATTTCTATATCACAAGACACAATCTATTTCGTTTTTCTATCTATTATACTGCACGCTCATCCGATCGGGTTGAACGGTTGTCCTGGATACGGCCTCGCGCCCACAAATGCATATGGTTGCGGATTGACTACGCGCGCTATATCGCTAAAGGTGCGTCCGGTGCGACGATTGTTGCCACGCCTATCCCGTCCATACTGATCGTAGCCATGCGCACTGTAAGCGCCGCCGTAGTAACCATAATCAGCGCCATAATAGCCGCTAACCCCTTGCTGATAACCCTTAATGGCCTTCGCGAGGGGCCATGAGAAACCGGAACAAATTTCCGCAACATTCGCCAAAAGTATACACAACACTGTAAACAACAACAGCTTCATATTTACTTTGTTTTTATTTAGTTATTGATTATTGCTTAAGTGTATCAACCGGCTAGCAGTAGTACTTTTCAAGATCACAGCAGCTTCTCGACTATCAACTAGCGTAGAATGTCGCAGCTTATTTATATGGGTATTAAGGAATTAGCGCTGTGCAGCACTAATCACTGATGTGGTTTAAATCTGATTGTTCAAGCCGTTAATGCAATTATTTATTATTATTTTTCCTTATTGCTCTTCACTTTCAACGTGTATTGTGGGCATTCAGAAATTGTTAATAAATTTTTAAGAAAAATTCACTACAAGCACATTTTTTGCCGTATTTGGTTAGTGCTGCTTATTCTCGTCTCGGGATCCACACAATCTATTGGCGCACACCTAGGCATGTAAGTTATGTGTAATTTTCAAAATTCACATTTCCATACGCGAATGAACCGACACACATACATAGGTGCATATATGTATATATATATATATATATATGTATGTATGTATGTATGTACTTCACTTAGTAGACAGCTAACAATCCTCTTTTGTATTATTTAAATGTTTGCTTATGGCACTTGGCCAACTGCTGCCTGACCACAGCCCAGTCAATGTGCTTGCGAAGCCATCAACAAAGTGCGAAAGGTAAAAAAAACCACCGACGTAGTACGCGTACTCACCACTACAAGCATTTTAGACGCGCCTCATTAGCTGCATGTCTCTTGATCTCACAATTGAAATAATTCTGTACTTCACAAACATAATTACAACTGTAGTCGCAGAATTTATCATCAGGATGCCGGCTATCGGCACTATCCATTATATGTATTCTAATCACGTGAGCCATCATACGAGCTCGTAGCAATTGTACGCCGATGGTATGAGTACGCGTTTATCACTCTTCAAGCGAAAGAATGAAAATAAAAGTACCTTATCTTCACTTTTGACTTTGAACTTCTTTGAACACAAATGTATACACAGCTACATACATACAATCGTAGGTGTAAAAAAAAAAGTCGTTGCGCTTGCGCACTTACTCAGTCGAACGGAAGCGTGAGCGCGCCACCAACAGATGTCAGACTTTCGAGCGCGCTTGCGTGTTTATTTTTATATGTACTTAACTAAAGTTTTCTCAAATCTTCGCTTTAACAGAGCATTACGGCAAAGGTAACGGAAAGCAGAAAGCGTCTGCTGATTCTGATGTTTGTATGTATGTTTGTGTCAATGATTTGTGAATTTTTCGCATGTCTTGGCGGATTTCCTAAGAGTTTATTGACATTAGCGTACTCATTGTTCAGCCAACTCACGGCATGGTAGGCAACTTAGGTACGCGGTACGTTTATATATGCATATACGAGTATATGTATGGTATATGCATTTATGCCGGTTGTTGCCGGTTGTGCTGATTCCAGAATGTAAACTTATTCATAAATAATGCACCTGCTACTAAAATCTAAAATATAGTTATTAAATAGGATATACATATATGTATTGTAAGTGTATTTTTATGTATAATATAATGTATATGTATATATGGATACATTATATGTTCATACATATTTGCAATAAAAAAGCGCATACGCACATGCGCAATAAGAATACCTATATGGTCAACAAGAAATTATCTCATTCAATAAAGATAAGTTTAGAATTGCACAGGTACCTATGTAATGCATGTACAGTGAAGCGTACTTAAAGTGAGTAATCTATTTCACAGTTTTTCTACATCATTGAAGCCTCTCAAAACAACTTTTTTTCATATAGGAAATACACTCAGAAAAGTACCGAAAAGATTTAAGCCAACCGCAATCTTCCATTCAAATCCACGCTATACTTACATCCCAATTACAAATGGCAACTAGCACCAGTATAGCTGCCGTTAGTGTACCGTGCTTCAAACTTTACTTTTACATATTATGAATTTCTTTCGTTTTTTATCATTTCCAAAGGCTTATGCACTAGTCTAAACGCAATTTTGTAATATTTTCTTTACTTCGCTGCATAATTTGTATACAATGCACACGGTATATTAAGCTTGCGATGAAGTTTGTAACACCCAGAAAGAAACGTCGGAGACTCTATAAAATATATACAAATATAAATGTTTAACATGACGAGCTGAGTCGATTTAGCCATGTCGGTCTGTCTGCCTGTATATAAGTGAACTAGTCCCTAAGGTTTTCAGATGTCGAAATAAAATTTTGCACACGTCCTTTTCTCCTCAAGGAGCTGCTCATTTCTCGAAACCACCGATGTCGGACCACTATACATATAGCTGCCTTACAAATTGAACCATTAAAATCAGGTTCTGGAAAGTTTATTTATTTGAAAAGATATCTGCACGAAACTTGGCATGGATTATTGTCTAAAGCAACGCTACAATTTCCTAACATGTTTTTCAGATCGGACTACTATAGCATGTAGTTGCCACCTCAGAACGGTATTATAGTTTTGGTGCAGCCGAAGTTAAAGCAGCCGAGTAATTAAAGATCTTGTTTTTTTTTTAAGAGAAATACAAACATTTATTTACATAATTTCTTTACATGAAGATTAGACTGATTTGTTGATTGAGTTTTCCTTTGGTTAAGTTGTGTTCGGGGTATGCGTCCTCTAGTTTTATTAATATTTCTGACTTATAATATAACAACTCACTAAGATGTGGACTAAAGGAAAATATAGACTAGCTTCTCACACTTTTGTAAGAATACTTTATTTTAAACTGTTGAGAGAGATGTCAAACTCGCTATGACCCGCATATATAGCAGTTTATGTCATGATTAAAAATCCTTAACATTTAACTGAAGTTATTGCGTATATGAGCGGAAGGACCAGCAGAAATCACGAAACCCATTGTGTTCATATTGGTAGATATATAAATACTTATATATAACAATCGATTATTTTAAGATGATCAATCAACCGTTAAATGAACGAAGCAATTACACGCCCCTACAACATGCGTGAGAGTATACAACGAAATATTGCTCTCAGAATCAATCTAATCGATATATGTATGTGTATAGATTCTGAGAAATACTCAACTCTAAGCACTGCACATTCATTTCTGATTTTTAAATGAATTGAATATTTTTTATATGCAATTTCGTCTATATTTGAAAATGTTTCGAAGAAGAACCGTTTGTGAAACATCTGAAAATTTTACTAAGACTTTGACTTTATTTTATTGAAAACACTTTCATCTCAACGGATCAACGGATGCTCGCAACATGCCATTGTTAAATATTTTTACGTAAATATATATAAAATAACATAGTCAGTTGAAGCTTTGGCCTTATCTTAGAAGGTATATAAAAATATATTGCAAACCGGTTTTGAGTGACAGGCTGAAATGTCTCTTATGGCCGGTAACTTAATATAATTGTTGATTTTGTAAACAAAAAGCATCAAATATGTCATAACTCGCAATGCTTAGCATTAATCGATTCCATATCAGTCGAACAGTTCAATACGGAGCGTAGATGCATGAACAGCATCTCAGTCGTAAATAATCGATGAGCTTAAACGCTTTCAATAGTGAAATGAACAATTTATAAAAAATGTTGTTTGAATATTTAGTCTTTGTGCTTATTGGGGTTACGCAAATTTACTGCAGTAACAGTATAATAAAACCATCTATAGAACAAGCGAAAAGAACTGATGGAGCCCATAGACGTTATCGCCGTGCAGCAGAACCACAATTTATTCTGCGCAGATATGCCGATGACCTCACGAACGCCGATGAATTAATATTCGGTGATCAAACACTTCAAGGCAGCCCAACTGACAGAATCATATCATCGCAACAACTCGATGGCCATCCAAATAATCAAAATTATCAGCAACAACCCCAAGCTAACAATTCGCAAAAGCCACGACGCAATCAGAAAACTCACAATTCAAGTGAACTGAAAATGAATGTACATTGCAATAGCGACAACATCATGTACCATAATAACAATGGTTTTAATGGCAATAACATGAAGAATGAAAAAAATAAAATGTTTCAAGAATATAGTGGCCAAGTTGGCAATATGCATAAGCACAATCGCAATAACGGCAATTTTAACCATCATAACTCTTATCAAGATATTAAATATAATGATGAAAATACTCGTAATAGTGCAATTTTGGACACCAACGTCAAAATGAACGCCGAGCCAAGTAATACAGTACCGATATTTAAACCAGCAGTAAGAGTGAACGCAATGCATGCACCAACAACCAAATCTATAACGCCTGCTTATATTACTCAGCCGCCAAATCAGTTACTTAATCGACATAATATTAAACCTAACAATTATTTATTAACAGAAATCTTTGCAAATCCAGTACCAACCACAATCAAGGCATCACCATCGACTGAATATAATAGAAGTCAATTTAGACGAAATACTCCCGACAACCCATTTCTCAATAAACATATGTCCCAAAATGAGTTTATGCAAAATCCATTTTTAGCAAATCGACAAACTAATGAAAATTCACAAACTTATTTAAATAATCAATCATTACAAAATCCTTTAGTTTCGAAGCCCACTCTTCAGAACCCATACATGTTAAATCCTTTTCTGCAAAATACAAAAATACCAATACTCTCAGGCCAGTCGCAGCCAACACAAGTTCCTGCAACAAATCTTGTGCAGTCTCAAATTGGAACTTCATCAAATAATTCGTCTAATTTAGTGAATGTTCAAAAGCCTGTGATACTTTCATCGACACCACCAAACACGGCATATCCTACTTCGAAGGTGACAAAAATAAGCGCAGAATTAAGTCGACTTATTCAAAATAAAGCGGTCATATTTCCAAATTCAATATACCTCACACAGAGCACTCCGAGCTCAGAGCACATTCTAGACATAAGACGTTAGTTATAAGTATTCAAGCTTACTATATAATAAAGAATTTGTAAACAATTTTATACTTAAATACAATACACAATAATTAAAGCAGAATGATTAAATTTTGTAGCCTTTACATTTATTAATCGTGAAGTGGCAGATGAACTCGTCGAGCTAACCCATAGTCATAGTAGAATCGGCTCTAGATATGTTAAAGCTTACTTTTATTTAAAGTCTACTTTATTTTAGTCATAGTCGATTGCGGGGCAAGGAAAAGTCTTTTAATATGTTACAAAACGCAAATAAATTTAAGCCCACAAAAGACACATTATTTTATCTAAATATTTTTCAATTTTTCTATGTCTTGTTAAACTTTTTACAAAAAATTGTTGACCCATACAAGTATGTATATACAGTACTATACAAGTATAGGAATAGTTTGCAAAAAAATTCTAATTTCATATGTATAATACAGTTTGTTACTAGTCCATTCAAAACCATATAACAACTATTGTGTTGCACTACGATAACATTTATACTAATCTAGAGTATTTGGCAAGAGCTTTAGATCCCAGAGAGTTAAATTCGTTACCACCATTCGCTGGACCGTTGGTTGAAATCGGATCTCTTTTCACCAAAAATCATACAAAAGCAAAAAAGAAAATTGGGAACATTGACTAACCGTTAAGTAGTGGCTTATATCTCGTCAACCAACATTAAGGCTAACACCAAAAATAGCGATAAATAAACCCGAAACCCTTTACAATAATTATTATTTTATTATTATTAACTCGAATATAAATTAATATATACACACATATAAAAATGTAACGGCAACAGTTTTTCATTTTCATTTGTAACCATAATGGCGATATCCTTTTGGCCGATAGCCACCATTAATTTCCACCGAAACTTCAGGAGCAGCATTTGGATAACCTGCATGATCATAATGAGGACGTTGAGGGCGGTATCCTTGTGTGTATGGTCCTTGTGAGTATTGTACTTGTGATGGATAATAATTTTGTTCGACATAAGGGTAACCTACATTGGGATTTTGATAGTAACCGTTTGGTTGAGCACCACCGCCGTAATAATGGTGATCATGGTGATGTAGATGATAACCGTCCTGATGGTTGGGGTTACCTGATGGATAATTTGTATATGGATCCAATACATTCAATAAAGCGTCAGCAATTTTATCAAACGTTGGTCGTGCCGAAACCATTGTCAATACAGTACAAGCGAAAATAAATCCTAATATAAACTTCATATTGTGGTAGGTAAAATTATACTATTCGAATTGAAACTTTGAAAGTTTTACACCGCGCTCATTGCTCTTAAAAACCAAACTGAACGATTTGGCTTCACTGATCTTTTATATAAACCCATATACGCATATTCATACACAGGGTGGTCTAAATCATATTTACTTCCAGAGTTATCTGAAACCTGAAAAATTGTGTACCGTCGATGACGTCACTAGTTATCATTTGATAATTGAAATATGTATGCTATAAATGAAATTCTTCGCTCCAAGTGATACCGTTTTTAACCGTTAAATCTCACTTAAACTTTTATTTGTAAGAGTGGAAGGAATTAAGGGTGTCTAGAGACGGTATTATAGAACTGTGTCACACTTAGTTGAAGCTACAAATCGTAGCATAACATAATTACTTCGATTAAACTTATAAAAAAGTCAGAATTTCAAGCATTATTTTGCTAATAAACTGGTTTTTGAACCACCGTTTCTATATGAACATACTAGGAAAACCCAAAAATAAGCTGACAATTTACTGATAACGTTCAAGTCTGTTTTTTTTATAATAAATTTTTCTACAAGGACATTGACTGATAGATTATTATAAAAAAATCAATTCGAGTCCATATCAGTAGAACAGTTCGATACGGAGCGTAGATGTGGTGCATAGCATCTCAGTCGTAAATAATTGATGAGTTGAAACGCCTTCAACAGTGGAATGAAAAATGTCATTTGAATATTCAATATTTTTGCTAATTGAGCGTACGCAAATGTACTGCTGTCACGATGTAATATAACTTTACCCATCTACAGAACATGCGAGCACAACTGATGAAGAGCAAAGGCGTCATCGCCGTGCAGTAGAACCACAATTTATTCTACGCAGACATGTCGATGACTTGACGAACGCCGATGTATTAATATTCGTTGACTTCAAATACTTCAAGGTAACAAAACTGACAGGGATATAGAGCAGTTTAGCCTTCACGCGGTGCATCCTGGATAACGTAAATGACCTGCAGCTTTTACGGTCTTTTGGAGTCCTACGGATTGCTAGATGGATCGGTTGAACCCTGGGCTGGTGAGTATTCAGGGGTGATACCCTGCAGAAATGACTGATGGGCTAATGCCAGGGGCGCCTTCATCCCGTTAAAACCCTGGCAAGCCTCGGAGTACGTTCTCCTCTTGTTATCATTAAGTTGATGTGGTAGGTGTTTGTTGAGATGACTCCTTCTTTGCGCTGGTCGGCTCTGAACGCATTGCCTTATAAGGGCGTGCGTCAACCCTCGCCTTAGCGTCGTAACTAAGACAACCTTGGGACCATATGAGGCGACTATCTTTCCAGGAGGTAGTGAAATCGAGTATCTGCTATCGGCTGGGGTCGGTTAATATGATGGTCGCAATTTTAATAGGCTCGGATGCCAATTCTAGGCACACCGTCTAGGGAGCTCGGACATTAACGAAAGAGGTGAGTCACTAGTGTATTTTATATGTGATGTAGATCTTTCTATTTGTAAACGAGTAACTGCCCTACTTTTGTGACAGCTAGCAGGGCGGAAGTCTTTGACATTACGCTAGCCTTGATCTCGGGATGGAGAGTTCTAGACGACAATTCCTTATCTGATCATAAATATATTGGTTTTAGCTTGAACGCCTCACACCCGGAGCTCAAAACCTATAAAATTTTCAGAAATAACAATTGGTTCCTGTATTGCAGGAAGCTTAGATAGTGACGACTAGGCGCTGAACAGGGCCGGACTGGCCAATTACAAATCCGAATAAAAGAAATTCAAGAGAGCCTCGTGGAGAGCCTTCTGCGGCAGTGTAGAGGGTTGTCATGAGTCCTCACGGTTTAGGCGCAAAATCCTACTCCATTGGGGTATCTGAGATATCCAGATAGTGGTTGGACAACGAGCAGCGAGGAGTCGTTAAAGCTACTCTTGGATGCTCATTTTCCGCTGAGTTATGCCATTATGACTCATCTACTACAATAAATATGAAATTAATTGGAAAGTAAGTTAGAGATAACCCCTCAGCCATTTCAATTTGCATTTGCCTAACCTCTTTGCATATAATCTCACTGTTGTTGTTGTGTTATTGTATAAAGAAATAATAACGCTACAAATGTATTATAATTACTCTCTGGAACAACCAAAGTCTACAAAGTTAAAGGTAATGTGGGTTTTGAAAGATAGGCGCGGTCCCGAGCGCTAATAGATGTGAATACGGATGAACTACGACAAACGTTTAAAATTTATAGGCATATATAAAAATTGCGTGTCACGCTTTCTCCGGGGTAAACTTCTAAGCTACTGAACCGATTTTAGTAAAATTTAAAACATTGTGTGCAGTTTGATCTAACTCAAAAGTCTCTTTTCTTAATTATGTTCAAAGTAAACCAATTCATACAAATAAAATATATATGTACATACATATGTATGAACACATTTCTAAGCATGAGTTCGAAATTCGAAAAAAAAAATTTTATAAGTTTCAGGAAAATGTCAAATGGAAAGTTTATTATTTATTCAATTGGCAAATATTTGTTACAATTTTTTTTTTTTAATTAAACCTCAAGGAAAATCGCAATCACTACTTATTATGAAAAAAGTGTACTATACATACTCGTACATATGTACATACATTCCTTGCCGTATATTTACATAAATAATGAAAGCACTGAAATTATATTTTTAATAAAAATTCGTAAATCTGCGTAAAAAAAATTAATATCAATTGCAGTTTACAATAAGAGTGCGAAGAGAAAATATGAATTCCATAGGTAGGTATATATACTTATTACATATTACTATAGGCGCTTAATCGATTTACACATACATATGTACATACCATACATGTTTACGATCGTATGCACGTTAATTCAGAGCAATCTTTCCCATTTTGTCAATATTCCAAAAAAGCATCGTACTTGTATAACATAAATTTGCAATTAGATACATACTTTTTGAAAAACTGCTCCAGCATCCTTGAACGTCTGCGCAGCTTGAACGTCTGCACATATGTATGTATGTACTTAATAAGCCAAATTCAAAAGAATAACTAATGTGTACTCATGTATTGTATGTATGTATACTTATATGTACATATATACATATACATATGTATCTACCTATTTTTGACAGTTTTTCTTTCTTCCGATGTCTGCAACTAATGTCCGTGCAAGCGCAGCTTGCGAATCAAGGAATAAGATATAATGGTTTCTTAAACATAAAACAGCCAATAAGAAGAGCCACAGCTGCCTTAGGTAGAAAAAATTTGTTGAAAGACAATTGCTGGAAGACGTTAAATGCATTGATTGTTTCTTTAATAATTTTTTGTTGTAGCGCATATAAAAGGTAACAGTTTTTATGAATCAAAGAACGATGAGGCAACCATTGCATTTATGAAAAATACATAAATACATACTATATGCATGCATTTGTAAACATGTGATAGAATATAGAAATATATGTTCCATTTATTCCGTAAAAAGAAAGTGCATATTAAGATAACATTTACAAGACATGAGTCGGATTGTTTTTCAACGTATATCTTTATTTAAAAAATTTCGAACACAAAGCCTCAACTATAAAAGTAGTAAGCGTAAATAAATTGTTAAAACTGATTTTGAATATGTTTAAAGCGAGTTGAATAAAAAAAACACTATGGGAACCATATGAAACAGATATAAATATTATAACAATTAAATTGAGATATTTGGAGACAAAAATGGCTTTTTTCAGTTGCTTTATGCTTTATTAAAATTTTCATAGTAGTAATAGAGTAAGTTTACAAAATTGAATTGCTTTTGCTATGGCAATGGACATGCGTAGGTCGTCCCTTTGCGTATGTCCCTTAAGTCAGGTGTAGAATTCCGCGAGTCCTCATTTTTGTAGCAGTAAACCATATTGGTCACTTGCTAGCCTAGCAGTGCGACTAAATGACATGAAATGTAATTTCTGAAATATGTTTAAATAATAAAATAAAAAGTGAGCATGCGTTTTTTTACTATAACAGCGCAAAAATTGCATTACGCGCAGTAATTTTTTTTTTTTGATTGCATAATAAAATTATAACGAAATACAAACTACAAACCGCAAATGCAATATGTTTATCAAATGTTCAGTTTCATTATTAAAATAACTTAAAAGACAAAACAAAAATATATATACTAATTTAATATCGATGTTGCTTAAATCTAAAAGCATTATATTTAAAGTTGCTAATTTTTTATATATGTTAATGCAGGTGACGTTTGTTAAAAGCTCAGTATGTCGTGATTTGGGTAGATTTCTTATAATAATGAAATGAATAAGTATTCAACTAAGTTAGCTAAATATATATTTTACGAGCTATTAGATTCATCAAGTTTTATGCTAATATTCAGGTCTAAATTGTTCTCAAATAGTTCTTCAGTTGTAAGTAGTGGGACTTTGGCAACCTCATGGAATATCTTATGTGAGTATTTACTACGTATTGTCTTTACTTTAGGTTTACGATGCAATGTAGCATTTAAAACGGGTACAATTTCAGCGAAATCTGTCAACAAATATCCACTATAGTATTCCAACGTCAATGTCCAGGGATTTGTATCGCCATCTAAGCGCAAAGCCATGAACAAAGCTGCACATGCTAGTTTCGAATCGCTAAAATGAATAGTTGCATAATCCATTAGCGACAATTCTAAAATATAGCGTGCTAATGTTAGCGTTGGCATTGAAACTTTGGCACAACGGGCGTAACGTCGTAAAAATCGATATGACAACGGTATGCCAAGATCATAATTTATAGTTCGAAGTGTCGTCATTTCCATACGTATCAATTCATTATGTTTATACGCGCCATCACATATATATAGAAAATCCTCAATTAAGGGCGGTGTTCGTTCATCGAATTTGCATGCAATAAAAAGTGCAGATGCACCAAGCAACTGCAGTACATCCTTATTGATAATGACGCGACATAAAAAGAGATCCACAATTTTTACCGCCAAATAGAGTGTTTCATGATTCAATTCGAATGTCTCTTGCACTTCGACCATCCAGTCAACTAATAATGTTCGCATCCATTTGGTCAAATGTATTTGTTTTTCCATATAATCTGTTACAGGAAACTCTTCCTCCCGTGATTTCATATAATTAAATATATCCATGGCATAGTGAGATACTTGAAAGATATCATTCCAGTTAGCCTTGTCAAAATCTTCAACGCCTTCCGGCACCGATGTAGGCGGCGGTTTATCACCGATTTCTTTATCTGGTGTACCTTCAACTTTCTTCTTCTCTTGTAATAGTAAAGCCGAACGCCGCTTTGCAGCTTCGAAATTACCAGATAAACGCATTGACTCGGAACTGGAAATATCTTCCAGTGCCGACATGTATAAGCTTTCTTCAGTTTTATTGAATTCATTAGAAATTCTTCGTACTGGCTTGTTGGGCAGAGACGGTTTTAATGGTACTGTAGCTAAAACTGGAGAAGGTGGTCGTGGAGCCAATACAGGCGGAAGCTCTAACTTTCGCGTTCTTAGTGTTGGCGGTGATGGTAAGGGTTCAATCTTCGGTTTAGTCCTTTTATAACTATCTTCCAAAATTTTAGCAATCGTTGATTTGGTAATGTTAGCATTTCGCGTACTCGCCCTAGTTGCCATTTTCTTTTGCAAAATATTACGTTCACACACGTCCATACTTCCGACAGTATTTTGCGTTTCTTTAAGCACTTGAGCATGTGTCCCAATTATGTGGGTTTCTTTTCTCTTTGTCATATTTTGGTTTTGCTTCAAATTCTCTTCAGAATGCAACTTACTCGTCGTCATTGTTGTTAGTTTAAAGTTGTTTGTGAGATTACCAAGCGCTGATCGCTTAACTTTTTCATTTTTAGCCGGACTATGTTCGGCTTTACGTTTGCCGCGCGTCTGGATTATATCAACATTTTGGTCCTGGACATTAATTGTGCCTCGCCTGGTAAGTGTTTTTCGTGGCTGAGGTAACAATGTGCTCATAGTTGACGTTACAGCTTGTTTAGAAACTGCACGGGTATTCTTTGTTGGCGCCATTTTTAATAAAATGCGTGCAATTTTCGTCCTTAAATCTGCGGCTCAATTCACACTGCGGCTGCTTTTGTCATCAATCATTCATTTAAAGTTCTGGAATTTTGGCTTTTAACTTCCTACAAAAAATAAATATTACACTACTTAAAAACTTAGTGTTATAGAAAATATTCACCTCCCAAACAAAATTTTAATTTCAAAAACACCTGGACAGAAATTATGCCGCTCTACGCTTAACGGCGTTAGCAAAGACACAAATGAGCATCTTTGCTGCACGGTCTAATGTTAGCTGCGGTTAATTGACGTAGGGTTGCATTTCGACTTCTACGTCTTTGTTTTAAACACCATAACCCGGACGTTACACGATCAAGAAATTGCTTTCAAGTTGCAACACACTCACACTTTTCTACCACCACACTCTCATTTTTCGAACTGGAAATCCGTCTTGAAATCAATTTTCTCTTTCAAGTCGACTTGCAAGTTGTCGATCAAGTTTGAACAGGTCATCACCTAGTTGTGCAAACAAATGACATGCAACTATCGGGAATATAAATCTTTCGTTATATTCATGGATTGATATCAAAATATAAGTTATACTATAATCTTTGTGCTGTTATTGATTATTAGCTTGCTTGCAGCCTACGTCACAGATGTCAATTCAAATCAATTTTGATAAGTAGTTTGTGTGATCAACTTGAAAGCTTGATCATGTAACTGGAGCGTAAGACAAAACTAATTTTAGTAGATATTTTTCGAAGTTAAATATCTTTTTTAAGAATTTCCTATGGTATAGAATATAAATTATGCAATAGTTGGTATTTAAAACTAAAAATTATAGAATCAATCATTCTTGTATCAAACAAATGTTGCTTGTTAAGTTGGTAACGCAACTGTTTCGGAATGTTATGGTTGATACAGATAAAACTTTTGCTTCGCTTTTCTTCAAACATTTCTCACACTAACTACAAAAGAGTCACAGCTCAAAAGTTTTCACAATCAATTTATTTCAATAAATCAATTATTAGTACACTTATTTACCGATACAAGACATTTCATAATCATCACTATCTTACTTCACTGGAAAATCACCGTTAGGTCTACTTATTGTGTAAATTGCGTTGTTGTTGTTGTTGTTGTAACGGTAGAATTTTGCCGAGTTGACAGTCCTTGGTCGGATAAAAATCCGGACCCGTTGCGGTTACGTAGACCCGACTGTCGCGACTGTTAATTGCCGCGCGCGCCTCTCTTGTGCAATATCAAATAAAAAGTACTATATGTAGTTTAATTATTTGTATTATTTGACATGTGTCACTTTCGATGAAATATTCGTGACTTTCACACTGTTATTCGATGTTTTAACAGAGAAAAAAATTTCAAAACGTAAAACAATATATTTTTTATAAACAAGTTAAAGATAAAGCCGAATACCTGCTGCTTGTGCAAAACAACTAATGGAAGCAACTTACCAATGTTTTGCCCGTATTCCTCCCAGTTAAGAGGTTTTCTTATAAAAATCATTCTCTTTAACAACTTTAAATTATGAACTAGACAAACGAACCCATTTTTTCATAAATGTAAATTTATTTGTATTTTCCAGTGTTCTCTATATTACAAAGTCTTTCAACGGATTTTTATTATTTATTTTTTATAAGAAAAGAGAAAAAATTGCCTCTTCATTTGCGAGTACTGCTCTTCAATGCTATATGCATTTAATATACATTAACATGGTAAACAACTGCAAACACCTATTTTCATAGGCACGTACATATCTACTTAGAATATTTTTTTTTTAATTTTAATATACATATGTAAGTATAAAAACTATTATAATATAAGTAATTTCTAATGGCAAAATTTTTAAAAGAAATCGTAAAAATGGGAGTGGCTTATATCTACCAAAAATTTGGCCTCGTTTATAATAATGCATTTTTGAATATAAAACTTTTTTCATATAAGAAAACGATTCAGCTATTTCAAATGAAATGGCAATGTGCTAAGTATACATATTTGTAGTACAAAAAATTATAGGTGGCTTAATAATACTTCAAATAAATAAATAGTTGATTATACATTTCATAAACGAATATATAAATACGTTTCAATGTGTATCTTTTATATTTTCATACATAGTATGTATGTATGTCGACCGGAATTACCAAGCGCTACTAAGAAATAACTGTAGAATATTTAAACTTATTTGGATCACATTACCATTTCATTTTCACTCGTAATTTAATGCGCCTGATTATTAATACCCAATTAGATATTTATAAATGTAGTTTATTAAATATTTATTATATACCATAAATTCGATAACTGATGAGTCTTGAAAAAGAGTCGATGATATTAAATTTTGAGTAGTTTAGTTTTATGCATATATTGTGTTCGTACCTACATATATACTATGTATATACATGGATATGGATACATATACTTGTTAAGCACAGTTATGTACGCATAAATATCTATGTATATGTATGTAGGTAGTAAGGTATTTCGAAGGTAACGTTTTTTTAAATGATATGAGTTTGGAGGTGTGAATGAATGATCTTTACTCCCATCCTTTGTATCTATCTAAAAAGTATTCGCCTGAGTTTTGCGAACATATAAATTAAATCCAGAGTTTATTAAACTTTTAAAATAACATTAAAAAATATAAAATAATAAACATTATAATAGTTGATTAAATTTTTTAAATAACATTAAAAAATATAAAATAATAAACATTATAATAGTTAAATAATTTGACTATTCTGTTCAAACTTTTGAACAATGTACGGTATTTGAACTTTCTAACCTCTAAGGCAGATAATTAAAAATAATTAAAAAGGTAAAACAAAATTAAAAAATAACTAAAGTATTTATGAAGTAAGTTAATAATTTTCTTAATTATATTTTAATACGTAAGCTTTAATTGTTTGTATGTGCCAGTTTAAAATTTGTACTCCTCTACATAGAGTATTCTTACTATGTGTTTGACTTTTGTATCAGGTGATGAATTTGGCAGTGATAGAACTGTTTTCATATTTTCTAGTTAACAAAATAACGTTTAATAGAGCGATTTTGAAGTTTACTAATAAAAAAGTTGTTATATTGCATCAGGAAAAGAAAATTGTTTTTTTTTTTTTGTTTTTTTGTACACCCCTTAACTGAATAGTTTTTTCGTATTTATTCAAAAAACAGTCATATTAAAAAATGTATTTTGATTTTTATATAACTTTTGTTTTTATTTGGCGAAGCTGTAATTTTCTTACAAAAGTTATTCCTACTTACCGATTTAAACAGAGTTAGATCGCAGCCTTTGCCGAAAAAAGTCCGGGTCAGTTCCGGTAAAGTAGAACCGGCTGTTGTGGGAATTAGTGTTATTATTGCGCACATTTAAATTTACATACTTTAAGACAGGTGTTAGATATATTGATCTTATAAGTGATCGATGCTCGTTGTAATCTTTTTTATAGCAACATTTTTATCTGGCTGACCATATTAATATTAAGCAATTTTGGAGGCCACTTATGGCCTAGTATGGTTTATGTAAATTTGAATGTTCTTTTGCGCACTCATTTATAACAAACATCACTTTATGTGAGAATTTATAGGTTGTCGTGTTATTCCTTCTATTATAAAAGGGTATATTCGTTAATTGATTCATTGAAACTATTGCAGCGTGTGTGCAAAGAAATAGATAAAAATGAGCGCTTTTGAATAACTACATACTTGTGGGTATTATGCATCGTGTTCTCATATTTTTATAAATTAAAGATGTCTTAAATTAAGTCAAAAATACTTATGTGGAAAAAATTGAAATGTTTTAATTACATCTCCTCCAATCGTAAATAATATAAAAATGAAAAGCTTCACCAATTTTATGCATAGATATCTCAGCAAAACTACTCATCTTCAAAGATTTTAATAACAAAAGTCTAAAGTATAAAGTTAAAACTTCTTTAATGGACTTAATAATAAAGCGCGGAATACCTTAAGCTATTAAGAGAAGCAAAAGTGCTTATTATATGAATTGCTATATTAAAGAAATCTATTGATTGATAGGCTTTCGCTAAGGTTTACACCTACCTAACTAATTATAAGTATTTTCTTCAAAATGTTTCTTTAATATTTACATACATATTCGCAAATGAAGTGCAGAAAATTGCATAATATAATCTGCATTAGCTTGATGGCGCCGTAGCTACCCAACAACTATTTATAAATATTGAAACAAGTATACCACATACACAACGGTACCGCCTGTACGTGGCGCACCATAAAGCGATGTGAAAAGCTTAAATTACCGGCGAATCAAAAATTATTGTATTTAAGCATACCTATTAATAAATGTATGTACCTATAATACTTAAATTATTTTCATTAATAGTAAGTGTATTTTAAATACGAAAAGATAGTAGCGATACATTGCGTTTGAGTAATTGTCTGTGTGGTTTCGAAGGCGAGATTGATGATGTATCCACAATATCGAGCCCGTCGGCATTGAGGCTGTGTGCATCGTAGCTTAAGTCCTGCATTGGTACAACTTCCGGCAATAAATGACGTATATGCGAGGGTGAGCGACGCGCTTTGTATTGATGCCTTTCATACATAGAAATTGTATAGGATATATATAGATTAAAATGCAATAATAATAAACAAAATGCAATTCGAATGTACTCACGTTTTATGACGATTTGCACTAAAACGTGCACAGCTACATGAACACATGGATGTAGTTGAGCCACTACTATTTGACTGAACTTCATGACCTTCATATCCACTTAAAATGGACCCATTTGCTGTAATGACGTCACCTTCTAATTTAACAGCAACTTGTAAAGCCTGAAAATTGTTTACGAAACCGCCCTTATTAGTAATTAAAATTTATAAATGCACAGTTACATGTACATATGTATGTATATCATATTAGGAGAAATCATAAAAAATGTGTTTCTGAAATGTAGAGTGTTTGGGTCTTTGATACAGGGAATACAAAGTTTAATTAATTAAAAAGAAAACTTTTACGATTTCTTTTTTAACTAGTTAAGATAAATAAATTAGGAAGCATTTTATGTATGTAGGTATGTTTTCAATTTTTCACAACTACCTTAAACGTATACATATTTTATATAGAATTAAACTAATCATGGCGGAATTTGTGACTGAATTTATAAAATTCTAGTTGCTTTGTATTCCTTGTGCAATGTTGGCAAGTGTTGATATTTTTAACTTAAATTAATAAAATAGTTTTTCGTAGTATTTTTGAAAGGAGTTTATATGTTTTTGTAGCAATAATATAGTACATAATATACAGTAGTTTGTTATTTCTTCTTTGGATTGTTTTGCACTTGTAGTTTAGGCAGGTATAGAAATTTGAGTCTCGGGCTTAGGTAAGTATTAGAAAATATTGTATTTTTATAATTCATTATTATTAAACATTTATTTTAATTTTTAATTGAAAAACCGCAATCACCTCTTTTGTCCAAATATTGGACTTGGTTATAAACTATTGTATTGTTCGTGGTCCAATATACATTTTTGTAAAGAAAATTAAAAGAAAACATATTTTTTTGCATTTATTATCTTTTTTATTGAAATTAAAAAATAATAAATAAAAATTAGACGGAGAAATATTATAATTGTGACAAGGAATATTATTATTATAATATTAAATTTGTAAACTTTTTATTTCAAAATTTAAAATGTGCAAATTTTAACGATTCTTTTAATAAAAATGCTTAATATTTTTATATATGATAATGTAAAAACGATTTGAAGCATTGGCATGCAAGAAAGTACCAAATTTTAAAAGTTGTAATAATTCAACCCAGTGTATTAATGATAGATATAGTTTTTTAAAAAATATGAAGCGGCAATTGAAATTTACAAATTAAAAATTATTTATAATTATAAGAAAAACACATTTTTATTTTTTGAAGAATCTATATATACATTATTATGAAAATTCTACTACTTAATTTTCTCAGAAAAATTTATATTTCAAAATTTTAGTTGAATTTTTTAATTCTGGTGTAGCGTAAATTTTCTTTGTAAGTGTAAGTGGATAGGAAAATATTTATGTAAATCGTGCATTGCAAATGAAGACCCAATTTAATTTTAATTACATGCATAAGCCTTTAAGTACTTTTTTTCATAGAAATTTTGCATCCTAGTTAACCAAAATATTAGCTCACTTAAATAAGAGGATCATATGGCATTTGACAAGAGTGCTATACAAGTATAATTACTTTTAATATCTTATTTTACCCAGGAGTCAATGGAATATACATATGTATTTGAGAAATTAATATTCCAATCAGTTGTGTAGTAATGCCAAATTAATGTATTTTTTCGGATGTAAGTTAGATTTACCATCTAAATAACATACAATTATAAAATACAAATATAATCTAATAAAAAAATAATAGTAATACAAGTATGTAAGTAATAGTATAGGTTCTGCCAGCCACGTGCGAATACTCGCAAAATAGTTTTGTGTTGCACTAGCACATTTGCATTTTTTTTAAAGTCAAACAATATTATAAGCATATAAAAACCCAAAGCCTAATAAAAGGGACAATGACAACTATTTTACTTGTTATGAGACTATGGATCTTCCATCAGGCTTCCACCATTTTGAAATAAATATTTACTCGAACCGGAAAATCCCTATTATAAATCAACAAATCGTAAACTGTGTATATATAATATTAAGTTATTCAAAATATAATTGTAAGAATTTATGAAAAACTATTGGAAAAAATGGAAACACCATAGAAAAGACTTTAAATTAATTCAACCTTTTGAATCTTAATTAATGCTGCTTTCTTGATTATAAGAACGAATTCACTTCCAAAGAGATAGATTCAAGTAAATAGCGAGGCAATAAACGAAACTTTATTTAAACTTTATGACACTCACTTCGCAGAATATTCCGATCTGCCATTTTTTTAATTTATGCAAATTGGAAAAAAAAATTAAGGGTTTATCTATTTCTAGAGGAATTCAACATCAATAATCGAATATTAAAAGAGTTTAAAGTTGTAATAAAAGAATTGTAAAAGTATTATCGAAAAATCATATTTACTAATAATATAGTAATGAATATAATAATGAATATAAATTAGTAGTATTAAAATGATTCTGCACCTGCATAGCTTGGGCTTCATCTCTTCGTTCATCCTCCGTATTCATTGTAACAAACCGCAATACTAGCAGATTCAGCGAGGCGGCAACAATTGCCAAACCGAACAATATGAATATCAATGCGAACATTACATATTGCGGTTTGTTGTTGAGTGCATTATCTTTTTGTAAAGCTACCATATCTCCAAAACCTAAATGAAAACCAAATGCATTTATACATTTGTATGTACATATGTACGTAAAGTGATAATTTCATTTTGAAAACTTTTACATCACATTTATGGAAGAAACTCACCTATTGTAGTTAAAGTAATAAAGCAGTAATATACTGAATCGAAATAGCTCCAACCTTCGTACCGTGAAAAAGCCGCAGCACCACCAGCTATCGTTAAAGAGCTCAGTGTTGTCACAACGCATATTAAATCTACTTCAGAAGCTGCAGTTCGTTTACAACGTAGTGACTTTCTCACTGCTTGTATAACATAGCTGTATTGAAAAAATACGAAAGCAAAATGTTAAAGAAATTATTTCACAATTAAATTTGCAAATACAAGGCACATAGAAATATTCATGTTATTTGTAAATATATTTTGTATTTAATAGGCAATTAACCTGCTCAGTCTATTCACTCTTTCTCCAATACTTTGGAACATCACAAGGCCCAATGGTATCCCCACAATTGCATAGCACATTGTGAAGAGTTTGCCACCGATTGTGCTTGGCGTGGAATGGCCGTAACCGATAGTCGTTAACACTGTTGTTGCATAGTAAAATGCACCAGTGAATTTCCATTGTTGACCAGCTTTGTGTGGTTCTGACTTAAGCACAACTGTCTCCATCACTTTGAAGTCCTCTTGTGAAATATTGTATTTTCGTATTATCATATCTTCCACAGCTAAAAAGTAATAAGCAGAATTAAAATATGGCTTGTAAAATATTATACATACTTATTTATTTAATAAATTTATATATTATGTAAAAACTTCTGTTGGAAATTCTGAGCAATTCTTTGGGTTGAATCGAACCACCCGTAAATCTAGAAATTTAAGTGAAAAACTTAAATTAAGTAAAAAACAAAGAAAAAATGTTAACTTCGGTTGCGCTGACGCTATCATACCCCTCACTATTACAAAAAAAGCTATTCATGCAAAAACTTCATTTTGATCGGTCAGTTTGTATGGCAGCCATACGATATAGTGGTCCGATATTAACAATTTGTTTGGAGATTTTTAGGGAAGATATCTAGTCAAATAAAAAAGTTTTCCGTACAAGGACTCCATTATGATCATTCAGTTTATAACATATAGCTGCTGTATGCTGCAATGGTCCAATATCAGCGGTTGCTACAAATGAACAGTTTCTTGAAGAGCAAAATTTCAGATCGGTTTCTCAAAAACTGAGGGACTAGTTTAGCTCGTGGCGCTGATCACTGATATATATATAATTTATAGGGTAGACGACGTTTCCTTCTGTGTGTTACAAACTTTGTGACAAACTTAATATACTCTGATCAGGGTATAAAAAATTGGTCCGGAAGTTTTTCAAAAAACGGAATAAGGTGTACTTCGGGTATAGGTTTTGATTTAATGATTAACTTTTGTGTAAATTGTAAATTGTATAATCAAGAAAATATTTCTAGGTGTCAATAAAGCAGAAGAGCGGAAATCATCATATTGGATATAAGGCGATTGGGGGGGCATATGAACCGATTTCATTAAAGTATGAGTTATAGGGGGCCTGGAGGAAGTTCTGGTCTGATTTCATTTAGTCTTTATATTAAAATAATTATAATCGAAAATTTGTTTGCAAGCACTTTTAGGAAGAAAACTCACACACTAATCGGTATATTCGACATACTTAAAGTCTACTAGCATCACGAAAATCATTATATTAGCAGTAATGGGGGCTAGGAGAAGTACTGAACCAATTTTATTTATTATTAACATAATATGGCCACTTAACTTCATTCAGTTCTCTTAAAAATTTACTTATATTTTCTGGTTAAGTCAAGTATAAGCACGGTGGTCCACATATTCGATAACGGGGGGACTAGTAGAGATAAAGTTCGAAGTTCTACTTCGAAATCTTCATAGATGCTTGATTGATATAATATAAGGTGAAATATCTGGTGGAATATAAAATATTGTTATGCATATAGGAAATATTCAGTTATATTCAGTTTTAGCCAATTTATAATGGTCCAATAGATCCTACAATATGATGTTTCATATAAAAGTAGGATGTGACAGTCTTATTATACAAGGGTACAAGTACCGTTTTTCCACCATTTAAAAAAAATGGATTCAATATAATTGTATCTGTTGCATGAACGAACGGATAGCAGACAGATTAGACAATGCACATGTGAAACCAAAAACTGAAAGGCCAACAATATTGGTCGTCGTCACATCTAAACTAGCCTTGTATCACCGTTGGATGCCATCCTATAAGATGTTATGCACTTAAATAATTGCCATCGATACCAATTCGTTCATTATCAATTGACGTCAACAAAGTCAACTAACAAAATCTGTTCAAAAAGCCACTCGTACAAAAGTGCACGAGAAAACTACAAACACATCGTGCATGTAAGTGACTAGCCGGATGCATAAATGTAAATAAATGTGTGTCAATGTATTCGTAACCCTCTCATGCATGAGAGCACCTTAGCACAAGCACATACTTTATTTAATGTGCTTACAAAAGTGGGCCACTTGCGTTTGTCGTCTTGCCGATTTATCTACATATGTACAAGTACATATGTATGTAAACAGGCAGCATTTAAACGTATGTATGTATATGTCTGTGCATATATACATAGATAGTCGCGTTTTCCTACAGCTGGATATATTTAAGGTTGCTAAGCATTAAGCTGTTACTGAAATATTGATACTCACCTTGCAGTGCTTCCCAGCGCCGCTTTTCCGTTTCCGATTCGAGCGAGTCAAATACAGCAGCGCCAACTAGTAAATATGTAAATGTGCACACGATCAAGGATATCGTGCGAACATTTTGTTTCTTCATTCTTCATTTAGGCGAAGTGTTATTTTTAGCTTCATTATCATTGCGATTATAATGAATACTTGTATTTCCTATTTGAATATTGAAAATACATTGCTTGGCACCGTCTAAACGCTAAACGCCAAGCCCATTCAAAAAACGTAGCAATTATATGTATGTTTAGTGAGTATGATTATATCCAATAAATATATGATATTGCTCAGTACTTCTTTATACACTCATTGACAGCTGAATTATGTTTTTGTTGTTCTGAAGATAACAATCCTCCAAATATGTCGCTATTTGTACGAAGCTGTATCAACCGTATGATTAACGAGTTTTCGGTTTTAATGTTGAACTGTTATTACTAAATTTTTCTTTTTCTTTTTTTTAAGTTGCAATGAGTTTTAATATGTAATTCTTTTACTTTTTTAATGAACAATTCACCACTTTAAACATTTTTAGTGTAGAGTTTTTAGCACTTATCTCTAGATATTGAATAAGAATACTTCTGTGTATACATATGATCTTCTTTTTCCACAAGTTTTCATGCAAAAATGCATTTTCTCATAAAACACTATGTAAGAACATACATACTTTCAATAAAATTCATAGATATAAAATATGTATATAATGAGTAAAAAGAATATCACGTGAATATAGAAAGGCGCTATAGATGCGTCGTCTGATGTGTTATTGTTGTAGCGGTAGATAAACCGAGGCCGTGCCGGTTACATGGGCCCTGTAGTAAGATCGAGTTTATATACTTTATTTCTTTTATTCTTGACGTTTCTTATTAAATTCTCTCATATCCTGTGAACAGTATAAACTCTCATAGAACGTCTGATTTGACTTGATGACCGAAAAAACCAAAATTCGTCCAAGGCACTGAAAGCTTATAGCAAGTGTATGAATTAAGCGTTGGCATGCTTGTATTTGCTTAGCAGCCAATGTAGAATTTGTCCGTCCGGGTCAAATTTGATCAGATAGTACATATCAAACCACCCACTTAACCTAACCAGAAGTGGCACAATACGACATACACAGATTCAAAAATAACCGAAAAGGAATGGGAAAGGAATTGTAATTAATTCAATTACAAAAATCTAATATTTACATATATGCCGCATTTTTTCTTTTAAAGCATCTAAAAGTGAAAATAATGTAAGTTTCGAATATGTTAACTGCCGCTCAGAAGGATAATGAAACTATTTACGTTGCACTCTACGATGACCTTGTGTTATTTTTAAGCGAATACGAGGTTAACAAAGTATACATCTTACAAAACACAACTAAATATACGTCACATTTATACAAATCGCTTGTGCAGCTATATGACGGCGAATTTACCACATTGCAGCTAAGCTTCGTAAAGTTTCAACACAGTTGCGCCTGTTGTTTGTTGGTATTTTAGTAACAATATCACTATCGTTAGTCTTGGTGGCAAAAGGCACAACACCAGTAGCGTCGAAATTATGTAGCCTTGCCATGTAACAGCGGTGGACCATTTTAATTATTCACACATTCATGCATACATCTAGAATATATTTAAATAACAGCTTTGCGAGAAATCGTTCGAAAATTATTCAAACTACTGCACATGTTACCAACAAACTTTGCCACATATTTACTGCAAAAGCTACTCCACCAAATGCCTGCTTGCTTTACGCTTGTCTGTCTGATTTCACATAGCTACAGTCACATAAACATATTGAAAACCGCAATGAACTTTATCCCGATAGACGTCTTTGAGCAAAGAACTCACGAAGGCATGGTGCCGACAGTTGCATCATGTCCTTAAAGGCTGAACAAACGGTGAAAAGTTACTCTCTTGCCGCTGTTTTTGAGAGTCAAATCTCTGCTCTCAGTAGCATCTTAGTAGCATTTGATTTGTACTGCGAAGTGACAGGAAGATGGATGTACATAAACTAAACATACATATTGATAGCGGAACAATAACAAGAATAAGCATAATATGAACAAATGGACTAAGCTAATGTATTATAACTAGTCGGAATACCATTTTCATTTGTTGCTTTATTACTTATTAAAGAATATTAACTATATTTAAAGAATAGTGGTAAAGTTGAAATGAGTAGCTGAAAATAAAATAAAAATGGCAAAACGTCAACTGAAATATTCGCAGACAGCTAATTTTATAAAAATGACGAAATATTAACCATCATATTAGCATTAAAGGATAGATCTTTGTATTGATTTCGATCGTTCAGTTTAAATGGCAGCTATATACTATATGGGCCCGATCGGAGCAATTTGTACGGATGTGGTCTTGCTTTTGACAATAATCTGTGCCGAATTTCGTGAAGATAATTTGTCAAATAAAAAAGAGCTAGACACTCTGATCATTTATATATAAACTTTACCTTCTTACGTGAAAATATATAAGCAGTTATCGGTTCATTTGAAATAATAATATAAAGTGGAATAAAATTCGGATCTTTCGTATTGAATGAATTGATTTGATTTAACGGTTAAACACTTTTGAAACTCATCATAATAAGTAAATTAGTATAAGCAAAGCCTAAGACAGCTGTTCCCTTGACTGTCGGTTCTAAGTGCCCGGAACAGACCCAGATTTTTATCTGGCCAAGGACTGTCAACTCGGCACCATTCCTCGAAATTACTTCAGGAATGTTTTCTGCCGCTACTACAACAACTTAGAAAGCTATTCAGGCATGAAGCTTAAAAGAAACTCCAGTTTCCATACTTGGTAAATTTAATTTTTATGCTGCTCAAATATTTGTTTTCGCATGAAACTCTCAAGCAAATGGGTACATACATTTAGGCGCATGTATTACATGTATGTGTAAAATGGCATACTACAACTGTATATTCATACATACTGTATATGTATTCATATGCATGTACTTTTGTAAAAGGATAATCCTTCGCAAACTTTTAATTCGATTGCACCATACATTAATTAGCATTATTTTAATAATTTTTTTACAAATTAAAATATTTTAAAACACTTCGAATTTGAAAGCTACATTTTTTTAGCGAATACTATTTCGTAATTTTCACTTCGCTTTATTATTCGCTTGACATGAACAACATTGCGAAGAACTGGTTTAGTTCATATATAAGACTGAACTGCTCACATTAATTAGTTGAATTTAATTAAAAAATTTCTCATTCGATTTGTGCTCAAAATATTTTATATACTCGTATGTATTAATATTTTATTAATACTTTAGAATTTTCTTTGCCGTCGTGTCACATCGCGCCGAATATCGTTTTTACCTTTGTAAGCGAATGCACGCGCTTTGACTACTCAAAATTACTAAATCGAATTCACTTTGTATCCTGTGAGCACAGCATACCATATTGCTCCTCACAGCGTATGGTGCTGCCGCTGGTGATGCTGACGCTAGGAGAGCAAGATGCTCTCTTTGGCTGAATAACAACTGAGAACAATCTGTCAACCCGTTTTCATCCCCCCAAATGCTTGCTGTACACTCCGACAATTGTGAAAATTGTAAATAAATTGAGCGATGAACACTGCCGGATATGAAAAAACTTGAACCAAGTGCATTTATTGAGTAAATAAAGAAAAATCACAAACTATTAACAACATTTTACTAAATTGAATTTGCAACAAGGACGTATAATAGCTTATCGAAAAGAAGTAAAAATAACGGCACCTCGATCCGCAAAAATATATACAGCGAGAGAATTAGCTTCATTTTATAATGACAATATCTAACAATCTAGCCTTGCCTAATAAATCGCCACCTATATATTATATGTATAAAATTAATTTGCAGTTTTAAATCGCATATGAAAAATTGTATGTAAAATCCTCTCATGTCAGCAATGCTTTTTCAAACTAACCGCGGTTATTAAAAAATGCTTGCCTAATTTCTTTAATATATTAAAATATTTTTTTGAATGTAATATTACAAAATTATAGTGAATTTTGACAACAGTGTTAGGTTAGGTTAGGACAAGACAACAGTCTTCACTACAAATAGATTTTGTTCTTACTCAACTTTCAATTTTTAATGTGATTTTAAGGTTTTGACATAAACCGTGGACGTTATTATCACAGTAAATTATATATAGATTATATAGATATATAGATTCGGATATTAGATCAATATACATTTTAAATTTCGTAGATGCATTACAATATTAATAGATATATAGTAAAAATGTTTTAGATAAGTAATATGTTCTTTAAACCCTTAAGAATCGGCTAATAAAATATTACAACCCAATAGACCTCGACCACTCCACGATTTAGGTATAAGGATCATATCTAGCTGTTGCCCCATACGTAGTACTTTTAAAGGAACCCTTTTATTTTGCATATGGCGCACCAAGTCGCTAATTTGAGTTAGATTGTTTTGGAAGTTTCTGGAATTAATGGTGCCGAATTCCAAAATCTCATCATCTACTCGTAAACCCTGCGAGAAATTATAATATGAATAATAGTTTATACCCATAGTATGTTTCTGATAACTTACAGCCTCTTCAGCCGGTGATCCTGGACTTATCATATTTACTTTTACTATAACTTTCACTGGTGGCACCACCAATGGAGGCGACATACTGGTAGTGGGCACGTCATTATCACCCTCCAACCGTAAGGTAGCTGTATTGATTGACAACAGTTGTGTCTGACTTTCCGCTGCCTCGGAATGTAATTTATGCATTTGCTTCTCTATTTCTTTCATCAGTGCCTTATAATCATTTTGAAGACAAATTATCTGTTGACGCGCCTGTCGCACTTGATAAACATCAATATCGTTCCGTGGAAATCCATCTCCATCAATCAAGGGTCCATCCATCCCAACATTAGCATTCTATAAGAAAATAATATATGTGTATATAAACACGTTAAAGCGAATAGAGTTAATTAATCAAAGAGAAACTTACATTTGCCAAAATATTTCCATACTCGGATATTTTCGATTCCATTGCTTCCTTTTCAGACATAAGCTTAAGAATCAAGTCCTTAGTTGGATTCGGAACGGGAACAACCATTTTAACTAAAACCTTTTTTTCCTCTCGAAATTCTATGAAACTTCAATTAATATTAGATATTTAAAACATAAATTCTAGATCAATTGATTGTTTTTTTTTTGCGTATTGTTTTCTTTGAGTATTTGCGCTATCGATTGCTATTTATGTAATGTCTCGATTAGTCCAGAACGTAGAATGTTAACGTAAAGGCAACAGCTGTATGACTACGTGATTTTAAATCAAAAATGCGTGACGACACTTCTTTATAACACAGTACATCACAAGATCTGAAGTAATTAAATACCATAGCTAAATATCAATCCAGGAGATTACAAAACCTTTCAGTGATGTCTCACGCTCTCAGCGTGTAATAATGTAATCATAATAATATTGCCGCTAATTCACAATAGAGAATATGTAAATCAGCTCTCAAACTAAATGGACAGCTTATAACTTTGTTGTACGTGCTAAATATGCATGTCTTAATTTATTACATAATTCATATTCCGTTCTTTTTCTATGTATATAAAATAAAACTTGCATGTAACCTTGCATGTGTGAGGTATGGTATATCGCATTCCTTCGAAATTAGTTGCTTCGGCACCTGATAAAGAAGAAGAAGTATTGTAGAATGCAAACTTGAATTTTCTAAATAAAATTGTGAATGTATAGCACACAGCTGATGAAAAGTGATTAAGACGCGAAAAAGGACTGCAGTTTCAAAAATTGTATATTAAGAGTTAAATTAAGAAACTTTTATCAAAAACTCTTAAGGGCTTGGCGCCTTTAGATGAATTGCACAAAGTTGATAAAAAGTGATAAAACATAAAAATTTTGCATAACTATAAAATAAAATATAAACAAACTATATAGAATGAGTTTTCATAGTTGGTTATTACGGCGTGAAAATGGTCTCCTACGTAGTCAAGCTGATCAAGACTTTATTATGCCACAAGTTTACCAATCGATGCGACCTTTATATCAGTGGAATGACAAATTTAGTAAATCTAATAACGAAACGTTAAATGTTGGTGGTGTTTTCAATATGGAGTTCTCTCCGGAAGGGTGTGTTTTTGTATATATTGTATAACAAATGATATGTATAATAATTATATTCTTTAAAAGGAGCTTGTTGGTTGCTGCTTGTGAAAGAAAAGCTATAGTAATGTTTGATGTTGTCAGCAGACAGACCACTCAACGAATAATGGACGCGCATACGTCAAACGTAAACTGCATCAGGTAAAACAATAGTTTGAATTCATTTTGACAACAAAATTGAGAGAAATTATTTTTCAGATTCCTTAATAATAGACATTTTGCAACTTGCTCAGATGATACTACAGTTGCTTTATGGGATTTGCGATTCTTAAAAACTAAAATGCGCAGCCTCCAAGGTCATTCAAATTGGGTGAAAAGTATAGAGTATTCAAAAAAGGATAACTTACTGGTAACATCAGCATTTGATGGAAGTATATTTACATGGGATATAAATTCATATACTGAACAAGGACTTATATACCAAAAAGTTTTCCATACAAGTGGCTTAATGAGATGTCGAATAACCCCTGATGGCTCAAAACTTGTATTGTGTACAACAGGCGGCTATATAATGATCATACATGATTTAGACTTAACAACTTTACATAAAGATTTGTGTGGTTTTCGAGTAAGTGACAGTTTACATTTAGGCATTAATATGAATTAGAATAATATCATTTTTATTTTTTGACAGCCAATTATATATAGATTAATGCAGATGGGAAAACAGTACATACCTCAAGCTGCCAAATTCGATCACGTGTTTTCTAAAAAACAAAAAAAGAACAGAGTGGAACTCGTTACAGATTTCCCAAAAGATAATGATGCTGAAGTTATACTCGCGTTAGAGGTATACATTTCATTTTCATATATATATTAAAAAAAAATATATTTATATTATCCTTTTTAATTAATTAAGGTCCATCCAAGGGGGCACTGTTTCCTTAGTCGAAATATAAGTTATGACGGCCTTACGGAATGGTTGACAGTGCATGATATGGAAGAGGAGTTAGATGATGTAACCGAAAGCATAAAGAAACGCGCTAATGACACTAATAAACGAAAACGGAAACGTGAATCGGATACAGATAAAGATGACAATGAAACTGAATCAAGTCAACCTGCAGCTGGAAGCAGCGAAACAAACGATGATGTAGTTTTTAGCATTAACCGTAGAACGCGTGGTAATAGGTTACCAACTCAGTCTGGTGGGTCAGAAGATTCACCGGTAGTCATGCCTTTTGACCAATTTATAGCTCGTAATGCAGGTACACCCTCGGGAAGTGCTGGGGCTGGTAATGCAGATGGTAGTTCGAATAGTAACAATAATGCTGCAAATACATTTGTCCCTGATATTTGGGCGGCCGAGGTAACTATGCAAGATCGTGCTTCACGGCAAAACCGAGATAGGGAAACCAACTCGACGAACGTCTACAACTTTGTTTATGCAATTAGTAGCGGAGTGTTGCCTGCTGGAGGGTTAAACAGTACATCGTCATCAACATTGCCTATGTCTAGAAATTCGGGATTTCGATTTATTCGAGGATTTGAAACACAAGAAAGCAGTGATGACAGTGGTTCCTCAAGTGATGAATCAACTCCTCGCATTAATTCGTCAAATTCAGCTCATCACATCCCGACAGAAATATCACCAGCAACTCCGCGAGCATCTGGTAACCAGTCTGAAGGAAAAATCTTCCAAAATCCCAAAAAGTTGACATACTATATAAAGGAATTGAACAAGGAAAAAACGTTCATAAAAGAACCATGCTTTTCATCTGATGGTCGCATTATTTGCTCACCATATGCAACAGGAGTCCGACTACTCGGATTCTCTAAAGATTGCTCGGTTTATCCACATCACAGTAATTACTCCAGTTTAAAAAGGCAGGCTCAGCCATTGTCAGAGATTAAGACAATGCGAGCTCATTCTGATATAGTTCTGAGTACGAGATTTAGTCCTCGTGAACCACTACTGGTCGCAGGTTGTCGCAGTGGTAAAATAGTTTGGTATCAACCAAATCTTTGAATCGAAAAATAGTACATAAAATATTCGTATATGTAATACATTAAAATGAGGTGATTCGTATTAACCAATGTGTTTTTATATTCTTAACTGAGTTTTATTAGCGATTTTTTATTTGAAATATATTTAATGTAAAATTAATATATTTGTAGTAAGTTAGTCAACACTCTGTTAAATACACTTTGAATAAAACGGAATCTTCATGGTGTTCCAAAAAATGTGAATAATTTTATTGTAAATATTTTATTTTAAATTGTCATTTTTCTAGTATACGGTTATAGCGGTAGTTTGAAATCACCCAAAGGATTACGACAAGATCGTAAAAGTAATATATAATTTTTATAACAGAGTAATTATCTGAGAATTTCAAATCCATATGTCCGTCCTATATAGTTTCGGGTAATTTTCCTATTTGCAATATTATTAATTGTCCATAAGAAGTCATTTAACAGCGGAATTATTTTTCTAGTCTATTTTTACCAAAATTATTTTTCGTTGGCAACACTGTTATTATAGAAAGTTTTTTTTTAATTGCGACAATCCTATTGTGACAAAATCTGCGGAGTTAAATTGTTATTAAGTATAGATATATTGTAAAAATAAATTACCACCAGAAGAAATGGAATCACAATATGCACCCTTGAGCGAAAGCTGTGCCAAAGCCTTAGCGGATAAGGCTTATGAAAAGCGTAAGGTTGCCTCACAGGAAATCGAAAAGTATTTTAAAAATGTTGTTTATAGACATATAGTTTTTTTAAACCGAATATTTGCTCGACATTCTATTACAGAATGGTGACAGAATTTAATGCGAAAAGTAATACGTTGCAGATACGTAAACTTATAGACGTTCTTTCCAATCAGTTTGCGATATCTAGAGATCCCAATCGGCGCAAAGGGGGTTTAATTGGGCTTGCTGCAACAAGCCTAGGATTAGGGAAAGTGAGTCATAATGAATATGAATAATAATGCCTTATATTATTATATACATTTGGGTATATCTTATAGGATTCCGAACGGTATGTAGGAGAATTGGTTACTCCAATTTTGAACTGTCTTAGTGATCCGGATGTTCGAGTTCGCTATTTCGCTTGCGAATCCTTATACAATGTTGTTAAGGTAGCTAGAGCCGCGATTATACCATTTTTCCCAGACTTATTCTCGGCATTATCACGATTGGTGACTGATTCAGATCAAATGGTAAAGGACGGTAGTGAGTTGCTTGATCGGTTGCTTAAGGTAATCTATATAAAATTGTATTGGAAATCTGTATTAATCAACGAATTCGGATTATTTCAGGATATCGTAACTGAGTCTTCACAAATTTTTAATCTAGAGGCATTTATACCACTACTTAAGGAACGTATTTACGTAAACAACTCATTTGCAAGGCAGTATGTAATATCGTGGATTTCAATTTTGAACGCTGTCCCTGAAATAAATATGTTAATCTATTTAACTGATATTTTGGATGGACTTTTTACAATGTTAGAGGACAATACATTAGAAATTCAACGAATGTATGTACATATTTTCTTTAGAATATCAGGTTGGCAGTACGATTTTTTGTATGTGTTATTGTTTTAGGTGTGAAACCACTTTAAGCCAGTTTTTAAAATCCATCCGATATGATTCTACATCCGTGCGAATGGAGGACACAATAAACATATTAATTATTCATGCTCAATCTACTAATGAACTTATTAAGGTATATAAAATGAAATATTTTTTCTTTATGTAAATTATTTTAATTATGTGTGTACATATAGTCAATCGCTATAACGTGGATACGTGAATTTGTACAAACATTTGGGCCAAATGTTTTGCCGCATGCCAGTGCAATATTTACTGCGATTTTACCGTGTCTAGAGTACAACGTGGAATCTAAGAAAAGTATTAAAAATAATTGTATTTTATCTTAATATTCATAACTATACTTACAATTTCACAGATATCAAAGAATGTGCAGTTTCGGTGAACAACTCGATTATGTCATTGGTTTCATCAAAGGAGCACAAATCAAAAAATATTGAAAAAATAGATTTGCGTTCAGTTATGGAAGTTTTGTCGCAGTATTTAACACATAATTCAGTGCACACGAAAATTGCTGTATTGAAATGGATTCATCATCTATTTACACATTTCCCAAACGAGGTTTGTGTATAAATTCACGTACAAATGATATAATACATTTTTAAATTTAGATGTCACCACATGCAAGCAGTTTAGGTGCTAATTTACTGGGCATACTATCAGATAATTCCGATGAAGTCGTATTACAATGTCTGTCAGTTTTGGCCAAAATTTTAAATTCAACACATAACGAAGGTAAGCTCATTTTGAATTGTGTTAATTTACTTAATTCAGCATCTCATTTTCATTTTTTCGCTTTAAGTAGATTCGAGGGACTTTAATAAAGCGCATTACCGAAAATTCCTTTTAAGTTTGCTCAATTTGTTTAGTGAAGAAAAGAAGTTTTTGGAAAATCGGGCCAGCCTTATAATTAGGTAATATTTTTGTTATATGCTTAAAATACCTCTTTTTTATTCGATAATTTTACGAGATTTAACAATTGTATTGCAGACAATTGTGTGTACTGCTAAATGCCGAATATATCTATCGCACCTTTTCTGAAATCATTGATGAAGAAATTATTAAATTTGCATCAACAATGGTGCGTTTACTCAACATGATACTCTTGACATCGCCTGAATTGTTTGAACTACGTAATTCGCTACGAGACATTACAAATGAACATTCCGCGAATTTATTTAAATGTCTTTATAAAAGTTGGGCACATTGTCCCGTCTCCACACTATCTCTTTGTTTGTTAACTCAAAGTTATCAACATGTATCGCAGCTGGTAGTATTGTTGTAAGTAAGATTTATATTTAACATAAGTTGATCAACATTTAAATGTCAATCAAACTTTATAAGTTGGTCGAAAACGAAGTAAATATATATTCATGCCATTTAATTTGCAATAATTTCAGCGGTGACGTAGAGATAACTTTGGATATATTGAATGAATTGGATAAACTGGTACAGCTGATAGAATCACCAATTTTCGCACGTAAGTGTAATAAAGCATACTAGCTCTAGTTTTCTCAAGAAAATTCTTATAAAATTATAGTTTATTCTAAATATATTGCATTTACAGCATTGCGGCTTACTCTGGTTTCAAAATCAAATAATTGTGCAGATGCTCAACATTTGGCTCATGCACTTTTTGGTATTCTTATGCTATTACCGCAAACCGATGCTTTCCACTTATTAAAAAACCGTTTGCAATGTGTACCAAATTATTGGGGCCAAACACCAATGTAAGTATAAAGGTAATTTAAAAGTTAATGCATATTTATAATTTAATATATATCAACAGAAATGAAAATAAATCACTGCAATATCAAAGCAATATTGACTTTGAAATATTGTTGGAACATTTCAAGAAAGTCCAAAAAGCTCAGCGGACATTACGAATTCAACAGAGGAGAAATATTATTTTACCTGAAGAAACTTAATTCAATAAAAATATTATTGAAGTGTTTATTCCATCATTAATTAGGAGCAAAGATGTATATTATTTGATTTACGTTATTATTTTAGAGATTGCAGCAAATACAAACATATGTATTCAATATTAATGTGATCATGTATGTGCACGTATCCTTCAATTTAATTGTGACATAAAAGTTACTAGATACTAGTTGAATCTATTTTTAAGATTTAAGTATACATCTGCTAGAAAAATATACACGCATGATATCATGATAAAAATTTTATTTGCGTAAATAAATGTGTAAATTTCATATCATATCAAATTTTTTTTACTTTCCCTCATATCAAAATCGCTAGGTTTAAGAATCCATGGATGAGACAATGAATCTCAGTTTTGCTCTTTTCTATATTTTTTTAAGTTTTTAATTTGTGCGGTTTGAACGTACAACTGATGTCTGTGCCAATATTTATTTGTTTATTAATGATGTAATGTAAACAAAAAACAGCTGTACGTTCCAGAGTTTCCTAGTCTTGGTTTAAACAATTAAAAAATTGTTATAAATTGTATACAACACTCAACATGAAGGAATACTGGGAAAAGAGACTGCCGCTGTGGTCCTTAAATATTATTAAATGTTTTGAAGCCCACAGTCATATAAGATTTTAACAATCGCTAATTGAATATTTATATAAATTGCATTTCACTCAAAAAGATAATTACACATTGAGGGCCCATTCACATATAACATCATTCAGAAGAAAACGAATTTAAAATAACAGCTGCAGTATGTAAGTATGTTATAAAATATGTTATAAATTCGTAATTATTCATTTGTTTATGTGATTATTTATTCCATTCAATACAGAAATGAGTATCGTTATTTATCCGAAATATTGCAAACTAAAATTAAGCTGAAAGAATTAAGTAAAAATAATAATTTTATAAATGATTAATGTAAATGTATATATGAAGATATAATATAATCATCGTTGATATAATTATGTATGCACATAAGTGTTCCGCATGCAAGTAGCCTAGCAAGTTACCTGAAATTCTCAATAAAAGACAAATTAATATTTTATAGTTTCATTAATATTGCTTTTCATTTAATTATTTACGAATATATTAAATTATTTAAATTATAAGGCAAACATTCAAACGACGCATTTGTTTTGAAATTCAACCAGAAATTCTTCATTAACTATCTCCGATATAAGGTTTTCTATTCTCTGACTAAACTAATTGGAATATCAATCTTGACGTGTGAATTGTCATTATAATTTCAAGCACAAATTCAGCTATAAAATGAAAATTGTGGTAGGAAACTCTTATTTATGGACGCGATTTTAGGCAATAAAAGTAGTATTGCATTTTGTGAAAATTGAATAATTCTTTTAGTGTATTATGAAATTTTCTGTTGAAATAAACGAAGGGAATACATAAGCAGTAATCAAGTACGAAATTAAAAAAATACAATTTTGTGAAATAGTAGTTTAATTTATAAGACATTTTATAATTTCAAGAAAAACTTTCCATATATATACATATGTGATTGTGAAATAATGTGAAACGCATTCGACTGTATTTGTCTATTCAAATTGCATCAGACAATTACGTTTGCAAAAAGTGAAAGGATTGCAAAACACTATAAGTATATAAAAAAAAATACCAATTTGATTTTGTTGGATGAGGCAATACCTCAAATCGAAATAATTTTATTGGGGAAAACTTTAGTATAACGTCCCACGCTTTCGGGGATAAAATGGGTATGGGCGGATAGAGGAGATCCTCCAGATCAAGAATATATATAGATATAGCCGCGGGAAACTTATAGTTTTCGAGATATTTGGGTTTAAAGTTCAAAATTTCGACTATTTAAAGTACGCATTTTTCCCATTTCGAATGAGTTATACACTTATATTTTCCACTTTTATATCCACTAACACTTCACTAATTCGTTTGTACACATTTATTTTACATTATATAGTTCAAAAATAGTTTAATTCAATAATTAAAATATTGTTAAATTCTATTAATTCTGACAATAACAAAAGGGTTGCAAAATTTCAAATAACCAGTGTTACCTTATCGACATCTTTTGTAATTGAACTGAAAGAAATTAAAACAGATAATACCCCAAATACAGGTATCCAAAACCTAGAGAAATAAACTATTACAAAGCATTGATGTTAAGTATTATGTTATACCCTCTATGACAATATTACTTTTTTCTTGTAGAACTTCTTTTTGCGTTGGCGGCCTTCGGCCGCGCTTCAAAAAAATAACCCTGGTCGGTCCAACACCGGGGTGTATCAAGGTTTTTTTGCGCAGAACTCCTTTTTGCGTTGGCGGCCTTCGGCCGCGCTTCAAAAAAATAACCCTGGTCGGTCCAACACCGGGGTGTATCAAGGTTTTTTTGCGCAGAACTCCTTTTTGGGGTTGGCGGCCTTCGGCCGCGCTTCAAAAAAATAACCCTGGTCGATCCAACACCGGGGTGTATCAAGGTTTTTTTGCGCAGAACTCCTTTTTGCGTTGGCGGCCTTCGGCCGCGCTTCAAAAAAATAACCCTGGTCGATCCAACACCGGGGTGTATAAAGTTTTTTTTGCGCAGAAATTCTTTTTGCGTTGTTTCCTGTATTTAGGATACAATCTCTCTGTTAATTTTATTTTTCTTCGTTTGCAAAATATATTAGTATGGCAACACTGATGTTTTGACATTCACAACCATTTTGTTATTGTCAAAATTAATAAAATTAAAGAATGATTTAAATATTGTAATAAAGCTATTTTTGCAGCATCTAATATAAAAAAAATTTCTAAAAACGAATTAGTCAAGTGTTAGTGGATATAAAAGTGAAAAATATAAGTGTATAATTCATTTTAACTCGCAAAAACACGTACTTTAAATAGTTGAAATTTTCAACTTTAAACGTAAATATCTCGAAAACTATAAGTTTCCCGCGGCTATATCTATATATATTCTTGATCTGGAGGATCTCCTCTATCCGCCCATACCCGTTTTATCCCCGAAAGCGTGGGACGTTATTCTAAAGCCGACCCTTTTATTGTTTCAAACATTGTTATCATTGTATGCATATATGTAGGTATATTATATTTCTGCACTTTCTACAGGTACGTAGTAAAGTTGTAAACAGATGTATTTTCATGTAGCTAAATGAATATGAACGGGCACTTGGCGCTGTTATTTAAATTTCTTTGTTGTGCTATCAAAGAAAACGCATAGTCAAAAACAAAGATGTTTTGTTATTAACAACAACGAAATATTTTCTCTTATTTTACTGATCCTTCTATTTGTATTGCGTGGACACAGCAATAGAGACGAAATGACGCGAATTATATATAATCGAAGTAAACAAAAATATTTTAATGCAACCCAGTAGGAAACAAAATTGAAAGTGGTATATCTATTCAAATATAATACAAAAATAACAAAATTTATGTGTTGCTACTAGACTTTAACGAAAACCATTTACATTATTTCTGGTAAAATGTTTTTATTTCAAAATCTAGGTTTTAGTATTTTATAATATAAAACTTAACAGTACAAAAATATTAAAAACTGATATTTTTATATTGAACGACTTCTTTTCTTGAACAAAAGTATTAAACCGTAAATCGGTATAAATTCAACTGTTTAATCAAACTGATATAATTTATATTGTAGCAAAACCTGTATGTATGCGTATCAGTGACTTTAGTATTTATGTTTGCATTTGTTATCCATCATTCATTCTCTTCTTTTCATTCCTTTTGAATTTATTTCTAGAGTTGCAATAAATCGATTTCTGCCAATCAGGCTAGATGTAGAATTATTGGTAACAGGAAAAACAAACAGGAACCCAAATTTAGCGGGTTATTTAGCGAACGAATTTCGAAAGTGTGAATATTTTGATATTTATTGATAAATTTAAAGTAAAAAAGAATTGAATAAAAGAGCAAATAAAAAGCATACGTACATTGCGTTTTGTTCGCAAAAATGAAATAAACCGAAGGTCTATGGCCATTCTTGGCATCAAACATAAATAAACAAGTCCTCAACTTTCAAGGTCACCAGAAATAAGAAATCAACATTATTTATTTTTTATTAGTGCGCAATGTTTGGAAAACAAACCCAATTTTTGTGAATTGTGAAATTTTGTCGAGATATTATTTCTTTTGTACCTACTCAAACTTTACACGTCATTAAAAGTATAAATTTGCCAAACCTACATTCATACATTCATACAACTTATAGTTTGTATGTATACAATACGTGTATTTATAAGGGGCTTTCAGGTTAACCAGAAATGATGCAAAACGAAAACATTTATTATCATCAAAATATCAAATATATGTTTATTAATTATACTCGTTAAATTCCCATGGGGTTATTCGGATTTACACCCTTTTTGTTTTAACAATTTCATACATATGTAGTATAAATCATTCTTTTTTTCAATAAAACTAGATAATATAAAATTTATAAGTATTTTTAATCAGAAGTCGAATTTCTTTATTTTTTCCTTAGATTATGGATTGTGGTCTTATAAGTCTCTTCGATTCCGATGAGGGAAATCACGAAGCAGACAAATACAACAACAACCGTCCAGTTCGAGGCAATGGATCAAAGATCCGGAAAACTTTTGTAAAAGCAAATGGTAGCATACATAAAAGAAGCAGTGAAAGCGGAAGCAGCAGCAGCAGCGAAGGCGAAATAGATTTGCAAAATAATAAAATTATTATTGATTTTGATCAGGGTATTTTACCACCCGAACCACAATTGGGAAATATTGAGTACAAACTAAAATTAATTAGTCCATCGAAGCATCGGTTCGAACATCTTGTAACTCAAATGAAATGGAGACTGCGCGAAGGAAATGGTGAAGCTGTTTACGAAATCGGGGTATCTGATTCAGGGCATTTACATGGACTTAATGAAAAAGACATGAGTGCCTCCTTGGCCACACTAAAACAAATGGCGCAAAAGTTAGGCGCTAGTACCTCAGTTTTACGACGAAAATATATAGCAACACGAAGATCTGTTGCCGAAGTTTTAGTTCGTAAAATACCTGATGATCAACATAATATAGAAATTCGTGTTGCTGTACTGGGGGGCGCGGAGGCAGGGAAATCCACACTACTAGGTGTGCTTACGCAAGGTGAATTCGACAATGGCCGTGGTTTGGCACGGCTTATTATGTTTAGACATATGCACGAAATACAATCGGGTCGCACTTCAAGTATATCACATGAAACTCTTGGTTTCGATTCGCAGGTAAGAATACAGTGCAAAACCAACTAAACATTCAAAAAATTGAAGCAAATTAAATTTATCTCAATAACAGGGAACAATCATAAACTACAAATATAATGAATTGACGACTGCCGAGGAAATTAGCGACCGCTCTACAAAACTGGTAACGTTTCTAGATTTGGCTGGTCATAGACGATACATGCGAACAACAGTGCAGGCACTGTTGGGTTACTCACCGCATTACGCCATGTTAGTGGTGTCAGCTGGCAGCGGTTGTACTGGTACTAGTAAGGAGCATCTATCTATTGTCCGAGCCTTGGATATGCCATTCTTCATCGTTGTTACCAAGACCGATATAACAAGTCCGGAACAGACAGTACAAGAATTACGGCAGGTTCTTACATCAGCGGGATGCCGGAAGTTGCCATTTATTGTCACAAATGCTGATGAGGCTATCTCAGCAGCGTCTAATCAAGTTTCCGAAAATATTGTTCCCATATTTTGTGTTTCAAACGTTACCGGCGCAGGTCTTAGTCTGCTTACAAAGTTTCTATACGTTCTGTCACCCAGCATTAGTAATCTGGAAAAAGAACGTCTGGAACAGGAATCAAGTGAATTTCATATCGATGAGATTTTTCGAGTAACCGAAGTTGGTCCAGTAGTTGGCGGTTTGCTCGTAAAAGGAGTACTCACGGAAAACATGCAAATGAAAATTGGACCTTTACATGACGGTAGTTTTCATACTGTTAATGTGCACACAATTCATCGAAACAAAGCTCCATGTAGGATGGTACGAGCGGGGCAAAGTGCATCTTTATCATTTATCCCAAACCAGACGTTGCCGCTACTTAGAAGTGGAATGACGTTGCTGGGCGATACTGGCGATCCTGAAGAGGAACCGTACGGCACACTCCTTTTTCAGGTAGTGTTTTAAAATGACTATACTTTATTGTTGTGCTTATTTTATTTTGCTTGACATTTTAGGCAGAAGTGTCTGTTCTCTTTCACGCTACAGCAATTTACGTAGGCTTTCAGACGACTATACACATAAGCAGCATCCGGCAAACAGCAATTATTCGAGCAATAGAAGAGCGTGAAAAAATGGGTACCAATGATAGTGCTTTGGTTTTGTTTGAATTTGTTGGACATCCTGAGTATGTTCGACCGGGCGTACGCATGTTATTTCGTGAAGGCACAAGTAAGGGCATCGGTGTAGTTACAAAAGTTTTTCCTCTCAACAAATCAGGCGGATAAATTTATTTCAATGTGTAAATATTCTTAGTTAAACTGACTTGAAAAATTTGTAAGGTATTATAAATGTTATATTGACCTATACCTCAATCACTATTATGTAATTACATTTTTATAATCTGCATATAATTGAATGTGGATTAAATTTTTACGAAAATACTTCAAGTAAGTATATGAGTTCTAGTCATAAATATTTTTGCCTAGAAATACTTAATAGAATTTTCAATTCGAACATATAATTAATGATCTAAAGATATTACGGTATTTTAATTCAAAAAAAATATTTTCGAATAACATTTGTAATAGCTCAGCTAGAAAACAATTTTGATTGTATTTTTCATTACATAATTAGACATAGAAAAAATGTTTTGAATAAGATTTTGTGTATTTATACAAATCTATAGCATTTTATTTCGGTGAATTTATACATATCACAAACGACTCGCTTATGTAAAAAGAATGGTTTCAAAATTATTTTAAAAGTTTTTACTTATATACTGTTTTTTTTCAGTTTTCATTTAATTTGCAAAAATTTATAGTCGCAAGCTGTAGATGTTGCATGTAAATTTGTATGTAATATATTTCTCTTTAGTTTGAGGTCATAGAATACCATCGTCATAAAGAAAAAATTAACAAAATACCATATTTTAACTGTAATACCAGCATAAAATACTTATGTACATTTTTACTACTACCTTGGTTGTTCTTTTTGACTTAAATAAAAAGTGTGAAATTATACCCTAATTTATAAAGAAATTTTAAGTATTATAAAGAAATTTTTATTTAATACATCGTAAGACATTAATTACAACAAATGTCAATCCGTATTTTTTGAATTGGGATTCGATTGCAGATTATCTGATTTCGTTTGGCTTTCTATTTCAATTGCTCTCACCGCTACAACAGATTTAAATCTAAATAGCACTGGTATTTCACCTAAAGTCGGGTTTCCGTTAGATTCTAACAATCTTATCCAGGACAATAATGAGTCCTTGGTGGATGTACCAGTTGCACAAATTGCAAAAATTGTACCATCCTCTTGTTGATGCACAGAACGGTTTTTACCAACTGCATTTTTGGGTCGAGGAATCGCTGTGCCAAAGAATGGCGCCTTTAAACGTGAAACATCTAAAATATTATTGATTTGAATTGATATAAATATCTAATAATTTTTTTATACAGCTTTAGAAACAAAACTGATCATACCATCCTGATCTTCTTGTTCTTCTTGAAGACTTTGTAGCAAGTTTGGATCTGGATCTGCTCGTAACGTAAAGTAATTAATTGAGCGATTTCGTAACCAGATCAAAAAAGGTCCTTCTATATAAACGGCTTTATCGCGGCGATGATCTCGTAATAGTTGTGACTGTTGTGCACTCATACCACTTACGATCCACGTATCATCAATAGAATCCTTAACATTTTTGGTTTCATATACAGAGATTTTTGATTGCAAATCTACTGTACACATGCGCTCTACAGCTAGCTGAGCGATATTTAGTGTATCATCAGGTATAGGGTTTGGTAGAGGCCATGGTGATAAGTTTTTAAACTTTGGCATCCAATACATCATTCTCCAATACTTACGTAAAGGGTGTCCACGTCGCCCGAACACATTTAACAACATGGCTTCCATTTCATAATCAGGCATTACACCCAGATCTTCCATTTGTTCTAACAGATCTATTATACACTGTTGTTGTTTGGGGTAATGCATGAATTCGGCTTGAAAAACATTAGTGGGAATAAATTTTCCTTTCGGCATAACGTTAATTAAAGCTTTGTACACTTCTATATCATGTTCTACACCAAAATCTGCCATGTTTCGGAGAGCAGCATAAATAAACTCGACATGATTGCGCCGATGAACATCACGCTCTTGGAAAATCTCTAACATTGCTAGGTATGTATCCTTAGTTTTATTTGTCACATTGGCAAAAGGATTTTGAACAGCGGGAAGCGGTGGCTTTCGTATCTTACTCCTTCCTCTAGTCCCGCCTGCATTGTCATCATTTTGTGTCTGGCTTTTGTTCTCACTTTTTGTACAATAAAACGCTTTACTAGTATCTGAATACCATGTGGATGATACGATTTGAAATGAATTACCATTATATTTTAAATGTCCTCTAAACACATTTGCAAGTTTACGTAGCATTACTAATAAATATCCATAAGGTATTACCTACACCTTGATTTCCATTTATAAAAATTAATGAACACAATGATTAAATAACCCGGCGGATTTTACTATTCGAGTTAGCGATCAGCTGATCAGATCCTGTGTTGCATTTTCTTTAACTACTATTTTGTCAGAAAAAATATCTAGTTTAGTTACTCAATTTAATTTTATAATTTAAATTTTTACCATTATAATATAATGATGATTGCACTAATGCATTGGGTAACAAGAAAGAATGAATAAATAATTAATTTAGGATTGATTATTATTCAAGTTCTAAATAGATAACCAAGGAAACTCAGCAAAAGGAATAGATTTAAAATTGCAAATGTAATTGTAGTAGATTCTTGCAATGATGTCCGATTATTTATTATATATACTGTTTCATATGCTTATTTTACAAGCATTATTTGTTTAGTGAATACCTGTAGTCGTTTTGTTTTTTGTTGTTCTTTCATAGAAATTTGCAAATGTTAATACCACAGTAGAGATTAATATACATCTAAATGTATGAAAAAGTGTTTGAGATATACACAAGTAAATATATTGAAAGTATACAAAATATCAGCAAAATTAAGTGTGAGGATAAAATATGAGTTGAATAAATACGGAGAAGTAATTTTTTAAAAAGGCCAGCAATTTTAATGGCATTATGAAATTACTGAGTTAAATACACAAAGGATATATGTGCATTACAAGGAATATATATATTAGAAAAGTTACTCAATTTAGAATTTCATTACGGCCTTACCTATGCATTGGTATTACAATTTTTTGGTGCGACGGCCTTATCTAATGGTTCTGGCCGTGGCCGTTTTATGTACAGCTTGCATCACTGTATCCGTGACCATGAATTCGGTACCAGATTTTAGTGATCCCACGTTGGTATGTGTGAATTCCTTACTTAACTAGAATATGTTTGTTTAACTACCCTATATGCATGTGTTTACGTAAATTTTATTTTCTATAACCAACTTATTTAAAATATTGTATACACTTTAACACCTTTTATTTTGAAATTGTGTTGGATTTCAGAAGGATGTACCTTCCTCTTTTCCTAGTCACAGACATAAAATATAAATTTATTCGATATAACTCCATATTGATTAACGTTTGTTTATACATACTGTTTTATTTATAAAATATTTCACTTCTGTATTAGTAGAAAGCATTTCTTTCAAGATCTGTGTTGAACAGAACCTTCAGTATTTACTTTCATATAACAGGAATATAGTGATTTTAGTATAAGATATTTACGTAGTTATTGCAAAAATGTTTTCAAAACATATTTTATCCATGTTTGCAGGGCTTTGAAACACGAGGCACGCCGTTAGGAAAACGTCTGAGCGCTTGGAATAATCTTATACAGGAGACTGGACCCTCTGGTAGTCTAGTAACAGACCCAAATGATTTGCTCTTTTACAATAATAATAACTATCATCATTTAAAAAATATGCGAAAACATCAACGTCACAATCGAACTCACAAACGTAAAAATCGAAAAAAGCCCAAAAACCCAAAACACCATAAGAAAGAATTACACATGAGTAAGAAGATAATTTCGTTGCAAAATCGTTTTAATATTACAGCCCGTAAAAGCAATGAGACCGATCTTTTACCAACTCAATGGAATGGTGATAGTGGAGTGTTTCGGGATTATGAGATTACAAATGATTCATTGTCAAGCTTGGAACAAGTAAATCGAAGTGAACATTTTGAATATGGTCGTAATACCACATCTATTGATGAAGACTACCACCGAGAAAAGGTGCAGTCTAAAAAGAGTACGTGGAACATTATTAAACAAGCTCGATTTCCGCCAAACGGAAATGCTGGGCCTCATGTGGAAGGGTATTTTTGTGACTCACCCTCCAAAGATTACTCCCACTTTGTAGTTGAGCGTATAGGTCCTAATGATACGGATTCACTTTTCGACCTTAATAGTTTGCTAGCCATGTGTCAATTACAGAATCAAATTATTGCTATACCAAGTTATGGTGGATTTTGTCAAAGAGAAGAACTCACTGACTCCTGTTGTCGCCCATGGTCACTACCTAATTATGCTGCACTTTTGGCCAATAAGACTTCTTGCTTTGATTTAAATGTTCGTAAATGATCCGTTATATTATGATTTTTTTTTTTTAACTAAGTTTCATTATTTTTCAGACTACGGACGTTGTCATCCTACAGAATTTATTGGTGATGTGCTTCGAATATTATCACGACTTAAAGTTAAGCAATGATTGCAGCGAGTTCAGCCCCTGTCAAGCTCCAAGCGAATGTACTCACGGAAATATTGTTTATAATATTTTACATTTTTTGACCGATTACAATTTTATTCGTTTGAATGTAAGTACAAATAGTTAACAAAACCCAATTTAAAAAAATATGGTTTATTACCTTAAAAACATCGTATCTATATTTTTATTTCGTTTAACAGGACACAACAGTATTTATGAAATATGCAATGATATTTGTACCTGTAGCATCTACATCAAAAATTCTACCATTATTTCATGAATGGGAAAATACGTAAGTATAGAATTTTTTACAAGAGTTTTGCAACGTACCAACTTACAGGAATTTTATATATACACATTGACTATACTCGACGCAAACTATATCTATCAATTGGCGCGTCCCTGGTTTGCTTCTTTTTTGCTTGTTCAATTGCTGGAATATTGTAGCTAACTTGATAAGTAGTTACTCCCGTTATATACAATTTATTTATTTCATCATGAAATTTATCCCTTTCGTGTTTTGGCATCATACCATACAGAACATCTTTAAATCGTTCTAGTTCTTTTACGCGATTGTAGTATGTTCCGTACGTGGTTTCGTAATATTTCAAGTTACTCTTTTCGTGTGCTGTTTTTAAAAAACGTCGAGACTCCTTTTTGGAATAAAAATAATTTGGTGAATAGGTTACCATATAGGTACTCTTTTCTAAGTCCCTTAGCATTTTTTCAACCAATTTGGTGTTGACATCGGGACATCGAAAAAACATATTAAATAATTGTTTCTTACAATTCTCCAAACGTTTTACAAAATCTTTATATTCTTCCATGCCAACCGTAGTTTTAGGCCATACTTTGCTCTTCGCTTGGATGCCATTCGCTTGTAAGGGAAACCAATAGTAATTGCTTATAAGCGGTTCATCCGGTTGCTCAATTTTCGTGGCTCTATTAGCATAATTATTTGACTTCCTGGTTTTATAGTCAAACTTGTACGTTGTCAAATGATTTCCGCAACAATCCAACATTTTGCGACTCACTAAGAGTATTATCCTACAGCACAACAATAGGCAATAATATAGTTTTAATTTTTTATCACAGAATTTATTTAATAAAAATTTTATTATGAGTACATATTAAAAATAAATGTAATAGCTTTCATGTTTTTTTTTAAATTTTTTCCAGTGATTTAAAAAATGAACTTGTGCAAGTAGTATCAATGGACTTGGGACTTGAAAACGAACTATTTAATGAATCGCTGCTGACAGACGTTTGGCTGGTTTCATTAGGCGGTATTTTCGTTATGACATGTATTTGGTTGTATACAACGTCAATTTTCGTTACATTGATGGTTTGTGTAGCAGTGCTGTTTTCATTGGGTTTGGCTTATTTTGCCTACACTTTGGTCTTTAAAATGTCATTCTTTCCATACATGAACTTACTGGCTGTGGTGGTAATCATAGGTAAGTAAATTTATTTATTTCCATATCACATATAAGAATAGTTTGTTATAAAGTACATTTTTTTCAGGTATTGGCGCTGACAATGCATTTCTCTTTGTAAAAATTTGGCAATGTGTTCTAGCGGAACGCTTTACTAAATCAGCAAAGTCAACATCTTCCACTCACGCAACACTAATTGTTGAGGGTGGAAGTGAGCACACAGAAACTCTGCAGAATTTAATGGCGTCCGCATTTCATCATTCAGCATTATCAATGTTTGTATCTTCGCTAACCACTGCTACAGCTTTCTTTTCGTCGTATACTAGTTCCATAACAGCTATTAAATGCTTTGGGTAAGATATTTTTTTGTTTGAGTGCAATGTTACGACTGGCATTTTTTCTTAGTGGAACTAGTCCTATAACTAAATTATTCTTATATTTGTAAAACCGTAATATTCATATTAAATATATTTTTTTTTTTTCAATTTCTAGTGTATTTGCCGGAACGGTAGCGGTTACCAACTATTTGCTTATGATAACTTGGCTGCCTGCTGTCGTCTGCATAATGGAACGTTTATCTGCTTGTGCTAGCTGCAATAGTAAACTACCTGTACAAAAGCTATTGCTAATGTTTAATAAGTCAATTACAAAGTTCTGTCATCTATATGAGACAGTTATAACGAAGGCTGTGATGAATTATTCAATAATATGGATATGCTTATTTGGTAATATAAAGCGTTATGAATTCAAAAATATTTACATTACATTATAAGTATGGTTCTACTAGTACACTATTAGATTTATAATTATCATAGGTAAAAAATTTAAATTTTTTTATATAATGATAATATATTCTATATAAGCACATATATGTTTTAGAAAGTATGTGCAGTTAAACAATTTGTAATTGATTTTTATAGGTGCGATAGGATTATGCAGCACAGTTATTGTATTGTATGCGCCTGGGTTGCAGTTGCCGGATAGCGACCATTTTCAATTATTCTCAAGCAGCCATCCGTTCGAAATATATAACAGTAAAATGAAAAATGAGTTTTGGTTTGAGAAGTCGATGTCGGTAAGTAATTATTATTTGATACTAGTGATGTTTAGTAAACCAAACTTTTTTCAGACTTATGAAAATTTTAAATTACCAATGCGCTTCGTTTGGGGTATACAGCCAGTCGATGATGGCGACTACACTGATCCCTTTTCACATGGAAACTTATATTATGACAATAATTTTAATATATCCACAAAGGCTGCTCAAGTTTGGTTGCTAGATTTCTGTAAAAAAATAAGAAAACAGCCATTTTACGAAATCACCTTTGGTTTATTATTGCCGAATTGCTTCATTGAAAATTTTATATCCCTAATGGATCGCATGTGAGTAAAATAGTAAAATAACATTGGCATTTATTTATAAAAATAACAATTATTTTAATATATGTTGTATTTTATTTTATGTGAAAATATAATATATTTCCAGGTGTATAGATGGTATGGACAATACGGATCGCACACCTTGTTGTGACGTATCAAAGTTTCCTTTTGAGCCACACGTCTTCGATATTTGCCTGCCACAAAGTATGTCCTCACTATACGCCACTCCGCGCGAATACTACACTCCTGGTGTCGCGGGGCCGAGATTCCTAGCCGACAAGCAAAGCAATTCACTATACACTCATAATGAAGTTTCAAATAGTAATAATTCGCAACATGTTACACTGGCACCACCACAAGTGAAAGCTTTGGTGCTTGAGTTTGAATCGAATGTCGCCTACACAACGGCCTACACTGATGTCAAAAAATTTGTACAATCAGTGGAGCTGTGGCTTGCGAACGAGTTGCGGGAAGCACCGCCGGAAATGCAGGGCGGTTGGTTTACCAGTGAACTTAAGTTCTTTGACACTCAAAGTACACTTAGTCACGATACGTTAGTTGCGATTTCAGTTGCTATGAGTGCTTCGCTCTTGGTTTTACTTTTGGTTACTTTAAATGTTTTAGTATCGTTGTATGCGGTGATTACAGTTTTACTTACAATTTTTACAACGGTGTCAATACTAATTTTACTTGGTTGGAAATTAAATGTGCTTGAAAGTATAGCTGTGAGCACTGCCATTGGATTGGCAGTCGACTTCAGCTTACACTACGGTATACATTATCGCATGTCGCCGACGAAAGAGCGTCTGGCCGCTAGCCAATTTACCTTATCGCGGATTGTGGGGCCAACGTCAATGGCAGCAATCACTACAGGTGCTGCTGGTGCTTTAATGCTTGCGTCCAACGTACTGCCATATATACAGATTGGTTTATTTTTGGTTATTGTAATGGCTGTCAGCTGGTTATATGGCACATTTTTTCTTATGAGCCTACTAAAAACGGCTGGTCCGCAGTACGGTTTCATGCAATTCAGTTACCCGTTAATGAATAAAGGATCATCAACTACTGGCAATAAGTACTATGAAAGGTACGAGCTGACCTAATTAAAAAATTAACCTACTGATTATTAATAAAATTCAATTTCAGAAAACAAAGTCAGGTAATTGCGAGCGAACAGTTATTAACCCCATCTAGTTCCGCCGTCGGCGAACTTATAAACTCAGAAACCCATGAACTTGAGTCGCTCACATCGAGTTCGTTAATTAAAACTATTTCTGGTACAGAAAGCTCTCATCCACTGAGTGTTGATTTCGAACATTCATTCAATAATAAACACGATATTATCAGCGCCAATTTTTCTACCGTCAACGATCACAAGAGTCCGTCTATTGAAAGTCCTGAGTTACATGTTACAAACTAAGATACCTATGCAACTATTTTTGGTAAACTGTATACGATCATATGCATACATATTTACTAATATTAGTGTTTATATTAAATAGATCTTACCATTGTTATGCAACTGAAAGCACAAATTGCATATGTACTTACATATAAGTAAATATTTTTGGGTACTAAAGTATAACATAATACATAATTGATTGTTTACTATCAATTATATGCTAACTTGCATATTTGAATCAGTACAGATTCGTTAAATAATTGTAAGCCGTATTAAAAAACTCAATATGTAGACTAAAAATTAAAGATTACATATAATCTCCAAACCTCCCACGATGAATGGCTCTAAACTCAAACACGATTACGTGGTTTATATGTTCGGACACTCGTACTAGGCAACCCGAGTTAAATTACCTATATTATCTTGTAGTATTATTTAAGTATTAAATTGCAGATTGCGTTGCAAACGTATTACGTAAGCCCTAATTAAGAATACAAATGCATGTAGTTAGTCTTCCGTTAGCAATCATAACCAGAAAAAATACAATTTTATTCTATCGAGTTCCTTATTATTTACACATCGTTTAGCAGTCGTTCAACAGATTCATACAAGCCCCAATCACGAAGCAGTACGCTACAGAATGTTTAAAAATGAATGAGAAATCAAGATTTTTAAACTTTGTTTTATATGAAAATTATTAATAAAAATACATAACAGACAAGCAATTTATATTTGCATTCGACTGCTATCCCAGCGTTCGAAGCGTATACATATGTATTTGTATATTAACTCTTTCCTTATAAAATTTATAATATACTTTTATACTCGTAACAGATTGTCTGCCGAAGTGTATGGGCAGCGTGTCCAATACATACACGAAATCGTTAGGTTGACGATTGGCATAGTTGCTTTATCATTAAAAATAAATTTAGATACAAGTACTTAGTTTTACAAATTTTTAGTTCCTAAGAAATTTTCTGTCGCGATTTTATTTATAGTAATTTGTTTCACTAATGGATAAACACAATTTAATTTTTAGTTTACAGTAAATTGTAATTGTAACATGTATATGTATATTCATCCATGTTAATGCATATAATATTATAGATACTTCATGAAACGTAATTTTAGGTGCAAATGTGTGAGAAATTAAATGATATAACATATATAATATATAGTTCTTTATATGTTAGTTGGTATAAGCGTTTTATATGTCCAATGTGTGTAGCGTTAATTAGGAATAATTTAAAATAAATCAAATGTTGGATTAAATTATTTCGTTAATCCACAATTATACACTATAATACATTCCTAAATGTAAATGAACTCATATGTACAACAAATTGTTTTGATGTTAATGACACAAAATATATTATATAATATAATCAAGACTACGGAATGTTGTGAACAAAAGGTGCAAACGTCAATATGTAGTATATTTAATTAATTTACAATAATATAAATATTCGATTATAGAAAGCTAAAACATAAACATATATAATGCAGAGTTTAAGTTCAATGTACTTCCACTGTCAAAAGAAACAAATAATAATAGACGTATAGATAACTGTGATATGATAAAAAGATAATTTAATAAACCGTAATTACAATAGTTTGAATGAAAATAAATTGAATTTATTCCGAAATGTATGTAGTTATGTATAAATATATATACATATATATATATGTAATATGAAGTTTTTAATAAAAATAATATTTATTATAATAAACAACGATTCGTTATTATTTTGCATGACAATATATACGTTTTTCTAGAAAAAAAATGAATTAAAGAATGAAGCCGATGCAAAGTAAAGCTATGATTTTGGTTCCGTTATTCAAAATTAGTTTAGGTATAGAAGTAAAAATATTGCCACAAATGAATTAAAACAATAAATTTAGTATGTTCCTGCTAAGATTTACTAACAAATTGTATCACTTTTTGGTTAAATTCATTTGAAATAAGTAACACATATTAATACCATAAAATACAAGGGCGATACGATAAGTACCTAATTTTCCAAGATAAATTTAAACGCTAGATTAGTACATTCTCATAGACAGCTCGTATGGCAGCGCCCGTGTTCGCGGATTTTAGAAAAATGGAAAAAGTGGTTGGTTGACAGCCGATTGAAGGTTTGTGAGATAGATGAGACAGTAGTCACCTCAAAATATGCAATAGGGGAAGGAAAGGCAGCTCTTCCTCTATTACAAACATTACAACACATCAGTTCACGCCGCCGCAATTGAACTGGCAAAATTAGTCGAATTAGGGTACGAACAGCCATCCATCTATCGTATTCTCCAGATTTGGTTTCGTGCGTATTATTTTATTTGCAAACTTGTCAAAGTCGCTCGCCGGATAGAATTTCACTGGATCTAGTGTATCGAGCTAAAGAGCGATTTTTCCAAGAACTCGTCGTAGTTATCGGACCTCTAAGGGGTTTTTACCGTTTTCCACATATAATATATAACTTTTTAGTTCAAACTGATTATTTTCATAAAACCATTTTAAGTGAATTTTAAACCTGGATCAAGTTCCATTCAACAGATGGAAACCGTTTCAGAGGTTTAAAACTGTTCCGGATTCTTCAAAATTAGTGGTCTTTTCCAAAATTACGGTTCTGATTTGTTCATTCTACAGTTTTAACAGTCACCTACACAGAGATGACAATACGAGTATGAATGCTAATCAGAGTATGAATTGAAGCTTGGTCTTGCATTGTAATAGTCTGTATTTCTAGCCCCTACGAAAAGGCCCGCTTGACATAAAAAAAATACAAGTGGTGTATGTTTTAGAGAGACAAGTGAGCCGCAGAAGCCAACTTAGTTACTGTCTAGAAAACCCGAAAAAATCGAATAAAAAATAATAATAGTTAAGCATAATTTTTGTTCTTCATTGAAATACGTTTTTATTTTTAATCATTTTCAATTAATTCCATATTATATGTGAGTAATTCTATGCGAAGAGTTCTTTAGTTTTAAAAACATAGTTATTAGTCTAACTTTTATCTGCTCTGGTATAGGCCGAGTTAAATTGTATTTAAATCAACTTACAGAGCTCGCACATAAAATAAACCAAATTTCAGTTTGATGGATTTCCTCTTGTTCTAGAGATACTCCACAATATCGCATTTGATGGATATGTTCGGACAACTTTGACCCACAACATTTCGACCACGATAGTTAGGGCTCTTTTCAGTGAGCAATTTTCGGAATATGGGCAAGATTGCCGTTTCTCCATCTAGTAACTCTGTCTCAGAACTAGCACCATAAATTGACGATTCGATTTTATTTCGATGCTTACGTTGCTTATCAGGTGCTACATTTGGGGAGGAATGATGATGTGCAGCATGTTGTATACTACTCATCTTGTTGAGTTTGCGCTGTGTAATGCACTGCGTAGCTGGTGGCGTTGGCTCACGTTCACGTTCGCTGTCGGTCTCGCTTTGGCATACCGTTCCTTTCTGTGGCTTATGACGATGTTTATTACGATTCTTTTCCGAGACTGAACGTTGTATCGGTGACGTTGTCTGGTTATATGGAATGATATGACTGTGTTCTGAGCAACGTTGTGGACTAGCATAGTTGCGCGGTGACTGGCGCGAATGTTGTTTGGCATGCGAAAGTGTATGGGTGTCCCATAGGTCGCTTTGGGAGACTACAAAATTGGATTTCATGGCGTTGGTTCCACGGCGGCTATCCGATGTTGTGGGTGCTTCAAAAGAAACTCAGCTCAAAATCTACTAATTTATGAAATTGTTATTTCACTCACTTTTTATAATATTATTGCTTTTCGTATATGGAGCATGGGGGCAAGAACCGTTTAGATCATTATTGGAATTAGAAATATTTGTAGCGGAATTCCTGTGATTATGTGCGTTCTTTGGATAGGCGGTTGGAGTCTGACTTCCACTGTCATAATGCTAAAATGAAGGAATTATTTGAGAGAGTCTAATTGGCATCAGCAAGCCAAATTTTTCCTTACCCTGGACGCCACTGATTGCCGACGCTCCCGCAGTTGTGAATCTTCGCTTCTTTTGATATTGTTGCATTCTTGCTTTTTCATACCCGGTATTGGATCGGTTTGTGCTGAAACAGAGTTTCGTTTCTCCACCGGTCTCCGATAAGCGAGATCATCATGCTTTACAGCTTGTAATGGTGGTTGTTGTTGTTGTAGTTGCTGTTGTAATTGCTGTTGTATGGGTTGCATTGATTGCATTTGAGTCTGTTTTTGAAGTGAATTTGATCCAGTAACTAAGCCGGTGGATTGCACCATACCATCTTGGATTTGTGTTAACGACTTCATGGACTTCTTTTTACTAAAACATTGATATCAGATACATATAATATGCATATATAATAAACTGTATGGGTATATGGGTGTGTAAGAAAACCTACGGTGGCAAGGATGGAGCGATTGTCGTTGACTGTACCGATACCATGGAGCTGTCCATTTCCACGTGTGTAGAAGTTACGCTGTCAACTGAAGTAAGTTCCGTTACTTCTAGAAACATAGAAATAAAAGTGGTTAAAATTCGATTGAAAACATAACTTTTTTTAATTAAATATTGTTACTAAGAGTAAGTAAGCTAAAGTTAAATCTTTAAACTACCGAACCTATTTATTAAATTAATTTCAATAAACACCTGTTGTGCTCGGCATTTCTCGTCGTACAGGCGGTGCAGACAATCTAGCTGTATCGTTGAGTATTGGTTCAGAGTCCCCGCCAATACCGCCAGTACATGTGACGCCATCAATCCACTTGCGAGCCTCAGGTCCAAGTTTTCTGATAAGAGCTTGCAGTTCATTTTCTTTCTCCATAAGAATTTTGCGAAAACGGCAATTCGTATTTTTCACATCACGTAGACGTTGCTCCAATTCACAGACGGATGAATCGCGTCGATTTTTCGACATTGGACGCAAGGTGGCGCGTACGCGCTTATCAACGACACCTTGTGGGTTGCGTTTCAGTTCAACTAGCTTTAAGTCAAGCAGAAAAAAATTAAACACTTTTAAGTATTCCAAATTTTATCGGTAATATAACATAGATATACACAATAGGTGAATTTCTAGTATATGATATAGAGTTGAAAGTTTTGAAATTGTTGTAACTAAGCAAATAAGAATCACCAATGCAAAAGATCGAAAGCGATAGAATTACGAGTAAGCTAAATAAGAACTAAGTGTAAAGCAAATAAGAACTCAAACAGACACATATATACACTCGTAAATGATTTTGGACAAACGTGAAATACACAAAATATTCTAAATTTATCTTACTTATGTATTATATCTATATTTACACCATAGTCAAGTCTTAAATATGATATCGGGGAGTCCCGTAATAAATTTGGGATAAAAGCTTGAATTCGGGTAGTAAGCTAACATTTTTACGCTTTTTGTTTTGTAATTTAAATTTTTTAATATTAAAAAATTATTTTTTTTTATCTACAGACTTGACTTCGTTTTTTAGAAACGAGCGCGATGTAAATATATGCGGAAAGTTTAAATCATTGTGTTCAATAAAGTGTATAGCACAGTTGAGGAGTATCTAATCAAAATATTATACTTGTAAAATACTTATAACATTTTTTATAAAAGTTTTTTTTTTTTTAAATATGGAAAATTTAAGTGTGACGTGATTAGACGCTCCTCATATACACATGCCAATGGCACATTTAATTTTGTCCACAGTTACGATAACAGTAAATCTTAAGTTTAATTTAAAAATACAGCTACAAAAACTACAAAACTTCCTTACTACCAGTCTTACTTTCGGTACGAACACCAAACATAATGTTGCTGTCGTACAAAAAATTATAAAAAATGAGAGTAAGACAAAAACTAAATCCTTGCGATCAGAGAGCACCAACGAAATAGCGGCACCGGCAATGCATGTTATGAAGACATTGTAAACGGAAAATCCAATATGTTTCGAGTCATTCAAGGCCGGAATGGAAACATGACGTGTCTCCCAAGCTAGGAAGGCACCAAATACCTTAAAAACAATAAAATAAATATTTTCATATCTGATTGAAGAAATCACGGTAAAAATAACCCATACCAATAGAAGGCCTTTATAAGCGTATATTATACTAACAAATATCGTCATATGCTCTGATTGGCAGTATTCATTTTCAGGTATGACCAAAACATCGTCCATTGACTCATGGTGCTAAAATTTATTTTTTTAATCGTATTTGAACTATAATTATAAGCCTTTCAATATGTTTTTCTTACCCTTGGTTCTAATTGTTTAGTGTCACGATAAAAGGGATCAGCTACTTGCCAAGTCGTTATAATAGCAATATCAATTGCCAATAATATACCCACTACCATAAATAATTGATAGTCCTTTATGACTTTTTTATTTAGTTTTAGATCGGTGAATATAGAGTGGACACGCCAAGTTTTCGAAAACATCGCCCCAAACGCTAAACTGAACCCGGCCATAAGTATCCAAGCTCGTGCAGTGCATATGTAGGGAAATGCAGCCACACTGCTCAAGGTGGTGTCCAAGCCCAGAAATATAACACTCATATAAGTGAGCATACAACCAATGATTATGAGATTATTGAGATGTGGACTTGACATTTTTATATATCTGCAAAAAATAATAATAATATAAATAATTTAAGCAAACTTAGTGGTATGCTTTGTTATATCTAACACAGCCTTGTTATTATTTTGACCTTAACTATCTTTTCTTCAACAGATTATTAAGTGATTACGTGGGCGATCCGTTTAGCACTTTGCCTAAAAAAGAAAAACGAAACTTTTGGAAATATTACAACTAATTTTTCACCATAGTCTTATATAGAGCGTGGATGGCGCAGGCGCACTGTATCCACCAGCTGAACTCTTAACTTATACACGATCTATTGCGTGGAGCTAGATCTCAGTCGATCGCATTGTGTCGGAGAATGTCTTTAGAAGCAGAGAGCCAGTAGATATAGTAGCTTCCGGTAAGCGGCTGCATATATACTGGGTTTTAGGCCACACGGGTGTTACGGGAAACGAAGTAGCTGATGAGATAGCTAAAGGTGCCATCCGCTTGACTACCGAGCCAGTTCCAAAAACACTCGAATCGTTAAAAACGATACACAACAAAATTTCCGAATGAGCTGACAGACGGATCAGGGTACGATGAAATGCATTATGGGTATGCAGAAAGAAAACATACAAGCTTTCTACTCACACGGTTTCGAAAAGACTGCGGGAGGATTGTTGACCTAGTCACAGGTCACAACTTTCTGGCATCACATGCGAGCCGTATGGGCATTGTTAACGATGACACATATAGGAAGTGCAGAGAAGAAGGCTAGAGAGAGACGCTGGAATACCTCCTCTGTGTATTTCTGGTTTTATCTAGAACTCATCTTAGATGTCTGGGAGCTTCACAGCTCAAGGGACTGGATAAAGTATTAGATTTATGTATCAAGGCTCTATTAAAATTCGCAAGAATCGTTGACGTCCTGCATGAGGTAAACTTCAACTCGTATTAATAAATTTCCATCTGATACTACAAATAACCTGTAGGTCTTTGTATGGCGTTACAACCAGCCAGTTTAACCTAACCTAACCTAACCTTCTTTTATTTCGATACATTTGACACAACGATGCTTCTTTAACCCGTCTTACAAATACGTAATACCTAGTAGGTGGCGACGATGACCTCCTGATTCGATTAAATTTCTGAGCAGCGTGAAATCACCAAGCGATATCGCTCTTTTTAAATGTTTCCAAAATTCGGTGATCTAGTAGATTTCGTCTACTTCGTATTATCGTGTTATGAGAGTTTTCAAATAAGAACTTAATTTTGATCGGTCTGTTTGTATAGCTGCTATATGCTAAAGTGGGCCGATATCGGCGGTTCCCACAAATAAGTAGCTTCTTGAAGAGCAAAAGACGTGTGCATTAAGCGATATCTTAAAAACTAAAGGAATAGTTATACAGACAGACGGACATGACTAAATCAACTCAGCTCGCCACACTGATTATTTATATATACCATATATTTTGTTTATAAGTTAAGGGTATAAAAACATAGTCAGAGGGTGAGTTGCATAAAACGATAGTGAAATACTCTTTCTAGACTACGTACTTATCGAACCGCCCTCGTGTGATAATTTCGTGCACAAGAGTCGATGGTTTCACAAATTCGCATTCAAAAATAAAGTGTTTCACTCACCTTTGATTTCGATATTTTATATTAAAAGCTAAGAAAACGCAGGCCACTATGATGCCAATCACCGAAGCACTCGCTGATACTATATAAATGGTTAAGTTCACTTGGCTGTGCTCAATGTATATTAATGTACGGTCCTTTGGTGGAGTTCTTCCCACCTAATTATTGCAAATAATTATTTACTTTTTATTAATTGTTCTTCAATCTATGTATTATTAATATGTCGGTTATAATGAATTTTATACAATAGTAAAACAAAAATTGGTATATACTAATAAAAATAATAATAAATAATTCTAACTGAGGAGTAATTTGATGAAAACAAGCACTTTAAAGGATAAATAAAGTATCATTTTTGTTTCTACTCAAAACCTTAATTTCACTTACCCATCTTACTGGTTTTCCTAAAGTTAAATCCAAGTGACTTAGTTGCGAATGATATTCACCAATCTTTTCTGCTTGACCCAATTGAAATTGTGTAATGAGAATGTTGGCCTTGCGCTCATTGTTGTAGAACCGTACGGGACCCTTTAAATGGGTAGCAATTAAATAAATTTGAAAATAATACAATATTATGTATTTTACAACAAAAATAGTTTATTAATTAGACATACCGTAACTCCTTCGAATGAAGTATTCCGCAGCGCTTCTAAAAACACAAGCTCCCAATCTTTCACGCGATAATCAAAATGAGTTAGAAAATCTTCTCGCTTCTGCGCAACATACTGAATAGCCAAGGCAGCTGCCCAAATTCCATCATAAGTATAACCATGAAAGCGGGAATATTCGGTGCCGCGCAAACTATCATATTCCGAGAGATACTCATCGGCTGTCTGCAATTTTAAGTTTATTAATAGTATATGCATATATGTATATGTTCAGTGCAAGTTTTAAAAATCTTACAATCCCAGCAACGGTTATGTCACCACTTGTTGACAGAGGTAGCAAGTCAACCAGAATGGTGCCTTCTAGCGCGGCTGCAATCTCATCCACTGTACACTCAGTATCGATTGTTGCATTCCACCACTCCGTTGAATATGTAGCCATAATAAGCCACTGATAAGCACGCCCGTACATTTCCAATCTACCAAGATATCAAAAGTAATCAGTTTTCTACTTTGGAGCCCTTTTCCCTCCCTTCATCTATATTAATTCATTAAGGCCTTCGCTTACCTATAAGCTTCACAAAAAACTTTGCGAGCATAATGCTCATTGAAATTGCCAAGAATAATGCGTACATCCTTTTCACGCAATTTCTTCAGTGGTTCGTTTACGTCATTAACAAAACTTTGTGTCTCAACAACTTCCAATTGCATAGTGTCCAGATCGGCCACCATATGATTATGCGGCAAGGAATAGCGTGGTTCATTTTGATACAATGTACCGACACGCGTCCAATTGAATTCCTTAAGTAATGCCAGACGTGGCGCATTAAAAGCATTCTCCGATGGCACCACACGAAAGAAGTTGGGAAATGCGTCCTTCGTAAACATGGGATGAGTATCGGCGTACGATAATTGTGTGAGGTGCCAATGCTTACTGGCCTTAGCTATAGGATCTGTTACGTGTGTACAAGCAGCTCCGAAGAGCATTAGCTTATTGGGACCTGAGTGCATCATATCGAAGAAGGACTTAACACCAACTGCGGCATTGCACTGAAAAAAATCAAATCAAAATATTTATAACCACATATTGGTAGAATAGCATTAGAAATGTAAGTGTACCTCCGTGTCGTTCCACCACATGTGCAGCCGATAGTTAATTAAAATTGTGGGATGTTCATTCACATGAGAAAGTGCCAACTTAACACTGGGCATAACACCACGGCCTATGTAAAAAAAAATTAGGAGTATGCAAGGAAAAAAGAGAGGATACTTTTACAAATAGCGTAGACTTTTTTATTTAAAATACTTATTTTTTCAATTAAGGATTCTAATTATCCTTGTTGATTACTCAAAGCTATATGAAACTATGTATTTGCTATAATTGCGCAAATGTTTTGAATTTCCGTTACCTGTATCGGAGTTCTCCACTCCATCGCCGTAAGGGAAGAAACCGGCAATATAAACATCCGAACGTTTCGCAGTTCGGCCTTTACTGCAATATATTAATCCCAGGAGACACACACAAGCATACAGTGCTCGGTTTTTCAATGCCATTTTTTTTAAAGCCTTTAAAAAAAACCAATAGTTATGCATTGGACTTAATTAAATTATTAATAAGATAATTACAAGTAACTTTTCCAATTAAATATAATTTTTTTATAATTTCAATATATGTATATGCCAAATTAATAAAAATCATAATCCTCATATAAATATATTTTCATTTATTTATTCTTACTATTTATTTATTAATTTTTTTTTTATAACTTCTCTTGTAGGCTTCTAATGCACATTTCTCAATAAACTTAAACAATGTGTAAATTCTCTGACAACTTTATACAGTCCAACATGTGGACCTATTATCTAATAGAAAATTTACCTTTTAAATCATTCGGTAGATTTCAACAAACACTTAAAACTTCCTTTTTTACTTTCGCATAATAAACTTACATTGTAGTATGTTGCTAAAAGCTAAAATTTTTGAAAAAGTTCTACACTTTGTAGAACGTTGTTATATTATGGACAAGTGAAAATTATGTATCCTTCGTACATGACATGTATTGACAAGGATATGTTGATCCATAAAGAGCATGCGCTTGATTTTGACACCGCCACAAGCTCTTTATCCCAAAATAAACTAATAACAGTAACGTTTTTTATACATTTATTTACATACTATTTTATGAGTTTGTCATTACTCTTCGGTTGTAAAATTGTTGGACAATTCGATCATTTTAATCTCCATTTTAATCCCCTTAATGCTATAAGAAATGCAACTGGGTATTATAGCATTTTGAAACCTTAAATAGCGCAGTTGCAGCTACAGCTCTGTCGTGTCTAAAATCGAATTTGGCGGTTCACTTCACTAAGGGCATAGAAAAAGGTTTGAGGGTTGAATGAATAGCACATGTTGAACTGTTAACGAATTGCCTTGGTAACATTGCAATACAAATGCACTAACGAAAGGTCAATCAACGTTGTTTTCGTGCGATTTGAACAATTTTTATTTATTTGATTTTTCCATAGGCAAATATGAGTATTTGTTGAAAAATGGAGGATTATGCACCAAATCGTTTCAAAATGTTAGAGAAGATTGGTGAAGGTGTGCATGGCTACGTTTTTAAAGCGATTGATCTGCAACGACAAAAACCCGTAGCTATTAAAAAGCTTGCATTGAAGAATAAATTTGGAAATATTTCACTGAACACTTTGCGCGAAATAAAAACATTGCAACTATGTCAATCGGAATATGTAAGATTAAAAAATGTTCAATAGGAATAATTACGAGTAATACCAACTTTGTTCCTATTTGTAAACTTTAGATAGTATCAATTATTGACATATATCCAGACTTAACCGGACTGTCGTTAGTATTAGAATATATGCCTGAAACTTTATATGGAAAATTGAGAAACGAAATCGAACCACTAAGCAGGCAGCAAATTCGTAAATTCACGTTAATGATGTTTAAAGGAATCGAATATCTGCACAATATGGGTATCATGCATAGAGTAAGTATCACAAAGCAAATACTTAAATACAAATACTTTACTAAAATACTTGTAGTTATCTTATTTAAGTAAAGGATTAATAGTGGCTAGGTTCGCACAATTACCAAAACATAATCGTAAAACTAATTTCGTATTTAAATCCAATCTAATTTGCAGGATATAAAACCAGCCAATCTGCTTATAAGTGAAGATGAAAAACTTAAAATTGCTGATTTTGGTTTGGCTCGTTTACATTTTCCAAAAGATGAAAATAAATCATATTCGCCTCAAGTTTCTACACGCTGGTATAGAGCTCCGGAGATACTATGGGGAAGTCAAAAGTATGGTCCAGCTGTGGACATGTGGGCAGCAGGATGTGTGTTTGCGGAAATGTTGAGAGGAGTGCCATTGTTTTCTGTGCGTAAGCAATATTGTATTTTAAACTCAACGCTTATTTTTGATTTTTAAAATTAGGGCGCAACTGATATCGAGCAACTGGCACTCGTAATAAGAACGCTAGGTAGCCCCAGACTGAATGAGTGGCCAGATATTAATTTATTACCTGATTACGACAAAATTAGGTATCCCAACGTATTGAGAATCATTATATTCAAGTTTAAATGTGTATTACTTTGTGGCCACAAGGCATAACCGCCAAATCCGATTTATGATATTTAAGCTGTAGTTACAAACATTTTCTCAAATATGCTATATTGGTAATTTTTTTGATAAAAAAATGTAAAATGAAAGAAGTGTGCTTAGCCAAAAAATTCTCCAAATCGAATTTTGCAGTTATTCCTTGTGGAACAAAAACTCCTACTTGTTTGTATTTATTTTTATTTACTTAAAGATTCCCAAAGGCTGTTGGAATTCACTGGGATAACCTGTTTCCTAGTTGCACACACGCTGTGGAAATTAATTTGGTATCGAACTTAGTGGTGTATAATCCGAAGAACCGTCTGACAGCACCCGAGGTAAGCATTACAAAGCTCATTTAACTTTAATTATTTAATTAAAACACGTTAATGCTCTGTACACTGGTATTTTACATGCAATATATTTATACAGGTTTTGTATAATACGCATTTTTACATTTTTATAAACATTTTTAATCTCCTACGCCTTTAATATTATTATTTTTTAATTTATAACATTTATCATTCCATTTACAGGCATTAAGTCATGATTACTTTCAATGAGATCAGATGATATACAATATATAGCATCTATAATAAGCATATATTATATTACTAACCAGACATAAAAATAATTTAAAACCGACCATTCTTGCGAAAAGGCAGTTTTAAAAGCTATAAAAAAATATATTTTCAATGTTTAAATTTAAGATGTGTATGTGTAATCTCTCTATTATATATAAAAGTTTTCTGCTGCTGTGTAGAATCAACTAACATAAGAGCGAGCTAGCTCGCGCTCGGCGGGGGGCGGACGCTGCGCTCCGGGACGCTCGCTTCGCTCGCTCGCCTAGTTTCGTAAATTTTAATATTTATTATGCGACAAATTTTTCCTTCAACTATTCAATTCTTTCCAAAGTACATATATGTATATGTACATATAAAACTAGTTTATTAAAATTTTTTTACATGGCTTTTATTAAACAAAAAAAATGTATTATTGTTCTCAGAAAAAAATGCTAAGTCCTTGCCAAAATCTACATTACAATTCAATATATATGTAGATTGTACAATATATATTATACGTAAGTATATTTACATATAGCATTAAAGGAAATTTTGAAAGTTCAGCGAAGATTTTTATGCAATTTTTGCCAAATATGCGTATACCATATGCTGCACACATGTATGTATGTGAATAAGTCCATATATATACATATATGACAAAGATACAAATATATACATATATATGTATATATTATATTTGTATCTTTGGTTATTAATGAAGTAAGAATAAATAGGTATGTACCATATACATATGTACATACATATGGAAGGCTAGTCTAGGTCTAGTCTAGTATAGTTAAGAGAGAAATTAGGTACTGTATGGATGATGGCTTATTATTGTTATACATATGTACATACATATGGAAGGCTAGTCTAGGTCTAGTCTAGTATAGTTAAGAGAGAAATTAGGTACTGTATGGATGATGGCTTATTACTGTTAAGGTCCATTTGGAACACTTCCTTGTAAGGAAAACTTTACCGAATTTAGTTTTGAGGTAATTTTTACTAAAGCAAATTGAACTAATTTTCTATATTGCTACGCTGCATCTCCACAGGCAATAATTATTGCCGACCAACTGACAGAATTATTACCAATGTTGGCGGCAATATTGGACATTTATTATCTTGATAAATCAATAGCTAAAAGACGTCGAAAATTCAAATTTGTATATAAGTTTCACATTTTTGTTTGTACTGTGTGTATTAAGTACATATTATCTTTCAGTTGGCACTGTTATAGTAATAAGATAAACTGCCAGGCTAACTATTCTGGTAACTATTAAATATACTGCGCTTAAATGAGGACCATTTTGTCGCTCAATATCGGCAAATTCTCTTTCTGTTATTCCTTTTCATTCAATTTTCACAATTTTTTGTTTGTGCGGTTCGGCTACGCGACACTTAGAGTGTGTTTCATATTTCATTTGTATGTTGGGATGGTGGTCTCACATTTTGCTTGCAAGGAATTACCATGAATGTGGTAGAACAATATGCATCGTACCCGCTACTAATATTTTCAAGGCCAAAATTATGACAGGAATTTCCTAATATTTCGGGAAGTATTAAACACCCATAATTATTTTACTCCATATTTTTTCTATTTATTGTAAAACATTTATGAATTAATTATAATTCTTATTTTAAATAAAATTATATTCGAACTAAATTCTTTGCGGTTAAAAGAAATAAATATGAAAGCATTGTAATATTTTATGTAAATATAAAAAAGTAAAGTTACCAATTTTATTAGAATTCGTTTTTGTATATATAATAACATTTAATACCGCTAAATGTTGTTAAAATATTTTAATTAAATATTTTTGAGTATCCTAATTTTATTCACTATTATTTTCTATCCATACATATTTGCATATTACATACAAAAAATAGATATCGAAATTCAAATTTTTTAACAAGTCGTATATATTTAATTGAAACCGAGCGCTACTGCAACAATGAAAATAATTTCGAAATGAAAAGGAATGTTGAATTGCGTACCAGCGAATTGTTACAAACCAGAACACAAGGCGTGCCACCCCAGCACGAGCGCCGCACGGTCCGTTCGTCTTTCCGCGTCATCCTCTCACCCGCAGAAAAACGGGCGACAAAAGAGTCCGTGTGTGAACTGGGACTATGGCACCGGACAAAATTAAAGGCAACAAATAAGATTTTCGAGATAATAACAATTGCCTGCGGATACTGCATGTCGATATACGATAACTTATACGATGTATTCACCATATAAACATATATATATACGTTGTTTACTTTTGCTTGCAAAAATCTATTTAATCAGCCGCGTATATTTATAAATTTAAAATGCGGAGTGAAGTAAAACAACTTTTCTTACAAGCTTGCTTGAATCACGGCAGCTTAAGCTCGGAACAAATTAGTGAAATACTGGGTCCAATTTCTCAATCATGTTTGTATAACTATATGTGTAATCGCAAAAATGCTTAAGCTAGATTTTACAGATGATGATACTGCTGTATTGGGCGATGTGAAAAATTTGGTAAAAGAAATAAACAGCGATTTAAAAGAATTTAATCAAGAATTAAAATTTGTAAAACATCCATTGCTGGGAAAGGAATATTTGGTATTTGGTCTAACATTCGAAACACCCGCGAGTAAACTTCAGCACCATTATCGGGAAGCAGATCAATTGTATTTTGCAAAGCTAGTAGAGGCAATGGCTTTTCAAGAAGACTACGGTATTTCATGGGTTGATATGTATAATCTGCCGAACCTGCCACAAAATGTCAAAAAAGATTTAACAAAAACGCGGGTTCAAGATTTGATAACAAAGTGGACACGACAAGGTTACTTTGTGGAAAAAGACGATAAAATATTTTTCGGGCCACGTATGTTAGTTGAATATGCGTTTCATTTAAAAACACATTTTTCTGATTACATCAAAGATTGTCCGCTTTGTAAGAATGTAGTTTTATGGGTAAGATTTAAAAACAATACCTGTATTAGACAAAAATTAATAATTTATAATCCTTAGGATATAAAGTGTGATCGGTGTGAAATTAAAGTTCACAAAGAATGCATACGAACATTTTTAAAACGAAAATCGAATTGCCCATCCTGCAACGAAGTTTGGAGTACGCCATTAAATTAAGTTTCCATTTTTTACGACCACGTTGTTACTAATAAATTACTTTATCGAAAATATTCATTGGTTTATTATTAATAAAATTTTCAGAACTAGAATAACTTTATTAGGTCTATCTATCACAGCGTCTGGAGGCAACAATTTACTTTTCACTCCTTTTGTTTGATATTATTTAACACGTATACCAAAAACAAACAAAAATAACGGCTAAAGATGTAACAAGAGGACAGATATTTCAATGCAATGAACCTCCAGTTCCTGTCGAGTTTTATATCCATGTCCGTTTACTTAAAAAAGTAACCAATCCAATGGTAAATTGTAACTCACCAAAATTTCACGACAAAAGCCGTTGACAAAAAAAAAAAAAAAAAAAAACAAAAACAAATTTGTTTTTTTTAAATATTTTATTTGTAAAATAAAATTTTTAAAATGATTTAAACTACTACCTACCTTTTATATTAATGAAACCCTCTTAGTATTCGAAGCGCAGAAAGAAAAAACGCATCTCGGCATCCTCCGACGTACTTAGCGTGTTTATAGCAAAATGTGCATTCTGTACACCGTCTTGTAAAAAATACGTATATAAGGATTAGTAACATTTAAGGCTACTTGTTGCGAATGTTGTGCTATAACTCAAACTAAGAGTAGAGTGTATGGCTTGCACTACCTCAATGATTAGTTGATTTTTTGTTTTGTTGTTATGATGTTGAATCGCAGAAAAAGATGTTTTACAATTATTTTACCAATCAAAAGTACATCCCAAAAAACTTTATAATAACCTGTTACGTGGTTAAACTTTTGAAGTATACCTTATTGATTTCACGCTTACATAAATTTATTATACTCTTTTCACAAGTTTTGTTTATAATTTAAAAACTATAACTAGAATTACAAGGGTAACTCAAATGGTGGTGTTAAGCAGGTTCTGTTTCTTCATGATGTTTTGTTTATTTTCGTCTAATTTTCTCAAAATTATGCTGTATCATATTTAATACTTTTAATTATTAAATGCTTTGTATGAAAACTTATAAATGTCTTACAAGTAAAATTATAGTAAAAAGTGAAAGATGTTAAGACAGGTGTTTTTAATACACAGAACATGAAAAAAAAGACGACCAAAGTACGTATAAAGTGTACTTTTCCATTTATGGGGTATTCTATGGTATTGTGTTTTATATGTAGTGGGTTACAATTAAATAATTTTGTTCACTACAAATATTCGGGTTTTATGATTCCTTTGTACTTGTGTGAATGTCAAATAAAATATTTAGTTTATCTGTATAAATTTCCTTATTTGCCTACACAAATGTAGATTTGCGTTTGGACTGCAGTTGTCTGCATTATCTGTTATTCATCTTATTTCATTTCTCTTCCTGCCTGCCTGCCTGTGCCTAGACTGCCTGTCTCTCTGTTTGAAATTGTACTATGTACTTTACCTATTTACAAAAAAAGAAAAATTGTTATAAACAAATAAATTTCCGTACACTTATTACTATATGAAGCAACAATAAGTTGCAGCTCTATTTCTTTAAAAAAAAAAAATATAATACATATTAACAAAATTGGCTAATGGTAGGAAAAAAAATGTGGTAACTAATAACAAAACCGCTATCGTAATAAATCATATTTGTAAAATGAACAAACATCTTACCTCAACTTTTAATATCTTCGGTTACCACCACCCATGTTGCCACCGCTTGGGCCTCCACCGGTGTTGTAATTATTACCGCCAAAACCACCACTTTGTCCACCCACGTTTCCTGCTTTATGAAATAAATTTTATTTTTATGCATACTACATTTTGACTAAATTATTACCTTTGTTGTATTGATTATAAGGTGCGGATCGATTATTTCCGAAGTTATTTCCTCTTTGAGGACCACCACTATAGCTTTGTTGGTAATCACTACCAAAATTACCACCACCATTGTTGCCACTCCAGCCATTACTGGCACCATTTCCAGGGCCACCAAAACCACCCCCATTATTCCAGCCGCCATCATTACCAGACTGGTTATTCCAAGGTGCTGGCTGGTTATTCCAGTTACCTGGGCCGCTTGGACCACTTTGGCTGCCTCCAAAGTTTCCATTGTTACCAAAACTATTGCCTCCCCAATTTCCTCCGTTTTGTCTATTATTACCACCCCATCCTTGATTGTTACGGTCACCTCCACGACCGCCACCCCTTCCTCCTTGGCCACGTCCACCACCACCACCTCCTCCTTGGCGTTCCATATCCTAAATTTATCAAAATTTCCAACACAAAATTTAATTGAAATTTTCATTAATTTAACAATTTAAAGTACTTGCCTGTTTAGCGATAGCCTTTTTTACATCAAGAACTTTATTTTTTATGGTATGATTCTTTTGCAGAATTATTTTATCGACGGGATCGTAATCGTCGAACTCGATGAAGGCAAACCCACGTTTTTTCCCGGTTTCTTTATCCGCAACAATATTGATGCCAACAATATTACCATAAGACTTGAAGTATTCTCGTAAACACTCTTCATCATGGTCATCTCGGAGACCACCTACAAACAATTTCTTAACAGTAGCGCCCGCATTTGGACTGTCAATGTCTTGGCGCGGTACGGCCCTTTTAGGTTCCACGGTACGTCCATCAATTTTATGAGGACGAGCGTTTTGAGCATTATCAATCATATATGACTGTGAATATGTAATGAAACCGAAACCTCTGGAACGTTTTGTTTTGGGGTCTTTCATTACAACCACGTCAACAATGTTACCCCATTTTTCAAAGTGCGCTTTTAAGCCATCGTCAGTAGTTCGGTAATCTAAACCACCAATGAAAAGCTTTCTTAATTGCTCAGGCTCGGTAATAGGCTGTAAATATAAAAAAAAGCAATCATTTTAATTACTTATTGTTATGAAATAACAAAATTCCATAATTAATTACAATATCTATATAAATATTGCACCGAATAATATACAAGTACAGTATAAAATAAAAAAAAGAATGTCCGCCATTTTGTTTAAACACATGACGCTCAATAATGACGCCGCAATTCTAAACAATGTTGGTAGTAATGGAAATATTATTTTTTATTTACCATTACATTAGTAAATTCATGAACATTTTAATATGTAAAAAAACTAATTAAAAATATTTACTTACCTCATCGTTGTAATTGCCATTCGAGTTTCCATTCTCAACATCTGCCATTTTTATTTAAAATATATGTTTTAAAGCCGTGGAACTAAATATGATATTGTCTATATCAATTGCAATGACAATTGCTTTAACACGAAGGATAATAACTAAATTATTTTTGCCCGAAACCGAAGCGCACTGAATCAATACTGCTGTCGTTGCTTGCGAAAATGGCGACTCAACCACGATAAAAGGAAGCAAAAACACGCCGGTATAGCAATCACCTATCGATAATTTTGGAGATATTTCGAAAGCATTTTTTAGTCAAACCATCGGATATATAATTCAATTACTCTTTGCTACTGCATTTTTCTAGATGAAAAGCTTATTAAAACAGATTGAACATGATCTAGAAAATTTACCCTGAACTTGAAAATTAAATTGAAAATTTTCAAGACATAAATTGCCAAGCATTGGTTGCCAATGCCAGCTACACGTTCAATTTATGTTTATTTAACGCGTTATGTATTGAACATTTAGTATGCAATATTGATGGTTCGCGAGCCACATCATTACATACCTAAATATTTTGAAATCCACCCGAACACGAGTGGCACGGTCCCTTCGTCTTTCCTCGTCGTCCCCTCGCCCACAATAAACTGGTATGAGACTCTTTTGAATCCCTGTGTGAAACGGCACTTATGGAATAAACAATTGCTTGCCAAGATGTGGAGCAGGACATGAACGCTGCTTTAACAATTACTAATATATTATTTGGCGCGAAAAGCAGAATTTCTCAGAGAGGTGCATAACACAATGCATAGACTACATGTATTAGGCAATAAATTCTTTTAACATTTGTTTCTCTTCAATTTTATTTAAATTTTGTCACTTTTAGTTTTTCAAATGTGTACTTGTATGCACACAAGACCAAACATGACATACATACTTTATACACAACAATTGTAAAATCTCGGAAATTTTCGCCAACATGGATTCGTATTTAAGCCCATACATGAATACCCTCGTCCACATTCCAATCGAACACACATGTTTTTCATTGTATGTCCGCTAAAGAGAATTTGATGACCGATGTGTACAGTTTGCTTCACTAGATATTTTCTACTACTATGTTTACAGAGTCTGGGCACTTTAACAAGTTTTTATTTTTATAAAATTGGCAGCTCTGAACCCAAGCGAAAGCCGCCATTTTTCTACAGTGCAAAGTGTTCAATGGAAAGTGGTTATTTCCGTTTTGATTGCCGAAGAGATTGATTGTATTTTTCTTGTGTGAGATAGAGTTGGAAAAAAGTGATAAGATTATAAAAGTGAAGTCAATAAATTGTGGATTAATCTAACAGACTCAAGAAAAGGTACGCAACGTTTTAAATTGCATAGTTGGGGAAAGGTAGTCAAAAGAAATTTTAATAAAATTAAAATTTTCCATTGTGCGTCCATTTTGAATTGCCAATTGCGTTGTAATTGCCAATTACTAAGCTATTTTTGTTTCACGTTTATATGTATAACTTAAATTGAAATATTTATTTTTGCTTACTCAGAATTATACGAAACACGCCCAGGCAATTATGGTCGGCTCAAGAGTTTACGTCGGTGGACTGCCGTATGGAGTTCGTGAAAGAGATTTGGAGCGGTTTTTTAAAGGTTATGGACGAACGCGAGATATATTGTTAAAAAATGGATATGGCTTCGTGGTAAGTGTGACTTATTTTTATAAAATCGATTTTAGGTTACTTTCGGTATACCATATATGTATTATGATTTGCTTTGTTGACTGCGCCGACGTATTAAGTTCTTTAATGTATAATTTCCAGGAATTCGAAGATTACAGAGATGCAGATGATGCAGTGTATGAGTTAAATGGAAAAGAACTATTAGGAGAGAGGTACCTCACTTAAAATTGTGAAGTTGTTCTTTTTTTCTATCAGTAATATTATTGCAGAGTTGTTGTCGAACCTGCAAGAGGTACAGCTCGTGGCGGTCATAGAGACCGGTATGACGATCGATATGGCGGGCGCCGCGGTGGTGGTGGTCGTTATAATGACAAGTAAGTTTTTGTGACATAGGTATATTTACATGTTTGTTTGATATTTTATGTGTGTGCTATTTGTATCTATATCGTTGAAATATTGTTAAAAAGGCACTGATACTGAGTAGACATGATTTTTCAAAAATCACGAGAATATGATCCTTTAAAAGTCACAAGAATTGCTTACGAAAATACAATTGAATTGATTGAGTAAATATTATATCATTTAATAAAAAACTGCTATGTTAGAGCAAATATATCACAATAAATTCTTTGAACTCTGCTCAATATAACCTAGTTGAATAAATTAATGTCGCCGGATATAAAACCACCATATCGTGTTGTGGATTATAAAATGCAGACGTTTTCTATGCAACAATTTGAAATTAGATCGAGTGTTTTTTTTTTGTGTAGTCTGGCAATATTTCTATGGCTTATAAAGGATTGCTAAATTGAAAAGAATATAAACATATAATAAAGAAAACATGCTACAGTCAAATGTTAGTATTTTAATGAACAGAATTTTTATTATAATTGCTCTGCTATATGTTGTCCATTGAACCACACATGTTTAGTATAATTAAAAATACATGTCCAGCAACAGCAGCAGTGTCACAACTAATTACAAATTTATTAAATTATTCACCAGAAACAAAAATTCCAGATCATCCTCTCGTTATGGGCCGCCGTTACGAACAGAGTACCGTCTAATTGTGGAGAATTTATCGAGCCGCGTTAGTTGGCAGGTATGTACTTTATTACAAAGCTTATAGTATAGTGCTAGCTTTAGAAGTTCTGCACATTCATTGTGTATCAAAATGGTTTATTAATATAGGAAAAGTGTGTGACATTTATATATTAATATACCGCTTTTAAATATGGTAGTTTGGTTAGTTTTACATTAATTCCTATATAGGGGTGTGGTCGATACATATGTCGGTTGATTTATTCAATTCTTAAAATGTGATAAGGGAATGCAAAATAGACCCGGCTAATTAAAAGTTTTAATGAATACGTAAAGTCACAGGATTAGAGGCCTTTTTTTCGTTTTTTTTTTAAGTTTGATTAACAACTTTTTGCGTCTTTAGCATGTACTTCTTTGTTTAACTACATTTGCAATAAATTATATTTCCTTCAAATAGTATCTTTGTTTATAAATGCTTAATTGACCGGTGTTATCCGATAAATTATTTTTTCTATACGAAAGAAATGCCACTAATGGGTTGACAGACAGATCATCACCTTGGTTGAAAGAATTTATGTGAACTGTTTATGAGTACAAGTGCAATCAACCCGCTTGGCTGGCTGCTCACTTGAAAACTCATGCGACCTCCCTGATTTTAAGGCGAGAAAGGCGGCAAATGCAGTGTGAAAGATATATAAGGACTCATCCTAATTGCAATCACTTACAAATCCAATTCTGAACAGAGACTGAACTCGGGCATGAAGGCACAAAAACAAAAAGTCCATTCTTGGAGGTAGATTGTTAACATTCATCCGGTTCCTGAGATGGTCATGATGTTGTTTCTTTAATGCGACCGAATGCAAAATCGAATTTGGGAATAATTCGCTTCTAATAAGATTTTTGGGCTTCGAGCAAGGAAAAGTAAACAACCACTTCCATCACTTAAAAAATGTTTAGCCAGGACGTTGGAGCACTCATGAGATAGGGTTAAAAAAACATCTTTAATATAAAAAAATACGGTACAAGAATCGTGACAGATGTCAGAGCAACCTAATGAAGGCACATGAGCTGAAGAAGCGGACACAAAACGCAATTATTCGATTTATCATTTTCTGCCTGTGCAATTATATAGTTCGATGTCTGGTGCATATGAAATTTTTAAATGTACAAACTGAATGCGCTGGTTTTTTAAAATTAGGTACATATATTAAGAAAGTAAAATGTATTAAAAATCATTTAATTTTAGAATTGTCGAATTCCTTATAGCGTATAGCGATTGCAAAATAATCACAGTGTCGTACCAACGTAGAGCCTGTCGGACAAACTTTCCGAACGATTGCGATTACGAATGGTGAGCGAGTGGTGCCATAGAGCTTCTAATGCTCCTAATGACGCTTCTGACGGCTTGAGTAAAGGTGCTCCCAGGCTTTCTTGTGCTCTGACTATGGCTATTATATCTGTTCCTTGTCCAAAAATTAGCGACGTGCAAAAGATGTCCTATAACTGGTCTACTGCTTAGGTGGTACTTAATGTAGAACATCGATGTCGTCGACTGAACTGTATCTAACCGGCCTACCAATAGTTCTTTCTGGTGATGAGGGACCGTAGAAAATATCAGCAAACCAACATGTCAAACCTAAATGCGATGTTGATGGGTGGTGGCAGTCAAGAGAGTGCAACATCATACCTCCATTCTGGAGGTCTGAACTCATTTCCCTTTATTTACAGTAGAAGAAACATTCTTTCCGAAAAAGGCATAACTGGTTTCCGATGTCTTATGGCGGCCTTAATCTAAGCCACTTATAAATTGGGTTCTCTTGTTCGCATGAGCAACAGCGCAACGAGGCACACTTATAAAAATTGCTACCGGAAGTCCTTTTCTATAGCGAGTATACACTTGAGTGACGTACCTATTTGCTTGCAGAGTCTATGTTCAGATGCTTCTCTTCAAGAAGTAATAATGATTCGACAAACCGTTATCGTCCGCATGTCACACTAGAGTTATCTTTGCGACCCACAGTGTTTACGTGAGATAAGCGTGCGAAATTTCACAAAAGATGGTAGACGAGGTGCATATATTTACGTATTCGTTGGATATAACTAATTAAGCGACTTGCCTTTTCGACTTGAGCATTTGAATAGTGCCAATTTGCTGAGACTTTATACATTTGAAAAAAAAAAAAAAAATCGAACACATCTGAGGGTCCTATACGCCACATAGCATATGCAACCGCTGCCTACATTGATCGCGCTTTATATTGAGGTCACAAATACAATTGATATACAGTGAAAGTATTACTGACAAAAAGCGACTTTGTTGATGTGATATTAAGTAAGAATTGCAATACTTTTACCGTATTATTTAATATATGTATATAATATAGTTTTACGCAAAAGATAGTTTTTTTTTTTACTTGTTCTCATCTGTTAAATGTTTCCGATGACATGGTGAGATCAAGTATAATTTGCTGAAGTTCTGAACTTTTCGAAGCTGAGTGTTGTACACTGGATTTGACCTTAAACCAAAGAGGAAATGTAGGAACTTGGCTTGTAAACGAACGTAACACGGAGAATGAATATTTCGACGAATTTGACAAGGTTGATATATTAATGGCGCATTCGACACAAATTCGTTCCTGTTCAACACTCACTGTTAAGCTTCTTCAGCAAATTCTTTATATTACTTTCATAACCGAATTTTAGGAATAAAATTTAAGATATATAGTAAAGGTTCTTTTTTTCCTCATATTTCCCTTTCCGGTAATGAAAAATTGGTCAATTTTATGTAATCAGGATCTGAAAGACTACATGCGACAAGCTGGAGAAGTTACCTATGCTGATGCACATAAGCAACGCCGCAATGAAGGGTAAGGAGGTTAAAACCATATAGAAAGACGTGTCGTCCATCAATAACTTTATTTAACAGTGTTGTGGAGTTTGCCTCATTGTCGGACATGAAGACTGCTATTGAAAAACTGGATGATACTGATTTGAATGGACGTCGTATAACTTTGGTTGAAGATCGTCGCGGAGGTCGTGGTGGTGGTGGTGGCGGTGGTCGTGGAAGGTCCCGTTCTTCAAGTTCACGTTCACGATCCCGTTCTCGCAGGCGTTCACGCTCCAGGTCCCGCCGTTCATCGAGGTCACGCTCTAAGTCTCGTAGTCGCTCCAAATCACGTGGTGCACGGTCTAAGTCTAAGTCGCCAGTAAAATCACGTTCGAGATCTCGTTCAAAGTAAATACCCTATTAAAAGATTTTCTATGATCAAAAGTTAATTCGTTTATGTACTATATAGCAAATCTCGTGAAATATCCAAGTCCAAATCTAAATCGAGGTCCCGCTCACATTCACGCTCTCCTAAGCGTGATTCCCGTTCACGTTCCAGGTCAGTGTCGAAGCGTGAATCTCGTTCTCGCTCTCGATCTAAATCACGACGAGATTCCAGATCACGGTAAGCATTTATGTCAGCATATACATGCACTTTAAAGATTCAATTAATTTCTTTTTATTCTATTTCGCTTTTCTTACTACTATTTTCGTCTTATTTTTGTTTATTTTGGATTGCTGTCCTTTTAAACCGAAATAAATAATATTCTGAAAAGCATTTAATTTCGAGTATTTTGGTTAAATTAATCTAACTCACGCAACTACCTTTTTCAAAATTCCAAAGCATCCCTGCTAATTTTAACATTTTTTATGTTCGTGACGTTTCAGCGACCGCTCCGCCTCGCCAGACAACAAATCGCGTTCCCGTTCGCGGTCTGTGTCACCGAAAAATGGAAATGCCTCACCTGACAGAAATGAGAGTATGGACGATTAGACATACTATTAACATTTTCAACCAAACACTACTATTTTTACTACCACTTAATCTGACAGCCTCCCCAAAATTTTTACTAAACTTTTCAGCTATGAATATTTAACGTTTATGTATGAAATTATGTATTTGTAGTTTGCCACATAAAATAAAATAAACAGTAATTATAATTTATAATTCGGTCTATTCAAATACTGATGAGTGAAGTTTTACAAAATTTAATAATTTTATCATTTGGTTTCTAATTGTAATATGAAAAAATGCAAGCCAGCTAATTTTACTATATACGTATGTATGTGAGATATTCCTGCTTTGAAATATATGATATTATTATATAATTTTATAATTATTTTGGAGACCATTATGAGTTTATAAAATGTATACGCATTCCTCATTTTTGTAAGATTAATGCCATAAAGATAAGCCAATTGGCAGCAACAAATAAACGTTAACACAACACAAGCTATATATTTTAATAAGATGAAGAGTTATATAGTTTGCAAAATATTACAGCGACCTCTGATAAATGGATTCCGGAAATATATATATAAATATAAATATATAATACATATGCATATATTGTACATAGGTATTTAGTTAAGTAGGTAAGTTTATGTTCTGTTCAATTACTTATATATGATATTGCAACATTTCTATTTAAAATTTTGTACAGCTACAATGAGATTTAAGTAATATCATACTCTTCGCTTTCGTGTTTTTAGGTAGGATAAATTTTGTATTAAAACGCAGCACATTTAAGTATTAGATTCTGAAATTATTACTTTTATTCAAGCACTGAATTGAAAGAAATTACGATTGTTCTACATTAGTCAAAGTATCTGATGGTTGCTCCCATTGCCAGTCGTCCCAACTGACACAATCCTTGACACTGTCTAGATAAGCCATCTGTTCAGGACATCTTCCTAAAATAGCTAACTCGTTCAGTTCTTCGCATATCCAATAGGAAGTTGGGTCCCAATTGTTGCGAAATATGCGCATCTGAATTTCTTCCTGAGTGGTGCAATTAGGTTGTCCATCCCCAAGCATTGCAAATGCTGTCGGGGCAATCAAGACCAGAAGTAGCATGAGCGGTACTTTCATCGGGGAAAGTAAATATAAAATAATAATACATCAACAAGTATTATTTAAAATTATTTGTCTTACCGTTATAAAAATTCATCTTTATTGTGTTGTGAATGTCTTCAAGTTGTTCTTTTCAAAATTTGTGACAGAATTGCACGAACGAAGTTTTTATATACGTTTTCCCCTTAAAGAGAAAATTGTTTTTCCAATGATTTTTAGTAAGTACATCTTTAATTACATAGAAAATGCATTAACCACATACTACAATAATGTTGCTAAAGATACTTTATAAAAAGTAAATAAATATATTGCAAGGTAAAGTTTTACATCTGTTTAAGAGCAAATAATGGCTAAAAACTAATTGCATCAAGTCCAGATAACAAGTGTTGATATATTATATGTAAGTATACATGACGATTTATACTCTGCTTCAATGAATTTGAATAGACATTTCATAATATTTTAGTTTGTAAACATATACATATATGGAGCTTATTTATCTTTCGAATTCCAATAATATTTATTGTTTGATGATTCCAATACAATGGTGAGTTGGCATTTGTATGACTCATTATACCCTAAACAGGGTATATTAAATGTGCTACGAAATGTTTAACACTCCGAAGAAAACGTCGGAGATCCAGTAAAATATATATATTGTCAATTTAGCCAAGTCCATTTGTTTGTATGTCCCAAACTACCCTCTGAGTTTTTGAGACATCGATATAAAAGTTTGTTTACTTCCTCTCCACTCCAAGAAGATGCTTATTTGTTGCTGTTGTTGTAGCAGCAGAATTCTGACGTGATGACAGTCCTTGGCCGGAAAAAATCCGGGTCCGTTCCGGTTAAGTAGACCCAACTGTCGTGGGAACGGACGTGCTTATTTGTTGTTGTTGTTGTTGTTATAACGATTATCTAATCCCCGTTTGGGTGATAAATTCTAGATTCGTTGTCGTCGAGGTCATCTAACGGAAGGCCCAGGAAACGAGCTGTTTCGACGGGGTCGGACCATAGGGAAAGGGGTGTTAGATGAGTGGGGTTTGTAGGGCATGCAAAGAGGTGGTTAGTGTCATGCGGAGACTCATTGCATGCAGGACATGTGTTTAGTATGTCGGGGTCTATTCTGGATAGGTAGGAGTTTAACCTGCTACAGTATCCAGAACGAAGTTGCGCGAAGGTCACTCTAGATTCGCGAGGCAACTCGAGCTCTGTGTCTGCAATGGGTGGTGGTTTGACTCGTATTACGCCATTCACTGAAAGGGAGTCGGTGAAGGTGTTAATGGCTCCACTGTGAATGGCGGTCAGTGCTTGTCTGAAGTTAGTTGCGTCCGAAGTCTGGTCGACGTGCTGTCTGATGTCGACGTAGTCAAGGAAGGACCTCTTGATGTTCCTAGGAGGCTGCTCCGTTGCAAGCAGGCGTCTGCAGGGGTGGTTTCTGCGAAAACATCCCAGCAGAAACTGCTTGGAGAGGAGCTCATTATGTTCCTTAACCGGAAGCATACGGGCCTCACTGTGTAGGTGTTCGATTGGGGACATCAAGAGGCACCCCGTGATAGTCCGGAGTGCAGTGTTCTGACAAGTCTGGAGCTTCTTATTCTGCGTGTCACTACATCCAGGCGACCATATTGCGGCTGCATAATTGAGGACCGGCCGGCCGATTGCCTTGTATGTTGCCAACAACGTTTCTTTGTCCTTTCCCCATGAGCTGCCGGCAAGCGACTTGAGGATTTTGTTGCGGCTCTGTACTTTGGCAGTTATCGCGGTCGTGTGAGGAGTGAAAGAGCACAGACTGTCCAAAGTGACGCCTAAAATTTTAGGGTTATTTACTGTCGGAATTTTTGTGCCATCGACTGAAATGTTCAGGTCCAGTCTGTACTCCTTCGTCCAATTGGTGAAGATGGTCGCTGTGGATTTAGTGGGGGAGAGTGTTAAGTTCCTTGCAGAAAAGAAGCGAGAAAGATCGGAGAGGTAGCCGTTTACTTTTGAACACATGCCATCGATTCCATTGCCCGACGTCAATATCGTACAGTCATCTGCGTACGAGGTCATTGAAATTCCCGCTGGTGGCTGGGGGAGTTTCGAAATGTAGAAATTAAACAGTAGCGGGGAGAGGACACCGCCCTGCGGAACCCCCTGTTTAATTTTCCTGAGTTTGGAGTTTTGACCTCGAAATAGTACGGATGAGTGTCGACCGCTCAGGTAGTTCATGGTCCACCGCTTCAACCCTGGAGGGAGCGTTGATTGTTCCAGGTCCTCAAGTAGCGTTGCGTGATTGACTGTGTCAAAAGCTTTTGACAAGTCCAACGCTACGAGGATCGTCCTCTCGCAGGGTGGCTTCTGGTTCAGGCCATGAACTATCTGGGCGTTTATGACGCTAAGTGCTGTGGTGGTACTGTGCACTTTACGGAAACCATGCTGATGGTCTGCTAGGCTCAGGTGGTGGGTGAATGACGGGAGTAACAAGGCCTCAAGTGTCTTCACTACTGGGGAAAGGAGAGTTATCGGGCGATAAGACTCCCCTTTGTTGGCGGGTTTCCCAGGTTTCAGTTGTGGGACCACTCTTCCGACTTTCCACACATCGGGTATTTGAAGAGTGGATATCGACAGGTTGAGGACCTTGGTGAGGTAGTTTACTCCCGTTGGGCCTAGATGTTTTATCATCAGCATGTTTATTCCGTCAGGGCCGATGGATTTGGACGATTTCGCCCTTTTGATGACATTCTGAACCTCCTCATCGGTGAAAGTAAGTGGTGCGCAGTCTTTTGGCATTTTGCGCAACCGTCGGGTAACACATCGTTTGGCCTTGTCGGTCGAAGGGTGCAGTATAAACTGCCGGCTAAAGTAGCTCGCGCACTTCTTCGGGTCCGAGGAGGCATGGCCATCGAATTGGATTTCAACCCGATCGTCATGTTTCCTCGGATTTGACAGGGCCTTGACAGTAGTCCAAAGCTTACTCACACCGGTGGAGAGGTTGCAGGACTTCAGGTGCTCTATCCATTTTGTCCGCTTATGATGGTTTACCATTTGCCGAATCTCCAAATTGAGATCCCTTATTCGGGGATCACAGGGATCGGCATGGCGTAAGGTGTCGCGCTCATTTGCTAATACAGCTGCTTCGGCTGGGAAATTAGGGCGGAGTTCCGCTATTCTTCCAGCCGGTATGAAGCGAGCTGTAGCAGCAGCGATCACCTTGCGGAATTGACGCTCGCCAACGATGACGTCCGTAGGAATGGATAGTGCGTTGAAGGTGCTCTCAGTAAATTCTGTGAAGCCGACCCAGTTAGCTTTGTTAAAGTTAACATAGGTGCGGTTATCCACAGAAATAAAGTCAGGAGGTTTCTCGATCGAGATAATTATGGGCAGATGGTCTGATGCAAGAGTTAGCATAGGTCGCCAGGTTATACTATTTATCAGACCACCGCTAGCGATGGTAATATCTGGCGAGCTATTACAGGTGCCCATAATTCTGGTGGGGGCTTCGTCATTCATTGTGCAGAATGTCGAATCGTCTATCTGTTCCGCCAGCTCCATCCCCCTACGATCGTTTGACAGGCAGGAATGCCAAAGATCGTGATGCGCGTTAAAGTCGCCTAGCACCAGACGGTTTTCACCACGAAGTAGCGCATTTATATTCGGGTGATATCCTGTTGGGCAACATGTAACTGGGGGGATGTATATATTAAATATTTCGAGCTCGACATCGCCTGACCGGACAGCTATTCCCTGACATTCTATTAGACGATATTGCACGGTGTTGTGCAATATGAAGGCTAGGCCTCCACCATTATCTCGCTCGCGATCCTTACGTAAAACGTTGAAACCTGCACAACTCAGAAGATCTGAGCGGCTGTTTAACTTGGTTTCTTGGACCGCAGCTATCGTTACGCGCTCCCGGCTCATAAATGCAACTATCTCCTCGATCTTGCTCTGGAGTCCGTTGCAGTTGAATTGTAAGAGTCGCGTTTGTCGCGGGTGTCCAGTCGTGATCCTAGGGGTGAGTGGGGTGCGTGTAGGTGGTGGTTGTTGCAGCTGTGCTATCCGCATGGGCGGTTGTCGCACTATGGTGTTGGTTGGCGACGCCACTGTTTGTGATTGCGGGGGCAGACTCCCACAGCATGGGGCAACATACGACGCACTCCACTCTCGTGTGGTGCGCAGGCCAGAACACGACAGAAAGTGACACCAGCCAGTACAAGAATTGCACTTGACTGATGTGACATTCCGGCGTATTATGGTCTGACACACGGAACAGACTGTGCGAGGAACCAGGAGTTGCTGTGTGGTTCTCGCACGGGGATTGGAGCTGGATGAAGGTGGGGGGGGGGGGGGGAGGGTTGGTCAGATTGGGAGTTGTGCTGTCTTTGTGAGCTCCTTAGGACCGTGGAGGTCCTATTTTGGCCACTCGACTGGAGTGGCAGCGCAGTGCGCGAACATGGTGCAGGTTGCACGGCCGTTGAGGCAGATGTCGCATTATTGCGTTGACAGCATGGGGCCACGTAACTCGTGGTCCACTCCCTGTGTGTCTTAAGGCCCGAGCAGGTCTTAAGATGGCTCCATCCATTGCATGTATTGCACCTAACCGAGGTGGAATTTGGATGGAGCCTTTTTGCGCATACGCAGCAGTAGAATACCTCGGGGCCCGGGTTGGACTCGATGCCAGCACGGGTCAGGAGGATACGGAGCAACCCTGCTGCTAGGCGTTGCTCCAGTGACGACAAACTTAATCTAAAACTTACCGATCCAAACAGGGTTAGATCGTCGAAATAACAGCCCTTGGCCGGATAAAATCCGGGTCAATTCCGGTATCGCAGAACCGGCTGTTGTGGGAATTGACGTGCTTATTTGTCGAAACCGCCGGTATTGGACCACTGTAGCATATATGTAGCTATCATATAAACTGTACGATTAAAACATGGTCTTGTATATTAAACTTATTTATTTATTATTATGTCTTTACAAAATTTGGCAACGGTACAATTTCCGTAAAAAAAAGTTTCACATCGGACTAATAAATCGTATAGCTTCTATACAAAGAGAAGATCTTTTCAAAAAGACCTTTTTATACTCTGAAATGAAAAAACTGCACCTGTAAAGAGTTTTGTAAATTCGGTGCAGCCGAAGTTAACGTTTTTCTTTGTTTTAGGTTGATATCTTGCAGTTTTACGATGGTGGGTATTCGCGCCATTATAGCAACAAGATTATACGTTTTGCAATATAGTGGCAACTTGGTAATGTTCAAACAGCTGTTTCCTGCATTTGGTTACATGGACATAATTTAAATTAGTTTTATTTGTAATTATACATATATAGTACCATACATCAATTTGATTTATAATAACCAAGTTAAAAAATCAAAAATGCGTCGAAGAGCTGGACTAGGAGCCATACAACAGCAGCAATTGGCTGCTGAGAAATATAAAGACAAAGGCAGTGACTTACAGGAATCACAATTTGAACAAATGTCCAAGCAAATGGAAGTTTTTCGTTTAAAACTGGAGGAATTTGCTGTAAAGCACAAGACAGACATTCGCAAGAATTCCCAGTTTCGTAAACAATTCCAGGAAATGTGCGCAGCAATAGGTGTGGATCCTCTTGCTACAGGCAAAGGCTTTTGGAGCGTACTTGGAATGGGCGACTTTTATTACGAGTTAAGCGTGCAGGTCGTCGAGGTGTGTTTGGCAGCTAATCATAAAACTGGTAAATATAGTAACATTATAAAAACAGCAACAATTCAGAGAATGGAAAAATTCACGCATTTAGAGGAAAAACTCCACGGAGAAAACATGTTTAAAATTAAATTGCCGCTTTATTTTCTTCGATCAACTAAAAAAAAGTGATTATTGCTATAATCGTTTTTAAATGTAATTATACTTTATTTATCTTTTTTTAATTTGTGTTGTTGAAGAAAAAAGTTGAGACAGTATTGAGTTAATTAATCCTCAGGGTATTGTTGTTGTTATAGTTGACAGTCCTTGGACGGATAAAAATCCGAGTCCGTTCCGGTTACGTAGACCCGACTGTCGTAGGAACGAAATCTTCAGGGTATTCATGTGGTTTGCCTGAAACGTTTACTGTTACAATAATTGGCGAAAGCTAATTCGTCAGAATATTTAATTGTGAATATTTATAATTTTGAACTGAAAAAAAAATGTTGATACTACATTTTACAAATTAGTTTGAACATTAATTAACCAAACTATTTGAAGGTGGATTAATGGAATTAAATGAACTGCGTAGGCGGCTTATAGCTGCTCGAGGTCAGAGTGCAGTACATCAAGAGATCACGAACGAAGACATTTTGATGGCAGCAAAAAAATTAAGTATCTTTGGGAATGGGTAAGGATTTAAAATTTTTTTGTAGTTACTAAACTTACACAGAATTTGTTAGATTTGTGGTATATAAAGTGGGTAAGGGAAAATACATGGTGCAATCGATACCTGGTGAACTGAGTATGGATGAAACTAAAATCCTAACGGCTGCTTCCAATACAGAAAAGGGTTACGTAACACTGAAAATGCTAACTGAGCAACTGGAGTAGGAAATAAATGATTTTTCTGTGAAACATTTTTTAAGTGGAAATTTTCGTTATAGGTGGAGTGAATTCCGCGCAAAGCAATCGCTTGATAAAGCAGTAAGTGAAGGTTTATGCTGGGTAGACGAGCAAGATGAGGAAAATAGTCGTTTGAGCTATTGGTTTCCAAGTTTATTTCCGGGACGTTATAAACAATCCATTTAAATATTTATCTTCATTTATTGATCATAAATGTATATTTCATAATCATTAAATTTAGGTATTCGCGTATATTTTACACATTAATGAATATGTACGTACTCGTACATATGTATATACAAATATAAAATATATACAGTTCTTGTTAGTTCGCTTAAAAATTTGTAATGCTTAAAAATATTGTCATTTCATATAAAATAATACATATAATTAAATATAAATTTTTATACGTTTTATTCATAATTTGCAATAAATATTATTTATCCTCTGAATTTAAATGTTATTTAGTCCTGAGTCTAGCATTTTCATTTTGTAGATAATAAATTTCCATTTCAAATTTTTTTGTTATGTCCGAGAGCGTATTTTTGTATCTGTAAAAATAAATATTTCTGTATAATAACGACATTTACAGATCTTTATATATTCTAATTCGCAAACAACGATTCAACTTGAAATTGAAAAAACTGACTTAAAAGAAAAAACGGTAACTTTGGTTGCACGGAAGCTGTAATACCCTTCACAAATACACAGCTGAATATTATAGTGGTCTGATGTAAACAATTTATTCGGATATAGTAGCATTGCCTTATACAATAATCCATGCAGAATTTCATGAAGATATTTTGTCAAATAAAAAAGTTTTCCTTACTAGAGCTTGATTTTTGTTGTTCAATTTGTATGGCCTTATATTAATCTATCTATGGCAGAATTTAATGTTGACCGTTAAATTTGTATGGCAGATATATGCTATAGTGTTCCTATTGGAAAAAGCGGAAGTATGTAATTTCGTGACGATATCACAAAAACTGAGGAACTAGTTCGCGTGTATACAGACAGACAAAGACGGGCATGGCTTAATCAACTCGGGTCGTCACGCTGATCATTTATACATATATGTGCATCATAATATACCTTGTTCAGGGTATAATAATTTAAAGTCACAGCTATGTGTAATCTGATTTGTAATTAAATGCGATATTTAACTGACAACTCTAAATACTACTGTAAACTAAAAAAAAAAATGTCTTACGTGCAACTATATAACTAGGTATATCATTAATTGTATATGCTTACTCCTCTTTCAACCTCGTGTTCGTTTTAATATAATTTTGAATTACATCTTCCTTTTCTTCAGCACGCCTGCATTAAAAAAATTATTAAGTTCTTTAACAATATAATCATAACTTACTTCATTAATATTTTTTGTAGACTTTCTTGTTTGCTTATCTTATTCTCCATTTCAACCTTTAAGAAAAAAATTTTTTTCTAATAACGTGTTTTTGAATTTAAATATAGACTTTACATACCAACGCTTTAACTGCGCTTTCCAACTGTTGTGTTAAATTTTCAACTTCCTTCATACTGTCTTTGTACTTTTGTTGAAATCTGTTACAACGTGTCTCCAGTATTTGGTTGAACTTCTTTTGCTTTTTTATTTCTTCCTTCATCTGCTTAACGGTTGCGTTATAAATAATCATTTTTATAATTTGTTTTTAAATTAATAACTTACATGCAACTGAAATTCCAAAAGGCTACGCTCCTTTTCACTAAACTTCCTCCGCAATTCATCCATATCCTGGTCTACTTTTTTCGCTGCTTCGTCCATTACTTGGCCGATCGTAGATGCCAAATTATCGCATTCCTCTTTAACAACTTGCTCCCGCTTCTGTGCATCTTCCTTGTCCACCACCGCTGCTTCAGCTATTGATAACGCTTCTTGTACCTTTTGTAGGGCACATTTTTCACGCTCATAACGTTCTTCGATTACACTTTTCGCCATTTTTAGAGATAATTGAAGCTCTTTCGTTTGACGTGTTGACTCATTAAGTTTTACTTTAAGTTTTTCGATTGTAGCTGTTGTAGTCGCATTGTTTAAACTTTCCTTTTCTAATTAAAATCAATTTTTGTTAATAAAAAGTTATTACAATTTCAATAAAAACAATTTTTTTAATTTTGAAACCAAAATATATATAAATATTTTATAACATTACGACGATATTGTATTATATTATACGACAACATGTGTCGAAATACTCATGTGTATTTATACAGTTTCAAAACAAATTGGTCAACATACCTTGTTCGAGTTTTTTAATATGTTTATTCAACTGATCCTTTTGCTGGAATAGATTTTCGATGACTTGTGTTTGTTTTGTAATTTGCGTCTTCTGTGTTTGAATGGTATTTTCCAGCACTAACATAGCAGTCTCATACTTTTGCTTTGTCTGTAATATAACACAATGTTCATACATATTTTTGTATAAAAATTGCGAGAATAATTTATTTAAGCAGCATCATGTTGACGAAAACTATCAACCAAGTATAAAATAGTTGCTACAAAGTTGCACATATCCGTTACTTTAGAAATATATACATATTATAAACTTCTTACTTTACCTCAGCAACGGTTTTCGATTCACATAAATAATTTCTATAATTTTGAATTTCACTTTCGAGAATTTGTATTCTTTTCCGTGAGCTCTTATTTAGAGATCTCAATTCATTGTTTTCCTAAAACGATAATTATATTTAAATTTTTAAACAGGCTTCTTTAGATATGATGCCTTTGAAAATTTAACTCACCGCTTCCAGAGAATCTATTTGTTTTTTAATATTCAGTAATGCATCGTTTGTAAATTTTTCCCTCGTGGCATCATCCCTGGATTCTCCGGTAATCTGGACAGTTGTGGTTTTAAGAGCTTCCAGTTTCTTGTCTATTGTTTTATTTTCAGCTAATATATCCTCTATTTGATTCCTTAAATGGAGCTGCTCATGCTGTATTTGAAAGTCAATTACACAGTTTTGACAGGTTTTTATAGTTAAAAATAAAAGAAACTTAATAAAACGCACAAATGTATTGGATAATAAATTATAGAGGTGATTCGTTTGACATACCGTAAAAAGTTCCAAGTCAGTCTGTGTTGAACTGATTAAGTTTTCACAGGTTCTCTTGATTTCATCTAATTGTCTAAAAGAGTTTTTGTGACACTTATAAAAAAGTATTTCATTTGAGAATTTTTGTGCAATTAATAAATTTGAACATTGCTTACACGTAATGGTCCGATGATGCGGTTTTGTTTTCTTTTTCCGACATATTTGAACTCTGTTATCATGCACATTTCTTTTATTTACTCTTGAATTGGTAGTTAGAAATTTACAAATACACATATTACTCGGTGCGCTCTACTCAATTTCATGCCACCTAATCCTTTGTCAACCATACGAAAGCAAATTTAAGTAACCCCCAAATATTGTGAGCGTTTTGTGTTTCCTAAATACAAGGTTGTTATGGCAACAGGCCTTTGTGATATTAAATTTTAATTATATTAGTATTCTGTAAACATACACACATAAATATGTATGTGTATAGTGCAAATTAGTTTTAAAACAATGCCGCTTTTTACGAAGAAATATGAATCAAAGCCAATACCGCCCCGCGCGGCACGCTGTAATACCGGTTGTCCTGCTATTAGTGAGGATTTAGATGAATTCAAAAGTATTTCACTTAATTTAGGTAGCAAAGAGTTACGTTTTGCTGACGGAATATGGATACATTCTACTCGCAAAACAGATGCCGATGACGTAACACGTTTGAATCGACGCATAAAAACTCTTGAAGAGGAGAACAATATGTGCAATTTAAAAATGGAAATTTTCCTCGACTTATTGGCTGAACAAACCACGGAGCTGAACATTTTTAAATCAAAAAATATATGATGAAACAATATACATACAAATTGTAATAAATATTTTAAGAGACAACAAATATGTATGTATGTGTTTTGGAGACTTATTTCATTATAGTTTTGATTTGAACCGCCTTAAATTTTGTTATGCATATGTATACAAATTAATTTTCGTAAATAGCTTTATTTTAACGCCAAAAAACATAGTACATGTATGTATATACTTATAATTGTTGACAAATTTGAGTTCTTATTTTACTTCTAATGTCCGTTGAAATGCTGCTAGAGCCAGTGATTTTATTTTAGCATTTATAGGTGGCGGCTTGGATAAATCACAATCGCGTGCTGGTAAATTGCATAGTTGCCTTCTTAATTTTAAGTCTTGCCGAGCGCTCAAAGCTCGACTATGAGTGCCACATGCATTTGATATTAACATTTGCCGTTCCAGGCGCTGTTTACGTTCACCTACTTGCAGGCAAGCAAGTGGTTGTAAACTGTCAAAATTGAATGAAGCTTCATCATCCATTTCATCTACTGGCTTATCGTTGATCGGCTCCATTTTAACATCGACATTTTCTTTGGTATCAATGACATGTTCCAAAGTATTGTTCTTACTTTCATCATTCTCTTTTGTAACTGACACTGTATTTCTTTCTAGTGTAACCTTTTGGCTTATTTCTTTTAATTCCTCGTCTAATTTTTGTCTCGATTCAGATAACAGTTTCTTGGCGTAATCCTCGCCTGCCATACACAATGATATTCCCATGTCAAGAATTATACGGTGCGGTTGCCACTTTTGCTTTGCTGTTGTTGGTTGTTCATTAGCTCCGGGAACCGCATTTTCTGCTTGAAGTTTTGTCTCCGCAATTAGTGAGGCCCAGTCAACACCAAGAGCATCTCCAACGCCTGAAAATAAATATTTTTTGTTTGTAATTGTCAGCATTATATATTACACATACCTTTGTTACGCGAATCTTCCTCCAACTCTCCATCTGAAATTTCTTCGAAATCAAGAATTTCGTCATCTTCATGTTTCTCATCCACAATTCCTGTATCATCGTTACTGCGTGTCAAATCCTCTTGTTCGGAAATACCATCAACTTTTATTGTGGAATCCTCATCTGTTTCAGTTCTAGATTTTTTATCTCCTTTATTAAGAATGTCATCATCACTATCACTAATTTCACTTAGTTCACCGGCCGCTCTATCATCACCTACTGCATTATTTCCCAGCGCTAAGAAATTATCGACCTTTTTAGTTGGGGCTCCTATATCCAAGTTTTTGATACTATCAGCATCGTGTAAAATCTCTCCGGCTTCCGGCTTGTCATCATTGATAAACTGTTCATGTTGCTGACGTATCAAGTTGCTGGCCTGTCCTAGTATACTTGGATTGGTCGTAGCATTTGCAGCGCTTTGAGCAGCAGCTTTGGCAGCTGCTACTGCTGTGCTTGCAGCTGCTACAGCGCTTGCTTGTGCAGCTTTAGCGGCGGCTATAGCAGCATGTTGCTTTTTGATTATGTTTGGATTTGTGTAAGTCATTTTACTTTTATTGGGAAAGCGAGGATTTCCCCCAAGAAAACCTGTTGCAGGGGGTTGCACGGGTAATGTCATTAATGGTGGTGGGTGAGTTCGAAGCCCTTGTCCATTACGATCTCCATGATCTGGTCCTCCGGTGCCACCCCCTCTTCGAAAATTTCTGCCACCACGCTCGCTTCGATGGTGATGCATGGATGGTGGAATATTACCACCACTATTTACAGATGCAACACGTTGCATCGCATCTTCTTCTTCCCGCCAATCATTTTGCCAACGTCGATCTACACCTTCAGTACGTGGTGGTGGAATAGGCTTTTCTCTTTGAGGTGGCATGTCATGATGATCATTCGCAACCCATGTATCCCGTTGTCCGGAGCCTATACCAAAACTGGATCCATCACGTATGAGTGGAGGCTCTATTTTATTTATATTAGTTCCTGTACTCTTCTGCACTTCAACAGCATCCCAATCGGGCTCTGACGGGGCCCTCTGTTCCCGTGTTGCTATTTTTGATGGACCTGGATTAGGTGCGCCACCGATTAAGGTAGTATTTCTTTTAGGTCCACCTATAAAACCTCCGCGCCCAGTTATTGGTGGTGTGTCATTCCATTCTTGTTCCCTACCTACATCCCAATCGCCCTTCCATTCCTCACGAACACGCTCTCGATTGCGAATCAGGCGTTCTCTTTCATCAGGATATATAAGTTCACTATTCAGGTCTCGGAAATCGCGTGGATCTCGTGTATCACGTGGTTCACGCACATCGCGTATGTCAAGTAACTCCCGTTCACGCAATTCACGAGTCCAAGGGGCTTCTCGTTCTCGTCCATGATGCCCTTCTTCAATATATGCACGATTATAAGTCCTTTAGAAATTACATTTTTATCAGAAAAATATAACACAGTAAAAACCCTTATCAAGATACAAACCTTTCTCGACTTTCATCTGGGTACACTTCATGGGGATCTCTCAATCGTGCAGAGTAATGCTCACCGACTGGACTCAATTCACGACGTCGGGTAGGCATATATTCACGATCACGTCGAATATCTTCACGATTAATTAGGTTACGTCTTTCAGCCTCCATATATTCCCGTTCTCGTTCATAAACATCTAAATCACGTTTTGACATATGCCGTGTTCTTTCAATAGCTTCTAAAGAACGCTCTCGACTATTGTAACCTCGAGATGCTGCTATAGCCAATTCCCTTTCTGCTGGTCGTGGCAATAATCGCTCTCCACGTTCACTACCAATTCCACCATATTTTTTTTCCTCTTCCTCGCGCCTAAGTTTTTCTCTAGCCAAACGTTCTCTTTCTCGCTGTCGCTCTTGACAACGCGCCAATGCTTCAGCTCGTTCTTTATCTCGTGCCGCTTCACGTTCAGCACGGTCTCGATCACGCTCGCGCCTTTCACGTTCCCTTACCAATTCTTCATGCCGTATTTTGTGTTCATGGCGACGTTCCACTGTTGGAGAAGGTGTACGCTCCCGTGTCCGAGTTTGAATAATGATCTTTTCACGTGACATCATTGTGTGATGCATACGAGGGGGACTTTTCTGACGTTTGACATCTTGGTGAATACGTATTTTTGTAATTTTTGTAGGTGACCGAGAACCTGTGCGGTGGTGTTCGCGCTCTCTTTCCCTTTCCCTAGCGATCGCAGCGCGATGTTTCTCACGTTCGCGTCTTTCCTTACTTGCTGCACGTTGATGTTTGCGTTCAGCAAGTTTTTTCAACTTTGCTTGAGTAGTAGGAGAAAGTGACCTATGACCAATGTGGCCACTTAAAGCTGCAGCTGCCGCCGCTGCTCTTTTCTTCAATTTAGCTTCTTTTAATTTACGTTTGAGATGAATGCGCTTTGCTTCGAGTTTTTTCTGACAATGCTCACGTTTCTCTCGCTTTCTTCGTTCCTCGGTAGATGAGCTACTGGAACGACGAGATGCGCCACCGGTTGCCTGACGAGCCTTTTTCCGACGATGTCGTTCACTATCTGAACTCGAGTACGAACTTCCTGATGAATCAGAATCAGAGCTACTCGAGCTGTCAGAACTAGATTGTTGTCTAGACTTTTTATAGCGCCGTAACGCTTCCTTAGAACGTTTATCCATTTTTCTAAATAAATGATTACAATTGATTCGTTTTGTATTTATGCACAACTTGATAAATTTTCACTGCAACGAAATCTGTTGCCAGATTTGAGTGAACTTTTAGTGCTGCCATGGCGTCAGCTTTAATGGTATAAAAATAAAGCTGCCATATTCTACGTTCTTTTTAAAAGACAAAATGTATTATTTTAGAAATTTCAATGCGATATATATTTTTTTATACCCTGAGAGAGGTAGACCTATAAAATATCAAAAGTCAAAAGAACGAATATTGTTTGGTAAATGTATAGTTTAATGAAATTTGAAATTAAACTGTTTCATTTTTACGCGAAGATTACAAATACGTGAGCGACAAGTGAATTTTTTCAATAATTTATGTGTATATATTATAAAAAATATTTTAACACACTTTGCACATATTCCTCAAGTAACATAGTTGTTGTTGTTGTTACAGTGGCAGAATTCTATAGAATTCATATCACTTAGCTGTTTACAGTTACAAGAGTTACAAGTTCAAAGAGTTAGAATTTTTTTGTTAAAAAATAATACTGAAGAAATGTAATAGTCACAATTTCTTTTGCGATCTGATGGTATGGACAAACACAGGAGATCGTCCAAAATAATAACTTAGAGGTGTCTAAGAACCTTTATTTAGAGAACCTTTCTTAGAGGTGTCTAAGGACATAGTATAAAAAAAAATATATTTTTTTTACCTTCTCTAATATATATATATATATATATATATATATATACATATGTATATCTATAAATGTTCAGCGTGAAGAACTGAGTCGATTTAGACATGTCCGTCTGTCTGCCCCTCCATCTGTCTGTATATTCGCGAACTAGTCCTACACGTTCTTTCCTCCCCGAGAAGCAGCAGACTATAGCATATAGCTGCCATACAAACTGAACGATCAAAATCATGTCCTCGTATGGAAAAATTCTTTATTAGCAGAGATACGCATGGATTATTGTCCAGTCAACGGTGCAATCTCCGAGGAAATTGATCAGATCGGACTACTATAGCATATAGTTAAAAGTATGTATATTTTTAAAATATCTAAGATTTAGGTGAAAGTAATGCCCCACGATGAAAAAGGTTAACGCGATATACACAATTTAATTGCAATAAAAAATGTATACTTGCATACGTATTACTATTACTATGGCATATTTTTTACTATCGTTCTTATCCATATCAATGAATAAAAATAGAGTAAAAAAATTAAATAAATAGGAAAGACTGAATTCGGGTGCTGCTGAACATACGCTTGCAATTTGTAAGAGTTTAAGTTGTGAGTACTATTTCGAGATATCTGCAAAAATTTGTTACACAAATAATGTAAACTTCTCCTATAGAGTCTATATATCTATAGTAGGAACCATCCTCACTATCCGAAATATCTACTTTAAAGGTATGAACCAATATCACTCTCATTATAGTTAAGAAAGCCTGCTCACTAATACTTAAGTATATACCTTTATAGGCCGTATAAAACATTATATACGGTGTATAAAGGCTAGGAATCGATTCGTATTTCACAGGTTTTTAGTATTTTTGTGTAAGTAGTGAAATGTATTCAAAATCGCGTTGTGTGGGAAATGCCTTTGGTTGTATTCAGATTTCATTTTCATTTGAATCGAGTTTGGTTCAAATGGCCAAAATAGTTTATGTGATATGTGAGTTTTCGTAAAAGTTTTATCTGATCCATAAGATCACAATTTCTTTCTTTCTCATAACAGAATTTACTGTTTTTTTTTTTGATTTTGCGAGTTACAGCACCTTTAGAATTACACCCATTTTGTTAATCTGAACCGTTAGGCGACAAAACTATTCTACTCTGTGCCACATATTGTGAGAGTATTAAAATAGAGAACGATTTTATTTGCCGTTCACAGTACGCAAACGACTGCAGAAGAAGCCGTTCGTTAAAGTCGGTATGTTCGTGGCTCATAATTGGATAACAAAAAGCAACTTCCTTATCAAAATACCGGAAAATACGCGAAAAACATATTTAAATAACGCATTCATTAAAAGTGAATATAATATAGCGAAATTTGACAAAAAGTTAATAAAATATGTGCATATTTAAAATAATTGTACCATAACGAATGAAAGAAGCACGCAAATTTTAGTAAATAATAAAAAAATACTCGTATAAATGCAAAGATAACAAATTTACATGTGCATTTAAGTGCTGTAATTAAAAAATTATGAAGCCCTTAAAAATTTTTCATAACAAAGTTGGTAAAGTGTATTGAACATATTTTCATCAAAAAGTCTTTAAAACAAGGTAAGCAACTTCCTGTATATACTATTTTAAATATATATGCAAGTTTTGTTTATAACTACGAGAGCTGTTTTTTAATGATCATGAATGCGTACATATATAATATATAGTGACATATATGTATTTGTATGTGCTCAAATAAACTAGATGACAATCATAGTTTACAAGTATTAATATTAGGCGCCTGTCCTGTTCAAAAGATGGATAACAGTTGATACGAAGCTTCGCATATAATTAATATGTGAAAAAGTTTCCTTTAAAACTTTATCAGCCATCTGCGTATCGGGTTTTGTAAAATTGGATATGCTTAGTACTTCCTTCTAATATGTCTAGTACGTAACGGAAATTTGAATTTATCGGATATGTATAAAAGTATATTGGTGGCACATGAAAAAAAAATAAAAACTAATATTTATATAATGTCATATATATATTATATACATGTTTTCGTATATTTTACATTGCATTTTTTTGTACAAGTCGTGTAGTTTAGTACAGGAGTACTTTAAATAATTATTTATTCATTTACATGTATGTATTTTTCTTCATTTAGTTTGAATGAAAAATAGAGAATATACCAATATATATACATATTTGTTCTTTATGCAGCACTTTAGGAATACTCAGTTTTTAAGACTTCCAATAAATTTGGTTAAATTTGTTATTTAGCAATTGTCGTGGCTACAGTTCAATTTCATTATTTAGATAAGAGCCATTGCCACTGCTGCAATGTTAGCATTAGCCACTGTACCACGTTCATTTTGTTGTTATTGTTTCGTTGGCTAACGCTTCGCTAGATAATAAACTGATAAGCCATCAAATATCGCTTATAGTCATTGTACATAGTCATGATAACTTTGGCAGTCATGAGGTTGAATATTTTTACGTGTACATATGTACGTATGACGTCCACAATTGTATTTGTAATAATGCACGACCTGACGTTTATGAAAAATTGGGGAAGTGGCGATAACTACAAACAAAAGACTGTTTAAGAGAGTAATAAGCTTGTAACTTTTAAAGTAATGCCTTTTTATTAACAAGCCCGTTTCGTAGTGTGCTAAATTTAGATTATTATTTTTTAATTTGGCAAATAACGAACAACATATTATACATATATGAAAATAGAGAAATATATGCATGTCATATATTATACGAGTCAAACATTCAAATATTAAACGGAAAAACAGTACTTATCAATTTTACTCTTTCCTATCGCAGACCACCACACTAAGCAAACCCTTTGCGTAGGGTATCAAAGCTGCTACATCACTGAAAATATTTCTTTTAAATCCTAATCGAGTGTTGTCGCAGCTGTTGCAGATGTTATACTCATTGTGTAGGCCATTATTGACACTCTACTGTATGTGCTGATTACGACTTTATTTGCTGTTCTATCAGAATCTCAACATTTGTTTGCGTGTAGAATAACAACTAAAAAGATATACATATACCTACCTATATGCATTAACTTTGTTAATGAACCCCAGTCACATTGCATAGTTCCCCAGCTACCTAGCAAGGCATACGATAAGTTTTTCCTCAGTCACCACTTTCTCGTACATGCATTCAAACATATGTATATCTGTACATATGTAAATATATATTTTGCAAACTGTTATCTACCATAGTTGCATTTATTAAATTCATGTTACAGTCAACTTGATAAATATCAATTCATTATTTATTTTGTTTAATTGTAATATAACCATCTTACCTAAGTGTGAGTAGACACGTACTCGTACATATGTATATGTGGTAGCTATAAAGTGCTTTCTGCACCGAAACTGTTTGCGCTAAATGTTCTTTGCCACCGATTGGGTTCGTAGGCTAAATTTTTTTAACTTTCATTTTTCTGATTTATCGCCGCATTAACTGTGTAGCAATTGTGAGATAAAGTGCTTTTCTATGTACTTCAATAAATAGAAATTGATATCGCCCGGAAGGGTTTGAATTGAGCAGAAACTTAATTTCAAATTGTTCATAATAAAGTTTTAATCTTTTATTAATGCAGTGGCATTTGTTTGTGATTTAAAAGTGAATAGTCAAATATACCTTAAAAAATTATATTTAGTTTTGCTTAACTGGCTCCCATAGTGGCAAGTTTAGAGAAACTTATTTAACTTAATTAAACAAAGTGTTTGGTTTAAACTCGATGTACATTCGCCATGCGATTTTAATGTGCAAAATAAGCAGAAATTATATTATTAAAGAGGTGCAGCTCGAAATGGTCCTATTTATAACCTAATCATCAAATCCTATTTGAATGTGGCAAAGAGAAATATACTTGTACTCCAAAAATATTAGGAATGGCGTTACAGTTTCTCGTAAATTAAATGATAATCTTATTAAAAAACTTATTTCAAAAACTGTGTTCTTTCTAATGGGAGCATTACAGAGTTTGAATTTCCTTCTTTTATACCAATTTTTACCTGTACACGAATGTGAATCTTGAAAATTATATTCTAACTCAATATGTTTGTTTTTATTTTTTCAGCAACAAACATAAATAGTTGAGTAAATAAACAAAGTGTCTAGTATAAAATAAATATGTGCATCATTTAAGCTTTATGAAACAATTTGTTTAGCGATTTGCTAAAAAAATGTTTATGCTATGCTACATGCATACGTAGCATTGTGTGCAAAAGAAAGAAAAACTATTTTTAAATAAGTAAATCGAATTCTTAACGGTTTGTAGTATGTATGATAATTCGACTGATAGGTTTCGCGCGTGTTTTAATACGATTGTTACTTATTGCAATGAGTATAATAGTCTTGTTTACCTAACAGCTGGATGTAAGTCCAAAAGCTAGTTGATATACTAGGCAGGTTGCGAAGTTCGTATAGTCTTTTATTCGTTTCCATTAATTACAATTATCGATCTTAGAACTTTTCATAAAATACCTATCTTGATTACTTTTATATTCTAGTTATAGGTGCATGTTGTTTAGATCGAACCACTTCAGTATTTGTGACAGCTAACATACAAACTGATCAACCAAATTTAAGTCCTTGTTTGGAAATGTTATTTATTTGACAAGATATGTTCACGAAATCTGGCATAGATTATTTTCTAAGGCAATGTAACAATCTTCAATCAAAATCAAGATACAGATATTTTTTCTTTATTAAGTAATCTTAGTTCGACTTAAATGTTGTTTATATCAAAAAAACAAAACAAAATTCCGTTGGATGCAAAATGTTGGCTGGTAACTTTATAAGTTATGCAGTTGCAAAAGAGATGCACCTGAGAAGGGCATTATAGCTTCGGGGCAGCCGAAGTTAAAGTTTTTTCTAGTTTTTTTTCCCAGATAATATTTAAGTAAGATCTGAGGTAAGATAAAAGTGGCAAAACACCACAACCATTTCACCATCATATAAATTGATTGATAAAACGGCACTTTCTTCCATTTTTTATATAAAAGATAAAACTGGTTCGGTAAATCGGCATTACCTTAGCTCAATACATTTGTATGTACGTAGTATAATGTTGATTTTTGACCTTAATGTGTCGGTAATGTGTAAATTATCTTAATGAAATAAAAATGTTTTCTTAAGCATTCTCTGAAATTGACGAAATAGGTCACAAACTTACGCTTTTCGTCATATATCCAAAATGACCATTTTCCACATTCCCTTCGCTTTAACCTAGGCTCGTATATCCGTTATTATTATTTCCGTTTCTCTGGTTGGCCATACATTTAAAATATAATTAAATAAATAGACAGCATAATTAAATAAATAGTAGCAGGCATTTCCCGCAGGGTTTGGTATTGTAATAATGTTGTGGAGGCGTGTTTTCTGTATGACTACTACGTATGAGTTATAGTTTTGGCGTTTCAGCTTCATGTAATTAATTGTAAATTTGCATTCAAGCTATTCACTTTAAAAACAAGGTTTACAAATTTCTTATTAACTGCGTGTAAAATTTTCTACACAGAAGGAAATCTCATTACATTTTAGTTATTCGTAATGCTGAAAAGAGTAATGCAATGGGTCCTGCTATAAAACTGATAAAACTCTACGCGATATTTATGTCTGTGGTAATGACGGAGGTTTTTGGATTACATTTGGACTACACAGGTACGTGACTAAAGCTTTTTAACAATCACAAGTATTAAAGAGATATCTGATTATATTCGAAATATTTACCCGAAGCTATGTCCATATTTTTGTACGGATACGTGTAGTAAAAATGGCACATCTACAGTACGCAATTTTTAAATTATTTTTAAGCATATTGAAATTAGCAAAATTGAAATTAGCAAAATTCAATATGCTTAAAAACTGCGTACTGTAGATGTGAGTCGCAAGAAAGTTTTCGAGTGGACATTTTCCTAGTAGAGTTAAATATCAGTTGTGAACCTTTTTGGCTAAATTGATTAATTCAAGCATAGATATGAAAAAAATTGTCAGTATACAGGTGATTAAATATATATACACATACAATATATACAATATAAATAAATATAAAACTTTATTATACATTGTGCCGTCAAAGCAAAATTGTAATAGTAATATGTTATTTTTTATGTCCTTTCACTAAAAATCATTATAACGATGTTGCAAAACGATTTCTTAAATTATTTAAAGAATCTACTGAATTCATACATCAGCGGGCTGGTTATGACATTCGATTACACTGTGGTGTTCAAGGATTAGTGGATGAAGAACAGCTCGCAGATAGAAAAATCTATTGGTTTTTTAAGGTAAGTGCTACCAAAACTAACCATTATATAATATAAATCTGCCTTTTAAATTAATGTATATTTTTACAACAGTGTCGAGAAAAAACGTTCACCGGCGAAACTTGTTATAAGTGGATGCAATTACCCTGTGAAGAAAACTTTTGTCAATCGGACTTGTTGCTGCACAATGTCACTGAGGAGTATTCTGGCTTATATAAATGTACCGTTGTGCCGCTGAGGTACAAATCTGGGCATGGGCCTGATATTCAATTCGTTCGTACTTATCAACTTGATGTCAGAAGTAAGTGAGCAAAAATGAGTACCTACCTAAGACGATCTTAAGCTATTTATAGATAGTTAAAAATTAATTTCAATGAGTAATTTTCCTTTCAGATTCTAGTTCGGCTATACCCAAATTCGTAGATCCATACCCATTAAATAAGACGGCTGTTATTAATGACCAAGTAGTGTTTCAGTGTCGTGTGCAAAGTGAAGTGCATCCCACCATAAAGTGGTTTCGCCGCATTCCAGCTTCTCTTCCCAATGGTTTGAAATATATGGGTGTCAACAGTAATCATCTTAATGCGCACATTGTCCATTATAACGGACATACCTATGAGCTGTTGCATACAGTTGGTGAGAAATACATTGGAGACGATATGTTTCTAAGCAAATTGATATTAAATGGAGTGCGTCTGAGAGATGAGGGTTACTATGCATGTGCCGCTATCACTTTTCATGGCTATAAAATACGAGAAGCATACTTAAAAGTTAATCGACAAGAATATGTAGAAGACTACAGCGCTAACGGGGAAGCTTACACCGATCCGAGTGAATTCTGGTTACTATTTTTAATGCCTCTGGGGTTAGCAATGCCACCACTGATATTTTGGCTAAGCTATTTGATTTATAAACGGTTCACAACCAATACGGACATTGAAAGAAACTCTCAAACTTATTCCGAAAACTTCATAGAAGATGATAATTGTGTGCTGAGAGCGTAGTAGTGTGAAAAATATGTTCCGGGTGTTAAAACTCATAGTTTATAAATATGCTTTATTCCATGAAAAATAATTAAAACTAAGACAAATACGCTTATTAATTTAACTGAAGTTTGTATAAAAATCAATATGAATAATAATTAAATTAAGCATTCAAGCTCATACCTGATATGTAGTGTAAATATTGTAAATAATTCGCGAAATAATTAAGAATAATATAACATTCTATGTATTACAGTTAAATACACTAAGTGGTAATATATAAGAATGAAAGTAGGTTTTACTTATCTATAATAAAATATATAATTTCTACTAAGCTAGTTTCTCACTTTAATGACATACAAAATAAAAATTATACTGAAATAACTTCTAACTTGAATAATACTCGATAGTACTTCAATAAATCGTATTCGAAAATTTTTAATAATGTGTTCGAAAGTTAATATTCGACCAAAAAGTTGATTGTGTAGAATCCTAAACTGAAACAAACACGAAATTACGAGGAATATCAACTTGATATAAATTGTGTTTCAACATCGTGTTTTTTAAAAATCAAAATTTGTAGCAATCAAGTTCAAAATTTTTTCATCTCTGTCAATTATAATTTGACTGTATTCCAATATCTATTTTATAAATATATATGTATTTATATAAACTTACATATAATTAGTATCGTTTACTTGATGATATTGGAAATCTATTTGAATTTCTATTTGATGCGCCAATTTCAAGTGCATATTTTTTACTTACGCATTTGCATCAACATCGCCAATCAATTGGAGCCAATAGAGTCACCTGAACCGTTGGAAGCCTAGATTTTTAAATCATAAAATTGGATGAAATGTCAAGAAAGCGTAACTCCAATCGTATATCGATGGCGCTTTTGCATTCGATTGTACCATGCACCAGCATTGAAGACTACGAATTTGAATATTATCGGCCTGGTTGTTATTGCATACCGCAAGTGATGCCAAATGTCGCACCCTATACATGCGCTTATCTCCACGAATACGTGCCTCAGTGGACGGCTGCCTGTAACACGGCCACCTATGTGGTGGACGCTTACGGTATGGTTTATTATCTCAGCGATTTCGAACATCAGTTGCAATTTCCTAATAGTATGGTCCACTCGGATATCGTTTACCACATACCAAACTATTTTGATGTAGCAACAGAGGAGGACGAAAGCGAAACTGTGAGTCCACGTAAACGTGAATGCCTTGAAAACGAAAATGATTCTGAAGACACGGAAAAGGAATCTAGCACAGACTTTTGTCATGGTTACGAATTTTCTGATGTTGATACTGAGAGCAACTCACTAAAAAAGTCCGAAGACTCTGAGCATGAGTATCTTGTGGAAGAACCATCTGATACAGAAACTAAAGTTTAAGAGTGAAATGAGCGTAAAAAGTAAATTGTACTTATTTGTTTCATTGTCTGTATATTTTGGAAACATCTTATTGAATGTACTCATTGTCGAATATTGCGAAACGATTTTTATTAAATTGAAACTTATCTAGAATTGAGTTTTGTAATAACATACACTTTTCTAATTGGTTATTACCTGTAATTTTTACTCAACGATTATGCTCACTTTTAAACAAATTATTAATGAATTCTTGTGGGAAGTTCGCTGCTAAAAATAGCATATTTGCCATTATTTCTTTTTATTTTTATTTTTATTTTTATACTCTTGCAACATGTTGCTAGAGAATATATATATAGATATATTCATATATATAAAGAATCAGGATAACGAGACGAGTTGAAATCCTGATATCTATCTGTCCGTTCGTCCATCTATCTGTGCAATTAAGATAAATTGATAAAACTAGGTACACATGTTCATTGTCATAAAAGTAAGGACGAGTTCGTGATGGGCATTATCGGACTACTGCAACGCCCACAAAACGCGATTAATCGAAAACGTATAAAGTGCCATAACTACGCTGTAAAATAAGATACAGAACTCTTAGTTGGCACAAGGCATCACATTAAAGAGCGGCAGCTGTGATTTAAAAATCTTTAAAAAGCGGGCGTGGCACCGCCCCCTATTAAGTTTAATATATATATCTTCCAAATCAATAAAGCTATATCACCTCAATTTGCACAGGACAAACATTTTTAACCTCTTTTGCGATAGTGTGAAATTAGGTGAAATCGGATGATAACCCCACCCACATATATAATGGTTTTGCTAAAAACTACTAAAAGCGCGATAAATTAATAACTATAGCTTTGCACGAATAATGCCTTTAAAGCATAACACCTTATGACCAAAAATTGTCCAAATCCAACCGAAGCTGTTCAAGGCCCTAGGTACCGAATATGTGGACCCCCGTGACTCTTTACCGGTCAATGTGTGACATCTCTCTATTATATATAAAAGTTTTCTGCTGCTGTCGAGAATCAACTAACATAAGAGCGAGCTAGCTCGCGCTCGGCGGGGGGCGGACGTAGGCGGGCGAGCGAAGCGAGCGTCCCGGAGCGCAGCGGAGGTCGCTTAGTATAATATATAAATGAAATTCAGAAAGGATAATTTTCTGATAATAGATATCTCTGAATGTCAAAAATGGGTCAACCGGGACCGGGAGACTTTATACCGTATTGTTGGCCAATGTTAGTTATCTTACTGAAAACGAGAGAGCTTGTTTTATTAATAACAATGTATCTTTTTACCTAAAATGGATAAAATTCTGCGAAAACTTGACCTTGCCCCATATAACTACTAATCGAACATCCGTCTGACTTTACACCATATAATTGGTGATGGTATGTGAGGTACCTTAATGAAACCCTGAAAGCATTTTATTAGCTATGGCATGTTAATAGTATGTGGTATTGGCAAAAGTTTATAAAATCGGGTCAATACTACCCCCAATTCTCATATACTGCATATAATGATTTTCGTTATTGTAACAGGTTTTTGCCGTTTTTTATACTCTCCCAACTTGTTGCTACAGAGTATAATAGTTTTGTTCACCTAACGGTTGTTTGTATCACCTAAAACTAATCGAGTTAGCTGTAACTTGAGTAAAAATTGAGATATCTTTATGAAACTTGGTACACATGTTTCTTGGTACCGTGAGACGGTTGGTATTGTAGATGGGCGTAATCGGACCACTGCCACGCCCACAAAACGCCATTAATCAAAAACAAATAAATTGCCATAACTAAGCTCCACAACAAGATACAAGACTCTTATTTGGTATACAGGATCACATTAGGGAGGGGCATCTGCAATTTAAATTTTTTGTTTAAAGTGGGTGTGGTCCCGCCTCCTAGTAAGTTTAATGTGCATGTCTCCTATATCATTGAAGCTATAATAACAAAATTCAGTGGGAACAAATGGTTTTAGCATCTCTATCGACGTTTTGAAAAGGGGTAAAATCAGGTGACAACCCCGCCCACTCCCCATATAACGGTACTGTTAAAAACTACTAACAGCGCGATAAATCAAGCAATAAACAAGCCAGAGACATTAAATTTTATTTCTGGGATGGTATAAGAATATTTTATAGGAACCGCCCACTTTTAGGTGAAAACCCATATCTTGGGATCTGCTAAACCGATTTCAACCAAATTCGGTACATAATATTCTTCTTATATTTCTATGTTATAGTACAAAAATGGGCGAAATCGGATTACAACCACGCCTATTTCCCATATAACATCTTTGTTATATATAAAATTGCTTTCAAATATGTTCTCGAGTATACCTGAGCAATGTCCAAATTAATGCAATCGGCCCGACCATATCTCTATCGCCAATATGAGAATACCAAAAAAATGATATCCGTCTTTCCACCAGTCTTTTAAGTGTTCAGGTTGGTCAGAATGTGTGATATTTTAGTGTAATTATATGAAGAAGTCTTATACCTTGGTCTAAACCTCATATCCTGAATATATTGATTTCTGATTCTCTGGTTAACGTTTTCCACATCAACTGAGTATATTAAATTTAACCTCTTCGGTCGAGTATATCACATACATATCTCATTTGAAGGTGTTTTTAATATAATTTTTTTTTTTTAAGGCAAGGACCATACGAATTTCATTTATAATCACCACTAAACAACATTATGGTTGAGAACTCAACTCAATTACAGTAAAATATCATACATTTTGACCAACGTAAGCGGTTTAGAGTCAGATGGAAAGTCCATATGCATGGAAAGCACTATGGCGCGGATATTGGGGGTATTGGAAAGTCGAATAGATTGTTTTAACTTTTAGCATTACACAAGTATACTCGAGAACATGTTTTCACTTAGTTTTAGGCAGATATCTCACACAATGGCCGATCTTTTCGGTATAGAGTCTGCGAGAATAACGAAAGTCATTATATGTAGTAAATTCAAGCTGATATATCTCGTGAACCAATTTCACATATTTTAGGCATTATACTACAATATATCTAATGTTATACTTTTACGTACATTTGTTAAGATAGCTTACATATTGATCGGTATATGCAGATTAAAGCAAACCGGGAGTTTGAAATTCTTATATGGTATATGGGTCCCTGGGGATATATTGACTCAATTTTATACAGTTTTTGTATTACGACATATAACTACCAGAAATAGATTCTATCTGAATTTTATTAAGATACCTCACATATTGACCGATATACAGTTTGGTTGTAAAGTTTCTGCTTTTCCTAAGAAATAGCACTACTAGCTCCACATTTTTTTTTACTCAAGTTGGTACATCTGTCGTGAGAACACATGCAAAGTTACAAGTCATTCTGTCAATTAATTCTTTGTTTACAAGCCATTTGAATTAAATACCGCGCAGTGATTAGATTCTTTGTTTTAATAATAACCCAACGATTACTCTTTTCCCGCCCAACCGACGCGGGGGGCGCAGTCCGAATACGTGCGGAATTAGCCGAGTCAGAAAAGGCAAGAGAGTTTTTAAGTGTTGAGATCTAAAACTGCTCAGCTACAGAAACAAAAATTTCAACAGCTAAGATTTATAGTTACAATATAATAAATTGTTACATTTTCATTCATTAAGAGAAAACAATAAAGTCTTTTTACATTTGCATGAGAATTAAAATCATGACACATACGGCGGAATGGTTCGTTTAGTTCTAAATTTTATCTACAGGATTTTAACAGTAAAAGTCTAAACTGCCTTGAAAGGCGGACCGGAATATTAAATTTAGTTTCAGACAGGAGAAAAGAACTGCAAACTATTCCATTCAAAATTTTCACTAAGAATATTATGCCAAGCATTTTCCTACGGCTAGAAAGTGTAGGTATATTTATAAGTTTTAAACGACTAGTGTATGGAGGTAGACTTACCCTAGAATCCCATCGGAAATGCGCTAAGGCGGAAAGTAAAAATTGTTTTTGAACAGACTCTAACTTGTCAGAATGGATTTGGTAGTTAGGGTTCCATACAACAGAGCCATATTCAAATATAGGTCTAACCAAAGTTGTATAAAGTGTTTTAGTAATATACGGATCTCTAAATTCTTTAGACCAACGTTTAACAAAACTGAGTACAGCTTTTGCTTTTAAGACCATGGTATCAATATGAAGACTAATATGAAGACTAAAGACTTGCTCCAGAATATGGTGTATTATTACATAAGAAGAGGGGTGCATAGATCTACGGGAAAAGCACATCGTCTTACATTTATTGAGATTCAATGGCAAATCATTTCTATAACACCATGCAACCATATTGCTTAAGTTCGCAACATACACTTTTCCTCAGTTGAAGTCGATGATTTAAAAAGCTTTAAATCGTCAGCGTATAATAAAATTGAAGAGATATCGTTAATAAACAACAAGAACAGAATCGGGCCAAGATGACTACCTTGTGGACCTGAAGAAACATTAATTGTGTATCTTCAAATATCAATCGTTGTGTTCTATTATAAAGATGGGAAGCTAGCCATTGAAGAAATTTTGGCTGAAAGCCCAGCAGATCAAGTGTATGTATGAGAATCGAGAAATTTACATTATCGAAAGCTTTGCTAAAGTCTGTGTATATAACATCCGTATAATTATGTTCAATAAAACCCAATGGTACATGGTTCACAAATTCAAGCAAGTTTGTTAGAGTCGATTTCCCTTTACGAAATCCATGCTGAGATGAGGAAATTAAAGAAGAAATCGAAAAGGTTATATGGTCAGTGATGATAGCTTCAAAAAGTTTAGGTATAACTGATAGTTTTGCGATACCTCTATAGTTTTCAATGTTGGATCTAAATCCACTTTTATGCAAAGGAATTATAAATGACTGTTTGTCAAAGGCAAGTAAATATATTTGGCACTATTTTTTAGGAAGCATGAGGGTATCATGTCTGGGCCGTAACTAAAAGATGATTTTAACTTATTTAAATTAAGTAGGACGTCTTCTTCAGAAATAATTGGAGCGTTAATTAAAGTATTCGAACACAGCATGTGCTGATAAGAAAAAGTTTTGGAAGAATTATTACGGTAGTTTGACTTGAAAAATTCTGCAAACATATTGGATATATTACCATTGTCACTTGAAATGATAGATTTGTATTTCATCGCGGACGGAAATTTGGAAATCCTGCGTTTGGAGTTGACGAAATCATAAAACAATTTTGGATTACTTATAATATTATTTTTACTTGATTTAAGTAATTATTATAACATTTTTTGTTTAGGTCAAAATATTCTCGACGCAATACAGAATATTTAGAATAGTCGACAAGTGAACCGGTTTTTTTTAGAAAGTTTAAACACTCCAGTTTTTCTGTTTTTCAATTCATATAACCCTTTCGAAAACCACGGACTTCTACTTTCACTTTTATTAACAATTACTATTGGAACATACTTTTCAAATAATTTCGTAATAATGTTATTAAAATGAGAGACACTCAATTCAATATCACCATTATAATTAGGCCATATTATCGTAGAAAGTTCTGTATTTAACTTTTTAAAATTAGCTTTTGCAAAGTTGAACCGAGTACAGAAGCACGAAGTTTGATGATTATTATCCCGTACATTGCTCATGATTTCGACAGATATTTCCAAAGCAGGATGATACGAGTTCTCTGGTAGAACAAGAGATTACTGAATAACGGAACACTTTGAAGAGGTATCAACGTATACTAAATCTAAGCATTTACCAAATTTTTTCGGAATCAAATTAATTTGGCTCAGACCCAACTCGGACATTTTTTCGAAAAACTCATGAAAACATGACCGATTGCAAATCGGTACGATATAGTCATCGAAAGCGACCCAGTAAATTGAAATCTCGTAATACGATTATTGAATCTGCATTATTTGCCATCGAAGTAGAACTATTTATTATAGAAGCATGCTGCATGTGTACAGATAAGTCCGAATGGGGTGGTATATAAGATAGGGTTAAATAAATAAAGCAACTATTAACATAGACTCTAATACATTTTAATTCAAATGAGTCGGTTACAGGAACAAGAGGAAAGGTTTAAAAGAAAAGGAAATGTATGAACAATTGTTAGAAGTGTATAAGGAGTATTCACCTTCAAAACGCATCGTTAAATTTTGGGCTGATGAATTTAAATGTGATCGTACTAGTCTTGAAGACGATCCACTCGAAGGACGTCCAAAAACCGCAACCACATCAGAAATCAATGAACAAGTTCATAATATTGTTAGTGAAGATTCAAGTTTGACCAAGCTTAAAATTGCTTATGCATAGACATCTCAGACAAACGAGTACCTTATATTTTACATGTTAGTAAAGCGGCAGTTAGTGCCGCACATGTTAACAATTCAACAAAAACCGAATCGAAAACAAATTTCTCAGCATAATTTGGAGCGTTTTAAGCATTCGTTTTTTGTCGAATAAAGAAGCTATTACAGCCGTAGACGGGTAATGAAGTTAAGGGAGACTATGTTAAATAAAAAATATATTACGTACCAAAAACAGTATTCATTTCGAGCGCAGAAAATTTACAACCAACCTGTATATGGTCTAAAGTCAACTGGAACTTTGAGAATTCGTATATTAGGTATATGAGGGATATGGAAAGCTTCAACCCGATTTTAATCTTTTTCGCATCAGAATACAGGAAAAGTCGTTCTGCGTGTCTCATTGTTGTATCTCACAGATTGAACGCTATTTTCCGTAAAAAGTTAGCCATAGTTACGTTCACATTTTCGATATCCGGGGCTTGAAAAATTATGGCCCGGTTGTGGCAATTTTTACACTAGAGCGCATAACTAAAATAACCTATTTGTACAAAATTTTTCAACGTGAAATAAAAAAGTCAAAATAAAGTAATCTACAAAATTTGGTTGAAATCGGTCCAATAGTTCCTGAGATATGGGATTATAACCACAGGTGGGTGGTGCTACGTCCATTGTCCCATTTTTGCACCGGCTTCCGTGCAGCGCTTTCGTACCATCTTATGTGTAAAATTTAATGTCTCTGACGCATTTACATATTGAGCTATCGTACTTCTAGTAGTTTTCAATATAACATTCATCTGATTTCACCTATTTTCACAGTGTTTGAAGAAGTCCTGTAAAGACTTCAACCTATTAAAATGAGATTCATTGCGACAAATTAAAGTTTTGTATCTATATTGTATCTCATCTATTTTAGTTATAGCACTTTATAGGTTATCGGTCAACGTCATTTTGTTGGCGTGGTAATGGTCCGTTACCGCCCATATGCACTACTAACCTCTCTTAGATTGCCAAGAAACATATGTACATGTGTACCAAGTTTCACCAAGATACCTCATTTTTTGCTAAAGTTATCGCTTGCACGGAACTCAACTCATCTTGTCATCCTGATCACTTATACATATGTACCTTCATATCAATTTCGATTAGTTTTAGTTGTTACAAACAATCGTTAGGTGAACAAAACTACAAGTATAATGCTTATTTTGTTTCAGATAGCACTAGTTTCTCAAAACACACTCAGTCATCGAGATTCTATTGAGAGATTCTATTCTTACTTACAGAATAAAGTGTCAACGTTAGGCCTTTTTTTTTGGGCTCAATATTGGTATAACCCTTTAATTATTGAACATCGAAACTAGTTTTACATCTGTAACACATATGGTCAGATATTTCCTTTGGGGTATGAGAACAGATGCATCTGTATGTAGGTATATTCAACCGTGCATACACTCAATCGGAAATAACGAGCCATATGAAGAGTATCTAGACGATACTCACAACCTACAAAACTCACGTTTACAATGTGTCTATTTTTAATTATAAGTATATACAAACATAGCGTCTAGTCGCTAAATTTTTCTCTGTTGTGCTCACTCCGTGCATATGTACATAGCTCACTTCAGTCACTTGCTTGCTGTTGGGATGAGAAATACAAATCCGACAAACAATTCGTATAGAAGTAAAATAGCTATTATTAAGTAAGCGCTAGTAGCATGCAGATACATTTTATACTAATAATAAAATGTTTTATTATTCTTGGATTTTCCCATAAGTATTGCTAAATGTATTATGAAAGATTGCATGCTATTATGCATAAGAATAATGAAAACTAGTGCAATTGTATAAAAAGTTGTACCGAAAAACTCAAATTGTTTAGAAATAAATCGCAATATTAGTGAGGTGAAACAAAAAACATCACTCATACGCCAAGATGGTCAATCTTGATTGCCAGTCCAGGCGAAGCACGAAGATATCGGTTATTATTCTGGGTGGTGCACTATGCACCGTTATGATGGCCTATTTCGTTTTTGGCGACAATAACGATGAACAGGGCCTAAGAAACCTACGAATGATCTCGATTGTAAGTATTTAACAATTTTGGTACAAAAATATTTGATTGCCAAATAACTTCTTATGTAGATGTAATTAGGAATTGTGATAGTTTATCTTAATAGAATTTAGATAACGCAGATAAGAGAAATTAAATAAAAGCATGTCAGCAATTATACTCGTTCTTTCACAAAAAAATTAAAGAAGAAGTAAATAAATAAAATAATAAAATGATAAATTACATCACGTAACAATTATACATATTTATATATATATTTATAGGTTTTTCGGCATGGTGAGAAGACACCTAGTTCCTTTTACCCCACTGACCCACATGCGCTACATGAATGGCCGGGTGGTCTGGGAGCCCTTACACAGGTAATCAAATATTGAACAGAGATATATTTAAAAATTGATATCTACTAAGTAATTATAGTTTTAATCTATTTTAGAAAGGCAGTCAACAGGCTTATAATTTGGGTAAAAATTTACGCATGCGTTACTATCGTTTACTGCCGCCAAACGGTATTTATACGCAGCAACAGGTACTCGCTTTAAGTTCGGCAGCTGAACGCTGTATTATGAGCGCACAAAGTGTCTTGGCAGGTTTCATGCCACCACTTGACCACAACAAGATTTTGGTGAGTATAATCATACATATTTGTTATATTGGCTGCATACTTTTTTATATTACAAAATTTTTTAGCCAATCCCATGGCAGCCAGCAGCGGTAAATGTTATACCACGAAATGAGGATACGGTATGTTTTATATAATGTTCTACAGATCATACAGTTTTCAACGAAGATCACGTTTTAAATAACCCTGGATGCACTGAGTGGCTTAGGCTAAAATATAGTCATGAATAACTTATTTTGTAACATTTAAGTTCTCGAAATAGGCGAATTATCCGTTCATTTCTGTTGGGTTATAGTCTTCTATACTCTGAACAGCCGGAAGGAAAACTTTAGCATAAAGCTGAACAAACTGAACGTTCGGAATAAAGTGATTGCATGGAAACTTTTTTATTTGTGAAAGGAATACCCATCGCAACCGATGTTAATGTTTTTTCTTGGTTTGAAATCATTTTCATACTAACATAGGTACATATAAGAATTGTGTTAAAGCGTGATATGCATTCTTCATATTGATTTTTTACAAGTTAAGTTTTTAAAATTTCTCTGTAATATTCTAATTGCATTAAGTGATTTCTCGTGTGTTATTTAGCTCTTGGCGCAAAAGAAACCGTGTTTGAAATATGACACAATTCTGCAGAAATTGTATAAGAATCCACCACCAGAGATACGACAATTAAACGAAGAAAATGCAGAATTACTCAAATTGCTAACGAAACACTCAGGCAAGGTGAGTATTATAAAATCATTTGGTGTATATGTATATAGTGAACAAGTAATATTTGAGCAATACATTTGTCAGGTAAATATTCTCTACTTAAGCATTGGGCAACTCACTCAAACAACCAAGATATCTTTAGCTGCCCGAACGACTTCGTTACGTACATTAGACTATGTCTAGAGTTTAAATGCTCGTATACCCGCAAAACCATACCATATGTATGTATGTATGTCGTCTACGCCCATTTCGGCTGATACATATGTATGCATATCGATATTCCAAAATCAAATAACGTAAAGTTGTTGTTGCTGTAGCGGCAGCAACATATGTTATGTACATTGTTAATATATTGACCTGATACAACCTACATATGTATATGAGTAGTTTATTCATTTGACCTTTCTCTTCTCTAACTATAACTCTTCATGACTGGAAAAACAGCATGACCAACACTACTACTAATACCCTTTAAGATAGAAGTTAACATAAACATACATATGTATATACATACATATATTATAAGGTGATATAACATTTTTATAACTCTAGAAATTCAAGTAATTAAAACAACTTTTTAGTATAAAGGCAAAAAAAGAGGCTATTTCCTAAAATCAATTATTTAGGTAAGGTTAGATTAGGTCGTAAGGTTAATCCTCCTAAATTTAGATCACTAAATCCTCATCGATCAATGGAGCGTTTTGTGCTTACAGCTTTGGCAAAGAGCGCCCGACAGAATATTTAATCGCACGGCGTGTAAAGCTATTGGACAGTGTCCAGTCGGAACAGTTATAATTATAGTGAGATTGACTTTGCTAAGAGCCAATAGTTCGAATGACCTCACACGCTTCACTCTGAGCCAGAAGGATTTCGCAGTTGCACAAGTTCTGGTCGTTGACCAGCGCCTGCTGAAATCACTGGAGATCCAAAGGTAAAACGCCAGACAATGGAGAACCGACTCGACTGCAAACGGATGAAGTTAAAGAAAGGTGCCCACGAGGAGAGACTGTTAGTCCTAAAGTCCTTGGCAGTGAGATGAAAACTTTTACTAGCCTTCGGGACGAGCGCAACTCTAACCTGCCTCAAAGCCGCAGGAATGTGACCTAATCTAACGCAGTTCCCGTAGATGGGGGTCAACCAACTGCATAATACCCTTGTTGCACGCTGAAGCTGGGAAAGTATAATGCGTCAGGTCCCGGAGACTTACAACAGTTTGAAAGATTTCATAGCCCACATGAGACGACGCTCGTCCAGAAAACCTGAGAAGGCTGTATAGTTTTCTTGAGGTTCACCAAGAGGTACTTCTTCCATAGATAGGTTTAGCGGAAAGTTAGTGTCCAGGATTAGCCGTAGCGACTCCTCACTACTCACAGCCCAGTTTCCAGACCCATCTCTCAGATACCCCAATGGGGTAGGGTTCTTTGAGAGAATACGCCTAAACCTAGAGGTTTCGTGACAGCTCTTTACGCTGCAGAATGCTCTTCTCGAATAATTTTGGTCTTTCTAATCTCAGCCTTATATAGCAAGACCCGCTTTATACAGTGACCAATATGCACTAAATCCGCCTTTACGGACCTAATTAAACATTCTTATGCTTGAATATCTGATTTTCGATAAGTGTGATGTTCGCCAAGGAGGTTTCAACTTTCCTTTCTGAGTTTTCAGAGCACAAGAGCTTTCCATGACAGACCTACATACAGAACTGAAGACCTCGACTCACTCGTCGATCGCACTAGTAGATAGCCTTGAGCGTCGACCTGGCGCAACGGTCCGTGCTTCGAAAGTTTCTATGCAGTTCTCTGATCGGTCCTGCTCTGTCTAGATTAAAACTAATATCCCTTGATGCCTATATTAGGTCTAGCAGTCAAAACGTCCTCGTTGCTGAAATTAGGTAAGAGGAAAGCATTTAGTTCGTTTCGGACCAGCAGACATGCTCTGATTCTACCTGTACTCATTCGTCCTCCGTTCGTGCTGAAGCAAAAGCTTGGCAAATGCCGCCTTCGCGTGCTGGAAGAATCCCCATCCTCCAGACATTTTTCCAGGAGTGCACACTCGCACTTGCAAAACTCTTGACTCAGACCTCTTCTAATAACCGCTCGAGATTGAAGGCGTCGGTCGACGATCTGCTCCCATCACTCGATGCGTTCGAAGGGGACAAGTCTACATCCAACATCTCAAAGCCATAGCTTATGGCACCCCTTGCGTCGGTAAAAGGACCGTTGCACTCCTTGTTCAGGAGAATCAGCACTGCCGATATGGTTCCTCCCACTAATCCTCCATCCTCGACGACGCTAAGCACTCTTCTAGCCCACTCAAGTGTGCTGGCATGCTGCTTAGATTGCTGAACAGCCTGCCACGAGCTATTATTTTTTCTGCAATACGGCGGTCCGACTTCAACTTCCTAACTGCCGTCGTCTGTTTTCCACCGTTGCTTTTAACATTGTATCCAGCCGGCAGCCTTCTGCTGGCTGACTTTCCATCCCTAGCCGGTAGCCGCGCTTTTAAAGGGAGGTTTTTCCGCTGCCGTTTCGTGGAGGACGATTCCGTCATTCGGACACTGTCCGAGTTTAAGGTCGATTCCGACCTACTTCCAACCACAACCGTTCCAGTAATTTTATTTAAGTTACTCATGTCTGCTGGGTCCTCACTCAGAGCCCCTATCCAACTCCCGGATGGTAGACGCCTTTAATGGTTCTAATATTATCTCTGTTGGGAGGCCAAGGCGAGGGTTGACGTACACAATGCGTTCAGAGCCGACCAGCGCAATAAGGCAGTTCTCCCAACCTATACCTACCACATCAACTGAATGATAACGGGAGAGGAACGTACTCCGAGCCCTGCCATGGTTTTAACGGGACGGTGGCGATCTTGACATTATCCCGTGAGCCAATTCTGCAGGATGTCACTCCCGCATACTCAGGTGACGGAATAAATCGACAACCAGCCCAGGCTTCAACCAAATCCAAAAACACTTCTGAAATCATAGTCCGCGTTGATCCGAGGTCAGGTCTGTGAAGGTTGCAGGTCATTTGGCGTTACCAAATATGCACCGCGTGGAGGGACCTTCCTTACATCCTCAAAATTAATCTGAATAAAATATACCTAGTTGTATGTGTGAGCATAAACTTGAAACCATTTTTTTCTTATACAGAATATATCTACGCTAATTGATGTTGAAATGTTGTATACAACTTTGAAAGTAGAAGCTGAGGCAGGACTGGTATTACCTGATTGGACAGAGAATATCTATCCTGACAAATTGGAGTCATTAGCCGCTCGTAGTTACTCACTTTATACAGAATCTAATTTAATGAAAAAAGTGAAGGGTGGAGCGTTTTTAGCGGAAATAATTAAAAAAATGGAGAATAAGCGAAGGAAGAACTTAAATCCTGATCGTAAAATATTCCTTTACTCAGGACATGATATTACATTGGTAAATATTATGAATACCTTAAATATACTGGACCAAACAGATATATTACCAAGTTATGCGTCTGCACTATCGTTTGAACTTCATCACAGCTCTTTGTTCAAAGACGATTTCGAAGTAAAGGTAAATCCGGAAGTATTAATTTTATGCACTTTTCTCTTAATTTTTATGATATTGTATATGTATACTTATACACCTAATTCTGTTTTTAATCGGTTTTGATTAATACCGCTCGAAAACAAAAAAATGTTTTCACGAGTTTATTCCATTCAGCATTTGGGCTAAAATTTTATTTGTCAGATTTAATGTTTGCGAAATATATTCATATTACAAATTTAAAAGAATTCCCTTTTAGATGCAAGTAAGTTTACTGGTCCGAGAAATTGTAAATAAAATAAATTATTTCCTTTTTGTACATAATAGCAAATTCAAAATGTGTTAATATTTTGTGAACTATCAATGCAATCAGAAGTACTTGGTAAAAATATGTTTTTAAAACAATTTTGCTTAGAGTGCATATCTTTTTTTTGGTAAATGTATAGTTTGGGTCCCCCAACTAACGAGGCCTCAAAAAGGATTTTGTTTTTTAATCATCTTATTTTGACACGAATATTACAAATCCGTGAGCAGAAAGGGAATTTTTTTAACATATTTTTTTTTTCAAAATCAAAACCCCCCAAAAAAAGTTTTTTTTTACATGTGCATTAAAAATAAAAAACTTTGATACATTAAAATTAATTCTTTTTCTTCCGCTGCTAAAAGGAGCTCGGTGCAAAAGAACTATGAACACCCCAGTGTTGGACCGACCAGAGTAATTTTTTTGTAGAGCGGCCGAAGGCCGCCAGTACGGAAAGGAGTTTGACGTACCATCAGATCGCGGAGCAAAGGAAATTGAAAATGTGAATGTGAAAAGAAATTGAAAAGAAAATGTTTAACTCGCGGAACTGGTAATTACAGCTAAGTGATCTGAATTCTGCAGAATTTTGCCGCTACAGCAACAACAACTAAGTGACTTGAAAAATATGTGCAAAGTGCGTTAAATATATTTGCAAATATGTACATATGTACATAATTGAAAAAATTCACGTTCCGCTCACGGATTTGTAATAAAATAAGACGATTTAAAAAACAAATTTCATTTTAGAGGCGTTCTTAGTTAGGGACTTAAACTATACATTTACCCTTTTTCTTAAATATCCTTCCCATTTACCATTTTTAAGAAGTTTTAAAGATAAGAAACCATTCACCAATTTTTGCATACGATCAATGTTTTTTTTACAAGGTTTTTTTCTGGAACCAATCTTCGGTGTAAAAACAGAATTAGGTGACCTATATACATATATAATATATATACTAATTACTTTCAGATCGTTTATTATTATAACAGCGAAGACAAATTTCCCAAGGAAATTCACATACCCAACTGCAATGTTCCATGCTCACTTACCCAATTCAGCAATTCAATAAATCATCTGTTACTGGACAATTACGATGATACATGTGAAAATCCTACCACAGACTGCAAAAACTAGGTGCATTTGCAAAATTAATTACGCATAAGAACGTTAAATAATGTCATTTATAACATTTGAAAACTAATATGTGTAAGCACTTCCACAACAAGTTTTAAAAGCTTAGAACCTACTTACTGCTTGGAAACTGTTAAAAATAAATTATTGCCTTGTATTCTGTTTTATCTGAATATAATTATGATTACGGGATGACAATCTTTAATTACCCAAATTGGGGTAATACGGATAACTAAGATGCGAAATTCAGTTTATTACCAACATCACTTTATACCGAAATTGTAATCGAAAAAGCAAAATCCAATATTTATTAAATTTTTAGAATACAATTTGTTGAAATATTTGATTGAATTGCTACTTACCAGAAATCAGCAAAGAAATAATTGTGAATAATAAATATCACATTTGCTGGCAACGCCAAAGTCCTGTCGGGAACGAGTCAATTCAATGAAAACAGATGTTTGTTATTTTATGTGGATAAGGAATAATTGGATTTTGTGAATTCATAACACATTTAAAATAAGCTTGGCAGAACCATTCACATTTAAATTGAAGTATTGAATATTTTAAACACTAACCAATAAGAAACCAATATAAGGAAGAATATAACATTTGATTTTTGTTTTTCTAGGTGAGTAGTTTGTCTTTTTTTGGAACACAGGATAAAATGATATTTCGCAATTTATGCTCGTCAAGATCCAACAATTTATATTTCATGTTGTTGCAACATCAAATAAGTTTCCAAAAATGGTTTTGTAAAATGCTGCTAAAGTGAGTACCAAGGAGCGGACGTAAATCCGGAAGTAACTGGTTACGTCTTCAACTTTTGGGAACGGAAATTTATATTTCATTTTTGCTCTCTTTATCGATATGAAAGATTTATAAGATGAACTGTATTTAAGGTCAAATAGAATAGTAGAATCTTGCTATTCTTGTTATGTTACTACAAATACAAATATTTATATTTACATATACTATATAAATCGACAAGCCTGCTCTAAAAGCTTAGCTATTGATAATACAATATATTCAATATGAAAACTGAACTTTGATGGATCAGTTCGTTTGACAGCTACATATATGTTATAGTGGTCCGATCTGAACAATCAAGATAAACCGTTTTAACCTTGAAAGATAGAATACAAGAAAAAGAGAGTAGAACTTTTTATTATGGACAAATTCAAGCTAAGTGTAAATGACAACTAATGCACGTAGTCAAAGCTATATATAATATATATATATATATAACATACATATACAGCGACGTTGTAGCTGTATTTATTGTGTTTATTTTGACAATCATATATTTTGAGTTTGCTTTATCAAAAGTTATGAAATTAATTGACAAATGCACGCGGCACACGTCTGATGCATGCAGACACATAATATAGTAATACATTCACGGCTCAATTAATAGTCATACATATGTACATATGTTTATCAGCAAAATCCGTTTATCTCCTCGGTGTATTATATAAATAAGTAATTAATAATTCGATTTAATGTACATACATACATTTGTATTTGTACATAAAAACTTGTGTGCATAAATATTAACAGTAGGAATTATAATACTATAACATCTATGGATCAGTGATCATATTAGTAATCAAAACCTGAGGTTCATTCTGGTTAAAATTTACGGTAAGAGCCTGAGTTTTTGCATAATGTAATCAGAGCGAATAAGAACTGTCACCATGTCAGCATTTCTTTAAACTTTTTGCAAAATAGAAGAGGAGGAAGAGAATGTAACCATGCTTGAAGTCAGATTTCGTTAAAATTCAAATTAAAGTTTTATGCCCTAGCTAATGTATTTTATATTTTTTATTCTTCCAACATGTTGCTACAGAGTATACAAATTTTGTTCACCTAACGGTTGTTTGTATCACGTAAAACTAATCGAGTTAGATATAGGGTAATATACATAGATATATAAATGATCAGGATAAAGAGACGTGTTGAAATCCGGGTGACTGTCTGTCCGTCCGTTGTTCGTTCGTCTGTGCAAGCTGTAACTTAAGAAAAAATTTAGATATCTTGATAAAAATTGGTTCACATGTTTCTTGGTTGGTACTGCAGATGGGCGCAATCGGATCATTGCCACGCCCACAAAACGCAATTAATCGAAAACCAATAAATTGCCTCCAAAACAAGATATAAGGCTGTCATTTGGTACGAAGAATCGCATTAAGGAGCGGCATCTACAGTTTAAAAAATTTGAAAAAGTAGGCGTCCCGCCCTCTAAAAGGTTTATATCTCCTAAACCACTAAAGATGTGAAGGTAGTAAAGCTGATAGGTGAAAATGGATGATAACCCCGCACACTCCCCTTAAAACGTTTTCGTTAAAAAATACTAAAAGTACGATAACTCATTAAATAAACTAGCCAGAGACTTTAAATTTTACACATAGAATGGTAAGATTAAGCATTATCGGAAAATTGGACAATGGGCGTGGCACCGTCTACCTTTAGATGAAAACCCATATCAACTTGACCGATTTCAACCAAATTTGGTAGGTAATATTATACTGAAACTTTTATGTTACAGTGGGTCAATTGGGCTGCAACCACGCCTATTTCCCATATGCCACAATTTTAAATTCCGCATGCACGAATAGGGCCTTTAAAGTGGGCCATCTTCTGACCAAAAATTGTTCTAATCGAACAAAAACTATTCAAGCCCCTAGGTACCGAATATGTGGACCCTAGTTCCTATTCCCAACTTTTTATCGAAAATATTGGTCAATCTTTGAGATATATTGCAAAAGTTCGAAAAGAATCCTTTCCCTTAGTCCCCATATACCTAATAGACCAATTGTCGAGTTTCTGGCTGACTTTTCTCCGCGTATATCGGTCAATATGTGAGTTATTTATGGAAATTTAAAAATTATATTTCTTTAATAATAATGTATCTTTGTGCTTAAAATGGGTAAAATTGGGTGAAAACATGCTCTAGCCCAGATAGAACTAATATTAATATTTCCAAACATTTACTTTACACCTTATATATTAGTGATTGTATGTGATATATTGTACATTAAAGAATGTAAGTTAATAAGATACAAATTTGATTGTTATCCATTCACAATTTGGTGGAATAATTAATGTAATATTCTTTCGCAACATTTAATATAAAGTTTTCTCAACACCTGAAGGTTTAGGTTCTTTTAAGAATTAAAAAAATGCATATACCAAGTTTTATCAATATATCCCAGTTTTAGCTGTGTAACTAACTTTTAAGTAATCGCTTGCAAGGACAGACATAAAAATGGGAGCTCAGTTTCATAATAAAAGGCAATTTGATTAAATAACAGTTATATACGAATATACAAATAACTACACCAATCTTGGTTAACTTTCTACTATATATTTAGTGAAGATTTTGTTTTGTTTAAATATTTATTTGCATGTTTTTCTGGAAGTATATCTGTACTTTCAACCGCACTATTTGCATAAGTTCAATATTTGTTATCAATTTACAAGTACTTAATGTAACTGTAGTATCGACAAAACTTAAAAATATTTATGTTTTTGCGTATGAAAATTAAAATGTTGTATACTCCTAACATGCGAACGGAAAACAATTACCTAAGTAGTCTGGAAAAATTTAATTACAAAAACGAAGAAAAGCACTCAGTTATATACTGTTTAGTAATTGAAAAAGCAGCGAGATATGTACTTAAACCTAAAACGATGATACCAGGAAGGTATAACATTAGTTTCATTGGAAATATATAGATTTACTAGAAGATCCAACTGCTCGTTGCTGTGGCTATGGTATACATAGAATCGGGGTTTGAATTCTCAGAGGAGTCAGTGCTTTACAACAATTTTTTCCGAATTTTTTTCTTCAACAATTCACTACAATAGTACGCATTATGAATTATTATATTTCATAAGAATAGTGGCTTGTATTGTTAGAATTTAAAATTATGCTTTTCAGCGGTCATCATCAATTGAAAAATTAAATTTTTGAGCTCAGCCTCAGCCTCTTCAGGATGCTTTACCCGAGGTTTTATATTCATATGTACTCTAGCACATGTAACATAAACAAAAAATATTCATATGCCCCGGTTTTGTTTCTACGGTCCTGGGTATACATTAAATGCAATAGCATGGTCCTTTAGGGGGTATTCCAATGTAGAATTTCAAAAAAATCGATTTTTTTTTTCATATTTTCAAAGTTTAACTTTTGAAGATTATGTCTACCAGAGGATTTTTGAAAATTTAAATTTTTTTCCGAAATATAGACATTTTACTGGCCCGGCCTCCAAACTGGTTCGGTTGGGTCTAATCGAACAAAAGACTTTACGCGAAACTTTAAATGCGTTTTTTTCAGACCAGACTTTTTCAATACGATACCCACGATTTTTCGAGTTCTACTAGACTGATTTACTTAAAAATTTCAGAGAATCTTATTTATAGACCTCTCTCGAGTTTCATTTTTTACTATTTTTAAAAAATACAAGAAAAAAAAAGGTAAAAAAAATCTTTTTTTTTTTTAAACAGTCGCCATTTTGTCAAACAACTTTTTTTTACTTATTGCTAGTACATAAAATGCGATTTGCAGATTTATAATCTTTTTTTTTAATTTCAGATGACTAGGAGGGTTGAAATGATGGGTATGCTCATGTGCTAATTTTTAGAGAGCCCCCACTTCATCAGCTGCCAGTATTTTAAATGTTTGACTCTTTTTTTTAATTTTTTTCTGTACCATTGTAACATTAATAAATAACTGGTAAAAAAATCGATAGTAAAAATATTGATTGCCTTTTTTTTTTACGACACTTTAAAAATTACCTAAAATTCATGTCTCTAGACTAGAATACCCACTTAATGCATGAAAATATTATATACAAATAAAGACGTTATTTCCGGTATAAGAAGTCTTACCGGTTCCACATAGAGCGTCCAAGAAAAAAATGTGGAAAACGGTTGGCCTCAAGGGCCATCCCTGCAACTTCCCTCTAATTTCATACGCTAACGTTCAAATTTCGCTTTTTTCACTGCTTTTGAGCTCTTCGAAATTTTTCGTTTTCGATATCTAGCAAGTAAATCAACCGATTTCGACCCGGTTTGCGGCAAACGATGTGTTTCTTCAAGGTTTAGAACTGATTAGTTTTTGGTGTCGATCGGTCAAGTCGTTTAGAAGAAATTTTATTTTTGAGATTTCTCAAAATCTACTGGTCCGATTGGGTTTAAACTCACACGAAATTCAAGTGCAATGAAACCCTTTGAAATGCCGTTTAGTTTATTCAAATCGGTTGAGCCGTTTAAAAGTTATAAGAGGGTCACATACATCCACACACACACACATACAGACATACGGACATCATCGTAGAAATGTTCGGGGAAGCTTCCTCGACCCTCAAAACGTCGAGATCTGTTGAGAACTCGATTTTTGCAAAATGGGGTGAAACCAATATCTTCCCGATTTTTAGAAAATTTTCAATTTTCTTAGCAGGAAGTTGAAAAGACCGCCTTGTTCATTGGCTACAATCAATATATATAATCTACATATATACATATAGTAGATTCGGTCATGCGATGCTATGGCTATGTTATACATAAATTATATAATATATAATATACTTAAATAATAAACTATTCAATACAGTGAAAATATTTACTAATAAAGGCGAAAACGTAACTACCAGTATAATAATGCAAGGGATTGTATTTGAGGTTTAATTTTGAAAATGATTCATACAAATATTTGTTAGTAGAAAAAATAATGAATTTTCCATTTGGTATTTTACTAAAAAATTTTTTATCGTAAATTGATATAAGCTATTCTACCTTTGCAAATTCGAGAAAAAGTATCAGTCAAACCTCCCCAAATGACTTTAAACATCTTTTCAATAAATTTAGTTAACAAAAAAAAATGTAAAGTCCTGAAAATCTCGGCCAATCATCTATCCATTGCGTGATTTCATTCAAAATTTGTATCAACAAAATAATTAAAACGATATTCCCAGTTTGAAGAAGAAGAAAACAAAATTTACAAACAAGAAAAAAGAAAAAAAATGAAGAAGTGAATGTTATAATCATTTAATTCGAGTACTAATATTGGCGATGCCTTGACCTTTGTTATCAACAGCTGTTTAAAGCAGGAGTTTCTCAAGGAGACACAAAAATATTCTATTCTTTCAGTCAAAGGTTTTTACTCATAACTTGTATATAATAAGCACATTTAGTAAAATATTGGTGATACTTTCCAATACAAATATAAATACAATACATTGTGCTAAGGGTAACTTTCTCAGGTAAATAAATTGAATCTGAGGTGCGAAGATCATAATTGTGGATATATGGGGGTTTCGATTTAATTTTTAATAGGTGAATTAGTTATTTATTGCAAAATAATAACTAAAGCCCGTTTTAGGCCTTTACAATCTATTGCGCTTCAAACTTCTACTGCGACCTTAAATTTAAATCTGTGGTATGGAAGTGTTCTATCAAGCAGCCTTTCCTCGCTTTCGAAAAGAAATATCTCTGACACACAAAGAGGAGTTTAGCTGTTGACAACAGCTTGGCCTAATCACGTTGCCTAGTTCAAAAAAACATTAACTAAACTAAAACGGCAAATTGTGTATGTATAGTTTTACTGTATTAGTAATTAAATATGATAATTAGTTTCACTTTACCGCTTAAAAATATGCCCTAACCATGAAGTATATTATAAAAAAAAAAATATACATATATACATTGTATGGTTAGAACAAAATTGTTAGCAATATGTAACAAATAATATACATACATATAGGTCCCAAGTAATAAAAATTATTATAACAAAAAAATACAACAGCGAAATAAAACAAAAAAAAATGTTAACTTCCCAACCCATTCTAGAATACCTGTTTACAAATAAAATAATTTCCACAAAATAACTTGACTTTGATCGTTCAGTTATATGGCAAAATTTATTCGTGTTATAACATTATCTTAGATAGTAATCCATGCCAAATTTCGTGAAGATATTTTCTCAAAAAAAAAGTTTGCCACACAGGAACTTGATTTATGAGCAGCTTCTTGGGGAGAAAAGGACGTGTGCAAAATTTGAAAGCAGACATACAGATAGACGGACATAGCTAAATCGGCTCAGCTCGTCACGCTGATCATTTAAATATGTACATATATGTGAGTAACTATATGTATATGGGTCTCCGACGTATCCTTCTGGGTGTTGCAAATTTTGTGGTAAACCTAATATGTTCAGGATATATAAAAAAAATACTGGAATACCGCACCTTAAAGGTTAAGCTTCAAACTCCGTAAAAATACAAATTATAGTAGTTTTAAATACAACAAGAAAAGAAGTTTAACTTCGGTTACACCGAAGCTATAATACCCTTCACAAATACAAAATATATATTGTATGGCAGCTATATGCTATAGTTACGCGGTCTGAACAATTTTGTCGGAGATTTAACAATTGCCTGTTGTCTATGGCGCGTCAAATTTCTTTAAAATATCTCGTCATATAAAAAAACAACTTCCATACAAGCACTTTATTCCGATCGTTCAGTTTGTATGGCTGCCATCTGCTATAGTTGTCCGATCCGACAAATAAGCAGCTTCTTGGAGAGAAAAGAATGTGTGCAAAATTTCTAATCGATATCTCAAAAACTTTGGGACTAGTTCGCGTACTTACAGACGGACAGACTGATATGTCTCAATCGACTCAGTTCGTCATCCTGATCCTTTTTATATATATTTTATACGGTCGCCGACGTTTTCTTCAAGGTGTTACAAACTTACAAACGGGGAAAAAAAAGGATTAAGTTAGTACTATAAAAATGAGCAAGTAAGGAAGCACTAAGTTCGGGTGTAACCGAACATTTTATAGTCTTGCAACCTGTAAGGATCAAAGCCGCGGAAATACTTTCAGGTATTGGCATAACTTCAGATTAAAAAATGTTGCAAAAGAATTCAACATTTATTATACGACGAAATCATGAATGAATTACAATCACATTTAGTATTTCATTAAGTTATTTCATATTTTCCCGTTAAGGACAATTATATTAAAATCATCCTCAAATGAGCTACGTGTGACATAAACTTAACCGAAGAGGCTAAATTGAATATGTTGAGTGTATGTGCAAAACGTCAACTCTATTAATGTTCAGCACTAAACCATTAATATAATAAGGTTTGTTATAATAATGGAAATTATAACAATTTCACATATTTCGGCATTAAGCAAAAATATATCCAATATTATACGTTCAGTTAATTTTGCTAAGATATCTTACATATTGACCGATATATACAGTATAAGGCCAATTAGAAGTTTGAAAATCTTTTATTATTACGTGTAGTATTGAGCCGATTTAATCTATTTTTGGCATTACTCCATAATATTAACAGAAATTAATGCTCTCCAAGATTCATTAAGGTACCTTAGTTATTTCGCTTGATTTTATCCACGTTAAAGTTGTGTTATATGGGAACGCATGGCGATTGCAGTCTGATGCGTAACATGCGAATAATATTAAAAATTTACATATGGTAGGACCATTGTTTATTTTGATACCGACTCCCAGAAAGTCTTCTCGTACAATTCCTGTAAAATTTAATGTCTCTGGCGCATTTAGTTATTGATTTATCGCACTTTTGGTAGTTGTTCCAAAAACTGGTAATTTGGTAGTGGGCGTGGCTATCATCAGATTACACATATTTTCACACTGTTGAAGCTGTTGAAAGGATTTTTTATGCGTGAATTTGAATGTTGTAGCTTAAATGTTTAGGGCGATATGTACATTAAGCCTATTAGGCGTCGGGGCCACGCCCACCTTATTTAAATTTTCAAATCAAAGATGCCTCTTGTTATTGCGATTAGATGTTGATTACAGTTAAATATGCTAATTTATAGATTTTCGATTAAATGCGTTTTGGGGGCGTGGCCGATTACGCCCATCTACGAACTTGTTCCCCCGATTCGTCCAAGGAACACGTGTACGAAGTTTCATGACGATATTTCAATTTTTACTCAAGTTACAGCTTGCACAGACGGGCAGACAGACAGACATCCGAATTTCAACTCATCTCGGCATCCTGATAATTTATATACTATACATAAACCTATATCTATCTCGATTAGTTTTAGGTGATCCAAGCAATCGTTAGGTAAACAAAACTAGAATTCTCTGCAAATTTTTTATTTCAAAACTTTTGGATTAAAAATTTAATTTGAATTTCTTAGTCCCGACGTTTGGGACTAAAAATTGAAAACTGAAAATTTTATTTTTTTATTTGAATGAAGTACGTACAAAAATTTTTTAATTCAATTATTATTAATGCGTTATTTACAACCCTGCTCTTTAGCAATATGTTGCAAGAGTATAAAAACTATTAAAACTTATTAAGTAATAAATATAAAAGTCTTTTTAATATTCGTGGTTAATATTCACCTTTCAATTTCAAACCGTTATAAAATTTTCTTCAGTTCCAACAATTCCAATATTTTACATATTAGAACTCTTGGTATTCGACTAATCGACTAACCGGATTAACCGAACCTTACTTAAATAATATTCGGTTTGCTGTATCCGGATAATCGTAAGTCGTCGACTATTCGAATAGTAAACGTTCATTCACTTTCATAGTTTGATTGAAAAAAGTGAAACACTCAATAATCAAATTGTGTACGGATTTCAAATAATTTGTATTTCAAATACTCGCAGCAGAGCAACTATTCTATTAATCGCAGTAGAACGACTATTTGAATAGTATTAATCGGTTAGTATTCATACGGATGGTTACAAACTGGAAATTCGAATAATCGGATTTCAGGTTATTCGAAAAATTTTAAGAGCCCTAGTAAATATGTTTATATCTTAAAAGTAGTTATTTCAATGATGGCCATTTCCGCGATACAATCTGCTGCTAGTTTATCCGAAAATTGTTCCTTATAAGCTTACAAATAAAAGTTATTGCATGAGTTTAGAAGGGTGTTTGTGTTTTTTTTTATAAAAATTTGACAGTTTTCTAGTTACTTGCAGGTTGGTACAATGGGTCAGGGTATGTAACTTCTTATTAAATCTCGGAGAAATACATAAATTAATATAATACATATGAAACTATAACTTAATTAAATACATATATATTTGTAATTATAAATATAATATATAAATGTACTAATATGGATTTAGATTATGAATAAATAATTTGCTCTTTCCGTAACACGTGATCAATCGCTGGAATTCGAACAAAATTTGTACGCGTATACATACTTTTTTGTAATGTATCCGTATGGTCGTATCAATTTCCAATTGAACGCACATATAATCTATATGAAACAACAACATACATTCATTGCTGACAGAAATAAAGCTCTTAAGCTCTCTATAAGCTTTGCAAGTATGCACGAAAGTATAAATATTCAAATTTCGATTATAGAATAAGATTGGATATCAGAAAAAACTGTTTATTAAAAATATAATTTATACTGCTGATATCTAAAAAATTTGCTAACCCATATAAAATATATTCAAGATCATCCATATCTCGATAATTAACATAAAAAGTTTTCTAAGTTTTCACCTATAATCTCTTTCCCCTTAAAAAATATGTAAATAAGAATATTAATCTAATGTCATATATTAAGCTATTGATTCAGAAGAAGAAAGTCTGTAAATTAACTTATTATTATTGTACTTTTGAACTTAATATCAAATACTAAAATTAACTCTTAGAGCTCAATTGCTAGCCTATAATCCGCTAAATTGCATAGGTGTTTTTATGACCAATCAAGAAAAAGCACATTTTAATAATAACTTCCAACAAATAACCAGGCATAGTGTGTACTAGGAATTTATATTGTAGTCATATAAAGCCTTTTATACATATGTATGTACAGTGGTACAAGTTAGTGTTTAAATCAATAAATAATATATTTCATAATAACAACTTGGTAAAAGCTTACGAAAAAAATCATACCCGAGAATTATCAAAAGTAAAATGTTTGATCATTTAAGTACAGAATTAAAATTTACTGAATAAAATCTTCAGATATGCTTACAACAATTGTACAATGCACGGCTTTAAAATGGGTAAAATTGCATGGTAACTGCTCGAGTTGAACATAATATTTAAGAAGCTTAAAAATTTCTCATAATTTTAGAAATTTGAATTTAGTGGCAGTGATGTCTCTGAGAATATCCTTAAAATAAAACAATTTTATGAAATCCTTTGTTCACTTTTCGATAAAAATTTTTTTTCGCAAGCTAATTGACTAATCATAACAATATTGGAATTTATGGTTTTTTATCCGTCCGCAACAAAAGTCTAAAATAACAATTGTATATAAGACACAAAACCTACCCATAATAGACCCGGAACCGGAACGGCTTACTGTTATGAGAAAGCTTAAAAACTAATATAAAGAGCTGGAAATCTGTTTTTTTTTTCTAATGCGTCCACGAATGCCAGAAGTAAGTAAAGTTTTCTGATAGTTGTAACCACAAAGGGACCATATTGCCTCTATTGTCCGGGCACATTAGTGTTGGTTTTTCGAAGAGGGGTGTCACAAAAGACTACAGGTTGCAATGAATATCTCGTTTTCAATCGAATCTAATCTCATTAGGTTAAACTTAATCTCTCCTTATTGGTTTTAAGTTTCATATAATACTTTTCCATAATTTATGACATTCTGTTGTTTTCTTTGTCACGAATTATTAGAAAATGATATAATAAACATAAATAAAAGCATTTACTTTTATATGATGCAATTATCACCAAAACTCTCGATAATAAAACTCACTGCCAATCATAAACTTACGTGCATGAGAAGTGCGTGTTAATAATAGACAAGTGATTACTGTAAAATAAGCAAATGATTACAGAATTAATCTTCAGATTTAAGGAATAAAACATACGATTATTTCTACGCAACGTAGTTTGGTTAGCCCCTTTGACCGTAAGATTATAAGCGCATGTATTTGTCTAAAATATAAGTATATTTTAGTGCACGATCATCGATTGACTCAGTGGTGATATTTGCAAAATAAAAAAAGTCTTAAATAACAACTAGTAATTGGATTAATACTAATATATTATTTATAAGTTTTTTTCCGAATATGATTAGGGATAGAACACATACAGATATTTGAGAACTACTGGGAACGCCGTAACTAAGTACATATTATAGGTCAAAATCGCATGTTGCGAAGGTACGAAGATACCTACATACATACATAAGTACACATAGAAATTATATTTTTTTTGTATTTTGCTGATTTTCTCAGTACGTTTCATGCTGTGAGATTGTGTGCAGAAGGCACCTCAAGCAAACGAGAACACGCGTCGATAGATCTAATAAACGATTGCAAGCCCTAACGCTGTCTAAAGGTGCATACGTCGCTTGAACAAGATCAGTTCGAATAGAAGTCGCGAATAGTACGGACGCCTGGTAGTGATATAGCAGTCGTGATATTAAAGCTGCGTAATTACACTCAAACAACGCGAGTGCTTTTCTATGTCACAACAATATAAAGTGTAAAATTTACAATAAACCCACATACCTATACATATATAAAGGCCTAAACGTCAATTTGTGGATAACTCACTGTTCTTATTTATATTTGCAAAGCTTGAACGTCAACGTCAAGAAGAAAAATATAATACATTTGTGATACATTTTCTTTCCTGGAATCTGAAAGAGGTTAGTGTTTAGTTATGAAAACGCAATCATTTAAAAGAATAACTATTTGAGGGCGTATTGCCTCGATGACAATATATCTTCTAGTATTATTTTAAAATTCTTCAACTCTGTTTCACATTTGGTCAACCAACGAGTGTGCTTTTGCAATATTCTTCTTTTTGGAAATTTTATTTTAACATTTTTTGCAGTATACATAGATGGGTATATGCTTCATTGCTTAGTTTTAGTTTTTGTTTTAGCTTTTAGTGTGATACCTTGTCGTGATTATACAACAATAGTTCTTTCTGTGCTTAAGTAACACTGCAATTCTCAACAACAAGTTTTGCCAGCAGCATCTCGTCAAAATTCAAGGAGAATAAGTTTCTCCGTTCCTCGGTTGTCATTAGCACGTAGACACAAAATTTCAAGGTGTCTTAAATTATTTAAATAAGCAAGTAAATGCATACATATTTGTTTGTATACATTTATGTTACGTATGTTTTAATGTTTACTCAGCCATGCAAACCACTTTTTTAACCTTAAATGCTTTTTTGTCATCTGAATTAAAAAAACTCGATTCATTGTAGAGCATGCCGAAACTGCTGTCATTATAATTTTGCTAATATTATTTTTCACTTATTTGAATTTCTTAAATCTAAGCGTATGTATATTATAAATTCAGGAATTCATACATACAATTATATTTTGATAACTATTGTAAAATGAAATTCGTTTCAAATGAAATTTTAGCTACTAAAACAATTTATCAGATACAAATGTTTTAAGATGATTGTTTACATTCCGAAAAAAATACAGATTTTATTCGAATATTGTTTTTTATTTTATCAATTAGTTATTAAATATGGATGATATGAAATATATTTTTTTTTAAACTTTGCCCTTGAAGCCTTCTTGAATGCACCGCTATCGGTGCGAGGTAGTCGGCTTCTTGCTAAAAGATATTATATCAGAACCTTGAAACCAAACATTTATTTACTTAATGTTTAAAATCGCAGTTATGCCAAAAAAGACTAAAAAATTTAAAAAATCTCTAAAATATGTCTACACATAGCGAGCTGCTTTGTAAATTATTAAATATTTACAGATTTCTTATACCTTTTATAGATTTGTCCGAATCGTGCCAAAAATTAAAAGAAAACTACTTTTGGAAAAACGGGATAAAAGATAAATGACAAATCGTCAACCCGTCAACTCGGGGCCGAATTTGTGGCTCGACATGCTTTCGTTAAAACCCTTTATAGCTCATGTTTATAGTTACATATGTCTACATTAGAAATATGCAAAACAAATTCGTTTGTTTTTTTCAAGCCGCGAAGATAGACAACCCCGTTAAATATAAGTGAACATAATCATAAAGATTTAATGCGCTAAGTTTCATTAGGTACAAGTTAAGTATATTTCTTTTCTGTTAAATTGTTAGCTAAATATTACACATATTTAAGGAAAAAGTATTAAAATATGTATTTGTAACACAACTTTAAACTCCTAAATGAATTATGCATTGACAACTTCAAAGTATGGCGTGCATTTTCTTTATACTTTACGTATTAAATAGGCGCGTGCCTAGGTAAAAAAAATTTGCATTACTTAGCACAAATGGAAATGGAACTCTCATTTAAAATATTCAGTTCATTGATACCTGATCCCTTGATGACGGGGTGCGTCTTTGTATTACTTTATATATTATACGTACTTTCCACATGTAAGCGCTTGCGGCACTTGTACATATGTATACGTATATGTATATAATATGACTACTATATATATACTTCCAATTTCACTTCAAAGCGGAAACAGATTATTTTAAGTTGGAGGTTCTGCTTAGGCTTGTAGTTTATGCAAATTTTTTAAACAAAAACTTATACGCTGGCGATCAAAGGTTAAAGCCCTCTTTAAAAACGCATAGTGAATAAAGGAAATAAAGCATACATACACTGCGAGTCATCAGATTAAATAGTTTTGGTTAATTTCTAACAAAACTAAAGAAACTATAATTCTAAAATTGAAAGCGAATATTAACAAATCATTTTTCGACTAAATAAAACAACAATTAGTGTTTTACCATTTTCCATCTTTAAAAAAAATTTTTTTTTGAAATCAACAAAAAATTAACAATTTAAATTAAGTCATCTGGTTAGCACATACCACTTTTTTATAATATTCTTTAACACTTATTACCCAAGAACTTTTTGAATTTGGCCAACTTGTTTTTTTTTTTTTTTTGATATTTCAATTATTGAAAGCATTAACTATTCATAAGCATTATTGCTTTCATTTCAACCGATAACGATTTTAGTATAGCCATATTATATAAAATAGAGTTCTTAAGCAATACAAAAAATTTGGTGTCGATACGTGTTCTAACTCCAAAGATAAATGCAAATCAAATTGCATGTGCTAACCTGATGACGCAAAAATAAAGCACGCTTTCGGTTAAAATGAAGAGAAAATGGTAAACACCATAAAACAGGGCACTATTATCGCATGTTTTCTTTACCAGTGATTGTTCATACAAAGATGAGGAAATCAGAAAACAATTAAGTAGCTGCAAGTTAAAAAAAAAATCAGAAGCAATTGAATTAGGCAGATGAAGGTGGGCTAACTTGATGTCGCGCAATGTATGTGTTCATATTTAGCTGTCAAATAATTATTCATTTACATACCTACTATGTATGCATATACATAACATTAGATTACTTAGTATAATTACTTATGTATATTTCAAATGTATGATTTCATTACACAATACCGTTCTCTTTTGAACCCAAAGTTAATAGAGTTTTGTCCAACCAAAGCTTTGGAGTATAATAAAATGTATGCACCTACTGTACTTATGTACATATGTACATATTTTTAAATTGTAAGAATAATTACATATGCATACGTATTTAACGGTCTGTATATCCTTCCTGGCAAAATCTGTAGCTTTTACCTCCATTGTGTTCGGTATTTTATTCGGACATTCTGTTGTGGACTTTAAACACCATTAGACAAAATAATATATTGTATATGTATAAGAAACTTTTGAATGTTTCGTTTACACAATAAATACGAATACAAGTATTTCAAATATTTATCTTCCATAACTACTAGTGTTCATACCTAGGTCCATTAACCAAATAAAGGTTTTCTATCAAAATTATTTTAAGAATTTTATGATTACATGTACATATGTATATAGTAGATATATGATTCATATACATATAAAATAACCTTTTTTTTATATAGGCTCAGAGAGATGCTTTTTTTGTTTCACAATAGTCTATTAAAATTTAGTAGTAATTTATAAATATTTAGTATGACTTATTGCTGAATTGTAAATTTTCTTGTTTAATAATTTTTTATTTTTATTGTTGAATAGACCATTAGAAGTTAATTGTGTATGTACATTAAGGTGTCCCTTAAAAATAAAAGGCCCAACGTCAACAAGCTCTTTAATTTCAATTTAAACTGTGACTAAATAATTTTATTTTGCCCATACATTTTATTCTCTCTAAAGAAAATAAACTGAAACTTTGAAGAAATAATATTCTAATATGAAATGCTCCACTGTAAGCAAAGGCTTAATGATTCTACGTTATAATTGATACTCAGTTAAAGTTATGCATCAAATGTATTGAGCATTCATACAAGTACCTTATAAATTCTGTGTTGCTCATACGACTGTATGAATGCTCAGTTACTGAACAACTCATCAAACATAACTTTAACTGCGTATAACCCTTAAAGCAGTGGTTTTATGAAAAAAATCATGAATGTGTATGGCCACTGTAGCGAGTATAAATTCATGTGCAGATTTATTAATTTTTTTCGTGATATAATCATTTAGTCACAGAACTAATGAAACACTTATCAAGTTTGAACTTTAAGCTGATGAACATTTTTTTCGCTTAATTTTGTTGACTATAAATAAACAAATCGTGCGATGTCTCTTTGCTCCCTTGTTTTTAGCTTTCGCAATTGTCATCCTGGAACAAAATAAAAAAAAAGGTAGGGAAATTTGAAAACATTGATTCCTTCAAAAATTATGGACACATATAGAAAATTTAAATATTTAATCTATAATTTCGTAATAAACTGGCCATAAAAAAGTTTTAAATGAATCGAATACAAAATCCAATTTTAAAGATAATCTCAAAATTTAAAGTCAAAATTAAATATAGCTAAGCCGGATGTGGGCTTACTTATACACCTAATTCTGTTTTTGCATGGTTTTGATTTAACACGGTTTAAAAATAAAACAACTTTTAATTTTTTGGACAATTTCATTCCATTTAGCACGATTCAAAACTTTTTTTTTTAAATTAATTAAATAATTTTAGTTAAGTTCAAAGTTAGAGGTACTCCTCTTTTGTGGATACGACTAAATTTACTTACAGACTAATTGAAAATAGAACACATTTAGGAGAATGATCAATGTTTTCTTGATACGGTTTTTTCTGGAACCAATCTTAAAGTCGTCGAAAAAATTTCCTCGCTAAACATCAACTTGAATTTTTTTGAAATTTTTTGACTATAAATAAGTGAAAAAAAACCAAAAACGATTTTTTTGAAACTCCACAATGGTCTTAATATCTTTTATACGCTTGTTTACGTTAGATATGTTTTAGAACAAAAACTGAAACTTGCAAACCAAAAAAAAAATAACGGACACAAGTACAGATTGTCTGCAGTCAAATCAACTAGTTTAGATATTCTTCCAATACTAGAGCCATAAGCACAACTAACTCGACGACTATCCTTTTTCCAAACGAAACTTACATTTTTTCATAGCGATTTCCTACAATATGCCAGTTGACAGCTTCCGATCGAATACTAGCTAAAATTATGGAGCACCATTTACACATACTAAACATTTCTGTGATTCATTGAAGTATTGTAATTTATATACATGCATACATACATCTGCATGTACATACATAGCATGTACGAGTACATACATTTCGGAATTGAGTGGATAATAGCAAAAGACCTGTTGCTTATCCAGTTAAAGTTGCTGTAGGAATTGACAAGCGGAGGTAGCTCTGAATTAATATTAGTTGAATAAAGCATGAATAATAATAAATATTATTTTCGAACATATAGAGGTTAATTAAAAAACATATTAAATGAATTTCTCTTCATTTCGAAGAGAAAAACCTATAGTATATGCCAGTTCACCAAGTTGTGATAACAGTATCAGCTCACTGCATTTTTTTATTTAATGTCGCAATTCGCAATTATTTGATAACAGCGGCGCAAACTAGTTCATTACCAAGGTAATGCAGAAAAAAGCTCTCTCTTCATCAATTGAGATACGATGTTTATAATGGAGAGCAAAGCTAACTATTTCTTGTGCCATCCAACTGCATTCGGTTTAAGTTATTGCAATGAAAACTGGAGCAATTACTGCATGATAAAGATCCCCCCAATCTTTTCTCTGCACAACGGTTTTTATGTATTTACATACATACATATGTATATGTATGCAGCTACCTTTTTTTTTAACATCGGCATCCATACCACGTGTATGTTTTTGCACATATTTAGCATGTGTGATATTATAGACTTGTTTTATAAAAGTACACGCCAGCATCGGCTCTCACGCCACAATCGCGTGATTTTTACGCACAGCAACTCGATTCGCCGGTTGGCTGGCGCTATTTTGAGAGGTGCCTTGGGGTTACTCACATCTACACAATAAATATTCTTTCGATGGAAAGAAATGCGGGTAAACTATCACCTCGATTAACGCTAGAATGGAAATAGACAAATTTTAAATTCGATATTTAAACATTTCTGGTAATTGCCAATTTAGTCGTCTTAGTGAAGTCAATATAATAAATTATTCCATTGGCTATCACTGGCATGCCAAAGTAAACGTCTTGTACGAATTCTCTACAAAGTGAAATGGCGTGTTCACTCTCTAAGAGCAGGTCGGTCCGCATTTTATGAGTGTATTCCCCCAATTGTTTGCCGGCTGTTACTGTATGTGTAAACATATGTATTTATTTCTAAAAACATGAAAATATAAGTATATGCTCTCATCGCTTATGTATACTCGCACATGTGTGCATAAATTAAACGTCTAATACTAATAAAACTAAATTATAATATTTATACTTGCATGACGGCATAATGCTTAATTTTTCTATAACTACATACAGATGTGTAAATATTCTTGGTTCACCGTTAACATAGTTTTAATTATAATACAAATATACATTTTTATAATATTAATTAATAGTGCAACAAGTTTTAATATTCACAGGTATATAGATCTATGTGTGTAATAAAAAAGTAGCATATTTATAAACACGTAAATATGTATTTCATAATTTATTACTATGTCTGCATATGGTATACATATGTATGTATGTATGAAATTAGTATGTGTCAAGGCTCGATACTTAATTTTTAAATTTGAATGTAGTTGTATTCTAGACGCTCATATTAAACCTTCACATTCATTTCGCATATAAAGGTAAAAACCTTGACCTTAAGATGAAAACATATGAACGTGCATAAACTCAACAACACTTTGCTTCTCCTTATTCATGTGGAGAAAATGAAAATGTTTGCATTTGGCTACATAAAACAGTTTTGATGGTTCTCTCAGGAACTCTCTAACAACCACCTGCAGACATTCTTCTAGAGCTTTTTTTTTCTGAGAATGAATACGCGCTCAGTGAACTTATACTCTCACGAATTTTTAGGAATACATGTCCGTCTTGCTACCCAGTCGTCGAGTTCATTTTAAGCGTATCACACGGGAAATATAACATATAATATCGTGAAGGATAAGTAAAAAAGAAATTTATTATTAGGTTGGTAAATTTTACAATTAGTGAGTTTTATCCACAAATGTATATGTATATAATTCAAAAAATCAAATTTATTATACATATGAACTTAATTGGAAATAAAATTATTTCTCGATAGTATATATGTACATACATACTTACATACGTTATTATCGCGAATTTGGATATGTGCACAATTTCATGGGTATGTAGGCAGAGAGTGGAACATACTAAAGTGTAGTGAAATCAAATACGTATTTTTGCTATAAATTGGCTTCAACTAGTGTTTATATTGGTATGCAACTAGCTTATTACAAAGTGCAGCCAATAAAAAGTGCTTTTATAAAATTCTTAAAACCCCTAAGTCACGGAGTTCAACACCTTGCTTGCTTACTTTACTTACTACTTATACAAACTTAAATATATTAAAAATTTGAATCTCTTCCCTGATTCTCTACACAAGCGGAATTAAAAAAAAAAACAATAATATGTATACATACATATGCAAGGGATATCCCAATGTGCTAATTGGTGATTTCCAAAGGTGTATCCTTCACCATGCACTATCATGCGGTACGTGACAGCGTTATTACATACATATGTATAAATAAGTGTCACTAGTGTCATCAGTTTGAGATTTCATCACAAAACGATTAACATTTGCTTAATATGTAGGATTTTATTCCAAACCCCGCTCTATTGATTTTTTCTAGACATCGGTGATATTACGTATTTGTTCATACATACATACATATGTAGTGCCGAGGTGAAATAATAAAATAAATAACTTTTAAACCGAATTATGTATATTAATTGTTTAGTTGGTCCGACGCGCAAACATAAATGCTTCTTTAAAGAATTGAGTAAATGATAATATGTATGTATGTTAGAATTTTGCCAGATTAAATTAAATTTCCCTTTCTGCATCTTTGCTCTCTTAAAATAGATTATGTAATAATGTCAATTATTTTGATCTTAATTTCAGTAAAACTAATAATAAATAAACATGCCACCAAATGCCACAGCAAATACACAATCGATAACCAACTCTTTGGTTAACGGAGATAGTGAAGATGCGAAATCACTGACTGATAATTCCACAGGTGTACTCTTCGAACAGGATGCGGAAACCTACGATGGTGGCCTTGTGAAGGACATTGAAAAATTGAAGAAAGCCGAAAAACGAAGAATCAAGCTTGTTTGGAGAAATATAACCGCATTCGTCTACGTACATCTGGCTGCTGTATATGGTCTATGGCTAATGTTGACATCGGCCAAATGGCAAACTATAACATGCGGTGAGTAAATATATATAACTTACACATTATATTATATTTGTAGTGAATACTGTTTACCAATGATATATTAATAATATATGGTATGACTCTGCAATCTAAATAACTAACATAAAAGAAGAAATTCGCCAAAATTTTCAAAATACATATATAAATAAGATATATTAGATAATATATAGGATTTTTTTTTCTAACCTACAACATTAGTATCATATTTATTTCTTGTTACACGTGTGTATATAATGTCAGCATCATGTTGAAAAATTTGCATTCAAAAATATTGTAAATTTAAACCAAAACGCCTTAACTAACGTCACCTTCAGAAAAATGTTTTCACTGTAACTTAGGTAATTTTTACCTAAAATCAAAAAACCAACATTTTTCTTTTAGTAGATGAGTATAGCTACTGTTTGAACTTGAACGATAGATTTTAAGAAAACATAAAAATTTAATTATTTTTTGAAAATTTCAGAGTTGTAGAATTGCACACTAAAAACCCGATTTTTAAATTTACAAGACCCATGTAACCCCTAAAACAACTCGAGAAATAAACTCAAATGGAATTTAATCCCATCGAAGTTTGAATAGTAATTTCAATCAAACATTGAAACAATTATACAAAAAATTTTGTTTAACACTTAATTTTTTTAAACTAGTTTTTTGTTCCCAAAAAAAATATATATTAGCGCTATTGCAAAATTATTTGTTTTTCCTTTTAGTAGTATTAGCTAAATTTTTGTGTAATCTCCTGATTTGTGAGATTTAAAAACGAAATAGCATTTTCAACCGCAAATAAAATTAAAACGTAATTAAAAATAGTACCTGCATATTATGGATCATTTCAATGTACCGAAGAAAGTAAATCGACATGTTTTGAAGGCGTTGGGTTTTCTAAGTGGGGGAAATCGCGATCAAGTCGTCGGCACGTCACAAATAATTGACCAAGTCAAGCATCAAATGCGTAACTTGGTACCGGTGGCCAATCTCGCTAGCGCTGTGGGAAAGTCATTAAAAAATCTAAGCGAGATTGGCCTGATTGATCGGCATGGGATGTATAGGTATGCGCTTGGGCGATGCGCCGCCGTCGTGCCAAGTCCCAGTGCTCAGCCGAATTCAAGAACTCCTGATCGTCGTGTGTTTCGAGGCAATGTAAGCACTCTTGTCAATGTTGAGGTATAATACATTATTTCATGTACGATTATTTCATTGCTTCCACTTAGAATCCACGACGTTGTAGTCGTAGCAACTTAGACCCCAATATGAAGCGAACTCGGGGTTGCAGTGACGAAGAATCTATTTCAGGCGATGAATTCGAACGCGCGCGGAAGCGCATGCGTTCAAATAATAAGCAAGTGCGACACTGTGGTCGTTGGGCATATCTTCCTCGAGTACGACAGCATAATCAACGTAATCAGCATATCCAGAAAGCCCATTTAAAAGCGAATTTCAATACAGTCCATATTTCTCAAGACTTTTACTCTTTGGATCACCCGCTAACGCAATTGCGAGAATTTCGTTCCAGTAGAGAATACCGAAACCCATTTGAAGTTATTAGCAGTGACATAATGAATAACATACCATTGGATTTTAGTCTTGCCAATGTGACACCCACACCATCTCTGGAGATAACAGAAATTAATGATGATATAAAAAAAATTGTAGACGTTCGAAAAATAGTTGAAACGCCACCCTTACAACAGCAAAGTGTAAACAACTCGAATACGGATAATGTAGTTGAGGAATATGAGGAGAGAGAGGAGGGCGTGCAAACTGAGCATTTGTCACCGACAGCAGTACGAGGCTATCGAAGTGAATTATGTGTAGATGGTGAAGCAGCCCTCGGGAATGGTAGCGCGACTGCACAAATGCAAACTGCACGAAAAAACACAACAAATCAGAATCAAATTTTGAAATCGTTCACTTCAGGACGGTTGCTGAACACATCCAGTCCGTACGCTGCTACGTCAGAACATTCTTCTAAATCCATAACGCCGAATTACACTCAATCTTATATAAAGTGAACATATCTGCAATGTATCCTAATATTTGTGTATTCCATTTAATATTACTCTTATTTTATATGAATATTTACGACAAATTTGTGAGTATAAGTTTTTATTTTAAGAAAATCTTAATTAAACAAATTGCATAATAACAACACAATATGTATTACAATGTTATTATTACAAATGATAAGAATATCATTACTCTCTGAGAAAATTCGTCGTAACCCACTAGTATTGTGTAATGTCAATCTTTTGAAATCCAGGACATCGCGATATTAATTGATTCCTAAAATATATATACAATATGATTTGCATTTTTAACATTCATATTTATCGTAGCTATGTAAGCTAACAGTATGGCATTTACAATTACGTTATTTATTTTTGTATATTATTTTATTTTGCAGCAATGTTGTTATATGCTATCTCCGGGCTGGGTATTACCGCGGGTGCACATCGCCTTTGGGCTCATCGCTCCTACAAAGCCAAATGGCCCCTGCGAGTTATTCTAATGATCTTCAACACAATTGCCTTCCAAGATGCTGCCTACCACTGGGCACGGGATCATCGTGTGCATCACAAATATTCCGAAACGGATGCTGACCCACATAATGCCACACGCGGTTTCTTCTTTTCGCACATCGGCTGGCTATTGTGCAAGAAACACCCTCAAGTCAAAGCCAAAGGTAAAGGAATGGACTTGTCCGATCTACGCGCTGATTCGGTTTTGATGTTCCAAAAAAAGTAAAGTTTTTTGTTTGCATTGGTTTTCAACTTATGTATCGATTAATACATGCATATATTTCTTCATCTAGATATTACATGATTTTGATGCCAATTCTATGTTTTTTGATACCAACTCTAATTCCGATGTATGCTTGGAATGAAAAATTCGTAAATTCATGGTTTGTTGTTGCTATGTTCCGTTGGTGTTTCACCTTAAACGTAACTTGGTTGGTTAATAGCGCAGCTCACAAATTTGGTGGCAAACCCTATGACAGGTACAAACATGCATAATACTATAAAGAGAAATTTTCTCTTTTAATTTTAACTTTTTGTTTATTAATTTGTGATATGAACTATTATTTTTATTAAACTTTCTCTATACATAGATTTATCAATCCATCCGAAAATAAGTCAGTTGCTCTTTTCGCCTTCGGTGAAGGCTGGCACAACTATCATCATGTATTCCCATGGGATTACAAGACCGCTGAACTTGGCGACTATTCGCTGAATTTGACTACGGCTTTCATTGACTTCTTCGCCAAAATCGGTTGGGCATACGATCTAAAGCAGGTGTCTCACGACATTATCGAAAAGCGCGTTAAACGTACGGGCGATGGTACACACGCCACTTGGGGTTGGGGCGATAAGGATCAATCTAAAGAAGAAATGGCGGATGCGTTAATTACACACAAAAAAGCTGAATAAAATATATACGGCGTCCAGCAACGAGTGGCAGATCAAAGTGAGCGTGTGTGTATGTGAGAAGATATTGATAAATCTGTTGGAAAATTTAGTGTGGGTGAATTATCAGCAAAACTAATAGAGATTGGCTGCTGGAGTAGTCATCTCTTAGGTAATAGTAATACAAAAACTTGTATATGAATAATCTAGTGTTGTGAGTGTGTGGAGTTTTCAAACAATACCGTACAAACAATATGGCATGACATCAAAGAGCTTAACAAGATAAGTTTCGGTTTTTGCAATGTAAACTAATAAATCATTACACTGAAGTAAACTAGCAGATCAATTTCTTTTATACATACAAACATATGTACGAACACTTGAAATTTTTATTTATTAATTTTTTCCATAACGTGTCTTGAAATTTAATAATTATACCGAGGGTCTCATGTTCTCAGAATTGTACGCTTGCACATAAGTACATACATATGTAAAATAAATAAAGCAATCGTCTCCGGAAGTAGCGTACCTAAATATATGCTTAACGAATATATGATGCAGTCATACTCACTGGTGATACCATATAATTGGATAATAGAAGCGAATTAATTTAGAAATAAAGAGAATCGTCACATTATTACTAAGTTTAAATTCTGTATTGCATAAATGAATATGAAATGTTTATGAAACTTCAAATGCAACAGGTGAATTAATGATATTTAATGCGCTAAACACCACACAGCACACGCTATTCAAAAACTACCAAAAAATGGGGTTATTAGTATTTATAAATAAAAACAGATAATATTATATAAAATATGTTATTTCTAACAAATATAAATATAAACTATTACATATAAATTGTTGAGTAATACTAAAAAAAATACAAACGACTATTTTTTAACATTCTTAAAGTGATTCCATTATTTTTATGATTGCCAATGTGAACCAAATATAATTACAAAACGGAATATATACTTCTTATTTTTATTAAATGGTTGGTAAATGGTATTTGCTTGAAAATTTGTTATCATGTGTATAGTTTTTAGGTAAATAAGGAAATATTCAATCGTAAGTACGGGTATAAATATTTTTAAAGTGGTCAAATAGATAAATAAATTGCTTAAGAATGCCGCCGACAACAGCCGGTTCTGCGATACCGGAATTGACCCGGATTTTATCCGGCCAATTTCCTTCACAAATAAACAAGTTTCTATACAAATTTGATTTTGATCGGTTTGTATGGCAGCTATAGGCTATACTGGTCCATTCTTAACAATTTGTTCGAAGATTGTACGTTACAACAATAACTTAATATGATTGATTAATTTATGACGAAGTTCGTGATGATATTTCATCAAAGAAAAAAGTTTTACATACAAGCACCGCCTATCTCTTCAGGTATCTCAAAAACTAAGGGACTATTTCGCGTAAATACAGAGGAAAGTATAACCAGAGAACGTAAATGGATGGAATTTACGTTCTCTGCTGTAACGTCATATTATACAATACAACGCAACGTTTTGAAATGTTGTTTGACCAGAGAACGTAAATGGACGTAAATTACATTCTCTGGTATAAATACTCGATATTTTGCGGTAGTACGTTTGCGAAGTCAGCCTATATCTGTTGAAATATGTTTTACGAAATCAATGAAAACTAACTAACTAACCGAAGGAGAACGTAATAGTTCTTTGAATTACTTAATCTATTAAAATTTTTCATTTAAGAGGATAAATTCTTAAAAGATGAGATTTCAAAGTTTTAATAGCCATATATCGATGTCTGATGTAAGCAAAGAAATAAATTACGTAGTAGTAAAGTAGGTGTGACATTGTTCATTTTTATTTGTTTGTTTCATAAGTTACGCATTATAAATTTTATAACTTAAAGCAAATTCAAGATTTAAAAAAATTTTCTATAACAACAGTCTGCTTTGGTCAAATAAATTGCTAGCGATTTTTTTTCTGAGGCAAATCGTATTATGCAATAGTTTGAAAAAAGTAACGCTTACCATAAAGTAACTACTAAACATATATGTAACCATATGTTTGATATTTTGCGTTTGATGTATGCACAACTTTATTCATGACTTGTAAACGTTCTGTCGGGTTCAGCTTTTTTTTAATCGTGTTATATGTGAATTTAGATTTTAATAAAAGAATACTCAGTATAACATATTAATTAATTTAAATTCCGTCAGTTATAAACATTTACGCAGAAAATATGAGTTTATGAATGTTGCTATTTTTTTCGCTCTTCTGTTTGTTTAGCTTCTTTCGTCTTTTTCTCTGCTTCCAAACGTTCTGCTTCAGCTGTTTGTTTTTCAAGCTCTTTTTGTTCAGCTGCTGCAGCAACGTTTTTATCATCCCAATCGGCCATTGACTTCTCTCGTTTTAACCACGAATGTGATGTATCGGATTTGAACGCTAAAACAAAAATTAATAATTGTAATATTCATTGTTATTTTTTAATTGAATGTTGTAGACTGTGTTGTTGTTTGCATATATTAACTTACTTTGTATAAACCATTTTATGCCTTGTTGCATTTCTTCAATTATTTCTTTTGATGTGTACATAACTTCGTTTTGAACCGCCTGATTAAAGTTTGCTGCATCAAAAACGGCTGAATATAACGAGTTTCTATCATGATTAAGTGCTCTCTGTGGAAATTTCGCAAGTGTTTGCGCCAATTCCACAGATTTAATTAAGGATTGGCCAGGTGGTACGACGCGATTAACAACGCCCATAGATAGCGCTTCGTCAGCACACACTTGTCTTCCAGTCAGTATTAAATCCAATGCTCTGGAAAATCCAATCAATGCCGGCAATCGCGCTGTACCACCGTCGATAACGGGAACCCCAAAACGCCGATTGAAGAAACCTAATACAGCTGTGTCCTCCATTACTCGGAGATCACACATTAATGCAAGTTCCAAGCCATTAGCAATACAATAACCGCTAATACCACATACAACCGGCTTTTGTATATGACGCCGTGTTGGCCCCACTGACCCTTCATGTGCCATTAGGATATCAATACTAACTTGTTCTCCTCCATCTTTTCCAAGTTCTAGAACATCATAACCGGCACAAAATGATCCCCCAATACCGTATAAAACTGCAACAGGAGATGAATCATCTGCCTCAAATGCGTTGAATGCTTCGCAAAGTTGTGTCGCAGTGGCTACATTAATTGCATTTCTCACCTGTGGTCTATTTATGCCTATTAATGTGACATTTTTATCTTTGTCTACTATTATATTCTTCTCAATTGGACCATCTACATTATACAAAAATAATAGTATTAATTTTAAACTTATGTCATTCAGAACACGAAACGATTTACCTTTTTCAGCTTTTTGCAGGCGGTTCGTAATATAGATACTTCTGGAACCTATATTTTGAAAATCAGGTGAGAGCACACCGGTGATGGCATTATTGTTTATATGCTGAGTGATTCGTCGAAGCAAATTCATTATTTTTTGGCTATATCCTATATAATTTTTTACCTGGATGTTCAACAAATTAGAGACTGCACGTTGTAGTCGTAAACCCTCTAGAGATGGCGATGCTTATTCCGATACCCCCAGGAGTTTAATTTTAATTATTTAAGCAGTGATATGAAAGTCTAAATGATTTGCTCTACCCTCTTATTTTCTCTCCAATTTAATACCTAAAATTAGTTGTTTTTAGTATTTTTGGCTATATGTTCCGATAATTATTTTCGATACTATTTGAGTGAAACGATTTGTCGATATTACGCTGGTAAATAAGCAACATTACGCCGCATCTCCACAGGCAATCTACATTGCTAACCATCTGTCAAAGACATCGCAGACATTGAGGTTGACAATGTTCTTGTGCGGGCATTTGTTCATTGCTAGCAATGTATGGCATGAAATGTATTTTGTAATTGTTAAACCTTAACAATGTGTAGTATCCATTGGTAACCAGGGATGTTGTAAAATTCACGACAGATTGGCGTAGTTGTCAGAATTGTAAACCAATTCTGATTTTTAATGTGGTCACAGAATCCGATTGGATTTTCGTCGATAAATCCAATTATCGAATCAGCTGTTTACTAATGTGACAAAACTTGGAAAAAACGACAAAATTAAAAGAAAGATAATATGAGATCACAGTAATATACTTAATAAACATGCTTACTTTACAGATTTATATCACATTATCGACTGAATAAAGATGCATTTGGGTGTTAGATTACGTTTAATACGTTTTATAAATCCTCTTAAAATATCTGGATTTTTTCCATAAACTTAACAATTATGCCATTTTGTGTTTTATTCTTATAATTTCCCCTATAGAAATAACGATAAATTATATTGGAACAATAATAATAATATAAATAATTTTTTTCACTTACATTTCATATCTGTCAGCAACTATCCTTTTGCTTTATTTTTGATAACAAAACCGATAAAATTGATTTCCGTGACACCCAAAACCGATACAATTTGTGTTTCGAACGTCAAACCAATAATATTTGAATTCATGTCGGTTACCGTTTTAGACCATTTATTTTCTCTTGGGCCGTTGGTCCATCACTTTGTAAAATGGTACATTTTGAATGCAATGCTTTAGGAAATTTTCTTTGTCTAATAAATTAACAGAGTTTTTTCATTATCGCCACAATCATATTCAGTGGCACCGTTGCTAAATAGTTTCCCAACTGTTTTCCAAGTTATCGAATCTGGTTAAATAATAGTAATATTTGCCAAGGAGTCTTTCTAGGGGACCCTGTTGTTGTTGCAACAGCAAAATTCTGACGAGCTGATAGTTCTTAGCCGGATAAAATCCAGGTCCGTTCCGATTACGTAGACCCGAGTGTTATGGGGTATTTCATTACATCGGCAAAAGATTTTTAATATGCTTTTAAGGTCTCCTAATTTAAAATATAAAAATATATTTTATTTTTCTCCCACACTACACACCGAACAACACCCCCTCCAACTCCCGCTATTCCGATTCGAATTTGGTCTGCTCCATTTTTACCCAATTCCGCCCTGAACGGCAATCGTTCTCATGAGACCTACTATATTTTTTATCGGTTTCAATTCTGATTCCGGCTACTATCAGACTCTACAACACCTCGTAGGTTTCCTGAAAAAAAACAGACTTCATTAAAAAAACAGTTTGTATTTTGAAAAAAATTCTGAACTTTAACAATTAACTTGTGTTTCTGCATACTTTTAAAAGTTGCTCAGACATACATATTTTTAATTAAGAGTTCAGTGCTTGTCCTTTTAAGAACAAGAAACACGTATAGTACAATGTTTGTTATCCAATTTTTAAACTAAAATCAGCATTTTCTATCTGAAAAATTTCCGTTCGAAGCAAATTTTTGTTCTTCGAGAATTTCTTCTTGTTCCCAAGCTGGTATAATTTTCGGCTTTACTTGCCAGGAATCTGTTTTTTGTCCTCTACTTTTTGCTACAAAAGTCAAAAATAAGTTTTTATTTTCACTATATGTCACAATATTTTACTTAAAAACTCACCATCTTTAAATCTGGTTACACCTTCTTTTATTTCAAGCAAAACTTTGTTATTAAACGATTTAGTTTCTTCTATTATTGCCGCACTCAGTCCATTTCTGTGTTCATAACAGTTTTTGTACATAGCTTGACGGTCTTTTTGTAATGCTTCTGAAGGAAACTTCGCAATGGAGAAGGCCAAATTAACCGCCTGTCCAAGAGCAGTACCTGTTGCTACCAAACGGTTTATCAAACCCATTTGTAGTGCTTCTCGTCCACAAACACGTCTGCCTGTTAGTAATAAGTCTAATGATCGCGAGAAGCCAATCATTGCTGGTAACCTTGCTATCCCGCCGCAACTTACATTATATCCCGTGAACCGCCCAAAAAAACCTAGAACTGCAGTGTCTTCCATAACACGAAGGTCACAAAACATTGCCAAATCCAAACCATCTCCAACGCAATAGCCATTGATGCCACAAACTATAGGTTTTAGAGAATGTCTATGTATTGTCCTATAAGTTGAAAGTGCACTAAAATTTTCTTTATCATTATTAGTGTCCAACGTTGTCAGATCCTGTCCAGCACAAAATGAGCCACCTATACCATAAATTACAGCTACGGGTGAAGTTTTATCTCTTTCGAAATCAGCCAATGCCTCACTTAACTTCTGAGCGGTCTCAGCATTTATTGAGTTGCGATGTATCGGGCGATTTAAGCCAATTAATGTGATGTGGTCATCTTTATCAACTAATACGGGCGATTCCGCGTAGGTTTCTGTTCCTATTGGTTTTGTTGATACGTTTTGCCTTCCTTGTAAACATCTCTCCTGTTATAATAAACGTTAAAATCTTTAAACATTGTCAATATCTTTATACTTACAATTATTAACCTGTGCAAGCTGGTGAGTCCGTATCGATTCAATACGTTTGCCATTACCTGATTAAAAACAAATACCTTTGAAGACGGGTTGATATAGAATGCAAAAAGACAATCACATTTTTCGATATAATAGATTTTTATTTAATCGATAGTTCTAAAAGGAAAAGATAACATTGCACTGTATACGACTGTAAACATGTTATACTCGCTACGCTAGACCTTACGTTTATTACGATATATATATATGTATATTAACTTGAGAGCGGTATATTGAATTTATCTATAAGTGTTTTTGTGTATTAGTATTAATTCTTATTTATTTACTTCGAATTTATCGGTTCCATCCTATTGTTTATATAATAAAAATTCAGTACCTGCCAGACATAGAAGAAATTGATTAGTCCAAACCTTGATATATGACAAATTCATTTTGACACTTCTACACAAGTCTCCCTTTTAGTGGTCAAAGCAACACTGAGTTCTGAAAGAGAAAAGCGTGAGACAATTCCTATAGAAAGAAAAGTAAAATTTTGTATTCGCGCGTGAAAAGTGTACACTGCGTCGATTTTTGGCAAATTTTTAAATAATTTGCAAAATATAAATTGTATAACAGTCATAAAAACGAAATTTGTCTTCGAATTGTTTGTGTGCATTAAATGAGCGGTGCAAAAGATCTAAGAATCCACAGTCTGTTGCCTTTAAAATTTGGTATATGAAGTGTTTGTGATTTTCAACCGCGTCGTTACCGTCACCGTTGACCAAATTATTACTTGAAGCTTGTCTGTTGCTAGCAAGAAACAAAACGCAAAAGTCGCTTCGGTACAAGAATCAATATTATTTTTTTACAAGCTATTGGAGGATGCCTATTTGTAAAAGAGATGGTTTCGATAATATGCAATCCCGTAATCGGGATGAAAGATTTCAAGACAACGACGAGGTGTTCTTTTGTGAAGTTACAAAAGACATTTTCCGCGATTACGAGTAAGTGACAATTACGATCATAGTTATTTTAAAGTTGAAAATAGCATTCTGCAATTTTACATATTTTCATATATGGGATATATTTTTTGCAGTAAAGATTTTGGCTCTACTTGTAAAGCAGCTATATAAGAAGTAGGGTGCAAAACATAGACAAATAAAGTGTAGTGTAAAGCGTGAAAGGAGTGTAATCAAAAGTGTCCAGACAGCTGCTATACCAAGCGGTTGGCGGGAATATATTTGCGAACAACGCACGCGTGTAGAGTTGCCAAGTATTAAATATTTACAAATGTTGGAATTGTTAAAATCAAATTTTTTTTTTTTTTAACTACAAAATACCGACAACCTTTTATTTCATCTAAAGTCCTAGTTTGATGTTAATGAACGCAAAGAATACATGACATTGTATCTAACTGAGAAAACCAATCTCGAAATGTTTTTCTTTAGTTTTTCCATTTTAAGTTGAAAATTTGACGAATTTTATCTTGCAATTTCTCGATTTATGGTCAACTTTTCTTTTATATTATGCACTTATTATACACTAATTGTATGGAAAACTTTTTTATTTGACAAGAAATCTTCACGAAATTTAGCATGGATAATTGTCCAAGACGACGGTCCAATCTCCGAACAAATTGTTCAAATCGATGCACTATAGCATATAGCTGACATATTAACTGACCGATCAAAATTAACATTTTTCCTTGGTTTAATAAAATTTGTAATATTGTCTAATCGAGTATTTTATTTACAGAGATTACTTCCGTCATGTAATGGTTATAAATTCCACTGTTTGGCAGTGCGAGGCCACTGGACGCGACAATCTCACATACGCAGAGGCATTGCGAAGCGAACGACGGGCGCGCAAGAAAATGGAACTTTTTAAATATTGCCTCCGAGCGCCAGTTATGCTAGTTACAGAACATTCAAAGCAATCATCTCTAAATACGTTAAGTGTAATTATATGCAAGTTTCTGCGAAAACGTTATTTCATAAATGAAGAAGTAACTGCTTGCCACAAGTCTTCTACTTATAACGCATACACAGTTGTAAGTGTTGTACCGCATAATAAAACACCTCCAGCCAATGGAGTATATGAAGAAACTGAGAAACTCCAATATAAATTGCGACGAAAAGGTCAAAATGATGAAGTAATTTTGCCATTTGAGAATATTCGTCGTCAGCGCCAAGAATTTACTACTGAAAATTTACAGATGTTTGTGAAAGATAATGTAACACGTGTAGATGGCATATTACGACCAAAGCCAGATTCTTACAAAAAATATGTAACAGATCCAAATATCACTTTTGAAAAAATATTTATTGGAAAAATGCCACATTTTACGCCAGCAAAAATCAAACGCCCTTCTCAAGATACTACTAACAAGAAACAATCAACTTTGAATAAATATTTCACTAAGGATGGAGAGGTCGATAGCGAAAAAAATGTTAAAAATGGTTCAAAAATGCCTACCTTAGAAGCAGTTAAGCAGAAAAATGAAGAAGCAAAACTGGCTGAGAAGCTGAAGCGCATCGCTGAACTCGAACGACAAAAAGTGGAGAAACGGACTAAATTAATAGAACGTGTTGAAGCAGAATGTACTGCATTGCTCACTAAGACTGATGATTTAGAGCGCACAGATCAGCGATTACTGCCTTTATATAAAATCGTTAAAACTTTTATTCCGGTTAGGCTATTAGGGGATGCCTTCATGCTTCGAGAGTTTATGCATTCCTTTCCAACCATATTATCAGGAATAGAAGTATTTCGCGGAAATTTGAGCTTTTATGAAATGTCTCGCGCCTTTAGTGTACGCGAAGTGGCTGGACCATTATCCGATATTCTCCTGATCTTTCTGGGTACAATTTTTGATATGCAAAAGGAAGACGAAGATGAGTGTAGCGTTGAATATTTACGAATACGTAAAGAGATGCGAAAACGCGAACCACTTATAACAATGTCTGAGGCAGCTCGGCCACATTATTATGTTAAACGGCATTTTTCCTTTAAAATAAATGAGCTGCCCATTGATTCGTTAACTCTCAGTGAAGTTTTGCGTTTACATTTGCTTTCATCTGGAGCTATAGTAAAAGAACGTGCAGAAAAATGGCGCATAAAGTATCGAAACGGTTATTCATCCTCGGAGGATCCGGGACTTACGCTTCGTATGCGACATCCACATATTTTGCGGGCTCTTAAAATGTATTCTGTTTTTCAATTACCTTTTTTGGACATCATGCGTATTGTGCGATGTCTTACAGCTCAAATATTGACCTATTCAAATCCAATAAATTTAATTGAAGAACGCATGGAACAGATGGCAAATAATAGAGTAGAGCTACGTGTATTAGCCACCATGGAAAATATACGTGCGGCAAATATTCAAACGCAGAAGCGTACTTTAACCAATGAATTTCACCAACAATGCTTAGACGATAACATAAAGAATAACGAGGAAAAGCGAAAGCAAATTGAGGAAAAATTTAATAAAAAAATTGCAGAGTTAATGACGCAATCTGATCGCGAGCGTCGTAAGTACGAGCAACAGGTGGAAGGTTTCAATTCTTCTTTATTTAATGTTCTTGTTTACCTTGGAATGGATCGCGCATACCGTAAATATTATGTATTCGAATCTATGCCTGGAATATTCGTTGAGCACACTCCCGACTCCTTAGACACTTGTCTCAGTGACCCGCCCAAAAATTCGTTAACGGAAAATTCTTTAATTTCAAATTTTGAAACCCTTCCGAAAAATCGCAAAGATTTACGTGCTTATTTATTGAAAATGTATATCAATGAAGATAAAAAAGCGGCCAAGGCTGAAAAAGAAGCTAAACTGACTAAAAATACTGGCTCTTCACCGGTTCTACAGCAAAACAAGGAGAACAAAGAAAATCATTTGGTAAACGGTATTACCAATGGTAAAGATGTTATTGAAGGCAATGAAATTACTGTAAAAAGTAATGAAAACACAAATGAGTCGGATGCCCAAACACCTCCATCACAATACCAGCTATACATGTGTACAGGTGATCCGAAAAATTGCATTGTCCATGATGAACGCAATGCCGACAGACAGAGATGGGCGTATATATACGAGAAAGAAGATATAGACGCGCTTATAGCGGCACTGAATCCATTAGGAGAACGTGAATCTCAACTTAAGGAGCAATTAACTATTTTGCGTCATCTTATAGTGAATCACTGCAGAAAATGTCCAGAAGATTTGTTAACAATAGACGATAACAAACGCTTGAGTAAATTTAAGAATGTAATGATGTCTGAAACTTACCGCAAATATAACAAAGCGAACTTCGGTTATAATGTTGACGTAGATCTTAACGAAGTATTGCTCACGGCGCTTATTGACCGTATAATTCAGTTCGAAAGCGACATTTATACTGGTGATCTAGGTCGATTAAAAGTAAAAGACATGGAAAAATGGCGTGAAGATCTTCAAACTAACCAATATGATGCACAAGTTAAGCTGCAATGGGGTCCGAATACACAAAAATTTGGCACAAATGGAGGGGAAGAAGACGACATTCCCGAAGATGATATTGAAGACGACGATACAGATATAAAAGATGGTGGGCAGTATGCCAATAAACCATACAGAGATCCAGGCGATGGACTTGGTGATACACTGGAAATTGATTCAGAAGACAGTGCCGACGAACTAATTTCATTACATGATTCAAACACAATAAGAACTAGCGTACGTAACTGTGCGTCTGCACTATTACAAGTGGAGCAGGCAATAGAGCGTCGTTTTATTAAAGAGCCATTCGGAGCACCATTAAAAGATATCAAAGATAAAGAATTTTTTGAACGCAAAGTCAAATGGGGGGCGACTAGGCTGAAACAATGGGAAGTGTCTTTAATGGAGAGCACAAGTTATTCTCAGGTAACCTTTATAAAGTTACAAATTATACGCATTTTATTATACCCTGAACACGAACACGCAGTTTGTAAAATTTAGAAGGAAAAGTCGGACACCCTATAAAATATATGGTATATATAAATAATCAGCATGACGAGCTGAGTCGTTTTAGCCATGTCCGTCCGTCTGCCTGTGTATGCGCGAACTAGTCCCTCAGTTTTTGAGATATCGATCTGAAATTTTTGTTAAATTCTCTCCCTAAGAAGCTGCTCATTTGTCAGATCTGCCGATATCGGACCACTATAGCATACAGCTGCCATACAAACTAAACCATCAAAATCATGACCTTGTATGGAAAACTTTTTTAAAAATCCGGCATGGATGATCGGAACACTAGCATATATCTGCCATACAAACTGACCGATCAAAATTAAGTTTTTGTATGTGAAGGGTATTATAGTTTCGGTGCAACCGAAGTTAACTTTTTTAAATACACTGGATAGTTATCATATTTAATTATTTTTAACACAGGTGTTTCTCCATTTGAATGTTCTGAACGATTGTATTTTGTGGGCTCGGTCCACAAACAAGTCTCTCTGTCAGGTGTGTCGTAGAGGTAGTGATCCGCACAAGATGTTACTGTGCGACGAATGTAATGGTGGCACGCACATGTTCTGTATGAAACCCAAGATGAAGACAGTGCCAGAGGGCAATTGGTATTGCGCGCGGTGTGTCAAACGTTTAGGATTACGCAATGAAAACGAGGGCAAAAATAATAAATCTGCATCTCAGAGACGTAAACGCACATTCAATGTTGATGAGATTGCTGATGATGGGTTGGTTAATGGAACAAAAGATAGTGAACGTGCCCGTAGTAGTGGGCGCCGCAGTAATAAACGTTTGCAATCAAATGAAATCGAAGAAAAATTGATAGACGACGACGACGATGCTGCAAATGATAGTGATGGAGACGGTGTTGTCGATTCAGTTGGTGATGATGTTGAAAACGAGAATATAGATGACGAAGAAATTGGTAGCGATAAAGACGAAGATGTTGATGAAGATGAGGCTGATAATAAAAAAAAATCGGAGGATGATACAGATGATGAAGAGTAAGTGTGACTATGTACTTACATATATAACAATTTTTAAGTGTTTTTAATGAGCACGATTACTCATTAGTGATGGGTTTTTGTAATTCATATTTGTAGAATAGTTATATGTTCTTAGAAAATTTTTACAATCGGGTAGTTATGTACTTATGTAACCATTTCCATAATGTTTAATATATGTATACATACATATGTGCCTATATTACTTTGACAGACTTAAGAATGCTAATAAAAATCAGAGCTGCAAATAATACATTAAAAATAATTGAATTAATTTTTTTTATTTGAAATTTATAATCCCAAATACCGTGTTGAAAAAAAAGAATGCCAAAATTAAAAAAGAAAATTACCAAAATTAAGAAAGAATTGTTTTAGAATTTATATTTTTTCGCGTACTTTGGGATTTACCATTTTGAGCTAGAGCTCACACGGAGCCATCATCTTCGATACTCTAGAGCACTGGTGGGCAAACTTACACCTTCAAACGATTTATATTTTATCAATTTTTAATTTTGATTTTTGGGATTAAAAATTGAATGTTCAATGATTAATACTAACATAAATTTAAAAAAAAAAATTAACTCTTAATTTAAATTCTTTTAATTAAAAAATCGCAACCCTGATTAAAATAACAAAAACCTACTTAACGTTTATTAAAACTTTAATTTAAATTTTCTTTCCTTAGGGATGAAAATGTTTGCGTTGTGTGCTCATACGATGGCAGTGATTTAATGTGTATACGTTGTAGAGAAACGTTTCATTTAGAGTGCATTAATATGAAGAGAGCACCTCGTTATAATTTCATATGTTCGAAATGTAAATCCGCAAACGGAACTGAAAAAAGATCCCCAAAAAGTGGGAAAATTAATGGTAAACATTCACTGAATTCGTCAGATGATGATGACGATGATGACTCCGAACCGCTTGTAAAGCGTCAACGATCCTCACGTTCATCCTTACGCAACTCTGGGTACCAACAACCGCCGCAGAATGGTCAAGGCAGTCCACGTGAAGTTGCTAAATCGTCATCACAACGTCGTTCGATTCGTCGTACGGGTGATCATTTGCCATTAAATAGCGCCGCATTGTATCAGCTACTCGACGATGTTATGAAACACGAAGATGCTTGGCCATTTACACGTCCCGTGTCACACGCAGAAGTGCCGGACTATCACAAGATTATTAAAACGCCAATGGATTTGGCTAAAGTAAAGTCAAAACTTAATATGGGCTCATATCAGTTGAATGAGGAAGTAATGAAGGACATACAGCTTATTTTCCAAAATTGCGACGAATATAATGTTAAAGGGAATGAAATTTATAGGTGAGTAAACCGCAATTGTTCTGCTCAATAATTGACTGACGAATTTTTATTGTGTGCGTTTGTTATCCTTTTAGCGCTGGTTCTACATTGGAGAAATATGTCATTGAACAATGCAAACGACTTAATTTGCCGTTTAAGCCGAGTGATATGAATTCTTCGTAATAACTATGAAATATGACATGGGATACTTTAGAGTAGATCACCATAACTCTTAATGCTAAATTAGAGTGACATTATTAATTACGTTTATCATGATTTTTTATTTTTTTTCAGTTGATTATTCTGCATTCTGAACATGTTTATCCATGTAAACGTATATTTTGAAAGTATTTCGTATTTTGTATAATATATTTTGGATGTAGTGCATGCACGTTGTTATCAATTACCGCTATTTTATATACCACCAAACTCTTGTTTTTAATCACTTTTAGTACTATTTTGTTCCATTTTCTCTTCATTATGACAAGAAATTTTAAGTAAATACATTTAAAGCTTCTAAACTCCGAACGCGGAGTGCTCGGATTAAGCCGTCTCATGTATTTAAAGTGTTGCGAGCATTTAGAATATTTAAAAAAAATTCACTTAATGCATATTTAAGGCAAAAGTAGCTATTAATTTTGTAAGTTTATGAAAACTCTTATGCTTAAGCCTAGAGTAAGTACAATTTCAAATAATAAAATAAATTATACTATTTGATCAAATTACCACAAAAACACGCTTTATTTAATTAGTGATTGGAATGTTGAAGTTTCGGCATAACTGTTCATAATACTTACATTCACGAGAACTAGCGTGGCGTCCCATTCAACATACCCAGGAGCAACATACATACATGGATATTGAAAAGTTTGGATAGATAAATGGATTGTTTTGCTTTTGTTTTTTCAATTAATTTTTATTGATAGAAATACGTTTTAACTAATGGTTAATAATTTCGTAAATATATTTATACGCTTTTAGGTATTCACAGAAAATGTCATTAATTTTGAATTGTTCTTATATAATATGTTTCGTATGCAAGTTAATTTTAATGAGTTACTTTTTCTTTATTATTAACTAGCCAAAGAATGCGGCGAATCATCATTTTGTATACAGCTGGTATAAGTGCTTTAAGTGAATTAGATGTCGGATGCTACTAGAAAATAGCTCAAATCTTGATGCATATTAGTAGTGGACCATCTATAAACTTTTTTCGTTCTTATTTAAAAAAAAAATGTTTTTCTTATCCGTTTTGTTTGTTTGTAGGTATTTTCATGTTCAGTCAATTAATCACTTTCGTCAGAGTCTTCGGCAAATTTTTTGCGATAATTACGTCGTACACGAGCCACCTTTTGCTGAAACAATCCCATTGTGGCATTCGAGTTGTCGTCGCATAGCGGTAGCATGTGATGACTGATTACAGTTCCACTGTTGTTGGGCGTTGTCCCACCATCGCTGCTAAGCATGCCACCACCGTTACTGTGATGCCAGCGACTAGTTGTCGATTCATTTGAACTGGGGCAAATGCTGCTCGTTTGGCCGGGTGTAACTGTGGCACCTATACTTATACCGCTATCGGGTGTACGAAGTAACAATGTGGCATTTTGTTGGTGATGCGCATGCGCACTATGCTCACGATTTAGTTCGTAATTGTGGTGACTAGCATTATTAGTGGTATTGTTATTCACGCTGCCATTGCTGGTGCTTCTGTGGTGTAATTTTTGTAAATTAGTTGCAGCCGCTTCAGACGTATCGTCACCTACACAAATACCATTCAGTTCCATTGTGTTGTGAAGGAAACTCTTATGACTGTTGACATTAGGAATACTGCTGCTGCTAATCGGATAGTCATGATCGTTATGTAACATATTGCTATTGCTATTGTTGTTATCGTGATTCCACTTTGTAGCCGCTTCGGTGTCAGAACCAGCCTCACCGTCATCACCGGTCGGTATTATGGTAATCCGGCGACGTTTTAGTGGCGTGGAATAAATGTGTGCACTATGTCTGGTATCGTCGTTGCCACTATTCCCAACATTGCTGCTGTTTAGACCATTATCATTGGTTTCAGGAACTACATCGCTAACAATGTATGTAGATGAGGCTGATGATTCGACTGCCTCGTCGGCATAACTACTGTTCGATAATCTGGAGTTCGAATGACTCGAGTAGTTGTCCGTAAACGCCATATGTGCACGACGTCGGCGATTTGGCATGACAATGTGGCTGATGCTACTCCCGCTACTATTATTAATGTTGTGGTGATTGATATTGACACTGCCATCGCTTATGTTGCTAATATTGAATAGCGAATCTGCATTTTGTGTTTGAGGTAGTTGAGTTGTTTCTATTGCGCCAGACACGGTATTATTGATAATTGGTGTTGTGGAAGAAGAGTCGTTGGATAATATCTGTGGATTTTCAGTCACTTGCCTGGTGTTCGAGTGGATGGGAGATTGTTGATTGATGACACGCTCCACGCTAAAACTAATCAGACGTTCTGAATTCATATTCGATTCATTAAGAATATTGGTGCGCTCCCTGGCTGCAGCGTCGTTAATGCGACGTACGCCATTTAATTTTTTTGTCGGCTGCACTGTCGGATCGACCTCAACTTCGGCGATGTTATGACTGCGGCGTTGAAGTGCCGATGACGATGACGACGGCTCCTCATCGTCTTCGTACTCATCAGAGTCAATTATATTTTGCTGATGTTGTCTTAAACGGATTATGTCATCTGAAATAAAGAAAATTTCATTTTCATTCAATCGATATTATAAAATAATTAAGCATTTCGAGTACCAAAAGTAACAAACTTGCTGACCGTAAAACTAGTGAAACTGGATATGAACCTTCAGACTATTGCATTCCTGTAAATAGTATCTGTATGTATGTTTCATAATGCAAAAGGGGAGGATAATGTTGTAACAGGACTTTATGCTTATTTTGAATGAAGGGAGTAAGTAATTCGTCCGGCACTCTACTTTAAAAACCAGTGCGCAGATCTTACAACAGAAAGGCGATTGGACTGTTGCAAGATACTTGCCGCGACAAGTTTTAGCTACTGATGGATTTTCTAAAGAAACACATGAATGATTGGTACTGCCTGCCGAGGAGTCAACGTTCCTTTTTATTCTGTTTTGTAACAAATGGCTACAGAATTTCTGGGGTGAGTAAGCACATTTCCTTAGGGCTATGTACATATGTACATATTTGAAAGTTAGAGCGATAAGATTTGTAAGCAACTGCCGAATGGATTGAGTGTGCGACAAACACTCTATGGGACGAAAGTTCGAGACAGGATAAATTAAAATCATACATCAGACACAAAACATATATTTTGGGAGATTTCTGGCCAAACAATTGTTTTATTTTTTAAGTTCGTTCATATAAAATAATTTTTGACAAAAAAAAAGGGTGTAAAATCTCGCCGTTATATTAATTAAGTACCGCTATTTGCCGCAAGCAACAGTATTATGTTAATTATTGTTTATGCAACTGAGGTAAATAAGTTAAAAGCCAAACAAACAATAGATTACGATTTGATGTAGTAATTTACATGATGTTGACACACGCCTTACATTGGATATATTATATGAATAACACGCGCACACGCAAATGTACTAGTTAAATATTACATCTTTTAGCTTCAAATCAATTATGAGACAAGGTTAACGGGCGCTAGCCGTCTTGTGAGATTATGGCATAGGAAAACATTAACCTAACCTGTTAATATATTATATACACATATGTATATATGGTATATGTATGCACGAGTTTGCAATGCAATGGTGATGATTGGCTAAGTTGTCATGATTGGTTGAAATTTAAAATTCGAAATAATTACTATGCAAAAAATGTGATTTTAACGGTATGCTTGATGCAACCAGTTTGAAAAAGCAAACCTAGCATCTTTGCCAAAATTGAAAATTCGAAAAAGCATCACTGTCGCAGCTGTTGTACAAAAACGCGTGAAACTTGCAAAATTTGAAAAGTAGTTGCAAAAAAAATTACACCAAAACTAACTGTGCTAGCTAAAGTGTCATAGTAGTTGATTTATCTTAAATATAATTTTAATTTATTGGTTCGTTATATTAGTGGAGTTTTTTAAATTTTATGGGATATAGTAGAAAGATTGCGTCAAGTGCACTATAGTTTTCACTTGTGGACCAATCCGTTTGACTTCATTGCTATTCGCAAATAATAAATTTCTGCTTTTTTTATACGATTCATTCTCTTTTTGTGCCTCTCTAATAAAAATCGATCATTTTTAGAAATCGATATCTAAATCGTCAGTGAGACTATTAATAAGAAATATTTCGCACATTTTATGTTTGAATATGCAAATTTTCAAATGCACAGTTTTTAGCATTTCATGCATCAGCCAACATAAAATCAGCAGTGCAAACTGCGCAGTGTATAAAGTAATGTGTCTAGCGAATTCATTAGAACTGAGAAACATTTCAAAAGACCGCGGTCATAGCATGTATGAATTATTGGGTAAGGTAAAGCTGTCAGTATGGTGTATACTGTATTTGCTCACTCCGGACCACAATCGCAACTATGAAATAACTTTAAAGCAGTGTTTAATGCTGTTTAAATGCAATCAGAAGTAGTTTCTGTGTCCGTTAGCGGCCGTCGATGAATTCTGTCCAATGATATACACTATAGGTCAAGGAACACTCAAAACAGGGGACTTCAGCGAGCACTGGGCCGACGCCGAATTACGATAAAAAACGGCATAATTTGGCAAGGAAAAATGCCAAAATTGATGTGCTACGAAAAAGAATTCGGGATCACTCAAATCTATTGGAACTTCCTAACACCAAGTAAGTCAAAGTTTTATTAACAATTAAAAGGGCTTTTAAATAATGTTTTTACAGATTGCTAAATTGCTAATCGGTTTCCTCGCTGATGTACAATAATTACCAAAAATGTGGCAGAAATAAATTTCTCGTTGGAGTGTCGTCACCTACTACATCTAAAAGGAGGTTTAAAATGTTATGGGAAAAACTCGCTTCAAAAAAATTAATTTTACTCAAAAAGTGGATTCATCGGAATTTATGGAATTATTATTTTACTTCTTTCAAATTGTGGCTTTCTTTGCCCTGTTATCGGATTTCTTTTTCGACGAATTCAACAAGTTTTTCTATTGTAAATTCTCTGTTGTTACCTTGTGTTTTCTATGTATTCAAAAATAATGTTTATTATTAGATTTTTTTTTTTTGCTAATATAATATCAAAAATATTAATTACTTATGATTTATTGTAAAATTTGTCATTATCGGTAAACAAAATAATAAAAACCAGAAATTAAAAAAATCATCATGGAAATGCTACGATCATCGAAAAAGGATTAACTTGACGTTATCTGCTTTTTTTTTGTTTGTATGTCGATTCTAAGTATTTAATTTCTTCATTTAACAATCGCAACAATAATCATTATTTACGGTCCTTGGTTAAAATTATTTTAAATAATTATTTACCCGTTTTCCATTTTCTCTGAATATTTCAGAAATAAACTGCACTAATGTTCAAAAATGTTTATTGATATTCTAGCACTGTCACAGTTTTGAAAACCGTAATACCACAAAAAAGTTGATATTCGGCCAAAATACACTTTTTTAAATTGTATTTTTATTCAACTAAAAAGTTGCTCTCAGTTTATTTTTTCATTAAGCCAGCTACTTACTTACTAGTGCACACAATTTGTAGCCTTCATTTTGGCTCATTTCCTTTAAGCCGCCTAATAGCTCGTTAACTTTTAATCACATAATATTCGAACCTCGCAAAAATATTTATTTTAAGCAAAAAGCTGGACTTCGTTCATTCTTGTTATAGTACCATTGAAATTGTTAAAATAGTAAAATTCGGCAATTCGCTGTGATTCAGCAGGTGTAAAAATAATTAATTCTGTTATTGGTTCCAATTAAAAACACCCAAACAAAATATAAGTATATTTATGTGTACAAAAAGTTAATCATTCATTGAATTTGATACTGTCAGCGACTGTGAGATGTGTAAATACGCAGTAATGTCCATTCAAAGGTCTATAAGACTTCTAAATATTATATAAACAGTTACGTACATATTACGTATGTATTAGAAATTGAAAAATAAAGCGATATGTCACGTTTACAGGTGGCAAAATAAAATGTTTTGTAAATAAGAAAATACCATATTTGTATTTATTATACATAGGTAAGGATTACTTCATATACGAGTAGATATAACCGTAAGGAATATTTGGATATCTCTATGTACTGTATGTTGCAATTGTGCAAAACTTATTTAACGACACCCTTCTGAGAAAACATTCATTTGTTTGTTTACAAAACTATTGGCGGCCACAAAAGGAGCACCGAACTAGAGGTTGGGTGCTTGGTAAAATGCAAATACGACTATGTGCCACACTTTACAGACCACCATAAATTTGCCATTATAAAAGGATCGTAAATGTCAATATCTAGTCAGTGTACTTGCTAGAGTTATTTAGCGCGGTGTTTTGCAATTTTCATCATACTTGACTATATAAGTATACTTTGTATGTACGTCGGTAAATCACATGAAGCTATGATTTACTATATTTTATTATTACTTCCAATGCACTGTATAGAGGCTAAGATACAACAACAATGGCAATATCGTGTGATTTCAAATACAACAACTAAAGCGTTGAACTTAGAAGAAGTTGGAGAGAAACTTCACAGATATATTTTGCAGATACCTTATCTCAATGTGTTGCTACGTGCGAAGCATTTGGAAAGCGATGACGCCAACCCCTATTTGCGTTGGTTCCTTCGACACAGTAGCCTACCGCTAATTATTAAAGTCTATGACGAGCTGCATCTTGTCAATAAGACGGAGCCGTCGTTGTCAGTTAAAAGTAAACGCGATAGTTTCGTCATTATGACTGATTCACAGCAGCTAGCAAAGGATGCGCAGCGTTTTGTACAACGAGCGGGGGTGTTCTTTTTCATACTCAGTGACACGCAACTGCCAGCAGATAATACTAATGTGCTTCACGCTTTAAATACTTTGTGGATTAAATATAGAGCTTTCAAGAATTTCTTGCTCACAGTTGAAGGTATTTTTTATTTTAATCCCTTCGAATACAATGATATCCGGCAAAGGTATGGGAAAATTGTTCGTTATGAACACAGTGAATCGCTGAATACTGCCTTGTTTCGGGACATGCATGGCTATCCGTTGCGTGTGCAAATTTTCAAATCAGTCTATGCCCGCCCATTATTTAATAAAAGCAATCCATCGATTAAGGATGTGTATGGAGTGGATGGACGTGTGGCAGAACTTTTACAACAACGTATGAACTTTACAATGGCCTTGCAAGAGCCAGATCCCAACTATTTTGGGTAGGTATATTTTACAACATCAGTTTGTAGTCAATATTAATTTGTTCTTATATATATTTTATACCTGACAGTAGTTGTAGTTGTGTTTTTAATTGTCAAGATATCTTCACGAAATTTGGCATGGATTATTTTCCTAGCCATTGCTACAATCTCTGAACAAATTTTTCAGATTGGATCGCTCTAGCATATAGCTGCCATACAAACAGACCGATCACAATTAAGTTCTTGTATGGAAAACTTTTTCATTGTGAAGATTATTATAGAAGTTAACTGTTTTTTAATAATATTAATTTTTGGTTGTCCGCAATACCTTTGTGTGCGTGTGAAGTGCGTCTCAGAGAGAAAATTTTAGTTAGTCAAATGGCTGCATGTTTAACATCGTATTTCCACCTGACCAAAAGAAAAATAATTCACTCAAACGAGGAGGACAAGATCTAAAAAGACGCCTATTTCGAAAGCCCCGAGGTTTCAGACTATCGAACCGGGACCAAAGTCCTTTCAGTCCAAGTAGTATGTATATATGAACCCAATTCGAGATTTTTAAATACGGTTATCTTAACTATTATTTGGACGAGTTCGAGCTCGGCTTATCGTAAATTAAATTATCTCACTGCTAATTGCTTTGAATTTATACATTCATGTTGTTACCGAAAAGAGAAATTCTTTTCAAACCTAAGCATTCATATTCACCATGATTTTCTTCTTATTACAGTGAACGCTCGATAGATGGTAAATACAATGGTGTGATCGGATCCATTATTGAGGATAGGATCGACTTGTGTCTCACGGGTTTCTTTATAAAGGATTATTTGGTGGGAGATTATATGGATTTTACGGTAGCCGTTTACGATGACAAATTGTGCATTTATGTGCCAAAAGCTCAGCGCGTCCCTCAGTCCATTTTGCCACTGTTTTCGGTACATGTAGACGTTTGGTTAGGTTTTATACTGACTGCTTTCGTATGCTGTGCCTTTTGGTGCATAATACGGCACCTAAATATATGCCTGAACATAAAAAAATGCGCCGATACACCGCTTGAACGAAGTCAGTGGTGGCAGTTCGTGAGAATCTACATAGACACATGGGTACTTTGGGTGCGTGACAATCTTGTGCAGTATCCGCCCTTCAATTCAGAACGCATCTTTATAGCATCACTTTGCCTGGTAAGCGTTATATTTGGCGCAATATTCGAGTCCAGTTTGGCTACTATATTTATACATCCATTATATTATAACGATATAAACACATTGGAGCAGCTTGATGAGAGCAATCTAAAAATCATATACAAATACTCATCAATGGCGGATGATCTATTTTTCGCTGAAACATCTCCACTTTTTGCAAATCTCAATAAGAAATTAGTACATGTACAGAACTTAAACGCCGATGTCGTATTGGATATTGCCAAAAATGGCGGAAAAGCCGGTGTCTCACGCGCCAATTCGCTATTGTTAGAATCTCTGCAGTTCATATTGGCAAAACAAGTCTATATTGTACCTGAATGTCCAAAAGATTACACTATTTCCTACGTCATACCGAAAGATGCCCCCTGGGAGGAAGCTATCAACAATTTGCTCCTACAATTCGCTTCTTTAGGACTAATTAGAAAATGGATCAACGACATGAAAACAGCAGTTGACATCGATGTAATGACAAATGGCATGAATTTCGAGCAAACCGATATATTTAAAGTGCTTACGGTTAACGATTTACAGTTGGCATTCTATGTGGTGATATTGGGTAACTCTCTGGCCGGATTGTCATTAATCCTTGAATCCTGTCTCAAAAGATGTAGCAAACGTACGAAGATTAAAATGAAGGATGATGGAATCTAATGTATGCGTCGTGGTTGTTACAGAAAGATTTAACAGTGTTCAAATAAAATGAGATTATGCTAACATAAATACAAAATTATTATATTCAGATATAGTATGAAAATTGAACTTGGTGTTCAAAAAGATTATTTGCTAAGCATGCAGAGGTGATTAGTGTCATGCGGAGACTCATTGCACGTAGGACATAGGTTTTGTATGTCAGAGTCTATTCTGGATAAGTAGGAATACCCAGAACGAAGTTCCACAAGGGTCACTTTTATTTCACGCGACAACTCGAGCTCTTGTTCTGTTATGGGTGGTGTTTGTTCTCCAAGTACGCCAATCACTGAGAGGGAGTTAATGTAGATGTAAATAGCTTCAGTAAATGGCGTTCAATACGCGTCGGAACCTGGTCGCGGCCAAAATTTGGTCGGGATATTGTTCCAGTTCGTCGACTTGTGCACCCGACCAGAACCTTGCCCCAATTACTGCCAGTTAGCGACTTGAGAATCTTATTGCGGCTCTGTACTTTTGTGATAATCGCGGTTGTGTGCGGAGTGAAGGAGGGCAGACTGTCAAATGTAATACCTAAAATTTTAGAGTTGTTTATCGTCGAAATTTTAACATCATCGATGGGGATAAAATTTGAGGTCCAGTTTGTACTCCTTCGTCCAGTTTGTAAATAGGGTGGTAGTGGATTTGGCAGGGGAGAGTTTCCTTGCAGTGAAGAAGAGTGAAAGTTCTCGGAGATAGGCGTTCGCTTTTAAACACATGCCATCAATTCTATTATCCGACGTCATTATCGTATAAGTAATATTGTCGTATACATTAGAGCTCTTGGTATTCGACTAATCGACTTAGCGGATTAATTATTGAAAAAAAGGAAACATTCAAAAATAAAATTTTGTGCATAAATCAAAGGCTGCTTGGAACAATTTTATTTTATCCAAATACTCGCAGCAGAGCAACTATTCTAACGCAGTATTGTTCAGTTAATAATCATACGAACGGTTGTAAACCGGATGTTCGAATAATCGGTTTTCAGGGTTTTCGAATCATTTGAAGAGCCCTTGTATACATATATCGATGAATATGTAAGTTTTTTTGATGAAACTCAAAGGGGATCTTATCTTGATAACAATATTCTGTGGATCCAAAAATAGATTAAATTGGATGAATACTACCCAGGTCTCATATACCTACTATTGTGATTTCAGACCTTTTATTTGACTTTAAACAGTTTATTTAGGACAATATGTGCGATGTTTTAACGAAGTTAAGTGGTTTCTTAACAGCTAACTGAGAATAAATTAAATTGGTTCAAGACTTAATCCGTGTGTATGTGTTCTTCCAGTTACTTTACCCTCAAATACGCAATATATCCTTTGGTTGATTTTTTTGGTTTATAGCTCATATACAGTGGACCACAAAGGTGTTCGTAACGTGGATTTTACTTTTCGTGTTATATTGTACGTGTAACAGGAAATTAAAGAATAGTATTAGCAGAAGATTAAAATAACTCCATTTTAGCTATGTAAGCTAAAAAATTCAACTAGGGTGGAACTAAGATACTTGAAGTTAAATAAAAACGTTTGTGACTTGTGTTTTTGGTGTATCGTTCGTTTCACTATGAGTACTTAATATACTAGCCCTTAGCATAAAAAATAAAATTCATTATGTGATGCATATTTTCAATTAAATTATTTAAAATTTGTGGCCTTTATTTGACCAAGCTGCATTGACGGCCATCCAAAGCTCTTCAACGTTTTGAGAGGCTTAGTTTTTAATATCTAATTTCTTTAATATTTCCACAGATTTTCAATTTATGTCTGCCATTTTATTGTTATTTTGGCCTTGTGTTTATGGTAATTATCTTGCATTAAAATAATGTCAACTGTTTCGCAGCTATTTTTTTCTAGACTTGGTGGGTAAGAGTTCTTTAGAATATTAATGTAATACGGGGCCTTCATAATTTCATTAATTTTACGAAGAAATCTCAGTTGATTGCCCTGAAAACAACCCCGTATGATAAGACATCCACTACTATATTTTAACGTTTGTTGAATGTTGTTCGAAGTCAATTTTTGTCGTAATCTCTCCCATTAGATTCCTTCAAAATCCTAATTTGCATGTTACTTAAGCGTGCAGGATTAACACTCCAAAAACTTAACATCTTCATTGTTATTATGCTGCAGGCATGTGCAATTTTATCATTAAATCAGTACTTAAATGCTGACGTGACTAATAATGACTATAAAAATAATATGATATAAAGTTATAATTAAATAATTTATTATTAGTAAGACTTAATAACTTTACGGAGGTACTACTGCAGCTTATGGGAGACGTTCGCCTTCAACCTGCGTATAAGGTAAAGTATTTAGTACTCATCAAAAAGGTATCGATTGCCTTGTACAGCTGTAGAGGAGCTACAAAAATGTGGGTTCTCTCACCGAAAGTAGTCCTGTGGTACTCTGACACCATACACATTAACTCATCAGCACTAATGACTTAACGCCCCTTCGCACATAGCACCCAAGAAAACTAGCCAGCTATTCACCCTGGGCAGATTAAGCTTTCCCTTAGTGCAGGCGTTATAACTGATTATTAACATATTGGTGTCATAATCAGTATAGGCAGTTCATTGTAATACCACCATGTCTCTAAAGCTTTCTTTACATACTTTTTGGGAAATTTGTCACTATTTTTCATGGATTGACAAAAATTGTCATAATCACAAAAGAATGTAATCAATCGTGTAGTTATAATTATACGAGTATATGTAGATACTATCATTTTGTGGGCAATAAGAGCAACGCCCACATGCTTTTCTAATGAATGCCTGGCCCATGAGTATTTAAGAATGGTAGGCGCAGAAGTGAAGTGTGGATATGCAACCGATATCAAGCAGCGATAACGTTTTAGCAGCTAAATTTGGAAAACTGCATATTATAGTTCTTTGAATAAAGTTGACACCTGACACAAATTGTATAAGCGCAAACAAAGATTCTGTCAATTATTTGTCAACAACATACAATTTATTTGTTTGCAAAACTTCTCTAGTGTCAATGGTGCCATGATAGGCGAATGTATGGTGCAACAGCAAAGTGCTTACTGTTGGTATGTATGCAAATATGTACATACTCGTATATTGAGATACAAAATGTGATTGTGTACATATATCCTGGTAAACACTTTTCAATAAATACAGCTTTTTGAAAAAAGCTAGCTCATTTAATTTTTCACAAGTACGCGTAATGCAGGAGCTTAATAAACGCTTTTTAGTCACTGCTTATTTTGCATTCTATACGGCTGAGTTTCTTACAGCCCAACCTATCGCAACGTCCACATTTTTAGAATTGATGTCAGGTCCAATTGAAATGACATCTCACAGTGATCAACTCCAAATTGGAATTTTAAGAGAACTTTTGCACGGAATTGATTATCTAAATTTGCATTTGTTTAATGAACGCTACTTTGAGAATAGTATTGTGCAGCAGTTTTTACAACAAATATACTGTCCACTGCAGTTGAGCGTGGGTGATATAAAGGAGCAATATCAATCCAGTCAACGACGACACTGGGCTATGGTAGTAAGCAGTAATGACTTAGAAATTAATTTAAATAAATATGTTTCACGTAAGGGTGTATTAATTAATATTTTGCTGGACCAACCGGATAAATAACAATTACTGAGTTTGGCTCGGCGACAATGGATTGAACGTGGAGCATTGCAGATTTTTTATATCATCCCGAATAATATGAACAATAGCGGCATTGAATGCTTGTTTTTGAATCCCTTTCCGAAAATTGGCCTAGAACGTGGTGTGATGACTAGTTTGGGCGATGAAAGTTATAAGAGAATTTTTCATAATTTCCATGGGTATCCACTCCGCACCTACATATTTCACTCCGTTTATTCCGATTTACAAATTTTCGTGAACGAAACGTCGAAGGAAATAATTGGAATCACGGGAGCTGATGGCAAAGTAGCTGATCTGTTGGCAAGTAAAATGAATTTCACAATGGATCTTCAATGGCCAGACGATCACTTTTTCGGGTATGTCAACAACCCTGTATTTTTTTTTTTAAATTGATGTTTGCTGTTTGATTGTTAAGTTAAAGGTAAAACAAGAAAAAATGCAAACTTCGGCTGCAACGAAGCTAAAATACCTTTAACAGATGCCTTTCTTATAGCAATTATATGTATAACTACATAAATTTGAAAACGTAACCGTCCAACGGTTAAAGTATGTTTGGAGATTGTAGCGTTGCCTTAAACAATTATTTATGACAAATTTTGTGAACACTTAAACTAACACTTACCGATCCAAACAGGGTTAGATCGCCGAAATAACAGCCCTTGGCCGGATAAAATCCGGGTCAATTCCGGTAACGAAGAACCGGCTGTTGTGGGAATTGCCGTTGGGAATTGGGGACTAGATAACCGTTACAACAACAACAACAAATTTTGTGAAGATATCTTTTCAAATAAAAAATGTTTACATACAAGGGCTTAATTTTGATCCCTTAGTTTGTATGACAGCTATGTATGTCTTATAGTTGTTCGATATCGACAGTTCCGAAAAATGCGCAGCTTTTTGGGAAGAAAAGGACGTGTTAAAAATTTCAAACTGATATCTCAAAAACTGAGGGACAAGTTCGCGTATGTACACGGCGGACATGGCTAAATCGGCTTAGCTTGTCACGCAGAACATTTATATACATATGTATGTACTTTATAGGGTTTCTAGCATCTGGGTCTTACAAACTTCGTGACAAACTTACTATACCCATATACCTCTTCAGGCTATAAATATTAATGTATAACTTAATATTGAATCCAAATGTAGTTGTTTTGTAATAATTTTATTGAAGAAAAAATTGTACAGTGTATACGAGCATTGTATATAAATTGGGTCTTCCCCTATCAATCGACACATATTTTATATCATAATAAAAATTTATTTTTTAATTTTATTTACTCTAAATCTTACGTAGAACAACACAGAAAATAGTAAAAATGATGTTAAAGGAGTACTTAAACATTTTCTATAATATAATTGCAGCACCCGCACGAATAATGGCAGTTACAATGGTGCAATTGGACGAATAATACGGTTTGAGACCGATATTATATTAGCTGGATTCTTTATAAAGGACTATCTAACGCGTGATATTACTTTTACTTCACCCGTATATACGGATGAACTTTGTTGTTATGTGAGAAAAGCTAGACGTATACCTCAATCAATACTCCCTCTATTTGCCGTCAATGTCGACATTTGGGTTTCCTTCATATTCGTTGGAATGCTCACTCCATTTATATGGATGTTGCTAAGGCGAGTAAATTTGAGTGTTATGACAAAAGGATCTGATCCATTGAAATTTCAAAACTTGCAAACACAGGAAAGTCGCCTGCTAACGCAAAAACATAAACTGCAATATATACGCATTTTTATAGATACATGGGTGATGTGGGTGCGCGTCAATATCATAAATTATCCACCCTTTATATCAGAACGAATCTTTATAGCTTCATTATGTCTGGTTAGCGTGATCTTCGGTGCAGTTTTTGAATCAAGTTTAGCAACCGTATACATACGGCCACTGCACTACAAGGACATCAATACGATGAAAGAACTGGATGAAGCCAATATAAGGATATATATAAAGCATGGAGCTATGAGGGACGATCTCTTTTATGGTCATAGCTCTCAAATATATCAGAATTTACATAAGAAACTACTTTTAATTGCCGAATTGGAACAACGTCTTATTCACATGATGTCTAGGGGCGGTAAATTTGCATCTGTTACTCGAGCCTCTTCACTCGAACTCGACGACATACACTACTTTATAACAAAGAAAATACATAAAATACCCGATTGTCCCAAAAACTATAATATAGCATTTTTGCTTCCTAGTCATTCGCCATTGGAAAAGAGCATAAATATATTATTGCTTAAATTTGTACAATCCGGATTTATTGACCATTGGATTGCAGATATGAAGTACCAAGCAAGAATTAAAACTCGAAATTTTTTGCGACATCTGGACGAGAGCGGCGATAAATGGAAAGTTCTAACGCTAAATGATCTGCAGTTGTCTTTTTATACCATCATAATTGGCAGTCTGTTGGCGACGATTGTTTTGATCTTGGAATTAATCATACGTTGCAAGCAAGTTAGAGCTTTCTGCAAAATTCGCACAGCGAACGTCAAGTAATGGTCAGACAGAAAATTATTTAAGAGTACATTTTATTATTTGTGACTGTCACTCTCAAATTTCTAATAAGAAATTTTAAATGTGTTGAATGACGTAATAAATGTATCGTTAAACTTTTTGACTGATTAGTGCTTTCTAACGGCTAGCCGAATAAAGTTTAGAGTTTATTTCTAGCTATACATAATTAACAAGACGAGAAGCTTGCTCAAAATGCGCAGGGTCATAAATAACAAATGTTATTAATGTGAACTCGTATGTTATTGTTTATATAATATTAAACTTACTCATGGTAAGGGTTGCGAATTCTTTAACAATCAATTTTAATTAATTAAAAACTTTTCATTTCAGTTTTTTAGTTCCGATTAAATGTTTAATTTTTATATATTTGGGATTAAAAATTGAAAATTTTATTTTTAATACCAATCAAAATTGAAAATTGATAAAATATAAATCGTTTGAATGTAAGCTTGCCGACCAGTGCTCTAGGGTATTGAAGATGATGGCTCTGTGCGAGCTTTAAACATTATTTTTAATTAAGGTTTTCGGGATTGCAAAATAAAAAAAATTTTACTTCAAATGTGAATTAAAGTATTTTTGTAATGCATTATTTTCAATCCTGCTCATGGTTAATTTATAAATAATTATATAAGTTAGTAATTTGTTAAATAAGTTTAATAGAAGTTTAGAGAAAATAAAGTTTTCTGTTGTTTAAAGCTATTACAATTTTATTAAGTACTCACCCTTTAGTGTTGTGGTTATTCCAGTGCTTGTACTGGGAGCGTTACTAGGAATAGTTGAAATAGAAGCCGACATCTCTCTTCCATCATCTGATGATGTATCTGTAAAAGATTCAAATAAAAAAATATTAATATTTACTTAGGTTTATGTTAAGCACATATACATAATACAATACATACATACAATTATTCACATCGTATGTAATTATAAATAAACATGATATTTAAACTCACCATAGACACTACGCTTTTTGTATTTTCGACGTTGGTAACGGTGACTGCTTGTACCCCCTGCTATCGTTGTTGCTTCGGATGTTGTATTGGTTATTGTCTGACCAGACGCCACTGCACTTGAGGTAGATGCAATAGTTCCACTTAACACATCTTGATCGATGGTAAAGTTATTTCTACGTGATACATTTTGACTACGTCTTTGAGATGCTTGGTGCCGCTTAACTTGAGAACGCGACCGAATCGATTTGCTAGAGCTGGCCTCAGATTTTCTTGTACTGTTATCACATACTTTTAAAATTTTGTAAGGTCGCCTATTTCCTAAAGAAGCCCCCTTTATTGCTAAACGACGTAGGCGGCTGCGTTTGGTGGCAATTAAGTAAGCAATGCGATTAGCAAAAGCATGACGTTGAGGTTTAGATTTTTTTCTGAAGATTGATTTACGGCGTTTAAGATCTTTAAATAGAAAAATAATAAACAAAGGAAATTAAAAAAAAAAAAATACTAATAAAATTTTGTAGAAAGTATTGAAACTTATACCTTTTCGTTTCGTGAAGCGACGTTTGACATGTCTTGTGGGACGTTCACGTATTACACTATTTCCATTAGGTACATTGACGGGAATACTAATGACCTCAGTAACAACGTCACCACCATCACCTCCACCATCGTCATCATCATCGTCATCGCTTTCATCATCTGGGCTGCTATCTGAACTATCATTCGAGCTAGAACATGAATGAGTGGCGTCTGAATTATGTGAGGAGTCTGTCGAGCTGTCTGCATCCCAGCTTTCGATTTCCTGTTGGATTAGTGAATCAAAGAACGCCATCATACGAGGATCTTCGTTGGTATTACGGCTACTATAGTCATGTGACATATGTGACCAACTATGTGGCGACGTAGACATTGAAGAGATATTATAAGGTAAATACAATTCTCTCGGGTTTTCGGGACATGTTGCTTTTTCCAACAACGAACCGGTCCAATCCTTCTGAGAAAACGGGCTCCAAAGCTAAAAACAGACCAAATATTAAAAAATGTAGTAACATAATATTGAAAAATACCTATTTAATATTCTAGCTTTTAAATATCACCCAAAAATGTGTGATATAATTTACCTTTACAATTTTTTCAACTCCAGAAGATGCCAGCAGACATTTTTGTGGGTTGTAGCGAACTTGATTCACAATAGAACGATGTCCATATAAGACCATTTGTGTATTTTCTACCCATTGATCAGTCCTCTCCACTATTGAAATAATTTCAAATTTAAATCTTTATATATTTTATAAAGGGACACAAACATTTAACTTACAATTCACATCAGACACACGCCATACATAAAGGTTAAAATCATCAGATCCAGATAGAACAAATTCATCGTTTTCTCCCGCAAATGTACAACTTTTCATGGTGCATGAATTATAATAATTTCCATGGTAAAATGTGCAAACCGGTTCCGGAGACTGTGTATTATAAAGGATCGGTGGTAAACGGCGACGCAGGGCTAATATAAGGCTTCCATTCGAATTAAAACGTACACTCATACAACTAGGTGGATCATCCACATGGCCTCCATATTGTATAACAGGACTGTTAAAATAAAATAAAATATCAATGATATATAATATTATATATTAATTAATAAAGGATCAGTTTAAACTTACTGATGCGGTTTGCGTATATCCCAAAAAGCAGCTCCTCGTTTAGAATTAGCAGTGACTAAAAAATTCCCACCAGCTGGGTGAAATTCCACTGCATGAAATGATGTGTGCTGTTGAGCTACCACTAAAGGATCGGCCGTGTCAACACGTTGATCGAACACCAAAATTTGTCCATCCTCACATGCTGTTGCAAAAATACTATCACATTTCGGATCAATGGATAGGCCATACACTGGATTATTGTGTTTGAAGACATTGACAAGTTTACCGCTGGAAGTTATATTATAAAAGAATAAAATATATTTTAACAATTATTGTGCTTAAGTGCTCGACTTACGTCTCAAAATCGTGTGCTATTACCAAATCATCATTTCCACCAGACAACACAATACGATTACAACGATCGAAGCCTAAACAGAAGATATTACTGGTATGTTCCGTTTGCAATACTCGCGGGCGTCCATGATGGGCAATTGCTTTTTCAATATCCCATATAAGTACACGTTTGTCGTCGCCGCCTAAAAATATGACGTTACAATTAAAAAAGTATTATTGGTAATATTATTCTCTTAGATTTGTAATATGGTTTTGGTTATTGTTATGTTAATTTCTTTTTATACCCTGAACGGGATATATCAAGTATTAAGTTAGACACAAAGTTTGTAACACCTGGAATATATGGAATACAAGTATTTTACTTTCCTATATCAACTTGTTATATTAAATTCGACGAATTCACTTATCCGTTCAGTTGGAATTTTAATGAAAATATTCCGCGAAATCACTAATGTGACAAATATAATAAATTATAGATACATACAACGGAAATACTAATAAAAGAAACAGCAGAGTGAGTGAGTAAAATTAACAAAATGTTCTAATAAGGACACAACATAACATAACATAAAAGTAATTTTAAAACAGAAAAATCGCCATACGTCATCAAAAAGTATTATACATATGAATTGGAAGGCAAAAAGAAAATATGTGGATGATTAATTGTCAATTTATATTGAAAATTTTGTATTAAAAGTTGCCTTAGCAAACTTTTTTTTTTGTGCGGTATTGTCATTATTAGAATTCTATAGTTTATATAGAAAAGTTTTTAATTGTCGTACAATATAGGGATTATATAATAAATATATAAAAATACTTAGTTTGATGTATTTTATACTCTCGCAATATGTTGCTACAGAGTATAATAGTTTTGTTCACCTAACGGTTGTTTGTATCGCCTAAAACTAATCGAGTTAGATATAGGGTTATATATATATAAATGATCAGGATGAAGAGACGAGTTGAAATCCCGGTGACTGTCTGTCCGTCCGTCCATCTTTGCAAGCTGTAACTTGAGTAAAAATTGAGATATCTTTATGAAACTTGGTACACATGTTTCTTGATATCGTAAGACGGTTGGTATTGCAGATGGGCGTAATCGGACCACTGCCACGTCCACAAAACGCCATTATCCAAAAAGCAAATAAATTGTCATAACTAAGCTCCACAATAAGATACAAGACTGTTATTTGGTCTACAGGATCACATTAGCAGTTTAAATTTTTTTGAAAAAGTGGGCGTTGTCCCGCCCCTTAATAGGTTTAATATGCATATCTCCTAAACTGCTAAAACTATAATAACAAAATTCACTGAGAACAAATGTTTTAGCACCTCTATCGACAGTGCGAAAATGGGTGAAATCGGATGGCAACTCCGCTCACTCCCCATATAACGGTATAGTTAAAAACAACTAAAAGCGCGATAAATCAAGCACTAAACACACCAGAGACATTACATTTTATCTCTGGGAAAACCCAAATCCTGGGATCTACTGAACCGATTTCAACCAAATTTGGTACATAGCATTCTTCTCATATCTATCTATGTTATAGTGCAAAAATGGGCGAAATCGGATTACAACCACGCCTATTTCCTATACAACACCATTTTAAAACCCATCGGATTCTTTTACTTTCCACTATACAAATCAAGCATATAAATAGCAATGAGAAGCAAGAGGCCTGGAATAGTTTTAAGAGAGTGGTGCATGGTTTCAATTATAACGACCTGATCACTGGCATGGTAACGAATTTCCCCATCATCGGCTGGAGAATATCTCTTAAGATGCACATGTTTTCTATGGATCATGACAGGAAATGTAAAACTGTTCATTTCTAAACATTTGTCCCTATTTTAAAATGTCTATCGTAAGAATGAATCCAAAATGTATGATCGATATCTGTTAATAAATTATTTAGAGTTGAATTTTTTCATTTTTTATATATAAAAACAAAGGCAGAACTTTTTTACTCTTAATCTTATTTTGCGTAATAAAATGGAAAGGTATAATCTCCGAAGAAATGTTTAACATCGGATTACTATAGCATATATCTACCATGCAAACCAAATCAAATTCTTGTAAGGAAACATTTATATTCGTGAAGGGTATTATATCTTCCGTTTAACGTTTTTTCTTGTTTAATTGAATGCAAACAGAAAACGCTTAGCTATACTTTTTTTTATAAAAAATTATTCTGGAAATAACTAATGTATATACTTTTAGATCTATTCTCATAAAAAGAACCGTTCAATACCTTTTTATTTTGTTGCTTTAATATATATATATATATACATGCATATGTATGTATGTCTTACCCGATGCGAGATATCTTCCACCATATGAAAATTCTATAGCATTCACACAGCCGTAATGAGCTCGTAAATCAGTTTTAAATAAATTATTTGCAACTCGATAGCGCTCCGTATATAAATGCCCAGTAAATGTTTGAGGATTGCGTTGTGGCCACAGATTCAATTCGCGTTGCACCAACTGGTGATATAGATTTGAGCTAACGCCACGCGTTGATTGGGTTGATTGTATCATGTTTAGTGTAAGTTTTGCAGGTTTTATTAAAACATTAAAGTTGAAACAATTTATATATCAATGTTTATGTATTATTATTTTCATTAAAAAAGTTATATAGTGGATTTATTTTAACTCCAGTATTTCGCCATACACAATGATTTTTTCCATGAAATAAAAAACATAATCACTATTTGGAACCGTAAAACTGTGGCAGTATGATGTTACGCGCATTCTTAAAGGTACTTTACATACATGAGAACGTGTAAAATTTATATGTAAATAGATCCTTTCAGAATTATTCCTTTTATCACCAAGTATTTTATATAGAAAACTTCTGTATGGGTCTTCAAACCTGGAAAAACATTTTATTCAAAAGAAAAAATTTACATACTGTTGAAATTCTCAAATTTTAAATACATATTTTCTATTTACATTCATACTATGCATATCCACGAGACTACTTTCTCAATTATTCCTTCTCACAACACGTATGTACATACATACATATGTATGAATCTAATATAATATAAAGTAAAACATAATTTTATTAAATCTTTATAGAAAGATAAACTAACTTGATGACCTGGGGAAACAGGAAATATAAGAAAAGTATGCCAATTCTGTACATGTCCAAATATATTATGATCATTATTGTCCTAATAGAAAAACCTTAATTCAATACAAATTTCCTGAACATATATTCAAAATTGCTCATTTTAAATGGAAGCAAATTGGTGGGGTATGAAACTTTGACAGCAGGTATCGGTATTATCGACCTGGTATTGTTCATGAAATATTCAATACATATATGTACATACATATATAAGATATATAGACAGTACATATGTATGTACATAAGACTGCATTCAGATAATTCTCGTAAAATTTTGTATCAATTGTTAACCGACACTTTTGAATAAAAAAATATTAATTTAATTTTACTAATAATATATGGATATGTAACATATTTAAAAAATCCGTAAAAAAATGTGCCAAATAAGTGAACGAGTTGCAAAAAGTGATTTAAACATATAAACTAGATTCACTATACGTCAAATAAGTTCTTATCATCACACAATATGATTAAAAATATATATACAACTAATTATATTTGATATACATGTGTACATATCTATGTATGATTGTTCAATATACATATTACAACGTTGCCAGCATTTGTAGGAGTGTCATATCCACTACTCCTACTGCTGCTCCACTGATATACGTACTTACATACATTCGAAAATTGAATGACTAAATTTATAGGTAGCGATGATACCTAATAAGAAAATTGCATTTTGTAATTGTAACAAAGTAAAGGTTATTTCTTATTTCACAAAATACTGTGCACCTGATCCTTATTTCTTCTTAAATCCTTAATGTCTACCTCGGTGCAACATCAATTGAACTATGAATTTATATGTATATGGACATGTATGCGGTCGTATTTAAAGTACACACATCAATCTAAATATGTACATATATAGGCATGTTAGGTATGAAATATTGCAGCACCTATTCGTATATATAATATGTACATGCGTACACTTATGTATACAGATCAGAATTGAATGCTTATATATGTATATATAAATATATATATTTATGTAGGTATAGGAATATCTCCCCAACTCAGCACTCTATATATTTTAATTTATATTAACAATCCAATTTTTGATTGCATTTTGTGCACTTACTGTAGGGAGTATGCGGCCAACTCTTTGCAGCCAAAAATGTAGCCGTCTTTTCACTTTACATTAAACGTCTTATGCTGTTTTTTTTACAGCACGTTCATTTTCAATTTATTTTACTTTTCACTTTACTTCACTTTTCACGGGTAGGAAAATTACGATTCCAATTCGTGTAGCATATATTTAATAACTGCTCATTTCTGAAAATTATGCTGCTGACGTTGGATACTGTGGTAGTTGTTGATAGACTGTGATAATTTATTTTTAATATATAGACACAGACTTGAATATGTTACTACAAAATTTTCTGCTGATTGACTACTAAAATGAAAAAATTATCTGTTATCCACAATTTGACAGGTCAAACTTCCATTTTCCTCCAACTACGAATAATTGTAAAAATAAAAGCCGTTTAAGAAAGAATACAGAATGGAACAAACAACGCACATAATAAACACCGACGACGAAACCAGCTAGCGAGCAATCGCTTCAGCTGTGGAGCCAACTTGATTGTTGGGATTTGTTGATAGCACAGTGGGTCTTGGCGCAAAGTCAGTAACCATATTTTACACTTACTATATATATTAGTAAATATATTTATGTAGATCGTCTCGAAACGAAGTCGATATTGTTTAACTAAATAGAACTAAAAACAGTTGTGAAAACCTTAACATTATAACAAAGTCTTTTTGAAACAAACCAGCTTAACTTCCAGTTTATTTTTATTTTGTAATAATCAGCCACTCAATTAAAACGTTGAAAATTTAATTTATTTGCGAAAAATTTATTCAAAATTACGTTACTCGTTCCGGTTCTAGATTGACGAATACATGATTTCTTCAGTATATTTGCCCAGTTCTTAATCACTGTAATACGTTTAAGTGCAATGCCAAAACGAGAGAGTGGTTATATTTCAACAGCTGACTCGACAGTCAAAAAGAGAGATGCAGCTGTGTCGCTGAACAGCTGATTTTTGTTTACGTTAGACAACTGCCATATTTTCATAATTAGGGTAGATTTTTTGAGGTATTTTTTGGATTGTGGAATAATTTGTATATGCAAATATTACATATCTGTCTCTTAACATAAATTTTATATATTATATTTATTAAAACTATTTCGCACAATTACCAATTAGTGATGCTGTAATAAAGAATATAAAGTTAAATTTCGCAGTACATAACAGATCTATCACATCTGCTTATCTGCATACAAATATACTTACATAGATTTTCATTGGAAAAATATATTTAATATTTATTATAAATATACATTTCTATATATATGGATGTTCTATTCAAGAGAAAAACTTTTGTTCAATGAGAAATAAGTTCAACATTTTTAAAATTTGAGTAATGGGGGGAAAAAACTACTTTATTGCTGTATTAAAAAACTTTGAATTTAATAATATTAAATGTATTAAAATTAAGCATCTTTCAACACATATATATGTATATTAGAAAACAAGTAGGGGGGAAACTATAACTAACTCAAACTGACATTTTTTAAAGTTATTTATTAACAATTAAGTTATTTTTTGGATCGTCAATAAAGTCCTTGGAAAGATATATAGAAATTAATATAAAACCTTTCCGTTACAAGAAATTGGTCATAATACCGTATTTACATATTTGATCTAAGATGCATATCAAAAAAATTCAAATTTAATAAAAAAAAAATTGTATTGAAACAAGAAAACTTGAAACTTTATTAATCATTTGGTTAAACTACTCTAAATTTTATATTGTCTTCTTTAATCCATGGATAACGTTAAAATGCCTTTTCGTAAGATTTTAAATGTGTATTGTAGTAATACAAGATCTTAAATAGTATATTAGCATATTAATTGAAAAGTAAAGCATATTTAAAAAATTGCAGTACCCGAAGAAACTCTCAAAACCCAGCGTGTTGAAGTTTACTTAAATGATCTAAAGGAGCGACTAAAGGAACTGCGTGTTCAACATGATGAAGTTATTCAGAATTCAGTAGATATAATTAAAGAGATAGACGAAGTATCGTCCGGTCTGTTGTTGCCACAAAACAGCGATATTGATTCCAGCGATAATGTTACCAAAATCAAAAAACTAATTAAAGAATTCGAAACCGCAAGAGAATCAAATTCAACAAAGATACCTGTATCTATTGAAAGCAAGGTAGACATTCGTAAAATTTTGCAGAATTTCGAAAAACTTAATGAGAGCCATGTACTAAAGGAAAGTCTCGTGCTTTTTAAGCGCGCAAAAGAATCTCTCGAAAAAATCGATACTTTCCTTGGTACACATTTGGAAAATGTTATTACTCAATCGGTGAACGCTATCAAAGGGAACATTAATATAACGACATCCGCAGTAACGACAAAAGTTATAGAATTTGAAAATGATTGTGGGCAGTCGCCGACTTTTCCCGAACATAGCTCAGATACTCTCAACAATATTGTTGTTAATGACGATAATAAAATAAAGGATTCTGGATCAACTGAGCCTGCATTAGCTGCCGTTAAAAGTCAAATCTCTACCAAAAGCAACTCTACCTTAAAACATCGAATAAACATGTTTAGTAATGATAAGTCAGGACAGGTAAATAGCTGTGAAAACGGGAAAAATATAACACCGTCATGCTACGCTTCCTGCTGCAGCAGTGTCACTAGCATGGATGTCTACCAATCCGCAGAAAATTTTTGCATAGGCAACATGTGTGGTAATGAAAGTAGCTGTGTTGAAATGGGCTACGAGGGTGACAATGATGACAGTGAGTACGACTTGTTTGCGCTAAAACGAAAGAAAAACAAAATTTCGTCTACAAATCAGCAGTAAGAAGTTTTAGTATAAATCAACTTTGTTCAGCAATGTAACTTAACGTTATAAATCATGGCTTTTCAAAAATGAAAAGTGATATAAAAAATGTAAAATATATTAAATTTTAAAATAAATTTGGAGAATGGAATAAAAAAAAGTATGACTTAGCAATAAATATGAATAATTTTAAAAATTGTAAGATATGTATAAAAGGTATGGTTAATATTTTTTTTTAAATCTATTGATAATATAATAACTTCCGTGAAAAAAGCACTGTTAACATTAAATTTTAATGAAATATTTAGATAAACATCCAAACTTTTGAGAGCTAAAATTATTAAAATGTAAACATATTATATTATCGTGTGTTGCTTTAGTCGTTTTATTTTCTCGGTTGTGGCCATAAAAGAATAGTATGAAGGAAAATTATGTGCACACTATTACCTCGTTTAAAAATGCAATTGTAGGTTTATATCAATTTTATTATCTAAATGCACTTTCTTTTAATTTTTCAGCTAACTTTTTAATGTATTTACTGTTTGTTGATAAAAATATTTAAAGTGATACCAACAAACAACTAAATTATATATATAAAAAATGTAATTTTTTGCTCGTTTTGATATAAGTACATTTCCTGCCATGTAAATATAGTTTTTTTTTGTGTTTTTTTTTATTAGCATTCACTAGCCGTTGGTTCTTGAAAACTATTAGTAAAATTAATTAAAATAAATATTAGGACCGAACCTAATAAAGCACCAATTTGAGTTAGACAACCAGTCCACACCAGTGACCGACCGCCCTGCGACCGCATTATCGACGAAATAGACAACTTGGTATAGCTTACTAAACCAATCAGCAGAGTCCATGTAATAATCTAAAAATGGCCAAAAATATAATTGATAAAAGTATATGTATACGAATGCTTATGTAACATACCACTAAAGTCGATCCAATAGTTGTGTCATGTAACGGTGGTAGTGGACTCATGCAAGCTGTCATGAAAACGTAGGCAGTTAAAGTAGCGCATAAGCAGCACAGCACATATATAGGCCGCAACGATGTGTGTGGCAAAAAAATTGCCAGGAAGCACGCTACCGGATTAGCAATCACACTTAATGTTACCGACAGGTGGTACGCTGAATTTCCATATGGCAAACTTGAGTAGGATTGTATAGAATTAAACATGCCATTGGCAAAGAATGACAAACAACCAATGAGCAGCAATAGTGCAACATATTCTGTTGAGGAAATATGTGTTGATTTCACTTGCTTCTCTGTTGAATCGTTAGCTACAGCATCTATAGTATTTGTTGCGTTGTTCTCTTCATATTTATAACTGTTGCCAAAATCGATTTGACCTGCAGCATATTCACGTTTGGCCAATTTAAGGCGATCGAGCAATGTAAACGCAATTACACTGCATAAAAATATAACGAATATAAAAAGGAAATATTCCATTGGACTAAAACGTGCGGGTGGATTTACTTTCTCAAATATTTCTTCACCAGATGAGGTGGTGTTTACCAAGATGCATTCGGCGTCGCCTCCTATTCCTTGTATAAGTGATACAACACTTGGCAGCATGCCACTTAATCCCTCTCCAACAAAATATCTAATAATATAATTTTCTTTGAATAAAAATAACTCAAATTATGCACAACACACATGCTAAATCAATAAATCGTTTTGAACTTACGTTACTAAGTACATTTCCTTAAAACGACCCATATAGGGTATGAAAAGTACCGAACTCGTACATGCAGTAAGCGCGGATACAAAAGTAAGTATATACAAGGCTAAGCTCCTCTCCTCGCCAAATATCATCACAGTTTTCTCGTAAAAGAAGCTAGTGAATATAGCCGACAATGTGCCAAGCACCAATAGTATATAAATAAAAAGCGCATCGCTTATCCTTTTTTTTAAGAAATGTTGTATTAAAGTGTATGTGATAGGACCGATATTGCCAATTTGCACAGCAATACTAAGATACGATGGTAAACTCCAACTTTCCGGCGCTTCCTTAACCAGCAAGGGTACTTGAATGAAGGTACCTTAACAAAACCAAATCATTAAAAAAAAAATTTACTAATATTTTTCTAATGTTAAAATAGTTACCGTTTACACCTATCCATGTTCCAATACCAAAAAATATGGCCAATAAATCTACTATAAAGTTTCGATTCTTCGCAATGTTAGTCATCTTTCCGAACATTTTTTTTTGCTGAGGTATCTGATTGTTTCTGTAAAAAATTTAAAACACGAAATTTCAGCGTCGACTTAATAACTAATAAACAATATAAGTGCTAACAGGTTTTGTGCTAGCGCTCGGTATAGAAAATATTTGTAAAGTGTTCAGATGGATTTTTATACATATTCCTATATGCATTAGCGTAGGTTTCTAGTATATAGTACATTATTTATACTTAATTTTGTGGAAATCACCAACCAACTTGTTCAAATATCAATAAAATGCTTTGTAGCTGAAATAAAACCATAGACGCTTCTTAATAAAAATTATATGTACACATATGAACACACAATAATCACTACTAATAAGCGAATGAATGCGTACGAAGTACTTTCTTCGGAATTGTTATTTTTTCTCTTTAATTTGGCTCAAATCAAAAGATTTTTTCGATTTCAAAGACTAATCTTTAAATAAATTTTTATACACACATATCCATTTAATTAAATAATCAATGTTGTACACTTCTAATTAGTGAAATTTGATTTGATTTACAAATTTATTTACTTTTTAACTATTTAGAATATCTTTTTACAAATTACTTATCATAAATCAAGTTAATATATACAACACAATGTATGTATGTATATTATTATTTTTTTTTGTATACATACTATATACTTCGAACTTTGCCCAATGCGGTATTATCAGAAAAAATTATCGCATAGAAAAAACCATGTTACCGACGATTTTAAATACTAATTCCATACAAAAAAAAAATGGTTTGAAAGAATAAGTCTTGAAATATCACATACAAAAATTATAATAAAAACAAGTGTGGAAAGGCTAGGTTTGGATGTAACCAAACACTTTTAACTCTCGCAATTTGAAAAGATCAAAGTCGGTGAAATACTTTTATGTGTTGCAAAACTTTATATTAAACAAGAAAAAAACTTCGGATACACTTCACAAATACAAAGGTTTCGTACAAGAACTTGATTCCGATTGTTCAATTTATATGGCAGCTATATGATATAGGGATCTAATCTGAACTATTTCTTCGGAGAATTCATTGTTGTAACTCGTGTGTAATTTTGTGAAGACATCTCGTTAAATAAAAAAGTTTTCCATGCAAGTACTTTATTCCGATCGTTCAGTTTTTATGGCAGCTATATGTATACATGTGGTCCGATATCGGCCGTTCCGTTTTTGCTAAGATATCCTACATATTGACTACATATATACTATTATATACAGTATAAAGCCAACCGAAAGTTTGAAATTCTTATTTAATTTATATTATTTTTCTTATATAAAATATATGGGGGCTGGGGAATATTTTGACCCCATTTTATAATTACCAGAAATAGATGCTTTCTGCATTTCATTAAGAAACCAATTGACTAATAAATACGATATACCGTTAAACGGGTGTTTGAAAATCCGTATATTAGGTAGATCGAGACCAGGAGATAGCCTTACATACCAAATTTGGTTAAATAGATGTTCAAATAGATCTTGAGATATAAAATTTCATCGAAAGGAGAGCGGTGCCACGCCTATTTTCCAATTTTTATACCTGCTACTATAAAGCCCTTCCCTACCATCCTGGTTGTGAAATTGAATGCTTGAAGGGTATTTACTCAGTGAGTTATGGCACTTTTATTAGTTTTCAACAAGTTTGGTTGAGTTGACTTTAGCGGTTTGGAAGATACATATACATACATTTAGAGGGCGGGACCAAGCCCACTTTTGTGTGCAGATTTTCCTAGCTTCTGTGATCCCTTTTACCAAATTACAGTTTTAATTCTAAATTTTGTGCTTAGTTATGCCACTTTTAATGTTTTCGCTTAACGGCACTTTGTAGGCGTGGTAATGGACCGATTTCACCCATCTACAATACCAACCCTCCTTGGGTGCCAATAAACATGTGTACTCAAGTTATCGCATGCACGGACGGTCTGGCAGACAGACAGTCACTCGGAATTGAACTCGTTTCGTCACCGTGATCATTTATATATATATAACTCCATATCTATCTCTATTAATTTTAGGTGATACAAACAACTGCTAGGTGAACAAAACTTGTATACTCTGTGCAATATGTTGTGAGATATATGTATGTATAACAACAAACATGTCTGCACATTTCACTCTATCAAAGAACCATAAATAATTAAGGCTAGCACGTCTTAATGGGTGTCATAAACATATATGATTAGGCAATCGGTAAAGACCAATCTTTTACTTTTAAAATAACAATTATATATACATTAGAGCGGGCCGATTTTTTTCAATAAAATCGTATATGCGGGAAATGTTCTACGGATTATTATGAACAACTTTGCCTAAGAAACGTTTTATTGTTAGGGATTATAAAATTTTCTTCGTCAGTTTTTGAGATATCCGAATGAAATTCAATACATACTTTTTGACATTATATTGAACATTTGTCGGAATCGGTCAGATCGGATAACTATATCACATATCTCCCAAACAATCGAGTATTCAGTTATTTTAATGTCTGGTTGCCTGCCTTTAATTAAAAAGCTAAGAGTACGTAATTTCGCAGTTATACTTAACAATGACGGTGAAAATAAACACTATCGGATAAATATATCACATATCTCCCATATAATCGAGTATTCAGTTATTTTAATTTCCGGTTGCCTGCCTTTAATTAAAAAGCTAAGAGTACGTAATTTTGCAGTTATACTTAACAATGACGATGAAAATAAACACAATCGGATAATTATATCACATATCTTCCATACAACAACTTATTCAGTTTTTTTTTTTCAGTATAATACCCTCAATCAAAAAGCTAAGAGCTCGTAGTCTCTTCCATTTTTATACTCTCGCAAGCTGTTGCTACAGAGTATAATAGTTTTGTTCACCTAACGGTTGTTTGTATCACCTAAAACTAATCGAATTAGATTTAGGGTTATAGGTATATATATAAATGATCAGGATGAAGAGACGAGTTGAAATCCGGGTGATTGTCTGTCCGTCCGTCCGTCTTTGCAAGCTGTAACTTGAGTAAAAATTGAGATATCTTTATGAAACTTGGTACATATGTTTCTTGGTATCGTAAGACGGTTGGTACTGCAGATGGGCGTAACGGACCACTGCCACGTCCACAAAACGCCATTAAGCAAAAACGAATAAATTGCGATAACTAAGCTCCATATTAAGATACAAGACTGTTATTTGGTATACAGGATCACTTTAGGGAGGGGCATCTGCAATTTAAAGTTTTTTAAACACATACGCGATTTTTTAATTTTTTTGGCGCCCTGTAAATATAAACGCTCTACTTACATTCGTTAGTGCCATATTTTTTTCAATTATAAATTTCGTTTCATGTTATTATTATAATAAAATAAAGTTTAATTAATTAAAAAAGTAATGCAGATTTATTTTTACTTTTGTATATCATGTTACAAAAAATACAAAAAAATTGTTTACTATCGTTTTTGTAAGAATTTTACTTTTTATAGTAACAATTTTTATAATTTGTTAGTGTCAAATATGTACACTTTCGGTTCGAAAAACCTTTCCGATGAACGTTTTTGGGAAAATATCAATTTAATGTGTAATTGTAATTGAATGACAGTTGTTTTGTTTATATTGACGGCATATTTAGTTTTTTTGTGGAATATCTAGCTATAGGCAAACAGAACGGAAAATACTTAACATAATTGTAGAAAACCTTTTGAAGTTGAAAAATAAACCGATTAGCTGTTAACTGTTTATTAGTTTTTATTAAAAAAGGATCTAAATCAAATTTAAAGATAATCTTGCAATTACTAGAGTGTACCCAACATATATTTAAATGGTGCTAAGTTACACTAGAAATCTTTTTGACAAACAATTAAACAAGTTCAAATAGATTTTGTTTTAAACATAAACAAGTTTGAAATTTTGTTTGATGTTTTGTTGCTATAAAATGGAAATTTTTTACCAAATTCTATTATGAGAGCTCACTGCAATAAGTCTCTAAAATACCAGATAAACGCTTACCTGTTCAGTAAATAGTTGCTGTCTAAATCGTGACCACCCCTTAATCGAGAAACTGTCAACCGCTCCGATTGCGATGTTAGGCATACTGAAATCGCTGCCTCTTCCCCAAAACTCGCCAGCGCGCTTTCAATTTCATCCACATTTTTAACATTTTCATATTGCTTTGGTATTTGTGTTACCGTGGCTAATTGTTGTTTTTGTTGTTGCGGTTGTTGGTAATCATTGGACATATCACTCCAATGTTGCTTATAATTGCCGGTAACGTCATAATCGCCCATATTAAAGCAATTACAGCCGCAACTGTAAAAGTTCTTTACCTGATTATAAACAATAATCACAAAAACAAATTTATCTGCATAAGTGCATACATACGGGAAAATATTCTCTTAATTGAAAATTGGCTAAAGCTGTAAATGGTTCTCTTTGTGACTGAATGTTTATGTTTGCACTATAAGATAAGATATTACTTTTTCTGATTATATTATTATGAACTTCTCATATAAGAAGCGAACAATGTAGGTTATTTAAACTCAGTTCGTTGATCTATGCTGATGTAAGCGATCAAACAACAGATGCTCCTCAATAGTATAGCGCAGCACCAATGATGTAACCTTTGAACGTAAGCCAAGGAGAGGTAAGTATATTTATACACGAATACACGGTTTTTAACAACGCTGCAAAAATAATTGGTGTAATCTTGTTAAACAAATTTTTCTATTATTTATTACAAAAAATTTTAAAAAATAGCTTTCTTTCTGACAGCACTTTCTTTGATCGGCTTGGCCATACAATTGAATCAATTAATTTAACATCTTTTCGATTTAAAATCTTAATGAATGTACGTGTATGCATGCATGTGTACGTAAATGATTCCCATCTGATTGGACTGGCTCATTTAATTTCTAAATAAGTTTGAGAAATGTCGTTCTCCCATTGTATTTGATACGCGTTTCCGAAATTCCAATTTGAGCGAGTGAAATTGAATGATTGCACATCGCAATGCAAATGATAAACAAAACTCAGCTGGCACAAAAATTGTATACGTAATATACGTTCTCTGTCACCATCTTTTCAATTCACAATTATACGCAGAGTGTAGTTTCACGACGCTAGATGTCGCAATCCATTTCCTTTCAACCAGGAAGCGCTGTAGTCTAATTTTTAAATGCAGCTCCGTCTTTATATATTCTTCAACACTTCACCAACACAACAACAAAACAACTGAAGCACTTAAAGAATACTTATAAACCAATTATTTTAATATTTCAAAATCCAACAATAACAAAATAGTTAAAATAATGATAGTTTATATAAACTTTTGCACCAATATTTTGTGACACTTCTCAATGAACAGATATGCACTTTGAATCTAGTTAGAACGATTTTATTATTGAGTACAGACCTCACTATACCAATTTTTACTATCCTTACAACGTGGATTAACACACATTGGACAACGCATCAAGAACTTTGGATTTACAGCTTGGCCATTCTTCAGATGTTCTGCCACAATGGAACTTAATGCCTCAATGAATAACGGGTGATCATTGGGTGCGGCTGCACGTCTTATTTCCTCCACACCTACCTATAAATGAATACATTTCAATATCGTCCATTTTGACATTTTTTTTACAACTATTTACCTCATTAGCCAATTCCTCGCAATACTCTATGTCGAGTTCGTGCAATGTTTCTATGTGCTCATTTACAAATGCAATAGGTACCAGTATGAAGTTTTTACGTCCCTGCTTTACATATGCCTACATCAAATAAAGTAAATAATTTTTCCGTTAATTATGTTCAAGCAAATAATTTGTAACGATTCTTACCCTAATAGTGTCGTCGGTAGCGGGAGCAAGCCACGGCAAGGGTCCTACTTTCGATTGCCACGCCAAAGTATATGGGTTGGTATTTCCCAATTCTTTCATTACTAAATGCACGCTGGCGCCAACTTCAGAGGGGTAGGGATCACCTCTGTTCACTGCTTTTAAAGGTAGGGAATGAGCGGTGAATAGTATAACGACGTCCTTACGTTTTGCTTCGCCAAATTTATTTAACTCTTCCCGTATACGTTCAGCAAAAGTTCTAATTAGCAAGGGATGAGTTGACCAACGATCAATTATACTAAATTTTATATTCTTTGGAAGGGAACTAAAAAACAAATACATTTTGTTTCAAATTAAAAAAGAAATTACAGAATACAAACTGTTGCCGATAATGCGAAAAAATCGAATTAAAGCTTGAACCAGAAGTTGCACAGCTGTATTGGGGATACTGGGAGAACAACACTACTCTTTCGGGACCATCACTGTAAAAAAAACATAATTAGAAACTTTCAAATAATATTTCCGTGTTTATACTTTTCAATTTGCTGTAAAGTGTCCTCAGTGAGTGGATTAACATATCGAAAGCCGACATAATGTTTATGCGGAGCACTTTCAGGGCATTTTCTATCAAGTTCGTTGCACATTAATTGGCCTTGCAGATCTGTCCATTTGAGTATGGGTGATCCACCGCCAATTTCTTTATACTTTTTTTGTACTTCCGGCGTTCGTCTTTGAGCAATCCAAGGGCCTAGCTGACTTTGCACAGGCAGTTGAATCATATCCCGATCTGTCATAATTCTAAGTAAGTACTCATGTACTTGATCCGTATGTTGAGGACCACCCATGTTTAGCATAAGTATAGCCGTTTTTGGTTTTACAATCGTGGAGTTAAAACGCAACGATACAGAAGTACCAAACGATTTTAAAGCAGCTGGATATGTATTAGAAATTTAGAGTATTTATTCTAGATTATATATTTTTCATCGTAATTAGATAAATGCACAACTCCTATAGAATTTATACTCTTGTGCAACATTTGTCAACAGTTTATAGTTTACTTACCGGACAACAAATTACTTCGGTGTAACATTTTTTCACTATTTGTTAATACTTGTGTTCGCAGTTAAAAGTATGTATGTCAAGATTTGCCGGCCAAATATATTCCTATCTATTATTTTACAATTAAAGGCAAATATTACTATTTTGCAATTCTGCTTCTTCTTCCCATAAATGACAATCCAAATGAATTACTGATGTAGCCAGATGTTTAAAAATAATCATTAAACTAGTATAGGGTAGTAAGTAATAAAGAAAGTTACAGTCAACCAATCAGTTTATTGTTGTTGTTGTTATTTAGTTACTTGAAATTAAATTGTGAAATTATTGATTATCAACTTTCGAAGTGAATAATAATTTTGTTGTAGCAGTTATTGAGCTTTGCTAAGCCCGTTTTAGTTTTAACATATCATTTAAGACTAGTTACAACACCAAGCCATTTTAACGGGGTTGGCTCACATAAAGAGGAAAGCTATCAAACTCTCCATTTATAGATAAGTTTGATATGCCGAGATAATTCTACCTTAATTTTGTAGCAGTTCTACCTGTAACAGGTGTAACAGAATATTTGATTTAACTTTCTGTGAAAGACGTCGATTGGGTTTGTAGGTTTATAGGTATCATGCAGGTATTGTTGTACAGGTGGTGTTTATCAGACATAAAGCAGAGAACGTATATTATACAGAAGGTTCAATTGCGGACCAGCGTGTGAATTGTCAAAACCTTACAAGATTCTATCAGAGAATGTTAATGAATAACAATATAATATTATAACAGCTAACATTCTTCTTCTTTATCAACATTTTCTGTCTTAACATTTGCGCCTCCCTATTCATTAACATTCTCTGGCAAAAGCCAAAAATAATAAATTGAACAAACTTCTGATGTTCCCTCTAGAAGGGAAAAGTTTCAACCCCGCAAATATGAGTATTAAAATATTTTAGAATAAAAGGGACAACATAGTAAAATTTTCGGTTTACAATTCAAGAAACTTTTTAAAGAAAATATTCAATATTCCTCTGATTTATGTATACAGTAAACTCTGGTTAAGTACTACTCCTTCAATCCGTCTTATGTGCCTGCGTCTTGCTGCATCTCACGTTTTTTTTAAATACATAGAAATTTTTTGGTTTGGTCGCAGACTAAAGCCTTTACGTTAAGGCCAATCGACTTCAGTGCTGCGATATTTTTATTCAAAATTTCAAATAAATTTTGACTGAGAAGTCCACTTTTGGAAATATAATAAGAAAACACATATTTCCAACTTGAATTCAACCCTTTTACCATTTAAAAACAACATTTACTACATATTTTCATTTCGCGATGGCCTTCCCCGTAATCTACAAATCCATTAATAATATCTCTAACTCGATTATAAGTTAGGTCGGACTTTATGATGATTTCATCAAATAACAGAACGCAATTACGTTCTAGAACGGACATATTTTTGGCAATTTTGCCTAAATATCCCATGACATTGCCATCGACGCCTGGTACAACATACCGAATGGGGCGCCATCTCGAAAGGGAGCTCTTGCTTGGTAAAGCGAAACCTAAATCGTCACTCATGAAACTGTAAGAGAGCTTGAAGTTTCATCCGCAACCATTGCACGATCTTTTAGTTCTTTATACGGTATTTCTAATTGTTTTATTACCCTCTCTAACTCTTGGATCTTTTTATTTAGTTTGAGCGCAGAGCCTACGTTATTATTTTGTGGCCCTAATCCTAATCTTTTTTCCCCTAAAATGGAGTATTCTCAATTCTTTCAAGGATATGTCGTCCTCCCTATCTCCTACAGCTACCTTAAGACGTTCATATGTGATAGTGACGGGCGGGCACACCCAATAAGAGTCAGTACTAGAAGAGCTATGATTTAGTTCTGACTCTAATCTTAAACATGGAAAGCCGCAGGCAAAAGTTTGTATCTAGAGGCGTACTCTGAGTCAAAATGGTTGCGACACACAAATAGGGTATCGGAAGGCGAAACGACTATGTTGCAAGCCTTTGTCCAACTCTGACGAACATCTTTCTTTTTCGGAAACTCGACAGCGTCCGTTATTACCGTAATTACACATATATGTACATAAATATAAATACAAATATAAATAAATCAGAAAAACTAAGTCTTTAACCTATTATATAACTTAATAAAATACCAAATTTGCTTGTAATCGATTCAAAATTTCGTCGATTAATTAATATTTTTATCTTTCGCAAACATTTTTTAATATAAAAAAAAAGTAAATAAAATGCGACAATGTCGTCTATATTGTCACTTTAGCCTTTTTGCAGTGCCTTGTCATTGAAAATTTACTTAAGCTTTTTTGAAGTACTGCGATTTTCAATTTTACTGCATTTTCTTGCCATTGAATTTAATTAAAATAGGCTAAATCGAAAATCAATGAAATTATGGTATTAAGTAAACATACAAAATCACTATTAGGAGTGTGGTTAGAACTCATAGAAGTAATAAGGGATTTCATATAAATGGCAAATTTACATACATTTTATAATTTAAAACCGTCGTATAATATATGAAAATCAAAAAACAAAAATATTAAATCGGCAATGACCCAAGTTGTCATTTTTCTCTTCTGGAGTGAACATCAGAAAATTCTTCAACTTCTGATTTTTAGTATCACCATGAAGATGAATATGAATATGAAAAGTATGAATTTCTAGTTTTGGCTGCTTTGTGTAAACGAAGTGAGCACTCACTGGTGGTCAAATCAAAAAATTGTATACTTACCTATGTATTATCAAAAACTCAAATATTTAACGAATTAAATGCAAATAAATTAATTTTATTTATTTATATTTTATTAATTAATTTATTTTTTAATTAAAATAATAATAAAATATACTTATTGGTATTGCTTAATGTAAATAAAAATCTAAAATGGAAAAATTGAAAACACTGAAAAAAAACAAATGTATATAAGTAATTTTGTTATTTAAATTGTAACAATAAAAAAAAATATTTTTAATTGCACACAATTTGCGAATTCGTCTCCTCTTCAACCACAAATTCTCACATTTTTTCTATTTACATAGATTTAATCAATAATTCACCTGTTTTATAAAACTAGGCTCATGTGCAATAAAATTGGAAAAACTACACTACAACTAAAACTAACTATAACTAATTTCTTGATATATTTTAAATACATTTATAACTACATACATCTTCTATTTATCTATTATTTCTATTCTATTTATTGTTGTTTGCTTAATTACTTCATTACCGTGCTTAATGCAAAGAGGTTCAAAAATCCCTTTTCTATAAAAAAAAGAGTGATTAGCAAGCATTTATCGCTGAAGAAATGTAACTTAATGTCTTATAATAATTGCTTTATTTTATTATATTTTATAAATATTCGAACATCAAAAATACCTTTTATTAACACTGCGGCAAGGTAATATTAAATTTGTTGTTGTACTCGCGGCAAAATATTACGGGGAAGTTATATATGAAGTAACGTTGACGCCAACGGTTAAATTTCTGTAAATAAAAGTGAAAATTATATAAATTTTTAAATATAATAGCATTAATTTTAATATTTTACATCATCGAAGGTTACTGATGGCACGAAAGATATGTCCAGCGCGTCCGTCATTTCCCCATACCTTTTTAATATGTCTGGAGTGCTACGCGTAGATTTACATTGCTTCACAGCGCTCACATTAATAATCAAATTTTTAGCACACTGGCATAGAAAAAATATTTAATAAATTATATTAAAATCGCTTAGTATTTAGTATATGAAAGCTTGAACTAAAATAGTTTTAACGGTACTTTTAAAATAACCGAGGTGAATTTATTAAAAATACGTCGAAATATTTAGATACGTAATTATATTTTGGCTTATGGAGATACTTGCCTCATCCAGACTTGTTGCATGACCTGTCAATAGACAGCTTATCAATTTCATCTGCTCATTCACATCATTATGCTCCACAATGCAGGCGTGTAGAGCATTTAATTCACATTCGCTGCGTCCATGTTGGCAAAATAGTGTCGTTACATTCGTAGTTGGGTCTGTCCAAGTCTGAAACAATTGAAAAAAACGTAAATTTCTGTTTAAAACAGATGCAGTCTGCATAGTTTTACAAACAAATAGCGTTTACTTGGAACATGATAATACTTGAAAGCAAATGATAAATGCAGCTATTAATATACACACATACACCCATATGTATGTACGTATATATGTATACTCGCATGTGCATAACCATCATACCGTGACTTTTCCATATGGTACTAGTTGTAGCTCGGTATATTTTAGCCAGTCGTTAATAATCATTGCGTCGTAAAGTGAATTTCGTATGAATTCTCTGCTATCCGGACAAAGCGTCTCATAGAAAACGCCAACCTTTAAGCGTTGATTTGGCTCTGGTTGTGGGGAGGGCTGTGAGTGAAACATAATAGCATAAGTAAGAAAAAATATATATTTTTCTACATTCCCATTTATGGATTAAGTATTTAAGGAATAACATTTTGTCACTCAAAAAGCATTTTCTTATCGTACGCATGTTTAAATGCTTTCTAAAACACCACCTACATATGTATGTACTTTTGTATTTGATTATATATGTACATAAGTATTGTATGTGTTTCTGCATAGCAAAAGCGCGCCATATCACCTGTGGTCTTTCATTCATTTCGGCTACATACTTACCTTAACTTGAAACGCTGTTGTTCCACATAATAAATATAAAATATAAAACGCTGATAACACGGCAGTACACGTATTCATTGACATTTTCTCTTTGTTGCTGTTCTAAGTATTATTATATATGTCTGCATGTACTTATTGTTTGGATTATTTTAGCTTGTCAATGATCACTTTACTGTTTCAGAGCAAATCGCAGACTGGTCATGATATTCCCAGCGCAAAATATATTTTACTAAAATCTGGCGATTTCGAAATATTTAACTCAGATGAGCCACGAATGAAAACGTAACATCTGCAATTTAAATTCTCAAAATACTAGATAGTATTAATATAGCGCCAAATTGAGGCACGTATTATTTACATTTAACACTGAATGGATATTTCCCATCAGTAAATGAAGGTGAAGTAGAACTAGCTCTTCTTGGTTGAGTACAGTTCCTATTGATGCTAGTGACATTCTAAATTTCAATGGAGTTATAATTTATTGATATTAATAACATACAGCAAAGGCTTTGCATTTGTATATATTTTATATTGATTTTTCATAAATCTTATATACCGTAAAAGCGTTTCTGCTCACAATTTCGAATTTTTAAGAAACAATCAAATTTTATAATATCAATGGGCGAAGTATACGCGGTTATGACAATTGGAGTATTTTTAACTATTCATACATCATATGTGTACTTTTTCTGGGCCTTCATACTGCTACCACCGGGTTTATTATGAAAGTATGCAGTGAGAAATGTGTACGTAAATATTGTACGTATAAACATATGTTGGAAATATATATTATTATGGATAAAACAGCTAACCAATAAATTTTATTATTATAAGAAGAAACAAATATATGAAGACATATTGAAAAGCAGACATTTCTCATTCCCTTAACCGGTAGTGTCTTATTCTTTTTCATTATTCAAAACTATAAAGATTTTTAAGAATATTAGACTTTCTATATAATTAGTATTCAGACGTACAGATACATAAGTGTTTTGCTAAATAATTAATAAAAAGTAGTAGAAGTGCAAATTTTTTATTTGCATTGGTTCAGAAAGGTTGGTAATGCGACATTCTAGCATTTTTCTTATAGTTTTTTTGTGACATCTGGCATCTTTGAGTTCTGGTCGAATTGTGTTGACATTTTGCAGTGGCATACTGCATGTATTTATTCTAAAGATTTTGGTTCATTAAATAAAAATATAAATTACAATATACAGTTTTCAGCAATCTCAGGAGGATACACTAAGCAAGGACCATGTCTATTGAAATTGAATCGGCTGAGTAAGTGTGGATGATGGCAATTAGATTTGCCGGCTTTCAATCGTGAGCTATATAAATACATATGTACGTATGTTGTAATACTAATTTTTATTTCAGTGTGATTCGTCTAATACAACAGTATTTAAAAGAATCTAATTTATATAAAACCCTACAAACCCTTCAAGAAGAGACTAGTGTTTCACTGAATACGGTGGACAGTGTAGATGGGTTTGTGCAAGATATAGTAAACGGCCACTGGGACACTGTGCTGAAAGTGACACAGTCTTTAAAATTGCCTGACAAGAAACTTCTAAATCTTTATGAACAAATTGTTCTTGAATTAATAGAACTGCGAGAATTAGGTGCAGCGCGCTCATTGCTCCGACAGACTGATCCTATGATTATGCTAAAACAACATGAACCAGAGAGATATATTCACTTGGGTATTTATGGAGAGCTAGTTATATGTACTTATACTTTTGTAAACCATAGATTTTTACCTTAATTTGCAGAAAATATGTTGCAGCGAGCATATTTCGATCCCAGAGAAGCCTATCCCGAAGGAAGCAGTAAAGAAAAACGACGAGCCGTAATAGCGCAGGAGCTCAGCGGGGAAGTACATGTAGTACCATCATCCCGTTTATTAGCGCTGCTAGGCCAGGCTTTGAAATGGCAACAACACCAAGGACTGCTTCCGCCGGGAACCACAATCGATTTATTCCGCGGTAAAGCTGCAATGAAAGACCAGGAAGAGGAAATGTTTCCTACACAAATGTTTCGCCAAATTAAATTTGGACAAAAGTCACACGTTGAGTGTGCGCAGTTTTCACCTGATGGCCAATATCTAATTACGGGAAGCGTTGATGGCTTCTTGGAGGTTTGGAATTTCACGACTGGTAAAATACGTAAAGATCTCAAATACCAAGCACAAGATCAATTCATGATGATGGAACAAGCGGTATTGGCGTTATCATTTTCGAGGGATTCTGAAATGGTGGCTTCTGGTGCGCAAGATGGCCAAATCAAAGTGTGGCGTATTATAACTGGACAATGTTTGCGAAAATTTGAAAAGGCACACACGAAGGGCATTACTTGTTTACAATTTTCGCGTGACAACAGTCAGGTGTTGAGTGCTTCCTTTGATTACAGTATACGTTTGCACGGCTTAAAATCTGGCAAAATGCTAAAAGAGTTTAAAGGTATGTTGTGTTCGAGTGTACTAGATTTTAGTTTACTTAGTTTATACAATATCATACGCAGGTCACACGTCATTTGTAAATGAGGCAACTTTCACACCAGATGGACATAATATACTCAGCGCTTCTTCGGATGGTACAGTAAAGATTTGGTCATTAAAAACCACCGAATGTGTGTCTACCTATAAACCGTTAGGCAACGAGCTGGCTGTAAACACCGTACTAATATTACCTAAGAATCCAGAACATTTTATCGTTTGTAATCGATCAAACGCTGTGGTTATTATGAACATGCAGGGGCAAATTGTTCGTTCATTTTCATCGGGTAAACGCGAAGGAGGTGCCTTCATATCAGCCACTATTTCACCGCGTGGCGAATTTATTTATTGTGCTGGGGAAGATCAGGTGCTGTACTGTTTCTCGGTTACGTCTGGCAAGTTGGAACGTACATTGAACGTGAGTACTTATTTTGATTGCAACCGCTCCAACTTAAATATGACTAATTGATAAATGATGAACAGGTTCACGAAAAAGATGTTATTGGTCTTGCTCATCATCCACATCAAAATTTGTTAGCCACTTACAGTGAAGACGGCCTACTTAAATTATGGAAACCATAAACCTAACTGTAGTTGTAGTGCTTAGATATTCATATAATTGCTATGAAATGAATAAAACAGTAATCAAATAAAATTATGTGTATTGGGTTAGAATTACTGTAACTTGGTCGATCACATCAACAAAGCAATAATAATTGGTCTCTATATGATTAGGTAAATTGATTTCAATTAAGCCTTATGCAAATTCCTCTTTGCGTCGATCATTTACTATATCAATTTAACGCATAAATATGTATGGCGTTGAAGATACGTGTGTATGTATGATATTCTCATCGTTGATCCAAAATTGAACTAAACCTGCCTCAGTTGCGTCTTGTGTATACTGCGGCGTAGACGTTCGATTTCGATTTCTGAAAACGATGAAGAGCGAGTGCATTATCGAGAAGATAAGAAATAAATTGAAGGATTCTAATCCTGAGCGTCGCACTGTTTTAAGTGTATTCCAATTCAATTTCACCGATACTGATGGCAAGCTAATTAAAAGTGTGGGTGAGTGTCGACACACAATTATTTGTGGGCTGATCGTAATTGTGGCAAGTATTAATTCATGTCGTTATAGTTTTTGATTTTAAAGATCTGAATATCTATGATGGCACAACAGACGCGGCTGATGCGGAAGTCACCATATCTGATGATGACTTTTATTTAGTGGGTACAAAGGAGACAACATTCGATAAACTTGTGTCCGATGTAAGAGTTTTTAAAAAATTGCAATTGTGTTGGTTTTAATAACGCAGATTTTAGAATAAAGCGTTGGTCAAGGGAGATATGACGGCCTTTGACAAGATGCTGGGCAAGTTTCGTTCGGCTACCGATAAGTGATTAACAAGAGATTTGGTCAAAGCTGCTCAATTATTCATCCATTTGTACTAAACAGTCATTTTTTTCAAAAATGGAATTTAGATGCGTTTAGAACGCGTTTATATCCATACTTATGTACACTCCATACTTGATTACCTAATTAATATATTAAAATTGTATGACTAGTAGATAATAATACAAGTTTATACTTTTAAACCGAAATCTAAAATTATTTTAAAATTAAATTTGTAGTAACAAGCTGTTGAGGTAAGCATTTATAAATTTCGGAATTCTAAGAATGAATGACACATAAAATTCAGTTGTATTTGCTTTTTACCATCTGAGAAATCTTACCTATGTAACATTTCTAAGGTGGTATGCATTATGCAGTGAGCAAGTATTATCTACTTTGCTATATATTTTGAAATTTCTTTTACTTTCAGTATGCAAATGGTGCCACAAAAATAATATGTATAATTAGTGAAACTCCCACAGCTCCATTATACGCTCAATTGAAAGTTAATTTGAAATCGTTAAAGGGATTAAGATGTTTTTGTAGTCATAACAGTATTAAAAAAGGCGTGATATACTCGCATATGTAGCTTATGAGAAATTAATGACATTTTTACATTTAAAAACCAAAAGATCTTTAACTGCCACTCGCGTCTACTTAGGGGTTATATCCACTTGCAAGTCCTTAATGCCGTAGCCGAGTTCCAGGAGGACCTCCGTAAAAAAGTGTCTAGCGGTAAGGAAAATTTTTCTGCTTAAAATTATCTCAAATCCAAAAACAGAAAAGATCGAAGTACTAGTCAAAATTTTAATTTTTGTTAAAGAGGCGGCTATCCCCCAAAAAGTCTTTGTTTTATAAAAAAAATTGCACTTGAGAGTGATTTAAAAATTCGAAATTATTATCAAAAATCGTATTCCTTCCATCAGTAACTGACAAATATATCTAAACACGATCGAATATTTCAAGTCGATCGGTCCAGCTGTTTTGGAGAAATTTTCTTCACCCACTCTGAAAGCAGCGTTTCGAGAAAAAGGCGTATAAAGTTTCGGGAGCCGTTTTTACATTACGCTCATATTTTCGAAACTATTTGCGGGATGAATTAAAAAAACATCGGTTTTTTGAAATTCACAAGTCAGACACGGCGTACATATTTCCCGACCAAGGAAGATAAACTCGGCAGCATAACTCAAAATTATTTGGTTCACAGATGCCCAGCGGTTTGAGAGCTTTAATGATTGCGACTATTTCAGCTTACCTACATACACATATACACCTACATATATGTACATGTATAATAAATATATACACAAATATAGCAGCGTATTTGTATTTCAATAAAATTTTATTTCAACCGATTACAATAAGACTTAAATTAGATTGACATAGCAGCTAATACGTAACATGAATGCTTAGTTGACAACATTGAGCCATTGGCTGTTGAAACGAATGGTTATGCATATATGTTTGTAAATACTCTTACTAACAAAAGACAATGGGTTATAAAAATATTTGAACAATGCATAAGCTAACTAAATATAATGCAACCTCTTGTCGGTTATTACATATTATATATTTGCGTAGATAAACATTGCATGTAAATATAATAATAGTAATAATAATAATAATATTAGTAATCGTAATAATAATAGCATTGTATACATTTGTTTTGTTGTTGTTTGAATGCGTGTGTGTACGTTCACGTATAAAATATGGGTTCGATCATCATCGATTAATCTGTATAATTTATTTAAATAACTAAGGCAAATGCTTGTATGTGGGTATGTGTATGTTGCTCTTTAATTTACTTCTGACTATTATTATAGCTGCATAAAACACAATATACACAGTGTCTGCCGTGCAGGCAGTGTCTGGTAAATTACTATTTTTTTATATTGGAATTCATTACGTGTACTTTTTGCATTTTTGAGCGTCTAACTAAAGTATTTTATTTTTATTTTGTATTTATATATTTTGTGTTTGTATGTGTGTGGGTGTAAGCAGGCATGTTTCATACTGTGTATTTTCATTATTGTTGTTGTCGTTGTTTGTATACATATCAAGTAAATAATTGTAATTAATGTAAATAACGTAAGAATTAACATAATTAACGCGTACCCTTTCTCTACACATACACAGAAATACAATAATAATTAACAAGACACAAAAGGGTTTCATCTTTCTTATTTTCTTTGATGTTTCAGTTCCCAGCCAACGGTGTTGGGAGTGTTTTTTGTTTGTTTTTTTTGTGGTTTTGTTTTTATTACCCCTCTGGGCAATTATTGGTTTTTATTGAGTTTTTTTGTTGTTTTGTATTTGCTTTGAATTAAACACACTAAAAATTACGCGTTCTCTTACACGATCTAATCAATATTGTTTTATGTTTTTTAAATTTTTGTTTTGGTTTTTGTTTGAGTTTAATATGTATGTATGTGTGTATTTCAAACAGTTTTTGCTGTGTTTCAATATTTTATTACAATGCATTAAAATTTTTAGCTCGCTATTTTTCAATAACATATTTGTTTGTCTGTCTGTTCTTTATTGTGTGAACTTTTAACCTATCGCATATTATACTTTTATAATTTTACATTGCAATATGCTTTTGTTATATTATATTTTGTTTGCTTACATGCATTTTTTTCATATTTCTTATATCGTTTTTAAATTTAATGTTAACATTCAATTGTTTACTTTGGAGAGCGTGCTTCCCTCCCTCGTTCTGACATTTCATTTTGCTACTTTCGAAGCTATGTTTTACTGCGCTTTCTCATTTTTATTTGATAAACATTTTTACTTTTAATTTTAATAACCTTTTAGTTTATATTTTTGATTTTCGATCGTTTTAATGCTTTTTTTAAATACCCTTGTTGTTAAGATAATTCTACGACAATTTCATTTAGCTTGCATTTTTAACGTTACATTTCACAATTTGTCTACATAGTTATGTTGGTATTGCCTTTCAGATTTTAGTAAATTATGTTATTCTTCTTTTTTTTTGCGCTGAAAAATTAACAGTTTTATTAAAAAATTTGGCTTTTCAAAAAGAAAATAAAAATATAAACTTTGAGCCAATATAAATTATGCTTAATTTATGATTTTCAGCTTTTACCTTCAAGGGTACATGTTTTAATGCAATTCGCAATGTTACATAGTATATGTATGCAAATACTTATTTTATTACATTTAATTAATTTGATTTGTTTTCTTAATTAAATTTTGACGATTTTAATTTCAATACTTTAACCTCATTTAGCATTAATTTTCTTCGTTAATTTCGTAAACATTTTTAACATCACTTATTTATTGATTTTTGTTGTTGTTGTAAAACGTACGTGCGCTATGAAACCAATACTTTTATCTATTTTTTAATAAATACTTTTGTTTTAATAACATTTTTTAGCTTTCAATGTTTTATGCATTTATGTACTTGTGTGTGTAAATGCATGTGTGTGTGCAGAAACATTTGTGGTTTTGAAATTATAATACACCTATTGAATACAAATTAAGCTGTTATGTTCTTTTAGGTGAAAAAGAAGTGGGAATTGACGATTTCGAACTAAAAAAAAAATAATTGTTGTAATAAAAAAATGTGATGATTTTAAGATTTTTAAAATGATATTTCAGGAAGAAAACAAAAATGTTTATAAAAAATTTATGACATTTTCCTTTAAATGAAAGTGCTCCAATCGTTAATGTTCGGTGAATTTACTTGTATGTGTGTGTGTGTAAGTAGTTTGGTTCAAACTAATTTACAAATTATTTCTCCATACTTATTATTATCTCATTTTATAATACTTCGTTTAGTTTTCATTGAATGAATACATTTGTGTCTAATTAAGCATTTTTCTTTAACATTGCCTCCGTGCATTTTTAATAATAATAACTACAATTCATTTAATTTTTTAAAATTAATTTTCAACTCTTTTCTTCGTTTAATCATGGTTTTACTTCTAGTTTATTTAATTGTTTCTTTAAATTTACTACCAACATTTAATTTAGTGTTTAACTTTAGTTGCATTCATTAATCTTAATTCTAGTCGAAACTGATATTTTTCTAAAATGCTGCTTAATTTGTTGCCTTTTAACTCGATTTTAGATTTTTTTTACCGTCCGTTGGGTCTGCAGTTTGTGTATGCGAGTATACACGAAGGAAAACGAGTACAAAATCAATACAAATGAATGCGAACAAAATATATATTTCGAGTTAAAAATATTGAAAATTGAATTTTACGAACTAATGTAGTAGTAAAGAATTTTTTAACTTGAATGTATTACAATGTTTTGAATTTTTCGGTTTACTAAAATTCCAATTTTGCGGTTTCATTAGAAATATAAGCTAATACAAAAATTTGTTTTAAAATCTGTCATTTAGTTACTTCCTTATCATATGTATATAAAAAAAATAAATTCAAACAATTAAAAATAAAAAAAAATTATGTAAAAATTTCAAATATTTTTAAGATAAGTAAAAGCTCTTTAACCCCTTTTATATATACCTGGTGTTTATCTCCCAAACTCGCGAGCTTCAATCTCAATATCTAATTTACTACAAGCCCTGTATTATGCTCATTTTCACTTATATACTTTCGTTTGATAAATTTTTACCGTTATTTTACCTAATGCCAGTGTTCAAGCTAAAGGTCTCATTATATTATATATATTTTTATGTTTAAGTGCCTTAGTATTTCGTTATTTAATTACTTACTTTGGAAGATGCAGTTTTGATAGTCACTAATTGATTATTATTATTCAGTGTAGTAGCACGTCGGCTGAGCAGCAACTTTTGGTTGTCAGTTTGTTGTCACATTCGGAGTTTTTTACCGTAATAAATACGTAATATTGCCATCAAAAAGGTATTATGTATGAGCGTTATACGTTTGTTACGTTTCTTATGTTTGTTTTTATGGCATTTTACTATCAAATATGTATGTACATATGTACTTAAATATGTATGCTATTTATTTATTTTGTTTATTTACTCGCAATAAGACTCGTACGTATTGTTTTTATTGTATATTTACTAACGTATTGAGCACTTTTTAGAATCATTATTATTGATGTGGTAAGTTGCTTCATTCTTCGCGTTCGCGTTCTTCGTGTTTGCGTGAAAGTGTCTCGAGCGGCTTGATGAGGGGATGAGTGTTGTTATGTGAATAACTGCTGAGTGTAGAAAAGATATAGAACGAGTGTACAAAAGACATAGAATGAGTGATTTTATGAGTCAACTGTGAACTGCATTTTGTCTCAACTTTCATTATTATTATGGGTTCGTGTGTTTGTCGTTAACAAAATTGAAATATGTATATGCGTTGTTGTTATTTACCTCTCAATATGGCTGGGGCCTTACGAATAATATATGTATAATGCTTCTAAATCGTATCAAATATAAAAATCAACAATATTTTGCTTTTCGCAATGAATTCACTTTGAATGAGATTTACCGTTTTATTTTCGTTTACTATTTTATGCTGTTTCATATATAAATTATTCATTAATTATCTCTAATGAGCTTTTTTATGTTTTGTTTTTGCTTTTTTTATTATTAGTTTTAAATTTATTTCACTTTAGTTTTACCTCTCGTTTCAATTTCGTCTTAATTTCGTTACTTTTTATTTTGTTTCACAATAAAAAGCTTTGTCAAAATGCTATCTCGCTTCCTACCATTCGCAGTACTGTTAACTTTTAAATATTAAATTTATGGAAATTATTTTACAACAAGTTCTTTTAGGTGATCTTCCAAATGTCGCGTGGACACAAATATGTATATTTTATTTTTATACGATTTTTTCAAAAATAAAAAAGTCAATAAAATGCCAATAAACCCAGTCTAAATCCGACAATTTTTTCGTCTTATATTCCCTTAATATTCAAAGAGACAAACTCTCCGCTTTTTCACAAAGTCACTCCTTTCATCCTTTCTGGCCGATTGCTTTAGTTCCTCACTTTTTCGAATCATTGGCATTTTTGAATTTGCTGAATTTTGCCGGTAATTTTTTTCATATTATTTCATGAAACATTTTGTTGTTATTTGCTTCAAACATCATACATATTAATTCCTGGGAATTGGATTTTATTGATTAATTTTGTTATTAAAAACCTGACTTAATGATGTAGTCGTACAATTATTATTACTAATGTTTTCGCTATTATTCATTAATTCTTATTACTGTAAATTAAATCTGTTCCTATGCTTGTAAATTCCTATAAAATGCCGCATATTGTTGCAACAATTGGATAACGCCTCTAGTGCCGCCCAAAACCTTCGCCAATTGTTAAACGGTTTCCAAATGATGCATTTGCTCCAAGTGGTTGTCTTCATCGTCAAATCGTACGTCGTTAATGAATATCTCATGCTGCACATTGTCTAGATCGATTTCGTCGTCATCGTCCAGGCCGTCGTCGTCGTTAATTAGTATGCCTGCGCTGAGACCGTCGACGCCCGCAATGCAGATGTGCGGCGGTGGTGGTACACTGGTGGGTGGCAAGGGTGCTGGTGGTATCATCAATGAACCGCTATTGATGCCATGTAGACTACCCGATATGCTCGCACCACCTTGCAAATGCCGTCGGCTGGAACTCAAACCTATCGCGGTTGTGCGGAGAGGAGAGGTATAACAATTATTTATAATAAATATGGGATAGAAGAGGGTTTGTAGGAAATTAAAGAAATAAATTTTGAATGATAAAGACAACCAGAATTCATTGAACGAAAAGTGTAGACTTTTTTGTTGTTAAAAAGATACTGGGAGTTAGGCGTTATTTTATTGGCACAATCAAAAGACTTAAGACACAAACTTGATGGGGAAACGTCCTGCCAAATGGTTAATTTAGATAATTTAGTGTTCTTATTAATCAATTTATTTAAAAAAAAGGAAAGAGAGTGTCGAGTTGTTTAACATATATGGTAAGCTGCTAAGCTTAAAATTGTAGTCGATAAATAATTGGTAAAGTTCACATATGCGTCGGAGATTAAAAAAAAAAACAAAGAAAAAGTTAACCGAAGCTATAATATTCTTTATGTTTCTTATAGTCTAAAAGAGTAAAAACACATATTTGTTTTAATTTGATCAGTCAGTTTGTGTTTCAGCTATATGCTATGTATAGTGGTCCGATCTGAACAATATATTCGAAGATTGTAGCGTTCTGTTGGACAATAATATATACTGGTCGAAATCTCAAAGGAGGCTTTAAGTTTCGGGCATTACCTGTTAATGTGTCAAAATTCTTAAACAAGAAAATGTGTAAATATGATGTTCAGATTGACTAAAATTTTTTAAAAACTGAAAATACAAAAATAACAAAATTAACGGTTTTGAAATTAAGTAAGACATCAAAACGGATATTATTCGCAGCACGAGCATGAGCCGAACTTACCAGTTGCGCTGGTTTGTGAATCGTAATGCGCATTGCGGTGCAGGCCCAGTTGGCGCACATGCGCTCTACGTTTTCTTTTGGAGTGACAGAGTGTGCATAGGAGACAGATTAGGAACGAGACGACGATTAGTGTTATTATAATTAGAACGCCGTGATCCTCCTCGGGCGCTTGTGTGGTACCTTTTTGCATGCATATTCATATTATTCATAAACACACAAAAACGACGACGAAAGTCCAAAAGGTTTCGTCAAAGATTTTGTTGCACGCGATTTTTGTTTTCAGAAAAGACAGAGTAAGAAAATTTTAACTTGTTAGTGAACTGCCATAAATTGTTATGAAATATTTCTTAATATTTTAATATCAATAAATATCGTATTTGTATTTAGAATAACTCATATTTAGGGCTGTTTGTGTTTAAATATATAGAGATAATAACATACATACTTAGATGTGCATGTACATACTTTCATTTATTCTGCTTTTATAAGCTCCAAAATTAAATTTGTGGATTAGTTTTGTATTTAGATAGAGTTTCAATGTTTTACCGATAAAATTGGCAGATGGAAAATGTCAAGTGGGGAAACTTTTTCGAAAATGTTTATCGAATATGAGGAATCATTATCTAATGAATACGTTGACAAAAGAGTAATTAAATTTCTCGATGGGTTATGTGCATGCTGTGCAAATATTTGTGGCTCGAACATACATACATACATACTTCTTTTCTTACTTGAAACTGAACCAACGACTAGAACTGAATACATGCGATTTTTTTGAGTCGAAAGTATTATGAAATGGCGATTACAATCGTGTGCAAAAACATAGAATAATAAAGTGAAAAAACACAGAAAGTTATTAATAAAAGAATCGCTACCTTAATATCAACCCATAGATTTAGGTCAGGTTCTCGATGTCCGTAAGTACAATATTTTTTTAAAATAAAAACTTGTTAATATTTTTTTGATCCAGTAAAAGCAAAAGTACCATCTGATGAACAATGACTTTGCTTGAAATTATGTGTTTCAAGTGTAATCACGGATACAGAATCAGTGAAAATGTTGCAGAGGTGTTTTGTGGAAACTACTTTATTACGAACACATGTATTTTAGTGGCATAAAGCATTGAGAGAAGCTTGTGAAGTCATCGAAAACTTGCCTCTTGCGAGAGAGTCGTCCATCTACTTCTATTAAAGACGACAACATCGAAATAGTTAAAGAAACAATAAAGCCTGTCAGTGCTAAACTCGTACCAAAAGAGCTCTCAAAAAACAGCAGTGTTAGATGAGTTGAACTGTTTTTTTTTTTTAGTTTACTGCCGTATTATTTGTCGAGCACAAATTATTTAAAACAAAATTAACTTAAACAGTGCTGAGGTCGTAGAAAGTTGCCTATAAAATAATAAGTCCAAATAAAACAAAGCTTTTTGAATGAATTTCGAGTACGTAGAGAATTGTCGGCTATTTAAGCGTTTTTTACGTGAATTATCGAAAACTTAGGAAGGCAGTTTAAGCAATATTTCTATTCTAAAACACCTAATTGTTTATGCAATTCTAAATTTTTTTGGTTTAAGCTTTTATGGCGTCATATTACGCACAACTATATAGCGTTGCATAACGTGAGAGGAGCGAGTTTGTGTGAGTGCGAGTTTATGTTGAGTGAGGGCTGTATAGGTTGTATGGGTTGTATGGGGTGGTCTATAGAGTGCCATTTGCTAGCGAGTACTAACGAGTTTATGTCAACATGTTTGTATGTACATAAAGTGTATATGAATAATATCCATAGTATTCGTTACAGAAATTAGTGTGTAAGCATGTTATAAAACTATGTAGCAAAAAGAGTTAAGAGTTAAGATTTGTTGTAAAGTTGTTAGTATTTGAAAAGACTCACGTGTTTCTGAATCAGAGATGACTTATTTGTATGCGAAAAATGTTTTAGTTTAGAGTTTTGTAATTGCAACAATTGCATACGCTAAATTTAATGTGGCTTTGGGCGCGCCTTATCAGCCAAGTGTAGTTGTTAAAGGATCAAGTTTTCGCTTGAGTTGATTTAGCAATTTATACACGTTCAAAAAAAAATAATTGCGATTAGACAATTTCTACTTTCTTTTTATGTTGAGAACAATGCAAGTATACGTTAGATTTTATTTTTTTTCTAAATCTTTTTGATTTGACTCTTAAAAGTACGTATTTAAAATTGTAAGAATCGCGCCACGCCAATTGCTAAACCAATAAGTTGTATTAATGATGGCATCAGAGGTGTATTTCCGTCGCCTGGGCGTATTAGTATGAGGAAGGCGTTAAAGAGAGAAAGAAAAGTTAATAAAAAGAAGAAGAGGAAGAAGCAAGTAGCACACAACAAACAATTGAAAATGGTTTATTTTGGTTTAATTTGAAAATTGAAATAGAAAGACACAAAGATGAGAATGAAAAGGAATTATTCAATTGATGAGTTTGAAGAAGACCAGCATGAGCGAGTGATAGAAGAGAAAATGGGTAAAAAGAATAGAAACAATGGTTTTGTGAATAAATCTTGAAGTAAAATATAGACGGAAGATTTATTTGGACTGATAAAATTCGATTAAATTGACTATGAGTTTACAAACACACATACATACTCGTAAATAAATTTTTGTAATTGTACTAGTCTTTACATCCTTATATTTTTCTCAACAGCCCTCAATAATTCACCAGTTAAGTGGTCTATTTAAAGGCGCTTATCTACTATGAGGTGACATTTGTATTTCGAACAGTACAAATATGCCTACCCTACTTATATCAATAAATAAGAATTAATCTTTAAGATCTAATTTTGGAGGTAAATTTCATTCTTTCCATTGTTTATAAAAATGTCCCTAAAACAATCATGTATTTAGATTTAAAAGAAATCAAGCAACTACACAATGACATATACGTATCAATTGGTACTAAAGTAATAGTATTTTCTGTGAAGTAGCCGGTATCCTCAGTGGAAAAAGCTTAAAAGATTGACTGAGCAAAAAAGAAAGTACGAAGTAAATTAGTTTTCGAAATATCTCGCACCCTTTTCATGTTTATCGACAACTTGACAAATTTCATTAGGGATTTTACTTTGCTTGGAAGTTAATTTCCAAACTTCCAAACTTAGAGGTAGCTAGTCGAACAAAACTATACCAGCTGTTCAAAGATATACTATTTTTAACGCATCCGCAATTGCGTTGCGCTTCTTTCTTTGGCAGAGCAATAAATATAAAGTTATTTATAATACAAATTTTTACTGTTATATATCATTCAAGCCATTCATGGTAGGAAACTGCTCTAAAAGCTTAAATTTTATGATAGATGGACAATAACCAAACTTATGTATATTTATGTACATGGACAAGTGATGAAGTATACATAATTAATAATGTAATTTCGTGAAAAATGCTTCAAAATTTTTTTATAAAAGTGCAGTGCGAATATGCAAGTTCAGTGTATAAAGATTTGTTTAGACCCATATAACAAACTAAATACAAAAATGACATGTGGCACTTTATTTATTTCTCATTTTTGTTCAACCAGTTTTCTTTCAAGCATTAAGCATAGATTGTTAGGTTATGTGGTCGGACTCAAATTCATTCTTCGATGCATGATGTTAAATTAATGACTTGTTCCATGTCTCTTTTTGTATCTAGCACGCTATAAATATTCATTCGTTTCTTTATGAACCATTTTAATGATCTTTATTGTTTATATTTAAATAAAGTATTTAAGTTGTTTACGATTATTGTTGATGAACAATTCATTAACATCTGTTTAGTCTATAAGCAATGTATTGTAAGTAATATTTATAGATTAAGATTTAATATTGTTATTTATAAGGCAGAAAACTATTTTAGCATATTTAAATTGTGTCGTCAGGTTCAAGTTTGATTGTGAAACAATTTAATAAATACGAACTTAGCTAAAAGTAAAGTGAAATTATATAGATATTAAAAAAATATTTCCACTTTAGGAGAGTAAAAGAACGCAGGTGGAAAATAAGGGGAAGTTTAGTTCAATTAAATATATATGTGTTATAATATAAGTAGAGAGGTTTATTTAGATATAATTTCGTTTGATTTCTTATGCATTCGAAAAATGTAGTATATGTATGTAACAGTATTCATTTGAATATGAAAACAGTTAAATTTTGAGTATGTGAAAACAATTCGAAAGGACTTTATTAAATTACTTTTGAAAATGTATGTTAAAAACTGAGTTTTGAAAATATTATATTTTTAATATTTAATTTTTATAAAGTTTCTTATTAGTAATTTTAATAGTAAAAATGCATACTATACTACAGTTATGAAATTAGTTGTATTTCGAAATGAATATATTTGAACAAAATCCATTAATTTCCATCTGTCTTGTTAAGTACCGAATCATTGGTCGGAAATCAACTGAAATTGCAAACTTAAGAAGAAGAAAACTTAAAATTAAATAAAAGTAAATAAGAAAAAAATGAACTGAACCGTTCGACTCACTCACGACTCACAGTGCAATTCGTCACTATCATCACCGGGACCACAGTTTTTGACGCCATCGCAACGTAGTTTGTCGGAAATGCAGTAGCCCACATCGCATTGGAAGTGGTATGTTGATTCACAAAGCAGTCCAATGGACGGTGGTCCAGGACCAGAGTCTTGTATTTCAGTCCATACAATGCGGAAGCCCTGCAAAACAGCGAATTCAAATAATTATAAAAATATCTATTTAATTTGAAGAACTTCAATCAACATATAATTATGTTGAAGTAACGTTAAGTTATTAGAGTGGCTAACGAAGGAAAAAACAAAAATAAACGTTAACTTCGTTTCCACTGGAGCTAAAATATCCTTCACATATAAAAAAAAAGGTTTCCATATAATAATTTGATTGTCATTGTTCAGTTTGCATGGCAGCTTTATGCTATAGTAGTCCGATCTAGAAAATTTTCTTAAATATTGTATTATTGCAGTGCCTTAGAACATAATCGTGAAGATTTCTTGTCAAGTAATTGATCGTTTAATTTGTGTTCCAGATATACAAGTATGATGTAGTGGTCCGATATCGGTGGTTTCAGCCAATGAGCAGCTTCTTGGGGAGAAAAGAACGTGTGCAAATTTTCAGAGCGATATCTCAAAATCTGACAGACTAGCTCTCGTATATACACACAGACGGACATGGCTACATCATATCAGCGCGTTACGTTGATCATATATATGTATATATTTTATAGGGCCTTCAGAGTTTCCTTCTGGGTGTTACAAATATCGTGACAAACTTAATATACAATGTTCAGGGTATAAAAAAGCAAACTGTAAGATACGTCGACAAATGAAAATTCTATAATTTAAATTTACTTACCGGAGCACCAACGGTTTTGTCGCTGGTTGTGAAACTGATACGAGCAGTTTGTCCAGTAGAAATATAATACCACTGTTCGATAAGTGGCTTTTCACCACACAATTCCAATGGCGGTTGATCAGAATCGACATTGACCCAAAGTCGCAAAACAGCAGCAGGACAGCCACGATCTGTTGTCAATGATATAAACGAAGCAGATTTATAGCAGTGAAGACTATATTTAGAACAGCGCTCTTGTTACTCACTTGCTGGATCGCCTTCGATGGAGAAGTGCTCAAAATTAATTGATAACTTATAACCCGGCCGTGCTGTCATTATCCAATTGCATGCCATCGAAGCCATACCACGACTGGGTGCCTTATAACCTGCTGGGTAGTTGGGAGAAGTGATAATACCCGAGTCCTGACCTGAGAAGTTGCCACCGCATTCAGCCACATCGGTGCGAGGAGATTCGAAAAAGTAGCGCGCTTTGAAACCACTAGCTACGTTCTCTTGATCCGTATGCAATGTGATGCGCAGACCCACCGCACCCCTTGGGCTCTCAACGGGGCCGGGTGCTGTCAAACCACAGTAGCGACCAAGAAAACGATCGTTGTTATCACGATAAACAACATACATTTCCAGCCAGTCTTCAAAGCAAGCGCTAGAACTGCATAGACATAGAATGTATAATAGTATTGAAGAATATTAGTTGAGGGCTTTGAAATTAAGTTAAATTAAGTAAAACGCTATCCTTTACCCATAAGCTCCAGCCGTTGCATTTGAGTTACCATCCGCTTTAACTTTAAAATGATCGAAAACGATCGTGACCTGCTCATTCGGTTCACCTAGAAATAGATACGAACAATTCGTGTCCGATGGGTAGTTGGATGGATAGCGAGGACTGTTTAGTTCGCCACGTTTCTTTGAACTGCTCACATATGTGAAGCTACACGTGCCATCGGGTGCAGCTGTACCAGGTATTTTATATTCAGTTTCAAAGATGTATTTACCCTTGAAACCGCGACCCTGTAGCTCACCCGAACTGAATACCATTGCCAAGCGTGGTCCATCGCTAAGAACTCGTTGCGTTTCATTGCCACATAACTCATAATCAAATTTGTCATAGGCATCGGCCGTTTCCTGACCCTTCAGATAGATTTTAAGATAACCGTCTGTGCAATTGGATCTATGGATATGAAAAATTTTTACTGTTGAGTGGTAGGCGTTGAGTTTACTTTAACCTATCTAGTTACTTACTCGCTTTTATCCTTGTGCTCTACCTTGGGTATGTTGAAAGCTGAGAACTCCAGACGTACACGTTCCAGATGCTGAGCATCTTGCATGCCGTAAATAAAGTACCTTGTGGTGTGAGGAGAAATAAAATTTGTTTTACTGCAGTTTAATCAAGATAGAAAGCCTAAAGTTCAAACGACATGGGTTTAATATTCTCAGCTATACTTTTTAAGATAATATATTGCGATAATATAATATAAATACTTTTAGTTATAAAATAATAGTCGTTCATTGGTACTTACCTACAAACAGTTTTCGGTATATATGGATAGGGATAATTTGGTGAGAGCACAAAACCCGTTGATTCCTTTCTCGATAATATCTTTTGATCACATTCGGAGCCACGTATGTGAATGCCATCATTTTCACCTAATTTTTCATAATTTTGTTTGTAGTTGTTTCGTAATATATGCCGATTAGATTTTTTGACGAGCGAAGCATTGTTGTTGCATTTTAGTGTAGTTATTAGTGAGAAAAGGTGATTAGGGGAATTTTGGAAACAAAGTGGAAGAGAGATCAGTTATTAGGTATATAATTGAGATCCAATAAATTGTTGTACGATTTTTATATAAATTTAATATATTGAGTAATTTCTAATTAAAGCAAATATAGGTAGTGTTAGTAATAGGTTCTTTGTGGATACTCAAATGCACCAAAAATCTACGTTGCTTGCGCATGATCTACAATCACATACAGTCAGCTAAAAATGTTCTCGTATCAAAGTACTCTGATTTGTTTAAAATTGTGTGTAGAGATGCAGTAACTCGAAAGAAACATGCTTATATGTAATATTATTATATTTGAATGTTTTCTTCAAGTTACTGCAGTTTATTTTGGAACGTAATGCATCTGCTCGCAATGCAAGTAAATAATTGAGTTGAAAATATGGAAATACTTTCCTGTGATTTAACAGATGAATTGACTGTAAAAGATAGAAGTTTTTTCGGGACAACGATAATTTTCTTAAGAAATTTTTGAAAAAAAGATATAAAGCTCTTTTATCTTTTGGAAATTCCTAACTGTATTCAATACTAAAAGCAGCATTTTCTGATTATTTGGTCATTCCATACTGGTGACTGATAGACTTTTATATGAAGTAATAATACCATTATATTAAAAAAGTCAACTAGACTGTAGTTAATTATCTATTACCGTTCTAAATCGATTACACAATTGCTAAATGTTGAAGACTTCTTCAAACTAATCCTATTTTTAATCTCGTAATCATCCACAATCTTATCAACAAACCAAAAATTATGCAAGTTTAGGTGCGCTTTACAGTTTGACGAACATTAATGGTTACGAATTACTTACGTATAAAATCTAATTTAACAAAACTTTCGCTAAATTCATAAATTCCTTTAAAGCCACGATTTTGTGTATTCGCTGTTCTTGGCAATGTATAAAAATGAACAAAAAGGCTCGATTCGCTTGAGTATAAAACTAAATTCCTTTGCTGTCCGCAATATGTACCAATTAATGCTGACGAATTATCGGGACCATCATACACTTTGACATAGTCAAATGGGCAGCTGTTGAGTAGACAGACAGTTTCAATTAGCATTACCCAATTCAGTATACAAACATACATACAATGAGCATAATGGAGCGCTAATGCTGCATATGCATGTTTGTAACTAAATTAGTTTGTTCAGCATTCAGAGGTACTCACTGTGGTCCACCAAAAAATAGATCAAAATCTCGAAATTCTAATCTAACTCTTTGATTCGATTCGCCGAGGAATTGATATGTACATGACATATCCTTTGGATAGGCACCCGGATAGGTTGGCGATATTAGTGCCCCAGTTTTATTTATACTCATGCTAGGCGTAATGGTGTAGGAACATGGTGAACCCGCTATTGGTATACCAATTTCATATTCAGCTGAGAGAACGAACAATTATAATACATTTTATTAAACAGTTTAATTAGTTTACGGTATGCATATGCTTGCATATTGTTTAATTTTAACCGAAAGTACTCACATGCATTTATAAATCTATAAGTTCCTTCGAATAAATCGGGTGTTGATACATTTTTATTGGTAAAAAATGAGATGGCTATAGCTCGATACATGGAGATACGTCGTCGCGGCGGTATTGTACCACAATATCGTCCGCCAAACGGTGAATTTATTAGTTCAGCTGGATCTGACGACTGCACTTCCGAATATATATCCATGTACTCGTGAACACAGCTAAAAAATGCAAAAGAGTTCTTGTCTTGTAGCTAACGATATTTAAAAATTGTGTACTAAAAAATGAGAATAATGCTTTCTATCGTTCATATAGGGTATGTATGAGAGTAAATGTAGATCTGATTTTAGATTTATATTTTTGCAATATTATTGTATTTATATAACATGACGCAACTTCAAATATGACTACACAATTTTCACAGAGAAATCTAAGGGGCACAAAGATTGCACATAGTTTTATCACCTGCTGATAAAACGAAATAGAGAAAAAAGGAGAAATCGCGAACAAAATTTCGGAAGAACCGCTTATCTTTTGGGAGCGTTACAATTTCATGCTTTCTCTCGCTTTTAGTCAGTCAGGTTTCAGAAGTAACAGGACACATTTAGTTTTACAGCATACCCTCTAAGATGTATTATACTAAACCTCCAAAAGAACATTCTTGATTTATATTTCTCGTAGAGAAATTAAATACCTTGATATTTCTATTGAACTTGTTTTGCAATTGCTAATGAAGTGAATGCATTACAAGTGTTGGACTGAACTTAACTGTAAGTAATCATTTGTCAAAAATTTAAGAACCTAGACATTTGTATGAGATAAAAGCTGTATTCGATAGACAGCTGTACTAGATGTTTAAACAAACGGGCGCAACCCTGCGCTAACGTGTCTTTTGACGCATGAGCATTGTGTTGCGATCCAATCTTTGTTGGAAAATGTATTCTTTCTTCGTCAAAAAACGTTTTAGTTTGTTTTCTATAAGCAATAAGTGATGTGCAAAATATAATAATAACTTTTTAATACATCAATAAAGAGAATGTCAATAATTTGTACTTACGCTGGTAATTCACCGACGGCGGAACCGCTGAAAATGAAAAATGAAAGAAATAATAATTTAAAAGTTAATTTTCATTTCATTTTCGTAATTAAATCTGAATTATTTAACCAAAATTCGTCCGGATTCTGCCAGTGATATTCGAACTATTCACTGTTATGCAAATTAGCGGCGAGTAATTACATTTAAATTTTTGCATTCCTTCATTACTTACTCTGGTGGACTTCCTCTTAAATTAAACGCTGTAAAAAGTACTTCGACACGTTGCCCGGGTCCTGCTAGGAAAGTGTACAAGCACTGACGCGAATGGTTCTTGTGATTGTGCAGCAGCGGCGCGGTGAATGTGCCATTCTGTGGGCCGCCAATACGTGAAACGAATGTCTGGTCGCATTCTGTGGCAAGAAAAATGCACAAATGCAAAAGTGAAATGTAAATCCAACGGTAATCAATGGAATGGAAAAATATTATATGTATTGTATGTGAAATGGTGGAATGGAAAATTGGAAACGCGTTAATCAAACTCAAGAATTTTTACGCTCACTCGTGTAGATTAGTTTTTAATGAAGATAAAATGCAACAAAGTAAAAGTCTCTTACATACATATGGTATATATATTATATATGGTATATACATACATACATATATGTTAAAGTGTAGTTTTGTAAGCTTATAGACACCTCTTTCTTAAGAAAACTGCTACGTGACTACAGAATCTAAGCCGCAATATACAACAGTCAGCATCAAAACGAATAACAAGAACAACAACTAAGATCAGCAGCATCGTATATAAGTGTTAAAGGGGTCTGTTGTTTCCTCTGGGTAACGGCAAGTGTGTTCACATTCATAAAAAAATAAAGGTGTTGGTGGATGTGTGAGTGTAGTGTTTAATATGGTGGAGTAGCCATTTGTTTTCATTTATCTTTGTATTTGCATTTTCAATTGAGTTGGCACAAGATAACTTGAAATTGAAATCGTAAATCAGCATATGTAGCACTAGACGTACTCTACGCGCATGCACTTTTCGTTTCGAATCAACATAAACTTAAATACATTCATACAAACACCAATCTGCTACGATATGTATTCATAGGATACATGAAACTCATTGGCAGTTCATTGCAATCCATTAATAATCGATACTTGAAAGGAACGAAAGAAACACTTAGAAATGCAACTGAAAAGAAACACAACCTACTTGGCGGTTTTGTTGGTCTCGGCAGACTTTCCAAGTAAGCCACAACGGGTATCCAAGGATGCGCCGCCGGATTTGGACCACCGCTAGCTCTTAATTCAGAAGCAGCAACTGCCGGGATAGACAAAAAGCAAATACAAATATACGTTCATACTTTTGCAGGACTATAGGCACATACATATAAAGAAATTGTAAAATGATGAGTATTTGCAATTGCAATGCAGTGAATATTTGAAGATTATAGCGAATATTTGCTAAGAATATGTAAGGGTGTTCGAAACAAAAGGTCCTGTGTTTATAAGTATTTGCAGTGTTTCAGAAAACTTTTTATTATTTCGCGTTAGTTGATATTTGAGAACAACCGTTTTGTGGTCTTTACATTATACTATATGTGTACAAAAATATTTTTGCTGTTAACATTTCGGTTGAAAGAGTTGTACGATTTATTTCATAAGCCAAGTTTTTTCGTTTTCATTTGAGTATATTTAAAAGTTTTTGAAAGCTTGATTGTAAATTTTTTTGTTTTACTTGCTATAACGTATGTTAAAGTGTTATATCCACTTGCTAGTTTCGTAACATCGCTTTTGAATTTTCTTTTAAATGTAAATGTTCTCCGAAAATGTATAATTGATTCGGCAAACTTTAAAGGCGAAACGGTTGGATAAATCGACTGAAAATTTTCACACGAAATTCTCATATATATTTATTTGCCTGATAATGATAGAAGAAATAAGATTTTTTATAGATAGATTTTTAAGCCATTTTGAAGTGTCATTTTTTTTGCAAACACCGACTAGCTTTTAGGAAGCCGCCGCACTTTCAAAAATCAAAATAAAATCAGTACTTGTATTCATTTATAGTTATAACACATCTTTTGCTTATTGGATTTGAGAAAAAATTTTTAAATTAATCATCGATAATGAAAGTAAATAAAATTCTGTAAATGTGCATTGCTTTTATTTATTTATTAAATTAAAAGCGTTACCAAAAAAAAAACAAAACACTAAACATAGATAACCCCTTAATATACCTAAACAATGTATATGTTTTAATTTTGTCTAAGGTACGAACATGGAATTAACGCTATTTACATATCTTTAAAAAACTCAGAAGTAAATTTTGTTAAAAATATTCGATATTCAAATCACGCTATAGTGAAAACTTATGAATGTTGCTATATATTTTGCATTTTCTTCATATCAACGTTCTTTGATATACAAGCATCTATACATACATAATATGCAATCAAACTTATTTCGCGTACATCTAAATGTGAATATGAAATTCTATTCCTTTGCTTGCAATAAATCGAATTTCAGTGTACAAATGCACATGGAAATCAAATCGAATAAAGTCATATGCATAAATAAATATAATGTTAATATATTTTTATATGGAAAGTGCTGGCATATATCTGAAAATATGTATGTGCAACTATCAAAGTACTATATATGTATGTGTGAGTCTGACAAACTAATGACAAAGTAAATAGTGCATCAATTGCTTCAAACAATTCGTTTTAAATTTTATGGAATATGTACAAATACAAATTAAGCTTATCCTATTAACCTATTTATAACATTACATACTTATTCTGACTAATTCATTCTATTTTTGGTTGATTTAAACCATAAAAAGGTTTTTATTTAACCCCCGATACCCCGATCGTTCTAAGTATCATTTATTTCACATAGAGAGTGTCAAGCTCAGCTGGCTATCTTAACTTGTTTATCATCTTCTTCTTTGGCTTACTTGTGTTAAGTGCAAAAGTTTAAGAGCTTGAGTTACTTGGCAAAAAAAAAAATGTGTCAAAATGATTAATCATACCTTTACGATGGGCGCCGCATCTGTTCAAATAGATTGAGAATGCTTAAGGCATGATTTAATTGCTTTTTTTTAGGTAATCCATCGAAGAGGTTTTGATATTTATTAATAAGCTCTTTAATTTTTACGTAACATACTTCTTTCATGATTGTGATTCACAATATTTGGTTATCAGGGGGAACTAGAGGAGGTATATTGAAAAATATAGCTGAATATAGCCGTCGAGTATTTTCAGACCGACATATAAAAAGTGGGAACTAAATCGTCCCCGGGATTCAATAATATTCTTGTACTTTAGTAGGTTTAATATCTAATATATCGTAAATTACTAAAGCTGTGCTAATAAAACTCAGTGAGAAAACTGCGTTTTGAAATCACATGATATAATTTGGAAATGGAGGATTAATTGGCACTTCCACCTCCATATATTGGTTATGTTACATAGTCTTTATAATAAGGGTTTTATCTATCCTATATCGCATTTTATAACAATGGTATTTGTTGACTAATGTAACAGGAGACTTTGGTTGCTTGCGTTCTGAAAATGTTCTTTCTCTATAGCGACACTTTTACAATAGCAGTATGATCAAAGATAATATGGGGCAGATTATTGTTTTTCGTCACAGACACCTCGTTTATGTGGCGAATGTAAAATAACCCCGAAATATTTTGTGACAAAATGTACTTTCAGTAAATCGTTGATTGCATAGTTCAACAGCAGTTAATCCATAAATTAGTAAACTTCGCTTATTAAAAATGTTATTATGCAAATTCGCAAATAAGGTCACACAAACATAAACTTTTTCGGACGAGTTTCACATACTAATGCGCACAAATGTCCGAGAACATTCGCTCATCCTGAACTCACAAGCTTTTCTGCTTGCATTCACCTCCGCTGACTGAGTTAAGCACTATTTGGCGCATTAACGGTCATAAATTTTATACAGACTTTTATTGTTGTACTTTTTGTAATCTCAGTTGTGCATTACATCCACACACAATACACCCACACACTAACGACATGACAACTTTTCCACAATTACCAGAAGTTTGCGGCATTTCAAGTTATTTTTATACTTGGCTTGAATTGTCATTAAGCGAAACGTCGGCACATTTTCATAAAAACTATGGCGGTATATACAATTTATCCAACGAATACTTAATTATATGGAGTTATTTTTTTTTATGAGCATCTTTTCATTTATACCTATGTATACATTGATCATGTGACTCACGAGCGTAGTTGGCTGCTCTTTATAAACAAAAGTTAGTTAAAGGTAGGTTGAACAAAAGCTGTAGTAAATTGTTATTAAATTTATTTGGTTTTGCTTTTTTAACAGTTCTGATTGATGAAACATTATACTTTAAAACTATGTATTTTCGATCAGCTGGGCTGAAAAGTTTATACCGTTTTTATGAGAGGGATCCATCTGAATGTATAAGTATATATTTTGTTAGTTGGACTCAACCTTGAAAATATCCGTGTATTCGTGCGCCGAAGACTACTTTGTGAAGAAAGTTTTAGTTTTTTTGAACAACATACGTAGATAAAAAGGAATTTTTATTTATGATGGAAAAAGCACTGCTGATACGAAAATGTGGTGTGATGGGTATTGTTTAAACTCTGTACTAAGCAAAGCAACCACTCATAAGTGATTTTGTATGCCATACAGGTCAGATGAACACCGAATATGATGAACTTCAAACCAAAATAAAAAAAATTTTGCATGACCGTAAAATGAAATCAATCAAAACAACTGACACTCTAATGATATGATGAAAATAATATTTGGGTATGCGAAAGCTATGTGCAAAGTGGATGCTGTTCGTGTTCACAATCGATCGCATCAATGTGTCACAAACCCATTTTCTATGGTTGAAACTCTCCGAATCTGCCCCGCAGTAACTGTGTTCTTGTATAGAAGGATATTTTGTATGTGAGTAATCTTAGAATTTTCTTTTATAAAACTTTCAACTGCTGATACCTTTGTAGTATACTTGGTATACAAATGTAATTTTCGCCTTTCATAGAACGATAAGCATAAAAGAGTATAAGTAACAATTTCCCGCCTTGAAGAAATATTTCCTTTTAATGTATGTATGTGTAAGTATATATTAGATATAGAAGATTTTTTTTTTATATATGCTTAAGCTTTTCTATTGCTTTGTTGCATTAAATTTTCATTAAGCATTGTCTATTATTTATTGAAATTTTAGCATGTTCACTAAATAAGTAATTGAACTTACGATTTATTAGCGAAAATTCATTTTTCATACCTGCAATGAAACAGAAAAAAAACATTATATTAGTGCAATAGAATAGACAATTTAAAAAATATCAAATTATTTATTTTTTATTAAACATTTTAACTTGTTTATAACTGGCGTCATTCGGATATTTTATGATTAATGGCTTTTAGCAAACGAGAATGATGCCCATGTCTAAATAAGACAATGAATTCTACACCGAATTTGATGATTGATTGATCATTTTAGTATGTAATCGGAAATAGAATACTTTATTATTTTATAGAAAATTTACCACATTTTCAAAAGTCAAAAAAATTTTAAAATTCTTGTGCTAATGATAATCGCGCTTGATGTTTTCTTAGCAAATTCCAAAATATCATCAAAGCCAAAAAATTAAGCAAGTCCCATCTTTGCCTTTTTAATGTTAAAACGTCACATATACTTATTCTTAGAAATATATAAGAAGAAGGTAAATTGTTGAAAGTATAAGTAACAGTGAACCTCTTACCAATATACACTAAATTAAGAATAAATTACGAAAGTGTACAAAAGATGTTTAGCCGATTTTATGGAGATGTTGTATGTTATATCTTTTGGTATACACTTTTATAACCTTTTTTGATTATATTTAGCAGGAAAAATGATGGCTCATAAAATTGGTAAATACTTCTATATAAACACACTCTTTCTTAAATAACACAACACCTGAGGTAAGAAATAAATGTGATTGAATATTATTTTTCCAATTTGCACCTGATTACGATGTCATTCAATTTTATTAAACAAAAGAAGATATCTTAAGTAACCTTCTATTAAAGTAATATGAAAAAGTGCATCCTCTAAATCGTTTAGTGGATTGTTTGTGATACGGTCTCAATCAATACATTTATACCAAACGAATCGCTTCTAAAGAAAAATTGTTTGAGCAGTTCAACTTTCCACAAATTTCTACAAATATAATATTCAGTATTATACATATTTCCGTATTGAATAAAAAAAGAAAAAAAAACGTTAACTTTGGTTGCACCAAAGCTATAATACCCTTCACAAACACAACGGCCCCTTACAAGAACTTGATTCCAATCATTCAATTTGTATTGCAGCTATATGATATACTGATCTGATCTGAACTATTTCTTCGGAGAATACATTGTTGCCTCAGAAGATAGCACATGCCAAATTTCGTGAGTATCCCTCGTCAAATAAAAAGTTTCCCATACAAGTACTTGATTCCGATTGTTCTGTTTGTATGGCAGCTATATGAAAAAGTGGTCCGATATCGGGCGTTCCGACAAATGAGCAGACCCTGTTCAGGGTATAAAAAGTATGTATATTATTGTCAAAGTCCTATCTTTTGGATTCGAACTTAATTTTTTTTAGAAATTTTTTAAGCAAGAACGTTGATATTTCATACCATATGCTAAGTATTGTCTTATCACATTTACTAGACTATACATTCGATGTTTAGAGTGGAGAGAAAAAAACTTCCTATGCCAATACAATTACATAGAGTATACTATAACTTGCAGTACGTACTGTATAGTAAATCAGTACCCTCAAGCAGCATAAATTAGCTAAAACGGATTATAAGTTTTCCGAAAATATTCGTAATTACTTATTAATTTCCTTGTGTGTTTACAAAATTAGTTTTGTTGATTTGAAAATCAAAATTTGTGAATTGCGCAGGCAAATGCATAATCGAATGATGATTAAACCGCCGACTCGAAGTCTGATATTTCGTAGAAATCAAATTATGAACTTGTACAAATTAGTTGAGTAATGAGAGTTGGTAGAAGGGGCTAAGGTGTTAATAACTGTGTACAACAGGAAAGCATCTGTATAAGCACATTTATAAACTTGTGTTTACCACATAGCACAGCTAACAAGTGATGGCTGTCTGGTCGTGAGCTGATCGCGCTGCTATGCGGCTCGCTATATTGTATTATTTTCCATAACTCAACAACCTGTTGGCATAAAACCAACTTTTAGAACAGGGATTTGCAAGCTCATAAATACATAACTGGCAGGTATGAATTGAGGCTGTACGACGTACTCGTATGGACACGTACTTGCCCGAGGTGTTTGTGCAGTTGATTAAAAGCTTAAATTGAGCAATTTCCTGTCATTAATGGCTTGTTGACACATCGAAATGCAACAGCGTTACATACATGGAAATATATTAAAAAATAGTAAGTATACATATTTTTCATAATACTAAGCATTTAATTACATATTTAAACAATTTTATACCGCATTACTTGTATCTATAAATATAAGAGGAAAAAATTGATACAATGCTGACAAAAGTCATTTAAAGCAATTGGTTTTTATGAATGAATTATGTAAGTTTTTGTATTGTATTAGCGGTCTAACAGGAAAAGATTTGTCCAATTCTGCGCTAATTGAACATACATTTCTGTTTGAATATTTTGAATAATATATTCTGTATTTCTTCTTTAAATGTGTTATATGTTCTATGTTACCAAACAAAAGAAGTTTATAGGATATTGATCACCTTCCAAAAATTTAATAGACAAAAATGCTTAAATGCGAAAAAATAAACGACAAATAGAAGGAAATGCAATTTGCTGCTGTCAAAACTTCAGTAAAAATTAATTTCATTACCATTGCAGGGTGTATCACACAATCGAACAAATAAACCGACGGGTCGCTTAAAATAAGTACTATGAGAAAATTTAATCAACTGCTCCATTGCGGATATTGTACCAAACATTTTAGACAATATCTTTTGCTGAGTTGTAATATTTGTTTACAATTGTTTACATTTTTTTTTAGACTTTTTATAAAGGAAATCGTTATTACTTTTTCCCTTTTTCTAATTGAGTTTTTAATTAGATATACTGGACACATGTTACTTATACGCCACGTAATATGAGTATGTGTAGAACCGTACTATTATTTCACTTTATGCTAGTAAATTGTATCAACAATGATTTTAAATTGACAACACATTTTTAATTGAATTTCATGTCATAAATAACTTAGTTCATTTTTCTAAGTACTACAAATGCGGGTAAAAAGACCCACAATAAAATGTATTGTTCATTTGTGTATACTGACGAATGGGGGGATGCATACAATCACAACTAAAAATGTGGAAACTATGTGTGCCATCGCTAATATAAAGGCACACTCCATTTCAAAATTGAATTGAATTGAACTCTAAGGTAACGCACAGTTATATAATAATTATCAAATATATGTGTGCTAAATAAGTTGACGGATTAACCTCTCAATTTATACACTTGATTTATGTGGTTTAAAATGTTTTGTACACCCTGAACAGAGAATTTTGGCCTAATGAGCTGAGTTGATTTAGACAAGATATCTTCACAAAATTTAGCATGGATTATTGGCCCAGATTACGCTACAATATCTAAAGAAATTTTTAAGATCGGACTTCTAAAACATATAGCTGTCAAACAAGTACAAACTGAACTATCAAAATCAAGTTATTGTGTGGAATCTTTTGTATTATTGAGGGGTATTGTAGCTTCGGTGCAACCGAAGTTAACATTTTTTCTTATTTTTCGGATTTTTTTGATCAATCTACAATTGAAACAACTCTTTATGTCGCCCCGGCTTAAACTTCACTTTTATTTGCAAATTGGTCGCATATCGAACACTACCATTTAAGTTTTTAAAATAAAATTAATTGTTGAATTTAAACATCCTGTTATATATTACTCATACGAACCATTGCTCCAATGCCATACTTTCAATTATTATTTTTTTAATTCTCTGTGACTTTATTGTTAATGAAAATTTTTTGTTTTCGAAGAAAATGTGTCTCATCCCGTCACCGTTTCTGTGAGTGAAATATGCACAACAGGAAAATAGAGCATAAACATTTAAAGCCACCAACCTCACACAACAATACAGAAATTATAGAATTTCTCAAAAAAAAAATCAATAAAAATAAAAGTAAAATTATGTGAATGCGAATAAATATTTATTATTTCAAGAGTTAATATAATTTAGTGCTTAGTAATGAGCATTTCGTTATTACTGCTCACAAGTGAATGCAGAGAATGCTGCTCATACGCAGTGGTGACATTAATTGAAAAAGCGCCCGCCTTTGGATTTGCGTTACAGTGGAAACCTTTATTTATTTATATATATAGAATTTCTACATACACACACATGAATGTATGTGCTTGTTGGCATAAGGAACTAGCGAAAAGAAGTTAGTCAAAAAGAAATTCTTCTCAATTTGTTACGCATTTTTAATGGCCGCAAGGGAGGAATACGACAAGCATTTTCTGCTTTCTTCTTTATATTATATAAGTAAAGCCTGTTTACCGGCGTTTTCCTGTTTTTGTGATTTCATTTGTTTATTCTGTTAATTTCTTTGTGTGGCAAAATAGCAATTCTCAAAAGATGTGAAACGTTGGAAATTTTCTCAAGAAGTATAAGACTAATGATGGCCGCCTCATTGATGCGCCTCGTCACTTTCACTTTTTGATGCTATAAAAAGTCATTTAGCGGCGTTTTCGTCAAACTAAATGAAAAAGTTTATTGTTTGGTGAATACACATGCATATAAACGCACATTTCCATACACAAATGTGAAACATAAATGACCGAAATTCAAGACGTCGCAAATATTCAATTTCTTAATACATATACGCTTGTATCTATGTGGATGTACACTGAGTTATATGCTTTTATATATCTAAATATGTATTTATATTTATACATTTAACCTGATGTTGCTACAACCACTGGCAATTTTTTATGGAAGCGAAGTTTGTATATATACGAGTCATGTATATGTCATGTCGTCCACCGAGATGAAGGCTACACAACAAAGGAATGTGAAAAATTAAGAGCGAAGAGAAACTAAAGGCCAGAGTAGAGCCTAAAATTCAAACTCAAACTCATGCCTATTAGTATTATATTATATAAGGAAACGATTTTCCTGGTATAAATATATCAAACTCTTATTTAACAAACAAATATGCCAAATATTATATATACCCATACATTATTATTTTGCTCAGTTTTAGTGAGGTGAATAGCCCGTTGATTACTGATTTCACAGTTTTTCTATATGTTCTCAGTGGGGTTGAGATCGGGAGATTGCAGCGGCCAGTCTAAAACAAACCGGTCCATTATTTTATTTATTCTATAAATAGGTCCAATCCCGTGTTCAGAGAAACAGCCCCAGACCATAACATTACCGCACAATACTTAGAATTGAGTCTCACGCCTTATGTCATTCGAATCTTTAATATTAAATATTGATTCGTTTGAGAATAAAATTGCATTTCATTTCTGAATGCTCCAATAGAGATGAGCTGTCGCACATTCTAATCTGGTATTTCTATTTTTTGCTCAAATAAAAGGCTTTCTAGTTGAACGCCGACAGAACAATCCGGTCTTAACAGCTCGTCTTCTAATTGTTCGTGAATTATTTCTGAAGGTAATGATTCAATCTCCAAAGATATGTTTAGATCGGTTTGCTATAGCATATAGCTGACTTACAAATTGAACAATCACACAAGTGCTTGTATAAAGATATCTCTTCCAATGAAAAGGTTGTCCATTCAAGCACTTGATTCCGATCATTCAGTTTGTATGGCAACTAAATGCTCTAGTTGTCCAATATTGGCGGTTCCGACAAATGAGCAGCTTCTTGGTGAGAAAAGGATTTCAGATCGATATCTTAAATACTGACGGACTAGTTCGCGTATATATAGACAGACAGATGGATATTGCTAAAGCGACTCAGCTTCGCCATGCTGATCATTTATGTATATATTTTATAGGGTCTCCGATGTTTTCATTTGGGTGTTACAAACATCGTGACAAACTTAATATATCCTGTTCAGGGTTTAAAAAAGATGAACTTGGAAAATAACGAACACCATTTTCATGTACATACGTTTCCAATTGGTTAAATAATTTGCACAACTATTTAAATAGTTCTTAATTACACACTTAACAACTCAGATGTCCTTTAAGAATTTACAAAAAGCTATGCAAAAACAATAAAAACAACATAAATAACGCAAGCAGGAAATGTGTGAGAAGTAAATATTTACATTTGCTGCTGCAAAAACCATTTTTACAAAAAAAATTAAGACTCAAAATAAACTGCACACTGGTGTATATTATATAACTATATTTAAACATGATTTGGCGGATGCTCACAACAGCGAATATGCATATACATATAATATATTTATGTATATCGGAAAGTTTGTCTGTGGTTACGCGCCGGTGAAGCTCACCTCCATTCAGGCACTCACACCACTGCATTGTGTCTATGTAATCACTCCGGTGTATTTATTTAGTAAAAGGCGAAAATTGAAAACGGTTCGTTTACTTTTTCACTTCAGCTTGGCCACAAAGATGAGAAAGCACTTACTAAGCACCTGACATACAGATAAAAGCTCATTCATATGCAAATCGTAATTCTAACTATGTATGTGTATGTGCGTGTTTATTTTGAATACATTTGTTGGAGCGTGTAGTGATGTGGCTTTGCGCAAATGCCCACTATGTTAACATGTGAGATAATCTTACTGCGCAAACGAGTAAATGACTTTATTTAAATATTTTCGCAACTCTTAGTGGTTCGAATAAATACTGCTGTACTCAAGCTCAGATAAATATATTGTATATTTGCATTTACATGGAAAGCTATATATGTACATAAGCTGGAAGCTGCTGTGTGATAAAATTTAAATATTAACGGGATTTATACTAATTCTTTGCCTATGTGTAGTACGTAAATAAGCTTTGATAAAAGTTTCGAAAATAAAGTGGGTGAAAAAATGTATTTCTAAAAAACATAAATCAGTTGATGTATGCACAAGTTATGGCGTGTTGTAGTTATTTCGAAGCGACTGAAGTTTTTAAAATTTTTTAATAAGCATGAACCCGTGTCGAAGCTGTTGGTTGCTACATTGGAACTCATATTAAATCATTGTATTCTATAGGTAAATTTTTTCTGTTAAGGTATAAACCAGTTTAACCGTTTTTTCCGGGGTTTTACTCTTGTTTTCAAAACTGCAGATACAACTGGTGGCCTAATCTAGTACTCATCACTTCGTCAATATACTGAAACTGACTTTATTAATCACGGCCCAAAATGTTTTTTTGGTGTAAAATTGCACTCTTAATCTTTCGTTTTAATTTTTCTGAAGTGCCTACTTCTTTGCTTAGTTAAATTGCCATTAAATTCCTTAAATTCCACCAACTTCTAATTTGGTTTTCCTTTTCGTTACAAGTTCTTTTCTTTACCTGCTTATGTTTACTCTTTTGTTACTATTTATTCCGAAAGCTTTTGAGTAATTATACGACACGAAGTATTCTTCGAAATGGAAGTATTAATGTAGGTCGTACCTACATGGCTTATCAAAGGAAATAAGGTTTGATAGAAAATTTCATTGTTTTGTGAAAATATATTCAACATTGAGACAGTGGAAGAGAGAGATAGAGAGAGCAGAAGTAATATTGATATATTACTAACTAAACAAGTTAACCGTCGTATACTATCATTGGGTTCATCTGAGTGATTGAACTTCTGGGATATTAAAGTCATTGTTTAGCGCGTCGCACGTGGAAATAATTGAATAAGGTAAAGCAAAGCTTGGCGCTTCATTGGATTTGTTACGCAATAATTTATTTAAGTTGTCTCGCTGTGATTATTTATATTGTATAAAATGGCCTTTGAGTGTTTGGTACCGGCTTGCTGATGTCAATAAGGATAACTTAGCTCGGAGAAAGTTGTCCATTTATTTGTTTTTATTAAATTGGGGGGTTGGTACAATATAATAGAAGAAAAAATTGGTTGAGCCCTTGTGAATTACATGACTCATAGGCAGGCATTTTAAGATTTATGTTATCTGGCAGAAATGTGTTTGCACTTTGGTATTAGTGAGAGTTCAAAAACCTTATAAATAACTGTACAAAAATATGTCGACGGTCTTTACTTAACTCCACTTTAGTATGTGTATATGTAGACAAATATATATTTTCGCGTAGAAATATGTAACTTAATATATTCTTACAAAAATGAGATTATGTGGCGCCGTATAAGAGAGCTTTTGTCTAACACAAAAATATAATATCAACTAATAATAGCTTAAAAATTGTAGGTTTAAGTATACTGAATTTATGATGCCACTTTTAAGGCATAGGCAAAAGCATAGTAAATTTCGTTATGCATTTCGCATATGATTCTGACTGTTTATAAAAGTTTCGAACTAGTTTCTGACGTCTGTTACTGAAATATGAATTTCAAACTTTTTCCAATGGAACAAAATATGCCAGAAGTTGTGTGGTTTTCAGTGCAAATGCAAAACCATATTTTATGCATGCGATATGCAGTAAAGTGAAAACCATAGCGGCTTGTCAGCATTTTATACGGAGATAAAAAATTTTTCGCGCTGTGGTTGCACAAAATTTGGACAAATGCCAAAAATTTATCAGAAATATTTAACTGAAAATCGTGAACTAAGTAGCCTCTATGGTATGCACTTCGCTAAACGAAAAGCGCCATACGGAAATTAGTTTGATACCCAACAAAGGCTTGTATTAAAGAGCCATAATGTTTTCATACAAATTTCAAACTAAACTTATAAATTAATATGTTTAATTTTATAAAATTGTTGCTATACATTTTTTAATATAAATATTAATGTAAATTTAGAAAAAAAAAACGTATAAGAAAGTTTGTTTGTTTGAGTTAAAAAATAAACGAACCCTCTTGGCACGCACTGGCTCTTATGAAAATAAATAAAATATCCGAATCACTAATTATCAATCTTGGTTTATTTATTAAAAATAAATATATTTTTAAAAAACTAAAAAACACGCATAATACAAATATTTTCCGGTCAATATTTCTATCAGTTTATATAAAGAATTATTTTTCACTTTTTGGTTTAAAATGGTTTAAAAGCGTGTACTTTAGGTTTTTAAACCATACTTATTATTTAGCCACACACAGTTTTTTCACTTTCTTAAGGATGATTTTGAGTAAATTTGTTATTCAAGTGACAGCATGTATCGCTGATGCTTTACCTGCATGGCTTTAGGGGCATTTTTGGATAGTACATGCTTGATACCTTTTAGCTGCATAGTTTTATAGTCGTTGTACGATTTCGCCCATTTTCACTATGTGTGATAGGAATGGTTGGGTAACATCACATACCAAATTTGGTTGAAATTAGTTCGACAGTTCCTGAGATGTTGAATTTCACCTAAAGGTTGGTGATGCCATTTTAAAATTTTTACACCTCCTCCCACAAAGCTCTTCCCTACCATCTTGTTTGTGAAATTTAATGCTTATGACGCTTTTATTTCATGAGTTATCGCACTTTTAGTGTTAGTAGTCAACATAACCGTTATATAATATGAGGAGTGGGAGTGGTTATTATTTGATTTTACCCCTTTTCACAGCGTATGAAAAAGTGCTAAAAGGGCTTTCTCTCAGCAAATTTGGTTGAGTTAGCTTTGGCAGTTTGGAAACTATATATATTAAACCATTTAGGGGGCGGGGTTACGCCCACCTTTAAAACAATGCAAAACTGGGAAGCTGAATACTACCTCAATCTATACCGACGAGTTCGGCAGTCTTACCTACCTACCTATCTTAAATTTTCTGAATTCTACACAATTATGACTCGTAGTCCAAGCACCTTACCATACTCGGCTCGTTTAATAAAATAAAGTACAATAGCTGAAATATTCTATTCTATTCCTCGACCCTCTGGCGGCCAGGTGCGATGCAGCAATCGTTTTTCAATAACACAAATTCCAAATAATAATTGTATATCTATATTTATCATGTGTGATAGTTTCATAAAGAAAGATTTGTACATACTTTAAAAGTGTACAAGTATAACTTAAATCTTTAGTACAATTATCCTACTTTGGGTTTATTGCAAGCAGATGACATCAAGATTGAAGAAGTTACCTAAAATTGTTAATGTTAAACATATCTAATATGACTAATAACTATAAACTATTTAATTATTTAGTACATGCATATAGCATATGTATGCATGTACATATATGTTTTCAATGACTTCGGCTGGACTCATGCTTTATTTAACAAAAAAAACATTCTTACATGACATTGTGCCGAAACGTGACGCAAATCAGTCGATTATTTTCAATGATCGAAGACATAAAACTAAAATATCAATAAAATTACCACCATATATACCAGGTTATATTAAATCATCTATGCTATAAGAGCAAAGTCGAATCGAGTCGTATGTACTAGTACATACATATTATTCATATCAGACTAGGTCTACATAATATGAAGTGAATGAGCAGTCGAGTGTTAGCAGGTAATACACTTGACTGCGCTCAAAGGATGCTGTCGAACGGATTACGTTCGGCATTATGTAAATGTGCATGTGGGAGCGTATATACATAAATATGCATATAACTTGTACGAGTATAAGCACAATAGCAAATCTTCTAATACGCGCAATACAAACATGGCTTATATAAATATTTAAAGTTGTATTTTCACATAGAATTACATTTTGTTTGCTTCTTTGATGATTGCAATTTACGCTGATAAATTCATGAAAGTGTTGTTGGCTAAAGTATATTTTATATATTAAATTCACACAACGTTGAAAACTTTTAAGCCGATTCGCATTTAAGTTAGTTTAGGCTTTTATAAAGCTGAGGCTGATTTACTTTAACTTTATAAATGAATAAACTTCTACCACCCTTATAAACTTACTAATTAATTCAAGAGTCGTTTTTAGTTAGTTTTATTAAAAAATAATAGTGATGCAAAATTTCCTTATTAATAGTCTCTTATGATGATTTATGTAACCATGGAATTAAATTCTATAAATAAGACACATTTTAAATCATGTTCTGCTTAGCCGGGTCACTGATAAGTGGCTAGTGAGAATAAGTAATGACACACTACTACTTTTAAGAAGCTTTTATGATAAGGTACATTTGAACATTTATTATCTTTGACAAGCGTTGGAGAGTAGTGAATCGAACCAACTATGCCTATTGTTCAAACAAACTCGCAGCAGTTGTGTTGCGCTAACATGTATTCTGTCGGATGAGCAATTCTGTTGCGATCTCAGCTTTGGTGGAGAAGCTCTTCCTTTCGCCATAAGAAATATTTCAGCAACCTCTTAATTTGGAGACTTACGTTTTTTAAAAACTACTATACTTGTTTTCAAGTCTAAGGTTTTGAAAATCAAAACAAAAATCAATGTTTGTATTTTAATTTTTGAAAGGAATTTGTCATATGAACCATTCACAATTCGAAAACTGGTATAAAATGTATAAAACAAACCTAGTAGTAGCATTGACGATATACTCGTACCACTATAATGGGGTATCTGCAAACTTTCTTGTTAGAATTCAACTCGATAGCTTTGTTGTTGCTGTTACATGTGATTTTTTTGACTAGAGAGTCGCGAACAAAGGAATAGCGAATAGAAGGCCGCTATTATTACTTTCATATAAGAATTCAAATAAATGAGATAAGAGATAGAACATCACCCACTCTACCACACTTATAATTTGTTGTTGTTTGTAACTAACAGAATTTTAAGTTGTAAAATAAAAATGTTAATGAAAAGCTTTGGCTTTGGCAATGAATTTAATTTTTTGTTGAAGATAAACGCGATGTTTCTTTGACTGCTTTTATGCTTATAAATATGCATACACATATCAGTAAAGCGCATTAGGGTTTCGCCACATTCAATTCATATGGTTACATAAAACTCATTACTATTATTTAGTTGAACCAGCCTAATAATTCGAAATCAAATACATATATACGAAATGAAATCCAAAAGCAGTTGAAACTTAAAGACCGCTGCTGGCGGATGTAAGCAATGTCAACACAGAAATACAAACAAAAGAAGCATGCAAATACGTGCAAGAAGTGAACATGGGTGGGTGTACTCAGCTCTGAAAACGCCGTCGCTTGTAGCACTCCGTCGGGTCACCATAATAAACGACATTGCGGCACATTTGATTGCCCGCAGCGCAAACGACAGTCTGAGCAAGTATATACGTATACATACATATAGCAAACCATTGAATGTATGTGCTGAGCATTGTAAAGGACTAAAAAACTTAGCAAATACTCATACGTATGCAGTTTTGTTTGAGAACTACTTTACTATTCAGCACTAGCAGCTCAGAGTTATTTGCAGGTGACTGCTTCTCAGTCGCTTTTTGTCGTTCTCGTCTTCTCTAATGGCTAAGTACCATTGGGTGCTTTAAAATCAAGTGGTTTAACAAGCGTACAAGTGTACGCTGAAAGTTTAGTAAATATATACCGCGAGCGTTTTTGTTAAAACTACATTGCCAAAGTGATTTCGGTTATGTATAGACGTATTTAGAAGAATCGAAAAGTGAATTTGACGTCTTCACTGTCTGTGAACACTATGACTACTACAAAAAAAATTGGTGGGAATCTTGAAGCGAACCCAAATACTACTTGCTTAAATTGAAAATTATTTCGATATAAAAAATTAACCTTAGCCAACAATTTTTTCCATGTCAACGCGTGTTTTATAATCATAAGGTATTTACATGTTAAGCTGGTGTATTTGCAACACTTACATCTTACAATGGTATTATCACGTAAAAATACGATTATGATATTGTTAGCAAATTAAATATTAAAAGTTTTTCTTTGTTTGCTGAATTTTTAACTTTTTTGCACAATTTAAGAATACAAATTGAGCATAGTTTGCATGAATTAATTCGCATGAATTATTTTAATATATCCTCGAGCTATTTCTCCACACTTGATTTCTTGATTTTAATGTAGTGTACAAAAAAATTATTACAAATAGTCTACTAATAAGAACGCAGTGTGTGAAAAAAATTTCGTTTATTCGCAGCAATAAACTGAATAATTTTCTGCTCAGCTTAGAGATTATTTTAATAGTACAAATACATTCATATATATAAATATAAATAAGGAATAGTTTTGTTTCTAAGAAATTAAAGTTTGCCAATATGTTACTCATGCGCCCTGGTGCTGCACTTTTGAATTAATCGTTTCTTGTATGATGACTTTGATATGCCCAAAATGCAAATATATTATATTGATATTCCTTGCTATAGAATTAACAATCAACGCATTTTTTTGGTTGCGTGCAAAATTACAGACAGCCGCGAAATAACGCTATACCTATAGATAGTTCAAAAAGCAGAAATCATAAAAGTCAAAAACAGCGGCAAAGAACACAGCGTAATGAGTAAAAGCGAAAGTGGCAGAATAATAAGTAGACAAGCAAGTTTTGCTTTTTAACAATTTCCAACACTACTTTTACCACATTTTCTGTCTGCTTCTGCAGCATCTTTTTATCGTAACCTCGAACATGTTTTGTCACTTTTTTTTGCCCTTGCTCCGCCTCCTTTGTGTCGCTGGCATGCGGAACAACCGCTTGGTCATTCGAATGTTTGGCTGAACTTGCAACTTTTTGCACTCAAGCACAATGTCAAAAGTCAAATGTGCATTAAAATAATTGCACTTGTTTAGTCGGAGTGAGTGAGGAAATAGAAGAATGAAAGAAAATAGTAAAAGTAAGTGAGCGCACACAGCGACAGCTATGGTGCGAAGAAATTCAAAAGGAAGGACGACTCAGTACTGCAGTGTAAAAAAAAAATGCCAGACATTATTTTTAAGTCGCGCCTAAGTATTTTTAAGTATAAATGCCTTGAAAATTATATTAATGTTGCTTTTGTAAGTTTTCTTCAGAGCAGAAACTGTCAAAGATTTTTATCCCTCCTGGAGTCAGTTTTAAGAATACAATTTGAAAACTTATTGGAGAGGAATATAAAGAAACACACACAATGATTATCAATAATGATTCATCACCCGTTCATAATACATACACAAGCTGCCTTAAACACTTAATGAAAGCAGCAAAGTATAATCAAAAGTGTTGGAGCAATAAGCGCTTTTCTTACTTTTTTAAAATAATTATAATAATTGGGGTTGTGCAGTCAACGGCGACATGCAAAAGAATCAATGCGAAAACCATACTTTATTTCCATCGACCGACCTAATAACGAATATGGTTTGCTCCTATTAGCAATCCATTAGCGAGTAATTTATTTTAAATGTTGATCATATGTTTGTATGGTACGTACATATTGTTGTCTTTACAAAGTTTGAGAAAATGAGATAAATAAAGAGATTTATGAGTACAATGCATGTATGTGTATAAATGTAAGCAGTGTAAATGAAATGTATATTGAATTCACAAATCCTATGAAATGAGAACTATGACAGTATTTTATCCGGAGCACAGTAAATATTATTAGAGTGACCCAACAAAAAGTAGTGTTAATATCGCGAAAAAATTTGTAATCACTTCAAACTATGTTCTGTTTGTAATACTAATATTTAATATATACCCTCTAACCAAATCTATCTAATAGTTCACTGCATAAACTAAAATTGTAAAAAATTATTAAACATTCGTTTAATCTAAATGTATAGATCAAAACAGAAATAAATAATCTAGGTAGAAATTAAAAGGATCTTGCAGAGCAATACAATCTGTTTCAGTTAAAGTTTTTCTTCATTCATCTTGCGTTGAGAATCGTACAGAAAAAGTAAAGAGAGCTAGCAAAAGAGTTACATGCCAAACGGTATAACCAAAAATTAATTATTGACCACTAAATTTGACTTCCTAAGTCTAATATCAGCTACCAAAAACCCAAATATTCGTTTCTAGAGCCTACCAAGTGTCGATTGATGTCGAAAATTTGATACCTTTCCGTCCGAGATCTATAACAAGAGCATGACAAATTGAAATTATCAATGTTTTACTTGTTTTTAGTTTGGAAATTTTATAGGTGGTAATAGGAATTTTAATTAAAATACGATTGTTTACAGATTGGATCTGATAAATTTTAATTCTTAATATTTTGAAAGCTATGCCTAAGCATTTTTTGCTATTGATTTTATAACTCAATTTTTCATCAATTATCTTTTTACGTCATTGAACTAATAATAACTGTCATGATCAAATTTTACGAACATTATTTTAATCAAAAAGTGTCTTATGCGATTAAAATTAAAATATACTTGTATTTATATAGTCACATGATGCACTATTCCTCTAGAAATATACTACATGTACCTAGTGAAAAAATTTCATTCTTCTTCAAATATACAATAATTAAAGGTAAATAATTAAACATGGCATTCATGCCACACGCTATTATAACGCTTCACTTAAGCGAGAAACGTGCCTAATTCAGTTGTGAAATCGATATCTTCTGCAACACACCAAAGCGGCGAGAATATTTGAATTTGTGATAATCGTGGGTCTGTTAACGCTTCGAAAAACTCAAATCAACATAACGAGGTATAAGTGTGCATACAACAAAAGTTGTTCGGCGTAAAATTACTAAAAACGTGCCTACACCAATATTCTTATGGTGAAATATATAAACTACTTTTTAGTCTATACATAATTTTTTTGTTTTGCAAGCCAAGCTCAATAAAATTACCCAAATTTAAAAATTTAATTATTAGTCCCGCCGATACAACCACGGTTTGACATAAAAAATCATAAATTAATAAGACCATCTTTGCAGGAGTTTATAAACGTTAAAACGGTAACGTCAATCACAGTGTTTTCCTTTCTAGTAATCTTTAACATTCCCAATAAAAGTACTGCAACACCTGCCGTTATGGTACATATCATGAGCGTGTTACATATTCTACATAACAATTTGCTGTGGTTTCCGCTGTAACTGACTTCAAGGCACATAAAATCTCACCGCAATAAATAGGTATGAGCAGGTTTCTATATGTATTATTTGTATAGATACATACAAGTGTACTACGTGACTTTGGGAAAATTGGTACTCGACGCGAAATATATGTACAATACTTCAGTGTAATTACTTGTGCATGTGTACGTCATAATCACTTGCAAAACGCAAATTAAAACTACAACCGCCTAACCATATTTTCTCTTAAGCCACAAAATGGTTGCCCAGCACGACAGCTGTTATGCGGAAGATATACCTATGGTAGTTTCCTAAATATACCGTTACAGAAGGTCAAGAGGTGGTTTTTAGTTATGCTCTTTTTAAAGTAGTTAAAGGAATAAAAAATATTATTAAATGCTAAATATGCTCTCAATATAATAAGTACTATCGTTTTTGTAATTATGATTTATTTCTTGAATTTTATTAGAAAAAGAACAAATTTGTAATATACATATATACCCTTACATGACTTACTTGTTAAATATATACGGGATGTATTAGTAATGGTATTTGTGTACTTGAATGTTTTAGCAACAAGTGTTGAGAAAATACATACCTGCAAAAAAGAAAAAAAAGTAATTGTAATATTTTATTAATCGGCTATAGGAATGATACAAAAATATATTTATTTAATATATTGACATAAACCATTTAGCATATCGCACACTAACTACAAAAGATTCACAAATCGAAAAATGGCAAATGATCAGGGTGCACAAAAAACAGTTCGTATAAAAATAATTAAAGTTTTATGGTCAAATCGTCCTCCATAATGTTGATTATCTTCTTTAAACAGCGTTTCATTCAAATATTATTGGTTTTCTAGTTTAACAGAGAAATTTTGACACATTTTTGAGATAAGACATCAAATAACAGTGTGATAATCACAATCATTTTATCAAAAGTGACACATTTGAAATAATATAGATGATTAAACTCACTTTTTTCAGATAAAAAGACAAAACTTCGCAGAATATTGCAGACAATTTACGATTTACTTCAGGAATAGCGACACAATTGCAAATAGTACTGTTTAGTTGATACTGCACAAGCCTGGCAAACGACGCAATTAGCACGAAAGTAGACCAAACGGCGATTTTCCAGTTAGGTAATATAGTGATGACAATGAATATTCTTGGGTAAGTAAATGAGTGTATTACGAATTGATATGTTGAAAAAATGTATTTTGCAAATTTTTGAATTGTGACTCTTTTGTATATATAAAAACTACTCAACAAATCTGAAAGAAAAACTTGCAACTGATGTGTTAAGAGGTATGTAGGGGTATTGGAGTTGTCTTGATTATGAATTTGAGTTCAAAAATTTTCCATCCTATACAGCTGTTTTTGTCATTTTAGTAAATGGTGGTGATTTGACTCCTACATCCCATGACAACAAGCCAATAAATCCTACGTGTTAGGACCTTATTATCCCAAACTTAGCAAGAAAAAGCCTCTAACATCACAGTCGTAAAATGACTGTAAACTAATGTAATCACTTGAAATTGTTTATGCATATCGAATGCAGCATACAGTTTCGGAAATAAGAGCATGTTTGTAAAAATTCTTTAACTTAGTGTGATTGGCTTACAAAATCCAAAATTTTTCAAAATAAATAACCGATCATTAAATTACATTAAATTCTATGAATGTGTATTTTTTTATTTATTCAAAATACAGAAAACCCATTTTTTCTGACTTTCAAATGTATATAACCCATTAAAAGAGCATATGTATTGGATCGCACCTCTCCAACACAAGTAAAAACTTCGAGTGCATTTCTGGCATTAAAAACCCCTTATAAAGCTCTCGATCAAACTTCTAGCATAGATATAAGCATTCTGTATAGACTTAATAATATATCTATATAACGTACATTATTATAAATTACATAAATGCATAACATGGGCAGTTGACTTCTTCTTTAATCTCAAGTCAAAATTAAATACTAAAACATTTGCTTGGCATATCCCAGCTATTGTAAGGAGATGCCAGCAAACAAAAGGTCGTGCTTGGTCCCTCACATCCCTGAACCGTTTCATTGAGCGCATTTTCAATGTCAAAATTGTAAGCACATAGCTAACTTGCCTTTGAAACATCATGCAAATCTGATCTTTGACAATGCACAAGCATTTCTCTAGAACCACTTAAAGATAGGCAGCCATTTTACAGCAGCACAATCACTGCCCCTCCGCCTTCTTGCACACCCACGCATTTAATTTAACAAGTAATTTTCAAATTAACTTAAATGTAAAGTGTAAACGCTGGTAACTTTGAAATTCAAAGATGCCAATGTAATGATTAGCCCTTTATGTGTATATGTCAAAATCTGTCGATGTGTATATGTGCCTTGCTATTAAGTGTAGAATGGGCTACCGTTATTAATCAACATTGTAACACGATTATGTCATTTGCAGGGCACGTTCCTCGAGTGACATTGCTTTCCATTCAGTTACGGTGCTTTCTTTACAATATTTCAAGATTTCACTGTTCCATCATCCTCTCGTCATCAGCACATAATTGATGTCTTTAATCATCACGCACATCGCCTGCATGGATAACGGATGTGTGAACAGCAGTGTGAACACCAGATATGTTGTCCCAACACTGCACACCAGCATTGATGGCGCTTTTGGCATTTTTTGTTTTTGTAAACTGCACATAATTTGCAATGTGAGCAACTTGTACAAACGTGCATATCTAGGGGTGTGTGTGTAATTTTTGCACACGCTGGCAACTATACGCCCACAAATGCATTGCCTTAGTTTCGCCTGACTGCCAGTCTGGGTTGAGTACTTGGAAGCCTTGTTTGAGCTCGAGGCAGCAGGCAGCTCTTCTCTTGTTGACTACCACCGATTTTATTGATTAATTGGCAGGGTTGCCGTGGTAGGGTTGTCGAGGCAGTGTTGGTGGGGGGAGCGCGGCTTTAAAGGAGGCTTTAAATTCAGCCGCTGTCAGTGCCATTTTGAAGAGGCTCATGTCCGTGTCTGTGCTCAAGTGGCCATCTATGAATGAATGAACACACTGATTTGTATATGTCGGCAAATATAATGTAGCATCATAACCCTGATCTACTGCCCTTTTTTGTTTTAAAGAGTTTTTGGTCCATTGACATTTTTTTCCTCTTGTTTTCTGTAGTCCTCTATTTTTCCAGTTTTCATCGATATTTATGAGTACTCTGACATTGAAATAGATGACGGGTGGTAACAACTTACAAACTTATTGCCCGACAATGCATGGGAGATGGTACATATAGAAAATTTTATAAATATTTCTTTGTTTATTTTATTAAAAACACTACGTTTTATGAAAATTTGGTAATTTCAGGTTTTGAGGTATGTAATATTCATGTTGAAGGGTTAGTAATATTTTTTGGTAATTTCGAAGAAATAATATTTCACACAAACCAATTTTCCGACAGCTGTGAAATTTATACACATAGTTATGTTCAACTACAGAATACATATTTTTAATTCTAGTGGCTGCCCGCCCCTAAATGATTTAATGTATATATCTTCCAAATAGCTAAAGTTAACTCAACCAAATTTGCTGAGAGAAAGCCCTTTTAGCACTTTTTCATACGCTGTGTAATCGGGTAAAATCAGAAATAAGTGCGCCATAAGTAATAAATTCCACAAATAAGATATATAAGTCTTTTTTGGTCAATATTTCTGTCAGCTTAGAAAAGGAATTATTTTTGACTTTTCAGTTTGAAGTGGTTTAAAATCATGTTTTTTAGTTTTTTAAAACTATATTTATTCGATAAAGTGTTTTACAAAATTCTAATAAAATAATTTGATCGACATTAATCGGTATCGAATTAATGATGATTTTTTAATAAATGATGAAATTTTTGAGTACGAACTTTTCTCGTAATCCAAATTATTAACGATCAACGATCTTTTGAAGGCGACGTGTAATTTGGCCCAAAATAAGCAAAAACACTTTAAAAGTTATTGGTCAGGCCAAGTTTTTACGTATTTTATATTTATTTAATTTTACATATATAATTAATTTACCACATTTAATTAGTATATAGTGCTGAAGTAATCATTTAATTAGCATAGATATGCAGCCATATAAAAGCTTAAGTAGCTAGTATGAGAGTTACTTACCTTTTTATGCTGTCGCAACATGTTGCTGCAGAGTATAATAGTTTTGTTTTCTTTAAAGTCTTGTACTTCGGTGTGGACAAACTCTATGCGATTCGATACTAATTCGATTTATGTGCTAAAAGTTTGCATTAGCTTCGATCGCAGGTAAATGTATTTGAGTGATTTGCATAAATAATTTGAAGTTATGTTAAAATATTTTTACTTGAGCACGAGTTTAATCCATAAAGTATTGGTTTCATTGCACACATACGTTTTTGAGCCAATTTTACTATAGCTCCATGAAATAATTTAACGTTAAGTGATTTCTGATTTGTTACTTTTTTGGTTATATATATAAAGTTCACATCACTACTTTGATATAACGTGGTCTTTCCATTACACTTACGTATTCGTATTGTTATTACACATTTCTTAAATTTTTATTCAACTACATCTCTATACAGTTTACAAATTTTCTTGTGAAAATATGTATTTACATACATACACTTACATAGGTAGATGTAAAATGACAAGAAATTTTTTAAATATTCGTTTTATATTTTTTAAAATTAATTTAATACTTGTATTTGCATTGTTATTCCTTTCTTTGCAATTGCTTTTCATATTTGCTCATTCTCTGGCTGTTTTCCTTCAAGCGCTCTTCTTATATGCGTTAATTTAGAATATTATCATAGTTGTTATTGTTGTTATATACTGTTGGTAGACATTTTTTGTTTCAAATTAGCTATACACTGCTAAATCTATGTGCTTATTTACTTTAATTTGACATTTATAAAATATATGTATGTATAATATCATTTAAAATTGTTCATTTAAGTTATTGATAGATGGTTTGGTTTAAAAAGTTTTGAGTTCTTTGGGGTAGTCAACATATTTTCATAATACTCGAAAATGTGTCACAATATTTCTCTTATTGATTAAATTGTTTTTGTTCACTTAGTATTTTATTAATTACAGATTTGTTGTAGAAAAACTACAGTAAACACATACCATATACATATATAATAATTCACTAACTGTATGCGTAACGTATACGACATGGTGTATTAGTCAACAGCTAAACGACGAACATTATTTGTATACATATGAAAACACTTAATTGCCTGTTAATTCATTAACCTGGAACTATTTACTGTTATTAATTGGTTTTGTACGATATATGGTATATTCACTTAACTTTATTTGGCTTGTTCTGCTGCACAGTTATCTATTGCTGCGTGTTTTTAAAATGTTTTATGAACTTTTCAAAGCATATAAAAATTATTATAAAAATTGAAGTTATGTTTTACTTCATGTATTTATTTATACTACTTTCTGAATTTTTGCTTTCCATTTCAATGAAAGTTTGTGTTTTGTTTATTATTATATTTTTTAATACTGTCGTTATTTTAAAGGAATTAATTCACTATGAAATCTGCTTTTTGGCATTTTTAATTGAATGCTGAGTGGGGAAATTTATCGATATGATTTGACTTTGCAACTCTCTAATAATATTCACCATAGGTTAAAAGTTTAAAGTTAAAAAAAACAATTTTTATGTATTAAACCCATAAAATATAAAAAAAAAATCAAATTAATTTTTCACTTTGTTTTATAGATTGTGGTTACCATTTCGAGATGTCTATTGTTGCACAAATACATTTTTTTTTCAAAAAGTCATAACTTCGACTGGTGTTTCTATTTTTTGCGTGTTCGTTTGTAGTAGATGCTGCCCAGCTTTAGTTTTTGTTTACCTCCCAGCCCTTCCACTTGGTTGTTCCACAATCTCCCATACATTTTTCCAGTTTTCTTTCTTCCTCTTCGATATAGCTACTCGTCCAACAGCGCCATTTATTGCTCAGAATATTTTAGCTATCCGACAACTTTGATTCCATATGGTCTTCTCTTCTTCTTCAGTACTGGGGGGCATAATGTTGAGAGAGCTTTTGGCTGCTGTTCAATTTATGCATGTTGCTGCATTCTTGACTTAGAAAAATGCATATCTTCGTTTACATATCTATATTTTAAAAGGGGTTTATACTGTTTCTTGATTGGTTTGTTCTTTAAAAACATCGAAACTCTAACACATTTATCAAAAACACTACTTGACTTGAATTTATTTTACCAATATAAATATGTATATTTCACATTTAACGCGCTTTTTTGTTTTGTTTGCATTAAATTTGTCTAAGATTTATGGTTATTCATAATTACTGTTATAATGTGTTGTTGTTGTATTTGTGATTGATTTGAAATATTATCGCATACTCCATTTTTTGCCGATTTTAATTTTTTTCAATTTTTTTTGTTGGAATTTTTTAGTTTCAAATTTGTCTATGGGTAAATTTCATACATATGTCTCTTTAGTTTCACATCACAGCCAATTTTTGTTCTGACGTTGGGTCCGATGGTAAACGAATGAAGTCGATGACGCGTACTGTGGTGCATGATGCAGATAATTTGTTTGCTTCTCCGTTTGACACTTGGTTTCCGAGATGTGATTTTGAAAATTGTTGTGGTGTTGCTGTAAGGGATGTTGTTGCTTACGGCGCTGCCTGCCAAAGGGGGGCATCAATGGCATTCGTCGGTCATCGATGGTGATTCTCATGAAATTTAGCAATGTGAATGTGTGCCGCTGGGCTCTGGCCAATAGTCGCAATGGATATTTGATATTCGGTAACAACTAACAATTCGTCGAGTGCCTTTGTTATCCATCTGGGAAGTTTCCGGGTCCCAGTTGAAGTTTATCTCACTTGGGCTCACCCATCGTCTGACCAACGACTATGATGATCACAATGAAGACGGCCAGCAGGACCAGTATGCAACAAATGGCGACCGCAACCATGGCGCTGTTACTCATAAAACTGTTGCGCAGCAGAAGAATTATCGACGAAAACGAATTATGGGTTATGAGCGCTGAGACGCTTACGAAAGATTACACAAAGCACGGGAGTAGCTCAAAGCAGTTAATAAATCAGTAAATTCACTTCGGTCACACTTTTGTTATCAACGCTATGTTTCACCAGAGCAAATCAAAAAGAACTTAGATGTAGCTTTTCACTTGCCGTGAATTGCGTCGTTTTGTTTTATCGCGAATATCGTACTTTAGGGTCTCGCGTGTGTCAAGTTGTCAGCTTTCTTTTTCCACTTTTCAGCAGTAATATTGAGTGGTGGTGTTTGTTGTTGCTGGTTATATGTTTAAAAGTTCCTTTTCACTACAGGTGAACAGAACAGACGTAATCGCATTAAGCAAATCTCAGTTGTGGCAAGTCGTCATTAAAATTAATCGTTCTTATTTGTTGTTTTCGTTTTAATTTGTGGCTTTTGTTTGTTTTCACCGAAGCACTAATTGACTTAGGCAATTTTTTATGTCCTTGTTTCTATGTTTTTTTCGACAATTTGTGCAAACCAAGAAAATTTTGCACTACAAGCTTTACATAAATTAATTTGTAATTGCTGTGGTCTTCCTCTGTGACGGAAGAATGTGAAAATTACTATACTTTCTAAGTAATTTGGGGCGTAAAATATTCAAATGGCGTGTGAAATGCTAGAAATTTCCGTCTCCTATGTCAAACACTTTTCACCAAGGTAAAATCGCTACGGAGCTTATATTATACGCATATTCGTCTATATGTGCACCCCACCAAATCAGAGAACGCTAATGTTCACAAAGAGGCAATGAATTATGAAATTACCATATCAAGCATATATTTGTTAACATTTGTTATTTTAGTAATTTTTTCAAATTAAATTTTTATATAAGGTCTAGTTTGATGTCAAAGATACACCACATTCTGAAAGTCCAATTTTCGAAAATATCGATAAAGTAAAGAAAATCGTCAGACCATCATCATTCATTGTACAACAAATCGTTTGGAACAATTTACCATAAAAAGGCTGGATACAAAAAGAACCTCGATATACCTATATTTGTATGAGACACGTGTCCGAGCCTGATATCTATGTATGGAGATTGATTTTGCTGATATATTAAGTTCAGCTGAAGAGGAACTTTTTAAAATCGACTGTTGACAATGCTGAATAAAACCTTTAATTTACAGCAAAAATAATGGATTACAGTGCACACAACAGCGCCACCTATCTGGTCCAACTTAGAAAAATTCCTTAAAATCGTATGCAAAGTTAAGAATATTAGTTTACAATAAAATTTGACTGAAACGCTTCCCCATCGGTTTTAAAAATGTTGTAAATTGCAAAAAATAATTTCTTACAAATCCTTTAAAGTTTCGAAACATGAAGAATATATACATTAAGTACACTTACTTTGTGTTACAAAATCGACTTGATACCATATTTTGCGAAATATACTTGCATATGTTTAATGGTCTATGATTTCAAATATATAATTTTCCATAATTACATATTATTTTTTAATAAATGGCAAAAACTTTTCATACCTGTAAGACCACAAGTGTAACTACTATGTATATATTTGTTCAGTCTTCACCACCCTACCAGCATTTTGGTAAAACGTAAATGTCCTATGCCATGAAAATCCGCCCAATTTGTTATATGTGCTGTAAACGAAAAACGCACACAGGCGACATGGTGTGACGCACTTCATAGGTGGAAGTGTTGGGCTGCATTTGAAGTCGATCACACCAGAGGAACACTCAAGACGCCAAGGCAGCAAGACAGTGAAGTATGGTCAAAAGAGCTACGATGTCATTTTCGTTCTTTATATTTGCTCAAGTCACGCACAAAGACCCCCTAAGCCAACACGCACTTGGCACAGAGCGTAACTAACAACAGACAGATAACCTTACCCTTAACACTCATATTTTGTTGTCAACACTTCAGATAACGCACACATGTGACACCTATACGTATACATACATGTATGGGTGCGAAACAAAATAGTGGTGTGCTGTCAAGGCTCTGACCCTTACAATCCACAAGGTGGCCTCAATACAAATACGACACACAAATATTTACTACAAAATGTTTGACATGAAAAGGAAAACCAAAGGATTTGGAGAGTATACGCACTCAAAATACATACACATATGTATATAAAATATATCCGCTTATAGGCTATGGAAAGAGAGATAAGTGCACAAGTTATAGTTACTGGCTAAATCCCTCTTGACAATCTTCCATGCAACTGTTGATTTATTGTGGCGACGGAGTCGCATTGAATGCACCACATATGTAGATATGTGTGTAATTTGTGTTTTCATGAATTGAAGTCATCTATATGTTGAATTAATGAAAATTTGCACACCCAAACTAAGTACAGTCCAGCTAAACACAAAATCAAAGCGTGAAAATTTGTCGACCGACTGACTTTTCATTGCGAATATTTCGGTACTTTGCTACAAATCTCAGTAATCTTCATAGCAATGCATAATGAAACAGTTAGTCGTGCCACTACCTATCAACAGCGGACACAGAGTCATTGCAGTCGGCTGTGGGAAGCAATTGGCGTGATTTGTGAATTCAATTGGCTATTTTGGTTTGAGAGGGTTATGCTTAATATGACCAAGAGAACACGGTTAAATGAACCGCAAATGATTTAATACAATTTTGGGTAGTGGCGGGTTATTCACTATCCATTGCGAGTGTTGGCTTATCTGTATTTGGTTTTCTAGCATAATGTATATGTGTATGTAAAGACTATTAAACAATTTTAGTTGCTGAATTGTAAATTCTAGCGGTTGACTAAATCTGGCATTTAATTACTGTGCAACAAATATATTAAATTTTGTATTTAGTATTTATTGTATAAAAAAATATTATTACTTGTTTCAATGCGCCAAATTATCGCAAAATGCCATTAATCGAAATCTATAGATTGCTATAACTAAGCCGCAAATTAAAATACAAAACTGCAATTTAGTCACCGAATCGTAATAACAAAGAACCCCTCTAGTTTAAACATTTTTAAAAGAGGGCGTGGCCCCGCCCACTAATAGGTATAAGGTATATATCTTGGAAACAATTCAAGCTATATCACCAAAATTTCTACAGGACGAATTATTTCGGCATTTCTTGTGTCAGCGTTGAAATACTTGATTAGTTGAAATCGGATGATAATCACGCCCAATCTCCATATAATGGTTTTATTAAAACCTACTAGAAGTACAACAAATCTATAACGAAATGCGCCACAGTCATCCGAGATGCTATGAAAAGGCTTTATGGGTGCCGGTGTTAAATATTAACGGTGGGCGTGGCACTGCCCATCCCCACATCGGGATTGGAAGCTTTCACTATTGTATAGTTGACATTTTATATGCTTTAAGGCAATATCGTTTGCTCAATTGAGCTTCCAAAAAATACTAAGGGCTCACTCACTTAATATGGTGTCACTTAAACTTCAAATTTATTTTAAAGCGGGTTGGCTAAAAACCTAAGTAGGGCGACACGCAGTAGCAAGTGCTAAATTTTCATAGAATCATTAAAATTCGTCAGTTCTCCGCAAGAGAACATGTGCAAGACCTTTTCTTTCAAAAGAATTTAAATACTACATATACCCCAAGCACCCTCCTTTCAAACCTCATCCTTGTAGACACCATAAAAGAGAAAACTGCAAGCAAAAATCATTTTCAGCGAACAACTTTCCGCTTGCCAAGCACAATGTCAAAAGTCAAATGTGCATTAAAATAATTGCACTTGTTTAGTCGCACCTTGAACGAAATTGCTGCTGGCAGGTGAAAACAATAGCGAAAAACTTAGACTAGAAATGATGCTACGGCAATGCGATGCCGCGCTAGTAGCATATGTATGCACGAATTTGTGCATAAAAGCGTCATAACCAGCAGCGTGCAGCTCAACTGAAGCGGGTATTCTATTTTATCGCAAGCCGTGGCGTATACGCAACATTTGAAATGCGACGGCGCTCGCAAAGTCTGTGGCAACAGATGACGGTCACAGCTGCGGCAGCTGTACCTGCTATTATCACCACGCCTTTCAGAAATAGATTTTCAAAAAATTTCGTAAATGCACCGGGAGAGATGCAGGTGAAAAATCTAACGGCGTAAAGTAGAATTGCTAAAATAGTGACCGTGTGAAAGAAATGAGTTAACTGCGAATCTCACGTTGCTGACATCCCGTCGCTTTTGCTGTTAGTATCAAGGCTTGGTGAGGCGTGAAAGTGCAGCACTTGAAATAGTTTTTTGCCATATTAATTTTACAGCAATTATTTAAAGTAAAGTACTATTTGCCTAAACATTTCATTTGTGTCTCGCACTTGATGTTTTTTCTATGGACTCTTAAAAAAATGTTTACAATAATGCAATTTACTGTGGTGGCCTTTATGTCAGACCTAAAGAACTAAAATATATTTCAAACAGGATTATTATGTAAAAAATGTTTGTGAAATGAAGGCTTTCAAACATATTCGATTTAGAATTATCTTTTCATAGGGTTGTCATATTTAGAAAAACCATCAGCTAGCTTTTGCAAAGTTTGATTCCCATATTTTACACAATTATACTTATATTGATAAGCTAACTTGTTCATCCTCAAGTTAAGATAAAGTAAATACCTATATGATTATTATCCCAAAAAGTGCAGTACTAAAGAATATAGTGCTGTCAGTTTAGTTTTTGGTTAAATTTTGATCCATAAATAATTGTAATACAGTTCTCCCTCTTATGGCAAACCACTACTCGAATAATCTGAAAGCGGAATAATATAAGTTTCACTTCGTCCTTGCTATAAATACAACTTGATTTTGGACAGAGATCATAAGGTATGATCGAATACATTTTCCTTATACCTTCCTTGGATGAGGGATACGGTGCTTCTGTTAAGAAAATAGCAGCAAATAACACTCCCAGAAAAGTTCTGAGAATTCGATGAATTTTATTTTCGAAATTTGGTTTTGAAATAAATCAAATAAAACGCATGATTTTTGAATTGCCACTTTCTTGATCGCTTATAAGAATTCGTGAATATATGATTAATATGGTGCATTAAATTTATATTCTATTTTCTCTTGATTACGCCAGTCTATTTGATTTATACAAGTTGTTTGTTCTATTTAACACTTTTCTGAATATATTCCACTGCAGACAATATTTCAAATACAACAACTGTCAGTACAATGAATTTTGTACACATACGAGTATAATTCATTGCATTTTGACAGTATTCTTTAGCCGAAAAAAATATTTCGCATATAAATAAAATTATCAATTGCGTATTTGCAATTTAATTCATTCCTTGCAATTTAACTTATTTTAACTGTATCAAAGTCAACATTTGATTTTCTGGCAAGACATTTCAACAGATAAGCCGAAATGACTTTTAATAATAATGCAAGCGCATGCATGAATAATGAGCAATTGCAGAATTTTCAAAACACAAACGTTTGAAAATTTAAATATTTGTATATGTATGTATATGGATGGCTAAGTTTTTCTGATGCATAATGCAAATGCAAGTGTAAACAACTGTTTCTGTGATTTCAGAAAGTTTCAACATACACATACGCACATATATGTATACCGCTATACAAGTATATTTGAAAGAATTCGTATTCAAATAATCAACGAACATAAATGAAAATAAACAGTTGGGCTTTTTCATGGTCCAAATAATCACTAGTCATTTAAAATGCTCGGATTTACATTTTTATTTTAACGATTTCTACAAGTAGATACACGCATAAGTATGTATGTATATATGTATTAATATAAACTCTATACCATATAACGATTAACATTGCATTTTGTACTCAAATATTAAAATTCATATCGTTCATTTTCGTATGAACAGCATTACTGTCTTTGAAAAAATTGCGAAATGCTATGCAAATATGTTAAAACTACTACGTTTTTAATGAATTCTTTCATATTGAATAAAAGCATCTTTAATCGATATGCAAATCAAAGAAATTTTGCACAACAAACATCAAACGAGGCGTTTAGAATATAATCGCTTCAGTTCAGTCATTAAACATAACTTTAGCACATAAAAAATTGTATATAAGTAAAAAAATATTTTGCGCGGTTCAACTCAATGAACTAAGAAAAGCAAGCAACTTAATGAAATGTGAGAAAATAATTGATAAATATTTATTTTACGTAAATATTTACATTAGCAACTTCAAAGCATCGTCTATACTAAGTAATATGTTCAATAAAAATGTATGATGAGAACACACAGATCTACGCAAATAATTGTTTTCAAGATAATAAAATGAATGAATTTGCAACAAAATCAATTTATAAATTAGCAGATGGCTAATCAAATTCCATTGAAATAGTGGGAGAAGACAGCTCTTCAAGTTCATGATGCAAGCGGTCAATATTATTGATGAATAATAAAGACAGTGCTGCTTCCGTTACTGCACTGTCATCTTAATGGCATCTGCAGAGGTTGATGATGCAATAAGGCAAATTCGGTGCAAGTATTTGGCTCTGGGCCATCAAAGGAGCATTTCATATGTGGGAAGTATGAAATGAAATACACAAATTTATTTAAGTTACTAAAAGATGACCTTAATTATCAAAGCGCTAAATTCTTATTAGTTGTGTTTAATTGCCTCTTGGCGCCTTTCGAATATCCTTCAAATACCATAGCACATGCTATTTATCGATTCAGTCTCTTCTTTTTTCATATTTTCCCTTGCTGGGGAGTTCAACTTTTAGCAATAACAAAACTTTGTTTCACCATAAATTGCTCTCCTTTTTGCAACTCCACGTTGTTTGTTGGTCCTAATGCCAAAAAGTTTGCTTATTCCCTTCACAGAAACCGATGTGGTGTTCTCGAATACAAAAGTTTCGTCTGCAAGCTCGCCATTTTATTTATGTATAATATATTATTGCGAATTTTCTCAAACTCTACTTATCAGAGTTTTTTTTTATAGTTTTATTTGATATTAACATGCTAGCACGAGTAAAAGAGGTATTTGTGGAAAATTTAGCGTATGCATTTATATTTAGGGCAAATAATGTATTGTAAAATAATTTTTTTTCGCAGCGATATAGTCAGTTAACACTCAGACTCCAATAATCTTATTGGTATAAACACCTTAGACTTTAAAATTAATACATGCTCTTCCAGTCTATCATATTTTTGAGTTATATAAATAGGGCTCCATGCTCTTCATTCTTTCTGGACCCCACTGTTGTAATGAGCGTACGGAAATTACTCTCTAACTGGTGTCAAAATTTTGTTGAAATTCGCTCGAATTTCCATGATTCTGGCTTAGGATCGGCAAATACATTTTATTCATAATTTGACAACTGCTTTTATCTCAGAGATTTATATGTTAGAAAGTTTTGGGAGCTTATGTATGTATATTTATTTAGATAATTGAATTCGAAAATGTTAACATTTTCAGAAACCTGGTAATTAGTTCTATAAATATTTAATGAACAGAAAAAAACAGTTGATATAAAAATTTTACATTCTTCATTTGCGTTCAAAACGGTGAGCATATCTTAAGTAGCCAATTTTTTTGGGCTGTTTGAGCTGAGACAAAATTGAAGAGGTCTTCAAAACTTTATTGTATTTTATTTTTCATGTTTTGCATACATAATTTTATAAATAAGTAATGACTTATAACATATACCCTATAAAAACGTATTCTATTCAACTCTAATATCTATAAATAACATAAAATAAATGTAGGTATGTATGTTATTAAAATGTAGTTATAAAATATTAACGATACTCACACAAAAAATGTTTAAACAATGACTGAGAAGAGGTATAGAAATTGAGGTTAAGGTTATTTATCAAGCCTTCAAACGCAAAAATAAATACATAAAATATATAGTTTAGTCATGAATGTGTGAATTTGCAAGCGTGTATATTTCCGGAAGTTTCCCCTATAAACATAAACCGTCAAAGGTGAAACAATCACGTATTCATAAGAGCAAGAATCAAAGCAGCGAAAAATGTACGTTAAACTGTAATTAGGGGTTTTGAGTTAATTTTGCTGCTGTACCTATGTTGCTGCGAGCCCAGTCATGCATCAAAAGGCACAAGTGTGGGGAGAACCAAAATTTTTATGAGAAACCCTCGCTATGCGGCTTAATAAATTATTACAAAAGTTGAATAATAATAAACTCGAGAATAATGTAAAAAAATAAATTTTGAAGAGCTTTCCTTCACGCAACTGTGACACAAAAATTATTATATGGTTATATTCATATACATATATGTGTGTGTAAACCCTTTCTTAACTGCACTTGAGTGTGCCGTTAGCGATGGTGGGTTGATTGCCATTTTTGAGTGATGATCTCTGTGCTTTTGACAACTGATTTGTTGGCATTAGTGGTGTTCACTCGGTATCACCATAATCACGCAATGAGCAGGTCTCTCAGTTGCCTCAGTAATGAAATCGTCATAAATAATATATTCGATTTTTAAAGAGCGCTTAACTGCTCCCTTAGCCCATATTCAGAAAGAACACATTTATGTTTTTAACATACCTCACACAACTTGACATCCGAGCAGGTATTGCAGCGCCGCAATCGCTCCAAAGTTCCTATAAATTGTGCTCTTTATCATTTCATTATATTAAAATATTCAAAATTTTTATCACGTACTTCGGTTATTTCTTCATTTCGCTTTGAATGGCAAAGAACTTGCAAAGAGAAAGCATCGGCAAGCCGAACACAAACACCCACTTTCATTATGCACGTAATTTAACATAGTATTTGCTTATATGTCTTTTAAGGTATGAAAAGCAGGCAGTTAAGGAAATAATTATTTTTTAACTGTGTTTTATATATAATATAATATTTTCAACCATATGGGTTTCTAAGCAATCATATATCTATAAAAGACGCATTTTAACAAAGTCCGTGAGATGTGGTTACTACTACGAGTATGTGCATTTATATAGAAATATTAAAAAGGCTCTGGACTATTCCCAATGAGATTTCACATGCTTTTAACGAAATATTTTAGTTAAAGAGAAAACGTTCGCAGTATTTTGTCATCTAAATAGTTTCATTGTTATCGCCAAAGTTAGAACAAATCAACGCATTTACAATTTGTACATAATATTTTGAACAATAATGTTTTCTTTGTTATTTCTGCATCTATCAAAAAACTCATTTCAAAGTATAAGTGATTCTAAGTGGCAATAATTATATGAGGAGAACAATCATCATTTGCTACTTTTTTTTTATTACCCACAATGAACTATTTTAGCTTAGATTGCGTATATACTACACCTAAAACATACTGCATTCAGTTAAATTGCTTTGAAAATGTACAATTTATATACAACTTAACTAAGATGTGGCTAATGTATTTCCTTTCCAAACTCGTAATTATCGAATGAGATTATATCTAAAATAGGTGCTAAAGCTTAAATAAAATTAAAATAAAATAGTTTGCACATTTTCCTTAGAACATTTATATTCAAAGCAATCTAATAATTTGTTGCAATACTATTAGTATGAAACAAGAAAAAACATTAACTTCGGTTGCACCGAAGCTATGTTACCCTTCACAAATACCAAAAATGCCTTATGAGAATTTTATTCCGATCGTTCAGTTTGTATGGTAGCTATATGCTATAGTAGTCCGATATCAGTGTGCAAAATTTTATATAGATATCTGAAAAATTGAAGGACTGGTTTGCGTATATATAGACAGATAGAGCTAAGCTCATTTATATCATTTATATAGGTATATATATATTTTATATGGTCCCGGACGTTTCCTTCTGGGTATAACAAACTTCGTGGTAACCTTAATATACCTTGTTCAAGGTATAAAAATAAGGAGTGCAAAATAGTAAATAAAACAAAAAATAAGGAAATTTATTACACTAGTTTATTTAAAACCAAACTATTATTCCCAACCCGTAAATTGTATGCACGTAGTTGGACGGTGCGTATGAGCTACCTTTTCACGAAACTTATCGAATATATGGAATAAAAGTATTTTACTTTCCTATATCAACTTGTTATATTAAATTCGACGAATTCACTTATTCGTTCAGTTGGAATTTAAATGAAAATATTCCGCGAAATCACTAATGTGACAAATATAATAAATTATAGATACATACAACGGAAATACTAATAAGAAACAGCAGAGTGAGTGAGTAAAATTAACAAAATGTTCTAATAAGGACACAACATAACATAACACAAAAGTAATTTTAAAACAGAAAAATCGCCATACGTCATCAAAAAGTATTATACATATGAATTGGAAGGCAAAAAGAAAATATGTGGATGATTAATTGTCAATTTATATTGCAAATTTTGTATTAAAAGTTGCCTTAGCAAACTTTTTTTTTGTGCGGTATTGTCGTTATTAGAATTCTATAGTTTATATAGAAATGTTTTTTAATTGTCGTACAATGTAGGGATTATATAATAAATATATAAAAATACTTAGTTTGATGTATTTTATACTCTCGCAATATGTTGCTACAGAGTATAATAGTTTTGTTCACCTAACGGTTGTTTGTATCGCCTAAAACTAATCGAGTTAGATATAGGGTTATATATATATAAATGATCAGGATGAAGAGACGAGTTAAAATCCCGGTGACTGTCTGTCCGTCCGTCCGTCTTTGCAAGCTGTAACTTGAGTAAAAATTGAGATATCTTTATGAAACTTGGTACACATGTTTCTTGGTATCATAAGACGGTTGCTACTGCAGATGGGCGTAATCGGGCCACTACCACGTCCACAAAACGCCATTAAGCAAAAACAAATAAATTGCGATAACTAAGCTCCATAATAAGATACAAGACTGTTATTTGGTATACAGTTTGGCATCTTGACAGTTTAAAATATGTGTGGGCGTGGTCTCCCCCTCTAATAGATAAAATGTGTATATCTCCTAAGCCGTTAAAGCTATAATAACCAAATTTACTGAGAGAAAGCGTTTTTAGCACCTCTATCGATAGTGTGAAATCGGGTGACAACCCAGCCCACTCCCTATATAACGGTACTGTTAAAACCTACTAAAAGCGTGATAAATCAATCACTAAACATGTCAGAGACATTAAATTTTATCTTTGGGATGGTATGAGATGACTTTATTCGAACCGCGTTCAAAATTAGACAGTGGGCATGGCAACGCTTACTTTTAGGTAAAAACCCATATCTTGGGATCTGCTTAACCGATTTCAACTAAATTCGGTACATAATATTCTTCTCATATTTCTATGTAATCGGACTACAACCACGCCTATTTCCCATATAACACCATTTTAAATTCCATCTGATTTTTTCACTTTCCAGTATGCAAATCAAGCACCAATGAATGTATCGGGACAAAACTTTGCATGAATAGTACCTTTGATTTGAGCGACCTTAGTGCCAAAAATTGTATAAATCGGCAAAAACTATTCAACCCCCCCATATATTGAATATGTGGGCCCCAGTTCCTATAGCGAATATTTGATCGAAAATATCGATCAATCTGTGAGATATGTTATAGAAATTCGAAAATAATACTTTTCTGATAATAATATACCTGTATGTTAAAATTGGGTTGTATCGGGTAAATAATACCTATATCCCCATATACCTAATGAAATGATTTTCCCACTACTGCCTGACTTTATATATTATTATTATACCTTAGCAAAATTTACTGGAAGTATAATATTGGATATACTATAGTTTAATGCCGAAAATATGTGAAATTGGTTCACAAATTACCCAAACTATCATATATTACATATATTGATTTTCTTTGTTCTAACAAGAGTATGAAATGTTCGGTTGCACCCGAACTTAGCACATCCTTACTTGTTTTCATTCCTTTTACTATTTAATTAGAAAGATATTCATGTTTCCTATTATTCTTTATTACAAGTTCAAGAACTAAACTGAAAACTATAGTTTAAATCCAAACCCATATTATTTGCTCTAATAATAAAGTTGCATATTTCTTAAATTATGTAAATTTATGATTCAAGAGGAAGCAATCTTTAGTCAACAACAATCAAAAAGGAAAAACTAGAAACTAAAATTGTCTTCTCATTTTGACGGTTCGCCCCTTTCTTTTAACTGATAAATATAGAGTTCCATCTAAATTTTCTAAGCAATCAATCAATAGATACATATCTTATTATTGCTGTAAAATTCGGACTTCATATGAATATAGACCATTCTAAAAGAACAAACAAATTTAAACTATCGAATATTAAAAATAAGCATCCCGTCATTGAAAAAGTTTTCATATGCGCTCTTTTGTGCACACCGAACTGTAAAATATTTTTATGAAATATAGCCAAAACAATGTACAAAACTCCAAAACTGCACAACTGGAATAATATATAATATGATATTCAAGCTTCGTTGACTTTTACCACTTGAATATACTCACAACTAAATCCCAACTAAATCCCAACTGACCTCTGGCGCTAGCGAAAATCGCACACTAGACCAGCAAATTCGTAATCAGTATGCACAAAATGCATATGCAAATAGGAAATATTCATATTTTGGACATTTTTTTTAGACTTTGAGCGATTGAACACTGGCGTAGGTGGGATAACATAAAAGGGTACACTTGCAAATGCTTATATGTATGCACAAGAGTTCATATTTGCATCGAATTATGTAAACATAATAAAATAGAAATCATATAAAATTTGCATTTCACGCAAATGTCAAGCCAAGATCGCAAGGCTACCGCTATTTTAGCCCCTCAATTGTCCGCATTGGTATTAAATATCAAAAAGAGAACGAATTGCAATGAATTTAAGCGTGCGCTTCACAAGACAATTTTTTACGTTTTGTTAGCAGCCCTCGCTCGTTTTCGCTTATATCACTTTTCACATCTACATACATAATCGTATTATTGTAATGAACATATCCTTTGCGCCTCCAAAGGACTGCAGCTGCGTCCTGAAGCGAAGTAAAAGACGTATCGAGTACCAGCAAGACTACACAATTACCTTCGAAGGGGCTTTGCACGAACACGCAACTACACACAGACACTCACAAGCCAAGTGCAGTGCCTTTCTTTGTACATATACCTTGGGGGGTATATAAGTACACATATATGTCATACTTCTCCACACGTCTTGTGGCTTCCTCAATGGCAATCAATGTAGAAAAAGCCCTCAGCTGTTAGAATAAGTGTTTTGGGTAAATACTTAAATGGCAAATGGATGTTACAAACAAATCACATATGAACAGACACACACACGTCTCTAAGAATATACCATACATTAATGCATTCAGACAACATGCGAATATGCTATGTGCGCACTTCGTGTCAATATGTTTCCTTAAAATCGTGCCTAGTCAAACATTCATTTTCTATTAAATAATTGAAGTAAAACACATGAGTGCCCTTAGACTATGAAATACAAATACTAAATATTATACATAATATAATATCTGCAGTACATATGTATGGTCACAGTCTAATAATTCTAATGTACATTGAGTTTCTTACATTCGATCTATGAGTATATATATACTATAATATAATATATACATATATCTAACGTATATGAGCATGTTCATGATTTGTGGCAAGTTGTCAGTGGAGTGGGTGGCTCTCAAGCACCAATATTAGGTAATACAGCATCAGTGTCGGTTGTCATAAATGTATTAAAATAAATTGACAGCAATGTGCAGCAAGCTTATGAACACACAAGCACATATGCCTGGCACAGAGAGTATGTGAGGCATAGACAAACACATTTGCACTGCTGTGCTTCAGCTTTCATACTTTGGCCACTTGTGCAATTTCTGTGTGGATAAGTCCGCAAAAATAGTAGAAATAGAATCATCAAATATTGATGACATGCGATTGGAAGATGCTTTCTATCTTACATGCGGCTAGCAATAATTGAGTGTAGTTTATGAGGGATTTCATGACTGAGCAATTAGTTGCCCATTATACAAAGTGAATGATGGAATTAATATAGCCCAAAAAATCGTAGTTTCCAAAATAAAAATGAGAAATGAGAGAGAAATTAATATATAATAACTACAAAAATGTATACATAGAAGAAGTAGTAAATTTAACTTTGAACAGAAGGTTCTTTATTCAATTTTATTCGGTTATGTTGTAGCAAAAGTCTACCATAAATAAAAATTTAAAATCGCAAACCCGTAGCAAGGTACAACATCCTTATTTAAGCGAACAAAGAAAATGACGCTAATACACCCACCAGATTTGTTAAATTGTAACCAAAATGATAATTTTGATCTAAATTTAATAAATAATAATGCATAGTTTAATTTTTTTCACAAATGCAGTTTTTTGGAACAATATTTTGGTACACTACTTTGCTACAAGAATTTGAAATGGTACAAAGAGTTTTAAATGTATACCAGAGATAGAAGAATATACGAGTACTACAAATATTATATATACTTATTACAGATTGGTTCTAGAAAAAATATGTAAAAAAAGCAGTGTTTTAAAATACATTGATCATTCCCCTAAATGTGTGCTATTTACAATTACTCTGACCAGTAAACTTGCTTGTATCCACAAAAAGGGAATTCCATTAAGTTTGTGACATGAACATATTTCGCAAAAATTAAATATGACAAATAAAATTTAAGCCAAAAAATGTTGAATCGTGCTAAGTGGAATAAAGTTGTTTTATTTTCATACGGTGTAAAAAAAGACCGTGTAAAAACAGAATTAGGTGTACAGATAAGGTCCTTTAGTAAGTCAGAATTTTTGATGCATTAAACTTTTTCACTAAGTCGAAATGGCCATCTCAACTTGCACTTGACCTCTTACGAAATTATATAAAGTTACTGCACAATAAACTTACCAAGAATACATTTTCGAGTTCTGAGATGCACCATTATTTAAACTTCAATTTGAAGTAATTATAAAAGAATATTTAGGAATTAAAAATGCTAGTTTACAGAAAACATAAACATAATAGAAATTTAATATCTGGAACGTGTATGTGAAACAGCAACAAACAAAGTAACCATATGATGAAATGTTTTCTAGTTAAGCATCCTAAATATTTTCTTTAATTGAGCTTTGGTTGACAAAGAAGCAACTACTCCGGTCAATGCTATAGGTCTTCGCGGTCTTTCTACAAGTTGTGCTAAATAATTTCCAAATAAGTATTGAAAAGTAAAAATGATATCTTAAAGATACATATGGTACAAATTAATTTTAACAATGTTAAATCAGAAAAAGCTAACATACATATCTACGAGCAACTTAATTCATTTTCGCAGTTTCGTTTCCCCTGAATCTGGTCTGGGTAATTTAAATATATTAACTCGATTGAAACATATAAAGAATATTTCTCCTTAAAGACTGTTATTTCGAAGTTATTTGGAAAAGATTTGTATATGAATAATTCGATTTACTACGCAGGTAATTAAAAATAAAGAATTTCAGTGAATTGTTTTAATGACTGTGCAAATGTATTCGAATTCAAATGAATTTATGATTCGTAATTTCGCAAATTAATGTTTTTGACCGCTTTTGCAATATTTTATGCGATTTCAAAAATACTTGAAATTCCAATTTTGCTGGCGATTACTATAATAAATATTATAAGTGTTGTAAGATTGCCATGTGAATAAAATACTTGCTTTTGATAAGTCTATGAAACAATTAATAAAACATCACTGTAAGCTGTCACGAAAAAAAGTATTTTAAAATAAGTTCAGAAATTTAGATCTTTTCAAAAAAAAAATCACTTCAAAAATAAATCAGCTGATGTTTTCTTATCTGTTCTTTATAAGCATCATCAGCACATCAATCAGAAAATTCAAATTAAATAAAACTACCAAATACTAAAATGACAAACTAAAAAATTTCGTCTGGAGATCAACAAAAAATTGAAAAAATTAAATTTTTAAATGGAAACGATTGTTATGTCTGAAGTACATATAAACAAACTATATACAAGTTCTGAGATTTTTATGACTGACATAATTTTTAAAAATAGTACTTTTATTTGAAACCAATTTTTTTACTAGGAAACTAGAAATTTGTTTTGATGTGCAGTTTTACCCATCTGCTGCTAATGACAATAGTTAGTTCGAATAATTTCAATTTCCAGAAACTTCATATGATATTTTCAACATATTGTTGTAACTATTGTTTATAAAATACTCTCTGGTATAATTAGCTTATAAATGCGAGCATTTTATCATAATTCCTACAAAGGGTTTGTCAAAAATTCAAATTTCTATGCAACAATTCTTAATACACTTATAATTAACAAAAGCAATTAAATGTTTGTGATTTTAGGACTGAAAGACCGCTATATAGATATGTTTTGCACCTTAAAGATTATGCGTTTTTGATTAGCACACTATTTTTTGCCATTTGAATATTTTACAGATATCGAATGAAGGAACTGTAATTTTTCCGGCAGTACAACAGAAAACACATAAACAAAAAATTAATCTTATAAATTTTTGTGTTTGTATGTACTTGACGCACTTTACACAATCGCAAAATGAAGAGTAAATACACAGTTTTCGGTATGCACCGTATCTTATAGCCAGAGTCTCTTTTATTTTTGCACAGTTCTCCTCACAATTAATAGACGCAATTTCACGCGAAGCGGAGCAGCCGGAAGATCAGCAAACAAAACAAATCGAATACACAATTAACACGATGCAGAGCAACCAACGAGATATGCGAAGTGCGGCAATTGCAACGGCGAAGGCGATGTCATCGAAAGTATTCAAAGCAAATTCACCGTAGAGGCAAACGGAAGTCGCGATATGCAAAACAAAGCGAAAGTACAGCGGAAAAGAAAAAAGTGAAGCAAGTAGAAGATACTCTTTAGCAGATTAAATATTCACTTAACGCTGATATTGTTGTTGTGAATTGAAAGAAAAGCGTTCTTTCAATAACACGATAACTTTACGCGAACAAAAGTGCTTAGCTGCGAAAGCGTCGGCGGCGGCGTCGGCGGTGTTGATAAGAAAGAACTGCTACTGTTTTATTAAAATAAGTGATTTGAATGCGCGCGCGCACAATTTCTTTAGGCGAGAAGTTTAGGGTAAATTTAAGTGATTGATTTTTCGTTATGGCTTATAAGCAACTGTTGTGCACGGCCGACACGAATCGACTGACAGGTCCAAAGGAAAAACGAATTGAGAAAGCCAAAATGCTTTTGGCCAAACATCAGCGCAGTAAATTGCTTTCATGCTTTCCAGGCGCTCACCACTAGTCAAAGTGAGGAAGTGATACACACATTCATATGTGTGTATGTTTATAGAGAGTGAGCTTGGGAAACATGCAAAGAAGTGAAAGCGATTGTCAGCGCAATTCTCCAAAAAAAAAGAGCATTAATCTGTTATCAGTATACTTATTTGGTTATGTCTATATTTAAATGCAACCAAAAGAAAATTTACAATAAACCCGGAAAGAAAACAAATTTAATCCATTTCTAAAAAAAATTCTAAAAATAAGAAAAAACGATACCTTCTGAAGCTTTTATACCCTTCACAAATACAAAAGTCTCCTTACAATAATTTTATTTAGTTCGGTCAGTTTGTATGGCAGCTATATGCTATGTGTACTCGATTTGAACAATTTCTTCAGAGTTTACATTACTGCCTCAGCGAATAACTAATAAAAAATTTCACATACAAGCACTTGACTACGACCGTTTAGTTTCTATAGCAGCTGTATGCTATGCTATAGTGGTCCGATATCGGCCGTTGCGACAAACAGCAGCTTCTTCGCAGCGTAAAGAACGTGGGAAAAAATTTCAGATAGATATCTCAAAAACTGAGGGACAAGTTCGCGTATATAGACGGATATGGCTAAATCGACTGCTCGTCATTCTGATCATTTATGTATTCGTTTTATAGGGTCTTCAAGGTTTCTTTCTGGGTGTTACAAACTGCGTGGAAAGCATAATATACCCGGTTCAGGGCATAAAAATGGTAGAATCGTAATGAATTTCATAGCTGATTATACATATCTACACTAAGTGGAAACTTATTAATTTTAGAACAGAAAGCATTTAAGTTAGCTCAGCATTTTTCCGTTGCATTGATGTACATATATATGTGCGTCTCGCTTTGTGTAATAATCGCTTATGAAAGCACTCTCGATAATTTGTGCTTTTCCTGCGTATGCTCTCCAAAGTTTCCCAGCTGCTCACAAATACTCATTGTGAGTGGCAAAGCAGAGTACCTAGCAAAGCCAAGTGCTACAGACCATTAGATACCAAGCATTACATACGCTAGGGCTCATTACGCGCCACTGAAGTGCCTCCTCACTGCTGTTCCTTTGAAATATATTAGTGTATGTGCAATACTGGCTTTTAAGAAAGCAAGCGAAAACAAGTCATCTATTTGTCGACTTGATTTGCTGCGGAAAATAAAAGTTATGATTTGATTTTCTTCTTACCGAAAAGTTGTATTGCACCAGTACTTAGTTCTTTACAATGTGTGTTTATAAAGAGGGTTGTGAAGATGCTTCAGATAGTGTAAATAAGTCAAAATGCGTGTGTTTGCAATTTAGTTTCGATATTTCACTTTGAATTTTGCTGTGCCAATGATTTTTTTTCATAAAAAAAATTGAAGTCGAGTTATTATGGTGAATATGTATTCACAAAAACACAGCAATCAATGCATATAAACCTGAACTTTTGACGTAGGCAAGATATTTGTTTGGCTTGACTTCGTAACAGCCTGGACTGAACGACGAATGATATTTTATTTTACGCATTGCGTACAATATATATCCTACGCACAAATATAGAAAATGTTTTAAACGTTAATTTTTTTAAGTTGTTTTGTTCAAAATATCACTCCTCTGTAATCGCTGCAGCGACGTCTCGCCTGAAGCTTATGATTTTGGCGGTTGTGTAGGCCGGGTGCAGATTGTGCGTAAAGACAATGCTGTTTGTGATTTTGTCGGCTTTAAAAGTTCCCTTGCAACTGCGGTTGCCTGGCTTTTCGCTCGAATAACAAAATAATTGTTTTGAAAGCACATAGGTATCTTGCCTTTGGCCAACAGCAGCAAAAATTATTTCAAAATTGCGAACAACAAATGCCAGGCTAACAACATAGTACCTGCCGCTAGCCACATCTGGCCTAGAAATCTGAGTTCCATGCGAACGGCAGACAATTTGTAAGGTAATAATTACTGTTATTCTCACCTTCGTGCGGCACTTAAACACACTTTATATGGCTGTCGCTTCGGCAGTATGGTTTATTGTGTTTACGTTACTATAGGGCAACTCATTTTTAATTATCTCTTATTCTTTTATTCGTTTTTCCATGAAATTTCTCCAATTATTGTAATGTTATATAGTATGTATTTACATCATGCTGCCTTCTTCCTTCGCCTTTGAACAGCAACAAAGAGAACTTAACGGCATCTTTTGCGGATTAACTTCGCTCATCAGGGCAGCCATCATTCGTCATTCTTCATTGGCCATTCGACGCGCGATGTCAAGTGTTCAATCCTTAATGTTGCAAATGTATGTAAACAGCTAATGGTAGCCTGAAAGAATGTGATTAAACTCAACAAACTCAACGGAAACCATACCAACCCACACCAAGTCACTCGGTGTTGGTGGGTGTTTGCTAAAGCAAATACAATAAAAGCTCGCGGTATTAATCTTCTGACATCTTTGATTAAAATACCTAAGTGGAGTCGTTGATGTGGCCCATTGACGTTGTTTGGATTGTTGCACACGCCAACCCACACTCTTCCATATGAATGAATCTAAACAAATATGTATGTGTATGTCAGCACAAAGGTTTATACTCATAATTGTTTGTTGATCGTTGACTTCTCATGTTTTTATTTATTTCCTTTTTCAATGTGCTTTGCGTAAAGGAAATATATTGTCAGGCAATTTGTTTGTCAAATTGCTGTTTGATTGCATTAAATTATTTGTTTGTTTATGCTACTTTGAGGCTTTTGCTCTTTAATGTCAACCCATGTATGAATGTATATAAAAGAGCCAAATTTTGTAGTAAAGTAAAAAGGTTTGAAATTACAATTTTTAATTATATTAAGTCGGCCGACCATTTATAAAAGGAAATTAATATTGATACAAAATATATCCAAGTTTTTAAATTATATAAACTGGTCGATTACATTTTCATTGTATCAGAAGACATGTTGATTATTTATACAAACAAAAACGTTAACTACGTCTGCACCGAAGCTATAATACATTTCACAAGTGAATTGTCTTATTACATAAAAGCGTAAAAAAACATCTTTATCTTGATTTGAATAGTCATTTTGTATATTATAGCGTCGTATTGGATACCATTTTATGTAGATATATAATATTGTCAAATAAAAAAGTTTTCCATACAAGGACTTGATTTTGTTCAGTGAGTTTGTTTGGCAGGTATATCTTATAGTGGTCCGATATGAGGGAAATCGACTCAGTTTGTTCAGTAGAAATTTTGAGTCCACGTATTTTTTGTCACTCTGAGAACTAAGTTGTTATAATTTTTATTAATGTTGTTGTCGTGTAGCTCCGGAGTAAAATTATTTGCTCAGCCTTGCTTTAAAAGATCTCCGACATTTTCTTCTGGGTGTTACAAACTTAGTGGCAAACTTAATGTACCCTATTCAAGGTATAAAAAGTTAAGACAGTTAAAGATAGATGTATACAGAAAACAAAAGCTCAATCAAATCAGATGTAAAAACATCCTAATCGAAATCAAACTCGATTATTATTGTTATTTTTGTTTCTGACATATATCCAAGTATTTGGTAACACTGCCTAATAGTTCCTAATCCTGGTGACGTATTGTAATATTAGTGAGGGTTTATTGTTCACAGCTACCTAAAATTCTATAAACGTCTTTAAAAATTATTAACAAAACCCGATCTTTTAATATTTGGTTGAGTTCCACAAAGGAAAACTGTAAAAAAACTTCCGTAAATCTTCTGATTAAAGACCTTACGATAGATAACCCAACAATATATAATATTCCTTGATTTCTTCGAAAATAACAATTTTACTTTTTCGCGAGCCACATTTAAACGTATCGCTTAAGGTTTAAAAAAGTTAATTTTTGCACACACAGGTTCTGAGGATGCGTATGTACAGCTTTGCTTTCGCGCCATTAAACGTTAAAATATACAAGTGCTTCATTAATTGGACTTTTAATAGCCCTTTCAAACTTTGAGAACTTTTATTGCCGGACGACCTAAGTTTACACAATTCATGGTGATTTACAAACTAAATATCTGGCCCACGGCTCTTTTGCACGTACAAAAAATATGTATGTAATTTTAAGTTATGTCCAAACATTCAAACATAAAGTATTAGCAGCGATTGACAACTGAGCACAGTTTTCTTATCAAAGTCAATTTTAAATTCATAAAGTATGTGTGTATTGTCAACGGCTGTCTGGCGCAAATTCATTACTTATAAAGGTTGTAAAAAGCTATATGGAACACATAAAATATTTCGGCTCAGACAGGCGAAAAAAGGAAAACCGAAGAGAGCGCGAGAGAATTTATTAAGTGAGCACGCTCAATAGCGTTTAATGTATAGTTTTCCAGAGCTTTGTCTAAAGCTTAAAAAGCTTAACAATTTTACTATGAAAGGGAATATGTAAAAGACACTGATAAGAGCAGCAAGTTTGTGATAAACTGAAACTTGTGTTCATATGTACATCTGTATTTCTGTGTACTTGCAAGTTCCTTGGTAATGGCGAATTAAAAGATTACCTCTAAAAGGGACTTAGAATTTCTTCTATGTATGTATACGAGAGAGCTCGTGCTTGAATTTTCTATTAACTTAAATAGTCATGCAAGCTTAATATAAATACTATATATGTAGATATATAAATGCTATATATGTAGATATATATAGGTATACATATGTATTAGGCGAGACTATTCTAAGTTTACCAGCATTCTATTTTACCTATGTTGCTGATGACATTGGGTTTTTATTCCTTTTGTATTTTATATATTTTTTTGGTCGGATAAACGTTTAGAACATGCAAATGTGTAAAACGTGAATCGTTAATAGTCTGCTATTGTTGAACATTTTCTTCTTTCATAGTTTTATTGTTCGATATTATCAAACGCTATATTGAGAACACTGCAAAGTTTGGTACAATTCAATGTTAGTGAATATATTTTAATGAGTTGAATTTAGCTGAACGAGTTTAACTATAAACATACCGTTTTATAAAATAAAAGAAAGTGAAGTTCTTAAATTAAAAAAATCAAAGATCCTAATAATATACGTTTACTCACTCACTTCCAATTCCCTTAAAATCGAAATTTTTTTTAAAATAAAAAACTAATTATTCTAAAGAAATTATATATATTGTACATAGCATTTTAAGACCAAATATTCAATTTCAACTTATCATTAAAGAAATACCCTTTACAGTTTATCAAAGAAATAGCTTTAACATATTTGAATATACCATATGATCAAATTTAACCCGGACTGACAATAAACCTATGTAGGTTCCTAAGTTACGTTATCAAGCATGTCTTTTGCGATCTCTACTCCACGTCGTTTTTGTGAAAAATTCAAATCTTTTGGTGCGATGTTGTCGTCCTTAACAGAGATGAATGGACTACTCGCATGAGGCAAATTTTCGACGACCTTCACTGAATGCTTTGTGCCACTCCAATACTTATATATTTGTGAAACTGTTTCAACGATTCTGTGGCCGTGATTCCATTTGAAATACAAAATTTCAAGCAAACTCGTTGCATATAGATATCAAATTTTACATGAAAATAAAGAATAGGTTGCACCAATCTAGTAACGATTCTTTATCGGCTCGTTTTACGCGTGCAGTGTAATTGTCCAATTTGTCCAGTCCGAGTCAAATTTGTGAAGATGGTAGTAATAGTCTGAGAGAAGAGATCTATCACAATGTACCCATTTCCACGACAGTAGGGTGTACGCAACTGCATTTATATCCAGCTTTTGCAGCATAATTTTACTTGAAGATTATTTTTCGTCCTTCCAACAACAAAATCAGCAATATCTATAATATATGTGTAATAATCTTTTTCTCACAAAGTTGGCATAATTTGAAATATTATCCTTTGAAGTGATGAATCAAAAAATTAACAATTAAAATAATTTCTTTAATTTGCACCATTCATGTGAAACATAAGCAGACACGCTTAAACTTTCTAAACAAGCAAAGTTTTAAAATGTAACGAAATTATCGCCGGCATGTGTTACACTTTCTTTTGCTATTCTTTTAAAACAAAAAGTGGTAAACTAAAATTTTAATTAATTCAGAGAGCAGGTGAAAAAATGGAAATCGGCGATTTATGTAGAGTTAAGGAGACACACCAGCAACGCAACAAAAAAGATTCCAAAAGCTGCGGCTTATGATATTAATAAAGAAAAGTTTAAGTTTAAAAGCTTTATGAGATGGATCGGATGTCTGAGGATACATTATTTCTTTTGGCATCTCAATTTCATACATATAAGTATGTCGTTCTGTGCAAGAAACAAGCTTTAATGCAATAATACATCTTTATCTAAATATTAAGAATTGCACAGTGATATAAGAAGACACATTATCAAAATCTCAAGTGCGTTAGAATCGACCAGTTAATTTTTTTGCCGTTTTCAACCAATTTAGTGATGAAAAAGCCAAAAGCAATTCAATTACAGCCAAAACGAAGGCGTGCTCGTGAAAATTCATTTTAAGGGTGAAAAACTTAAACAATAAAAAGTTTTTGTTTATTCTCGCCTAATGAATGCAGAGGCAGCGCCCTTACCGCCACTAAGAACTGCGGTGCATATTGTAAATGCTGTACAAATATATATGCTTATATAATATTAGTATACATACATATATATAATATAATATATAATATATGTTAGTGCATTAGTGAAAAATTAAGGGAATTTCGAGCTGTCGCTGCCTGTGCAAGTGAAACGGAAGTAATTTCGAAAGCAAAACCGGAAAAATGGGAAAACAGCAAACAAAGTGAATATAAAAGAATAATAAGTGAAGCGCCGAAAAATGCACAATACAAACGATGAAAGCAAAAATAAAACAATAGAATTCTGCAGGGACAACCGTTTCATGATAGCAACCTTTTTTTTTCAATTCTTTTTCCACATTTAGCATACTTTCCGGCGTCTATAAAGGGCAGACGGTCAGTTTAGTACCTTTCACAAACAATTTGGGCATAAAAGTTTGAGTGGAAAATACTCTTAAATCCATAAATAAAATAATACTTCTATAATTAATGGTTTTTATAGGTTAAGTTGAAAACCGAAAATGATACCAACCCACGGTTTAAATTTTGTTTTAAAAACTAACTATATGAATGTCCTTGTTAAAGATATTTTAAAAAGCGGATTACATAAGGAAAAAATTTGCCACATCAATCAAATTTTTGATGGTTAAAAACTTTAATGTAATTAAAACAATATAAAATTTTTGCTACACACACAAATAAACTAGGCGAGGAACACAAATCACGCCGAAATTTACGCTTAAAATTTTACAAATCTGCAAGAAGATTCGAAGCGATTCATCGATGAAAACTATTTACTCCTTAAAAAGTAATGAGTTCTTTATGGCCAATACTTTAGTTAAAAAGGTCTGAATTCTTTAAGCATTACAAATATATAATTAATATATTATATTATATACCCAACATTATATTTTTCATTATAGCAGGATAAAATTCTTAGGCATACATGTTTTATTTTAGTATATATTACACATATACTCGTATGTGCGAGTGCATAATGGCGCACATTTCAAGAATAAGTACCCCTCGGTTTTATTATATATTCAGTATTACACGAATATGTTAAATTTACATGCACCGTTTCAATATGTTTGAAGGTTTAATGACTAACATAATTTCCACATTGCGTACTACCCCTCTACCAAATTTCCTCTCAGATCTCAAGATGTGCCCCCAAATTAGCACGCGTTTGCAGTAAGTCGCTCATAGTAACAGGTATCTGACTTTATGATAAAATGTTGTTTATACTTTTCCCAAACTTCATATTCGCTTACTTATTTAACGCGTTCAGTAAATTCTTGTATGTATGTATGTATGTGTGAAGACATGTCGTCAAGGTGCTTATGACATTCCTTGTTATTGTGACAAGCGACTGGTACTCTGCACTCGAGCAATGTAGCGCCGTCACTGTCAAATTGTTGTTGACAAGCGTCATTGTCATCTGAGTTGCTACAAACTGTCTTTAATAAAGGAAACCGTGACAGACGCGCTGAGAACTTGGTGCCATCTTCATATGATGAGTGCTGTTAAATGAAATCTTGACTCGCTGTCAATCTTATACGCTGAATTAATATGGCTTAAGATTTTCACAATAATTTCATCTGCACTTAGAAATATATTACACATACATATACATATATGTATACATACAAGAATGTATGTAAGCACTTATTGCCTAAAGAAAATACGCTCGTTTAAGAGAAAACAGTTAAAGGCAGAACATACCATAGTTTTATGTTATCTTGTTTTTGTCCAATTTCGTGTACGACTTTACAACAACAACAAATGAACTGCGTAGCAATTTCAATTTGCAAATAACTATTGGCAAAATTAGATTGTCCCGCATCACAGGCTTATCTAAAGAGCCGTTTGCGTTCACATGAATATTTACGGCACAATTCGCAGATCGCTGTAGCCGTAGGCAGTAGTTTAAATTGGGTTGTAGCTTTGCGTTAGACTGTTTTGGCACAGTCTCATTTCGTATGTGTGTTACACTCATTTGAAATTGCACAATGTATACAGTAGAGAGTAAAGCAACCCAGTAGAATGCGTGGAACACTAAAAAGTCTCTTTAGAATTTATCGAGATTTCAATAGCAGTAAACTCTACAATTATTCTCATTATTACTATCTTGCCTATGGCCCCTTTGGGTTGGTAAAAAACAATAATTTTAAACAAATCAAATTAAATATTTCCTGATGGGTGTCACACAAGTCAATTTGCCACAAGTGTTGAACCCTTTTTGATGAATCCCAGAATGTTGAGAATGCAAATATTTTATCTGATAACAGCTAGAAGGCCACCCATTCCATAGATATTTATACCCTGAACAGGGTATATTAAGTTTGTCAAGAATTTGTAACACCTAGAAGGAAACGTCGGAGACCCTATAAAATATAAGGTTGTCATATATCTCCCTTCCGCTTTTTTGTTCTTCATTAAATGCTTTATAAAAAGTGTTATAGTGATCGGATTTATTTAAAATATGCGCCGTTTTGTTCGATGATCTGTTTCCATTTAGACGGCAACTTCATAATACCTTCCTCGTAGAAGCCCCCCTCCTTATTTGCGAAGAATTCGGACAGCCACTTTTCACAAGCCTCTTTTGAGTGCAACTTCACACCACCAAGGGCATTCGCCATGGACAGGAACAGGTGGTAATCACTTGGCGCTACGTCCGGGCTATATGGTGGATGCGATAAAACCTCCCATCCGAGCTCCCGTAGCTTCTGACGAGTCATCAACGAAGTGTGTGGTCTGGCGTTGTCCTGGTGGAACACTACACCCTTCCTGTTGGCCAATTCTGGACGCTTCTGGTCGATCGCCTGCTTCAAGCGGTCCAGTTGTTCGCAGTAGATGGTAGAATTAAGCGTCTGGCCATATGGGAGCAGCTCATAGTGGATGATTCCCTTCCAATCCCACCAAACACACAGCAAAACCTTCCTGGCCGTCAATCCCGGCTTGGCCACTGTTTGGGACGATTCACCGGCCTTCGACCACGACCGTTTTCGCTTGATATTGTCGTATGTGATCCATTTTTCGTCGCCAGTCACCATCCGCTTCAAGAATGGGACGAGTTCGTTCCGTTTCAGCAGCATATCGCAGGCGTTGATTCGGTCCAGAAGGTTTTTTTGCGTCAAATTATGCGGCACCCAAACATCAAACTTTTTTTTGTATCCAGCCTTCTGCAGATGGTTCAAAATAGTTTGGTGACTAACTCCCATCTCCTGGGCGATGTCACGAGATGCCATAAGCTGGTCTAACTCGATGTATTCCATGATTTGATCGGTATTTGCCGTCACAGGTCTTCCGCCGGCTGGCTTATCCATGGTGTCGTTTTCACCGGCTCTGAATCGTCGAAACCATTCCTCCGCGGTTCGAAGTAATAGAGTACCATCCCCCAAAACACCATTAATCTCACGGAATGTTTCTCTAGCGGATTTGCCTTTAACGAAGGAAAACTTTAAAATAGCGCGAATTTCGGCGTTAGTGAACTCCATGTTTACACGTCTATAACTGTTGAACGCAATATCCAAACTAATCATGCATAGCGTTGTTTTGTAGGTTATGTCACGGCCTTTCAAATTATGTATAGTGTTGCCAGATACGAGCTCTGTAGCGCTTTGTACATAGCCGCGAAATTCAAAAGACAAAAAAGCGGAAGGGAGATATTTGACAACCTTATATATACATAAATGATGAGCATGATCAGCTGAGTTGATTTAGCTCTGTCCATCTGTCCGTCCGCCTATGTACACGAACGAGTTCCTCAGTTTTTAAGCTACCAATCTGAAATATAGCATATAGCTGCCATACAAAGTGGACAAGCGGAATCTAGTGCTTGTATGCGAAACTTTTTTATTTAACGAGGTATCTTCACGAAATATATGAAAATACATACTGAGCGATCGGAATAAAGTTCTTGTAAGGAGCCTTTGTATTTGTGAAGGTTATTGTAGCTTTGGGACAACTGAAGTTAACGTTTTTCTTATTTTAATTAAAAATATAATAAAAGATTTACTGCTATTATCAGACATTTTCAATGGAATTTATATGAGTTGATATACCACAGGTATTTAAATTCATTTGTATACTTGTTGTAAGAATACAAACCATGGCAAATGCACGCTTGTATATAGATTACCATCATTAAGCGTATGTGTTTATTTATAATTATATTCTTTTAAATCGTTACTCTATTAAATACATAATAATAATAAATAAACTAACCTGCATAAAATAACGGCAGCATGTTGAAGATGATGACGAGTGAGAAAAGAGCACGTGACAAAGCTTGCAGGTCGGCCACTGCAAGCACAAGCTTCGAACGCACAGTGCAACGCAGCGTAGATAGAATTGTGCCGCAACCGCCACCGAAGTCAGCATCAGCTGCAGCTTTTTCCAAATAGAGTTCGTTCGCAACATCCGCCTTGTAGTAGCATTTGCTATTTTTGTTGGTTTTGTATTGAAATATACTTCGGTGTTCATTTGTGGTTTTTGCTGCTGTTTTGGATTTTGTTGCAGTGGTTGTTGTTGCTTGTGGTTGTTGGTGTAGCTGAGGTGCAGCATTGTAAGCGAGCGAGCAGCAGTTTTCGATAAGCAGCTGTGAAAGTTCTTGGTTGGAGCCGTTTGATAGACCGCTGAGTTGTAGTTGTTGTTGCTGTTCGATAGCATTTCTGGAAGATTGGCGTGTACATGACGAAACGATATGCAGGTTGCAGCAGCAATCGTATTCCCCAGCTGCATGGCAGCCCGTGGCAACGTTGTGTGTTTCACTTTGTTTCGTTTCGCTTGATTGGCAGCATTTGGTTTTCTTGTTTTTGTTGTTATGTTTCTCCTTTGTTTGTGTACTGTGCTTGTAAGCAATGGCTTGTGACCGCTGTCGAGCGCAATTCCCTGCAGATGTTTTGCGTAAACTTGCAATAGCACCAACAACAATGCCAGTGGCACCCCTCCACAGTTGTTGTTGTTGCTTGTTGGCGTTAGACGCGGCTGCACTTGACATATTTGCAATACCTTTGACTCTTGTCCATTCACACGGCAATGCTTCGCCTCTGTTTTCCGAATGCCAACGGTTTCGCTGTTGCTGCTGTTCCTGTTGTTGTTGTTGTTGAGGTCTCTGAGGGCGTTTTGCTTGCAAGTCAACACTTTCACTTTTGCTTCTGCCTCGCCTGCCACTGTACACGCAACGAAACGTATGAACATCATCTGCAGCTTCGTGTGACTTCTGATTCGGCGACAGCGTCGGGTGTGTTGGGTTTGAGCTTGGTCGCTTCGTGGCAGCTGTTGGTTTCCATGGCGTTGGCGTTTCAAAACAATTATATCCCCCTTTGTTAACTCCTTTTGCAATACTCGCATGCAATGCCCGTAGCTTGGTCCTGTGCAGTTTACGATCGACCGTCGGCTCTTGAAGTGACGTCGTGACCGCGTTGCTGTGACCCCGAATATTCTCGACTGTTGCAATGGCCGGCAGACAATACGACAACAATGCCGTCGATATTGCTTTAGATACCTTTGTTGTTGTTGTATTTTTACTAACTGCTGCTGCTGACGACTTCTCTGCAAATTGTTTCCGCTCGTTAGTGATGAGACATGTCTCTGGTGTGCCGGAAGTTTTTCGCTCGTAACAATGTTGCTCAATTGTTGTTGCTGTTTTTTCGAATGCCGCTGTTTTAGTTCTAGTGTTACTGTAGTATTGTAATATATGTGCTGAGGCCATGTTGTGCCCTATTCACCGACGACATCGATGACATCAAACCGGAAAAAGATAGAGAAAACAGAACTTCATTAAAGGGTATATAAATAACGATATCATAAAATTTAATTTTAAATGGATTGGAAAGTAATATATATCATAAAGGTTAATACGAGTTTAAGCTAAATGCAAAATAGCAAATCGATTTGATACAATTATATTTTTTTTTCCTTTAGAGGCAAATCTTTATTAAAGCGATAGCGTTCAAATTTAATAAAACTCGTCTTGAAACTAGCCATCGTATGAAACTTAGAATAATGTTCTTACTTTTTACTACATTTGAAAGAGGAAATAGGAAAACATTTGCTTTACAATTTCCTATTTTAGCTGCAATTCTTCTGTAACTTCCCATTTCGACCTTTTTACAAGCACATCACAAAAGGTTTTATTTACCCTTTAACACCTCTGAATCGTTGACATTACACGGTCGGTTAAATTTTTCTTTGAGCCAATAAATGAATGAACTCAATATATTGCTTTAAGTTTAAAAATCTATTTTCAATGTGTGAGTTCAACATTTTTTATTTGAGATTTTAATCTATTTTCACATCGTTATTCTTTTTTTTGTCCTTCTCATTTTAGTTTCCCTTTCCTTCCGCACTTGTCGTTACAAGCTTTTCGCTATGAGAATGTATTGTGCATAAATAAAACCCATAGAAGTGTAAGCATATATGTTTTGCAAATATATTAAACTCTATGTCTCTTTGGAGAGTGGAATTTTTCAGATGACCTTTTCGTTGAGTAGTATGAGTAACATTTAAAAAAAAAATATTAGACTTAATATATATTAAAGAGCTTCTAAAGTGGTATGTTATATAAACTACGACGAACTGGCGACTCATAAAGACGTATATTATATGTATTGTATATTTTATGTTACTCCAGTTCTGATCTAAAAAAAATTATTCTTACGAGCAAAAAGGCAAAATATAGGTCAAACCTTTAACAACCACTAGACGGCTCTAATTTACTTAACGACTAACCTATACCTGTATATTGATCAAATTGGCGACCTATAGACTTCTTTGAATTGAATTCGCGTATAAAAATTAAAGCATTTTACCATAGAAGAAACCAGATGCGCTAAAATAACTATTTTTTTATGGTTTTTGTGGTTTAGTAAGTTGTATTCGAACAGCAATGAAATTATTTCTTACATATTTATTAAATAACAAAGCTCACTAAAACCCTGTCATTCTATAAAAGTTTAAATACAGTAACCTTAAAACGTTTGAAAGCGTTTTAATAAAAAAGCTAAAAAGCTTTCAAAGCGCTTTACAAGCTTAATAGCTTCTCGAAGCTTAATAGTGTGACTAAGCTTAAATTGTAAAAGCTCTGGCAGTATTTAAGAAAAAGCTTCACTTATTAGGCTTGATGAGTACTTTTATACATTAGGGTGTGTGCATGAAACGAATACACCGCGCGAAACCTTAAAAGTAACTCATTGTTATGTCAGCACAAATAGTGCTTGGTTAACAGAAATAGATGTAACTGTATAGAGTCTGTTATGTGCTTTTTAATGTTATTATTTATATTAAGGCGCCGATTATTTTGCCAATTGTGTCCTCACGTCTAGTTATAATGTATAAAATATAATTAATGATCGTTTTATGTAAAACCTAAAACTACAGCCGGATGAGTCTCCGTCCGTTCGCTGTCAATATATATGAACTGGGTTAATAAATATTCTCACCTCCTAAATTGCAGTTATGATTTAAACTACTGAATATAACACAAATCTCGAAAAGATATACGTTTTCATTTAAAAAATTTGGTAATTAGCGTCCCACGAAGACGATCTTATCTATGCAGACTTCTACTATAATGTCAATGATTAGATTTTAAAATATATAGTGAGCTATGTTTTTGATTAGAATGAAACTCCCCACCATAAATATTTTGTATATTATACCACATTTGAAGTCTTTCTAGCTTTAGATTTTTGATGCCTACCCAAACTTAAAGTGTTTTAAAGCCGATTCAGATATGTGAAAAATATAATTCAATATTTGTTAGTAATTTTTCTTAATTATTCAAACCACATATGTGATTATTTGGCATTTAAAACGTCTACAACTATTAATCTAACATACTACAGACACAAATACTTGACATGTTAATTGATTTTAAATCCTACTACAATAGTTTTGGTCAACTACGAAGAACTGATAGATTTAAATTTCATGTGAAAACAGTTCAATTCAATGCAATCCGCAAGTCAAACTACTTATATTATCTATACTACCTTCTCATACAACTGATAAAGAGAGACAAATGGTAATTCATCGTCGCATGCTACCAACATTCTTACAACTATTGTAGTTGCATTATCCTGACGTATTTTCCAATTAAATCGGCACATATATCCTTCATACAAGCATACATATTTCTTCATATCTGTGTAATCAAAATGCAGGTGAAGTGCCCAGTGGTAAATGGCAACAACACCACCGACAAGCGGCAACCGCCACAATATGTCCAGTTGGCATGTAAAGCTGTTTGTTTGGGTGTGTCAGTGCGGATGAGTGACTTGAGTTGCAACTACAGGCGGCGACAGTGTTGTCTCGCCCTGTTTTCGTCGCCGTCGGTTAATCGCATCAAGCATGCAAATGAGATCCGTTCATCAGAGTGCGCTTTTAATTATTTAACTGGCATACAAACGAGCATACGCAGACAGACGCACGCCAGTGCTTGGCACAGCAATTAGGTCAACTGTTTACCTACACGCAGGTATTCTACCGCAGCCGTTTGCAGTGTCCACCCAGCTGATAGTCACACATTCGCAGTTAGCGTGTCTGCTATCAATTGCCATACTTGTAGTGAGCGTGTTGAGTCTACATACGAGTATGTCCCCATGTTTGAAGAACATCAAACTGTTTACAAAGGAGAAACTTGGTTTGTGGAACCAATGAACGGTGATTACTTATTTTTTATTGGTTAAAAAATTAACTTATATTCATAGGTCATGTATCCCAATAAAGTTTTTGTTGTTATCATCTAGTGATGGAAGAAATTTTTGGAACCACTAAGAATTATCTACATCATATCCAACCAATCTAAGATTTAAACAATAATTTTAGAAATATTTTGAAATGAAGTGACTGACAGACAAAAATGGGAATTTTAGGGAATTAAAAAAAAAATGTTTATCAATTATTTTAATTGTTTGTCAAAGGTAACATAAGTTAGAAAAACTGCAATTTTAAAAAATGAATGAATGTATTTTTTCGAAACTTTTGCCAAAAAATTGTAACTACAGTTTACATCTACGCGCTTTTAATTAAATGTGAATTTTTGCTTACTTTGCACTCGATTTACCCCTAAGGCAAGTTTCCACTTCTTTCTATTCACTATATATATACAAGAACATCCGTTGGCGGACAGTCACAAGTTTTAGCATAGCGGTTTCTGGATTTTACTTATATGTTATATTCATATGAATATGAAGTAGGTACCCCACTTTCGGCGCTGTTGCCAACGGCAGTGGTGGATAATATGGACCATTGCAATAGCGGTTTCACTGCATAAATCAACCGCAGCAACATGACACAATAGCGAGGCAGCAAAAGCGCAGAAGTGGAGCACACAAAGCTGCTAGATAGTGTAAGCCAAAAGCGGCCAAAGGAGGGTTTGCAAGTGTTGCAACACCATAAAAGTATTTTTGTATGTATGCAAATGGTGTGTGTGCACCATAAACAAATGAATAGGCAGAGATTTTGCCCTGCTGTTGCCAGTTGGCTCCGCCGAAATTTCTTTGTGCTACTTTTGGCATTCTGCCGAATTCCATGCCTTATTATTTAATATATAGGTATACGCTTTTTACTGCTACTCTGAGTTGAGCGTGAAGTATGCTATTTGAATTAAATTTGCTTAAATTTACTGATTAAATACAGATTTTTTCTGAAATGGAAGAACATTTTTTTGAATGTCTCCCAAACTATAATTATTAATATTTTCAAAAGTGAATTCATCTTCCTGCGATTTATATAATATATAACATACATATATATATATATATATACCATCGTTATATCAAAGTAATAATCTAGCTTGAATTTTTTTTAATTTTTAACTTTCTGTTAATAATGCTTTGTGAACTCAATATCACTTTTCTTTAACTTTTTTGTAATCGGCAAAATATTCTGTACATAATTAGCACAGTAAGCTATATAATACTTCATATATGTAAGCTTATTTGTTTTTTACGAGTATTTTTTTTTGTAAAACGGCTTTTTTTGATCGGCTTCCATTCAGTTTTTTCGCGATGCACTTTTTGAGGCATTAAATATGAAGTATATTTTCACTCGTCTGTTTCTCTCAATTAAAGCCAATTAAATACTTCAGCATATGGCAATTAGCTCTTGAAGATTAACGCTTAATGTTTGCTAAATACGTAAAAATTATACAAACTGTGGGAAGGTATTTACTAGTAGAAAACATTCTGACGTTTCTTTCTTTTATAAAAGTTCATGAAGTATGTATGGTGTGTCCAGGATAGAAATACATACTTGTACCTCCTACTGTACGTCCTCGCGAAGTTCGAACCAATTCAGCCATAAAAACTGTTCGGGAACGCATTCGCAGAAATCTTTTAAAAAACAGAAAATTATGTCAAAAAAAATAATAAATATAAATAATATTTTTAAATCAAAATTATATTGACATAATGTTAGTGTCAGAAACTTAGTTCAAAAATTAAATTTATTTACAAATAAAAAATTATGGTATATTCGCCTCTAATCATCCAAGTAACAGGGCTTATGCTGGCTATGCTGTCTTAATAAAATCTTGCATAAAATATGACGCCCTTGAACTATTCTAAATGCCATTAATACCAGCTACAGGAATAAAAATAAAAACGAACAATACTGATTTACACATTATGCCTTGTAGTCACCACCAAGGCATATTATAACAATTACTGAATACGACAGTTCTTTTAGCTCGCTCGATACTAGATTCTTGGTAGGATGTGATTACAACGCTAAACATCCCTGGGGGGCTCACGTACTCCAAACCCAAAAGGTAAAGAGCTTCATAAATGCATTATAAAGAACAATATAAAAACTCTGTCAAGCGGTTTCCTGACCTTTTATATGTTGCGGTATATAAAGGCATTCCAACTCACCTATTAGATGCTGTTAGCTCTGCAGAACTAAGCTCTGGTGACTCGCCAATTATAATCAGCTAAAACACTATGATCAATTTTAAGCAACGAAAATATTCTGCTTTATCGCAATATATAGTACTCAACCCGCCTATTCAAATTTCAGCCGAACTGCATTATGTAGTTGAAGGTTTCCCAAACTTAATTCAAGAAGCAGCTTTTGCTGCTACTGGCCTCATAACTTAATTCATGTATGCAGAGAATACAGCATTAATTCCGTTTAAAAGACGTATACGAAAAAAATGACAAACCAGTAGAAATCCAATTGACAAAACTAATATAAATATGACAAAATGACCTAAAAAAGAAATGTACCTATTAAAGACAGTAATAATGTTTAGTGTAGAACAGAAAAAAGTAAAGCAAATGCGTACGATAAATACATCGAAGAAACGTTCAATGCTTTTAGTAACCGCGATATCAACAATAGTGCTGAAATATAATATTAGAATTTCTTAACACACCAACTGTCAACTGTCTTTATCAATAAAACATATTACGCCCGCGGAAATACTTGCTGAAATCGAGAAATTGTCTAACCAGAAATCTCCAGGAAATGACAGAAAGCATTCGATAAAGTTTGGCAACATGGTCTATTATTTAAATTTAAAAAAAATATTCTACTCTCAAGTTAATTTAGTTCTAAAGTAATAGTTGACTCATAGGTCATTTTATGCAAACATAAATTACGACAAGTCTGAAATAAGTTACATTAATGCTGGAGTACCACAGGGCTTACACCATTTATACCTGTACAATACCTGAAACTGAAAAAGTTTTAATTGCAACTTTGCTGATGAGACTGCTTTATTGTCTTCAAGCCAGATTCCAGTTGAAGCAACTAATTTGGTACGAGAAAAATTGAACAAAATACAGACTTGTCTAGATTGCTGGTAAATGAAAGCAAACGTTTTATTTGCACTTAGGCGAAGCGACAGCCTAAAAGTGATAGCGATCTATACCTCGGCATGCACTTGGACAAACGGTTAAGACGGACACAGCATATACAAGCCAAAAATAAACAATTAAAAATAAAAGCTAAACTTTATTGGCTACATTTACATTAATAGCCGTTACATCTTGAAAATAAATTGCTACTGTAAAAGCCATACTTAAACCTATATTAACACACGGTGTGCAGATTTGGGGCACTGCTAGTAATTCAAATATTGAAATTTTACAAAGATATCAATTATTAATTACAAACGCCCCTCTCCTCCTATGATATATTGTATATTATTATTGAACTCACAAAAAAGCAAATGGATATGTCGACAAGATCACCGACATGAAAGCCTACTGGTCTTCTTCTGGTAACGCGATTAGAGCAATTTGACTCAACAGATGCAATAAGCTTTTTCAATTGCACGTGGTCAACAGCCATGAAAGAGAAAAAAATTTTACTTTTTACAGAGGAAAAAAATTTCAATATTGAAGAAGTATTTAATACGCAAAACAACAACAACTACGCAAAAAACTTCCAAAGAAGCACACAATGTTATTCTAAGGGTTCAAAATAGTCACTATCTAGCTGCTGTAATAGTTTCGTGGGGAGTCTCCTATAAAGCGGAGGTGGAACTCTTTAATTCTGTGAAAAACGGGTTAAAACTGGGTCAAAAGTGTATCAGCAGGATTTTTCTATTTTAGTGACTACAAGATAGTAAAAAACGCGTAATGACACAAACGGATCGCAGCTATTTACTTTTAAATGCTGGATGTAATAATAAGGAACCAGAGTTGAGATTCAATACAACAGAGCCTCCAGCCAATGGATATTAAAACACATTTTGGTGATATCATGGTTATAAAATACGTTGTCGTCATAAATATTAAATACTATTTCATCATTTGTGTTCATGCTTTATTTCCGCAATAACACACAATACGAATCTCACCACTTCTTTACGACAATGTCCTTCCCATTTATCGAAGAAACAACCGAGCGAACTTTACACACCGGGCATCAGAATACTATAATAAGATAGACATTTTAACTGATTAGTGTGAAAAAAGTAATGAAAATTAAACTTAACGGTTTTTTTTTAGAATGACTTCTAAACTATGTGCTTGTTGTTTTAAATAACATGGAAGCATCATTATTAATATATTATACAAAGCTTTATTGAGCGAATTTTATGTTTAGCATATCGTAAATGTTATGATTATAAACTTACCATATCGTCTCCATTAGAACGTTAGGGTGCAACACTTCCTAATCACCGGTTTTAAGGATCTGAAAAATTAGGAAAAAAATTTATATTAATGAAAGTAACATAGTTTTAAAAAATCACTTTGAATTCATTGCAATCATTTAAATTTTCTTGTAATAAATTACTGTTATACTCTGCTGTGGCGCACTCATTAATATGCACAAACTTAAAGTATGAATTACCTAGGTAATTTTACTATTCGTGCTTACAATGCACATAATTGATTAAAATTAAAATTCAAAATTCAGCTTTCAGCTTTCGACTATCAAAGCAGCATTCACCAACCAACCATCCACCACAACGAGACCTCAAGAAACACTTTCACCGTTAAAGGAAGTGCATTTTGCGAAAATTCATTGCTGTTGTTATTGCATTTATTATGAGTGTTTGTGCTAAACTAGCGAAATTGCCGGCACAAAGTCGCCAATGTACTCGTAAAATTCCCTAAACGTTGTTAGCCAAGCGTATAATATACAAATTTCTACCACCAGCACCATCAACTGCCCACTACCCCGAAAATCTCCGCTTCACCTGTATTTTGTTCAGGTAGTTTTTGGAGAGCGTGCGCTAGAGAGGATATTAAACAGCCATTATCCTTTTAGCAAGCGCCACTTACAAAAACAAAATGTGAAAAAAATCGCTAAGTTGCTTTGCTTCAAAGTTTTCACAAAAAGTTTGGTTGTAGTTGCTGCATTTATTGCCCAAGGAGGCCAGAACTTTTAATGTATGTGTGTATGTGTGTGTATGCATAATGTGTTGAAAGGCAGCAAATGTACGCGTTAAGCGCTACAGAAGGATGGGAGGAGAAGAGAGGTGGCGCTGACTGCAAGGCTTTTTCGGAGGAATCTGCAAGAAAGTTAGCAAGTGGCATTTTGTCTGTCATTTCGAGCGGAAGCCACTCCATGCCACAGACATTTCAGTAGTGAAATTTCTATATGCATCTACAGATGCAAAAACATATACACACATCTCATACATGTAAGCATGTTTTAGCAACGGAAAACGTCACTGCATTTGATATAAGACCTCCTCGCGTTTACAATCAGTTGCAAATTAATGCTCTCGAAAGTTGTCAACTTTTGCATACTGTACGATACTGGTGGGTGTTGGCTTAATGTTGCAAATATTTTCCAAGCGACGACGTTTCGAGGAAGAGCTCAAATCGATGCTGTAATCATCTTGATTTTTTAAGAGATTTGAGTTGTTCGACGTTCGTTCTGTCGGTTAACATCGAGGCCTATACCACAAACATGACCTTAAATATTATCATTATTAGTATATACTGAATCTAAATACAATTGTTTAGTAGCTGAATAATGCTTTCGCCATTATTGTCTATACAGCTATAGCCGCCGTTACATTATGTAAATACTTTAATGCACAAATTTTTCTTTTTGACCTTCTGCAAAATTTTCACGTATAGAGCAAATTTATCTTCTATAAATGCATATTTTTCAAATCCAACGTCCAGCCGCATGCGGCAAAGACATTACAAGCTTCTCAGTGCAACGGTAGACCACCGTATATATCACCTTTTTAAGGTACACCACAAACCAAATCCCATCACAATTTATCATTTTCTGAAATTTAATATGCAAGAGCTTAGTTTTGTTTGCATGCAAATCCCTTAGCGGTGTAAGAAAGTTGCAACTGCATAATGTAGCATGTGTTCAAGAGGCACCCTGCAGGAAAAATTCAACCACCAATTGATTTTTATACATTTTTAAACCCTATTTAATTAAAGAAATACAAAAAAAACGTTAACTTAGGTTGCACCGAATATATAATGATACTAATAATTTTATATAGATTCCATACAAAAAGTTTATTTTTATCGGTAAGTTTGCATGACAGCTATAGTAGTCCGATCTGGAGCCTTGGGCTGTAATCCATGCCAAATTACGTAAAGATATCTTGTCCAATAAAAAAGTTTTGCATACAAGAACTTGATTTTGATCGTTCAGTTTGTATGACAGCAATATGATATAGCGGTTGGATCTGGAAAATTATAGTGCGGCTTTGAACAATAATAAGTGCCGAATTTCGTGAAGATATCATATTAAACAAAACATGTTTCCATACAATAAAGGCTATAGTAGTCCAATATCAGCGGTTCCGAAGCTTCTTGGAGTGAAAAGGGCGTCTGCAAAATTTCAAATCGATATATCAAAAACTGAGGGACAGACGGACCATTTATATATATATACAATATAATTTAATATACGAGTATTAAATAATTTTTCAAAAATAAATTTTAATTCTGAGAATTATTTGATAACTAAAAGAAATAGCTTTGGAAAATTCATCTAAGAGTATAAGAAGTTAGAAATTTTTAAACAAAATTATGTAGATTGCATCCTTTTTAAATGTCCCCCGTCGCGTTTTGAAGAGTTATAGACAGAGCAAAAAATATACAAAAGGTCTTTTTACGCCGAGGTTGGAGTACCCATAAAGAAAGGTCGGAAACCTTACAATAGCATATAGCTGACGTACAAACTGACTGATCAAAATCAAGAAAGAAATATTTTTCTACCCTTTCATGCTGGAATGCACCTGTGGAGTGTATTATAATTGCGGTGCAGTCAAGGTTAACGTTTTTTCTTGTTTCACTTTTTATACGAAGGAGAAAGGGTTGGCTATCATGTGATCTTAGCTGTGGTGTTCCATGTTTTTTCGCTCACTTTATTTAATATATCTGTTTCGTTAATAGCTCCTTAGTGGTTTCAAACAGTTAATGTATTTATTTAAACAGTTTATGAATTAAGTCGAAGCAAGTTTTGCAAACTTAAAATTCTTTGTCTTTTGAGCAAAATATTAGCGAAATGTGAGTTGCGTTCACATATCAATTATTTTTACATTAAAAAGTATTTTTGTTACCTTCAACAATGCATCGGTTTCCCATAGTCCACCCATCTTATAAAACAAGAGTAAATAATAATCAGACAAAAAATTGCAATTGGGTTATTTATAAATGCCGAAAAAACAAAAAAAAATTAAAACTGGGCTACTATCATTTATTACTAACACAATTTTTATCGTTTGGAACGTTTTCAGAGATAACTGTAATTTACTTTTTTGAACACATGCCAAAGTAATCATAAAACTGTGCAGCCGCATTCAGTGGCACTGTTTCGCCGCAATTGTTGTACTTGTTACTTTTCATCGCAGTTGATTTTGGTGTTGTTGGTGCTGTTGATGCCACTGTCATCTTTTCATTTTCATTTAGTTTCGAGTTTTTAGTCCATTGCTTTTGCTGCACTTCCCATTGCTGCTGTTGTGTTTTGCTGACATTCCTGCGCCATTTTTGATGCAATGCAGCAAATTGCTTTTCACTCATCCGCTTTATAAGCGCAAAGGAAACAAAAGAATTGTAACAAGCTCTATCTGTGTGTCTGCCAATTAACCTACATGCATATAAATGTTGCTAAAAACATATTGTTTATATTAAATGAAATTTAACAGTTGGTGGTTTGAAGGGGTCATACTTTGGCCACTGATCAAAGAACACATTTTCGTATTTCTAGTCAAACAAAAAGCTTCAAAATAGCTGCGCTTTGAGTTTTTTATTGTTTCTTTGTCATTATGTATTGAACTGAATTTTCAACTTTTGTGTTTTTTTAGTAAAAAAAAATTACTTTTGATACTCTGTATTTCTAAACATTAGTCTTTTTCGCTTAGAAAATTTTGAGAATGGTTATCAAGTCATAGTGTAAAGCCAAATGTTTAATAAAACAAAGATCATCTGCAAAAAAAAATATATATTTTCTTTATTTCTCATTCCATTTATAACGCTGTTGTATAAAATTACTAAGCGAATGGTTCTGGGCATGACAAAAATCCGTCGTAGATAAATTCGGATACTTAGGACTGTTTCCAACAATTTAATTTATTTTAAATATTTGCAGTAAGTACTACTCTGGAGTTTTCGACGAACAAAACTAACTTAACATCGCGATGGTCCTTTAAGAGGTTACATACTTGTACACTTACTAACTATAAAATATTACTTTTTTTTGCTTACATATCGAAAAAACATATACTTAAAAGTATTCTCCGAAAGTTTTAAATTGATTTGGCAAATAGTTTCAAATATATGAGTCTATTTGTTAGAATTTTTGGACTTAGTAGTGTAATCGGTTTAAAAACACGTTAACGTGTGTTTCTCGAAGCGCTGTTTTCAGAGTCGGTGAAGAAAGCTACTCCGAAACGACTGGACCAATCGTTTTGAAATTTTTACACGACCTTCTAGATATATTGTTCAAGTAATAAGAGAAGGAATAAAATTTTTTATAACAATCCTTTTTTTTGGTTTTGGGTTTCAGATAATTGTAAACAGAAAAGTCTTCCTCACCCCCAGACCTTTCTCGGAGGTATAGATTGGGCCACGGAATCAAAGGAATCCAAATGATTACCGATTATTAAAGTACATTAAATTCTGTAAATACACATTATTTTTATTTATTTATTAAATAAAATGCCTCAAAAACATTCATAAAAAATTGCTGGCTTCCAAGTGGATATAACATATACTTCGAAAAATGGATGTCTGGAATTGCTGACTTTTATGAAGAAATCATAAAACATTTAGATTTGTTCTATAAATATTCAAAAGCAAGTATTTGAACTTAGCATGCATGAATATAACACTTTACTACATATATACTACGTAGATGCGGTTGCTATCAAGCATCAAACTGGAAATACATTCCCAAAGGAAATGCAAATGCAATAAATTGTATTGTTTTATGTTAGGCTGTTTCTTGCGTCGCAATCAATCAAAATGTTTATGCATTTTATATTCGTCCTCGCTGAAAACCGCTCCGTCATCCAACCCTTTTCTTGCTTACGGAAAATGCAACGAAGAGGAAGCGGATAAATGTTTCACGTCTCAAGAGATACAATTTTTTCACCATATTTGTTAAGAGGGTTAAGCCACCATGCCATCGATGCAATTTGTGGCGCCCTACATAAAACTATTACATTCGAGTTTCGAATTTCATTATACAAGATGACTATAATTGATAAGAATAAAATATCGAACCCATTCATTAAAAATAAATAAGTATTCCTATCTAAAACTATAAGAAGAACTTTCCATTAAGATTCAGCGTACTTAAGTCTGTTTTCGGGCCTTTGTTATTAATCACACTTGAATGAAATGCATTGCTTAGTAATCCACAGACATTTTTACGCCGTTATTTATGGGTTGTTACACCCAAAGTAGTTATTTATGCATGTATGCGTGCGACATGTTCCTTAATAAATAAAAAACAGCGACAGCAACAACTTGTTGGTGTTCAGTTGACATTGTGCAACAGCAGCAACAATATACTTGTAGTAACAGCAACAGCAATAATAGCGGCAGCCGTGACAGCTTTCAATAATGCACATAACTAAGCTATTTACGGCTTGTGCCTGTCCTTTGCATTGATGCATCGATTTGCATCGGAGAATCGATGGCAGCAAGGGGCACTCACTCAGCAAGTGTCGCAGAGACCTTACCAAAGGCGAAGGCAACTAAATACGTACATAAATATTTACGAGCGCATTTGCATGTATCTATCGACGCTAGAGTACTCTGCATTTGACATATTGTCTCTTGTGTTGCCACCATCGCTGGCGCTGCCTTTTCGAGTGCATCCCTTAAGTGTGCTTTGCATGCGATAAATTGATTTATGGACGTAGCATTAGCATCCACACACACACTTACGCTTCCATTTAAGTGATTAACATAACAAATTGTAATGTGCTCAGTTTTAGAACTTAAGAGCTTAAACTGGTATCAATAAGTACTATTGTTAAGCACAAGAAGTAAATGTTGTAGATACCGCAATTTTATTTCATAAAAAAATCAAGTCAAAAAGGAAGAAATTTTAATACCCTGAGATCAAACAGCTGAGTTATAGCTTGATTATAACCACTGCAGTTGAGGAGAGAAATTTATAACAATGAAAGGCAAACTTGATTCCCTTGGAACCCTTTGGCTTCTATGGGATACCATCTGATCAAATTTAACTCGGGCGTGTCAATGCTAGACTAGTAGCAAAAGGCCTGAACCTACGTTCAGTAGAGGTCGCAAAAGAAAGGGAATATACATTCATCTAACGCATTACTTTTGGTGAGGAGACGTAGGTTTATGAATATGACATCGAACTGTCCAGCAATCTACCTAATAGCGCTCCAAAAATGAGCCGAAACGCAAAAAACCAAAATTCGCTGAAGCCACTGAAGGCCATCAAAGTTGAAGCTTATGTATGGAAAATTTTATTCGACGTTGACATGCTTCTATTGGTTCAAAAGGAGCCTTTTTTGAAGGCGCTAATAAAGGTTTGTAATAAAATAGGTGAAATTTTTTTCGATTTTTTTGTCAGTCATGGTCAAATATAATCAGATGGTTATATAAGTATTTCGTCAAAGTGAGATGCTCAGATCAGTTAAAGTGTTGCCACCTCTTATATGTAAAGAAAACCCTTGCAATATCGTGGTCGAGACAGCGACGAAATTTTTTGTCATTATGAATGCTTTATGATATAATGAGTTACATTTTATGCTTCACTTAAAGACAATAAAATAAAGATTTTAGTGGTCTAATATATTTATTTAAATTATACAGTATATAAAATAAATCAGGAAGCATGAAATACTTGTTTAAACAAAGAATGAATACAAGAAAAAACGTTAACTTCGGTAGCACCGTAGCTATAATACCCTTCACAAATACAAAAGTTTCTTACAAGAACTTGATTCCAATCGTTTAGTTTGTATGGTAGCTATATGATATAGTGATCGATCTGAACAATTTATTCGGAGATAACATACTAGTTGCTTTAAATAATAATCCATGCCAAATTTCGTGAAGATATTACGTCAAATAAGAAAGTTTTCCATTTCCATGCAAGCACTTTATCCGATTGTTTAGTTAATATTGCAGCTATATTCTATAGTTGTCCAATATCGACCGTTCCAACAAATGGGCATCTTTTTTGTAAAGAATGAACAGGTGTAAAATTTCAGATCTATAACTTGAAAACTGAGGGACATACAGACAGACGGACATGGCTAAGTCAACTCAGTTCATCATGCTGATATATATATATATATATTTTATAGGGTCTCCGACGTTCCCTTCTGGGTGTTACAAACTTCGTGGCAAGCTTAATATACCTTGTTCAGGGTATAAAGATGCACAAAATTTAAGGAAACAGAGTTCTCACTGGGTGACTTTAATTTCGTGCTCACCTACACAGTCGCAATTCCGCTCGTGCCGACAACTGCTTTATATTATATAGACAACTTAAAAAGGTGATCGAAGGATAGAACTGAACCCTTAAATACAATAATTATGAATATCGTTAGCAATGCACTGACGCTGCGGTTTTCGTCATTATCGGCTAATTAATTTTGACTACTTTACAAAAAAACAGTACGAATGAGTTAAGTGACCAACGGAGAGCCAGCAAAATAAACGGTGTTATTAAGTAAATAACACCAAAGCCAAATACCACGAATCAAGGTTCGTAACATATAGTTGATACTCAAAGGCGAAGGTACTCGCACACAGGTTACTAAGTAAAATCTTGTGTACTCGTATCAAATAAATTGTCTAAATCAATTCGTTTGTTATTATTTGTCATTTCGATTTTACCTCAGTGAAATACAGTTTTTCCAGATTTTCAAAATAAAACTTATGGGGAATCTTTGGATAACATTGGGCATTCTCATCAAACTAATAAGTATTGGTATGCATGCAAACAAGACATTTTCAAAGCGATTGGAGAGAAGATACTGATTTAAGTGACTTTTTCTTTTCTAAAAGTTGTTGCTGATGATTTCATTGCGATGGGCTATCCCGAGGCTTTGGCCTTCGAAGAGACCACAGCCCCAATACCAATAAAGCAAATCAAGCACATATTAAGGGCAATTATAGGGAAGTCCGCATCAGCTGGCGCAGAATTTTATGCACTAAAAATAAACAACATTTTCAAAATGCCAAAGTTGGCACTAGTGGTGACAGTGAAACTTAATAGCACAGCAGACTACTCAGTGCTGGGCACTATGGTGAAATACTCCGTTGAGGGTCGTGCTCCGGGTACAACACTGCGAAATATATTAAATTTTGAGAAGTCTTCAACAAATCTTGAATTTTATAAAACATCCAAGAACGCTGAGGTAAGATATTTGAAATAATAATTATAGATATTTGATTTTTAAAACACTGTACTTGTAGTATGAATATTTGAAGAAAATGCTGACTGCAGACAGAGCTCCCGGAATGGCAGAGATGGTGCCCGACCTGCAAAAACTTTTGAGCACAGATGTTATTGAGAAGCTAGGAGTCGACATTAAAGCGAAGAATTTTGTAGGCCTACACTTCTGGAACCAAAAAATTGCTTTAGACTTTTCCAAGCTGAGCGATGTTTTTACAAAACTAAAAGATTTGTGGAAGGAAAACTTCTTTTGCATTCTGACTTACGGTCCAGACTTGGAAACGTTGGAAACGGCTGGTCAGAATGTTAGCACCATAACAACAGTTGATCCAATGGATCATGTAAGTCATTGATTATTATTTCATGAAAATTAGTTACTCTTTAAACAATTTGTTATCTCTTTGACAGAAACATTACAATATTTCACCACGCTACGACGAAAATTATGCAATAGTATTCAATATTATTCTTTGGTTCATGGTTGCGTTCAGTTTCGCTTTATATGCAACTATTTTGGCTTTGATGCATATGGATCCCGGAAGGAACTCGATAATCTATCGAATGACCGCAACGCGTTCAAAGAAAGATTTATAAGTATAACAATAATAAAAATTATGTTCAATAAATAAATATTACTTTTTACATAACTGTTTTGTATCAATAATAAGGAAAACTAGTAGGTAGCACCTCTTAGGTGCGTTAAATAAAAGTTTGCTAAATAATTCTTAGATTAAAACTTTAAAAACTAGCAACTGGATTTGAAGAAACGCGTAACTAATTTTGAACTACACTTTTAAAAACCAGACTCTGCTACTATCATCTCTCTTCTTTGCTCGACTGATCAACAGGAACAGAATAATTGATTTATCTACTACAAACATACATTTTTGTTATTCCAAGTGCTACAGTAATCGAAGTGTCTGATTGTAATGGAAATTTCACTCACTGCAACGAGTTTTAAGTAGAATTTGCTGCCTGGCAGCATCGGAGAACTACAAAGGAAATCGCTTTCTTTCATTATCAGTAATTTCGTTAGTAGCAATTATATGTATGTAACATAGTATACTATGAGTCTTAATAAGCAATGATACCAAGGACAATCGCATTTTAAAACAGAGAAAGAATAAAAGTTCGTGAGCATACAAGCATATCTTATTCAAGAGTTTTTTCTGTGTAACCTAATTAAAATTATCTTAATAAATTTGAAGTGAACAATATTATAATAATATATTGGATTATCACGAATTCGAATTAATGTAATGCCTTACATTGCGTGGTAATTAGTGTAATTAATTTAAAGAGTAAAATGTTAATTCTTCGTATTTATATCAGTCTATTTTCAGATAATTCTTTACTTAAAAAAATCTGACAATCCAAATCAGTTTATCTATAACTTTTTCCTAGTCATGAGAACTATAATCTTTGATACTTTTCAGTTGACCTTTTTATAATTTCGCCATGCCATGTTTCTACAGAGAGTATAGAATGTGTAGTTGTATTCCCCCTAGTTTTATTTTTCTAACACCCAAAACTAACCAGGATAGTTATAGAATTATGATCAGAATAACGTGACAAGTTCAAAACCAAATGATCCAGACATTTTTCTATTACATTATGAAAATAGGCGAAATCGGTTCACAACCACTTCTACTTCACATATGTATATCACATATGTATATCCAATTTACAATATGTAAATCCTTATCGAAACAACATTTTGCACAGATAGTGCTCTCAAGTTTCTCCATCTCATGTCCAAAAATTGTCGCAATTCAGGCCATAAGTTTTCAAGTTTGTGCAAACTTAAAACTTAATTCAAAATCACAATTTGAAAATTCTTAGCAATTTAATTTTTTCACTTTTCTATTTTTCTGCTTTCAATGGTCTTTAAAATCTTTTTTTATTTAACGCTTTCGGTGTTGTCATATTCATAAACACCGCACTTACGGGTCAAACTATAACTCATATTAATTCGATTTTATGCGCTAGCAATGCGACAAGCTATTTAGAAAACCGAAAGCGATAAATATACAAAACTACCATTATTATATACAAATGTAGTAAGTGCAAAAGAGCATAAAACCAAACAGAAACCAAACGTCGTTTTTCTCAAATATGCGTGAACAGAATTATGAGTATTTTCGTTCTTATGTGTGTTACCTTAGAACTATTTCCTACAACAATAACTAAAATCCTTTTTCGCCATTCAAACGAATGCGAACTTTTATTATTATCTAAATGTGCGAGAATATTGGAAACGCAGAAAGGCAACACACCAGAAAAAGCCCAGAATTATTAGCAACAACAAACTATAACTTTAATGAGACACACAACAGCGAACAGCGAAAACAGCTGCTTCACGCACACACACACACCAATACACATATTTTTAGCACCACCTAGGGCATACGACCATAAATGATAACAGCGCATAAAATCGCGCCGCAATGATTGCTCCACACACACTCGCACACGCAGACACACGCAGAATATAGACAAATATAGTTAAAAGCCAATTGTAAAGTTATGCTGCCACCGCCATAATGCCCACGTCTTCCCTTGCGAAGCTTACTCTGGCCTCGGTCACCACTTGCATGCTGACATGTCTGTCATTTGCAACCACTTGCCACGCCACTTTCAATAACACTTGTGTTGGCATGCTAGGCGTGCCAAGCATGGATAGGCAATGTTCGCGCGAGTGATGACAGCCGCTATTCTGCGATGACAATCCAAACCAAAAAGCTTAAGCAGCTCCAAAGGGCACTATATTGGGCGACCCTTCAATGCCGCTGCCCTTGTATATCGCTCTTTTAAAGTTTCTACTACTCGGCTCGCTCATCAGTTTGATTATTTCCCGTTACTCCTCGTCTTGTTTTCCTCGCTTGTTCCTATAGAAATCCATACATACTTATTTATGCACACGAATCTCTAAACAGATCTGCCTTGTTCTTATCAAAGCAATTTGATTCGAGTAGTAACACAAATTACCGTACATTTCCAATCGCGCCCTTACACTCACAGCCGCACGCACACATTTGCGCTATTTGTAAATACACTAGCAGCAGATATTTTGTTGGCAGGAGGCCTTAACTTCATACTTTCGATAGATGGCAGGACCAAATGAAAGCAGGAATGCCCGTACAGATGCACGTGTGAGTAAATAACAAATTTACGAAGAATAAATAGAAATAAGCGTAAAGAATAAAGTGCAGAAAGTAATGACGAATAAAAAGATGAATGGAAAAGAGTCAAGCCTAGCCACAAAGCATGTGCATATAGAACTTACTCTGGTTTTACAAAACAAGAGTGCCAGTTAAAGCGCATGCGCCGCTATCCAAAGAGATAGATTATATAAAAGAGTGGGTATCAAATTGAAGTGAAGACCAACCCTAATTGGCAGTAAAGTAAGAGAGATAAAACATATCGCATTTAAAAAAAAAAACATCAACGACGAAGGAAGCATAAATCAAGCTATGTACGAGTATATAACAAAAGACATAAGAACACATAAAGCTTGCTCAGATTTGGCTTTCTTTTTGCTCGCTTTTTTAATGGGTTTGCTAATCAGACATTGAGTAAAATTCTACGTACATTCGTTTAATATAGATATCAATTTACAACAAGATAATACACCGAATCTTCACTAATAAATATTTTAACAGATTTACTAGTATGTGAATAGAGATTTCATAAAGCACTAGAGGAAAGAGTGTTGTTTACAAAGATTCACCCTCTCGGAAACAATTTAGATCAGTTCGAAAGATAGGGACGCAAAAATCTTAGTCACATAATGTGACTAAAAATATTGAAATGAAATCAGTATTGAACCGAATTTGCAACACTGTTCATTTAATAATGAAAATAAATGCTTTAGTTGTATTTAAGTTTTTCACTATAGTAATTTTACTTTCAAATACTTATATGTTCAATAAAATTATTTATGTTTTGGGATTTTTTTGCAGACTTCGAAGCTTATTTTAAAAGATTGAGTGAAAACACCTCGAAGTTGAAATTCTAAGAATTTACATTTATTTTCCTAGTTTAATACCAATAGCGTAGGCTATTAATTTATCATATGAGTATTGTTATCGACGAATATATAAGTCAAACCGTCATCTAATGCAATAGAACAATGTTCGCTTTGATTTATTCAGTTGTGAATATTTTGTCAGAGTTCACAAAACTAAATCAGTTTCTTCCTCGCTGTCATTTACTACTTTCCGTTATACTTTTTATGATTTGTTTACACTATGCATAGTACATGCATTGTTGATATATGTATGTATGTGGCATTCTTTGTGTGTATCCAATGATAAATTAATGACATAACAGCTGAAATGCTCCTCTCCAAATAGCAAACTGCTCGCAAACACAATCAGTCCGACAGGCTACTTTTCTGCGCGAATAGCCAGCAGTCCAAGTGAGTTAGTCTGCTTGTCGCAGTGACGCATTGTTTCGTTTCCGGACCTACGGCACTCATGGGAGCCGTTTTGCGGCTGGTCTCCATTTTCCTTTATTTAAATAGCAATTGTTTGTCTTTATGAGTTTTGTTTCCTTGAATTTTTTGTATTGTTTCGCACCAATTCTTGATTAAATCACTGGATACACGGCGTATGAGTAACATAAATTTCAGTACTGAATAAACTCATGATCGGTTGTTCCTGTGCATGCTTCTCCAGCGCCAGAAGTATTTGTTCCAAAATATAATTAAAATTTTATTGCTTTCGAAAGTTGGTCATCAATTTTCGTAAGTTCAAAACTCGCGCAAAAAATAAAATGAACAAGCAAGGAAGCGCTAAGCTTGAGCGTAAGCAAAGATTTTGTACTCTCAAAATTTGCAGGGTTCAAAGCCGAGGAAATAATTTTAGATATTGGTATTGGTATTGGATTTACTGACGGACAGACAGTCACCCGGATTTCATCATTTATATACAGGGTGGCGTACGAATCGTGCTACAAAAACGCACCGTAATAACTTTTTTATGTGAGTAATCGATTTACTTCTTTCTTTATTTGGCAGGTTATTATTTAACTTTGTGTTTTAAAAATAGTGCTTGGAATACTGAAAAGAGGGTTGTGATAGTGCAGCGGTACAATTCTTTGCAGTCCGCCATTTCCGTCCAAAGGGGATTCAGACGGGATTTGGGCGACATTTCCCCGAGTAAATGTACCATTATGAAATTGGTAAACATGTTGGAGGTATCGCAAGAAAACCGTACCATCGCTATCCGTATGTTCGTGTTCAAGAAACAATCGCGGCTGTTGCATCGTCAATTCAGGCGAATCCAAACGGTCGGACGGAGTTAGCAGACGGTTCTTACAACGGATAATTAATGATGACTTAAACTTGTTTCTGTACAAAGTTAAAATAACAAGCCGATTAAGCCTTCTTGTTTTGCCAAAAAAACTATTGAAATGGCCGAAGAAGACAATAACTTGAGAAAGTGCCTGGTTATATCTGATGAAGCCCATTTGATCTCAACCGAAATAGTCCACGAGACAGAACTTCACCCAAAACGAGTGACTGTGTGGTGCGCAGTTTCATCAAGGTGTATTGTCGGGCCATACTTCTTTAAAGAAAACGGTCTAATAGTAACTGTCAATTGGCATCATTATTTAAAGATGTTGCATGAGATTTTTTACACAGAGCTGCGCTGAAGACGTAGCCCTTCAATCGAGGTTGAGCAACTGCGCCAGACCGGTTAAAAAAATTAAATTAATATCGAAAAACTCCAATTTCCGCTGGCCTCCAAGGTCACCTAACCTGACTGACTGACTGACTGACCAGACTTTTTTATGGGGTTATGGGGCAAAAGGTGTACAAAACAAAACCCAGAAATCTGACTGAATTTGAGTAGTATATTAAATCAATAATTTAACGACTTCAACCCATCAGGCTGCAATGAATAATTTTCTAATTAGGTGTCGCATTTGCGTGGCCAAGCATGAAGGTTCTTTACGGTCCATAATTTTTAAAAATAATTAATTATCTAAAACAAAATAAAATTTTCTATAAAATAAGCAAAAAATAAAATGCAACGCATTGATTAAAAACTAAGTTATACCGGTTTGTTTTTGTAGCACGATTCGTGCACCACCCTGTATATATAACACTATATTTATTACGAATAGTACAAAACAGATATTTTTTTGGTTTTTGGACTATTTTAAAAATAAATGTTATTAAGGTCAAACTAAAATAATCTATTTTGCTTCTTCTCTCCCCTTTCTTTCCTGAATTCGATGCTGGAACTAGTAGAACGATGTAGAACTAGTACCTCTCAATTATCCTCACATTTTCAATTCTACGTTTCAAAATTTATGTGCAGAACCAATTGTCCTTAAAAATCCCTTTTTCAATTTATTATCTCTCTAGAACATATGTATATAAGTTCTATAAGTATGTATAAATGTATGTATTTCTCTATAGTTTATGTACGACAATTTCAACTAATGCGAGCGGAAGACATGCATCAATACAACAAGTGTAGTGTTAAGATAGCTTCAGCAATATTGCTCATGTTTCAGTCAATTTCAATCTAACAAAGTGACAACAATTTTCGAAAGCCATTTACATTACAACGGCACACAAAAGAAAGGAACCAGAAACAGAAAAACATTTGATGCAAACAAGAGACTCTTTAAAGCCCGCAGTAACAGACTCTTTAATATATTTCCAACAGCGGGACACAACACACATTCCGCTAAAGAAAGCTGAGTTTATTTGTATTCATACCCACCTGCACAAACCGTTATTAAACACAAAATACAAGACACAAAAAATACTGGCGAACAATATACGACTCTCGTAAGTGTCTGCACCGCCCAAATGAACACAGCTGCATTGTCTATTTAGAAGTGGATCTCGCATAGCGAAGTTGCTCAGCTGCTGAGGTGGGCCGTGCCTAGGCGAGCTTAATATGAACACACGCGTTGCTAAAGGTTTGCACAAATAAATATTTTTTATTCATGCCTAACGACCAAAACTTACTGGACCACTTAAGAGCAGCGTTGCTTAGAACAATGGCGACATGAAAGCAACAACAATCAGCTACCACAATTATGATGACACTAAGAAAACAAACAACAAGTAGCCAGTAAACAATGGCGACGGCGGCGGCGACGTTGCACAAACGCTTAAAAACAGCAAGAAATAACAACAAACAAAGCACAAGATGACGCTGTAAACGCACGGAAGAGTTGCAGCTGCATGCAACATTCATTCAGCCACATAAACGACTTGGCTCGTCTTAAGAGTTCTTGCTTGTCTTAAGTGTTGCAAAGTGTATGTTTGTGTGTTTCTTCGCGGGGATTCGGTACGTCCTTCCTAAACGACGAAATGACACTGAAGTGATGGTCATGGCGATAATGTCCTGCGGCGAAGACTCGTTCTTACCATATCACTGACATAATGACTAAGCACTGTTCTAGAGTTCATGAGATTCTTGCGCCGCTATGTATTCGTTGCTTGGAAAATTAAAAACCAAAAGAGTGGTTGACTTTTTGAAAATAATTGAAACACAGTTTTAGACTTATTATTTTTAAAAAACTGGATTAAAAACTTAAAATAGTAAAAAATCGACGTTTTCTTTTGAGTAGCCGCCATTTTATGAACAATTTTGTTTTTCAGTTTTGTTAATACGGTAATGTCATTTGTACTAATCAAGAATTATTCATTGTTTTATATATTAGATGACCCAGTGGGTAGAAATCGTGATGACGAGGACGAAGTTTTTTCACTTTTTTTCAAGAGTATGAATAAGCAAATGAAAAAATAACAGTGATATTATAATAAATTTCCAAAAACACTCGAATTTCGGGTCGCTAGACTAAAATACGTCCTTAAAGATAATCAAGAGTTCTTACTTCGGTAATTTAATTTTTGTTTAGTGATTTAAATTATATGAACAATGTGGCCTTGAAACTAGGTGCTCGAACCAGTTGGTGTTCTGGCAAAGCTCAAAGATGTTAAGAAAAAGTAATTTATCGAGAAAACCGTGAGGGATTATACTTGTTATCAAGCAAAACATTTATGATAACCCTAATGAAAAGTAAGTTTAATTTTAAAATCTTCAACATAATTAAAATTTAAACAAAATTCAAAAAGTTATTGAATGAGTCGCAGCGTTACAATCGTTAATAAATTAAATTAGTTTACTTGTCACAATAACATTTAATAATAATATAAGTAATATACCTCTAACCATCATTTGGAATGCAGAGAATAATATTGTATCTCATTGCAAAAGCAACTATTTGCCAACAAAATAGTTATTATGGCAGAAGACAAAAATCGAGCTCCTACGGGAAGTGCTTATAACTGCTTTATAGCGATTAAAACTGCAGAAAGACTCATTATTTGTAAACCCAAATGTAACTTTGTTGTGCATAAGTATATTATGATGTTGGTCAACTAACGGTTGTATGTACTCGTAAAATATATTGACCCATTACGAGTAACCTGAGTACTTAATCTTCATATATTTTACAAAATTTAAATAAATTTTCTGAATATTTTTTTCATATTACATTTGAAATTAAACAATGTTTATAATCGTCAAGCCAAAAATATTAGTTTCTTTTATATTATATTGTGACTTGTTTACATATTATATAACTACTTTAATTTTAACTTTGACATCGTTGATATTTACCTGGAATTTATATGCTTATTTAGATAAAGAACGGTAAGTATTTACGGGTGGCAAAAATTAAAAGGAAACTACTGCGTTTGTATGTGTATGCACAAAATCGCACTTTTCTTGGTGAAAAATGATATTTCCTAAATCATACTTTTTCCGGAAACGAGTTCACATTACTTTCCAATAATCTGATATCTCGATAAATTTAAAAAAAAAAACAACAACAAATTAATTCATAAATTCTGAAGCAGCTGGAGGACCATAAATAGTAAACTACAAGTATATGTATTGTATATACCATATGTTTCCGAAAACTCAAATATACTTGTACAAAAAAAGATAATAAATTGGAAAAAAAGTGAAACATGATTAAAATATTATGCTACTACTTATTAAACAATTCATAAAACAAACATACTTTAATTTTAAAATTTATAGTTTTAAACTCTCTTAATATTTACATTTACGAAATGCTTCATTCTTTCTCGGCTTTACTCCCTTTCATTCGCTTTGAGCGACTGCCTAAGTAACTTTCTCTTTGTGTTACAAAACGCTCTTCAAAGGGCTCATAAATAAAAGAGTTAACAAAACCTGTTTTCGCGTATTTAATTACCGTTTCCGTTACATATTTCCAATTCAAGCAATAGCTAATTGTTTGAATGTGTATTTAACAATGATAAATGAGCTCTACCGAAATATACTATATGTTTATTTAAGAAACAAGTCAGGAAGTGCTAAGTTCGGGTATAACCGAACATTTTATGCATTCGCAAGGATAAAAGCCAGGGAAATACCTTCAGGTGTTGGCAAAACTTTATATTAAGGAATGTTGAGAAATAATTCAACATTAATTATTAGACGAAAAGTTGTAAGGATTAGAAGTTTGTTTGGGATTTTACTAAATATATTACATGATATATTATTAAATATATTATGTGAACCGTTTATAATCAATTGTAGATTTGGGATAGCATACTATAAAAGCAATATTTGTGCCAAGTTTTAACCCAATATATTCGTTGGTGCCTGATTCGTGTAATAGTTCATAGTAAGACATGGCGTATGAGTAATTTTGCAATAAATTACCAATAACGCTTCGGACTTTTGTTTTTAATTTTATATAAATATATATATAAATGATAATAGTTATAAGAGTACCGTTATTCCACTTAAATTTGTATTTGTACTAGTTTCCACCACGTGTGCTTCTTTCAGCGAAGTTCTCTTTACTCCCATTTATACTCTTTTACGAGTATGTACATACTCCACGACTATTACACTTAAAAGCACATTGTCAATGATACTTAATTGTGGCTGACACACTGGTGTGTCCGTTTCGAAAATAAATTGTCGAATAAATCAGTGTATATTTTCGCATATGTATATATGTACATAAGCATGCATGTAAATATTGGCTGAAATCAATGTAATGAGTCTTTCTAACTACTTTCAGTTACTCTTTTTGTCCTTCCAATTGGCACTTGGCAGCTGTTTCTAAAGCTGCTTGTTGTCGTTTGTTTGTACACTTCTTAAGTCGACCTATGTATATACAGATGTATTTACATACCTTTATACTATGTACAATATATGTTCAAATGCCTTATTGTTTTTAATTTTTCTAGCAAAGACACTCGCGGAGAGTAGCACATCGTTAATTACACATTTTATAGTTGTTCAGCGTACTAACCTCTGATGCTAGAAGCCAGAAGCACATACGCATGCATACAAAGCTGCTTATGAACGATGAAGATGTATATTATATACTCGAAGAGAGTAGCAAAGGACAAAAAAGTCGCATAAAAACAATGAAAAAACGCACAGTCTTCAACTTTGCAAAGGCTACACACGCCCTTTTGGACTTTTATCCACTTGTGCGTATGTAAGCGGACGTATTTTTATATGGCCATGCACGCGCATCCAAGCAATATTTACCCACAATTGTGTGTGCGTGTGTGTGTGTGATTAAGACACTTGTGTTGCCGTGCTGGTGGCTCTTGGTGACTCTTGTTGTTGTGCTACTTGACACTTTATGGACTTAACTCTTCTTTATGCTTTTATATTCTGTTGTTTTATTTTTTTGTCTATATTCCAGTTTGCTTTCACCTTTAATTACTAGTGAATGTGCGCCAAAGTGATTATGGTATTTTAGTGAAACACTTAATTACTTACATAAAAACAGAAGATAGCTGCAGACATTGTGTGTGTTCGGCTCAGCTGTCTAAAATGGCGTTTGCGTGTGTCGAATATTTATTTTTAAATTCTCATCTTGAGTTTGAAGTTTCAACGTTTTTATTTCAAATTTTTAAGAAACTAAGCACATTCACACCAGTAGATTTTAGTGATTTTCAATTCAGCTACCCCAATTCCTTTAGTTTTTTAAATGTTTTTTATATTATTTTTTATATTTCGTGTAGTATTTATACTATTATTTGTATATTTTATTTACGATTTCATGCAATCATTCACTTTACTTCACTTACACACAGTCAACAATTATTTCTACAACTGTTAACTGAAAATCCTTGCAGCTACTGAAAAACATGTGCGTAATGAGGTGGAAATTTTAACTTTAATAAAAAGCACTTTACGTTACTAGATAAAATCATTTCACTTTTCTAAAAAAAAATATATTTTTATAATATACCTATATTATATTCAACTTATTTAATTTCAGTATTTTGACTCATTGATCGAAAATTAAAAATAATAACACTCCATCATAGCATTTTATAGTATTTTATTGAACTTCATATCATATATGCACTTCTCAACGGTATTTTCTTTTAACTATTTCCGTCTATTGTCGCTGTCGAACGCTGCGGTAAAATGAACATCACTCTAATAGCGCGAATTCAAAACTAAATGTTGGATATAACTCAGCAAACGACGCAACTCAGCAAAGGCAAGAAAGCGATTTGCAATCAACAACGAAATTTTTAATGATTAAATTAGCCTTACGCCTATAAACCCAAGCTTAAGTGCTGATTCGTTTAGTCAGAATTTGTTTGAAAAAGTACCCGCGCTTCATGGCACCACTTCTTAGTGGCACTACTAAGAATTATCTGCTTTGCCATTCACATCAATTCAGACAATTGTTTGCACAATAAATTCAATTAAATTCATATTCCTATATTTATACCCAATGTTTGTGTTAATATGGACATACAGACTATGCCTGCAACATTCGAACAGAGCTGTTTTATTATTAGGGGTGTTCAATATGGAGACTAGTGATGTTATTCATTTTACAAAATACTAAATATAAAATGTAAGAAACTGACAGCGCCATTGATTTGACTGAAAAACACCTGATTCTTGTACTACTATTGAAATTTTTACAACACAAAATCTATTTTAATTGTAGCAAGATATAAAAACAAATAGAATATGCCAATATCAATTATTTTAGAAATTATAATTTAAAATTGATACACAAATAGAAATAATTGACGAAGACAATCAGACGTTCTTACAGACTGCAAATTCCTGCCCGAGTGCTGTACCATTAACTTTTTTCTTTGTGATCGAAAATTTGGCATTTGTTCGAAAGGTGGTTAAACGCTAAAATAATAATTTTTTAATAGAAAAAAAATTTTAAAAATTTAAAAATATTAACACAATATTTCAATCATAATTCATCAAATTTTAAACTCTTCATCGCAATTTTAATCGGAACTTCGTTCTCGTGCGCTGGGTGCACTTAAAGTGATTCGTATTTACTTATTTTTCCATGACTTAAATCTGCTTGTACTTGTGGGTGCCTGCTTTAGAATTGAGTTGATTAAATCAAAGCGACCAAGTAAACAAATTGAGATTGATAATAATAAGAATAATGGCACTATTATTACTACAGCTTATCATAAAACTGCAAATGCTATGTAAGAAGGCGTAGATATTTCAAATTGAGTTCATATTAGAGGTATTCAGGTATAATTCTCCTTCTATGGTCACGAACGTAAAATCAACATCCAATTTGGTGATAGTTATAGTAGATATCTCTTGTTTATGCATATCTTATGTAATGTTTAGAAGATTTTACTTCACCGCATGTACAAAGAACGGACTTTACAAAGGATAGTTAAATAACTTTATTCATTCAATCAAATAAGTAATTACTTGAAAATAATAATTATAAAGCTTTCAAAAGTCTCTTTTTACTGAAAAAATGTCTTCATATATAATTAACTGTTTAATTTATATTTTCACACTTGTCACTAAATAATTCTTCCGATTATCTCCTTCGATTTCTTGAGTGCGTCTTGATTTTCCACGGCAATTGGACGCTCCTAATGGACCCGATCCGACCAACTGAGACATTTATGAAAAGCTTTTGTCAGACATACGGGATACCATTTAAGGAATACTTTGGAGGACTTTGGGGAATCTGTCTAATTAATTTTCAAAAATAAGCTTCCAAAAATCGTTTTTCTAGAAACGATTCAAAGTCAGTGAGCAAATTTTTTCGGAAACGGCTCAACCAATGAAATTGAAATTTAAACACGACATTCTAAATTACTTTTGTCAAGTAATGATCGTAGTGAAGTAATAATATTTTTGATGACAATTTCGATTTTTTAAGCTACTCTTAAGTGTAAATTTTTTCACAAAAATCTACGTTCTTTTTGTGAAACCGCCATTTTCGGGTTTGTAGATTTGGCACAATTTTAGGCAGATAAAACTTCGCCGGCGCCAATCATCTTTTTTCGGAAGTCCCAATGGAGATCGACTACGGGATCAAGGAATGCCAAAAAAATTTCAAAAATGAATTAGCAATTTTTAAAGTACGTTAAATTTTACAATTGAACATTATTTTCATTTATTCATTAAATAAAACTGCGCTTGATAAAAAATTCAAAAAACACACATTTTTCTGACACGTAGGATACCTGAAACACGTGTGCGTGTAAAGTGGTGATGATGCAGCAAAGGCCTTGACATCATATTCAACTATTCTGCACACCAACTGATTCCGAGCTACTACTGCAAAACGGATATGGACAGTTTGGCCGTGAAACCAACAAACACAATGGCCAGTTAAAATTGTAAAACCAGTTGCAGAAGCCTAATAACGGATTATACGAATAGTACACTCAAGTATCTGCTCGTCACGATACTGTAACTGAAATTTAGTTGGTTGAATTATTATATGAATTTAATTTTTTCCAACATTCTAAATTCTCTTCAGTTGGTTCATTACAAAATATAGACTTTACACACATACATATGTGCATGTATTTCTTCGTTTCCACATTTTTTGTCTTTGTTTTCTAAATTTCATCGGTTTATCTTTACACCCGTATTCTGTCGATGTTTATTCTTGCTGTTGTTTTTGTAAACCATTCTCGGCGCAGCATCCGCTTTTCGCTGTCGTTACCATTCGTGTGCAACCATTCACTTTTGTTGTTGTTCTTATTTTCGCAAATTGGGAGCGGCTCTAAATGCGAAAGGAAAATATTCGGTAGGTAAAATCCAAGTGACTGCTAACGCTAGTCTCTACCAATAACACTCAATTTCATACACTTTGCAATTTCCGAAAGATTATTATTTTTTGTTAAATTTGAAAAAAAAGTACTTAAATAAAAAAGTAACGGGAAACGAACAATATGGATAAAAGCCCAAATTTTGTATATATGTACATATATACATATGTATGTATGTATATGCATGTATAAGCGTGATGGTGGGTGTGTTTCTTATATTTCTGTTTTTTTCATTTCAGGTCTCGCCTTTGTAAATCAAAATATTTTAGTCCGTCCTTTTGTCCTTACATTGTTTGGAAATTTTCTTGGCCCGTCCGGAGACTCTTTCCAACTTCTGGTTAATGGGCTTTGGTCGGTATAGCCGTACAATTTTTGGTTAAAATTTAATATTTCACTTTGCTCGGCTAAAGTTATTACTTTTAGGAATAGATAGATAATTAAATTTTGTATGAGGCACTCCTTCATTCGCTGTACTTAATAAACCTTCACATTATTTAAATTTTTCACACGATATTTTTGCAAAATATTATTTCCCATTTTTTACTTATAAATACACTTCACACCCAATCACCCAATACACAATGCCACAACCATCATAGGGACCACATAATCCACATAAAAATCCAGTTCGAATGCGAAAACCAACCTGCACCGTTGCTCTCGAGCGCCACACTAAATAGCTGATGTCGTCCGAGACATCGCCTTAACCAAGAACGGCGCAAAGAGTTGCACGAACAGATGGAAGTTGGTAGCCAGCAGATGGAAGAAGGATGTTGGTGGAAGCTGGTATTCCGTATCACATTGAGTTGCGTATGTGGTTGATCCTAGGTTTTACCTATGCTCTCTGGTGTTTAACATTGTGTTAATTCTGCTACAATGCTCTTACAGTCGGTGAATAAAAACAGTTACATTGCAGTAACTGTATGTGTGTAACAAAAACTGATTCACTCTGAAGGATATAAAAAAGAAAAGGCTCTCTTTGTTTTTCAGTTGGCAAAAGCGTGCGCTCTTTTAAGTCGATTCATAGACTGAAATATATTTCTCTTTATTAATCTATATTTGTTGTAATTTATTAGTTTATTTACGTATCACTGTCTAAATTAGACAAGCAATTGACAATAACCCGACTAATTCGACATAAAATACATAATTTCACCATGATGTTTAATTTTTTATACTTTAATATTATGGAACATGTAGTTTACTACAATACATTTCAAAAATATTAATAACCGTCGAACTTCAAGTTGCATTATTGTCCACATATCCGGCACACGGGTCTTGCTATGACAGTTCATTAATTTATTTAACTTCAAAATTGCCTTGCTTCAAAATTTATAAGAATAAGTAGATAATACTACATGCATTATACTCATATTATGAGCTAAATGTGGTGAAAAAAAACAAAAACTAGTTATGTTTAGATATATATTATATATTGTGAATAAATATATTTACAATTCAGTTTTTTCCAAAGTAATTCACTGTAATTACCATTTGCTGCGAAATATAGTCGTAAATATAAAAAAAAAAATTATAATATATATTATTATTGTATTAATATCATGCAGGTGTAGTGCAAAAACTTTGCTCGTATGTATTTCATAGCAAATCCCCCAAAACACAATCGTTAGAAAATATTGTCTGGTAACTCTATTATCATTTATTTTGACATTTAAGTAGATATGAAAAAAAGTGTATTTTCTTACGTGTGAATTGGAAACATTATTTTATCGCAACAATAATATTTAAACACAAGTAATGCAGAACTTACTAAAGATATATCATTAGTTTTGCGTATATCTCGTTCGTAATGTGTCTTCGTTTTTCTTCTTTTACGCAAAATCTAGAAGAACTTTTTCAACAGGATTTTTCGGAGCAAACATAAAAATTAATTTATAACCACACCGTGTATAACGTTATCAGAATATATTCAGGAAATTATGAAAGTCCGCTTCAAGTCCCTTATTGTGCTGCTTTTACTGCCACTTCTTATTCTCAGTATAGTAACAGCTGAGTTGCAGGGACCTCTTTCTACACATAATGCAAATTCGCAGGATGCACTTCAACCAGAAACAACAACTTCGCAACCAGAAAAAGTAGCTGGTAAAGGTGCAAATTCAGCAGAATTCACAGATACGAACACTGTTAGCAATGAACGAAAATCAGCTAAATACGTAACTGAAACTGAGTCGCCCACGGATGCTCCAGTTACCCAAACACCAGGCAATACAGTTGTATCGTTGTCAGCCTTCGATAATGAAGTCGGACCACGCTTCAAAATATGGCAGCAAGCCTTACTCGAACAGCAGCTGAACGAAAAACTAACTCGCCAGAAGTTGGAAGATCAAATAGCCGCTATTGAAAATATTCGTAAGAAACCTGTTGCTGAACCTACACCTCGAGAGATCGAAGGTACCCAAACTAAATAACTGCAATTGCGCATATATGGTTGAATAATTGTTGATTTTTCAGCTCAAGCCCTCTACGAAAAAGGTATGGATATAATCGCAAAACAGCGTAGCGATAAAGACTTAGGACACATATTTATAACGCGTGCTGCTGAAATGAACCATCTTAAAGCTCGCGCAGAGATGGCTTGGGCACATCTACTAGGACGTAATGGCAAGCTTAATTTTGAATTGGCGGCCGCAGAGTTTGATGAATTGGCAAAAGAGGGAGTGCCAGAAGCGAATATGGTAAAACAAATATGAAAATTAAAATATTTTTTTTTATCTTTAAAATTTTAATTGTATGTTATTTAATTAGGGTCTTGCATTCCTCTATTCTGTTGGCGTTGGTGGCAAAAACGTCAGTCAACCACTGACTTTGATTCATTTGACATTAGCAGCTCTAGGCGAACATACATTTGCACAGATGGCGCTTGGATATCGATATTTGTACGGAATAAATGTGCCAACTAATTGCGAGAGGGCGCTAATGTATTACAAGAAAGTAGCCAAAAAAGTTGCCTCCAAGATTACATTCTCTAACGGACCAGTTGTTCATCGTGTACGCTTACTAGATGAGTCTGAAAATCCTGGCAGTCAAGAAACTGAAATCGTTGACTACTATCAGTTGTTAGCAGACAAAGGCGATGTTCAATCTCAAGTGGGCCTTGGACAGCTCTACTATCAAGGTGGAAAAGCAATACAACAAGATCACCAAAAAGCATTGGAATATTTTACTAAAGCTGCAAACACAGGCAATGCAATAGGCTATGCCTTCTTAGGCAAACTTTATTTAGAGGGTAGTGAATTCATCAAGTCTGATAACGAAACCGCATTCAAAGTAAGCAAAACAAATAGCATTTAACATTCTCCTATACATTTTATACGGATATTATTACAGTATTTCAAGAAAGCAGCTGAATTGGGAGATCCAGTGGGCCAAAGCGGATTGGGACTAATGTATCTGAAAGGACTTGGTGTTCCAAAAGATCCACTCAAGGCTCTAAACTACTTCACGCAAGCCGCGGATCAGGGCTGGGTTGATGGTCAACTTCAGTTGGGCAACATGTACTTTAGTAAGTTTATACTACATACATGTAGTTAAATTACAGTGTTGACTAAAAATTTCAATTTAGCTGGCAATGGTGTGAAAACTGACTACAAATTGGCGCTTAAATACTTCAACTTGGCTTCACAATCTGGTCACGTATTGGCTTACTACAATTTGGGTATAATGCATACCTACGGCATTGGAATGTTGAGATCTTGTCCAGCGGCGGTAGAATTCTTCAAAAATGTTGCCGAGCGTGGTAGATGGAGCACGAACATGATGCTCGCTTATAACGATTACAAAAGTTATTTCACTGACAAAGCGTACATGCAATATGCATTGCTAGCTGAGTTGGGCTACGAGGTTGCCCAAAGCAATGCGGCTTTCCTTTTGGATCGCGGTGACGTCAGTATTTTCCATGATCGACATGAGGAGCTTATACGAGCGTTTTACTATTGGAAAAGAGCGGCAGGACAGGGCTACTCAGCGGCACAAGTGAAACTAGGCGATTATTACTATTATGGCTGGGGAACGAATATTGACTTTGAAACGGCAGCTTCTTTGTACAGGTGAGTTTCCCGGTTTTTTATATAAAATAGATTTGAGTTGACTGCATTGTTTATCGTTTTAGAAAAGCATCCGAACAGCAGTATAATGCACAGGCTATGTTCAATCTTGGCTATATGCACGAACAAGGGCTGGGCATGAAAAAAGACTGGCATCTGGCGAAGCGCCTCTACGACCTTGCTGCTGAAACGAATGCAGATGCAAAAGTACCGGTAGCCATAGCCCTTCTTAAACTGCAAATGCTTGCAAAAGTTGAAACCATTAAACAGGTAAGATTTTTAATATTTAGAAACTGGTGAAGCTAATATGTAATAATATTACTTTCAGTCGCCTTACAAATTCATCTTCTACATGGACGAAAATATTGCCGCTAATTGGGACTTGTACATGATCACCATATTGACACTGTTGCTGGGATTTATTATGTATACTAGACGTCCGTATCAGGATCAACAACCAGCTGATCAGCAGCAGCAGGAACAAGTAAATCCTGAAGCAGAGCAGCCACAGGCTCAGCAACCGGAGTGAATTAGCATAAAACCTACTAAATAGTAATACTTTTTAGGTGTAATTAGTTGATATATGTATATAACAGTCAATAATTTAATGTTATTTGTTGCTTTATCATTAACATCGCCATAACCAAGACCATATAGGCGGCATGAAGCTTGTGTTAACAAGTATTTTATTTTTTTAGCACATAAATACTAAACCATCTTAATAAGCCAATTTTGAAAACGATAGATTTTTTTTTTTTTTAGAAACGCAAATGAATCTTTCACATCATTTAAAAGTTGTCTAAATAAATTATTTTTTACCACAACTTTAATATTTACTTTCAATACTGATAAACAAGTTTTTATGAAATAAAATCGTATTAGGAAAGGAGATCTCTAGATTCATGATGTTTCAATGAACATAAAAATGTTATGTAATGTGTAAGGCCATTTCACTTTTTTATAGTGGCAACGTAAATATCACAAAAAAATTGTATGCCAACGTAAACGTAAGCTAATTATATTACTCGGCTGATTAGATGTCCTTCTGCACAATATATAATATTAGAGCAGCAATTTTTGTACAACTATTGGCCTTGAAGTTTGGCAGTTATTTGACTAAGTCTTTCGTCTTTCTTTTTTTACACAAAACTCCTATTTACGTTATTGATTAATTTTATTAATGAGTTATACATACATATATTCTTCCAATGGTCGAAAATAATTTCGATTTAATGTTATTTATTTCAATGTTTCGTTTTCATTTAATTAAAAATAATATTAGCAAAATAACTAAAAACTGCATAGTGGAAATGAGCAAAACAAATATGATTTGCGCTCAAGCATAATAATTCAGGTTAGCTTTCTTCTTTGCTTGTACTTCCATAATAGCGTCCATGAAATCTTCATGTGTGACGCAAGTGGCATTGCGGCGTAACGCTATCATACCAGCTTCTACGCATACGGCTTTACATTGCGCGCCGTTGAAGTCATCGGTGGAACGTGACAACTCCTCAAAGTTAACATCATTGCTAACATTCATTTTACGTGAGTGTATTTGCATAATTCTGGCACGCGCTTCCTCGTTGGGATGTGGAAATTCTATTTTACGATCCAGACGTCCTGAACGTAATAGAGCTGGATCCAGAATGTCGACACGATTTGTGGCTGCAATAACTTTAATATCAGCAGTTGAGCTAAAACCATCTAGCTGGTTCAACAATTCTAACATGGTACGTTGCACTTCACGATCACCAGCTTTCTCGGAATCAAAACGTTTTGTGCCAATAGCATCCAATTCATCGATGAAAATAATTGCTGGTGCTTTCTCTTTGGCTAAAGCAAAAGCATCACGCACTAATTTAGCGCCATCGCCAATAAACATCTGCACCAACTGTGGACCAGCCAACTTCAAAAAAGTAGATTTTGTTTGTGCAGCACAGGCACGGGCTAATAGTGTCTTACCGGTGCCGGGAGGGCCATATAGAAGAACCCCTTTTGGTGGATGAATACCCAGAGTCTTGAATTTATCTTTGTGAGTCATTGGTAATACCACGGCTTCAATCAACTCTTGTATTTGTTTGTCTAAACCACCAATATCTGAATATTGTTCAGTTGGTCTTTCATCGACTTCCATAGCCTTTACTCGCGCATCATATTCCGCAGGCAATGTTTCTAAGATTAGATACGAATCTTTGTTGACTCCTACTAAGTCACCGGGCTTCAATTTTTCTGCGTCCACCAATCCAATGACTGGCAAGAAATAAGCCTGACGTGTGGAAGTCTTGATAACGGCGCATTTGCCTTTCCTTTGATTGTCCAACACTAAAACAGCACCATCATCCTCTTCTTCTTGAGGATCTACGTCCAGCAGTTCAATGACGTTTGATACCAAATATGGCAAAGTTTTGTTAACCTAGTAAGTACAAAAATTGTTATAACAAAATTTGGTAGTATATCTATCAGATTACCTTTATCTTTTCCGTATTATCCTTAATTTTTTCATTTTGGGCTTGAATTTCATGGGTAATACGCATAACCTCACTCTTCATGATCTTGATTTCATTATCCATTAGACGCGTCCTGCTGACTATTTCGTCGGTGGACATACGTAGTACCTCCTCTCCCAAAGTTTCCTCACCATCATCCCAAATGGATTTATCTTCAAGAGTAGTCGCCATTTGACAAAAAATATATATTTATTTACTTAATACTCTGCAAAATCTTCGTCAATATTTCGCTTTAATTCCCGACTTTCGATGACTTGTAAATTTTTGTTTTGTGCTTATTGTGACATTTCTCTACCGCTTGTCTTGCTTTAATAGTCCTACTTCTTTATATCGATATCAAGCGAATTAGTCGACTTGACTCATACTGTATCGATTTTTTATACAGTCAGAAATACTCTGATCAACTAATTAATTTTAACTATTTATCAAAGCTGGAGTTAATAGTAAGTACATATATTATATTTTAAATGTTTTTCGAGAAAAATATATTTAAAAGTATTCAAACAAAATTGTTTTTCCTACCGCTTAACTGAAATAATATAATTGTCGATTTCGAGCGATCACAGCACTATATATATAAAATAAGTTTTGGTCGGTATAGCCAGGTATTACCTATTACAACTAAATAAAAAGTTATTGCCCATTTGGAATAATTGATGAAGCTAAGCATTCTAATTCGTAACGTTTATTATGTGAAAACAATTTCCTATGAATTTATCTAATTTTTTTATGAAAATTCTTATAAATTTTTGAGTTATTTGCGTCAAATGAAAAATTACAAATAACAATATTTTTAAATAAAACATGATTACATGTTATTAGGTTGTTTCGATTGCCCCAAAAACAAGAATTTCTCAACAGTAATTGGATCAATGATGTCAAAATCAACTTTGATTTTATGATTCAAAAATAAATTTTTTATAAATTTCAACAAATCTCTACAATGAAAATTTAAGTAGCATAAACTTTAACTTCTCAGGTATTTTCAACAGCTGATCGTAACTGCCTAAAATACTCTGTAGTAGAGTATTGTCAAAGTTTTGTGTTATGTTTACGTAGCAAGGTTAAGGTTATGTCAACTGGTTTGACCCTTCAAAATATAAATATGTATGAATTTATTAATAGTCAGCTGTGGGAGGAATTGAGAAGATAATGTAACGAGAATTTTATGTGAATGGGATTAAACAATACATTTCAGCGTCACTGAGCAGTGTAGACTTGAATTATTTATGATTCGACGATAAAAAATTTCAAGCTTTGTTTGGAAGCTTTCGTTAGTTTCTTTTGAGAGTAGTGATTCATCCAAATACGGATAAATATGATTGTAAGTAAACTATTTGGCAGTACACCGTTGTATCGTTGCTATTAAACACATAATATCTTGTCTTGTCTTGTCTAAAAACTGGTTGCGAAGCGCACGTGTACTAAGGTGTAAGCAGAGAGAGTTTGTAAAAAGTTGTTTGTTTGGGTAGTGCCTAAGAAATATCCACTAGTTGCTTTGTATGTGCTGAGCTGAGCTTTACACATTTAGTCGTAAAACTTTCGCTACAATGAAAATTACTCAATAACTTCTTCATTTCAAACAGTCTGCTATGATTGCTCGCATAACGTTTTATCCATCATTGTTTTACAATGTAATGATGGAAAAGGCATCCTTAAGGAATTGGTACGATCGCATTGATGATAATGTAATTTTGGGTGCCTTACCCTTCCGTTCTGAGGCGAAGGAAGTAAGAAAATATTTAAAATCATCTGTTTTTTTATTGTGCTACATCTGTGCCAAATTCTTATGTCCGTAGTTGATCGCTAAGGAAAATGTGAAAGCAGTTGTGTCCATGAATGAAGACTACGAACTGGCTATGTTCTCCAATGACACGGAGAAATGGAAATTGCATGGAATTAGTTTTCTACAGCTACCGACTACAGATATTTTTGAAGCACCGAATCAAGATAAACTTTTTGATGGAGTACAATTTATAAACAAATTTCTACCTGAAGAGAAACGCATAAGGAGTTTGAGTGCGGCTTCCGAGCCTGAGAATAATGGGACTGTATATGTTCACTGTAAAGCTGGGCGCACGCGTAGCGCTACTCTTGTTGGATGCTACTTAATGATGGTGCGTCTGTTCAAAGAACCATAATTATACCAAGAAACTTTATTTCTATTCAGCTCATTGAGAACAGTTTTTGTAAATATTATATTATAGTTATAAAATGTGTTAAAGTACTATGTCGTTTACTGAATATTTTATCCCAGTTCATTTACTAATATATATTTTTTGTATTGAATTAGAAAAACGGCTGGTCACCAGAACAAGCAGTGGACTTTATGCGCGCTCGCCGCCCTCATATTTTATTGCATTCAAAGCAATGGGAAGCTCTAAGAATATTCCACAAGAAAAATATCGCAAGTACGTGACCCCTTAAACATGTATCGGAAAGCACAAAAACGTTTTGTATTCTGTATTATACATTGTTATTCAAATGTTTTAACTTTACGTAATAAAGTAGACAACGTCAGTTGTTATATTTATGCTAATGTATACAAAACGACGTTTAACATTTCGTTATTGTTGTTACATACTTATAAACCTTACGGGAAGCATAAATTTAATAAAATTAGTGACTGCAGTGATACAACGAGACTTGGTGTTTATAATTTTATTTCATTGTTTATTGGTTTATAATTGTAGTAAGACAATTTTTTATACGCTCTAATGTCGTTAAAAAAATCTAATATTCTCCAATAGTTACATTTCATATACGATTAAATCGAACAAAAAATTAAACTGTTTACGTATTTGGCTGTTTCTTCGTGTTTGACATAACGGTGTGAATGTAATTGAGAAAATACAATTATTGAGAACCGGATTCCTCAACAGCTGAACCAGATCCAGCAGCCTTAATCTTCCAAATCTGCTTAATGGAGTTGGTAATTCCGACATCATTTTGTATGATATAGAAAAGTCCACCAAGTGTTGCAATAGACAGTAATATCAACCCACCATGGGCGACTTTCGGTAAAAGTGGTCCAACCACTTGCGGGCGAGCATAATCTGTGATTATGGCCTCTACACCCCTTTTTCGAAACAATATGAAAGAAGATATAAAGAATGCAGATTATTCGCTGCAAAAATAAATTTTTTTTCTTTACCAATGGGAGTGAAGGACTACAAAGATCGCAAGTAGAGCATCGAGCGTTTGCGAAGGGTAGATAAAAGCAGCAGGAACAACACCCAACAGGGAAAGAGATATCAGACGTTCAGCGGTCCATAAAGGTGTGTGATTGCCTTTAGCTGCAGCCAACTTAGGAGAACTTAATGAGAAGGTTCTTGACATGAACTAAACAGAAATGTTCATTATAAGTTTTTGAAGGTTTATATTATATACAGAACATGCCTGTGCATTATTCATTTTACTTAAAGTTTTTAAACTTTCTGCAGAAAGAGTACTCTTTGTTGTTAAAGTCTTCATCGGTAAAGATAAGGCCGTTTTTCCTAGTCCTACAACTTAAAAGATCGTGATTATATAATGTAATACAAATTCCGTACAAATATTTACCATTTAATTTGCCGGCATTACGCAGCATTACTGAGAGCGCCATTTTTGATATATCACTTGGATAAGAATAATAATTAATTAACTATGATCTTAAATAATAAGTACTTGCTTATTATTTTTTTTTGCAGATTTTCTTTCCAGCTCCACCAGATTATCTGATTTCGTTTTTTTATTTTTCTTCGACGAGTGATATAAAAACAGCAGTTCCAAGTGTCAAATACATACCGCGTTGCCAAGTATACATGAAAAATCGTTATCGATATAAATGTCACTTGCCACATTTTGTTTTACAGAACTTAACTTATATATAAAAATAATTTGCGCAATCTAAACTTTTGCAATATTTACAATGTGTGGGGCATGTATAGACTACCTACAATTCTCTGGTATTACTTAATATTGTAATATTTTCAATGTCCACGAATATACTTATATATTTTTTTTAATTTATACAACAAACTTTACATCAGCTTTTACTTTTTAATTTATTTAAAAATGGACGGTTTAATGTACTTAACTTTTGTACGTTTTTATACACATATAGATTTAAGCTTATCGTTATAATTTCCAATGAGGACGGAATGTATACACATAATCGAATATTTTTACTTATGGGCTAATAAGACACATTCAAGTTTGTAAAGTCGTCAATTATACGTTCTAAGAGATTCCTGATTAAGGTATGTCGTTACATTTAAAATTTTTTAAGATTATGTTTTAAAAAACTATTTGTGAGTAATGTGATGAACACGATTTGTTAAAATAAAATCCATGTGGCGACACTTAAACAAATAGCACTTGCATATGACATTATGGGGCTGGCATCTGCTTTATAAAAATCCCAATCAAATATAATGTTGGACGCGTCTGAATCTTTCCATGGATAGGCACCATCATCAAAGTACATAGGGCAATCGTCTCGCTCTCGTTCGTACTCTATGGCATCAATGGCGACTGCGGCCCCCTCTGTGTGATTCCATGATGTGACATCTTGATTTAGTTTGCAAAAAGCTCCAACAGCTATAGAATAAAAAATGTAGTTTCAATATTATATAAAATATATGTAAAATAACTAACGAATTAATGAATAATGCTTGTAGCATACAAACCTTGCGACATTAGCACACGATTCAAGTCTGCACGTTGATATACCCAACAACGGTACTTAGAAAGTGGATCCAAATCATCGTATGTAATGAGATAAGATTTGAGATTCTCTTTCCAAAAACCTATACACTTCATGCGATAATCCGGGTCACCTGAAATTTCAAAATAAATTGGAATTATTGTTTAATCAAAATTATAAAACATAACTAACTGTATATATCCACAGGCCTTCCCAAGTGATCCACTGACAGACAGTAGTTCTCATCAATAGCCAATTCTTTTTGATCTGTGTCACATACTGATAAATCCGAAATATTTTGTTTGCAATGTATGTTCGGTCGAGGACTTAAGGTTACACCGCCAAGAATTCTCGTTCTGAAGGGATGTTCCCCACGTTGTGTAAAATTGAATTTTCCCGCTACTGGACAACGTACTGGTACCGGATTTTTCGCTAGAAACAAGTCATATTTCCAAGCCTCTGCATTTTTAAATTGAACCCACGAACAAACGGTACTAAAATCGTCTTTGATAACAGCTAAACCTTTGCGATAGCGTATTATATTATGATGACGTGGTTGAAAGTCAAAACAGACATAATCCTTTTGACAGCCATCCACTGTAAGACGAGCCATCATAATTCGATTATCTCGCCGCTCACGACAAACGTATATCGTACGACGGTAACGCGCTCGATCGGGGTAGTATGTCTCGTTTATATGAGTTTCACTAATAGACACATCTGCATCGATATTTGCAGTATTAACCCATTCACCAGAGAAATTTTGTGGGAGTGTACAACCGGGTTCAACATATTCTGCTTTTACAGGTGTAAGCTTAAGACGTTCTGGGGAGTTCTCAGGCGTTTTCAAAGTATTACATTCTGCAGTAATGGAAACACCAATGTACAAATCATCATCACGATTTTTCAAGAAACACCGGTATTTTTCATCTTTACGCGATTCTTTCGTGTTTGCGACCGCAAAATAATGATTTTTACCGACAAACCAATCGCCCAAGCAACTATACTCCACAATACCGGTAAATGTGCCTTCCATACCCTCACACTGTTGGTACGTGACATTAAATTTCTGGTTTTGTATCAAGAATTGAGTGCCAGCTGTTTGACAAGATTGGATACGCGCGTCGGGTTTATTGCAGACACCAGTAAACCGGAAACGATTCTAATGGAATAAAAAAAAAATATGATATTTCTTACATATTTTTCGTTCAGATTTGAAAAGGATATTTTAAATTACTTGATATGTAAAATGCCACACGCCTTCAAGCGACGATCGACAGTTAATGGGCACAAAATTTTCATTAAACAATGTCACTAATTGTTGGTCATCTTTTAACCCTTTGCAAACATTTTCGACGCTTGGCTCTACTCCCGTTGGTATGGAAACGCATGGACCTGAAATGTAAAAGGCACAGTTTCACCTCAAAATTATCTAGATTCAAATTGATTTATACCTTCAATTTTTTCAAACACATTCAGTGTACGTATTACAGTGTGAACACAATGATAGCAATTTGCCGACCGCTCTTTAAAGATAAATGAATACTCATCACCATGGCCAGACATGGTTACACATACTCCACGGCGTGACATGGAAGTCGCATCTATTACTGTTTGTGTGGGATAACCCGTCTCCCATGAGAACCAACTTCCTTGTAAAATTCTTGGAATAATACATCTGTTTTGCTCCAATTGGTTTTGCTGCGCTGAAACTTTTAATCAAATATATATAAAATTTGATAAAGTGAGGCTTGAGTCAGCATCCATACTGAAGCTGGGTGTGGCCAATGAACAATTATTTACCTATGCTTAGAGCGCCGAGAAGTAAAATAAATTTTAATGGTATCATTTTTAACTTTACATTAATGCTTGTAATTTGTACTTAAATTAATCAAAATAATGTTAATATTTATTCAAAACTAAAATCTTGTTATTAACTACGACAGTAATGTTAGAGAACGTATAAACTAAATAAATTGCTGTAATAGCGATGTAAATGGTGTTTTTAAAACATCGATAAATCTTAAGTAGATATATTGACTTTTTTCGATATTCGATCGTAATCGGTGACTCTTCGCTGCGTTTCGTTGAGATGAAACAATTTAGTATTTATTTTTATTATATATGGACATTTGCGAATTAAAACAAACGTTAATGCGACGTTTAATTTTTTGCTTTAAAATTGCAATGGTTAAGTATATTTGAAAACATAGTTCTTTTATTGGCGCAAGACTTTTACGACGGCAACACTTGTTAGAGCTGCCACTCGTAGAGGAAATGGAGTAAGAAATACATTTCGAATTCGAACAAGCACACATTTTTCTTGTTACCGATACAGTGAGTCAGGCGCACATCGTTTTTCATCAACGTTTTAAGATATTGTTGATTTTTTAATTAAAAATCTCAAAGAAGAACCAAAAGTATGTCCACTATTGCAAGCCCTCTGTCCATTGCGGGCACAAGACAATCAGGCGCATCCGTGCGTACACAGAATGGTAAGAAATTTATGGTGTTAAAAACATCTGCGTCCAAACATTACCGGGAGAACGAAAATTCAACATGTGAAATATTCCTTGAATTATAAGACTTTTCGAGAATGTTTTTAAAATAATGTTGCAAGTGTGTAATATTCTGAATATAAAATCAAGACTTACAACTTTGAATCCCTGATTAAAATACATGCATATATGAAAAAGTGAGGTTACAATTAATATCATTTAGATCCTGAAATAAAGCGGCAGGGGTGTGGTTTTAAAAAATATTTTTATACGCTTTTAGTTATGGCTGCGAGTTCCATTGCAAATATTGTGAAAAGTTCTTTGGGCCCAGTTGGCTTGGACAAAATGCTGGTTGACGACATTGGTGATGTCACTGTTACTAATGATGGTGCTACAATTCTCAAATTGTTGGAGGTGGAGCACCCAGCGGCTAAGTAAGAAGATTGAAATATACATTATATATTCAAATAAAAATGTTTTACTTTATTCAAAAGGGTTCTTGTGGAACTAGCGCAACTACAAGATGAAGAAGTTGGCGATGGTACGACATCAGTTGTCATATTAGCCGCAGAGTTGTTAAAGGTACGTAATATTAATATATATTATTTTATTTAAGAAAATTGAGCTATGCATATACATATGTCCGCATTTTTTTTTAGAATGCTGATGAGCTTGTAAAGCAAAAAATTCACCCAACTTCAATTATTGCTGGATATCGTCTGGCATGCAAAGAAGCTTGTAAATACATTTCAGAACATTTAACAGCTCCTGTTGATGAACTGGGACGTGATTCTCTAATTAACATTGCAAAAACATCGATGAGTTCAAAAATCATTGGTGCCGACGCCGATTTGTTCGCCACAATGGTTGTGGATGCCGCGCAAGCAGTGAAGGTAAATTTAGTCCAATTAAAATATAGGATTATATGGCAAACGATTTTTAATTTGTTGTGCTTTTGTGTAGATCATAGATCCGAAAGGAAGTCCGTTATATTCAATTAAGGCTATAAATGTCTTGAAGGCTCATGGTAAATCAGCACGCGAGTCGGTTTTGATACCCGGTTATGCTCTGAACTGTACCATTGCTTCACAACAAATGCCGAAAAAAATTGTCAACGCAAAAATAGCTTGCCTAGATTTCTCTTTACAAAAGACAAAAATGAAAATGGGCGTGCAAGTGCTAATTAATGACCCGGACAAGCTAGAAGGAATTCGTGCACGTGAAATGGATATCACCAAAGAACGAATCAATAAAATACTTTCAACTGGAGTAAATGTTGTGTTATGCTCAGGTGGTATTGATGATCTCTGCATGAAATACTTTGTTGAGGCTGGAGCTATGGCCGTGCGTCGTGTTAAAAAGAGTGACTTGAAAATTATAGCTAAAGCCACAGGAGCTGCCTTCCTCACTTCGTTGACTAATATGGAAGGAGAAGAGAGCTTTGAGGCATCTATGGTCGGAGAAGCAGGCGAAATTGCACAAGAGCGTATTTGTGATGATGAACTAATTTTGATTAAAGGCACTAAAGCTAGGTAGGTGTTAAAATATAATTGTGCTCGAAGTGATTGAATGATTACATTTCGCTTATAGAGCTGCTGCTTCCATTATTTTGCGGGGACCAAATGACTTCTACTGTGATGAGATGGAACGTTCTATTCATGATGCGCTGTGCGTTGTAAAGCGTGTGTTGGAAAGTAAAAAAGTTGTAGCCGGTGGTGGTTGTGTCGAAGCTGCACTTTCAATATATTTGGAAAATTTTGCAACTTCTCTGGTAAATAAATAAATAGCCCTTAAAAAACTTATAAATATAAATTATTTTACAGAGCTCCCGCGAACAATTGGCTATCGCCGAATTCGCAAAATCTCTATTGGTCATTCCAAAAACATTGGCGGTGAATGCTGCTAAGGACGCTACTGACTTGGTAGCAAAATTACGCGCTTACCACAATTCCAGTCAAACAAAAACGGAACATGCTCAACTTAAGTGGACGGGTTTGGATTTGATCGAAGGTATTGTACGCGACAACAGGAAGGCTGGTGTTTTAGAGCCAGCGATGTCGAAAATAAAGTCACTTAAATTTGCTACTGAAGCCGCTATTACCATCTTGCGTATCGATGATATGATCAAACTAAATCCAGAAGAAAAGGGAGGCAAGAACTATGCTGACGCCTGTGCTGCTGGGGAGCTCGATGGCTAATTGTATTAGTTTTGGGACCACTCGTATTGCCTCTTCTACACACTTATTATTTACATTTACATTTAAACATTAATGGTAAGGTCAGAACCTGTTTCGATGGTAACAAATGTCACTTTCCAACCACACACTACATATTAAACAACAGTTACTCTGTTCAGTTCTATTTACAAAAATTTAATAAAAATAAATTTTGGACTGCAATACAATATCTTTTACTAATAAAAAATATTTTCGAAAATGTACATAGATGCGAATTACTGATGGCGTGAATCAAAATGTAAATTTATTTTATAAAGGTAGCGCTATAATTTTAATTTTTAGTGGCATGTGTTTATTCGGCGGCGCGCGCACTGCGTACTGGCTAAAAATAGCTATGCAGTGTGGTATTTATAAAAAAAGTAAGAAGAAGACAAACATTTTGGACGAGTAGTAGGAAAACAGCGGATATATTCACAGGAAAAAAATTGGAGATATTAAAATAAAATAGCAATATGTCCGAAAACGCTGCAGATTCCATAGAGGATGTTAACAATAATTTAGCAAATGATATTGTGCCTTCACCACCAGTGCAAGATCAACAAGAAGCGCAGGCACAAAGTAATGAACTTTTGGATATAGTTTTCACATTAGAAAGTGAAAAACAGGCGCTGGTAGAAGAGTCGCGCAAGAGAATTTCTACACTTCGTAAAGAATTAGAGGTTAGAATAGTACATTCTTTTTAACAGGATTTTAATAACTGAATACATTTCTGTTGTGATTTGTGAAGCAAAGTCAATCCGAAAATGAGCAACTTAAACGTAGGGTAAATCAATTGGACCAATCGCTCAAACAGTCAGTTATGCTGGGTGGTGTGGATGCTCCCAAGTCACGCCAGGAGCAAGATGAGCTATTGCTAAAAGCGAAAACTTTGCTTTTTGAAAAAACTAAAGTATGTAAACAACAAGAGCAACAAGTTGCGGTGCTCAAGAATCAAGTGGAGGCAATGAAGGATGTTGTACAGGTGACTAAAGATATGTTGAATTTAAAGAACGCAGAATGCGATCATATGCAAGTCCGTTTGGAGAAATCTCAACAATGGATTAAAGCAGAGAAGGATAAATGTGCCATAACCGAGAAGAAACTAATAATATCTAAAGGAGTTTATGACAAACTTCGAGCTGAATATGACATACAGTCGAAAATATTTAAGGTACATAGAATGATATTTGATAATTCTTCTAATTAAAATTTTTTTAATAGGATTTAAAGGAAGTGTATGAACAAAAAATTAAGATGCTCGGCATTGCACTTGAGGAAGCTAAAAAGAAATAGTACGTTTAAAATAAAATAAAATACAGTCTGGTTGTAATGTACCAAGTATATGTGAATGTATAATAATATTAATGTATAAATTACTTCCCTATAATATAGTAAAATATATAGATCGATTGGCATATGAAGAGCTCGTTTTTAAAAGCATTTCATTTATTTTTATTTGCAGGCGGATTCATTCATTACAAGCAAATTTCCGCTAATAAACTTTCAATATTTCATGATATATGTGAATTTTTTTGTCGAACTATTAAGGAAAACTTTGTTTTTATGCACTTTGTTGTTGTTGCATTTGTTTCGAGAGTGCGAGTTGTTTCATCTCCATCACACCTGCAACAGCATTTAGAAATCTACTTTTCTGTATTTGGATCTTTTCAATTTTCTCTATTTGTTCTTGTAAATAATCCACCCGTCTCATGAAATAGTCCTTAGAGCTTTCCAAATTCTTTAAAGGTAAACTAAATTATACGATCAATATATTTTAAAGATGAATCTACAAACCTTTTCCACATAATAACCTGTGCCTACATCAATTACAAAGTTATCGAGATCTTTAATGCGTCCAGGTACATACATGCTACTTGTAAGCGGCACTAATACTTGACGGTTCTGCCACTCAGGTTGGAATGATTCCAGCGCTTCCTTCGAGCTAGCATACTTCGCTTTACAATTGTAAAGAGTTTGTAATGAAGCTTGAATGCTGTTTATTTCCTACAAAAATTTTTTTTTTTCAAAAATTGTATATGAGATATTGCCATTGCCGTGGACGCACCTTTTCCATTTCCTGTCTGATTTGCATTAATTGTTCCAAACTAAGCTTTGCTAAGTCAATTTGTTCTGTTTTTACATCGCTACTACTCGCCGACATTTTAAATTTGGTTTTATATTACAAATAAGTGTTTTAAAAGCGAATATCTTAACAAATGTTTCTTTAAATCGCGTGCGAAATAGAACTTCACATACCTCTATAGATAAATATAATTCGATGAGTTGCAGTTCGAATTGTCGAAATGTCGATTGCGGAGTTTCGAATGCTAAGGGTTTCCAATTTTCAATAATAAAAACACTTTTCCCTGGTATCAGATAACTCAAAGTCTTTGTAAACCGCACCTTTTAGAAAAGTGAATTTATTTACTTTTGGTAAAGTCGTCGCTAACGTCAAACAGCGATATAGATTCAGAACAATTATTTTTAAATAAAAGCTCATTTTACATTAAATCTAATTTGGGCTACCCTAACAGTTTCCAGAAATTGAACAGCTGTTTTATGTTGTGTAATTTGTCATTCCACACTAAACTTAGCCGTCTTCCATGTGTTAAATTAAAATTCTTCCCCTCAAGCAATTTGGGAAAATATTAAGGGTTTGCCGTAAGTTGCGTTTGTTATGGCCTGCTCCCGTTGCTATCTGCGCCTTCTATCAGTCAACAACGTAGTTAAAAGAACCATAAGCATGTCAGCAATGAGGCGTGCCGAGGAGGCTTTGGATAATATGAAAGAGAAAAACCCATATTTCGATAAATATGCAGAGAAAATTGCAAGGCTGCAACAAACCTCTCCGGAAGAGTTTTTAGAACGTGTGGACAAAGTTGTAAATCCTATTAAGGATGGAAAGAGTCAAACGAGGTAAATCTTTATTCATGTAACTTATTAATTATTAAATAGCACGAAAGATGTATTAACGACTTTTACTTAAAGAACTTATTCCGAACTTCTTAATCCCAAACAATCACTGAAGGATGAGGAAACCAATGAGATACCTTACAAGAAACTTACAGATATCATGAAACTTGAACTTGTCGCAGACAAGACAGCTGAAGAAATCTCAAGTATATGGTATGAATACCACAAAACTAAAGATGTGTTGACGGCAACATTAACTGTGAATCAATTTGAAACACTTATGGAACGTGCTAAACAATTTCCCATATTTTTGTTGCCACTTCCGCGAAGCGAGGGTTTCGAGTTTATCATGTTGCAGTTTGCTGCAAATGCGGTGCATTTCACGCCGCTACTTGCCTACCAGGTTGGTGTTGCTTCTTTGTTAGTTAATTGCTCGCGTATCTAAATTAATTTATATATAATTCATAGGTGCATGCCGAAAACGCGCCAGAGTGTCTAACTATTGTGCATTATACTGAAATGAAAGATAAAGATGTTGTATTGATGCGTGGCGAATATGATAGCAAAGTCTTGTCGGCACAGGAAGCACAATGCCTGGCTAATGAATTACAAATGTTTTATTTCAAGGGCGGCGAAAGCAGACTAAAGCTACTGGAGAAGTTCAACAAAAAGCCAGATGAGTTTAAACATATGGATTTAATTAAAGAGGTTGAAAATATACAGTTAGTTTAAAGTATTCTTAAAAGCCGTTTCTCAAGCTTTGTTTTTGTGAAATCTAATAAATGGACATTAATCCTATGATCAAATCGTGTGTTACTATCGAATATTTTACTATTATGTTTTTATATAGGACAATTGTAACTGCTAAAAAGTATTCTTCTGCAGCCTTATGTAATAAGTTTACCATTGAGATTTGACCTTACTCAACTAAAATGGTGAATAATCTTATTTAGATTTTTTTTTTACAAAAACATTTTAAAAGATTTAGTTGCTATACATGTATACTTATGAACATATTACATACATAAATGTAGGTATAAAATGTAACAAGTTGTATTGTTACTTGTGACACACATAAAATGTACACACTTTTTAAAAAATATTACTATTTTTGATATTTTAAAATAATATTGTCCCAATTTTTGAAAATTTGTATTTCTCTGTTATTCGCGTGTGTGAAATTGTGGATTACTGTGCTTCAATTTGATTTGCTAATAAATTTTTGAATTGTTAATTTTGAAATGTTTAATTTTTAGTCATTAGCTGCAAATTCATATGTCTGCACATGCATTACCGTACGGCACGCACTTTGATGATGTTATGGTTATCATAGGTAAATCGCTTGTTTGTTTTTGTTTACATAAAATGCATACGGACTTATGTACGGGAATTTCACACAGGCTTCGGAAAGGGGCATTTACGACTTTTGTGCACTTGTGGGCTGCTGCTCATGTTCACAATTACCGAAACAATGGGCATGGCCATTATAGCACCAAGGAGCGCGTGCGAATTCGCTAGTTCGGAACAAGCAAAAGCGGCTATACAGGCGGCAGCATATATCGGTAACATATATAAAACAAATATTCGTGTTCGTAGATATGTATATGTAGTTTATGTATCTATGTTCCGATAGGCATGATTCTCTCATCCTACATGTGGGGTTATTTCTGCGACAAAATCGGAAGGCGAACGGTGCTTTTGCGCAGTACGGCAATGGCCATCGTTTGCTCGTTTTCATCCATGTTAATCACAAATTTTTGGATTTTTCTCACTCTCCGCTTTATGACTGGCATTTGGTAATTAAACTAAATTGATAATATAGCTCCGCTTTCTTAATATTGGTTCGATCATGTAAATACTATAAAGTGTGGCTGGCCCTGGTTTCGCGGCACTTACATATCTCGGGGAATTTTGTACACCGAAAAATCGCGCTTCTATCATTAACTATATGTGCATGTTTAACGGCATCGCTATGGTCTATTGTCCAGGTATTTAAAAATCTTTAAATTTACAGTTATTGTTAACTATTTTCTAAAATGGAATTTTAATAACTGTAGGACTTTCCCAGCTAATGGTGAATTGGAAACTGTATATACCCATAATCGGTAATTTGATAATACGTCCTTGGCGCATACTTGGATTGCTATTCTCAGTTCCTGGATGGATTAGTTTCTTATTACTATTGCGACTACCAGAAAGTCCGAAATTTCTGCTGTTGGTAAATAAAAACGAAGAATGCTCAGAAGTGTTAAATTGGCTGTGTCGTCTTAACAATGGAAAGACTTTAGAGGACTTTGGAATTACTAATATGAGAGCATTATTACAATCTGGAGTGACCCCAGCACCAAAGTACATATATCACATACCTCTTATTCTTGTCTTTAAATCGTTACTTCTGTTCATGCAATTTTTTGGCATTTGTTTAAGTGTGTTTCGAGCAATGGCCCAGGAGGTTGTACCTTTATTCCGACATCCTTATATAAAAAGATTCTTGATCAGCTGCGTTGTTATGTTCGGTTTGTTGCTTGTGTAAGTGTAAGAGTCAGCGAAAAGTATACGTATATATATGTGCATGTTTGTGGTGATTTTCTGTATTAAAAATTTCGTTTAGTGCCAATGGGGTTGCAATCTGGTTCACAGACATAAGGAATCATACTCTCACATTGGAACAAGAGAATAAAAATAAGAGCCACGAAATGGAATTTTCAATTTGTGAGGCGATACGCCATAATAAGAAATTGGCCAAGGAGACAATGGTTTGATTTTGGTCTTTTGCTATATACAAGTATTTATTGAACTTTACATATAACATGCACTTAATTATAGACCGAGCGAGGCAACAGGAACATATAAGCGCTAAAAAATCATATGCAAAAAATAGAAGTATTCAATGATCGACAACAGATCGACTATAGTTTCATTCGCGTTTTCCGATAAATATGTAAATGCGCTCGTTGTAATTTCCTGTATGATCTTTGATTTGCCAAATAATTTCTCTCGAGCGTATTGGGTTTTAAAAGCTCTATAAGTGAGAAAGCGTTAGACAAAAGTTTTTTCAAAATGTTCCTTCGATAAATTATTTTCAGTTACTTTAAATTGGATTTTATTGGTTTAGAAAATTTTTTAAGTAAACGCAGAGAATATTTTATATCGTACCGATTTCATATATCCAGTTTTCAGACCATATAGTTATAAGTGTTTCGAAAAAGCTAAATTGTTTTATCCCTATTGCTTCTAGGTATGTAGCGACGAAATTGTGTCTTTTTGGGATTCTATTTTTTTGGGTATTTCATATCTAATTGAATATCTTTCCTTTGGTCTAATGTTGTTGGTCGTTTCGAGAAAGCCCATATTTTGCATATCACTGACAATATCTGGAATCTGCGGCATTTGCCTCCCATTTGTGACCAGTTCGCCTTTAATACCTCTTACCTTTATCCTCTATCTTTCGATACCGGCAGTAATGACTAATTTAATGAACAGCGCGGTACTGGAATTCATACCTACTTACGTAAGGTGACTCATGATTTTATTTGCGTATCATTTTTTTTTAGGTTAATTAATAATTTAAAATATTTTTATGTAGAGGTAAAGCGGTTTGCATTTGCTTGATATTTGGTCGCTTTGGCGCCGTTTTTGGTACAACAATTATGGCTCAATTGATTGAGAGTTTTTGTTTCGAAGCCTTCATGCTGTTCTCGTGTTTTCCATTCGGTGAACATCGTTGTTATATGAATTCTAATTTTTTTGATTAATCGAATTTCTTGTTACTTTCAGTTTGTGCGATATGCGGATACTTTTTGCCTTTGGATGAACATTTCTTTTAAAACTATATGAACATAAATAGTTGACAATGCTGTACTGCAAGCAAAATAAATATTATTCAAATGGGAATTGAAACTTTTGACTCAAACTAACAATTGTCACCGAAGACCTGTTGAATTTGTATGTGTAGTTATAGTATTTAAGTAGTCAAGCTTGGTTTTCTTGATTGCAGTTCAAATTTTGTGTTACTCATACGCCCCTCATAACCCTACCTATTTGATGCTGAATAAAACTGAGTATTATAACTATTTATTGTGAATTTGTTTTTATTTTACAATCTCGAAAATCTTAATTAAAAATAATTTTCAAATTCCTAATCTCAAATTCCAGATTGACAAAAAAAATGTGAATCGCAAATTTATAATTAAAAATAAAAAAATGCTTGTGCACTAAAATTTTTTCGCGCTTGCGGACTTCCTGTTCTACGATTTTGAACTAGGACTCCCACAAAGCCAACATATTCAATAACCTGTAGTAGTAGATTTATATTTTTTCAAATTAAAATATAAAAATCCAATTTTCAATACAAAATATTGCTTAAACCAAATTTTAAAAAAGTGAACTTAATAAAAATTAGCATACCCGTAGATAATCATGGAAAAATGTAAACATTATAATGGTAAATAATTTCGTTGCTGCTTATAGAAATAACTATAAAAAACAATAATAAATGTAATAACTTTTATTGAGATAAGTGCTCTTAATGTCTTATGTAAATATTATGCATCCTCATTTTAAAGAGATAAAATCCTAAGCAAATAATGATGACGAATATTCTTGTTGTGAACGAAATGCAATCTTGCAAATATTGTGCATCGCGAACTCAAAATGTCAGTAAATTATTTTTTGTGTAAATAGAGCAATACATTGCCCACAAACAAAAGCAACAACTGTTGGTACGCGCAGTTGGACTTGAAATACTTTCGTAATTTTCTAGCGTAGAGATTCTACTACCAATGAACCATATAATTACTGGCCTCATTCGTTCTATATTGGTATTAATCATGTTATACATACATACATTTGATTCACTAATGATAGGATATTCAGTGTGTCTTCACTTTTGGAGAGCACTGTAGCATATACACTTAATTTGGCTGATACTGTTAAGACATTATAAATATTTGGTTCTGCAAAAGTCATCAAAGTGTCTTAATTGCAAAAGATATATACTTTTATCGATGAAATCTCTATTGTACGTTTACGAACATCTCGATGAGTTTATGTCTGACATACAAACACACGAATGTACCTAGAGGCTTGTTCAGTTGTCGGAAATTTTTGATAAGAACTGAATGTGTGCGTTTCGTAAAGTGAATAGGCGGCATGAACAGGTGCTAAGTCAATACGCAGCTGGCAGTTCAGTTATAAATTGGCAGTCGGTGACTGCGGCAACGATAACGGTAACTACAATTCAAGTGACATTTCGTTTAGTTAAAATCTAATAAGTGCGTGAATTGCTTGAAATTAAGTTATACAAAATATTAAGAATAAGTGAAAAAGAAGTGCCGTGATAGAAATGTCGCCACATAACAGTTTAAGAGACACAAAATTACCCATTGAATCGGATTCCCATGAAAACTCTTCGCCTAATGTTGAAAGTATCGAAAACAACCCAAGTGCGCGAAATGCCAAAAAAAGTGGTGCGCTTAACGCTTCGCAGGACACACAACTCCTGCAGCATGACTACGACACTGTGCTTGATATGATAGGTGCCAAGTTGAGCCGCGTAGTAGTGGCTTTTATTTTCAATATTTTTTCCTTTTATCTTCCCACAAGGATATGGCCGCACGCAATGGGTACTGCTGATCACCTGCGGCTTGCTCTTGATGATGGTCATTAACGAGACAATGGGCATGAGTATCATAACGATGGCCTCTCAGTGCGATTTCACTACGACATCGGTCGATAAGGCCATCATGAGCGCCGCTTCATTTGTTGGTATGTAGGTATATACATAATTCATCGGCATAAACTTTTGTGATTCCAAAAGCAAGCATTTTATAACATGTAAGTTCATAGGGGGGTTTAGCGTGGGTTATTCAACGGAAAAACATATTCCTCGTGGGGATTAAGATATCCAAGCAGCGATCTTTAGGCAAGCATTTCCGAAACGCTCCCGACTTTTTTTCCTTCCTTTTTCCACTAATACATCCTCTGATATACATATTTTTTGCAATCTTGTATTATTACCGAATTACTATTCCACAATTCTCGGTGTCAATATGCTATAGTGACACGATAACGGCGGTTTCGACAAATGATCAGCTTCTTCGGAAGAAATAAGGGACTTTTTCGCGTATACAGACAACGTCCGGTGTGTTTAACGTGAGTACCTGTCGACGGCCTTACCTCACGGTGCTCAAAAGCACGGCGTAGCAATACAATGCGTTGATCAGCGCCCCGAAAATGCCAGGCATTTTTCAGTACCGATTGGTAGTGTGGAATGGACACACTACACACCTTGGTGGGGTTCGAGGCCTATCTAACACCTCTGCCGTACTTTGGGTCCGACACCCCGCGTATACAGACAGGCGGACATGGATAAATCGACTCAGCTCGTCACGCTGATCAATTGTTTTTTATATATGCTTATATAAATTACGTTTCACGTTTTCGCCGGCGTAAAACCCTGAACTTGTGAAAAGATTGGAGAATGGATTTTTATACTGGCAATCCGTTTTCGCTTTTGTTCGTATATAACATTATATACTTGTATAATAGTTTCTCTATATTGAATAGTTTATTATAATGTTATTTATTGCACACCATATTCACTGCAACGCTTGGCAGGATCAACAAGTATTTATATGTACTCGTATATATTTTATATTTTTCCTTCTAGGTGTTACAAACGTCGTAACAAACATAAAATACCCTGTACAGCGTATAATATATGTTAAGCCTTCGTATTTTTATAAGAATATTATTTCATCTCCTTAGACCTCATGTCAGATATGAACAAGTAGGAAGCTTAATTATACAAGGTACAATAATGAGCTTGCGTCATAAAGCTACTTGAAATCTTTCGGTGCCAAAAATAAAGCTATTTCAACATTATGATTTTATTTTGGGAAATACGATAAAATCGTCATATTCCCACATGGAGTTGTCACGCTGATAATATTTGTTTAATACCCCAAGTGCGTATGTACTGTTCCATAAGTAGAAGAGTATGTGTGCAATCGACATATCTACACAGTAATTATCAAGTGGCATGTATAATTCTTTTGAAGTGGACACACACACGTATACACAGGTTGAGAAACTTGCTTTGAGTTTTCAGAAATTGGTTTAAGAAAAAGAAATACCCCAAATTTTGGCAATTTTCCTTTCCTTACATTTTCAAATCATATGGCGTGCGTAGTACAGAGAATTCATGCAGATACAGTTTGTTAAGGAATATTACAAGTATAACGGTAATGCTGGCATACCCGAAGAGCCACTCGTATTTTGATGAATTTATGTAAATAGCGGTGAATTTGATCTTTCATCTTCTGTATTTCACCTATCGGTTTGAATTTTAATTAAAAATTTTCAGTACATCTTTTCAATTGGAACGTAACAGTTGTACATATGTTACATATGTACCTATTTTGACGTGTTATGTTTACAAAGTGTTTTTTCGTCAAATGCAGGAAGCGGGCACGTCATTCGTGGAACCTTGAATGTGTGCATTGCAAACAAATACAACAAACACATAAAATAATGATCAAAATTTCAGCACTACTCCAACAGTTTGACATATGCATAAACATACATATTGTACTATATACAAAAATATTTACTTATGTACATATGTGTGTATGTAAGCCTTTGTTAACACTCTAACACTCTTATTCAATTTCTCATCTGCAAATAATTGAGAATTGGAATTACCGGCCTATAGCGGATTGCGACCTAAATTCAATGTGTCATAATTGTTTTTTGAGCTTTTTTTTTAAGTGTTCAATTAGAGAAATTAAATAGTTATATCACAATAAGTGCTGATAAAACTAGTCAGGTATGTATGAGCAAAAAAATAATAATAATACTAATATATAGTAATTACGTGTTATGTTGTCTGCGATAAACTCCTAAACTATTGAACCGATTAAAATTTTGTACACTGTCTGCAGATCCTATTAAATAGATAGGTTATCTCAATATCGAGATTTTGGGTTGTAAATTGTTTGTTTGTTATTTAACAAAAGGGTTAATTACCTGTAATGTATGACGGTACAAAAAATACAGTCACAATAGAAAGTTGCACAAATTTTAAAATGTAAACCTCGAGTTCAAATCGTAATCCCTTGGATGCTTATACCGGCAATAATGTTTTAATCTTTATTTACAGCATTGATTAGGTTCTTATAATAATATTTAATGTACATAACATTTGTATACTTTAGCCGCAGCAATGCGTGGCCCGACCTTTTAGAATAATTATATATCTATTCTGCTGATCATCTGATAAAATTTTACTTAATGAAAAAAAAACATTTTCACATATTTTAATACGAATTAAAGATTCCTTCAAAAAAGTTTTTTTGATCCAATACAAACATTTCAATGCTTAATTTAATTTTCTATACACATGTTATAAGCCTAGATTGGTATGGCCCTTGGTGTTCAATTTCTGCCTGCAAATCCGGTCATTTAGCGTGGTTTTTTCGGTTTCGTCTCATTGGCAAAAGCCAAAGAAATTAATACCCGAATATAATCTTCCAACTTTCCGGTGCCAATTTTGCGGTGCGATTTGTCTATTGTTTAAAAACACTGATCTTGATTTGTTTATACGTGACCAGCTTTATCAGCACTTATTATGATATATTTAATTTCACTTATAAACCACTAAAAAAAGCGCTTAAGACTATTTTCTAAATCAACAATGATGATATATTGAATTAAGCTTGCAATTCGCCACCTGCTGGTAATTCCAAATCTCAATTAATCGAAGTTGAGAGTTTGAGTAAGAGTGATAGAGTGTTATCAAAGGCTTATGAAAGTTTTACATATATACATATGTATATTATATAAATAATTTTAAAAAATTTTAAAAAGAAAATAAAGTCGTATCAACTGGAAGAAACAAGTTTGGTAATCATAAAGATCCAAAGGAATTCTGGCAAGCGGTTAAAATATTTAGATCCACACAGCTACAACAAAATAGCATTTCAATAGACATCTGGGAATCGTTCTACAATAACATGTACAAAACAGGTAATTCCAAACACACGCAATGTACTGATGCAAGACATCCATACCTAGACCGAGAAATATCACTGGCAGAAATCGAAACAGCCATAGCATAAGCAAAGCTGAATAAAGCTCCAGGAATCTTCCATCGAATTGGGTTCTGTACTTGGTTGCACTCTTAAACAAAGTGTGGGAAAAAGAAAAAGTTCCCTCGGCTTGGCCAAAAGCTTCTATAACAATGCTGTATAAAAAAGGTACAGGGGACAATCCGAAAAATTACAGGGCACTCATTAACAATATCAACAAAATCTTGACTAGCATTATGCATAAACGATTTATAACTTGGCTGGAACGATGTCAGTTACTTCCAGAGGAACAAGCAGGCTTCCGGAGTGGACGTAGTACAACCGAACATATCTTCACCTTGCTGTCAACGATCCAGATCAAGAAAAATCTACGTGGAAACGCGATATACGTTATCTCCATTGATCTTAAACGTGCTTCTGACACAGTACCTTACAAGAAAATGTGGGACAAATTTTTTCTACTGGGAGTTTTGCAGTGATATAAGTTCAGTCCAGTAGCATTCATCGCAGTCCATCCATCCAACGCAGTCAACAATGCCAGACTAGCTCGCGATGCAACTAAATCTGTGCTATACAAAGCGAAAGTAGACTCCTGGTTTGCTAAAGCCAGGCTTTTTGATAGCTGGGTTCCCTCCACCCTGCTATACAGTGTTCAAACCAGGGGTCCTGGAAATTTCATTAAATTGATAAAGTACATCAGATGATATGAAGCAAATCTTCAACCTGCCTAAGAATATGCCTGGATACATCATTAGAATTGGGACTAACATGACTATCTACTCGTGCACTAAGCCTAATATGGATTTTGATAATTAAGGTGCTAAATATGAGAGAATCCTTCTGGCCTAAAATATGTATAAATAAATTAATATCAGTAACCCTGAACCAGGGAAATTGGATTGCTACTCTTACCAAGAGTTTTGCAGATCAAGGACTCGGGGACATGTTCAAGGACCTGAACCCCAAATCTTGGGAGAAAAATAAAGACGTATTCTTAGCCAACTATGAAAAATCTCTAAGGGAAGCTGGCTACACCCAATACCTCAGATCGACCTCACTACAAGTCCAATCTATCAGATCTCTCAACTTATCTACTCTAACCAGACTTATTTTACAACTCAAACTGGCGAATAAATATTATTGCTTCAAAACGTGCAATGGCATAAGCTATAAACTCAATACTAATAGTCCATGTGAAGCGTGTGGGCAACAACGCACAGAAACAATACTACACTTATTAATTGAGTGCCAGAGATATGATCAAACAAGAATAAAGTACTTTCAGGATCTAATGACAGAGTTCAACCTATTCTTATCTTTGCGATGCTGAATATCCAAAATAAATCTAATCTAATGAGAATCTACAACTACGTGAAGGACGCCCTCGCACTGAGAAATATGAATTAATACGGATTCGCTCACCAGACTAAAATTAGAGAAATAATCTATCATTCGTGTCGTTAAGTTAAATTATATTAAGTTAAATTATATTAAACTAAAGTTAAAAAAAAAAAAAAAATAATAATAATAATACTGTACATAGAGTGGTATGAAACTGAGTGTATATAGAGACAAATTTGATGCTGTAAATTCTAAATATTTTATAATTTAGTATGGTATATGCATTTTATTGAACAGATAATTTATATATTTACCTAACCTTTTACTATAAGGGAGTAATGTACTCTTATAAAGCAGTAAACAATATCATATCACTGTTTTGTTCACCTAACGGCTGTTTGTATTACCTAAAAATAATCGAGTTATGTTAGTTATAAGGTTATATATATAATATATAAATGATCAGGATGATGAGACTAGTGACTGTCCGTCCGTTCAAGGTATAACTTACTTACTTAGTTATATACAAAAGCGTAATTTGGTATAATGAATCGCAATAGGGAGGGGCACCTGTAGTTTGAAAACTTAAAAGTAGGCATGGCCCCGCCAGTAACAGTTTAAATGTACATATATATTTCCGAAACTATTCAAGCTATATCACCCAATTTACACGGGACATATCCTTTCAACACTTCTTGCGACAGCATGAAAATAGATAACATCGTTTGATAACCACGCCCACACGCCATATAACGGTTTTGTTAAAAACTACTAAAACTGCGATGAATCAATAACGATATACGTCAGATACATTAAATTTTACATACGAGTTGACACACAAGGGCTTTATAGGAGTAGGAGTGCCAAAATTGGACAAATCACTTCCTAGTATACAAATCAAACACTAATTAATATATCAGGATACAAATTTGCACGAATATTTCCTTTAAGGTATGCCAGCTTTGATCAAAAAATTTTCAAAATCGGATCATAACTATTCCAGCCGAAGGCTACCGGAAATATCGGTCTATCTGTGAGATATATAATTAAAACTCGGTGAAAATGTTTTTTTGATAATAATATACCCTTGTGTCATAAATAGGTTGAATCGGCCCAATATTTCCCTTAGCCCTCATATACCTAATATAAAGATTTTCGAACTTCTAGTTGACTTAATGCCCCAATTCGGGCAAAAACTTGCCTTAGCCCCCATATAACTGATATTCACGATTATACACGTCCGGCTGACTCTACTCCATACATATGTTTATATTTATAAATTTGCTTAAAAATAAGTTCTCACCCTGACCTTCAAAATAAGTTAATATGATACCAAATTTTATTGTAATCCATTCAGCATTTCGTCGAACAATGAAATTAAACGTTGTCGCTGCATTTCTTAATATAAAGTATTGCCAACTCCTGAAGGTATTTCCTCGGCTTTGATTCTTGCAAGTTGAAAGAGTATGAAATATTTGGTAACACCCAAACTTAGCCCTTTCTAACTTGCTGTATATACATATGTATGTATATTAGAGCGGTTCGATTTTTTTCTAACAAATCGCGAATTCGGAAAATCTTCTACGGATCATTCTGAACATCTTTGCTTGAGAGAACATGGGTCTAAAACCGGTTTCGAGCCAGAGATTTTTTAGGAAGAATTAAATTTTTCTGAACTTCGGCTCCCTGTAAATCAACCCATTCTAATATACATATATCTCACGGTTGGGGTAGTGCTGGAATTTAAGTCATTATAGTATCAGTTGTTACAAACTTCGTGGCAAACTTATTATACCCTGATCAGGGTATAATAATTTGTATCTAGTCCGTAAAAGATTGAAATCGATGAATTTTCGTTTGTAGACTTTCGGGTATAAAAGAGTAGAATTAGTCTCTATTAGAACATGCTCGAACAGTGGAGTACAGTTCGTTCCATATAAAATATTCTAAAGTGACTTTAATCACATATTCCTTTGCAACTGACTCTGCGAACGGACTTTGCGGACTCATTCTGGACTTGTCGAGATACATAAAACAATGCTGCCACTAATGGAATTTGAGACTTTTGGTACCAAGTTAGGGTTAACAATTTTAAATCGTATGAAGAATTACCGCTAATTTGGAAAGTTTTCTATAACTAATCTTAAATATAATTATTTGTATTCGTACATATATTTCAAATAAGTCTGTCTCTCCTCAGGAATAGCGCTGTTTTCATACGTTTGGGGCTATCTAAGTGATACCATAGGACGTCGGCAAATATTGCTCTATGCAACTTATGGCGGATGTTTGTGCTCGATGATATCTATGTTCATGCCCAGCTTTTGGCTTTTCGTATTCATGCGCTTCGTAGTGGGCTGTTTGTAAGTAATTAATATAAAATAAATTAAACGCATATATAATTTTGCACATTTTGAATACAAGTTATTAATTTAATTTCAAAGCATTGCCGGTCCTTCCTCCACGACATACGCATTGTTGGGTGAATTTCATGCGCGACGGCACAATGCCCTAGCAATGAACTATGCTAGTTTTTTTGTAGGCGTAGGGATGACATATGTGCCTGGTAGGTCCAAAGCGTTTTTATATTTAATGTGAATGTTTATATAAAATATATAATATTTTCTATAAACAGCAATCGCTTGGTTTGTGCTGTCCATGGATTGGTCAATTCAGTTGAGCGATAGCTTTGCGTTTCGTCCGTGGCGGCTTATGATGATCTTCAATCTGTTGCCGGGTCTGATAGCTGCCTTGATATTATTAGTGATACCAGAAAGCCCTAAGCTACTTTTATCTTTGCACAAAGACAAAGAAGCTTTAGCAGCAGCAAATTGGATTTGTGAATGCAATACTGGCAAAAGTTTGGAGCAGTTAGGGGTTAAGAAACTAAAGCCCGAAATAACGATGACAGTCGATAAGGTGCATATTACGAGCAAGTCGTGGTAAGATCAAGTGCCTACCAAAGCGCAAAATAATTATATACATATATTATTAAATTGCTATATATCAGCTTTCAGACGGTTAAGCATATTTGGCAGGAGACTCGGCCCTTAGTACATCGCCCATACGCTCTAAATTTTTTCATTAGTTGTGTCGTTATGTGTGGCCTATTTTTCAGGTAATTATATAATTTAGCGTATAAGTTGCAAAGTTCGCTATTCTCACAAATACAGTAGCCAAGTTCGAATCCAGTGATAAACTTACTTTTTATTTATTTTCTAGCTCTAGCGGTATGGGTCTGTGGTTTCCAGAAATTCAAAATAGACTCAGCATGACTACAGCTGAAAATCATGAAACAATTTGTCAAATTATAGGTGACACATTTCAAAATAGAAATGATCTTATAAATACTACGAAGGTAAATATATATCAAACTCAAAAATTTAAGTTAGATTCCTAAAATGTTTATGAGCTTTTTAGAATGTGTATAATTTTAAACTCGACTTATCAGTTTTCAATTAATGAATATGACTAATACTAAGTCCTGACTCTTTTCAGGTATGCGTCGATGAGATCAGCGATAAAAGCTACATAGACTCGATTTCTATGGGTATGTGTTTCGTGGTGGGCTATATTCTGATAGGCGGGGTCATAAAAATATTCGGGCGCAAAGCGACAATCATTGGATCTTTGTTCGTCAGCACGGTATGCTGTGTCGCGCTGTTTTGGCTGCTCAATCCGATTACGATCGTCGTATGCTTTATTGTGTTTCTCACAATGCCAGGCCTGTGTATATCTATGCTGGGCAGTGGTGTGGTGGAACTCGTGCCCACTCATTTGCGGTAAGTGTAGCTTCTGTTACCTGTTAGAGTGTTAAAAGTGTATATAAGATAAATTAATAATAAATAATTCTATTTACAGCGGTAAAGCGGTTTGTATTTGCTTATTGCTCGGCCGTACGGGCAGCGTTTTCGGTAGCAACCTCATCGGCGTGTTGTTGGAATCCAATTGCCATTTGACTTTTGGCCTTTTCACTGGCTGCGTTTTGAGTAAGTACATTTTTTCTTATAAGACATTAACCTCGAATAATCATAAGCTGGTAAAATAGACGATGACTTTTAACTGTCACTTGTAACTGTTCACACATAATTGTAAATAATATTGCTTTCATTTATATTTCCAGTTTGCATGCTGCTTACAATGACCCTGCCCATTTGAGCGCGCTAAACAGTTTAAGCGATTGCCAATTAAAACCAGTGATGTGGGCGTACCTGAATACCTGTACCTCTGATGCATTCTGATCTAATAGTTTTAGGAAATTTGTTACCTAGTCGCTCCATAATTTAATGTCATTTTGTTATATGCATTGCTTAGTTGTAAGTTGTTGTAACAACATCTAATCGATAACTTGTTGAATTTATTTTGCACAACTGCTTTTATATAAATATTTTCAACTCAACAAGCTTTTATTGTGTGCCTTGTAGGAAAATGTTGCCTAAAGCTGTGTTTCCAAGATTTTTTACAATAACTAAATTAGAATTACAGGTTTTCATTTAAAACTGCATGCCAGTAGGTATGTACTACATACATACATATATTTTCATCAATTTTATGTACAAATGTACTATATTTACATAAGTAATCATTGTTGTAGTTGAATGAGTTAGGTTTTGATGGTAAAATAAAATTTTATTGAAATTAAAGTTAAAGTTGTATTACTCTGGGGAACTAGGCAGTTTGCTTTTGTTTTTTTGGAGGTGTAATATTTCGGTAAAATACTTGAAAAACCGAGTATTAAAATTATAAAAAGTTTATTAATTGTTAAGTAGCTTTAGGGGTAATTTTCACTCGTGGATTTCAAAAAATCGATTGTTTTGTTTAAATGTACATATATTTGAAAATAATCTTCGGAAATTTGAAGTTGATCCAAACTTTAAATGCGCCTTTAGCAAAACGTGCTTTTAACAGTAGGTGAGAAGAATTTCTGCAGAACCGCACGACATGAAATTTTCGCACGATCTTTTTATATATATTTGTCAAATAATGATCGAAGTAATAACATTTTTCATATTAATCTCAATTCTTCAATTGAAGTGCAATTTTTTTCACAAAAACAGACTTCATTCGGTAAGCCGCCATTTCGTCACAAATCAAAATTTGTACTAGTAATTCGATCATTACCTGTACTCATCTATTGTACTAATACCTTTTTTGTCTTTGGTTTTGAGATAACTTTAAGCAGGAAAATCTTCCTTACGCCAGACATCTTTTTCCGGAGGTCTGCTGGAGATCGGCTATAGCACCGATAATTAAAGTACATTAAACTCTTTAAATGTGCATTATTTTTGTATATTTAATAAATAAAATCTCTTTTCAGAAAAAGTCAACGAAAAATCGTTTTTTCTGGTTATTCGTTCAAAAAATTAAAATTTTACAAACATTTTTCAAAACATTAGACTCGAAGTTTTCGTTAATTTCATATCGAACACCTCGTTAATCTCAGATAGAGGTAAGCAGAAAATATTTCGATTTTTCACAACTAGTGAAGTTTTTGTAAATTACGAAAATAAAGTCATTGCTCATCTCTCTTATTTCTTCTCCGAAAGCTTTTACCGACTTTCACACATTAAATTTGATTCGCTAAACTTGCTATGAGTCAATTGAAGTCTTAAAAACTGAGAATATAATAATAATAACAGTAAAAGAAAATTTATGCAAAATTGATTTAATAATAAACTGGATTTCAACTATTAACATAAAATATGTAAATGGTTTTAATGAACCAAAAATAAAGTTATGTTTCTATAAAAAGGAAAAATACACTTGCCGATCTTTTTTCCCAAACAAACACTCATATAGGTATGAGTAGACCTACATATTCATGTTGAATTTAAGTACGAAATTTATTCAAAAAAATAATCTGTGCACATACATATGTACATTTTTATCTCAGTTTCTTAATTCCTAATCCGTTTAAAATCCACTCAATGTTTTTATTGTTTAATTCTCACTTCTGTTAAAATATTAATTGAGCAGATACATACATACCTACATACACGTAATAAAACATACAGGTAATAAAATCAACAATTAATTTTAATGTATGTTCAACAATTGATGAACTGAAGCGTTTACAAGGTGTTTAAGTTAATTGAAAGTGATTTCGTGGTTAATTTATAAATAATGAATATTAGAATAAGATGAACCAAAAATACAATTATGTAAAGATTAAAGAAAAAAAGTATATCCTTCTATATTCAGATAATTTGAGTGCAATAATAGTGGTTTTGCTGTATAAACCGGAAATGATTGGACAGTGGTTTCTCTATGGCTAAGATTAATATTAACTATATGCGAAAAAAAATGTGTATATATTTTGATCGCGATAGATTTTAGAGGTATATAAAAATATCATACTAAAATTTAAAATCGATATCTTAAATAGTTTTTGAGTTACTGCCATCTGTTAATCTCTTTATCTTTAAACGCGTTTTTGCTCGAAACAGCATTTTTCGAATTTGTTGTAGTGATTTTACGCTGGACAAATGATTCAATCTCTATCAATTTTTTTCGGCATGTTCTGAACATAGTTATCCATACAATAGCCCACGAGTTTTTGATCTGATCAAAATAAAATTTTGATAGGTCAAAAACAACCAAAATTTTTGGTAAAATTACACTTTTTTTAAATCTGCGCCATTTTGTCAAATTTTGATAATATTTTTCGGTAACATAGGGACAATATTTTTCAGTAGAGATTTCTGTTTTTAGATTTCATTCCTGGAGAAGACCGGAATCACTGCAGCAGTGGAGAGCTTTCTTTCTTTAGCGTCGTCGGAGATCGCGTGTAACTCAAAAAATTTTTTAATTTTTTCTTTAAAAATTTTTGCAGTGTGTTCTTAAATTATGTATAAATATATCCATAAAATTATAAATAATTTACAGAAACTAAATTGTACATAGCTCCCACACCCCAAATATCTTGGTAAGAATAGCCATAATTATTATTACAATCATCATTAAACATCATTTAAATTTATCTAAAATCTGTACAATTTGCCACACCGTAGCTGGGATTCTAGTTGAATTAGGAGTCATTGCACGAAGATGTCATAAATGAGCGTCCAACCACCTTCGGAACGCAGCCAAAACGCCAAGCGTAAATAAAAAAGTGTGAAAAAATATACTTATAAAATCGTTACAATTAATTGCACACATATACATAAATGAACAGGTTACATTCCATGCAAATTTTATATAATCTCAACCGTTTAGCAAAACCGGAATATTACTCAGAACAGCTGATGACCAATAAGCATAGTGTTTAACAACATAAGATATTAAACATACAGGTGGTATGTATCTTTGTACGATGTAGTCTGACAGGTCATATGAATAATTGAGCTTTTGTTTACAAACAAACATGCTCACGCTTTCCTCATTCTTAATGCTCCAAAGTGTATTGGAATCTCGCTTCAAAGGCAGCATTATTAGAACGCTGGCGCTTGGTAGCAAGTGACTAGTTCTAAACTCATAACTTAAATAAAAAAGTGTGTTGTAAATAATTAAAAATAAATTCACGAATCCGGCAGTTAAATGCAAATCTGAATAAGCGTGTAAAAATCATTCAGCGAAGGAGTGTTGCTGGCGGCAGCGGTTTTCAGTAGCAATTGAGCTCTGGCCGTGGCCAGACTAGATCGTTTCAATTTCCAAGTAATTTTATCAATTCACGCAAAATGCAATTCTCGGATATCAAGAACCAAGGCCGCCAACCTATCGGAGTAGGCATTTCGGAGGCGGCCAATCGAGCTGGGCTGGCGGGCGTCGGCGCGTTTAACGAATTCGACTATGAATATGTGCTGGCGCGCATTGGTAGGTGTACAGTTTTCATATTTCTGTGCCAAGATTAACTGGCAGAGTGCGAAATTCGCTAGAAATACGAGTTTTCTTTGAAACTTTTGTGTTTTACCATTAAAAACGAATGAAAATTAAAGCAGTTCACAGATTCTAAGAATTAAAAGTTGAAAATTTTATGTGGAACTAAATGGTAAATGTTATCCATGACAAACTCGCTATTAATGTGTTTGAGTAGAGATTTATACATAAAATAATAATAATTAAATAAGTGGGAACTTGGTTTTTGAGATCAAAAGTGTGATTGAGGAACGCAAAAATTACATATACATGTATGTGTATCTTTCTTTAGATTACAACTGGTCAAAGGAAGTACAATATGGTACACCATTAAATAGTGATAACAATTGTGTTTATCAAATAAAATCATAAGTGAAATTAGACAAAATTATAAAAAAAGGAAACGTCAGAGACCTTACAAAGTATATACTTACGTATATAATTGATCAGCGTGACTGGCTGAGTCGATTTAGACATGCCCGTTTGTTCGTTTGTCCGTTTGTATATATGCGAACTAGTCCCTCATGAAAAATTGTTCGGACCACTATAGCATGTAGCTGTCATATAAACTGACCGATAAAAATCAAGATTAATATCTTTTTATACTCCTTTATGCTATAAAAATGCACTTGTGAAGGGTATTATAGCTTCGGTGCAGCCAAAGTTAACGTTTTTTCTTGTTTTTATCTGACCAGTAATTTGAAAATTATGTTAAGTTAAAATATTTCATAACACTCACATCGTTAGGTTTCGGCAAGGCACAATGGTTACTACTGCTCATCTCCGGCCTTTTGACGCTCAGCTCGATGGCCACGCAAACTTCGGTGGGAATCATGGCCATAGCGTCACAGTGCGAGTTCGGCATGAGTCAAGCGGAAAAGGGTATAATGATGGCGGCGTGTGTAACAGGCATTTTTCTATCTACATACTTCTGGGGTTATGTCAGTGATGCTTTTGGACGGCGTTCGGTGCTCTTCTACGGTATTGTTGTCACAAATCTGCTCCAGTTTATCTCTATGTTTATTACAAATATATGGGTCTTCAACGCAGTCAATTTAATCATGGGCATAAGGCATGTATATGCGGCTATTTCATTTATTATGTCTACAATAAATGGCTATAATTTTTATTTACAGCTTAGGTGGCGTCTCCGCTGCCATTTACGCATATCTTAGCGAGTTCAACACTGACAAACATCGCGCTGTAGTCATTAATTATTCCACAATGTTCGTAAGCATCGCTGCAATCTACATGCCTGGTGAGAATTTATTATATTACAATATATTATATAAACATTTAAATTCAAGTAAATATAATTTGTATTTAAATACTTAATGCGTTGTAATTATTTAAGCAGGTTTTCGCACAAAATTAGTTGGGCTTGTTCAATTGATTAATATCACTATTATTAATGTAAATTTGTAAACTACTACAAATTGTAAACTACTATTTAGGGAGGTGGTTTTTACGATAACCGCTCAATATGTCAATGGATTTTTCAATTTTTCATTTACTATGATATTTCTTTCTTTTTACTACAAAATTATATGATATCACTCTTCAATCATAGATTATAACTATAATATATGCTTCCGAATATAACATTACGGTTTTCTAACACACCCGTAGTATATAATGATTATCAATTTGCATTCATTAAATTTTAATTCAAACTTTCGGTTATATAGAATACGCAACATCACCTTTTATTTGTCATTTACTTTAAAACATTAATTTCAGCGACCTGTTGGCTTGTTCTTTCCGCCGATTGGTCACTTCACATAAGTGATAGTTTCATATTTCGGCCATGGCGTTTGATCATCCTGCTGAATCTCTTACCAGGCTTAATTGGAGCACTTATGCTGTATCCTTTCCCGGAGAGTCCAAAGTTACTGTTGGCGCAGGATAAGGAGTACGAGGCCATAGCTGCATTGGAATGGATATGTAAACTTAATCGGGGTCGTTCTATAGCAAGTGTTTTTGGCAATGATGCCGATTTCAAATTAAAACCTGAACAGATCGGTGATGATAATTTGCGAAGTGCTGGTGGTATTTGCGGGATCCTTGTGAATATTTGGAGAGCAACAGTGCCACTCTTTCACAAACCGCATTGTGTGAATTTCATATTGAGCATTGTTTCGGTGTTCGGTATGTTTCTCACATCGGCTGGCATGCAAATTTGGTATCCAGAAATTGTGAATCGCTCGTCGGGTGATAATGCCGGCAACAGTTCGTTGGTGTGTGAGATTCTAGAAGCTTCGTTCGAAAAACAACGCCTAAATGTAATCTCCGTCGATATGGAGGTAAGTATGTTAAATATCTTTGTTTCTTAGATTAGTTCTGAAATATTTTCTTTTTGAAGTAACCTAAAGCAATTTAGCGACATTTTATTTTCAAAATAATTGGAATTAACAATGTTTTTTTTTTAAAATTTTTGTGCTTTTCACACTAAGTTTTATTTGACGTGTATTTAAGCCGATTACAATCCAGTTAGTGGTCAGGAAAGCAGAAAAGTACAGATAGGTTTTGTGTGAATTACGTCTTGTAATTCAACCAATTAAATAATATTAGAAAAAGACGACTTTGCATCACCAGTATAAATGATTAAATCGAGTTTAGTAGCCATAACTTTAAATAATTCATAGCATGATAAATTTAAACTAAATAAGTCTAAAATTATCAATAATTGAAAAACAAGGTTGTATGAAATAATTTAGAATACAATTCAAATATAAAACATGATTTGATAATTGAGACGAAATATTGAATTTCTCCGGATGATTTAATGCTAAATAAGGTCTAAATTTAGTTGTGCGAGATTAATATTAATAAAAATATTTCTAACGTGAGGCTTCCGTATATTATTTTAGTTGAAAATTCATAATTTTTAAATATACTGTATTTTCCTTTCAGATCTGCGATGACAGTATCACGGCCAAGACTTATATAGACAATATGATTGTAGGCTGCGCCTTTTTAGTGGGTTTCATCATACAGGGTGCCCTATTGAATCCTTTGGGTCGCAAAAATGTTTTATTAGCCGCATTGGCCATTGGTACTCTAAGTGGCATTCTGTTGCACTTTGTTACTAATACACAAGTTGTACTGGTGCTATTCTGCTTGTATATACTGATGCCGGGATTATCCATATCGATTATGTGCGGTGCCATGGTGGATTTGGTGCCAACGCAATTAAGGTGAATATTGAAATAATGAAATGTTATTTTGTTCGATAAAAATTTATTATATAAGAATTTTTCGTTTAGAGGTAAAGCGGTTAGTATTGGCTTGGCGATGGGTCGCCTGGGCGTGATAGTTGCTTCTAATTTGATTGGTGTTATGCTGGAGCCCTATTGTAATACCACTTTTGCCATCCTCACGGCGTCGATTATAAGTACGAATTTTATAATTTTTATATGAACTATTTTTATTATTGTTGCTTTGGTGTTTTTTAGTCTGCGGCTTTTTAGTGCACTTCCTACCTATATGAGAAAGATACCAAGCTGCTGTTTTGTTTTACGAGTAAGCCTACGAATGACCCATATCAAAATTTTTAATGCATTTTGCTCTTATTGCTGTGGTTTTACACAATTTGCTTTTATTTTCTTGTGACATTTATAATATTTTAACATTGGTTATAAGCTTTATCATCCAAAAGCCCTTTTTTCATATACGAGTATAGATATATATATATACAATTTCATCTATAGCGAAATGAGTTTATAATAAAAAAAGTAAATACAAATTACATACATTTTAAGCAGGCAATAATTAAAAACTTGCTATTCTTTTAATACTGTACATAAACTCATTAAGTTAAGGGAAATTAGTCTCCATTATGGGACAACTATTATACTTTTATGGGCCAAATTCTAATCTAACGTTTTTGAAATAATCACTGCTGAATCCTTTGCCAGGCTACTTGAAATTATATGTTCCATACTGTTTACCTTAAAAAGGTTCTTCAGCGGAAAGATTTTCTTTAGCTCGAGCCTACAACAAGAAGATCACATAATGAGAAAAACATAGAAAGACACTCTAGCCAGATTTGATTACATCACGTATCACGTCAGGATTTTCGAGCAAATGTTGGCGAAGAAGCAATAATATCGGCGCGCGCTTACCGAATCTGTTAAAAAAAAAACAACAGAGTATTATATTATATTTTTATATTATATATATTATTATATTTTTTTTCGTGCGTTGATACAATTACCTAGCTCGTGCCCGATCGCCATAGTATGTGTCCAGGTCCTGTAAATATTTGAGTGCGTCGGCCATGTTGCTGATGTCATTGTTGCGTGGCGGACGGGAGTTGTTGGCTGTTGTTGTGTGTGCGGTCAGTAGTGCTAAGGAAATAATCACAATGATAGCGAAGCGTGGAATTGAAGACATTGCTGTAAAAGTAAAAGAATTAGTTGTAAGGTTAAATGCAATTTTAAACGAAGTTTGTCTATCTCTAAAGTAAGTAACTACTTTCCTACTGAAGAGAATTTGCCCGGTGGCATGCTAACTACAAATATTGATATGACCTTTGGAAAGGCAATGCATTCTCAGCTGCGCACGAATCAAAAACCAAGAATTAAAAAGAAATCCTTTGGCTTTAAAGAGACGTTAAACGGTGCTATTCAGCCCATCCCGATAAGAACCGAAGCTATGCGAACCATTAAAAACTCGGCTCCTAAGATTGAAATGTGGTAAATTATTCGTGAAGTAGGAAGCGAAAAAAATTTATGTTGCTTTTGTTTTTTGTTTTGTTAAAACTAACTGTTTATATATTCAAAACAACTTCATAAATGGATCACTATGAGAATCTAATAATTTGAGTCTCATAACGTGATAATTAATATTTTGATTTTTTTCACTAAAGGCAACTGAAGCAACAACTGATATTCACATAAACTCAGTATTTGGAAATAAATGCCATCGATTTAGTTGAAGTGAGAACACTTTTCGAAAAATGTAATTTACCAGTCACTATTTAAATTTACGAACACTAAATTTGTCTTAATTTAACTTACTTCTACGTAATGGCTTCTAACGGAGTGCGCACCAATTATTAAACATTTGTCGCTGCCACTCGTTTTGGCTACTAATGAGCTTCGCTGGTTTCCGCTCCTTTTATATCCATAAATGTTATCTGTATTTCCCGAGAGGAAATACGATCGCTCGTGTGTCAAAAAGAGATGACAAACAAAAGCAACAATTGTCATAGCAATGTGGTAGAAATGTAAACTGAATAATTGAGGCCGGAAAATGAAAAAGATGTAAGAAATGGAAATAGAAGGCTAATAAGGTCATACCTGTTGTGCTTAATAAAACGTGTTGTTGTTTTGCCAAACTTTGTTTTTAGAATTTCATTAAAAGAAATGGTAGACAGAAGAAACCACAAGACTGCATAATGAAATGAAGAAAGTTTATCTCTTCCATATGTTAGCATACGCAAATGTTTTTTTTTTATTCTAAATTCATACAAATGCGTACAAAAATTGGAAAAAAAAAATATTTTGACGGTTTTGAGGACTGTTGGGCGGCACTGCTACTACTTATATATTATAATAATAAAATTGGCAATGCTAATAACTGGCAGTTAAATTATTAATTTAAACTATTGCTAATATGCTTACGAATACGCTGGTGATAGCTTATTATTGCAAAGAAAAAATAATTACTATTCCAGCAACTTTTCGCGCTTGCTATTGGTTACTAATGTGGTAGTTGTGGTTGTGGCGGTAGAGCACGCATGGTGGAAGGTGTGACACATCATACATAAACCAAAAACGCCGCTGCCCACTAATTATTTCTGGTGCTTATTAATGGATTATGAATTCCAACGCATAAAACAAATTGAATTTTCGCATATCTGCATTTTTGATGAAAGCTCGTCAAACACTACCCCTGCTGCTGGCAGATAAATCATTTGGGGCATACGGAATTAGTCGGAGTGGGCCACGCTAGTTCACTTACCATATATCGAGAATACCATTATCATTTATGATGGAATTCCGATTGTACTGCCATGCTTAACTTGTTGAATTTCAGTTTAACCTAATCCTTTCGCGCAGCCCCACATATCTGTTTGGTTAGCGGCACTTTCACTGGCACTCACTCGTGACTCACCTCACAATCGCTGGCCACTTTTATCGCACTCATTTGAGACGACTGACATTCGTTCATGATGATTTTTATACATTTGAAGTGAAATCATAATTGGTTTACTTTGAAATCACAAACCAAATAATTGAAAGCTTTCGCTGATAACGAGAAGCGTCGATTGCCATTAGTAGACAAACACTGACTAGCGACAAATCAGTTGTATGAAACTAGATATGTGCTTATATTTGTTTTTGTGTGGCCTGAGATTATTGGGTATGCTATTAAATGGTTAATTGTTATCGTTAATGATAGACAACAGGATTGTGCCTACTTAACACTTTTCATGCGTCACGCTTCAGATCTATTTATATATCAATCGGAATTCCCATGCTTCGAACGGCACCGTTACATACATATTTGCTTTGATAACCGTGTTGATAATTACGTTTTTACTGCCAATTTTGTATTTAATTGTAGCATTATAGGCAAGCAGCCCAATAATAATAATGAGCCGTAAAGTTGTTGCGCTTGAGCTCGAGCGAATAAATATTAGAGTTTTTTTCAACTAACGGTTATTTATAATAGCTTAGATCGGCTATATCCTATATACTTATAATTATTTGGCACTTTTATGACAACTAATCACGTCTCGACTCAAAAAATGGTATTATTGACGTTTAGTTTGCCTTTATCATCAGTTTTGAAAAAGGTAGGGACCAATAATGCCTTCGAGATGTATGTACATCAAACCAGGCAGTAACTTTTCCTGGATGTAAGGGACCATAAGGAGTCTGTTTAGGATTATTTGCACTATAAATTTGTTAATTTTGATCATTTATGATTATACTGGCTAAGCTGAAAATTTCCCTTATTGCTAATATACAGACAGCTATCGCACTAGAAATACTGAACTCAATAACTAATTTGCACTTGTCTTGTTTTTTCGGACCAGTTAATTTTCAATCCGGAATCAGTAGTTTTATTATAATTGTAGTTTACAGCCTATTTCGATTACAGTTAGAAATTTCTGTTCTACTTATAGTATTTTTCTCGTCCAGTCCCATGCTTCTCTACAGACTGCAGACTATAATTCTAAAATCTTGTTGTTACAATCCTAAATCATTTAGAAATAACTAATTGCGTTTGGTTTTCTTTTGTTCACTTTAAAAGTGCATATATATATATTTGTACAACTTTTTTTTATATTACTACTTTTATTAATAAAAACTCGTGCAGATGTTCAAAAATACATACACATTATAGTATAATTCAAAAAAACTTGCTCCAAAAGTTTTCAGAAGATTACTGAAGAGATTCGATATGACTTTAACTTTGTGATGTTATTATATTGTTTACAGATGTGGCTGGCGTTAGGCATTTATTTCATTTGCTTCTTTGTCCGTTGCTTTTAATTAGAGGGTTCCAGGTAGTTATTTAATAGACTTCATCCACTGACTTATATTCAGCGTTGTGTAACTGTCCAATCCAAGCGAACGAAAGCGCGATAAATAATATAGTTTAAATATCGTTTAATTTAATATTAATATAATATTTCATATAAACAGTTAATTATTATCCAAATTATTTACCAGCTCTGGGTTTTCCAGTAGGTGTTGCCGCAAAAGCTGTACCAATGGTGTGCGCTTGCCGAATCTACGGTCAAAAATCATTAGTCAATTTGTTAATCATACGCCGTGGTGCACTCTCTCTTCAGTGATTATTACCTGGCACGCGCCCGATCACCATAGTATGCGTCCAGGTCCTGTAAATATCTTAGTGCGTCGGCCATATTGCTGATGTCATTGTTGCGTGGCGGCCGCGAGTTACTGGCCGAGGTGTTGTGAGCACTCAAGAGCACCACGACAATAAGCAGGAGAAAACAACAACGTAGTATCGCCGACATGACTGTAAGGTTTGTAAAAAGAAAACCGGTCTCATAGATTAAATACGTATGCGATTAAAATACATTTCACCTTACATTTCTAAGGATACTAAGTTCGTACATAATAATATAAGAAAATAATATAATAAAAAATAATTCAGAAATTTGTATTCTGACTTTTTTCATTATTAGCGATTTGAGTTTATCATTGCGGTTTTAATTAAGTAAATTTTCCAAATAACTTTTGAAAATAATTAGTATTAGATTTTTTATAAATCCTTCTATATCAAAAACCAGAAAACCTTCCGAATCCACAACCAACCGAGATTAAGATACAACATCTTAATAAATTTTATAAACTTTAATATTTTTATCACTTCGAATTTTTGAAACATTAACTTTATTTGAACCTTACCTTATCGCTTTCAATTCGCTGGGTAAAGTATAGAAAGAACTCTTACAAATTCGTATCCTCAATAAATTTAGTAAAAATATTTGCAGACTGACTTTGAGCCAACTGCTAAATGTGCACCGCTATGACACGCTTGTTCAACTGTTGACTGTTGCAAGTCCTGCACATCTTTTATATTCGTTTCCGTCGTGTATAAAGTTGAAGCAGCGAATACGATCGTTTACCACAGGTAATTTGCAAACACGCAGAAGTGACACGAGCATGTTAATGAAAACCAAAGCTGTCATTTGGGGTCCGGCAATTGTTGTTATTTTATCTTCGAACACTGGAAGCCAGCTCGTCAAATTCGCGAAACCACCACGGTACGTAAGTAGGCACAAAAAGAGCATAATAGATCATTTTTATTATTTCATGGAATTTATATTGTTTTATTTGGTTTTTGTAACAGTAATAATTAGTAGGTAATTTTTGTTCTCCTCAGTGTCTCATATTTTAATAACAGCTGTGGTTAGGTCATGTAAGCTGCATATACTCTTCTGTAACGCGTGTAAAAGTGTGTGCATTTGTATATAAAGTTCATTTTGAGAGATATTACAATTGACAGTTGCTTAATTAGCAAACTTACTTGTGCCGACTTTTTAAATTGTTACGAGCGCTTCGATAACGTGCTTCATCTTGCATTAAGAAAGTAAGTGTAAGAGAAAGATATTTAAAGAAAGGTACTGAAATTCTTTACCTTAACCGGAATACATAAACAAATTTAAAATGTATAAATTTAAGAATTTCTTAGGAAAAAAAGTTTTTTCTAAAAATTTCTATGTACATATTGTATATTCTATATTTTACAGACCTCTCAATACAACCCAGTTATAGGAAAAGTTTACGTTTAGTGATAAATTATGATTTTTAGTAATTTTTGAAATAAACTACAAATTAAACAAATTTTTCAAATAAGTAAACCGTTTAATTGTGTTTCTGATTTGGTCACTAGGTAATATGTGACAAGACGACAATATCACATTTGGTAGGTAATAACATTTGATACTGAAAGCATTATGTTTTAGTGGCGCACAAATCGAAATTGAACTTTGTCTTTCACACCTGCATATCAGCTTATCAAATACTGAAGTTTGTAGTGAGGCATGCCACAGAATACGCATGGATATTATTTCGTTTTTATTTACGCTCCACTTCCATACTAAATCCTTTTTCAGCATATTTGTCTCAATTATGAAATGGGAAATTAATAAAGTCCCCGCCGACTATATGGCAGATAAAAACTTTAGTTCTAGCCGCCGGCTGATTGAAAGGGATTTACGTTAATCGCGGCTCATTTGAATGTAACACTTGAACATTTATTACAACTTTATTGGCGACCGCTGTAACTATCGCGTTGAATGCGTGACTACCGTTCGGTTGGTTGTGGGTACAAATTCCCATTTTTGCTTATAGAAAGGAAGTATATTAGGTTTAAAACTTTATACGTATAATAAACCCAGCATGAAAACGTTTTTAACAAAATGAAATCATTTGTTCGGTGGCGACCAAATATCGAACACCGGTAGAAGTTACGTTGAACACTACCAAACCCTTTGAACAGCGGGCGGAATTGAACTATAACCTCGCCCACTTCTAACAGAACCATAATTCATGAATGACTATCTGGACGTCTTTGATTTGCACAAATTACATGCATTTAAAGATTGACAGCGCCCAAATTTAGTTCATCCTTAATAGTTAATTATTGTAGTTTGTTGCTGATTAGTTAGAGATGCTTATATGTAAGTGTACGAATATATATCAATTTTATTCAATTAATTGATTCTGATTAAAAAGTTACTTTTGTGCGTACATTTGATTCGTTTCTAACGTAACTGGCCGGCGACAGATATCGATACGTGATAAATGTGAAGCCAAAACCTTGACATCTGACATCAGATATCTTTATCGAAAATGATTGTGGTGCAAACCACTATTCTACAAATATCAAATGAATGATTTTATACTATTATAATATATACATATAATATATTACTATATTTGCATTTTTGTTATATATAGGTACATGCATATTCTATATAAATACAAACATGTTTATCAGTTAGATTTGCGCGGAATTTACTTGAATGCCATTTATTGCCTATAACAATTCCGTTTAACTTTGTTCTATAGGACTCGTAGTTTTGCCAGAAATCCAGATAAAAAAGTTGTTAACCTTTAGAAATTCAACTACGCACCTCTCCTTCCTTTTATCGACTTCAGATCGGCCGCAAATTTTTTTTCCTTTAATGTTTGTCATTTTATCTTTCGTTTCCAATGGTTTTCAACCCACTATCATATTCAAAGCCTCCTGCACTAGTCTATATATGTCGCTCGACGTGGTGTAGTAGTAAAAGTGGCATGCAACTTCCATACAGGATCTTAGTTCAATGTCGATTCAGAATGACATAAAAAGATTTTTAGATTTTTTTTCGCTGATTTTTTTTCAAATCATGAAACCTATATCTGCCATGACGAAGTTTCTTTTGGCATATGTTGACATATTGACGGATAACATTAAGGCACACAAAGGAGAAGCACCGATGGAAAAGGGTATTATTCCTACAAAAACTACTATTCCTTTTCCCTTTGATCTGGTGGGATAATTGTGAGATATATGATCTTATAATACAAAAAAGACTAAATATATACAATTGAAAATAGTAAGGGTTTTTCGATTTTTTAAATGATCTAATACGGGAAGATTCTCTGGCGAATCGCTAACTACATTTCAAGAATCAACAAATCTTATACGTGAACTCAAATCTTTGGTGGTGATATAGTTATGGCAAGAGCTATTTGAACAAAGGTATCCCATGTATCTACTAACCAACTATGCCTACATGATCGCACGACTCCAAACATTCATCAACAGTTGCATACGAATCATCTAACCTAAAACTATAAGCAATCTAGTGCTGTGGAAGAAACAGGAATCTGTACTGAAGCAAATAAGCATATTCTGAGAAAGACTCCAGACAGCAATAGTAGGACATCTCCTGGCTGAAATCCGCAGAGGGTCTCGGCCGACCAAAATAAACATAGAGCACGACGGTAATGCGCTAATATACCATGCAAAAATCACTTGAGATGGCACAAAGACCACAGTCCTCAATTGTGCATCAGTGAAGAGTAACAAAAAAAAAAAAAAAACAGCCCTCACTACATCTTAAATTATAACAAGTTAAACATTGTTATATTTTGGAACTAAAAACATATTGTACACTATTTGTTTTTAAATTACTATAACCAATTCTAAGCAATATGCATTAATTTTCCCAGTATTTTCTCATAACTTCTGTCTGTTTAAAAAGCTTCTGTTAAACAATCACCGCTAAGAAATAACTACTATGTTAACAGCTTTTAAAATTTTGCACTTTATACAACCGAGCTTTAAAAATTAAACGTTTATAGAAGCTTAAAACAAGTGCTGAGAACAAAAAGCTTCCAAATATGGCGCTCATTTGCTGACCACTAAACAAAAGTCTGTTGGATTCAAAAGTTACACATATTAAAATTAATGAATTGACAAAAGCATAGTGACTTTCAAATGGATTTTACAGATATGAGAAAATTTTTTCTATTTATTTATTCTCATTATTTACATAATACTATGTTTAATCTATTATGCGGATGTCAAAGTTTGCATATTACATGTACTAGTATTAAAGAACTGCTAAAATTAAGTTGAACTTCACACTTCTTTTTTTTGTGCTACTTGGAAGGTGTAATGAAATTTTTGTGTAATGTTATTGAATCATATAGTATATCAACAGCAACTAAATAACAGTAGGAATACGTAGTTAATGTGCGCATAGGCAAATTAATAACCTTACTTTTTTGAAGGCAACAATTAAATGCAGCGGAAAGTGTTGCCAATGTGAACGGTCGATGTATCATTTCGCCAGATAAATTGTGCAAAACAAGGAAAACTTCTTAAAACACATTAGCGGCTCTCCGTAGTGTGGAATCTATCACCTAAACGGAACCCCATTAGAATTAGTCCAAAATTTTGCAGCTCATAAAATAATAAATAGAACAGCAATTAGCTAATTTTAGTAGCGAATTTGTTATTTTTACTTGTCACTTTCATTCTGAAAATTTGTTTGCTTCTTAATATTGAAGTCAAATTGTAATGGGCAACTATCTAGTGAACAATGATTACATACATGTTTGTTGTACTTTATATTACCTACTCGAGTTGTGTGAAGCTTATATTAAGATCATGTATTTATGACTCTGGCCTCCTTGTGATGCGTCAGAGGAGTGATCAACTTTATATATAACGGCTTTTGTTAAGGCTAAATATGTTCGAAAGTAGTCACGTAGTCACTGAAGATTTATTTTTAAATAACTCAAATGTAAGTGTATTTACATATTTGCATATAGAATATATGTACATACACATATGAAAAAACTTTAATTTAATGTTGACTTTTGAGTTTTAAATTATGTTCACAGTTGTCTTTCGAAAATCTTTCACTGATACATAGATGGCACTAGTGAAATTAAATCCATATGATTTTTGGTCAACCTTAACCTTCAAAAGATTCATGAACAGTTTTGACAGCTGGCAAACTATTAGTTTATGAGATATAGCATTGCTTTTTGGGGGGAAAAGTGCTGTTGAAGTCATGGTTTGGCTTGATGAACATTATTCGAGTTCTGCAGCAGGGAAATCAGCCCCTGGTTTGCTAAGTTTCAACGAGGCGAAATAAGCACCGAGGACGATGCACGCAGTGGACGCTCCAAACAGGCTGTTACCGATGAAAATGTCGAAAGAGTCCCCAAAATATTTTTTGATGACCGCAAAGTGAAGTTATTCGCGATAGCTGAGATAGCAAAGACATCCAAGAAATGAATTGGATATATCATATGGTGAATAAATATTTGGGTATGCGAAAGTTCTGTGAAAAGTGGGTGCCGCGCAAGCTCACAATCCATCAAACACAAGTCTGTTTAATCGTAGTAAAACCTAATTTTTGCGTCCATATGTGAGTCCAATCGACTATCAGCCGACTGGCCTTTTAGGCTTATTTTGAGGCTAACAACAAATTATACTATAAAAAAGGTATTGAAAAATTTTATGACCGCTATAATCGTTGAATCGCCCTTGAAGGTAACTATATTAAAAAATAAAATAAAAATTTTACCAAAAAAAAAAATGTGTTTTCTATGTTAGCCTAGGAACTTTTCAGCCCACCTGTCGGTGGCAAACGGTCGTAGTGGAATCCAGAATCGATTTGAAATTTGGCATAGATTATTGTCCAAGTTAAGATAAACTTCTTCTTTTTATACCCTTAAAGGATATTATAGTTTCGGTGCAGCTTAAGTTAACTTTTTTTTTTCAATGTTGATACCAACAAATGAAGCATGGCAAAAAGATCCATCCTCGGAGAGATGTTGTGTTATAGATAAAAGCTCTATTTTTGCTTTGATAAATCAATAGAAACTATAAAATCCAAAAAGCAATATTGCCAACATTCAGAAAATTTAGCATGGTTTTTAGTGATCAAATGACTGAAGCTAAAACCTCTCTCTTCCGTTAAGAGCAGCAAAAAACACTTAGAGCGTGCATAAAGAGGCAAAGAAGCAAATATGCGAGTGTTAACTAAATTCATCAGCAAAAAAACCAAAACTATAGTTGATCAAAATCAAACAATTAATGTCAACAGATCGAAAGATAGGGGACTAGCGCTGCATGCGAGCTCAAGCTGACCGTCGGAAAATGCACAAGAAATTCGAAAACTGAGACGTCAGCTGAACCGGTTGAAATAACTGCAGCGATTAAAAGTGTGAAATTCGATTTTTTTTGGTTTTTGGTTTTTTTTTTTATTTACTTAGTGCAGTAGTTTCGACACTGATGCTGAATTAAGGCATTTACATTTAGCTATTTTTACGCTCGCGCTTAGTTTACTGATTCCAAGCGCTCCTTCAGCTATTCGCGGCTTGCATTTTGTTTTTGTGATTTTCGGCGGCTGGCTGCTGCGGTAGCGGCTTGGCTTCTACTTCTAGTTATCTTGCTGTTGGCTCTGCGACTTTAAAAGCAGTCGTATGTGGAAGTCGGCATCGTCGAATCTGAGACGTGTTGCTGGCGAACTTTTTTTGGCATTCGGCTAGAGTCGATATAAAGGGTCAAGTTGCAACTATGAAATTCGCATTTAGCCGCAAGATTTTGATAAGCTAAGAAGTGCTGGGCGCGTGCGCAAATCTAACGAATGAGAAAACGGAGAGAAGAAGAAGAACAAGTGCAGTGAACGCCAATACATATATGTGATCAAATGAAAAATTTGTTAATTTATGAGAACTGTTAATGTCAACATAAAAAAATATATAAAAATTAACTACAACTCCAAGCACTTCCGGTGTGCACCGAAAAATAGGCGTGTACTCTAACATTTTGTTTGTAAAGAACATAAATCTTTTTTATTTAAAGAGAAGTGTCAAAAATATTTCGATGGTTCATGAAGCCGTTATTCATTTGAGGTGCGGTTGATTGCGTTGAATATTTATTTCGCTCTTAGATAAATAGCTAACAGTGAGGAAGTGCTTATAACATAGTCGTTTATTTTTATTATGCAGTCGTGACATTATGGAACCCGTACTATCAATTCATAATTAATTTTAAACAAAAAGATAAAGAATTGCGACAAATCTATGAAACGAGATAAATTTAATTATTCATAAAAACCAAATACCAAGACGTATAAGCAACAATTCAAAAGTTAATCAACTGAAAACGGAAACAAAGTAAAACATCGGGTTTTTCTAGCTGACTTCTATAAATTAGTGACATAATACAAAATAAAAAAGATGAAGCTTTTTGGCGCTGGATCCAGAAGTGCCCGTAAGTAAATCATTGTTATGTAAAGGACTGGAATAAGTAACCAGCAGTATTGAAACTTGTGAAGTTTTTAACATTCAACTTTTAAATTTTTGGTTTTAATTTTTTTATATATAATTACTCTCTCAATAATATAAATGAATATTATTAGCAAATATTGCAAATTAAAGGAAATTGAAAAAAAATTTTTTGATTCAAAAAAATTTAACACTCTAAGATTTCAACTTAAAATAAGTTATTTTTGCGAATAAATTTAGAAATAAACCTTATTTGTTGGTGGAGATTACAGCTGATCTTACAAGAAATATATAAGTTTTACCGTTATGTTCAAACAAAACACACAAAATTAGTTTGCTCTCTAATAATACGCTGGTTATATTTTAAATGACAAATACTACAAAATATATATGTATATAAGATATGTCAACACATAAAAGCCAAGGTCATGGAGCACACCAACCGAAATTTGACCGTAGCAGATAAAAAACCTGATTTGATAACAAAGCAATAAGCTCGGCTTCAATACAACTATACGTAAATGTGTCTGCGTGTATGCATGGCAAGACAGTAGTACGCATTTGTCTGTGCTCGATTGTTTACAAACAATGCTAGAGGGCCGCTAGGTAAGCGCTAGGTTAACTAACTAAAAATAACGAGAGAACAAGTTAAAAAATGCACAAATATTGCGGTGTCTAAATGAAAAACACACATAACTATTAAAAAAAAAAGACGAAAAATGACGAGTCACTTGGTCAATACTAGCATTAATGAATTATACAAGTAAAAACAACAACGAAGTTGTGCAAATAATTTATCAAAAAACCCCAAAAGTATTGAAAACCAATGAAACTTAAACTGAGCAGATCAATAAGCAGAAGCTAGGGTCCAACTGAGTACAGTAGAGAATGAAGTGGAAGAAAGAAGCACTTAGAGTAAATAGAGTAAACAGCTGCGTGAAAAAGCAGATCAACCAAATAATAACAAAAAAATAGTAGATAACAAGCAATTATATGGCTATTGAATAATACCAAAAACAAATTGAAATCATTTGCAAATTTATCACGTTCGTGAGTTAAATCGCATTTAATACGTCTGAGCGGCAAATACTATGCAAATTAGCTGATTATAGCAAAACAAAGTGGGGACGCATGCGCAGACGCTGATAGAAGTGCTGTTCTTTCTGCTTGTATTGGCAGGGAAAAAAAACATAATAAGCCGAATCTGCTATGGTTGCTCATTAATCAGATACAATACAATTTAATTTTGTTATTTTTTTAATATTTACGTTACTCAAATTATTTATGAAGAAATTTCCCCAAATATTTGCAACCACGGAACATTAACTTTTCTTATATGTCATAGCGAAAATAATATGTGTGTAGGTTTTTGTGTATGTGATATATGTATTTTCTTTGGCTGTTCTAATTGGCTTAGATTATACTTATTCCCTCTCTTTCAGCTGCGGAGGGCACTAGAGAATATGTAGTGCTTATTAGGTTCCATCGGACGTATGTATATGTCATACCTAAATGCCACACTTACAAATTTTATATTTGAAAAATTTTCTATTAATAGAAAAAGTTGTAATGCGAAACTTTTTCTAGTGTCCTAGTTCTAAGTGCTTTAAAAACCCTCGCTCCGATTGTGTAATCTAATTTCATGCGAATTAGCATACTAGCATAAATTAAGTCTGAAAGCGAAATTCGCATGAGTATATGCGTAGATAAATACATATATGGACCTACGGATGAAAGCAACTGTCTCAGCCAGTGCTTGCTATTTGTATTTGAATATTGCAATTAAAAACTAAAGTCAATTTTGTTTTTATTTTTGCCGATCAGTTCTGAGTACTTATTTAAACTGAGGTTATTTAACTTTTCATTAAATCATCATGCCCGCTTGGCTTGATTTTCATAAGCGTGTTTTACGCAAAACTTGTCAGCGTTAATAAAAAACAAAATATGTTTCTTAAACGCTTCTCATATTTGCACATATATGTATGTATGTATGTATACATCTGCTCAACATTATTTTATTTTTTTATCTACATTTTTTATATGCTCGAAGTTTTTTTTGCATAATTTGTTTACGCATACAATAAAATATCATGGCATTAATTAATGTGGGAATTTGTATACTAAAATAGGAGAAAAACTTGTATGCTCTTGATAAAAGCTGCTTTTGGCCACATTTTTTCATAAGCTAGAAGCTTTGAACTGTTATCTAGCGAATTTTTTTGAATCGTAAATTTATTTATAATTAGCTTTAAATTAAATATGCATAGATATTTTTAGCGCTTGGTTTTTAAGTTCAAATGTACAGTGACGAACAAATTATCGGATCCAATTGGAAATATTTTTTTTGTTGATATTGTAGATTCAGTTATAGCATATAGCTATGCACTATTTTCATTGTTATCTATATAATTCCGTTAAATTACAATATTATTTATTGTAAAATTATAACAATTTAATTATAATATTTTGAAAGAAATTCGATATATAAGTAGTTTTAAAAATAATTGTATACATTGTTTAATATAAAAGGTTTATTTTGGGAAGTGAATGGCGTATGATCTTTGGGGCTTTTATAATTAAAGATTATTTTGCCTTAACTGAGTGCTTTTTAACGTCTGGAATAACAATTCGAACGAATAAAAAATATGAGTAACTCAAATTTTAAAAAAGTAATTGTTTCAGAATTATTGTCAGATTATCCGGAATCTTTCGAAAGATCAGCCTTAACATTAAACTGTTTCGAAATACATGTGAGGTTCTGCTTCGAAACAATAGGTTTGTTTCTGAAGTGCTAGTAGCAGCTAACTATCAGCACGAAAAATGCCAAAATTAACAAGTTACTCTCATTTTTTATTCTAAGAATTCAAAACTATTATATTGTACTAATGTATAAAGTTAAAGCGAATTCCTCGAATATTACTCGTTTACACATGTATTTAACGGCTGTTTTATGTATGGTAGCAGCTAATTTCTACAAGCAGAAACTAGTAGTTCTCTCTATCTGCTTCTTACGCCTCAATTTGTGCTCTCTTCTGCTTGTTATACCCTGAACAGTGTACATTAAGTTTGCCACGAATTTTGTAACACCCAGAAGGAAACGTCGGAGACCCTATAAAGTGTATATATGTATAATATGATCTGCATAACGAGCAGAGTCGATTTAGCCTTGTCCGTCTACCCGTTCGTTCATCCGTCTGTTGGTTTATATGCTCTTAGTCTTTTAGTTTTTGACATATCGATCTGAAATTTTGCGCACGTTCTTTTATTACACCACGATATCATACATATAGTTGCCATACAAACTAAACTGAACTGATCGGAATGAAGTGCTTGTATGGAGAACTTTTTCATTTGACCAGATATCTTCAAGAAATTTGGCATGAATTATTGCCTAAAGCAACGCTGTAGTCTCCGTAGAAATTCTTCAAATCGAGTCACTATAGCATATAGTTGCCATAAAAACGGACCAATGCAAATCAATTTCTTGTAAGAAACCTTTTGTATTTGTGAAGGGTATTATAGCTTCGGTGTAACCGAATTTAACGTTTTAAAGAAATGCTTTTCCAGCAGAAACTTGTTAGTGATAGTAAGTCGTTCAAAAACAAACTCAATTTAAACTTTTTTTAAATTAACTCAAGCAAGCAATTCATGGGCACATGTTTGACTTTAGTCATTTTTCCTATTACTCAGATCTAGCCAGGAGAAGACAGCGCAACAGATAGATTAAGAAAGGCCATAATGCGAGTTCAGATATCTCACGATGTGTTATGAGTTTGAAGCTGTTTACGTATGCAATTAGCGAAGAAGAAAATAGGGAGAGAGCTGCATACATTGTTCTACCCATAACACATTAAAATATTTTATGCGATTTGAACTTTTGTTGTTGTATTTTGAGTAGATTTTAACTTATTGTTCATATGTCACTCAACTGGTTTGGTGGTTTTAGGATATGTCATTAATACAATCTGCTAGTTAATAAAATCAATAAATAAATCTCTTTCAATGATCGGTATATGTTATTATTAAGAAACGTAAATATGTAAAATATATAAATTTTCAAATAAAAAAATGATAAATAAAGAGCACCACGAAAATAACAAATTAATTAACTATATTCTCTGTTGGAATATGGCAACCTTCTTTACGAAGTTCTATTGATGGAAACGTGTTGCCAGTTTGTCTGCGCCGAGAAGGTAGCCTAACTAGGTAACCCTATACAGAACTTCTGTCCCTTAGTTGTTTGCGCTTCTTAGCTTGTAAATGTGCTGTGGTAAACATTAATAAATCCGTTCAAGGTCTCCCGGGTTTAAAATTACAGACTTCAGTTAACAACAAAATATTATATAAATTATGCAATTTACACAAAACACGCTATACATTGTTACGGAATTCATTATTTCATTAAACGGACGTGACCAAATAAATATACATACATATATAATATTATATTATATATATACATACCTATATCATACAACGTTTTACAAATATACACACGTTGATAACAAAAGCGTTCTCAAAAAATAAATAAAAAAATTAAATACAATAAAATCCCCAAAACGGTTTCTGTCCAACATTTATAACATACATATTTATGTTTACCGGTTTGTCGTACTAACGCAATACAGCACTACACTTCATCACCAATTAACTCTGTATCTAACTGCCAATATGTTGCTGCTTTTACAACAAAGCGTGCACCTGCGCCGTTGATACGAGCACCTTACAATTTGAATGTAAACAAACAGCACGTGGAAACAGACCAAACTAAGCGACAACAACACACTGCGGAGAACTCAATATGTTAGCAAGAGAGTGAGAGAGCTGCACACATTGTAAGCTTTGTTGAAGATCACCTGTTGTAGTTGCCTCTTTATGAACGTGTTTTCTTGAAAATTTGTGCGTATAAAACGAGCATTTAACTTTAGAATAAAGCATTGGTAGTATGGTCGCAACGTTTCGTTAAGTGTCGCTTAAGCGTTAGATTGTCGTATGATTACTGTCACAGCGATCACGGCGTATAAACAACTTTTTCGAGTGATTGCCACATGCGCTCACAGCCACACATGCGCTCATGCATTGTCCATTCACGATTACAGAAATAGACTGCAATTTTGTTAGTCTGCATTAGTAATTACGGGTATTTGTGCAATACTTGCATGAAACTTTTCCGGATTTTGTCTATAAATGAAGTAAAATTCATGAGATACTTAATTTGGTCTTTCGTCGAGTTTGAATTTGAGTTTGAGTAATTATTTGGAAACTTGCTAATAACTGACATTTAAAACTTCGAAGCAGGTTGGAATTTAGGTGAACTCTGTTGGTTATTATTCTCATTTAAAAAAGTGTGCCGTTTTTAGTTTAGAGATCGAGCATTTGAATGAAGCAAGTGCATGGCATTAAAAGTCTACAATGCTGTCAATATACCGCTCTTGCAAGAATAGAAAACCTTGACAAGAAAAATTATGTTTTAAATTTTTGAAATAATATATTTTAACTTTTCTGTAATTAAAAGTATTAATATAATAGTATTAATTTAATATTGAAGTTTTTTATCATTACTCTACTATTTTGAGAACATTAGCTTATGAATAACTTTCCGTAAACTATATATAAGCGTCCAAGATTCTAAAAACCTAGGTATTGATTATGAAAATAATATCATTGAAAACTACATATTATCTGTCATCTTCTTAATATTAGTTCTTGAAATGTCAGCTTCCAATCGTATAACCGTTAATCTCCTGTAAATACAGCTCTCTTCTTTCTCACAGTCTCTTCATCTCTCAAGGAGAGTTTATGGAAGATAATATTGTGAAGCGGCAATGTTTCGGTTTGTAGAAATTTTATCGAACATTTTATCTCAAGTGTTAAGCCCATTAATAAAATGAAAACATAGTAGATTTGGATAAAATGACATATCTATATATTAAAAAGATGAATAATACATTTTCAAAGTCTGGTAACCCTATAATTATGAAGAACATAGAAAAGAGACGTTATAGTTTTGAAGGGTTGCCAGCCTTGAGCTGCGAGAAATACTAAAAATAACTGTGACAACTAGTTTATATAAATTAGTAAGAATATTAAAGCGTATTTTAATTGGTTTTGAATAATAACATTAAAAATTTTATGCACGGTTTTGTTTTGATTTAATATTTAATTGTATTGAATTGAATATCAATAACATTTACATAACAATGACCCAAATAAAGAATTATAAAATGTACGAAAGTTGATTACTGAAGTTAATATACATTTATAACTGACAATTGTTATTATTATTTCAAATCATTTTTTCTAATTTGTTCTAGCATGTTTATGGTATTAAATTGAAAGGTATAAATGCTTGAATTGCGATTGTCAAATTAGTATCACTGTAAGCTTTACTATTTCCTCATCTATTGCTTTTGCATTTTGCTAAGTTTTTTCTATCATAAGCTCAAATCGGAACCTAATATTTTATACTTTGAATAAGAAAGCTTGTAACAACGGCGTTTAAAGCAACGGGAAGGAAACCTTACAAAGGAAACTCCATAGAGTATATATGTACATATAATATATGATCAGCGTGACGAGCTGAGTCGATTTAGCAATGCCCGTCAATCTGTCGGTCCTCAGTTTTGATTTTATTTAAATTTTACTCACGTCCTTTTCTGCCCAAGAATCTACTCAATTGTTGGAATCGCCGATATCGGACCATTGTAGCATATAGCTGTCATACAAACTGACCGATTCATATAAAGTTCATGTATGGAAAACTTTCTTATTTGATATGATATCTACCCGAAATCTACCATATCTATAGTATATAACTGATAATGTCAGGTGTTTATGCAATTTTTTCTTTGATCTCTAAATAGCAGATCGAGTCTTTAGAGAGTAGAAGATCTGCACATTATAACGTTCTAATTCGGGTAAAAAAGTATCGATCAATGGTTAGAGTTACTGTAAATTGCGACTTCACCAAACCATGTTTATATTATGTATTTTATTAATTAATTCCGTTTAATTTGCTAGCTTTAGATGAAATCCATTGTGTCGCAGATGTTTTAACACAATTTTATTTTAGTACTTTTTGTCGATTCTAATTTATTCTTTTGAGTTTTTTCGCCAAGTGCAAGCACTGCATTCTTCACGAAGCTGCATGGCCATACCGAGGACTAATAACTTTTCAGTTGGAACGCGACTTTTGCGGAAGTGATCGCTGAAGGTGGCAGAAATCCCATCTATGCAAATTAATAATTTAACAACAAAAAGAGCGCATAAATAAAGTAAATAAAAAAGAGAGGAAAAAAACCGAAAACGCAAACTTGAATATTTTGGATTCTTCTCAAAATTGTCTCATATTTAATTCGCACATACATACATACATATATTATGTACATGTTTAGGTTTAATATTTCGCACTTGCCTGTTGTCGGAAACCTCAGCTTGACACTCACTGTCACTGCCAAGATCAAAGCCTCAGTGACTTTAGCTTCGCCAGCTAGTCGGCAGTCACATGCAATGCGACAATTTCATCTGCTTAGTACAGCTATAAGCAACAACAGCAGCAAAAGACAGCAAGTGGGTCAAGTTGGTTATAGGTAATAAGAATTTTTTTTGGTTTTTCGCATAAATTTACCCGAAATATATGCATAAAAATATATATATTTAGCAAAAAGGTAAACGTGAAAACTTTTATTTGCCAACAGACACAACCGCTGCAAATAGCACAAATATGGGCGGGGGCATTTTCCTTGAGCGGTTGCCTAAATACGGGTATATTCTCGAGATTATATAATTCTGGTCTATGCGTAAATTCATGGTTGCTGTTGTTGCGTTGTTCTTGCATTCCTTTGTTGTGCAGCAGCAGCGCTGGGTCAACTTTAAGCCGTGTCTTATTTTCTTTTGTTTAAATTTCTTGAGATTCCCTTAATGGAATATTTCGATTTATCAAAAACGTGATCTTTTCCGGTTTCGAATCCTCTACTCTTTTCCCCTGATACTTCGATTACATTATTATGCTGTGATCACCTTTATCGCAACGAAACGCAGTCATTCAAGCGGATGCTACACGCATTGCTACGACAGCGTAGGTAATCACAGCGAGCACAACAACACAGAGTTAACATGCGAAAGAAAAAAAGGCCTCGCAATTTGCTATGAACTTGAACTTCATTGAATCGAAAATGGCAAGAAACGCTTAAAAGACGAGACATAAAGGCTGTTGTTCACAATAGTACATTTGTACTTATCTGGAATTACACATTTTGTCCGTCCACTAAAAGAGTTGTCGCAATAAAAACTCTTGCATGGGTTATTTCTTTTTTTAAATGGAAAGTTTTGCATACAGATTGCGTAAGCATTTCGGTTATCCCAGTTTTCTACGGAACTGGTTCGGTAATCAGTGACTACTATAATTCTTTTCAAGTTTTAAATGAATTGATTTTCTTGTACACGGAAGCATATTTAGAGCAAGAAAGGGATTATTTATTGAGAATTTTATTGCGAGATTCAAAGCCACATTTGTTCTAAGTGCTTTTTGAGTAAGAATGAGTCATGAAACTGTTGAAGAGAAGAAAAGGAGAAGTGTTGGTGATCGCAAACTTCAACTTGTGATAAATAGAAGTGAAAGTTGAAACAAATTTAGAGAAAATGAGCTTTTTAAAAATTTTTTCTCTAAAAACTTCAGAAACGGTTTTGTTTTTTGTTATGGAACTAAGGGTTTATAAAGATTTCTAGGAGTTCAAAAATAGCCCAAATTGTAGATGAAAGCAAAAAATCTACAAGAAAAAAAAACTTCGGTTGCACCGGAACTATAACACGCTTCACAAATACAAAAGATTCCATATAAGAGTGCTCCGATGTAAATAATTTCTTTGAAGACTGCACCATTGCTTTAGGCTATAATCCCTGCCAAATTTTGGCAAGATATCTCGTCAAATTAAAAATTTTTCCATACAGGCACTTCATTTTCGGTCGTTTAGTTTGTATGACAGCTACATATATTCTATAGTGAGCAGTTTCTTAGGGAGACGTGTGAGGAGAAGTGTCCAAAATTTCAGATTGATAACTCATACATTGAGGGACACACAGACATGGACATGGCTAGATCGATCAATAATAATTCAGATAAAGGTACGGAAATATCAGGAGATGAAAAATGTCCTCAGACGAAGTGAAATTACGAATTTTTGCCCAAAAATATACTTCAATGACATGTCGAGGGTTAACTACAGGAAGCGAAATCCCACAAGGCATTAGGTTAAGTAATTACGTTCACAGCTAAACAGCGATTAAGTTAGCATTGCCTACGAAAGGCTAAGCCGATCCTTTGTTTACTGCAGTCTACAGCGTGAACTTTTGACTCATTCATGATTTTCATTGAATCCGAATATTGTCTTAACCCTTCTCATTGTTTCAATTTGCTGCTTTTTGCTGCACAAGTTTACATAAATACCAATTTGTGTGCATAAATATTTATTTTGGACGTGCATTGTTGGCCTTTGCTTGTCACATAGCCACAATCGACAATCAAGTGCTTCATTGTCGAAAAGCAGTTCATTGTCAAAAATCTTTGAATGCGCTTTTATTGCAGCCCAGTCGCATCTGAATCGTAAAATTACTCTTACAACATACATATTTATGCGTATACTCGTACATACCTATATAGTAGATAAATACAGACAGACAGCAGCTTCAAAGCAAGAGCAAACATGTATATGTGAACGTATAATTTTCTTAGCTTTAAAATTTAGTCAGTCATGTCTGCAACATGTCAACATATGCATGCATATAAGTATATACTGCATTGTTTACAGTGTCATGCTTAAAAAGTGCAACATTATAAACTATAATTATGTGTTGCAGTTTGAAAGTTTTACTATAGTTACATGGACGTAATATTCAGTGTATAGGTTCCTTTCACATTTCTAGCCTTGTGCATTTCTCGTTTTGTTGGGTGTCATCTGAAGTTACCACCTAAAAATTTGACACTTTAGTAATAACGCACTAAGATTCTTTTCACGTATGTAATGTGCTAGAGCGGCTAGCAGTGACTTTAAAAATTTAACTTATTAGACAGAACTAAAATGATAATATGCCGAGCATTCATTATTATTCTACATTATACGGTACAACAATTTTTTGTGTCGTTGACCGACGAGTCCTGTCCGTGGCAAATTGAATATATTGTTTTCAGGGTATAAGAAACGGGCAAATGAAGCAAAGGCAATAGATGTAAGGTGTATATATTAAAAATAATAAAGTATTACTCTTCTAGAACTTTTATTAGATATTAAACTCGAAAAAAATATATGTACATTAAAATATCTATAGTATATATATTTAGACTAAAAACTTAATACTGATTGTACAAATGCTGCAATTATATTACACACTACAGTAGGTTTTAACTGTCGCATAAATAAATTGAATTACAACAATTAAACAGCTGAACTTCTTTGATTTGGAGCAATAATATGAAGTAATTGAAGTTTTTTCACTGACCAATTTAGGAATGTTTATATGTAAAATACTTGAAACTGAAAATCCATTGTTCCAGCTAAAACATGAGCAATAAGCTAGATTGCCTGTTCGCTGACCACAATGACCGCTTTGTCGACAGTTACTTTGAAGTTACAAAAACAAAACAAAAATTAAAATACAATATTTACAACAATATGCTATAACTATCTGTCGTGTGTTTATTTACTTTATTTATTTTCCGACTTAGCCTACAAGTGAATAGTTAAATTCACATATTGAGGAATATCTTTACAATACATCACGGTGTCATGTTCAAGGAACTTTCTGTCGCAAGCCAATCACCTGCGAAGGTGCATATAAACCAAGTTGCAAATGATCACGTTTGTTTATGCCTTTGCACATAGATATATATGTACATACCATACATATTTACATTTTCATATTTATACATTGCTTTGATTGTTTTTGGCGCTAGGCAGCTAGGTTTATTAAATAGAAAAGTGTTTAAGCCCTTAAGCCTCTAAGTTTAAAAAGGTGTAAACAATTATAAAGTTCTTTACCCGTTTGTCAGACTCTTGATTGGCTGCTGAAGGTTATTGATAGACTTTGAAAAATTATCTATTGAACATGTAATATTATTGTTGCTCAAATATTGTATTGTTTTCTGCATTAAGAATATGATTTTGAAAAGAGTAAACATCTCAATCTTGCATAATTTGAATATTCAACGCTTTCAGTAAGCTTTTGCATAATTGCGCATTATCTAAATTCAGTTAAGTCAATAATGTTTATATGATTAAGCTATAAATATCCGATAACAATAACGTCATGACGTTTACAATTATGGCAGATGAAGCATCGAGCTGCATTTCTAAATGTGATGTGAGCCTTTTAGTCAGCTTTGAAAAAACATTTTTTCTATGATATTAAACTTTTAACCGGTCTTATGTGAATGCTAAATCTAATAGTGACTTTTTATATCCTGAACAGGGTATATTAAGTTTGCCATGAAATTTGCAAATCCCAGAAGCCAACTGAGTTGATATATCTGTGTCTGTCTGTATATACAAAAACTAGTCGCTCAATTTTTGATATCGTCAGAAATATATAATAAATATATCGGAAACGTCGGAGACCCTATAAAATATATACATAAATGATCAGCATGATCCTAGCCATGATCGTCTGTCTGTATATATACGAACTAGTCCCTCAGTTTTAGAGCTATCGATCTGAAATTTTGCACCTGTCCTTTCCTCATTTGTCGGAACGGCCGATATCGGACCACTACAACATGTAGCTGCCATACAAACTGAACAATCGGAATCAAGCGCTTGTATGGAAAACTCTTTCATTTGACGTAGTATCTTCACGAAATTTGGCATGGATTATTGTTTAAGGCAATAATGCAATTTCCGAAGAAATTTTATTGATCCGATGACCATAGCATATAGTTGCCATATTAACTGAACGATTGGAATAAAATGGCAGAAATGGAATCACTAAAGAAAATGTTTAGATTGGGTCACTATATCATATATCTGCCATATTAACTGAATGGCATGGAAAACTTTTTTATTTGACGAGGTATCTTCACAAAATTTACAACAAAATAGGTAGGTTCTATATTTGTACCGATGTTGAAAAAAGATAGTTCGATAATTTTCCAATAAGACCCCAATAACTTTCTAACAAAACATTCAGTTCAAGCACTCCTCAATACAAATTCATACAAACTACTTTTAATAATGCAAAATTTCTTGCTTCGAGGGTGTCAAAATACTTAAAAGATATTTAGAAAATATTTCCCAACAACAATAACGGTCGTAAATTAACATTGTATATCTAGCTAATATTTTGCTAATTACAAGCGCTAATTGTTAGTGCTTTGATTGTGCTTGTTGGAGCGAAGTTGTTATTCAATTTCATTAATCAGCTACTTGCATTCGCCGTAATGAATTTGTGAGACAAACTTTGATGCTGACGGCGGCGCTGCTGTCGATTGTCTGACAATCGGAAAGCCAGCGGCAGCAATGATTGTTGCTTGTTCGATGTTTAATGCGTTTTTGCTGTTGTTACTGCCGCTGCCAATGCTCTAATAGCCATTGTTATGGCCATTGTTGGCGCTATCATGTACCCTCGATTGGTGTTGCTGACATCGGTCCGGCGTTTTCATATCTACACACATACATATGTATATGTGTACATACTACACACATAAATACCTTTCTGTATGCATATAGGCAAATAATGTGCGGGTAACATACAATGCGAGTAGTCGCTCGGTTCAATGCTCCGGCTTGCTTATTCGTGCTGCTTGGCATATTACTGCTGTTGTTGTTGCAGTCTAATTTATTTACTTTATTTATTTTTGTTACAGGTGACGTTTAGCGATTGTTTTGCATCAATAGCTGTTGTTTGTACTGCTTTTATTATTTTATCTATAGTTCATTTCGTATGGATGGCGATTTTTATTTAAATTTGAGTTTTTTTGATTTGTGTTTCTTTCTTTTGATTTGTGTTGTTTCTTGTTTAGCTTGTGAATAATTTTAATTTTGCAAAATAGTGTGGCTACATAAAATTTGTTTTTACACTTAAATAGCAAATCGGTTTAGCTCGATCTTTGGACCCATAGTTGCAATAACTATGTAGCCCAATCTCTTGTGGTGAATTTCATTGTCATGGTCACTGTCACAGGTGTTACGTGTGTCACATACATGTGTATGTATTTATATTTAAGTGTTTAAGGAAGGCAGGAAGGAAGGTAAAAATAATATTTGGAGAGATCTCGGTTCAGAGCATAAAGATAAGATCTCTTCATAACCCACTGTGCATGATAACCAGGGTTAATTCTAACGATTCAAAAACAGGAAATTTAATAGTCAAAATCTGATCTTTGTATAAGATAAACATTTTATATTTTAAAGAAATTGGCGAGACCTAGAAACCTACTACTATAAATGTTAAAACATAAACTTGATCGCTATATACCATTGAAATGAGATGAAAACGAAGAAACTTATATACTGAAATTAATAATGAGTAATCGAGTTACTGGCCGGTGAAGTGAGCGCTGAAAAAAAAAACGATAATTCGTGGTTGACACGATTCCAATCCTTGTAGTGATCTAAAGTGTTATCATTTCGAGGTGTCCTACTTTTATAAAGAAAAAAACACAGACAATTAAATTTTAATGGTTAATGCTTATTATCATTCGAAAGAACATTATTTGGCAATTACTTTTTGAAGATTATCTACGTCTCAGATGGTCCATCCGTTCAGACAAATTTTCGATGACTCGTTCGAGCATTTCGACTGGTAACTAGCGAATTACACGTGTGATGTTTTGCTTTACATCGCAAAACTTTAGACTTTACATATCCCCACAGGAAAAAGTCTAACGGTGTGATATCACACGATCTTGGTTGACAATCGACCGGCCCAAAATGTAAAACAAACAAATAGAAAAAATTCTTCATAAGTAAAGATGTCGCTTTGTCAAAGAAAAAAATAAAAAATCACAAAATGGCATGGACTTGAAAAAAAAATTTTTTTACTCCCTTTTTAAGGTTGCGAATTTTTTAAAAATGTTTAAAATTAAAATTTTCCAAAATTCGAAATTACTTAGGACGCAATCTTTCGGAAAGAAATAGAAACATTTATGTTGCACATACGTGTGTACATTTTTACATTACTAATTAATTTTCTACACTTTCGGAAATATATTTACATATGTATATATGAATATGTGGGATAAGCAAAATATCGTGTTTCAACTCTTTCCATTGAATATAATTTCGATTGTTATTAGAAAATATTTTTTCCAATGCGCTTTATATTAACTTTTGACTATGAGTACATATAATTGAGTATTAGTCATCGATGCTTAGTTTGTTATCGAGGATATCACGCTATTTCAAAAAAAAAAAAACTACCCATATGTGATTAAATTGTTAACCGCCTTTTTTCCCACACAATGAACACTATGTGTTGAAATATGTGTTGAATGTTATTAGCAATCGTTTTATTACAAGACAGGGGACTCATTTGTTATTAAATAGAGTAAAATATTAGTACATTTAAACTCAATGCGTAACCTAAGAACCTTTGAAGTGACTATAAATTAGGCTTTATTTGCAATTTAAAATTTTAAACCGTCAGCAATTTAAAAATTTTGCCTTTTTACTTTATTTCAGGGATACTCAAATTGTCGAGTGTTGGTATTGCGCTGATAATTGTGGCGGTTCTGATGATGGCGATTGATCCACTACAGTTAATAATCGATAATGTAATAAAAAAATACAAAAAAAAATCCACTATAGCAGCACAATTAGTAGCACGTATTCTTTACATTTATTTTTCATTACAACTTTCATATGCAAATTATAAATTTGCCGAATATTTTTATTTACAGCAATTGACCCTGAAAACCGGCACGCTGCTGTATAATTTGTGGCTGAAGCCACCGCTTGAAGTATTCATCAGTGTGTATATGTTCAATGTCACCAATGTGGAAGCGTTCATGAGCGGACAGGACAGCAAGTTGAAGTTGGTCGAGGTGGGTCCGTATGTGTATCAGGAGGTACTGGAGAACCAAAATGTCTTATTTAATATTAACAAAACCGTAACATTCACGCCAAAACGGTCTGTACGATTTGTACGTGAACGTTCTGTGGGTGATCCGACAATCGATAAGATAATGGCGCCGAATATACCCTACTTGGGTGTGATGTCTGCGGCGTCAGATTACTCTATATTCGCTATAATGGCGGTGAATGCTTTGACAAAGAAGTTCAATTCTAAGCCGATGCTAGAGCTGAGTGTACATGATTATCTCTGGGGTTATGAGGATCCAATAGTGCATTTAGCATCGAAGGTGGTGCCAAGCGTCATACACTTTCAACGCTTTGGCTTAATGGAGCGTGTAAGTGACGCATAGAAACACAATTTTCCTAGTTTAACTTCCAAACTAATCCTTCAATCGTTGTAGATGTTCGACGAAGGTCATAATGTGGTCACCATGAATTTACCCAAAAAATTGCAAGCGAAGGATAATGTTGAAGTTGAGACAGATCGTGACTTCTCCATCGACAATTGGAACGGCAAGACAGGTTTCAAAAACTGGGACTATAATGAGGAACGCAGGTAAGTTTGCTTATTTCTCTCAATGAGTCGCATCTAGGAGCTTATGATTTCCATAACTGATTTTAGCACGAGTAATACACCTTGCAACACGCTACGTGGTACATATGACGGCACTCTCTTTCCGCGCAACATCCATAAAGGCGAAACATTTCGGGTGTACCGGAAGGCTTTCTGTCGCAGTCTACCCATACAGTACTCACATTCTGAAACCGTTAATGGCTTCAAAGGCTATAAATTCAAATTGAAGGAAAATGCTTTCGATAGCGATCTCGGCGACTCAGAGACATCTTGCTATTGCAAGAACAAGCGTTGCTTGAAGAAAGGACTTGGCAATATTGCGCCTTGCTACTACAGTAAGAAACAATTTAATAAATCTAGTAAACTTGCAATTAATCAAAACTATATTTGTAAATTAGATATACCGCTGGCCGTTTCATTTCCTCACTTTTTCAACGGTGAACCGAGTTTGTTGGATAATATTGAAGGTCTGCATCCAGATAAGGATAGACACGGTACAGATATAATTATACAACCGGTGAGTGTGAACTATTTAAAAAACATTTATAAAGAGTGGATTAATACTATTAGGGCAGAGTTTTATTGTTACTTTTCTTGTTTGATTTCTCAGATGTTCAAACATACTATAAATACCTCAACTGAATTTTTAGTTCGGGTGGCAGGGACGAATTTCATATTGTTTTCCCCTCCAGGTACACAAACCACTTTAACCTGCTAAATGTTGCTGTATTCTAATTCTTAAATCATTAGATAGTTAAATCTAGTCACATAAAGTCGAAATGGCTATAGTCTCTTTTGGAGCGTGGCGATTAACCGCCCATTTAGTATAGTTTTGCTATCTACCTCGTTAAAATTTCTATCTGTACCTCGTTAAATATTTATACTATTCAAGTCAAGAAATAAATTTACAAGTAAATTATAAAAATACTTTTAACTTTAGATTGTAAAATAGATCATAAAAAACTTTAATTAATTTTTTCCAGCAACTCGGTATACCTATGAGAGTGCGTTCGCGCTTTCAGATAAACTTACTAATGGGAAATGTCAAATTTAATCGAGATGTATCGCAGTTTAAGAATATGGCATTGCCTATATTTTGGATTGAGATGGTAAAATTTGTTGATATTGTATAAAGTAACAGTTCTTTAACTACTATTTTTCTTCTAGGGCGTTGAAGATCTCACACCCGGCGTTAAAATATTGCTCACTTTACTATTTCGTGTCTGCCCGTGCTTACAGTTAGGGCTAGTTATAACGTTCATCGCGAGCGGAGTATATTTGGTGAGCAGTGCTTTATTGTATTGCTTTTGGGCGCCAACAGCTTGGAAAACCATGAATGCGACCATGGAGCAGGCAATGAATGCTGAAGCCGGCCTCAAAGCAAATGTGGGCTTCTTGCCATTGTTAAAGCAGCCGACAATAGTGGAAATGAAGAAGTTGCCGAAACAATCCAAAGCGGTGAATCAAAAAAAGCCTGATTACGATGTGTCGCTGCTGCCCCTGCACCGAGGTGTGGTGGCGTAGTGCCAAGTCAGAAAAGGCCTCCAGCAAACTTCCAACTGTGATATTCAAATTTAAGCGTAGATTTTATACCTTTTTATCTCGTAAATTATGCATTAGATTTCTAGCAGGGACTAACTAATTAACACTATACAGTTTATCTATTTATAATTGACTATTAATTATAATAAGCGACATTTTTGTATTCTACGATATTTCTATAAATTATTTAACAGTTACTTAGACTTAAGTTTCTTTTAGTTAGTTTACTCGAACAAATAATACAAGTACAATTTCAAAAAGAGTCTCGCATTTTCATTTTCTTACTTATGGTACTTTAATAACTAGTATTTACATATAATTATGCATATATATTATATAATAAAAGTATATATGTATGTATATACATAGGTACATAAGCAGGCTAAAGCTGTTCTTGGCTACTCTTTCGCTATAGTGTCTTGGATCCATTTCATGTAGTATGAAATACGCACATAAACATCTGGGAAGCCCTCCATGGCACAGCCCGAGCCGAACGATGTTATCCCGGCCAAGAGCCATGGTCCGCTTTTGCTGAGCCTACACTGCAGCGGGCCACCTGAGTCACCCTGTAGTGTATCAAAAGCAATATATTATGAATGTTTCTTCAATTTCGTTCTAAAATTTACCACACAAGTACCGCCTTTGCCGTTCAGCTTACCGGCGCACAAGTGGCCACGGTGGATCTTCACGAAACTGCCATACGCCGCTCTGCATCTACAGTTTTACAGAAATTAGTCAGTTTTATAAAAAAACATACAGCCTTAATCTAGACTTACCTCTCGCTGTTGTGCAGCGGTACTCGTGTTTTCAGCAGCACATTCGTTAGGTCACTGCTGACATTTGATTTACCCCAACCCGTCGCTACACAGTCACTGTAAGGCAGATCTTTGTAGTCTTCTAGCTCTTCGCCATCCGTCCAGTAGTGCTTGCGTGAATCTGCACTACCCTCGTATTCTCGATAGTTTCCTTGCACTTTCATGAGTTTGTCATTTCGTCGGTGTGTCGAATGTAGCATGCGTCCATGCCGTTGCATGTCTGTCTGCTTCAAGCGACTAAGTATTTTCGTGTTCATTAGTTCACGCATACTGGGCAGCGTTACGTTTCGATTGCGTCGCACCTTTTGCACGCTACGTAGGAAATTATCATTCAAATCTGGCACTCCTGAGAGTCCCGGCTCCAAAGGATCTTCTGGTTCACCTTCGGCAACTATCTCTTCGTCACTGCTTGGCAAGTTTATTTCCGACAGCGACTGCTCATTGAATGCGAATGGCAGACATATTACACGAATGTTGGAGGTTTTTGCCAGATTAGCTGGACTAGAGAGCTTTAAGAGCGCGAGATCATGCCGAAAGTTATGGTAACGTTTATGTAGTATGATTTTGTCGACTGGAACGCGTTGTTCATAACCGGACTCTTCGAGCCGATTGTGATCACCTAGTACGACGGTCCACAGCAGCGGTATAGGTAGGTTGAAGAGATCGCTGTAAGGACAAGGTCGAAAAAAGTGAATCATAAACTGGGAAATATTTAAGAATGTCACTTTACTCACTTATGTATGCAATGTGCTGCGGAAAGTATCCAATATGGATGAATAAGTACGCCGCCGCACCAGTGGCCTAAAAAGCCCATTGATGGGTGCAGAAGCTCGAGTGATGCTTGCCATGGATATTGCCCATCTTTTGTTGGAGCACCAGAAATTATGCGAGCAGTACGATTAACTTGTTGTTGTGTTTCCTGAGCTGAGTCTGCTGCTGTTGCGGCGCGTGGTTCACGCCGACTGGAGCGCGATCCGCAACCTACTTATGAAAAAAACCCTTATATAATATACTCGTGTGGTAAATAGAAGTCTTAAGTTTAACAAATCTGGAAGCAGAATGCAAAACTTAAAACCGTTAAAATAAAGACTGAAAAGCCCTCATCGTGTTTTTTCTTTTTTATTGAAAGAGCCCTTAGGTAGCATAAGTTTGTCCGAGAAGTAATCAGATATACAATGGATATTGCTAACTACTTACTTGGAGCTTTATAAAGACTCAACGTTATATCAAAAAGTGTTTAACATAGGTCTTTTGTGTGTTGTTAGAACGTTAGCTGACTGTGTTATATCAAGCTTATCAACTATCGGACCCGGTCTAACCTTAGGGTAGTTTACGAAATTTTCTAATACAATTTTTAACTGGAAATTTTCCATTTTACCCTCAACTGAAATTATTTTCTAGATCAATAAATAGGAAGCTTACGAACCTAAAAAAATATTATATACCTATATATAGGATAACTTTTGTTATATTTTATATTTGAGTTAATGTTGAATACAGAGGAAGATATTTATTATTCGTGCGATTTCAGTCTCCATAAATAAGCCACGACTCGAGAAAATATTTAGATACATACTTTGATGAAATTGGGTTCAAACGAGTAGTTAGGATCAGAGCATTTTGAAGTGATAAATTAGATTTACGCATACTTTCAAAACGAAAAAATCAGACGATGTTCAAAAGCACTCCTATAATAAGTCGCTAAATACGAGAAAGGTCAAATTCAAGAAATGATATGGCAAGAAAATAGATGAGAAATATTTCAGTATACGTTATGCATTACAGTGGAAATTTTTTTTTTTTGCTTAGATTGAGGGTAAAATGTGTAGATTATAAAAAAAGGAAATTTTTGGACACAAAAAAAATTTTTTTTTAACATCTAGGCCCACTCACTTTTAAAATAAATTTAGACGTAAAATTTTTTTTTGCACAAAAAAAAAATTTTTTTTGGTTTAAACTCTTCACATTTATATAAAAATTAGCGAATTTGACGGTTTTTGACTGAAAATTTATTTTAACGCTTAAGATAAGCATAAGAATTTTTTTTAAACTCCAATAATGACCACAATATTTTAAGTTGATAACTTTTAATTGGCCAGAAAGAGGACTTTCCACAGCTTCTAGAACACTTTAAAAGTGAGTGTTAAAAAAATTTTTTTTTGTCCAAAATAGGGGTTTAAAAATCGGGTTTCGTTTTTATTTCAAGAGTTTATAGAAAAACTATTGAAAATACGTTTGCAAAATTTTAATAGAAAATTTCAATCGTTATAAGCCATTAAGGTGAGCCGTTCTCCTTCAGACCCCGAACGAGTTTGTGTCAAAACGACTTCGAAATGGCAACTAAGCTAGTTTCGACCAATTTGAATTCGAAAACTGATAGTTACTTCCTACATTGCGCTCTATTTTAACCCAAATTCGGAGTATCCAGAATATCTTTTTATTTGGCCCAAAAAATGGAAAAACGCCTAAAAATCATGTTTTTGATTTGATCTCTGTAAAAATGTTCAGCTTCACTAAAATAAATTTTATTTTTATACTATAAAAAATGCATGCACATCATTGAGAACACGCTGTCCTAACGCTATTTTAATCCTTAAAGCAAGGAATCTTCATCGTCCCTAAGCGAAGCGGATCGTAATGCATCTGACGAATTAACCGTTATCACTAACTGTGCTCAAATATTTGATAACAAAGGAATCGAGTGTTATTTATGCACTTTTGGAGTTACCTGCACTAAATTGTTGATAATTGAAACTGCGAGTTGTTGCTGCTGCGATTGGCACAAAAATGATGAGACAAAGCAAAAGTGAGCGAGGCAGAAAAAACATCTTTAATCACATTATTCACTGTTTGTTGTATGGACTGCTCACTGGTCGAGTGCCTCCAACATGCGCCGCATTTCCGCATGCAAACGTGTTTTCCTCCACAACGAGCTCCCACGCACGAAGACGCACTGATCGCCTACGCAGCCATTTATGCGACGTTAAACAGGTGTCCAGTCACACTTAACACTCAATTTGCGAACTTTACGAGTATTACCGTTGAATGGCGATGCGGTGTCAAAACAGTCCTTATTTACACAAATTGTAAGCTTTTTATTGGCTCTGCGATTGCGCCACCGGAATTTCAGATGCGGATTTGGTTAGGTGCGCGCGGAATTTCCACTTTCACGTAGTGTACACATGACAAACGAACAAATAGTTATGCGGTGGCGCTGAATGGGCCTTCGAATACCGACTACTAAAATGCCAGGTCGAGATACTTTTCTTTTCGTTGAGGTTTCTTGGTATGCAAATGGCTTCCAACTTTTTATTACATTTATTCAAATGTGTTTTCTACTTTATTATTATGATCTGCCATTTACACTAAATTGTTTTTGTTTTATGTAGTTTCTGTTGAGTGCGCGTGCTAGCGCGTATTTGCTTTTATTCTGCACACTTAATTATTGGTGTAGTTCATAATTGGCGAGCAATGCTAATTCGCTTCTGTGTATAATTCACCGAAAAGTCCATTAATCACTTCCAACAAAGCGCACGAAAAACAGCTGCGGCAGCGCAAGCAGGCGAGCGTAGAAATATTCGAAAGAGACTTGCTTCGCAAAAGTGAACGCGATGATCACAATAGACAAGTGAAAAATATTACTTGCTTTAGTTTTGGCCAAAGTGAGAGGCGCTTATGTAATAAAAGGTCACAGATGGTCGACAGGTGCACCAATTATTATCTGTGCCCATCCCCAGTACCGCAACGGTAACTCTTTCACAAAGCTATAAGTTATACTTATAGGCAACGTGCCTTGGAATTGCCGTTATCCTTGCTGTTCAGTTTAACACGCGCTCGTTTGAAAATGAATTAAAACCATACTGCATTCCGCGGTATACGACTCGCACGCTATCACCACTCAAATGCAACTGCACCAAGCTCCTGTTGCGAACGCGGCCTCGACTACAGCCCCAACGGCGGCGCCGCGCGTTGGCAGAGCCCAACTCTGCAACCAGCGACACTTCCCCCTCCATAGAGCGCATTGTTGGGGTGCCATGAGTGTGGCGCAAGGCCAGTAACATGCTGCCGCTCGCCACCTTTTGTATCGCCTAACATCAGCCGTCTACTCCTCCAACTATCCAACTAGCGCCATACGCGCCGCCGGTGCAAAATGCGAGTGCAAATGAAATGAATGTTGGAAATGGAAATTTTCAATGAAAATAAAAATGAATCGAGAAAAAAATCGACTCAATGATGAAAAGTAACTGCAAAGTAGAATTGAAACAAAAACAATGAAACAATAACATCGCGCGCAAGTCGCTGTGCTAGTGGTCGGTAGTCAAGCAGCCACCCAACCGCGCCGCCATGCGCCAAGGTGGCCAGACTCGGCGCACCCGCTCCGGCGTTGAGTAGCGCATTGCGGTTACTCGATTACTTTCGTTTTCATTTTCCATGTTACGATAGCCGTCGGCTGCCAGTTAATACCAAGCCAAAGCAGCGGTTTTGTAGCCGTCTAATTGCTGTTGTTGTCGTCATTGTATCATTGCTAGCCTTCTAGCGCTAGCTGTTCACGCGGTGGCAACATAAGCCACCATTCAAAGAAAATCATCTCTTCCGCCTCACGGCTGTAGCTGCGCTAATAACAACCACTTCACCACTCTCACTCTCGTTTAGCGCATGCCAGCCGTAAATCGCATCCGCTTGATTGTTGAATGCAACATAAACCGGGAAGTTGTTGTTACCTGTCCGCTTGTTGTTGCTTTTATATTAGAGTTGTTGTAGTTGTAGTTGTTGTCGCGACCATTGGCATTAGTTTTGTCATGTAGGCGGATTGCGGCATCCGTGTACATCAAGAGGTTCGTCGTTTTATTTACTGGCGCCCATCTGGTGTTTTTGGGTTGTGTCTCTCTTTTGGTTGTTACGGCCAATGATAATCTTGTTGAAGTTATTACCGTTGTTGGGCACATAATTACCGTAACTTTTGTTGTTACTTTTGCATTTAACGTTGTTGAATTCGCTGCTATTGTTGCTTTAGTGATGACAGGCACGATGATGGTGTAGTTTATAATGTGAAATGACGAAGATGTTTTGTTGTTTATGATGCTGCACTGTTGGTTGCCGAAGTGTTGAAATTCAACTCATTGAAAGCACAAATATTGTGAAATTTGCGTTACGTTAGCCGTGTGCACACATGTGGTTGTAATTACGAAGTAGCACAATGGATTACACCGCTATCAGCTGATTTATGGGCGCCAATTAATGCGCTGAAAATAATTTATTTATATTACCTTTATTTGACAACATAATTAATTTACAACAACATAATCTTTTAGTTTTAAACATAAGCATATAGTACAGAAGAAAGCTATATTTCAGAAACAACAAAATGGACACTTTTCTTGGATGCTACTCAGGCTACATTTCGACCAAAGCTTGATTTTAACTGTATACCCCTAATACACTATATATTTTTCTATATAAAGTACTTTCAAAAGCAATCTACAGTCAACCTCAAAAGTCAGGAAACCGCATGTAACTGATCTAAAACAGTCTACGTCAAATCCTCTAGTTCAAAGCAGCATTATTAAGAGTCTAGTCTATACTTGAGTTCCAATGTAGTAGTCTCTTCTTAAGAGTAATAATAAGGTACTAATTACAGCATTTCCGTTTCTTATCTCAAAAAGTAAACTCAACAATACTCGATGCATACTTTTGGATAGAAGGCTTTAAGGGAGCTCGAATTCCGGCCCTCGTTGGCGCAACAGTTTTAGGTCCGAATTTATTAGCGATAATGAATCAATCTTTAATGAATCAATAAAACGAACTTAGCTTCCAGAGAAATTAAATTGTAAAAGGGTATCATGGATATATTCAATTTATCTTTATCAATTACATAATTTCAGTTATATTTTTACATTTATTGTTCGTTGTGCCAGCAAATTTGTTGTTGTGCACTGCAAATGGGTTAACAATGAGCAATGCTTTTTGCTTTTTATTTGTGACTGCCGGGGTTTCCTTTTGATGTCTCATTAGCGCAATGTTGATGCAATCGTCTCATTCAGCAACGAACAATGTAGCGAAGAGACACAGGAAGCAAACAATAAATGTAAACAAAAATTACAAATAAATTTTTATTGCCGGAATCGACGGCTTTGTAACCAGCGCTTGCATTTACTTAAGACCTTATTGGTATTATACACAACTTTTTAATGTTATTATTCACTTTTGGTCTTCGTTTGGATAGAAAAATTTAATAACTTATATATATATTTTTAATAAATGAAACATGTTAATTTCATGGTGTATTTTACTTAACGGATCTCCGTGGGCTTGACAGATTTTATAAGAAACCTAATGATGACTCAACTACAATTGCACAGAGATTCATATTCAATCGCCTTCTATTTAAATTATACAATATGTAAATATGAATTTAATTGTCGAACTTGTGGAACAGTTTACTTTGCATGTATGGCACATACTCACATTCATACAGACATGAGCTGGCACGCATTCATTCATAGGTGAAGAGCTCAAGAGTCACAGAGAAATCGAAGATCAGTAGAAGACCTTGTCCAACCTTGGTGCATCTACAAAAACGACAAAGAAACAGTGAATGAAAAGTGAAACAATTCAACAACAATAGTTGCAACAGTGGCAGCCACAACTACGAGAAGGAGGAAAACGTACAAATAATAAAAGGCAAAATGAATGACGTGTATTCGCTTTGGCTAGCATTTAAATGCTCTGACAGAATCACGGATCTCACTTGCGCTCATACCCCTCACATGTTATTGTCAACGTTATGCCCCGATATTTTGTTATCGATTGCGGTTTTTTACTAATAGTGTTGGTTCGGACATTTTTGTTTGTGGTATGGTATGTCGGAAATGAAGTTCTCATTAACAGGATTTTTTAAAAACTGCACGCATATGTTTTGTTCGTCGAAAATTGGGTAATATGACAGTAGTATATGTTGAGTATTCATAGGCTCAAAAAATAGGCGTAACTGCGGAAAATTTTAAGTTTTTGCCTTAATACCATAAAAAGCCAACATATTTCATTAATATACTATGAGAAGAAATGCTTGAAATTTCTGAGTGGCGAAGTAAATATATTTTGACCTATAGTTACATTATATAGATTTTACTATCTATCTCTGTTGTTTGATCTTTGACTGTCACCTTTCAGCTATTTCAGTTATTGGGTGCTGGTCCAGTAGAGAATACTTTTAGTTAAAATTTTTGTAGATCCTAAGCGGTCTACCTTAAAATCGCTTTAACATGCACTTAGCCAATTCATTACTTGAATGAAATTTCTGCTTTTATTGTGCAATGCATTTCAAATGTTTGCTTCAAATGTGTTTTGTGTATAGGCTATATTTTGTTAATCTTTTCCACTGCACTAAGTTTACAAAGCTTTTGTTTGCATGTATGTGAGTTGCAGTCGTGTTTTTGCCATTGGCGTGGATGTGCTCTTATTCAATGGTTGTAGTTGCCGTTGCATCATCGATTTTCTTATGCAGCAACCGCTACAAGCAACAAAACACCACGTCGTTGAACAAATAAATAACAATACAAATAACAGTAAACGCTGAGGAAAAATGTGAAAAAAAGAAGATGCTGGAGAAGCGCTGAAGACAGGCAGTCGTGCGATCAGCTGTGCAGAGGCATCAGGTCGAAAAACTCTGATATGAAATCGGAGATGATGAGGTTTAATGGCGTCGCGCAGTGAAGCGCACACCAAGAGCGAAGCGAGGGGGCGGTGATGTACATAAGCGGAACATGACTAAACCCCTTCTTCTCTTTTTCGCTTTGTGGTTTGTACTCATGCTATTTATGCCTTTTCCGAGCTATTGTTTGTCCGCATCTATGTTCATACACATGTAAAGTGCTGGTGACGCTGCCGTTGTTACGTTGGACTATGCTGTTGACGATACTTGCACCATGCGGCATAACCAGACATACAAACATGTGTGATTGCATGTGTGTGTATCTATTGTTTGTAAGATCACACGTAAGTTAACTTACAGCTGATCGGTATCGCAGCGTCGCAATGGCATTGACAGTGGCAATGGCAGTGCGGCAACAACAGCGGCAGTTACTCACACTACGGTTAGTTTAGCGGTTATTTTCGTATTTTGCAATTCGCAGCCTTTACTGTTATCAAGTACCCACTGGCGCTGTCGTAACTTGGTTGCTTCTCAATGCCTTGCTCCAGCCAAAAGTGACGATGCGATATGCTTATGTATATCCAAGTACACACCCAAGCATGTGCATATGTGTTTGCACAATTGAACTCACACTCATTTGGCAACTCGCGTGACACTCGAACGAAAACGAAAGTGAAGTTGAATGCCGCCTTTTGTTTCCTGCATCAACCACTTTTGCGTGAGTATGCGCGCCGCAAGATGCCTGGCGCTTCAACGGCAGTGACACACGCACACACACACACACAAACCTGCATGCGGCATGCCTTATATGCAGTTACGTGCGCCACTTCATTTCGCTAACACATTCACCTGGCGCTGGCGCTTGCATTTACATTGGCCTTTGCTGTTGCTGTTGTTTCTGCTGTTTTGTTCGGAAATTCATTTAAGTGGCGCATTTTTTCCGGCAATTTTCCCAGATTTGTTGCATGCAACATCGTCGCGTATTTAATTAATTCAATGCTGCAAATTGCTGTTGCTTTTATTTTATGATCAAATCACAAAAACAATTGCGCACAAACAAACACAAATTCGCTGTAATGAAAATAAATATAAATTCATGCATGACAGGCAACGAAAAGGAAATTGGCAGTGAACGTGTTTTCGATTGGCGTTTAGCTCCACTCACGATCATTTCCATCCACTTTTCTTCAATGTTATTTCACTCGCTTCTCAGCGTTGCATTTCGTATTCGCGATGCAAATATTTGCGCAAATATTTAAACTTTTCGTATTTTTATTTGCTTTGGCTTATCGCAAACATTTATGGCGCTTGGCTACCGCATATTATTTGCATTTATGTTTTCATATGTTTGTTGTTGTGCTTCTGTTTTTTTATTTGGCGGCTTCTTGTTTTCGTTGAGCTCACTTTTACACACTTAACTGTAAATAAATATGGTGTTATTTGCACGCTTGCAATTTGCGAAAAATCCGACACATTGGTTATGATAATGTGCGCCGCACGACTGTGGCGGCTAATGTCGTTTAGTTCGGCAAATAACTGTATTTAAATACTGAATTAATTAATATTTTATCAAATGTATTTACATTAAAGTAAATTATTTAATTTGTGTATTGATTTTGCTGATGGGCACAGGAATAATAATTAACTTGCGATTGTCGATTAACTCTAATAAGATTTTAAGTTAAGACTCAGTTAATTACTTAGCTATACCAAAGAAATACCGTTTCTGAGCTTTTTTTTCTATTGAGTATAATTTTAAGTATTGATGGTCTTAGAAACACAAGAGGAAAATCTGAGTAGCGAGGATGTTTGTCGGAAAGAAGTCCTTCATCCTATGGTTGTTGAGTTTATAAAAACTTGGTGATCATTGCCTAAGCCGAAAGTTGAAGTTAAATCAAAACACCTGGCGAAGTGAAAACTGTAAAGAATTCCAAGAAAATATTGCATAGCTCACGTTACACATTTGATACCATCTTTGTACCATTATAATTTCCCAAAACTGTATTTTAGGTGTAGTAAAAAGAAATCCACGATTTTTCTAAAAGATGGCTTTAGTAATCTGTATACTGCGTTGTATAAATACGATCACGCGCGATTGCCGTTTTGTTGATTCCAATCCGGTCAATTTGATGCCAAAGATTCACGACGTTCTGGAAGTCCAATGATCGCAAATATCGATAGGACAATTTAAGTACTGATTCAATTGGATCTAAACATTGCACAAAATAAGGTTAATACGAAAACAAGCTCGATGTATTTTTTTTTCTTTCTTAACCATATAACTTGTCTAGAGAACGATTCACCTATATCGAGTGCGACATGCTTCAATATATATTTTTTCGTTATTTTTTTTTTTTGTACCTATTGTATATTTAAAGGAAAAACTAAATTTGAACATATATAAAAATTTTAATTTTCTGGATATGCGGGGCATCGGTCCCTGTACCTCTCACATGCTAAGCGAGCGCTCAACCATCTAAGTTACATCCCCAACTATTAAGCAAGCAACTAAAAAATTACCGAATATTGAAGTATGTTTGCAACGACATACATTTTCATGGCTATAAGTCGCAATTGTAGGTCAAACAGTGACCGAAATAAATTTGTTCCCAAAATCGGATCATCAAAATGCAAGTAACGTCCGTTCAGTAGTGCAGTGCTCACCGTTGCTGACTGGCCGCTTTGAGTGTAAGTTTATATGCTTTCATGTCGACAAGTAATCAAATTGATTTAATTTTAAATTTCATAGAAAATTCGACACACGGATGCACGGTGCAGTTGGAAGTGGTTGCAGTTGCACCTGGTAAGATTAAAATTACCCTTCGCTTAGTAGTAAGTTTGACTATCTTAACAATAATCACTTATATAATTCATTCCATAATGAAGTTAACGATTTGGGTTTGTTGACAGGTGGACAGGTTTATTGTAAACACCAAACGGTGCATATACATATGTACATATGTAGTTGTATTAATTGGGTTAAAACTTGCCTCATGCGTTCCCCACGCATCATCACTGGATACGACACGTGGGTTTATGAATATGATGTTCAAGCAGTCCAACATTTTAGGGAATGGTTCTTCAAAAATGAGCCGAAATAAAATATCAAAACATGTCAGACGGAGACGGACTCAAAACAGATTTTGCGTCTACGTGAAGAAATTCTTCGTAAATGACAGAATTTGTGGGCAGAAAATACATGGATTTTTCACCACGTTAATGATTTGGCTCCCTGTGAATATTGAAGTCCTTAAAAGTCATTTGCTGTATTATTTTTTAGGCGATGACTAAGACTTGTATTAAATTACCAGAAAATGTATTTTTTAGTTTTTATTTGTTATACGCATAGTGACTATATACATTTTTCACATGTTAAATAGCATGACATAAAGTTATATAACATAACATATGATAACATAAAATAAGCCATGCCATATATAGTAAAATAAAAAAGTGGCTTTATGCCACACGAATACTTGTGTTCACTCCTCAAAATACTTCTGAAACTGTATCAACGATTCCGTAGTCGTTATTCCAAGAAAATTTGTTGTTTAATAGTTTTAAAATTCGATCAGATGGTACATTATATATTCTTCTTAATACTTTTTTATTTTTATTTTTACTATATATGCCATATATAGTAAAATAAAAAATTTAATATAACACATACGTTTTTCAAAGCTACGATAGCCCTCTCCGAAGAAATATACAATTAAAATGCAAATTAACGGTACATCAAAATTAGTATAGGCGTAGATATGTACGCCCTTATACATATTCATAAGTATAATTATTTGATTATATAATTTTCTCTGCCTTGATATATACTCACTACACTAGTACATGCACAATACAGTAGCAGCACTTATGAAAGCAGTAGTAAAAATTGAAGCCTCAATAAAGAGGTAAATATTTAAATGTATAAACAGCAACAATGCTAAATAAGTGAAAGAAAAGAGATAACGAGAGACAAACGTAATTGACGATTACTAATTGCATTTTAATTGCCGGCGCAAAGCGGCGAAATCACTGCTGCACCGACGCCGGCAGCAACCTAAACTTCGAGCGCAATGAGTAAAAAATAATACAAAAAAAAAATTATTTATACAAGTATGTATGTACAGTTAAATTTACATTTCATAAGACTATGGCAATTGATGCGGCCTGCGTTAGATGATTTTATGCAACATTTGCAATTTTATTTGCATTTCCTGTCATTTGTTCGCATTTGTCGAGTCTTAAATACGTTTACCTCTAAAATCGGTTGGAGTGGGTGCTCGCAAGCGCATAACTCACTCAGACATTCGTTTGAAATATTTGGCATAATTTATAGCTTAAGCAAATATGTGCACTTATAAATATATATTCGCAAAGAAAGATCAATATTTGCTTATACTAAACATCCACTCGCGATGACAGCAGCGAGATAAGGTTGAGATGATTAGCCACCCAACAATGTAACGCACTGATTAATCTCTTTAGCTTCCGATGTTGAATAGTAATTGCTGAGACCAACCGAATTGTTAAAATCTATATTTTACACTCCATTCGCTTTTAGATAAATAGTGAAGCTTATCGGACTTCTTCTTTAAAATTGTTCCTCGTCGTGTATTTAAAGTTTAGCAAATACCTCCTGTACACTGTTAGCATACTAATTAGCCAAGTATTATTCTTTTATTCGTTCCTATAGGTTCTGAACACATACGATTGGGTTCATCCAAATTTTTTCGATTTTATTCTGAGAAAGACACTTCTTTGTATTTTCGGGCACTGTGCACAACTCATCCAATTTTGAAATTTTTTTTGGGATTTCTCTTTTTAGTTGACTTTCGATTAGTTATGATTGGAAAATTTTGATAATATTTATATTATTATATGAAAATTTAGCGTAGGTGGATTTCGGTTAACACATATTTCAATTTTATTCGCAACATTGACCCATTGTGCTTCTTAATACTTCTCTGCGTAATTGTCAACTACATATTAATGTCAAAATTTACACCTACACATATATCTCAAAAAGTGGCTAAGAAGTGTACACAAAAAGTAGAAACCATAGATTGGTTCAACTGGTTGACGTTGCAGACATCTCAGCTAAACAGGTCTTCCACATTTTTTTACATTTTTCAAAATAACTAGGATAACCCGTGAAGAATGTCATAACCTTTAGTTTTGTATCTGCACTCAAAATTTAAAGTTCAATATCTTAGAACTTAGCAATTTAGTAAAGTTCTCTTTCAATATGTTCTACCAAATTACTAAATTGCTGGGATATTTTAAGTACCTTAAGACATAATGCAAGAAATCAGCAAAACATGAGCCATCATAGTTATTTTTTCATAATTTGCGGACTGATTGATCTCTAGAACATCGATATCATTGAAAGTCTCAACCCCATGATGGCTAGTGACTTGAAATTCCTTGATAAAGTGCACCTAAATCATGAAAAAGGTCCTCATCATGTCATCATCATTTCCATGTAAAATTATCATATCAAATGGTGATGGATTATCCATTGTAAAACCACTCTTAGTTGAAATTAAGCAATCTCAATTACTTACTGGGTGGCTGGGGTTAAAATAGGTCGCATATAAAACTGGCTGTCAACTTGAAAGGCGCGTACAAAAGTAATTGATAAGTCTTTATCACTGTCGCTTTAGGTGTGGTAAAGCCATCATTAATAAGTTATTATAAATATGTATATTAAAATGACAATGAAATATACAATAAAAGAGTGAAACGAACCGGTACATATACACAAAGTTCTCTTATAGGGACCAGGGTTAGCATTGTGATTAGGTTATCTATTCTTCTAGTACATTATATTATCACTTACCGCCTCTAATTAATTGTCGGGTGACGTCTGACAACAAAGTGCAATACAATAAACAAGACAAACTCTCTGTGAATATATGGGAGAGATTGCCGTGGTAGCCTTTGAGAGATTTGTTGCTACTGCGGGAGCTTATCAGTGGGACGTATGCGTGTGTTGAAAATACTGCATAGACCAAAAGAAATACATTGAGTTGTGTTTTTTATCAAAGGCATAAAATAAATAACGATTTTGAGATACTAATGCGGTAATTGTTGCTGACATTTAGTACACAACAAATAGCAAACTTGTGTGTGTATATGTTGAAACTAGTGTAGAAATGTGAATAAAAAGCAGCGACCGTTAGCGTCCAATTTGGTGCGCTCGAAAGCAGCGAAAGCTGCGCGGCCCTACGCCGCCGTTGACAAAATTCATTGCCGATTGCCAGCTGATTTTTTGTTTGCCGCGCCGTTGCTCTCATAATGTGACTTTTTGCCCACTGGCCTTGCTTTATTTCGAAGCAAATGCATCTTTCATAATGGCTGTGTGTGTGTGTGTTAGTACAAATGGCCAGCCAAACTATTATATGTGGCCCACTTCGTCGTCTAGTTGGCCTTAGCGACCCAGTAAGTAATTGAGCAGCACCAACACACACACATTCCCCATTTACAGTTAATTGTGTATCATGCGGCACTGCCTGGTAATGTATTTGTATGAGTGGTTATGTATTGGCAAGTACTTGCAATTATACTTCCCAGTGTCTGCGGCGAAATCTAGTAAATTTCGACAAAAAATTATTGCACCAACAACAACAACAAATTAGTTGCAGTCAGCGACTTGTCATTTTAGGCGCAAACGCCCGCTTGCGCAGCTTGAAGCCCCATAAGGGCCGCATTCAAAAAGGTCCGTGACTGCAAGGCGGTCACACAGAGTACCGCCCGTTGGCTGTTTACGCCAGTTTTTACTTTTCATTTGCTGTTCTAGATTTTTAAAGTCCTGTCTATTTATATATATATCTATATATCTGTGAAGCTACAACCATTTGACTTGCAGAGAAAGTACGCGCTTGTCGCCTCTGTTGTTTCGGTTGCCAAAATCGATGCATCAGTTTTAGGCTGATTTTCGGTCATCACTACTTTGTTTGCTGTTGTCTGTATATGTACATATATTTGTGTTGTGTCATGGTATTAGCTGAGATATTTTCACTTGCTGCTCTGAATACATGTATTGTAGTTGATGTAGGTAGTTGAAATTCCAGTTGAATACAAAAACTTATGTTACTCAAAATGCTATGTCTTAGGAATCAATATTTGGATAGCTGGGAAATTTTTGTACTCTGTCTGGTATCAACAAATACTTTTCAAATAACAAACAGAAATCACAAGAAGACTGAACCGAGTCAATGTAGCCGTTACCTGGTATAACTTTGGCAATGCCTGTAAGTCGTCATTGTAAATGGTTAGTATGGGACCATTGACCATCTACCCCACCTTAGTTTTTTGATATTTTTATAACACTATTTAAAAAAAAATCTGTCATATGTTGGTGTGGCTATATTTTCCGTATTGACAGCTTTGCTTCAGTGTAATATGAAGAAATATTCATGTGTTTTCGTTTTTTTCCCACGGCACTGACTTAAAAGATGATTATATCCATAAAAACTTTATACATTGATGAAAATTATCTAATGCTACAACACCAAAAAGTCGTATGTTTGTACTCGTTTGTAAGAAGTTACACTAAACAACCGAGTAGGAATAAATATAACTATGCGTATAATAACCCTAAAATCAAGATACCATAAGCCACACATCACATTAATATAAGAAATACTTTTAATTGAATTAGGTGAATATTAGTATAATTAATTTTTTTTTTGTTTTGAGATTAAGAACAGTAAATAATTTCTCCTAGCAATTTAACAATTTTGTATATGTATGTGTATATCGATTGAGTGTCTGCGGTTGGAAGACTTTTTAAAGATGCCGCTATTTGAATGTAGAAGTGACGGTGCATTATTTTTGCTGGCAAATCTATGCTTAAAACTTTTCTAGAATTTACTTAAGTCTGATAAATTACGAATTCCTTGTATGTTTACAAGCGGAGCGGGTTGAGCAGCTCGAACAAGAATAAAAAGCAAACAGAGAAACTACAAAGTTGCAAGTAATCACGTCAATCCTGTCGTGAAACCAATATATGACGTGCAATTACTGCAAACAGAAGAATCGGAAGGACACAGTCACAAACTTTGGCGGGAAAACTTTTGCGTTAAATGCTACAAGGCGATAAAATAAAGGAATGATTGGTGGATGTAGAAGAGAGAAAGAGACCAAATACAAAATTCACATACGCATGATGGCAGTTTAAAGTCATACACATACATGTATACATGCCAGTGTGCGGGTATACAGCTGAAAAGCAAATTCGGAGGATTTTGTTGAGGAATAATAATAAATTAGTTGCACGTATGGGACTGAGCGAAAGCATACGCACACTTACCCACCAAATGACTTCCAACACAGGTGCACGCATACATATTTATGTAAATACGCGTATATTTGGACGTATGTACACACTGCTAGTGCTTGGCGCCACCGCCGCGGCATGCAACGCGAGTAAGTTGACACACAAACGGACGATTCTGTGATCACAACATTAACCATTTCCGAACACAAACACGTGCATGGCTGTACGAATGCGCGCTACATGCAACAGAAGTGCTGAAATTGTAGTGTGCACGACTGTGATTGTGTCTGTGGCAACGGCTGATTTAATCCTTTGAAAGATGAGCGAAATGAAAACAATAGAAATCCCAGCGAAATTCAGCTAAAGCGCACATCATGCAACGAAATTGTATGTGCAGCACGTGAGCGGTGCGTCTAGCGCGAAAGCCATGCAACAGCGCGCCCGTTAAGACAACGCGCACGCAAACGGCAGAGGTGGAGTGCCATAAGTGCCACCAGCGTGGGCTGTGGGCGGCCACAAATGAGCGCAAAAAGTATGCCAAGAAGAACACAAATTTGAAATGAAATGCAATGAAACGGTAAAAAGAATGTGGTAACAACTGAAACAACAGTAGTAGAATTTCTAATTTAGAATAGGCGAAGCGCAAAGAACGAACAGACGAAGGGACGCTCCGATGCCACACTTGAATGGCAAGTGAGACGTGAACGAAGATGGCGTTGCAGCAGCGCCGCGCGTCCACCTGCCCACTTGTCCACGCGCTGGCTGAATGTAGCCACACAGCTATGCGAAGAATACCTGGGGAAGGACAACTGCAAGAAACAGACAGGATTAGTATAAAAAGAGGGGCGTCAACTGAATGCCGACAAGGCTTCATGAAGATAAATGCACTGCCTATTTCAACTATTGCGAGCGCCTCGACCGCCTTTTGCTCGACTATCTTCGTCATGGAGAAGTCTAAGTCATTTCGCAAATTCTAAATTTCTGCTGCGCGCCAGTCCAGTTGTTTGCTGCCAAGTCTAATAAAGTTGTCAGGACTTTTTCTCGTTTTGCGCTTTGTTAGACGTTGCATGCCACAATTATCACTGTGGCAAGGTAAGCATTGGTTATTGTTATTGCTGTTTTCCTTGTGATGTGGCACAAACCGGCAAATGTGTGTATGTGTGGGTGCTTAAGCTTTGCATTGTTACTCGCAGCGTGGCGTGCAACAATCAAAAACTGTTAGAAAAACGAAAATGGTAATTCTAGCAAGAACAGCGTGAGCTTAGAGTAGTTGGCATCCAAATTAAATGTGTGTGTGTACACGTCGAAATGTGTATGTCTCTTTTGCGTGCTGAAAGCGTTGCTGCTAACGGCAAAATATTAATGAAATTAAAATGAATCGCCTTGGAAATTATTTAGTTTATTTTTTAAATACACACTACACCCAGTGCAGCTCTCGTTAACTTAAACACTCTACACGTGCCATTATTTTGTAGATTTACGTTCATTCAAGCCACCAACGAACAGATTATAGGATTTTTTACGGTTTTGCTCAAAGAGTCTTAAGGGGCTACAACGCTATAAGTAATGAAGTTCAGGGACACTCCTAGTGTAACAGCCTAAAAAACGTCGATTTTTGTGAAGGTAAAAACGTAACCTACTACATCAATTGTTTTGAAAATTTCAATGTATATTTATACAAATCTCGAAAATACACAGTGAAAAAAAATTTGATATGTGTTTAGTTATACAAGATCTCCGACGGCGCTAAAAAAGGTCCTTCACTGCTGCATTGATTCCGGCCTTCTATGTGGATGAAACCTAAAAATAAACAAGTAAGGAAGGGCTAAGTTCGGATGTAACCGAACATTTTATACTCTCGCAAAGTCAAATGGTATACTCATTTGAGATTTCTTTGTGGATTGACTGATATTTTCGGTAGAAGGTCAACTATAGGCACTGGGGTCCACATGTTTAGTACTTAGGGGTTTGAACAGTTTTGGTTCGATTAAGACAATTTTTGGCCGCAAGGTGGCATACTTTAATTGCATTATTCACGCAAAGTTTTACCCAGATATAATCATTGTTACCTGATTTGCATAGTGGAAAGTGAAAGAATCAGATGGAATTGAAAATGGTGTTACATGGGAAGTAAGCGTGGTTGTAGTCCGATTTCGCCCATTTTCGCACTATGACGTAGAAACATGAAAAGAACGTTATGCACCGAATTTGGTTGAAATCGGTTAAGCAGATCTCAAGATATGGGTTTTCACTTAAAAGTGGGCTGTGCCACGCCCACTGACTAATTTTGAACGCGGTTCCTATAAAGCCAATTTATACCATCTCAGAGATAAAATTTAATGTCTCTGGCGTGTTTAGTGCTTGATTTATCGCGCTTTTAGTAGTTTTTAACAGTACCGTTATATGGGGAGTGGGCGGAGTTGTCATCCGATTTCAACTATTTTCACACCGTCAATAGAAGTGCTAAAAACATTTGCTTCAAGTGAATTTTGTTATTATAGCATTAGCGGTTTAGGAGATATGCACATTAAACCTATTAGAGGCGGGACCACGCCCACTTTTTATAAAAAAGTTCTAACTGCAGATGCCCCTCCCTAATGTGATCCTGTGTACCAAATAACAGTCTTGTAGCTTATTGCGGAGCTTAGTTATGGCAAGTTATTTGTTTTTGATTAATGGCGTTTTGTGGGCGTGGCAGTGGTCCGATTACTCCCATCTGCAATACCAACCGTCTAACGGTACCAAGAAACATGTTTACCAAGTTTCATAAAGATATCTCAATTTTTACTCAAGTTAGAGCTTGCACGGACGGACGGACGGACGGACGGACGGACAGACAGTCACCCGGATTTCAACTCGTCTCTTCATCCTGATCATTTATATATATATAACCCTATATCTAACTCGATTAGTTTTAGGTGATACAAACAACCGTTAGGTGAACAAAACTATTATACTCTGTAGCAACAGGTTGCGAGAGTATAAAAATTCTCAGCGAACACCAATTGGACATCTTATTACAATAGATGAATATAGGTAATGATCGAAGGACTAGTAAAATTTTCATTTTGAACAAAATGCTTTATTTCCAAAAAAGAGAATCGATTTTTGTGAGAAAATTTACACTTCAGTGTGACTTAAAAAATCGAAATTATTATCATAAATAATCTTACCCCATCGATCAGATATCTGAGAAGGTCCAACGGTTTCAGAGAAATTTTTCTCACCGACCAGCGCGTTTAAAGTTTTGAGAAATTTTCAAATGTACATTCGACATATAAGCAAAAAACATTGATTTTTTGAAATACACGTATGTAGATAACCTCTTAATATGAGGCAAACCTCAAATTGGGGTTACCTTAGTATGATATCTTAGTAAAGTTCGGAGAGGACATTCCCCTAATACCTACATTCCGAATATAGAAATCTACATCCCGTTAAGTTCTTGACTTCAGTTAATCCAATTTGGTTTTTAAATTTAAATTCAATTCGATTGAGTGCTGTGCAGTCATTATCTTTAAGTAACATTCACTTTAAGATAAGTATAAAAAAAAATTACAAGATTCATTATTGCTAAACAAACTAAAGCTTTAAAAGCACTAGATTATCAAAATATTTAAGCGAATCAATAGCAGCAGAAACCATTTCAAAGACCACACATGATGATTCCGAACAGACCTGTTAACGGTATTTTTTACTCTCGCAATGCTAGGATTTTTTGGCATAGTCGTGTGTGGAATGTGTGTCAATGCCATTTTTATTATCCCGTTTTTGAGGTGCCATCTGCAAGCACGGAAGCAAATAACTGAACAGGCAGACACACATATACAAACATACATAGAGACAGCATGAATTCGAGCTCAGGTGTGGGCGTTGCTTTTGAAAAGCTGGAAAAATATTGCGATACAGAGATAAATGTAACAAAGCCAATCGAAAATATGCATTCGTATGCGCATATAAATGGCTGATAACCAGTGTACATGCATGTAGATATGTATCTTAATTAGGATTGCTCTGGCTCATGAGCGCAGCCTTTGATCTTACTTCTTTTTGTTAATTTTTTGTTAAATTTTTTTGTGTACTTAAAACACTAAAACTGCGGCACTAACAAATAAATATTTTAATTAGTGAAAGTAATGCGATAAAATAAGTCGAATTCTTCAATTTTATTTTAATAAATGCTGCCTTTGTATGTGAATGTTGCAAGTTGCAAGCAATCAGAGCTTATTGAAAACTAATAAGCCCAAAAAGCGGAACGAAACATTGGTCTGAAATCAAAAATAGTGAACTGCAGAAAATGGTCATCTGCAATCAGTAGCAGCGTTCAAGGCGCCACAGCCAGCTGCACAACAGGATAACTAACGCCGTTGCTGTGCTGCGCTGCCGCCACCATTATGAAGCGAGACAAAACGGAAACAGAACACACGTGCTCGACACGAGATAGCCAAGTTGTTTACAAAATTTTGCTGTTATGCTGCAACAAAGCAACACCGAGAGCGTAGGTGGACCGGCAAGAGCGCCAATGAGAGCACAAAAACTCTTGCAACAAATCGAAAAACATTTCAAACATATCTTACTGGGCCTTGCTGTGACAGCAAGAACATAAACATAAGTATGTACTATTTGAGACTGTAAGTTTTCTGCAAACCCTTTTTTGATCACACTCTCCGCTCTGCTGTCGCATAATTATTCTGCATGCTGCTTTAACATTGAGTTGTAAAATGATTGCAAACTTGCAGCAGTCGTTTTCCACGCCCCGCAGCGGCCTGGCTGTTCCAAGCATGAAATTAATTGTTAACATGGGAATGTGCAGTGCTGCACTTAAGCAAGGTCAGCCAAATTCCTCTGGTTAACTGTGCTGATTGTATCATACAAAGACATTTGTCAGCGGTTTGTGTCAAGTTTACACCACTGTACTTGCATCATATACAAGTACACTTAAAACAAATAGTAAATTAAATATTAAAATATAAGCGCACGATTTAAAAAAAAATATGCACATTGCTGAGAATTTTCGTCAAAAACGCTGCATAAGCATGCTTAATAAGTGTATTATACGTATATACAAGTATAACACTAGGATGTGTCTGCACTTTCAAAAACCTCGAGCGACATAACTTGAAAATATATTCGTTTTCCATATTAAATAACCTTAATTCAACTGGAAAATTGTATATTAAACAACGTGGCTAAAAAGAACAAGTAAAACTTTTTTGTTAAATGCAAACCGTTGGCCGGTTACGTTTTCTGATTTAGTTACAAATATGGTTGCTGTAAGAAAAGTACCCTTGAAGGTTATTATAGCTACGGTACAGCCGAAGTGAATGTTCTTTCTTCGTTTTCTGGATGATCTAAAAAAACAATAACAGCAAGTGTTTTATAATCTTCAAAAAAACATGAATCCAAAATGTATGTGTTTTCTATCATACATGGAAATCGTTCGTATATCTAGTCTTAAAATATTCTAGAATCTAGTACTTCATATGGTTTCGATAATAATTGGAACTCCGATGTTTCTTAACCAAGTTCAATTATTAGAGAGAGTGAGAGAGTTAAAACGTCAATAATAAAATTTATTTTTGAATTCATTATCAAAATAACCAAGATCAAACCTTTCATATAATGCCTTGATCGGTGTAGAAATGTTGTGTGGGAGATAAAGAGTACGATTAAGCGGAGCCAATACAAATAATTCAAATAAAACGAGATTTAAGCAGTAAGTAAGAAATTCTCCAAAATAAAAGGCGAAGCAGTGAGCAATGAAAATTAGAAATTAAACCAGTTGGCCGAAATGGCGAATTACCACAAAAAAAGCGAATGCACGTGGTTAAGCGTTCGCTACACACTCCCCCACCAACGGCGTTGCAGTGTCTTTCCAGTCCAGCGGTGCGGATTTGACAGAGATGACAACAACACTGAGTCGGCAAACAAAACGACAAGCGATTACACTCACACACAAACATGCACATGCACTCTCACATATTGGCATTGATATTTGCAGTAATATCAGAGCAAATACAAATGAATGTTTTCTTGGCAGAGAAACAACGGAATTGGCTGCGGCAATGGGATGAACCAAACGAAATGCCGCAATCGGAGCGACGATAAGATAGCGTTGGCTGCGCGATAACAAAAGCAGCGCTTAGGCGAAGTAACGAAATGACGTCGGCGTCGCAGTGCCGCAGTGCAGCAGCGCGACTGTGAGAATGGAACAAGAATCCCAGCAGCTGAGCACCCACTCCACCGCACGAGCATCGCGCTGCCATCGGCATCCAGCAACACGAACGTACAACGGCAGAGACAGTCGAGCGCCACGCCAGTTAATTGGACGTATAAAAGCAACAGCCCGTGCATGTGGCAATATCACAAACGTTTCGCACGCGCAACCAGCAACTAGCAACTTGCAACAGTCGCAGTCAGCCAACCGAAGGCACAGTGTTCTAACGAAAATCCGTTGAGTTCCAAATTAAAGGCCGCAGGAGTAGCAAAATTTCTCTTAATTGCAGAAGCGATTAATAATTTGGTGAGTGAGTGCGTAGCATAACTTAGAAATTTGTTTGTATGGAACAAAGTAGAGTTAAACAATTGAAATAAATACGAAATGCTCAAGGTAAAAACTCAATGTGACATGACGAATGAGCAAGCGAACTTTTGGGGCACAAAAAATTCGCGGTCGTAAAAGAACGCTTTCTGTTTGAGTAATTTTTCATAGTTAAAATTTGTTTTTTTTTTTTGAAAAATTCATAATTTTCCAAGTGGACGAAACAATTGTGGCAACTGAAAAGTGCTCGCTGCAAGCAAGACAATTGTGCTGAGCTTACTGCCTTTCTTTGTGCCGCCAAAGTTTCAGTGGAAATTTTTGAAAAACGGCTTGCCCAGCTGAAGGTGAAACAGTTGCGAAACAATTTGTGTTGCCGCAAATTAAATGGACATTAAAGTGCAAACTCATTTATATATATAAAAATTTGTCGACATGGACATGCATGTATGTATATCTGTGTACATATATATAAATATAGTAAAGTAAAGACCAAAGCAGCCGCAAAGTATTCCGCTCCAAATTAAAATGAAGTGGACAGGAAAAGTTTCATGGTGATTAAGGACTTTTCTTGGGTATTTATGTGTACATACATATGTACATATGAGCATCTTACTGCGTTTTTGCAGCACCTAAGGTGTGGTTAATTATTATTGTGTCGCATATAACATAGCTAAGCAGTGTTAGAAAGAACTTCTCAATTAGGACAGCCGAAATACTTGCTAAAAGTGCGGTTGGATGATTCAAGAAATATTCAGTCAATTGTGTCTCAGAAATGCTAGGCTTTTTTTGAAGAACACAAATCTAGAATATAGACTTGCTCCGTGTACTGAAATTTGGATTTATCAACAATTTCTTTCTTTCAATACTTGTGTATTCTTCCCACCAATCATTTTGGTAGTAAAATATACCGTTTTTTCGGTTTATTTCAGTTTTTTTTTTGTTGTGTTTTGTATAGCATTTTAAAACACTAAGATATGGTTGAAAATGCAATTTTTCCGACTATAGTATTCGATAGAGGGCGCCAAAAAGCACCCGTATCTATTATTTCATAAAGAATATATTGTAAATACCTTTTAAGAAAGGTCACCATATGAGATTATGTAATTATTATATATTATATTATATAAAAATAAAAATGTGTTTAGTAGTTCAAAAATAAAATAGAGCCCTCAAGCTCTGAAATAAATATGTAATTTTTGTCCGCTGTCAAACAAAATTATTTGTAAGAGAATGTTTCTAAATGCAACCAATTTATGATTTTTTGCAAAAAAAAAAACATGCGATTATCTTAATTGTTTTATTAAATATCTATTTTTTTTAAATAAATAATATACATAATATAAATTCTGACATTTATATGAAAGCACAATCCATAATTCAACAAATGTGTGTCGCAAGTGTATTAAAGTCAGCTCAATGAGATATTAATTATATTTAATTATAAGAGTATGAGTATTGAATTTTTGATGCAATGAAATACAAAAATTTAAAGACAACATTTTTTCCGTGAATTTGGCCACATTCAATGTTGAATTATAAATTTGAAGTAAAAAAGTATTTTTTTTAGTATCTTCAAACAACACCAAATACTAAATGAACTGAATTAAACCAGTTGGAAGTTGTTGAACTTGTTTGGAGCTTCAGTTAGTTGTTATTTAGCAACTGAGTTTTAAAGCGCATCTCTTCACAATTTTATATTTAAGTCAAATGCTGAGACTTGTTAAAATATTTGAAACAGACTTTTACTTTTCTAGTTCTCAAAAGGTTACTTTAGTTTAATCAGTTCAAATCCATTTTCTCAACACTAACTTTAAAGTTTTATAGTAACAGTTTTATATCTTAAAAAAATCTCATTTGCAATATGAGATACTTTTTATTCTCTCTCTCTTCTCTCTTAGAATAGTTACTGCTTGAAACCTCCTCGGAATGAAAAGTGTAACATTTTTAATCTCGAAGGTGTTAGAACCACAAATTGACGAAACTCAAAAAACAAAATTAAATGAAAAGAAAACAGCAGCGCTACAGAATTATGCATGCTAGAAATCAATCATAAAATACTGACCATCATTTTTATTACTGTTTTATCTGAGACCTTAAGCAAAATCCAATGCAACTACGTTTCCGAATAATCATTACACTCATTTTAGCTTTAGAGCATACGAAAGTTTGTTTTTATTTTTTGATTAATTTACTCAACCCTAAAGCAAAACCTTCAGCCGGTTAGTTGCCACCCTCTCAGCCGCTGGTACACGCTTCAATTTATCTACCTGTGCGCTTCACCCTCTGTCTGTGCCTTCACGGCACTGTGTCTGCAACGACATTTATAAGCTTAAAATTTGGAAATGAGAAAACTTTGGTCAAATGCAGACAATTAAACACGAAGCCACAAATGGACAACAATTGCAACCATCGCCAATTAAACAGACATACCTGGCGGTGCACGCATACATATGTACTTATGTATGAGAAGTATATGCCTTTGGCGGTGGGGTAATGCAACTAAGAAAAGTCAAATCCAAACAAATAAACAGTTGAGTGATGCGTAAATGAGAGAAGTAAATTGTTGCTGTATTCCTACGCATTGTTGTCATAACGGCATTGCAATGAAAATGAATTAAGCAGCAGCATTTATTTAACTAACAATGGCGGTTGTAATTGCTAGATGTCACTTACACACACACACGCACATATGTTAAATATACATACATCTATGTCACTTTGTCACAATACATTTGCATTACAAGTGCTGCTGGCAGTCACTCATACGCTCAAGTTCACCGTGTATAATGAGAATGACAGTTTTATTTGAATTTTTTTGTTTTTTTTTTTTGCTAAACTACTTTGATGCTTCAAAAGTGAAAAGTTAATATGAAAACGCCACACTTAATTTATATATCTTTTATGCAAACTTTTAGAGGCGCGCCAGCCACTCCAACGGCATGTAGTGTAGTACAAATGACACGGATGCACGCGAGCTTGAATGGTTTCACACTGCGTATACGCGATATTAATGCCATGTAAATTTATGCATGTTGATTTTGCTCGCGCTGACTCGCTGTCTCATTGTGCTTTGCAAACACTTTGATTTCTACATATGCTGGTGCTGCACACATTCGCATATCTCATGCGTTCTAAATGCAGTTTTCATAAAAATTTCATCTCTGTTTAGCGGAAAGCAATGGCGTATGAGTGATTTCAATCGCGATTAAGCGTCACATTTGAGCGTTGATAGACACTCAACGACGATATGATGAAGAAATTGCGCTCGATACATAAGAAAAGTAATTTGAAGTTTGATTGACTATGAAGCAGAGCGATTTCCTCGTTTATTACTCGCTTCTTATTGATTAATAATGTTGATTTAGTGTAGAAAATTATTAACAAATAAAAAATAATTGTCCATTAACTGTTGATTGACTCGATGGATTTGCTGTGCTTTTGTTGTGTGATGCAGCAAAACGTTACGGTTGACGGGAAAAATTTCTCCTCTGACCGGGAGTTCTTGAAGGGCTCATATCCAAGAAATTAAGTGAATAGTTAAGAATTAGAATGTACTAAAGAAGAAAAAAAAATTAGAGAAAAAACACCCTTTCTTCGTGACACTTTTAGTGACACAGTATTATTTGTGGAAAGGAGAGAAGTTTCTGTTTCAATTGGTGAACTTTCGTTTAGTGCTCTAACTAGGACCAAAAATTTTCATTGATCAAGCTCGTGACAGGACAAGATTTCAGGACTAGCAACACTGTGCCTCGAGGCAGAATTAGCGAAGAAATTGGATTTCCAGACAAAAGCCAAAGCTCTAAAAGTTCACTTCTAAGTTCCAAAAAATTGAAGGTTGGAGCATTTTAAACTGCATATTCAAAAACTTGCGCATGAAAGTCAACAGATTTAATTTTAAATATTTGAATGAGATGTTTCTGTCATCTTATTAACTGTCAAGTTTTGCTATTAATCGGTATAATCTGATAAAAGATTTTTGACTACAAATCTATATGTGAACTGATTTATATATTGTTGTTTTCAAAATCGTACAAAACAAATTTTTTCCACCCAACATCAACGAGAAAGCAAATTTAATACAGATGTGATGAAAGCATAAATAGTGGTAAATTTCTAATTTATATTTATATATTTATTTAGTTAATAAAATGTATAATCTATTAGAAACATTCCTGCAGGGAGGTGGTCCAGAATGTAATTTCTATAAATATATAGAAAATCAGATTCAGTTCAAAATTTTTCCCTGATTTGATATCATATACATTTCAATGGTAAAAAATAAAATTTTAGGTAGTGCGTAAGTGTGAGTTTATAAAGCGTTGTTCTAGTAAGATAATTCTTTTGGGATCTTGTATATTTGGTATAGAATATATTACCAAAAAACCTCACTCATAAAATATTCGATTAATTCATTAATATTAATTGATCATTAATAATATTTCGATTGATCCATTAATAATTAAATATTTTTCGAGTTACACGAGATCTCCGACAACGCTAAAAAAGGTCCTCCACTGCTTCATTGATTACGACCTTCTACGTAGATGAAACTTAAAAAATTCTCACAAGAAGATATTGTCCGTACAATGACCTACGGTCGAAAAAAATCAAAAATTTGCAAAATGGCGGTATTTAAAAAAAGTTGAACCCAAACTTTTGCTCTGCCAATATTCGAGTTTTGATCAGATCAAAAAAATTGTAAGTAATTATATAAAAAACTACAATATATAAAATCAAAATTTTTTGTTAAGTTCAATTTTTATACTCTTTATAAATGAAGAACTCTTTCTGTTTGTGTTATCCCGTGAAGTTAAACAGAAAGTAGAACAGTGCAAACATGTACTTGATTTGTTTAAAGCGTATAACTTCACACATAACTTATTACCTTTTGACGAAGAATTCAGATATACGAGTACAGTATTCAACATTTTGTTTAAGAAAAACTGTCTTGACTTGTTGTAAGATAATTGATTAAAGTTAATGGTGTTAAAGCCTTCTATGCAAATTTGTGCTAATTAATAACAAAATTTGAGTTGCAGCGAAACCAGTTTTTGTAACTTTCTTTTTGCCAGCTGACAGCAGCAATGACTTTATAGGTCAAAATAATAATACAAGGCCACCATATCCAATGCTGTGACTCACACCGAATGACAGATGTGGTTGCAAAAAATGCTAACAATAAATAATATAAAGCTCATAAATAAACACATCAGTAAAATTTGAACGAGTTTGAACGGTGGCTTAGCACAGCTTATTAATAAATAATCAAGCAGCATTTTACGCGACTCCATACACTTTACACATTTATTTTGATTATTGTAGTAAAACTTTATTGTAGTATAATTATTAATCTTTTAATATTCTTTGTTTCTTAATGCGTTAAAAGAGAAAATTTAATGTGAGTTCGTTAAACATTTCGGCAATTCTCTCAATGTCGAAACAAAAATTCAGTAATTAGTATTTTGTATGTTGTATACAAAATTTCCAACTTTCTTTAGACATGACGAAATTAGTAAATTTTTAGATAGGTCCTATATATAATACATAGTAGATATACATCAGGTTGGGTCAAAAATATCTATTTTTTTTCGCTACGTACTCGGAGAAATTGGTTGATAAACCCCTCTAAAAATAGGTTTTCCAAATATAAGCTCTTAATTGTAACGAGAAGGCCTTACGACTACGGTTTTTTCTTATTATCAGATAGAAAAATTCATATATCATGGATTTTGTAGGAAATTGAATGATCTAAAAAACGGTAACAGTATTTTCGTAAACGTAACCGTTTAAAAGATAATAACGGTTGAAGTCTTTTTTTAAGGCGAATTTGTTAAGTTTAAAGAAGCTTTCAACCTACAAGCGAGTACACTCTGGCGGCACTTACAAAATCATGTAATTTTGTTAAATTTTTGTAAAAAAATACGAATTTTATTTATTCGAAAAATAGTCCTCATTCGATTTGTAAATAAAGTATCAGTAGGAGGGCTAACAGAAATTAAAGTTTTATACTATTTATGTAGTATCAATAAATAAATGTTTTAGTTTTTTTTCCTTTTATATTTGATTAAAAATCGTTTTTCAAATTCATTCTTGCAACTAATTTATATAAAAGCTTCAATTAATTATTTCACATATTTTTGGGGTTGGTAACTCTGACTATAATTTCCAAATATAATAATTTCATGCCAAATTACTTCTACACACTTTTCTTAAATTTCACAATATTTAGAATAACCAGTTTGAACAATGAACTCAGTTTGAACTTACCGAAACCAGTAATTTTTGTATGCCCAATGCACACATACACATAAATAATTTAATGGTTTCATAATGTTTGGTGCTTTTTTATTTGATTTCATTAAATTTCAAAAGTGATTCCCATTTGTGTGTGCAATTTTTAATGAGTTAAACATGTTGCTGCATATTACAGTTTTATTACCTTTTAAACCACTCTGAATTTCTATGGGCAGGTCTTTTAGATGAAATTTGAACAAATAGTAAATTAAACTTCCGATCAGTTTCGTTTGTAATAGTCCAGAGTTTAACATATGCGAACAATAGCACACAGCATATTTATTACTGCTAAAACGCCAGCTAAATATGTATGTTAGCTTAAAACTTCAAAACTTTACTAGCAGCGATTTCAATGCCGAATTTTTAACTGAATTTCATCATACGGCACAGTTCGATCGCTCTTCCGTGCATTTGTTTATTGACATATAAGTTTTTAGTATCCATTCCAAGGGAATCGCATGATGCGTCACTACTTTTAAGTGCCTTCCTGAACATATAACTGCCGACACACACATGGACCAAGAGCATAAAACATAAGTACGGTATATGTGCCTGAGCATTCTACCCGTCTTTGATGGTCATGCTCATAATTTTGAATGCAATAACTTTTTGACACATAGTATCATCCACTGCTTCAAGGTGGCATTTATGAAAGTCAACATATATGGCCATACTTGACATTTGGCGATGCTGCGCTGGGCTTGGCAGAAGATCATGCAAACACACGAGTTGGTTCGGCGGAATTTCACGGCAACTGTGACAAATGCATAATCCACTCGAAATGAACACAAACGAATTGCCGGGCTATTCAAGAAAGCGCCGAGGCAACATACATTCTTGCGAGCGTTTGCGGGCGTTGATTATGGCCGTGTGCGCTGAAATTGTCGATGCATTCAATGGCGACGGCACTTGTACATTTACCCGGCTGCGCTGTGTGGCGATGTTTGCGAGTGTTAAAAGCTTACAATAAATCCACTTAGTAGCGTCCTTTCTTGTAATAAAAGCGGGCGAAAGCTCATCGAATTTGCGGCCGTTGCGACGTTCTCGAGTGCTGCACACACACACATATACACTCCGACTAACATACTTACTTATCGGTGTAATATTAAATGAATGTATGCACACTCGCTCACGCGGCAACCAGCTTGCTGAGTCAATAGTTTGTTGGCCGCTTGTTTTTGATTTGCTCGAAAGCGTTCAAGCACTCCCACAAATGCGCAAGGGACAAGTGCGCCTTGGCACTCCATTGAATGTGTTGCAGTTTCTTTTACATCCTTTCATTTCCCATTGCCTTAAAATGTTGCAATAAGGGGGTATTTTTCAGCTTTGCCAGCACACATTTGAAAAACAGCTCGAAATGGATTTCTTCGAGAAATTTATTTATTTAACAGAAGTGTATAGCCACTACACGGAGTTTACCAAACCAAAAAAAAACTTTCACAATATTTATTTGGAGTATTTTGAGTTTTCGTTTGCTCAGCATTTTCTATACAGACATTTGTAGGAGAAAATAAACACTAAAAATAACTTAAAATTGCAATTTAATGGAATGTGTTTCATTCGAAATGTGAAAAAAATAATCAGAATTCCATTGGTTGGAACAAACCGAAAAACAGTGAGACCTCGAAACCGCTCGGTTGGTTCTTCTTACATTCTGCGCTTTTTATTGACAGTTCAAGTTTTTGAAACTCTATATTATTGTAAACGAGCTGAAAAATAACATATAAACTGCTCTGTTTTTTCTGTGCTAGAGATTCAGTTTCCAGCCTAATTTGTAATACCAGCTCTATTTTCATTTTCTCTCTCTCTCTTCACTAGAAAATTTCTCAACGCCAAAGCTTAATCAAATTCGATTATTCGATGTTAAAAGCCTCAGCTGGGTTGACATTCAGTGCCTTCAACAAGTTTTGGTTTTGTCGGTGTGTGAGTCCTCAGCTATGTTGTTAAGCATCTCTTTTGCGACCGCTACTCGACATCGTTTTTGCCAAAAATTCAGGTCTTTTGGTACGATTATAGCATTGATATGCTTTATACCTAATACATTAACCAAAATGGTTAAGTCGAACGATAGGGAATGTTGAGCTCATCTGGTATCTTTCTGTTGCCAACACGTCGATTTTCGAATACTTTTTCTTCAACTTTTTCACTTCACGACCTTCATTGAATGTTTTGTGCCACTCAAATACTTGTCGACGTGATAAAGTAGACTCCCCAAAACACTTTAAGAACATTTTCAATGATTCCGCAGGCGTGATTCAAGCAAACTCGTTGTTAAATTTTTTACCATGGTAAAGCACACACTGTTTGGCATTTGGAGATCAAACTTCACACGAAGGTAAATGTGCGTGTACTATATAATCCAAACATTTTTGTTTCGATTTGGTTTGCGCGTACAGTTTAAATGCACCAGTCCGGATCAAATTTCGTAAATAAAACTCAATCAAAATGAGATATTTGGGTTAGATTTGATTATTCAAAAGATTTAAAACTGGCTTCACAACTTCGTTCACAAATGTATTAAAGATTTTAAGGATATTTTGATTTTGAAAATTTTTTCTTATCTGTTAGACTCTTATTACAAAGTTCAACTGAAAACCGTTTAGTTCATATAAATTGATTTAGGCTGACATAAATTTAATGTTATAAATCAAAAGGATGGGTGAGAATTATTAAATTTATGGCATGTTGTTTAAATTGCCATAATTATTGTAATTATATTGGCATACCACCCAATTTTAAAGTATATTATATCAATATTCTAATTGCATTTTATATGCGCTTTATGCTCTCCACACAGATTTATTGGCTTTGTTGCTTGACTAGCTCATTCATGGTCTCATTTAGTGGTAATTTATGGAAAAAAAACAAACGTGGAACGCATACTAATAGCCCTAAATAGGCGGCAAACAACAAAGCAATTAACCACGGCAATTTATGACTTCGGCATATTCACATGATTTATGACCGTTCGTTCTTTTCACACCTCTTTGTTATTGAATAGTTGTAGCTCGAGTGTGAAGATTAACCAAAATTTATAAGTTCGTTTATGTGAGGCAATCTTAAATATACTCGTATATAATATAATCATTAAATTAATAAAAAACATATAATATACACATTAAATTAATATGCATATTTAAAGTTTGCTTCAAAAGAGCTTTGCTTATAATTCGAAATATTAAATAATTTTATGAAATCGATTTCTGAAATATTTTATTTATAATTAACTATTGCAAAAAGTGTGCATGGTACGGAGAATGCAGCAAAAAAACAAAAATAGTTTGAAATTCGAGAGAGTAAAAAGTATTTTTGCATTGCTCTTTAGTTACCGGCAATTACAAATTTAATTAAGTAGATAATCGGTAAATTAATGCCTCGTGCGAATGCGTCCTTTTTGTGTAAATACTTTAACACAGTTAAATACACATACCATATATCCTTAGCCTCATAAATACTTGTGTAATTTAAAATAATCGCTGCTGACTGTGCGGAAAATTATTTAATACGCAAACACAGAGCTCAAGCATATCGAATTTCGATTTTAAAATAGCCTTGTGGAATTTCTCTTCATCCGTCAATAATATTCGAAAAAAGTGTTGTTTCTTATCTCGGTCAATTTACAGCGCTGATAACCTATTTCACGGTGAAATGCACCAAATTAAAGGCTGCAGCGGTGATTAAACACTGCCATTCATGGAAGTGCTCGGAAATACAACTCGGTGAATGAACAGATTTTCTCTGAAGTCGACAAAAAAAAAAAAAAACAATATTTTCGGTATTTAACTTACTTTTGCCAATTTTGTTGTTGCTTTAAGCGTACATTTATTTTACGTTGGCATGGCACTGTTAGTACACAATTGAAATCTGTTCAAGGGATTACTCATTTGGTGATGCGGCTTAAACAAATTGCATATAACTTCTTGGCGCAATCTATGTTTTTAAAGCCTTTGAGTCAATATGAGACACAACCCGAATTTCGAACATAATTTGCTCAATTTTTTTAAGGCGGCCATCCCCGTGACAGGTTTCACATTGTTTAGGACAAAAGTAACGGCAGATAAATTAGAAATGATTTTCTATGACATAGACTAGAAAGTGGAATAGAAAATACTAGTGGCTTCAAATCGTGATTAAATTTTGTTTAGTTCAAATTAGGAAAATAATCTGAAATACCTATAGTGAAACCTGTAAAGAAAAATTAATTTTTTCTCTCAAAACTGTTGCTGTTAAAAACTGCAAATACAAAAATGTCAGACATATAGCCATATTGCTTGAATATTAGAATTCCGTTACACTAGTACAACGTATACAGCCATTGCTTTTTACTTCTTGGTTGTTGTGACAATAAACCGTCGTGATTACAATTTGACTGTAATTTCCGTGACGAAATTGACCGCATTTCTTGCATGAAAGAATCCTTGGAGAGATTATGCAAAAATTTTACCCGCAGCACTGAACAAAGAGCAACGCTAAAAGGCATACTTTACGAAGTAAATTGTTAGGAGCGATATAACCCAGTGAACATTTGATTATAAGTATAGATTTTATTGCCTTTGTTGTATTATTCGTACACTTACTTTTGCAATGATATCTTACATATTGAGCGATATATACGGTATAAAACCAACCGAAATTTCAGAATCCCTATAATGTTAGAGATTCTCTCCGATTTTCAATACTAGAACTCATGGATTATCCAATATATAGGTAAAAAAGTCAGCTATATGCACTGTGACTCACATATCCGTAAAGTAATCATCCGATTTGTGTCAAGTTTTATTTCGATGACGTCATTAATGCCCGATTTATAAGATGTAATGATTTTAAAAATGTTACGTATGAGTGAGGCAAAATACTTTTTTGATTCCAAACAGTAAAATAAAAGTTTACTAGCATACATATCTTCAATTTTTGTGTGGCAAAATGTCATTCCAAAATGGGTATCGATCCATTCTTTCTCCCAGTCGTAGTACGAAAATAACTATTGTAATATTTGTTATTTAGGTTGAAGTTTTATCTACTAATACTTCGCATGATTTTCTTACTTTAACTCTGGTTTACTTATTTACATTTGATGTGACTCTTTTGTATATAATTTTTCGCAAACAAATATAATTTCTTTTAGTGTAAGTAAATACCAATTTTCATGAAAATGGAGGTGTGCACGTTTTTCTGAAATGTTATGGTTTTATTTTGTTTGAGCTGAAAATTTTGACAACTGCTGCGAATTAATTTAAAACTTATTCAGCTATAACCAACACGAAAGTGATAACACGAACATACGAGTATATGTATAACTATATTTGAAATAAGCTAATACTTATACATACCGTGCACAAAATGCAGCATTTAACGCTTTCGCTCATTAGAGTGCAACATTGAAATGGTGAAATGGTTGTACAGCCTAATTTGAACTAACAAATTCGTGTTCATCGGATTCTTTCAGTGATTGCAATTCGTCTTTTACTTTACGGCATTTTAGTGCTCACTTATTTAACATTATACAAATCTGTTGCTCACTGACTTTTTCTCATTTTTCTCTCTCTTCTTTACCTAATTCAATTTCAGCATTCCGCATTCCAGAAACTTTTAGCACATAAAGAAGTTACTGCAGCACTACGACATTTGTCAATAGTTTTTCTGTAGTTAAGACAGTTACAACAGCAACAACAACAGTATCATGTCGATCTCCGATTTCCGTAAGAAGAAATTGCTCTTCCTGTTCAACGTTTTCTTTGGTGAGTAATCGAATCTAATAATGAAAATAGAGTTACCAGAGTAAAGAAATACATATCAACATAGTTTCGAAAATCAGATTTCGAAGCGATTTGCGAAATTTTTTAAGAAGCTATGTTGCTAGTATTTGTGGCCTCTAGTAGATTTATGGTTTCATGGGTGTTTGATAGTGTAGAAACCTTCATTGATGCTGTGAGCCATGTGAAATAGAAGAATGAAATGATGAAAAGATGTAGAGTAAGTCCGACTTTATTTTCAATGATTCATCCAGCATTTACACTTTTAGGAGACCTTTTGAATTAATGATTAATGCCGCATTTATTGTTATACTGTGAGCAGGGTGTATTAAGTTTGCCACGTAGTTTGTATCATCCATACGAACACGGCGGAGACCCTATAATGTATATGCAGAGATAATAAACGATCAGAGTCGTCGTACGCAGTCCCCCAGTTCGATCTAAAATTATATAACACTATAGCATATAGCTGTCATACAAACTGAACGATCGGAATCAAGATAAATATACCCTTTTGTGCTATAAAAATGCAACTGTTAAGTGTATTATAGCTTCGATTACAATTACTATTCTTTTTTATTTAGGATAGTTTAGAGTAATAAGTATGGTAAAGCTTCTTTATGAAACTCAGGAAGTAGCTAGACTATTACCTAGTGTTATTTTCTGTACACAATATTAATAATTAAAAATTAATTTAATATTCCTTAAAATGTAAAGCATTTTCGTTTGTTTTCTCGGCGATTAATAATATCCGATATTATTCACAACTAAATCGAAACTGATTTTGAGGTCAGCCCATTCTATTATAATTAAATTACATTTGTACACACATTGATGGCATTTATTAATATTAGTAGCCTTTTTCATAAAAAATATATAAAATAATTTTTAGCAAGGATGGCCGCATATGTGCATATATCTATGTATATTGCATTTATAGCTAATAAAATAACACACAACTATTTATGTACACATACAATATATCCGCGCTTGCTTTATTTGCAAAGATTAAATTATCAATTTTCATTAAATTTCATGAGTTTGTGCATTCCGCTTGTGGGACTTAGCGTGGCGGGCGTGTGTGTAATAATTTAATTGCTTAATGCAGTGACATTTATGGTGAATTTTTAACAATTTTATTTTGTAATAAAATTTCAAATTGACTAGCTTTGCAACTAACAGAATGGAAAACCAATTAATTTTATATAGGTAATTTATTTGATAAACGCGGTTGGCAACCCCACGCGCCATGCGACCGAATACGGTTGGTTACAGTTTGCCTGGTTATAGGGGTGCGCGATGCTTCCGCAGCCGTGGCACTGACGCAGCCAATGTGGCAGGCGGAAGTGTTGACAGCTGTGTGCACGGCACTCAAAATAGAGTTTTGGATTTCCGAAATGGAAACGCGAAAAAAATGTAATATAGACTTTTCCATGCGTTGCCGAACGCGCTGACAGTTTCGCACAATCAAATTGAACAGAGAGATAGCGTGTGGTTAAGTAAACAAAGCTTTCCAGCAGGCACTGATATGGAATGTAGGATTTTTTTTTTTAAATAAAATGGCCAAAACTATTACGTTAATAAAATCAACAAATAGTTGAAACATGTTACACCTTGTTAAATAATTTATGGTGGCTTACTGTAAATTCAGAGCACTCCGCACTGAATAACTTTCATTCATTTGCATTGTTTCTTTTCTTTTCATCTTGCTTATGGTACGTTATGGCGTATGAACAACTCATGACATCACCAAATGACAATGCGCCCAACTATGTGCTCTGCACACAAACAATCAACAATCGCATGATGCAACAATGTACCTTAAAACAACTTCAACAAACTTTCCAACTACGCACTTCGGCGGCGACCACACCGGCACCGCACCGCATCGCTGGCCCGTTCGTCTACAGATGTCAATCAGAGCGGCGAAATTGACGTTAAAGACTTTGAGTTGGCCATTGAGGTAAGTGTTGACACAAACAAAAGGGACAAAAGTTTCGTTAGGAAACTGACTTCCTGAAAGTTATTTTTTCATTTCGGTAGCATGAACGCGTTGACGCACGGACAAAAGTGGCGCGCACACTGTGCGGCGTGGCACAACACTTGAGCGAAATTTATTTGCATGCAAATAATTGCCCACAAATTTGTAGCTCCACACTTGGACCCTTTTTGTATTTTTTCGTAATGTTTCGACCGCTTTTTGGTAGTCTGCATATTTTGCACATGTTACATATACACTAGCATATTTTTTGTATGCATGTGTGTGTTTATGAAATTCAGCGTTACGCCGAAGGTACGCGCAACCAAAAGTAGAAAAAAAAAAACATAAACAAAAAAAGGCTACGTAATTTATGCGTGCGTTTCAGCGTGTGCTTCACTTGCCTTTTATCGCAGTTGTGCGAATTATTGTTATTGCTGTTGTTGTATTGCTCTGTCACTGACATGTTGTTTTTTGTTTTGCTCTTGTATTTGCATTTTCTGTAGCGCGTTTGCAAACTGCGCGGCTGGGCAGAGAATACACCCAAGAACAAGGAGATTCACGCGGTCATGTTGGAAATCTGGGAGGGCTTGCGCTCCAAGGCCGACAAGGACAATGATGGACAGGTGAGTAAACATGTGGCTAATGGACAAGTAGTAAAAAATAGATGAAAAGTTAACTGTACACGACCGAAAAGAATCGTGTGTGTGGGCTTTTAATATTTTAGCAATTTGCATATCAATGTGGGGCAAATTGAATTAGCAGCACAAAATGTGTGGATTTAACGACTTAATAGAGCCACTATTGTGACTCGTTTGAGATAAATTAAAAAAAAATTAAATAAATTGAGTAATGAAATGTGCCAACATTTTCGATGAACTGATACAAAGTTAGTCAATTCATTTCTGATATTTGCGGATACTCGCCGTACTTTATCAATTGTTTAAAAATTTTAAAGATAAATTTATACTTATATTAAGAATACACAGGAAATATTTTTAAAGGAAACAACTAAAAAAATGCTCTTTAGAAGATATTGTTTACACAATTACATATCGAATTTTAACTAAAAATTTTGGCAATTTTTGGCATAAAAAAATTAAATTTTGATCATGTCAAAAACCTGGTAGATCTTAGTATGGGGAACTACCATATAAAAAGAACATGCAGAAACAATTTGATAGTGTCCGGATCATTTGTCTCCAGGTAGGTTAGGTTAGGTTAGAGGGTCGATGCTAAGAAGGATCACACTTGGACAGCTTAAACGCCGGTCCGTTGTGGTACCCAAAACTCCTATGAGCCGGATCAATAGACCCTTACATGTCGACAAAGCGCTTTGTGCCTATGACAAACTTGTTGAGACGGCCAATATCTGTTTCGGCCAGATCTTCTGGTCCGCCAAAAGTGTGATTGCCGAGATGTTTCAATCTCAACCTAGCAAAAACCGGAAAATGGAGGAGAAAGTGCCGGGATGTTTCCACTTCACTCCATACAGCTTTGACAACTTTCATCAGGTAGTATTCTGAGCCGCACCGCATGAGTTCCCATTGGACAGTGCCCAGTGAGGACTCCTACTATGGCGGCGAGGTGAACTTTGTTCAAGGCGAGAAGATCCCCCAACCTCCTGCAATCCACTCTCGGCCAGAAGGATCGCGCAGTCGCGCAGGAGCTGGTCGTCGACCAGCGTCTGCTGAGCGCATGCGAGGTCCATTGGTCCAGAGCCAGAAGTCAAGACGTTAGTGTCTCCAGGTAATCACTCAAGCAAATTTGAAGAATGTAGTTTTGAGAAAATCGCATTTAAAGACAAACTGATGAAGCTATTTGAGCTGTTTGAAATGTGCGGCTACAATCCGGATGGCTGTAAAAAAATTTTATATGTAATTTTTAAAGATATAACATATCAAAATATGAAAAAGTTGATTTTTTTTAAATTTCACACCAGGTGTATACCTTAAGCTTGGGCTGCGTTCAGATTTCTTGATATAGACATTTTTCTGATCTGAAATTTTTTTGGTGACACGATTTTCGCCAATTAAAATCTGACTACCTGTAATGTGTCGCTCAAAAAAATTCTTTTTAGTATTAATCTTATGAAGAAATAATTTATAAATTTAAATAAGTATTACGTTTTTGCCAGAGGCACGATTGTGTTTTTGGGACGATAGCCTTTAGAAAAAACTTTTTTGTAAACATATACTTGATTTCGCACGAGATTTGCAACTTCATACCTTCGTATGGTGCTTTCGGCTTAACCAGCAGGCTGCGGAGAATAGTCTTGAGTAAACTTACCAAATATTGCTTTCTCTCTCTCTATGAAGGATTTGTGCTTTCTTACACATTTTTTCTCTCTTTCTCAAACTTTATACGCAGGTTGAAACCTGTTCAATTTACCAACATACAAATGTGTTATTTTTGACAATTTTCAAATATTGAGAAATTTCTTTGCTGGGTAGTTACCGTAATCTAATCGTAAATCGAATTGTCACTGAAACTTTATCTTCGCTCTTGATTTGGGCAGTAAATTTGACTATGCCAACTTGTCGATTTGTCTGCATTTCTTTGGCATTGGCAGTTGCTATTTCACCGATTTCGACGGCACTTCAGCGTTGAGCTTAGTTCCTTGTATGCTTTCACATGTATAATATGCGTGTATGCGACTGTATGTGTGCAGTAAATTTTCAAAGCAATTTTGAGTGGACGGTGAGTTTGTTTTGCCATTTTTCATTATGATGAATAGATTTCGGTTCGAATTTTGAATTTCGCAGAAAGAAGTTTCGTGATTTTTCTTCTTCATCTATAAAAATATCTTCATGTGTGTGTTTATGGCTTTCCGGCCTTCCGGAAACTATCTGCACTTCGTATAACGGCATGCGTCAGAGCTTTCATTTTTCTTTTATGGAATGCCAGAATTATCTTATATCATTTTTTGTACCCTCCTCGCTTTGCTCATTTGCATTTTTAGCAATACCATTCGGTTGTTTATTCTCGTTTGTTTTGTTCCGCTCAGCCGTGAGTTTGCTTTCGCCACTTCACTGACAAAATCGCATAAATATTTTCTATGTCACAAACCTAAAACTCAATGCTGCGTGTATTTTCAACTGGCGTGTGCTAACCAAGCCCCACACATGCAACTGGCAGGCAAAGTTGCATTGCAAAGCTGCATTGCAAAGCTGCATTGCAAGTGCAAATGTTTGAATAGGTAGCCATTTTTTTGGGGTCCCGTAAACAATTTGCTAGCTCGCACTTGCATTCCAACTGAGTGAGCAGCTGGCGCGTTTCCGATATCGATGCTATCTTCTGTAGGTGCAATGGTGCTGGTGCATGTGTTTGCTGTGATATCAACACGCGACAATAAACGGTTACAGTTGTAAGCGCTGTGATTGTCGCGTTCGGAATTTATGGCGGCTATTTGTTGCACAAATTCAGCCGATTGAAAATTCTTCGCATTGAATGAATTATATTTGTAGAATTTTCCAATTTCTCGTAAATTCATCCTGTTTGTTGCATCTTCAGCTGCATGCTGGCGTAAATTAAGCGGAAAATATATTTTGTTAGCAAAGAAATTTTAAAGTATCACTTTATTTATGCATTCTATGCATTGTACAATAGTTAGTTTTGTGGCATTCCATGGCTTAAAGTACACCTTCTCCCTAAGCCCAGCACTACTTGCCACAACTAGAACATATCAGTTGGAAATTGTCTCAAGTGGTATAGGGAAATAAAAATGTGGTTTATGCACTCGTCTAGGTTCTAGTATTTTATGTATAAGATAGCTATTATTAGTAGTTAATAGCAAAGGCACTGTTAGCTATACGAAGTGAATTTAAAGTGGTGGAACGAAATGGTTAAGAAGGAGAAAGCGGTTATTATCCCACTGCCTCTATAATTATGAATTGGGAGAACTTTTGAGGAATCAGCGAACAGAGAAAAGTGGTTTCATTAAAATTGGAGGCGTGTGAGGTGTTTCTGTCTCAGAAAATTAATCCGATAAAAAAAAAAATTTTATCACTGAAGAATTTTTTTCTTTCTGAAAGTAAGTAGATTGAAATCAAAACACATAGTTACCAAAAAAAAGTTTCAAATTTCGTAAAAAAATATCTCGTCAAATGAAAGAGTTTTCATTATAAGCACTTGATCCCGATTGTTTAGTAGTAGTTCGTATATATACAGACAGACGGACATGGCTAAATCGAGTCACCTCGTCACGCTGATCATTTATATACGAGTATATACTTTGTTAGAGACCCTACAACCCTACCCCGTTTCCTCAAACATCGTGGTAAACTTAAAATATCCTGTACAGGGTACAGGGTATACAAAATATGATTTAGTATTTGAAATTATTCCTGTAAACCCTATGGTCATTGATTTCCCAACAGAAGTACTTGATTCCGCTTAAAGTGGCTTAAATTTGGATATTTCTTGGCATCATATGAAATAACCATCGCTCTACGGGTCTCAACTTTGATGGCTGTTTCCGATCCCCATCAGAAAAGTTTGCAGTAGTAGTGGTGACCACCAAGACTTGGGACACAAACCTACCAGTGTACTTCTGTAATCAAAAATCTTTAAAAAAAAACCGATCAGCTGTTTAGAGGCAGTCTCTCTCTCTCTCTTTTCAGAGTACCATAAAGGTGCAGTCTTATATATATATAATAGAAAGAACGTAAAGTTTATAGAACGTAAAGTTTCTTTCAAGATAAAACATATACATATATATTATATATAGACTATTCTATAATATTTGTATTAGCAGTGAACTCAGTGTAAGGAATTTTTTGAAAATATAATACAGTATATATTCACCGGAGTTAGCGTAGCTTCACAACGGTGAAAGAATTTTTCAAATCCAAGTCAAGCAGTTTCGAAGCCTATTCAGTTCAAAAAAACAAACAATCAAATCTTTCCTTTTTATAACATTCATTTAGATTTATGTATGTATGTTAAGTATATAAAATACAATATTATTTTTATCGGTTCTGACATTCAATTTCCAATTTATTATCGCATTGGCAAACTAACTAATGTTGTGAAGGTGAAAGCCATGAATATTATTAATAACAATTCTTTATCACTTTGAGTGCCAGCAGATATGTAAAAGCGCAGACGCTGCTGCAGATGACACCTTGAATGAAAGAATAGAATGAATTATGAAATACGAGTTTTCATATTGCAACTAAGCGCCACTGAAAGGCATAAATCTGAAGTGCTATAACCAAATTGAAACTTGCCGGCCGTGGAGGACACTTGGCTTCTAGTTTCCGTTATGCATTAAGAAGAAGAACGCCTATAGTGCTGATTTATGTGAAAAGAAATGCATAGACAGCTGTGTGGCTTTGAAGTGCAACACACACAAATGAATAAATGTGCATTAATTGCGCTCGCAAGTGAAATTAAAAACGAAAACATGTAAAAAAAATGCAAGCAAATTTTGCAAGCGCCGAGCCAGCAAAACATGTTGCACCAAAGTGTTGCACAAACGCACACGCGGCGAACATTCGACATGCACATTTATTGCTGTTAAATTGTGGAAATGCTTTCGGTGACGCTGTTGGTGTTGTTGTGTGTTGTTGTTTTTGAGTTATGTGGAAACATTGTTGGCCATGATTTGTTCTTGGCACAGCACCAGCAACACTCAACAACAGCATGCAGCAGCAGCATGCAGCAACATAAAAACAACAAAGTATGCACAGCAGCGCTCATAACATAGACAACACTTCTGCATTTATGTAGGTGCGCTTATGTCTATGTGTGTTTATGAGCCTGTCGCTGCAACAATTTGACTGCTGACGATTATAGTTATTGTGCATAAAGCTACAAATTATTGTGTCAACACAGCATTTTTCCACCTTTTCTCTGCTCATTTTAATCAACATGCAAATGACAAACGTGCAATTTTATTTTAATTTTTTGCTCCGTCATGGCCAAATATGAGCAGCGCGTGGCGAAGGCGGGGAAGGGGCGTTCCGGCTGTTTGGGTTGTGTTTGCTCAGGTGTTGGTCAAATTATGTGTTGCAATATTTTGTTGCACGCTAGGTGCAAGTGGTAAACGGTAAATGGCGTTGCAGCGAACAATAGCAGTGAATATGAGTAGCTGCAACATGCCACAACAGGCAATGTGCGCGTGTGGCACTGGCAGTGCTAGTTGCAACAGCAATGTTGGTTAGCGGGTAGCCGCCAGCATACCTGTTTGTGTCAGCTATGCTGCCGATTGCGGTACCTGTACTGGTGCTTGTAGTTTGGTTGTTTTCCTGGCAAGAGGCCAAAACCGTGTCAAAGGATATGCACTCATGCATTTTGCGCCTGCAAATATACCTCGCTTTCGTCCCCGGTCTTTACCAGGTGCGTGTGAGCGTATGTATGTGCTACTCCCATACGCTCACATGGCTCTCAGTGGTGTTACAACAATGGCACGACCATAAAAAAAGGAAAACAGCCACGTTGTCATAATAACTTTTGCTTATGTTGTTATTATTCTTGCCATTCCACTATCAGCACTGATCCGGTCACCCGCATTTAAGTTAACACACAAAGTGACCGAGCAGCTTGATTGCTATCTTGTGTGTTGACTTTCGGCTTAATAAAGACGCTTCGCCCAGCTAAAAAAACGTGCAATGGAAAAAATACACTGTGGGAAATCTGCCGTGCCGTAAACTGATGTCTTCGGTGAATTTAAGAGCATGCGATCTTTTCGTCTTACTGCCCTTACTACAATACAAGTATGGAAAGTACTGTTCGTGTTCGCTCGTATTATCTGTTCATAGATCTAATTTGTCCATATATACTTAGAAGATAACTTGTAGATTCGACTATCTTTCATCTCTTTAGATTGTCTCTTGCGGAGATTATGTCATCTACTCAAATTTGACCTGGACTGACAAAACAAAAAAAAAAATCGTTATTATCGCTTTTAAAATGGGCTGCTTTTAAGCCAATACAACCATGCCAAGGAAAATTCAATTTTCAATATACATGCTATAAGTCTCGGCTGTGCTTTCCTTCAGTGACCTCAGCGAATTTCGGTTTTCTTCGGTTTCGCCTCATTTTTGGAGCGCCATTTGCTAGATTGTTAGACAGTTTCGCCGATATATTCATAAACTCACATCTAGTCTCCAGTATTGATGCGTTTGATGAATGTAGGGTCCTCAGCTACGTTGTCAAGTATCTCTTTTGCGACTTCTACTCGACGTCGATGTTGCAAAAGTTTCGTGATATTCCATTCTATTCCATTAAGAACTTAACATTTCAAGCAAAATCTTAAATGTTTTTGGAGGTAAAAATCATTTCGGTTTGACCGTACAGTTTAAATGGATCAATCCGAGTTCAAATAGATCAGATATTGAGATTCTTTTCATCGAAAAACGAATGATATTGGGACGATATCAGACGAAAGTGATATTGGATCTTAGTAATATATAAAATGCGCTTATTCTTCTCTGGGTTGTGTGGCAGGGTTTTTCCGCGAACTGTTGTTACGTGCCTTAAAGTAATAGTTGGAATAGTAAACAGATGGTTTTAAGTTACCTCAGAACAGTTCGGTTAGTTGTGTTAGAGACAATATAATTGCAGAAAATCAATCGAAGGTGTCTGCTGAAATGCCTTAAAACTATGATTTTATGATATAACGTTTTGATTCTTGCAGGTAACATATTTCGCGTATTTGCTGTAAAAATGCTAAAATTCTTCTTTATTGCATTTTTTCCTTCTGGGTCAAACTGTATAAACAGGCAACTAATTGTGTCTATATATGCACATACATACATGGATGCAATATAAATTTTATGGCTTTTGTATGCGCTGTATTGCTGTCTTCTTTTAATGTCAGCATGCACTTGACAACTTTGTTGACTTGGCGACTTTCCGCAGTTCGCTCAGCAAGCGGTTAAAGCTAAATACATACTTGTATATATAAAAACATATTTGGCAACCTTACTCACTTAAACTAAACTGGACATGTCTTACGACTGATTGTTTCCGTTTTATTGTCTTGTACTGTTATTTATTAGCTACACACTTGTTCGCTACTTATTTAGCTGGTGATTTCAATTGGTCCACTTTACCACATACTTACCTATGCAACGTTTTGTGCATATTTGTTGGTGTATTTAATTGCCGAAAAGTAATGACCGCTGTTTTTTGCCTGCCATCAAGCTTCGAATGTTACCGTAAATTGAATTGCCCTTATTCTAGACTAGTTTTGTACATATATAACGGTAAACGAGGGTCTAAGTTCCAAATGGCTGCTTGCCTTTAACATAGTCTTTAATTTGTGGTGGTTTGATTTACTCCTCTCTTCTTTTATTTGGTGTTTTATTTATTGGCTCTTTAATGTGCTGCGCAATTTTCTAAGGTGAGTTAGCGGCGACCGTTACGAGCTCCTCCTTCCGACTCATTAATGTTTTACAAAACAGATAGCGGATAAACAGATTTTTGTTTGAACAGATAGCTAAGCGTTTACTCTCTGCGATCGTAATATTTCTCTTGGATAATTTCTTGTTCGGGCATTCAATTACAGATCGAACTTCAATCAAAACTCCAGCAATGAAACGACGTTTATGGACTTGTGGAAATAGCAAGGAATGAACGACAGTTAAAGTACCGCTACTTAAACACATTCAACTTTGACACCTTTGCTTCAAAGCGCTGATTCCTAGTCGATATCTAGAAAGAAGTTTTGATATTCCCGGTTATGTGGAAGGTGGATAGACTCTCTTCACGTTTGAAACATTTTCAGTTCTATTTTCTATTTCATAAATTAATCAACAGTATTGTAATCACAAGTACAAGAGGTCACTAAATAGAACAGCTTCTAGCTTCGAACGTAACTGGTGACATATGCAACCATAAAGAACTCGTAGATTCTGTGTTTCTACCTGCTTACTTACCCATCTGACTTCCAATGCTGAGTTGTTGTGAAAGAATTTAATAAAAGTAGACACAACAGTTACGACTACATGCCCTTTCTAATATTGAACAAATTCGTTTTTGTTTTCTTTCGATATGCAACCGTGGCATGTGGCCAAAGTCCAGCAGTAAACCATCATAAGCGTTGCCTTATTGGCCCTATTTGTTTTGACCTTGTTAACTCGACTTTGTTGTTGTAGATATTTATTTACAGTCATACATAAATGCATAAATCCAAGTCAATACAATTTTACTGGACACTCGGACATGTGTTAATGGCCGCTTATACGCAGAGCAAGCTGTTATGCTGTGTCGTGCTATGCTCTGCTATGTTGTGGTCTTCGATGGCTCACATTTGCTGCGCCAATTGTCACAGTGGAAATGCTCAAAATCGCGGCCACAAGCACCGCAACATGTTTAGTTGAATATTTATTGTGCCGGTCAGTCAGGGGTGTGGGGCGAATGCGGTTGCTTAGAGCATTAAAACATTAGAGGGCGTGTGCGTGTGTGCTCATGTGTTGAAGTTAGCCAAGCGAACACATACATAAATAACCCGATGTTCGCGCAGGAGTTGCCACTGCCAAAAATATACCAAAAATTCCGACACAACAACAACAAAAACAACCACGAATCGGAATCATTTAATACTTGCAAATGTAATGTGCGGCCATTGCCAAACGAACGGTATTTCACGTGAGTGTATGTGGGGGGGGGGGGGGGGGAAGCGGCGTTATATTAGGTATGCAGATTTATTGTGGCTTGCTGGAAAAATTTTTAGCACACTGATGTAACGGATTCTTGTAGGAAGAAATATGTGTGCACCTTTATGGAAGCAATGCAGCAATATTTATTTACTAAGCGTGCAACATTCATAAATTTTAGTGAAATGGCTCTATTGCTCTATTGCAACTGTGCCAGAAAGGGGGCTGCAACCCGCTGATTGAGCGACGTGCAACTACGCCTGCTAACACAAACACACACATAAATTTAAGTGCTTTATGCAGAACAGATTAGAAAATATATTTACGCTTCAAAAAGTTAGAGTATTGTTGGCACATTTGCTACTAAAATTTTATGTCTCGGCAGGTTTCCGTCGACGAGTGGTGCAACATGTGGGACGCCTACGCTAAGGATCCCAGCAGCGTCATGGACTGGCAAACCAAATACATGAACTTTATGTTCGACCTGGAGGATGCCTCGACTGACGGCAGCATCGACGCGGAGGAGTTCACATTGGTCTGCTCCAGTTATGGCCTGGACAAGGCCGAGTGCCAAGATGCCTTCCAGAAAATGGCGCAAGTGTGTAACCTTAAACTATATTGGTTTTAAATGTTTATTGTTAATTACTTATAAAATATTTCACTTTGTTTCAAGGGCAAGTCCGAGGTCACACGTGACCAGTTCGCCAACTTATGGAAGGAATACTTCGCAGCGGAGGATGTGAATGCGCCCGGCAATTTCATCTTCGGCAAAAATGCATTTTAACGCTCTAAAATTTGCGTAGCTGGCTAAAGCGCTCCGAGCGGGCAACCCAGCCAGGCTTAAATTTTCAAGATGTTTTTGTGGTCTGATTGCAAATAAAGTATGTACTCTTTGTGATGGTGTGAAGTGCGTTGGTGTGCTGAGGCATGCATTTTGAAGCTGGAATATGCAACTATTAATGAAATGTTTGAGAATAATAAATAAATATATATTTAATAAAGTAATAACAATACAAATTTTAAATGAACAATAATTGAAATGTTAAAAACGCCATGGCGAAATTTTAAGATAGCATAAAAGTAAAAGGAGAAACCGAAAAGGTTGACCTGGTTTTAGCAGAAATGTACTTTATCGCATTAAAATATGGAGAACACAACTTTATTTAGTATATATACACATACATATATATGATTCCTGATCAATGTGCTCAATTATAACTACTATATAAAGAATATACCATATACAATTGAATCTTAGATTATATCGAATGCTGACGCATACACAAGTACACACCTGTATTATAATGATTCCTTTGGCGTTTAATTCTATGGAATCTCCGGAGTCAATCGGCCGCCAAGAAGCATAAATAGTATGTACGAGTATGTGTGTACGAATTGCGGTCATTCCTGGTATAAAGTGACTAATTCGGTTTTCTTTTTTTGTATAAATGTAGATAAATGTTCACGAAATAATTCTCGGTGGTGAAAATTGTAGTAGAAGTAAAATCTAATTACAAATTAGTTAACTCTTAACTAAATTAAATGTTTCCAAATATAATAAATAAAGAAAGTCTAGAAAAAAACTAAAATATAGTAAAATATATGATGTTTAAGATGAATTGTTTATTAAATGTTTGTGTATGTAGCTAAATTAATTCAAATAAATAAAATTATTAAAACAAAGCAAATGTTTTCACTCCGGTTGAATAATTACAAATAGAGGAATTATAGGTTAGTATGCACCCAGAATGGTGCTCATATATGTACTTGTTTAAGAACTGACGTTTTATAAGTAATAATGAAGTTTTAAATAAGGTCAGTTTGGAAATTTGAAGGCAAATATTTGGAAATAAACTTGTAAACGGAGAAACTACTTTTTATACTCTTGCAACATGGTGCACATAGTAGAATAGTTTTGTTCACCTACCGGTTTTTTTGTATCACCCAAAACTCTTTGAGAAAGATATGGAGTTATATATATAATATATATAAATGATCAGATCAGAGTTAAATGTACATATCTTCCAAACCACTAAAGCTATCTGAACCAAACTTGTTGAGAAGAAGTCCTTTTAGCATTCCATTCTACACTGTGAAAATGGGGAAAACAGATAATAACCACGCTCAATTCATATATAACGGAAGGGAGCCGGCGTAAAAATTGAACAATGGGCGTAGCACCGCCCACTTTTAGGTGAAGTCCTATATCTCAGAAACTATTAAACAATTTTCAACTAAATTTTGTGTGTGTGAAAGCATCTCTTTCTAATAATATTATATCTTCTTGCCTGTGCTTGTAAATAATGAATGCAATACTTCCTACTATTTTTTTTAAATACATATGAAAATCCAGTATATTACTTTATCTTGCATGACCACAAAATGTTCGGTTACACCTGAACTTAAAATTTCCTTATTTGTTTACTTAAGACGCATTCTTTCGAAAAAAATTGTTTTGCCCAGAAAAAATCAAATTTATAGTATATCGTAATAGTAGATTCGTATGTGATAGTTTGACTTAGCTTACAGAACTGCTGTTTTTATCTTTATCTGTTAGTATCCATGGAAACTACTTAAAACTTCCAAGGATACCGAGAACAAAGAACTTGGACTTTTTAATCGAAATAATTTAATGAAACTTAAACTCGATTTCTGGGATAGTCTTCAGCTCTTTCAGTGAAGCGTTTTTATTGTTATCTATGCATGTAAAACGACGGCCCTTTAAGGTTCTCTTTAATTTTGGAAAGGAAAAAGTCACACGAATCCATGTCTGGCGAATATGGAGGCTGGGCCATCGTGTCAGTATTGTTTTTAGACAAGGATTCACGACAAATTCGTTGATCTATTTCTTTAAACAAACGAAAATCACCAAGTTCATAAAAACATGTCTAACCTTAGCGACTACTACAGACAAAGTAAGAAATCAATACAGCTGCAAATTTTATCGCACTTCAAGGACTCTAAAAAGAGTTATATGAAACATATCTGTGAAAAGCAATTATAGAAAATATGGGTGAAAATATTAAATCCTTTCACATAAGACGCCATTTAGTATTCCGCTCTAGGTGTGCGAAGTTTTAATGGTATTTTTTGGGTTTCTGCATGTATTTTAAGGACATGATTTTCGTTATCCCTATTCCAAAAGTAAAATAATATCTAATAACTGAATATAGTTTCCTCATCTTTTTTACTTCGATTAAAATAATTTATTTTACAATATATTTGAATTTTTTCTAAATCTTCTGAATTTCTGATTCAATCGAAATAAGAAGTTGGGAATTTTATTTAATGAAATGAAACCGTAACAGAGAATGTAAATGAGTATCACCAGAGCAGAGAATGTAAATGAGTAGAGAAGGAGCAAATGTTAGCAGTACTAAAATGTTAATTACGATGGAGGAACATCGAAAACGCGCCAGTTGGAAAATAAAATTTCACCACAACTATCAGGGTACGAAACGAACTACACCACTCTATAAGCAAAATGTATACACATACATATGCACAGATGTTCTTTGATATGCGCATAAACAAAACTTTAAATAATAAAAACGAAAGAAATTGACTTCTGACAGGAAAATATTAATAATCAGGGAAATAATATTAAAATAGAATTCAAATATCATTTCATAAAAAAGGGTTATAAAAATAAAAAATAGTATAATATATAAAAATATGATAGGATTTGAACTTAGGCAAAACATTTCATTGCAATAAGGAAGTGTGCTATACAAGCAGCACCACAGATCATATTAGAACATATTTGTCTAATCTGTGAACTCAAACAGCTATTGTTGTTTACTTGCTTCAATGTTTATATGTCTATATGTGAATATTCTTGAAATTGCCTTCCTTCATTCGCATGTCCATATATATTTGCATATATGTACACATATGTACATATGTATGTACCTCAATATGTCTTTCGCAAAAAATCAAACATTCGCGCAAGTGACAAAAAAACGTAGACGCACCATCATCGGCCAATAATATTCAAGCGAACTCGCGGCATATTTTCTAAGTATTTCATATTACAACGACAACAAATTCATTCATAAGGAACGTGCGCTGCTTCAAAGCAAAGTGCGTTCGTTCATAACTCTGCGCCGCGCTATTTTTTCTGTGCGCCTGGTAAACCACATTTGGTTTTCATATAGAATTCCTACCGCAAATGCGCGAAAATAAAAATGAATGAAATTGAATTTGAATGTCTTCAGTAAAATTGAAGAATCAGCAAAATTTCAATTTTACAATTTGTATCACTGAAAATCCTACCATCCCCCTCGCGTTTGTATGTTGCCCACAAGCTGCTTCCTCACAACATTTGCTAAAAATCAGAAATTGAAGAATTTGTCTGATGTTCACTTCAAAAAGGAGAATTGGCAACATGACCTCTTAGCGAATTTAAATAATATTTATATTTTTGCATATTATGCACTATTTATGGCATTAAATTACAAAATTTATATTAAATTTCCATTCATATGAAATCATTAACTACTTCTATATATTCTAAGCACAGTCCATATAGTACTTTTATATGTTTATTTATTATCATTATTTCATAGTTTGTCGATTTAGCCCATTTATCCAAATACGACGCTATGAAAATGCAGCCCAATCGGTAATCGCAATATTTCAAAAGAGCATAAGTCAATTTTCAACAGGAAAGCCCTGCAAAAAGGACAAACGAGACAACATAGCCGATCGACATTGTCGTAAAATTGTCGATTGAAACAAATTTTGTCAACTCCGCCACGATGCGCAAAATTCGGCGTCAATATGTATGCGAGCTCATATGTATATATGTATGTTTGTCGTCATTTGGTTACTTTCAACAACACAATGTCTGCGCGAACTCGCCGTTATTTCGTTGGCTTGCCACTATACACAGAGGCGTTCTAACTGAGGACTCTTAGTATATTATTATGTTGCTTAATTTGTATTGAAAAATACTGATGCATTTATGAATTATTTTCGTACTATAATATATATTATATATATATATAAATACACATAAACGCATACCTATAATCGTTTTTAAACTAAATTCGATAAATAAAATATATATCTGAAATAATTATGTGGCAGTGCGCCCCAATCCCTCCTTGCCTGCGATCGTTCAACTCGCAAAAAGCAAAAAGTGTGGACAAAAGTCATTGCTTGTGCGGGGCAAGAAGAAGCAAGCATCAGCGTACGTGTACTCATGAATGTATGTGTGATTATCACATTTGTGTAAATACGCATAAATAAAGGAATATGCAATAAACCCAAACATATGAACATATTCTCCTGATATATTTTAATTATATCAGGAAGTAAAAAATGCTATTAAAGTAATTGAATTATGATATGCTTAGATTCCAATTAATAAAATAAAAAAATTAAATACAATTTTAATTTTATGTATTTTACGATTCGAACGTATATGCTCGTATTCGGAATGAGCTTAACTCCTTCGCGCTTACGACCTAAGCCACCACAAAAGTGGAAACGTGGCCGCTTAGCCACCGTTTTATTATTATCATTTGTTTAATAAGTATATTGCTTACGCAACGCACATACATAAGTTAGAAAACTAGCTTATTAAATGTTTATTTTATTATGAATTCTGGGGTTTTTACCGGTAATACAGATTTTTAATTCAAAAGGTTTTTCATAATTATAAATTTGTCATATCATAGAAATTGAAAACATAAATCTAAATAGGTATGCGCAACGATTTTTCATATAGGAATATTCGTTGTGTCTATTTATAGCATTTCGCATATTGTGTGGTGTATTTTTCTTTTTCGAAGTTATATTTTTCGATGTTCCTTCATGTGGAATTACAAATTAGTACTCAAAAAGTTTTCATTTAACATTTGCTCCTTCTCTACTCATTTACATTCTCTGGTCTAAGTGTGATTTCACTTTGGGGGACTTTTTCATAAACCTTCTAAATTGATCATCTCTGCACCCCTCGGTCGGTTGACGCGAGAAGTGTAATTGTTGTAGTTATTATTATTCAAAAATATACTAAAAATTAAAAAGACTTAATTTAGTAATTTATCGTTTTCTTTCACTATTATTAAAAAGTTAATAATAACAATTCAAACGAATGTCACAATTTCACGAGTCTGTTCACAAATTGATGCTTATAACAAATTCCAAATCTCTATTAATCCACGTACAAATAAACTTAAGTGGCTTCTAGCGCTTAATTAAATTTATAAATTTAAAAATAAGCAACAACAAAGCGCAGATTCACTTCTATGCAATACACACATAATGACACACTTCTATAAAATCTCTCAATAAACCATAAGTGGTGGCTTGACCTGCACCAATGTCAGCGCTACAACAATGCCGGCAGCAAATGCACTTTGTGGCATACACCGACGCCTCATCGCTTGCAATCGAAGCAGAGCTTTGTTGATGAATAAGTCACAGCTAGTTGCTCAAGCACACTGCAGCACTTCAGCGTTCTGCTTATCTGAAATTAAAATTATTTGCATAAATTGCTCGACATCTCGTGTCTTATCGGTGCACAATAATAAATACACAATAAAACAAAAACAAAGTGGCTAACCCCAAAGTGACGAGTAAGCGCCACTAAGGTTGAAGAAGCTGTTGCAGCCGGTGCAACGGTAGAATGGTAGAATGATGGGCACACATAAATACACCGAGTGCCTGTCATGAGTGGCACTTGTGCTTGCCACACAGTAAATTTTGTGCAGATAATTGTGCGCCGATGCACTTAACCGATGGCCCAGAGCAGCAAACTGTGGTCGATGGCGGGCGTCAGGGCCGAGATGCAGGGAGCGCGTCCCCAGCATGTTTCGTTAATCTTTGGCGTGCTAGGAAGCAAATAGATGTGCAGACGTGACCAACGAGGAGAAGGAGAAAGTGCGTGGGGCATGCCACGAATGCCTGGCAAGGCATCGATGTCACTGTGGCAATGTTGACACTGGGCGGCAATGACAGTGACAGTGGCACTAACTGTGGATACTGTCGACAAACAAGCGGTGCAGTCGTTGAGACACACGCATACACATATGTTATACACTTACGCAGTTAGATAAACATAAATGCGAGTATGCAAATGGAGTCCAGCTCGGTTGCAAGGGATTACGTTTTAATCATATGCGACATTTAAGGGCACCGGCCAGTCCGTCCTTCGGTGTGGCACAATTGAGCGACTAACCGCCTCAAGTGACAACGCATGCACACACACTCATTTAAGGAGCAGAATGTTGTAAGTACATATGTGTGTGTGTTATATGCGTGTTATGCGCATGTTAACATTGTGAGCACGCATGTGAACAAGTGTTGGGATTGTGTGTTTGCATTTCCGTGCATCTTATTATGCGGCTCCTTGTACATCTGCGTTAGTGTGTGTGTGTGTATGTGCATTTGGAACCATGAAGCAAATTAAGCGTTTAATAAGTTGCCAGCGGCTCACACGCACAATCGACATTCAGATATAATTGGCACCCGGAGGCGAAAGTGTTGCTGACACAATTTGAAGACGATCGGGCAATCAGTTCGGCAGTCGCTCCCGAAATTTAGTACTGCAATTTAATGCTACCTAGTTGATGTGTGTTTGTATGAAAGTAATTTAATTTTGATATTGTCTAAATTAACTGTAAACACCATATACAAACATATATGTATGTAATTTATAGGTATATGTATGTTTATGTTTTGATTTGCAAGCAGATTGTGTATCACCAGAGAATGTAAATGAGTAGAGAAGGAGCAAATGTTAGCAGTACTAAAATGTTAATTACGATGGAGGAACATCGAAAACGCGCCAGTTGGAAAATAAAATTTCACCACAACTATCAGGGTACGAAACGAACTACACCACTCTATAAGCAAAATGTATACACATACATATGCACAGATGTTCTTTGATATGCGCATAAACAAAACTTTAAATAATAAAAACGAAAGAAATTGACTTCTGACAGGAAAATATTAATAATCAGGGAAATAATATTAAAATAGAATTCAAATATCATTTCATAAAAAAGGGTTATAAAAATAAAAAATAGTATAATATATAAAAATATGATAGGATTTGAACTTAGGCAAAACATTTCATTGCAATAAGGAAGTGTGCTATACAAGCAGCACCACAGATCATATTAGAACATATTTGTCTAATCTGTGAACTCAAACAGCTATTGTTGTTTACTTGCTTCAATGTTTATATGTCTATATGTGAATATTCTTGAAATTGCCTTCCTTCATTCGCATGTCCATATATATTTGCATATATGTACACATATGTACATATGTATGTACCTCAATATGTCTTTCGCAAAAAATCAAACATTCGCGCAAGTGACAAAAAAACGTAGACGCACCATCATCGGCCAATAATATTCAAGCGAACTCGCGGCATATTTTCTAAGTATTTCATATTACAACGACAACAAATTCATTCATAAGGAACGTGCGCTGCTTCAAAGCAAAGTGCGTTCGTTCATAACTCTGCGCCGCGCTATTTTTTCTGTGCGCCTGGTAAACCACATTTGGTTTTCATATAGAATTCCTACCGCAAATGCGCGAAAATAAAAATGAATGAAATTGAATTTGAATGTCTTCAGTAAAATTGAAGAATCAGCAAAATTTCAATTTTACAATTTGTATCACTGAAAATCCTACCATCCCCCTCGCGTTTGTATGTTGCCCACAAGCTGCTTCCTCACAACATTTGCTAAAAATCAGAAATTGAAGAATTTGTCTGATGTTCACTTCAAAAAGGAGAATTGGCAACATGACCTCTTAGCGAATTTAAATAATATTTATATTTTTGCATATTATGCACTATTTATGGCATTAAATTACAAAATTTATATTAAATTTCCATTCATATGAAATCATTAACTACTTCTATATATTCTAAGCACAGTCCATATAGTACTTTTATATGTTTATTTATTATCATTATTTCATAGTTTGTCGATTTAGCCCATTTATCCAAATACGACGCTATGAAAATGCAGCCCAATCGGTAATCGCAATATTTCAAAAGAGCATAAGTCAATTTTCAACAGGAAAGCCCTGCAAAAAGGACAAACGAGACAACATAGCCGATCGACATTGTCGTAAAATTGTCGATTGAAACAAATTTTGTCAACTCCGCCACGATGCGCAAAATTCGGCGTCAATATGTATGCGAGCTCATATGTATATATGTATGTTTGTCGTCATTTGGTTACTTTCAACAACACAATGTCTGCGCGAACTCGCCGTTATTTCGTTGGCTTGCCACTATACACAGAGGCGTTCTAACTGAGGACTCTTAGTATATTATTATGTTGCTTAATTTGTATTGAAAAATACTGATGCATTTATGAATTATTTTCGTACTATAATATATATTATATATATATATAAATACACATAAACGCATACCTATAATCGTTTTTAAACTAAATTCGATAAATAAAATATATATCTGAAATAATTATGTGGCAGTGCGCCCCAATCCCTCCTTGCCTGCGATCGTTCAACTCGCAAAAAGCAAAAAGTGTGGACAAAAGTCATTGCTTGTGCGGGGCAAGAAGAAGCAAGCATCAGCGTACGTGTACTCATGAATGTATGTGTGATTATCACATTTGTGTAAATACGCATAAATAAAGGAATATGCAATAAACCCAAACATATGAACATATTCTCCTGATATATTTTAATTATATCAGGAAGTAAAAAATGCTATTAAAGTAATTGAATTATGATATGCTTAGATTCCAATTAATAAAATAAAAAAATTAAATACAATTTTAATTTTATGTATTTTACGATTCGAACGTATATGCTCGTATTCGGAATGAGCTTAACTCCTTCGCGCTTACGACCTAAGCCACCACAAAAGTGGAAACGTGGCCGCTTAGCCACCGTTTTATTATTATCATTTGTTTAATAAGTATATTGCTTACGCAACGCACATACATAAGTTAGAAAACTAGCTTATTAAATGTTTATTTTATTATGAATTCTGGGGTTTTTACCGGTAATACAGATTTTTAATTCAAAAGGTTTTTCATAATTATAAATTTGTCATATCATAGAAATTGAAAACATAAATCTAAATAGGTATGCGCAACGATTTTTCATATAGGAATATTCGTTGTGTCTATTTATAGCATTTCGCATATTGTGTGGTGTATTTTTCTTTTTCGAAGTTATATTTTTCGATGTTCCTTCATGTGGAATTACAAATTAGTACTCAAAAAGTTTTCATTTAACATTTGCTCCTTCTCTACTCATTTACATTCTCTGGTCTAAGTGTGATTTCACTTTGGGGGACTTTTTCATAAACCTTCTAAATTGATCATCTCTGCACCCCTCGGTCGGTTGACGCGAGAAGTGTAATTGTTGTAGTTATTATTATTCAAAAATATACTAAAAATTAAAAAGACTTAATTTAGTAATTTATCGTTTTCTTTCACTATTATTAAAAAGTTAATAATAACAATTCAAACGAATGTCACAATTTCACGAGTCTGTTCACAAATTGATGCTTATAACAAATTCCAAATCTCTATTAATCCACGTACAAATAAACTTAAGTGGCTTCTAGCGCTTAATTAAATTTATAAATTTAAAAATAAGCAACAACAAAGCGCAGATTCACTTCTATGCAATACACACATAATGACACACTTCTATAAAATCTCTCAATAAACCATAAGTGGTGGCTTGACCTGCACCAATGTCAGCGCTACAACAATGCCGGCAGCAAATGCACTTTGTGGCATACACCGACGCCTCATCGCTTGCAATCGAAGCAGAGCTTTGTTGATGAATAAGTCACAGCTAGTTGCTCAAGCACACTGCAGCACTTCAGCGTTCTGCTTATCTGAAATTAAAATTATTTGCATAAATTGCTCGACATCTCGTGTCTTATCGGTGCACAATAATAAATACACAATAAAACAAAAACAAAGTGGCTAACCCCAAAGTGACGAGTAAGCGCCACTAAGGTTGAAGAAGCTGTTGCAGCCGGTGCAACGGTAGAATGGTAGAATGATGGGCACACATAAATACACCGAGTGCCTGTCATGAGTGGCACTTGTGCTTGCCACACAGTAAATTTTGTGCAGATAATTGTGCGCCGATGCACTTAACCGATGGCCCAGAGCAGCAAACTGTGGTCGATGGCGGGCGTCAGGGCCGAGATGCAGGGAGCGCGTCCCCAGCATGTTTCGTTAATCTTTGGCGTGCTAGGAAGCAAATAGATGTGCAGACGTGACCAACGAGGAGAAGGAGAAAGTGCGTGGGGCATGCCACGAATGCCTGGCAAGGCATCGATGTCACTGTGGCAATGTTGACACTGGGCGGCAATGACAGTGACAGTGGCACTAACTGTGGATACTGTCGACAAACAAGCGGTGCAGTCGTTGAGACACACGCATACACATATGTTATACACTTACGCAGTTAGATAAACATAAATGCGAGTATGCAAATGGAGTCCAGCTCGGTTGCAAGGGATTACGTTTTAATCATATGCGACATTTAAGGGCACCGGCCAGTCCGTCCTTCGGTGTGGCACAATTGAGCGACTAACCGCCTCAAGTGACAACGCATGCACACACACTCATTTAAGGAGCAGAATGTTGTAAGTACATATGTGTGTGTGTTATATGCGTGTTATGCGCATGTTAACATTGTGAGCACGCATGTGAACAAGTGTTGGGATTGTGTGTTTGCATTTCCGTGCATCTTATTATGCGGCTCCTTGTACATCTGCGTTAGTGTGTGTGTGTGTATGTGCATTTGGAACCATGAAGCAAATTAAGCGTTTAATAAGTTGCCAGCGGCTCACACGCACAATCGACATTCAGATATAATTGGCACCCGGAGGCGAAAGTGTTGCTGACACAATTTGAAGACGATCGGGCAATCAGTTCGGCAGTCGCTCCCGAAATTTAGTACTGCAATTTAATGCTACCTAGTTGATGTGTGTTTGTATGAAAGTAATTTAATTTTGATATTGTCTAAATTAACTGTAAACACCATATACAAACATATATGTATGTAATTTATAGGTATATGTATGTTTATGTTTTGATTTGCAAGCAGATTGTGTATCACCAGAGAATGTAAATGAGTAGAGAAGGAGCAAATGTTAGCAGTACTAAAATGTTAATTACGATGGAGGAACATCGAAAACGCGCCAGTTGGAAAATAAAATTTCACCACAACTATCAGGGTACGAAACGAACTACACCACTCTATAAGCAAAATGTATACACATACATATGCACAGATGTTCTTTGATATGCGCATAAACAAAACTTTAAATAATAAAAACGAAAGAAATTGACTTCTGACAGGAAAATATTAATAATCAGGGAAATAATATTAAAATAGAATTCAAATATCATTTCATAAAAAAGGGTTATAAAAATAAAAAATAGTATAATATATAAAAATATGATAGGATTTGAACTTAGGCAAAACATTTCATTGCAATAAGGAAGTGTGCTATACAAGCAGCACCACAGATCATATTAGAACATATTTGTCTAATCTGTGAACTCAAACAGCTATTGTTGTTTACTTGCTTCAATGTTTATATGTCTATATGTGAATATTCTTGAAATTGCCTTCCTTCATTCGCATGTCCATATATATTTGCATATATGTACACATATGTACATATGTATGTACCTCAATATGTCTTTCGCAAAAAATCAAACATTCGCGCAAGTGACAAAAAAACGTAGACGCACCATCATCGGCCAATAATATTCAAGCGAACTCGCGGCATATTTTCTAAGTATTTCATATTACAACGACAACAAATTCATTCATAAGGAACGTGCGCTGCTTCAAAGCAAAGTGCGTTCGTTCATAACTCTGCGCCGCGCTATTTTTTCTGTGCGCCTGGTAAACCACATTTGGTTTTCATATAGAATTCCTACCGCAAATGCGCGAAAATAAAAATGAATGAAATTGAATTTGAATGTCTTCAGTAAAATTGAAGAATCAGCAAAATTTCAATTTTACAATTTGTATCACTGAAAATCCTACCATCCCCCTCGCGTTTGTATGTTGCCCACAAGCTGCTTCCTCACAACATTTGCTAAAAATCAGAAATTGAAGAATTTGTCTGATGTTCACTTCAAAAAGGAGAATTGGCAACATGACCTCTTAGCGAATTTAAATAATATTTATATTTTTGCATATTATGCACTATTTATGGCATTAAATTACAAAATTTATATTAAATTTCCATTCATATGAAATCATTAACTACTTCTATATATTCTAAGCACAGTCCATATAGTACTTTTATATGTTTATTTATTATCATTATTTCATAGTTTGTCGATTTAGCCCATTTATCCAAATACGACGCTATGAAAATGCAGCCCAATCGGTAATCGCAATATTTCAAAAGAGCATAAGTCAATTTTCAACAGGAAAGCCCTGCAAAAAGGACAAACGAGACAACATAGCCGATCGACATTGTCGTAAAATTGTCGATTGAAACAAATTTTGTCAACTCCGCCACGATGCGCAAAATTCGGCGTCAATATGTATGCGAGCTCATATGTATATATGTATGTTTGTCGTCATTTGGTTACTTTCAACAACACAATGTCTGCGCGAACTCGCCGTTATTTCGTTGGCTTGCCACTATACACAGAGGCGTTCTAACTGAGGACTCTTAGTATATTATTATGTTGCTTAATTTGTATTGAAAAATACTGATGCATTTATGAATTATTTTCGTACTATAATATATATTATATATATATATAAATACACATAAACGCATACCTATAATCGTTTTTAAACTAAATTCGATAAATAAAATATATATCTGAAATAATTATGTGGCAGTGCGCCCCAATCCCTCCTTGCCTGCGATCGTTCAACTCGCAAAAAGCAAAAAGTGTGGACAAAAGTCATTGCTTGTGCGGGGCAAGAAGAAGCAAGCATCAGCGTACGTGTACTCATGAATGTATGTGTGATTATCACATTTGTGTAAATACGCATAAATAAAGGAATATGCAATAAACCCAAACATATGAACATATTCTCCTGATATATTTTAATTATATCAGGAAGTAAAAAATGCTATTAAAGTAATTGAATTATGATATGCTTAGATTCCAATTAATAAAATAAAAAAATTAAATACAATTTTAATTTTATGTATTTTACGATTCGAACGTATATGCTCGTATTCGGAATGAGCTTAACTCCTTCGCGCTTACGACCTAAGCCACCACAAAAGTGGAAACGTGGCCGCTTAGCCACCGTTTTATTATTATCATTTGTTTAATAAGTATATTGCTTACGCAACGCACATACATAAGTTAGAAAACTAGCTTATTAAATGTTTATTTTATTATGAATTCTGGGGTTTTTACCGGTAATACAGATTTTTAATTCAAAAGGTTTTTCATAATTATAAATTTGTCATATCATAGAAATTGAAAACATAAATCTAAATAGGTATGCGCAACGATTTTTCATATAGGAATATTCGTTGTGTCTATTTATAGCATTTCGCATATTGTGTGGTGTATTTTTCTTTTTCGAAGTTATATTTTTCGATGTTCCTTCATGTGGAATTACAAATTAGTACTCAAAAAGTTTTCATTTAACATTTGCTCCTTCTCTACTCATTTACATTCTCTGGTATCACCTATTACAATCTAATTGCGCTGTAATTGAGGTTTTCAGTTTTGAAGTGTTTAGATCGAATTTCCACTCTAAAACCTCCTACTACTTTAAAAATTATGGTTTTAGCTTGAAATTTGTAAACTATAATATATATAAATAAATACCTGAAAGGGAAAGTGGTTGAGATTTAGTGGAATTTTCAAGCAAGTGTACGGATATAAGCCGACATTTTTGCTGTGATCTAGACTTAAAACATGGATTAACCAGTCTTTGGCGTAAAAATTAAGTGTAGCAGATGAACTAGCCAGAACAGGCACCATCCTACAACTAGTTTCTGGTAAATAGGGCATATATTGTAAATGCTTCTGGCTACTAGATACTTAATCGACAAACATGTCATAAACATAACAGTCTCAGTGAAATCAGTCCCTGACTAGCTCAACAAGCAGACAAACGTGGCATGAATGGACTATGAGCGGCCCATGCCGAATGTTAAAATTCAAATGGAATGATATAAGAACTCTAGTAGGAGGAGTACTAACAGGCTACTGTCTAATAGGCAGACATGCAAGTAGACTTGGAACTCCAAATAACGACTATTAAAGAAACTGTCAGGAGGTAGAAGAGGAGGACTCCATATTAAACATCTTCAATGCGATTGCACGGCTCTATATAAGAAAAGAATCGCAGCCATCGGTCGAGGGTTTCTTGACGACGTCTTGGAGGTTACACGGAGAAAACTTGTCTTACTGATGAATGTTCATCAGAAGTACGGGGTGGTACAGAGAGGAGGAAATAGAGTGAGGGGACCTTGGTCCTGGCGGTATCACAATGGGCCTTATAAAGGCCTAGGTGTGTCGAGAGACAGCCACTCTACCTACCTACCTACCTAGGGATAAAAAAAAATGTAAAGTGATTTATACCAAGCTGCCCGAACGGACAGACTGATCTCAGTATTTTATGCTATTAGCAGGCATAATACAATTTATCAATAGTCAGGGGAAACACATACCAAACATTCTGGTATTGAGTTTTCTATCGCAGTCTTAATTGATGTATATTTATCAATTGTGAAGTAAGTCGATGGAGTACGGTAAGGTATATGGAAAGCATGATTGTGGTACCATATTGCTCCTTTTCAAAATTAATTCAGGGTACCGCGTGATGGCTACGAAATCTTATTAAAAAGTAAGCGATACCACCTCCATAGTCCATTCTTTAAATACGTTGTTTTTATGGTGGAGTATCTATACCCTGGTTTGGGGAAAGCGAAAGTTAATTGCAAACGAAGTCATTTAACGGTTTTCGGATCATAGGAGAGTAATGATAGATGAGCTGGTTATATCGGGAATGCAAATGGGTAGCTAGGGTTTTGTGCATTCAGGACATACACGAACATATTTATGTATATATAAATATTCAACTTTCTAAACTAAAGATTCTTGTAGAAATTTTAGATACTTCGGTAAGTTGAACCATTTTATATTAAGTAATTCGTTAAAACATATAATTTTAACGAAACTAAGGATTTTGTTAATAAGAAGCGAACACTCCTAATATCTAGTATTGCATTTTCTTGACAACGGACATTGCTCTGTGTTTCATGTGGCAACTCTTATTCTTAATACCGTTTACGATATTAAAGCCCAAATCAGCTGCTTTTGACAGCCGGTAAATATTTTGTAAATGTTTTTTAGTACCAGTGATATTTGCATTTATATTTATTGAAAATATTTAAATATATTTATTTTTGTATACATTTTATTTTTTAATAATGTCGAATATAGTGCAGTATATTATTGTGCGTAGTGATCTGCGTTCCAGCTTGGGGTGGCCATTGGGCGCAGTGATAGCGCAATGCTGCCATGCGACAGGTAAAGGAGTTATCCTAAATTTCCAATGCTTTCCAATTATAGCCAGCTTACAAGTTGCTGAATCTAGTTTTCAGTTCTTTTCGGATAATAGTAAATTGATTTTTGTATTACAGCTGCCATAACGCATTTGTATGCTGATGATGAGGACACCATTTCTTATTTAAAGGACTTAGATAGTATGCATAAAGTGGTGTTGGAGGTGAGTGCTTCACATATTCCTATTATATTGTATTCGTTTATTGTTGTATTGTTTACATAGGCTAAAGATGAAGCAGCGTTAATGAAGATGTCTGAGAAACTAAAGACAAATGAAATTAAACATAAGCTATGGATAGAACAGCCAGAAAATATTCCAACGTGCATAGCAATAAAACCCTATGTTAAAGACAATGTGCATAAGTTTGTTAAAAATCTAAAATTGCTCAAAGAATAAATATGAAAACGTAACGGTGGAGTGACGAACTGGTTGTTGTAATTAATATTTATATTCGCTGTATCTAACAAAATAGCAAACATATGATATGAGATTCTTTCTATAACACTAGCTAACTATCGCTAGCTAGCCAAGTTTCTTCTGGAAAAGCGTTTTTTAACCCAAAAACTAGCAGAAGAGGGCACAAGCTGAGAACGTAAAAAGCTAAGAGAGTTAAGGTACAGACCTATTATTATTTACGGATTCTATTTCTTAATAATTAAAATTCTCAAATTATTTTGGAATACGATCGAGTTAACACTCCTTGGCCGGGTTCGTTCCGCTACGTAGACGCGGGAGTCGTAGGAATGGTCTAGATTACCAAATTAAAGTCTTAAGTTTAGGTTAGAGTCATCTGCATCCAAGGTACTTTTAATTTATCAACATTTCTAAAAGACGTCGCGAAATGATGTATGTACTGGTTTACAATAAAATAAAGTTAATAAAGTTAATCAAGAAAATTTGCTTTTTAAATAATTATGACTTATTTTCCATCGGTACAATGACCTAACAACCTATCAACCTATTTCAAGAAATGAAAGTTATGCGATCATTTGGGGTTTGTTATATATATTTAAACAGTAAATATTTCGAATATTAAAAATATTAATTACATTAAAAAAGTGTTGTCAAAACAATTAAAAACTACGAATGAACAATACAAGTAAATACAAGTTTGTTTCCTTATACATATGCGAATTAATGCAGTATATTTACGTATATAAATGAATCTATTGTAACTGTATATAAATAGCTGCTTTAGCATTAAATGTCATCATAATCGAAATGATAATAATTGTTTTTATGAAATTTTTCGTCATTTCTTAAATATTCGCTGTATTCGTACATTCTTTTTTAACGTTTGTTATTGGTGGTAATTGTGTAATATAAATTTGTGTATATATTTATAAACAATATACATGAATAAATAGCACCCGTTTTCGGAGTGATTTGGTTCATACAATAATTATGTAATATTATTCTAATTGTGTTAATTCGTTACGGCACTGTTTCTTTCTACTCTAAATATAATGCACATTACTTATATTAATATTGTTCTCTTAAATTATATATAAAATGTTTTCAACTGTCATCGGTATAAATAAGAAACTAACATTTATATATGTATGTGTATGAGTGTAGTTGCTCGGTAGTAATTTTAGAGATTCGGCTCGACATCGCTTAAAGCTGCACTTTTGTTGACATTTACAGAATAGTTTCAATATCGTTTTTCGATATTATGATCAGCTGCAAATAACGGTTTTGTGCATTCTAATTTCGTGCAGGTCTCTGAATCGCATTCAGTTCTTCTTTTAACCACTGCTGCCAATTTTCCTAGAAAATGTATTGTATAAAAGAGCAATTAGTTTTCGACAATTGAAATTATTTTTGTTCAAATACAAAAAAAAAAAAATTATAATAACGGAAAATTTAATTAAATTAAGAGCTAATGTTTAAGAGATCGAAAGAAAAAATTCTGACAACGAAATTAAATCGTGAAAAATAAAAATAGTGAATTGAAAGTATTAAAAAATAATACAAGCCAAATAAAATAATTTAAAAATTAATTATCTACAGTTTTTTTTTTAAATTGTATTTACGTTTTTCAAAGTAAGGAGAATCCGCAACCAAAAATAATTGATTTTGAAACCGTGGTTCACAACACTTAAGCCATAACCAAATAAAATACTATATTAGCACTTAGAGTTAGATTTACAAATATAAAACAAATGTGTGGATAAATTATAATTATTCAAAAATTCATACAAAAGCGTTGGGCAACTAGTATGTAGAAAGAACTAAATTAAGTTAAAACTATATAATTTAGTATATTAGCATTTTTAATAAGCACACTAAGCAAAACAATGTCATTTATATTAATTTAGCAGCAAAGCTGTACTGGGTGCCAGTTTTAGTTTTGGTTATTACAAAGTGCTTGTTTCTTCGTGATTTTTAATCATCTCTTGAATCATTGCTTCAAGTTCTGGTTTTAGTCATTATTGTGCAGATTCTCTGCATATTCATCGTATTCCTCTTCAGCCTCATTCTGCTCATCTTCCTCCTCCTCCGCCTCGTAGTCGCTGGTGTTGCTCTCAGGCGCCGTCACATCGGGCAGGTAGTCTTTGTGCACGGGTGTGGAGATAACCGGCTCCTAGAGATGAGTTAGATTAGTGTGCATATGTGAGTGTGTGTGAGGCTTTACTAGTAAAAGTGCAAATATAATAGCTAATTACTGTTAAGTTAGCTATGTGTTACGGTTGGTCTGCTATATTACTAAACATGCAACGTTTGCGCTTTGTTAATGCTAAGAAATCCGTGAAAATTTTGAAAACCAACACCAACACAAGAAAACCTATATTTTCTATGTTATTTTGAATTGTAATAAATATACATATATTATATTTTAAATATTATTGTCCACTTCATGCTAACCTTGGGTGGTCGCCAACCACAACCCGGCAGTGGCAGGCCATCAGAGCCCAGCGGGCAGGGCGCGTCCAGTCCCGGTACACCCTGCTCGCCCTTGTCGCCGCGATCACCTTTGCGTCCACGTTTGCCCGGCGGTCCGGCATCGCCACGCGAACCCTTCTCGCCACGTGGTCCCTCCTGGCCGGGTATGCCATCGGTGCCCTGTTTTTATTAGCGCCAGTTATCCCAAAAACAGTTGTGATTTGGCATACACACAGAGTTAGAAATACCAATACAGTTACACATTGAGACACGTTCATACACGTACGGGGGAAAGGGAGTCAATAGCAAGTCAAACAACGGTTTAACGTTTTACAGTTGATTATATGTAGGTATGTGTACGGTTATGTTATTGTATTTTCCAATACACGGGTACGTTTTTGTTGTTGTTGTACAAAGTGCAAATGCAACAGAAGTAAGAAAAAATAAATAGATTGGGAAATATGTAGTGTGTGCTAAAACATTAAGTATAGATGTAAGTGGCAAATAAAAATGATTTGAAGTAAATATGTGTAAATATTTGCACGAAGCTGTCTTGTGCCCTTTAGCATGCAGTTTTAAGTGATAAATAAAATTAACAAAGAAAACAAATAATACAAACATACACCATTTAGAAGTACTAATATTCTTGTAGTTTAACCGTTATGATCATTTCTTTTACTCACCGGTAAACCAGGATCGCCGCGTTCACCTTTGTGTCCAGTTTCGCCCTGAGCGCCCTGAAAGCGGAAGGTTGTCATTATTAATACATGTAATAAAGCTTTTATTTGAATTTACCTTCATGCCATCTAAACCTGGTGGACCCTGTTAGGTTTGAAGACAAGAAAGCAAATATTATTTTTTAACAGAAGAGATATAACAGAAATTATTATATATTTTGTGGAAATATATATAAAACGATACTAATTGTTTATTTACAAATATATTTATGGTTATTTTATTATTATTATTTTATAAAAATAATGCTGTCGCGTGGTTTTGGATTTACAATCAATACATTGTACCGATACTGGTGTCAAATATTATATAATATAAAATTTCTCTTAATTCACGAATTTAAGTGTTTTATAATTTAGTTAAGTGTTGCTGTTTTAATCGAAATGCCGTTATTCCATTACGAAATCCAAATAAAATTTGCGATCAATAATTAAACTAAAATGTTTTATTCCTGAAGACACTTATGAGTGTTATGAATAATAAAACAAGAAAAAAAAGTTTACCTCGGTTGCACCGAAGCTAGAATACCCTTCACAAATACAAAAGATTCCTTACAAGAACTTTGATCGTTAAGTTTGCATGGCAGCTAAATGCTAAAGTGACTCGATCTGAACAATTTTTTCGGATATTGCACCGTTACCTTGGATAATAACCCATACTTAATTTAGTAATGATATAACGTCAAAAGAAAAAATATAATGGTTCGATATCAGCCATTCCGACAAATGAGCTTCTTCGTGCGAAAAGGACGGATCCAAAATTTCACATCGATATCTCAAAACTGAAAGTTCGTATATATACAGACAGACGGACATGGTTTAATCGACTAAGCGCGTCGCACTGATCATTTACATATATACTTTATAGGATCTCTAACGATTCCTTTCGGGTGATACAAACTTCGTGGCAAACTTAATATACACTATTCAGGGTATAAACAATAAGTCACCTTAATAAAAGATACTTAAAAACTGTGCTCAAGACTTTTAGGTATGTTTGCCCTATAAAACCAGAAAAAACGATAACTTCGGCTGTATCGAAGCTATTATACCTTTTGCAGGTCCATTCCTTATTGCATAAAATGATATAAAAAATCTTTATCTTGATTTTGATCGATCAATTTGTATTGTAGCTATATGCTATAGTGGTCCGATCTGAACAATATATTCGGAGATTGTAGTGCTATCTTGGATAAAAATGTATATTAAATTTCGTGCGGACACCTAGTCAAATATAAAAGTTTTCCATACAAACACTTTTGATCGATCATCTATTATATATGCTATAGTGGTGCGGTATTGACGGTTCCGATAACTGATCAGCTACTTGGGGAGAAAATTACGTGTGCAAAATTCAAAAATAAAGGAACTAGTGGTGTATATACGAACGGATATAGCTAAGTCGACTTAGCTCGTCACACTTATCATAATATACTATGTACAGGGTATCAAAACAAACGATTTATTTTAAACTAATAAAAAAATTCAGTTTTTGTTTCAAATTAAAAAATTTAAACTGCTTAATTATTTTTTTTTTTGCAGATTATATAATATAAACCACAAAATCAACGTTATATTTTAACAGTTTAATTTTTTTTTTTCAAATTAAATCCAAAACCAGTCGTTTTTTTCTCCAGTTTAATTGACTAATTTATATGTGTGTGTGTTACCGGTTAATACTTTTACCCACTCCATGCAGTAGCAATAAAAAGAGTTAGTTGATTATTTGTAAAAAACTCAGTATTTCCATTCTTTGTTTTATTATATTTGCAAATGCACAAAAAAAATATTGGAAAATGTTCACATTAAATATCATAAAACACTTTCACATTTCGTGTTTAGCATAATTTGCATTCATTTATATATATATTATATATATGTATGCATATATATGTACTTCTGCTTTGTTAGTAGATGTTTTTAGTTATTATTTGCTGAAATGTGTTTATGTATTTGTATATCGAATGCTTTGTTTGCGCAAAATAATTGAAAAAAAGAAGTCTGCAAAATGCAATACAAACATACTGCAATGGCGATTTTTAACTCGTTTTTGGCTTTTCAATTGATTTGTAAACATTTATGCGTTGCACAAGCATGGCATGGCGTTTTAATTATATGCTTTTGATATTGTTATCTCTGTTAATTGTAGATATTTATGCATAAATCGACATTTAGAAATACAAATTACACTGCTACACACAAACATTAGTTTACCATTTTAAATATATGTATAATTAATTATGTATAATTGCAGAAAATAAAGATACTTGTTAACAATATACAATATTTATAGGTTTTGCTTGCATGTTGTTATTAAATTTACTGTTATATATTTTTCTGTTTATATTTATTTATTTTTTGTTTTTTGTTTTTTTGTTTTTTGTAATTTAGTATAATTATTATCTTTAAAGGTATTTTTTGTTGGTTTTTACTTCATTATTCTAGCCTAGAACTAACAAAGAACACAAGTTCATTTAGCATTTAAGTATACATATATGTATATACATATATAGGTATATTAGCGTAAGTAGATGTGAGAAGTTGATACATTTTGAAGTAAAATGGATTGAGCGTGTTCGAAAGTAGTATGTTTGTTGTGATTAAGGAAAAGAGAGAGCGTTCTTTGTTGAGTGAAATTTTTGGACGTTTTTACATAGGCAAAAAGGATCGTGCATTCCTTTGCAAACTAGTTTAGTTATTTACAATATTATATATGTAACATATATATATGTATATAAATATTTGTATGTATGTATATTACATGTTTTAAGTCGAAAAAAATGTATATTTTATAGGAGATTTGGAGAACGAGCTAGAGGAATTGACATCGACGGAGATACTTGTTTTTACGCTTAAAACTTTGCCACATTTCATTTATTTTTGTTGTTTGGCAACATTACTAATTGAACTCAATTGACATTGAAACATACAAGGAAATTTTATATTTTTCTTTATAATACACAAGTAATTGCCTTAGTTGCCGTTACTCTTCATAAATACAAGCTTTTCATTATTAATATTATTTTGTTTGTTTTAGTTTCTATGTTTTTCTTGCGCTAAAACTCTCAAACACTCATTTGCTTAGCTAAATCACTTTTCGTTTCAATGTTGTTTTTGCTTTTGTATTATTTATTCTTTTATCACACATATATTTTTATATATGTATGTGTGCATATTTATCTTCAAGCATATTTTTTATAAGCTTAATTTTCAAATTTGATTTTTAAATGTATTTAAATATTTACCATATACATATTATTGAGATGTCGCTGAAACCCATAAGATGTCGAAGATACTGCTTTATCTATTCTTAAATCTCAACTAACAAAATTCTTGTTTTAAAAATTAAAAATTCTAAATATTTAGTAGTTTTTAAATAGAAATGCTTAAATATCGTAACATTCGGGGTATGCTGAAATTAGGGTTGCAAATAATGCATTACAAAAAAAATTTAACTAACATTTACATAAATTTTTTTTTATTTTGCTATGCCGAAAATCTTAATTTGAAGTAATAATTAACAAATTGCTAATTTAAAAACCGGATTTATAGAAAATAAATTAGTCCCATGTTTTTAATTAAAAAATAAAAATAGTTTTTAAATTTAAAATTTTTCGCGCTTGTGTGTTGTACTATTTTAAAAGTGGAGTTGCTAATAATCTAGAGCAAAGGCCTGCAAATTTACACATTCAAACGATTTTTATTTTATCAATTTTTTATTACAGATTTTTCATTTGAAAATCTAATATTTAGTTCAAAATTTTTTAATTGAAAAGTTCGAAACTCTTGCTGAAATGCAAGTTTAAAATTTTAATAACTTTTGAGACTGTGATCTCAGCAAGGTCTATCAAAATTAATTGGACACGGTTTTGTGTTTCAATCACTGAATTATGAAAAGACAGGGTTCCAAAGAAAAAATAATTAAATTATCATTAATCAATAAATCTCCTCTCAAACTTGCATTAATCAGCCTAACTAATCCGTTATTTTAAATTATACACTCTGTCTACAACTTCAACCACACTACGCTATAAAAATATATACTTATACGTGCACTTCACTGCAAAAGCCGTCTTCCCATTATGTTTGTAATAAAATGGAAGATGCTGTCATTTGTCAATTCTAAAAGTATGATCAAACGCTAAGTCATTTGCATGCGTTTAACGTTCTTTTAAAAACACCTCTGCTCCATACGCACACGTATATGTGTATCTGTGTGTGTATATTATTGTACAATCAACAATTTTGCTGCACTAATGCTCGGACTTCAGTTGCTCCTGTCTCAAAGTAAATATTTTCCATATTCAATATTCGCTCGCCATTAGTAAAAGTATCATTTGCATTTGCTTTTGTTTATGTCACAAATGCAGCTTTAAGCAATATTGTATAATATGACATGTGCCCGTATGTATGTGTAAATATCGCATGTCCATATTCAATTGCTTTAATAGTATACAATAATTTGTTCCTTTTTCAATTGAAATAAACTATTTAACAGCTTGTTATCTTATGCTTGGCTCTTTACATACATACATCCTCTATCGTCTGTTGGTTTTACAATATTTTTGTATAAGTTTAATAAAATTAGTATTTGCTTAACTATTATATTCATATGTATGTGTGTGTGGTGAGTTGTGTGTTTGTATGTGTGGTTGCTTTTTCTAAAGCTTAATTGCTTGGTTGCTTATACGCCTCGGCATGTTCGCATCATATGCATATATGATACATACTTGTATGTATGTAAGTAAATATGTATGTACTATATGCAGATTCTTTGTAATTAGATTTCTATGCATGTGTGTGTGTGAATGTATGTTTGTATGTGTGTATGTAGACAAAGCCCATGGACGGTACACAAAACACTTATATATATTTATGTCACATATGCCAATATTTGGCTGCACGCCCTAATAACTCTGGCATATGTCAATCAATATCTTACCTATGTATGTATTTACATTTATATAAATATTTATATATAGATGTATATGTGCGCAGCTGCACTTGTATTCAAGGTATACAATAAATTAGGAGGAATTTCAAGTAAAGCCATAAATACTATTTTGTTTAACAGTGTAATGTGTGGCAAAATCACGTTTTAAGTTATAAGCTGCTTTTCATATTTATGTATGCATGTACATACCAACTGTTTGTGTGCCCATGATGGTAGGCAGTTAGCATTAGAACTTAGCTTATTTTTGTTTGAAAGTTCTAAGAAATTTTTTGTTTTAAGTATGTATTGGTTATTGTTTGTAGGCTTGTAAATGGGTATATTGATATAATTCGGTTAGTTAAATGCATAAATGATATGGTTTATTTTTTATTCAGAGGTTTAGAAAATATATTTTGAACTATTGCGTTGTTTGTTGAAAATTCGTCGTAAATTTAGTGTAGTTTATATATACATATATATACATATGTATGTAAGTATATAGTCAACGACATTGTTTTTCTTCTAGTTTAAAAAATGCTAAACTTAGTAAAATGGAAAGAAATGCGCCTTATACGCACGATAAATAAAATTCTTTTGAATTTGTTTTCTATATTTTGTCCTTCTTAGAAGCTTTAAACTTGCAACGGACCTTATTAGTATCCACAAATATACATTACTAGCTACCTATCGTTTCAGTGATTTTTCATTCACGAGATCTTGAATGATATTTATGAACTGAAGTTGTGATTAAACAGGGCACGAAATCATCTTTTTAAACAAATTTTGCTGTGTAAAAGCTTTTCAGGAAAATTATAATTTATGTTGTTATATATCTACCAAATAACTTCTTTTCAATAGCAATTACGGGTTTTACGCTATTTTGAAATGCGCAGAAAATTGTGTCGAACAAATTATACAAGTATTATTCATAATGTTATAAAATGTTTCGACAAAATTTTTAATTTTTTTCGTATTAATTTTGATTTTGAAATAATGGTGGTTTTCGATTCACAACTTCGCACAAAAAAGTTACACGTTACCAGTTAAACTGCATACAAGAAACCACATTAATATGGTATAACCACTTGTTGTTCTCTTTGTATTTGCTTATACCAGTCTATCACCATTTATATCAGTTGGCTAGTTAGTTGTTCGATTCTCCATTCTTAAATTATTCGTTTTAGAAGTATAACTCTACTTTATTGAGTTATATTTTTTGGACTGAGACCTCGCTTTAAACCATTTACACTATGCCGATGCCATTCTGTAGATCTCTATAGTAAAATGATGGCAGATCAGCGCGATATGTAGAACAGTGAATGTGAGATAGGTGAGAGAACCGATACGTAGATTTACACTTTTGTAATTAGCCTAAAAGTCTGTGAGAAGCACCGAAATCATTTAACGAAGTCTAACGTTCTTCAAATGCTTAAATATTAAAAAACCGTTACCTAGCGATATGAAGAAGAATATTATTCACCAACTAAAATGTTTCATTAAAGTTTTTACCACTAATTTTGGTGCAGCATGTTTATGGTTTATGGCAGAATACGAAGGAAACATAGCAAAATTGAAACTTGTGCTGCATAAAAATGTGAAATTAAATTCTTTAGGAATACGTTCTGCTGATGTGATTGAGACATATTTACACTTCTCAGAAATGCTCTTAATACATATTTATATGCATAGGCTTAAGTACTTAAGTTTGTATTTGTTTTTCTACAAGAGCATACATATGTATATATGTGCCGTGTATGTGTATCTAGTTGCAAGTTGAAAGCTTGTAGTTTGCTGAGTTGGAGTTTGGGAAGTTCAACTGTAAGCTATTAGCAATTCTTTTGTTCTCGATGCTTTTGTGTGAATTTGTAAGGTCAAATAACAGTAAGCACAAACCTGACTTTTGATTTCGGAGTGTAAATATGTTTGTATGTATTTTGGGATATCTATTCTTATTACTTTCGATTTTGCTAGCATTTCTGATTTTTCACTGCGTTTGGGTCACAAATTATATTTGCATATCCATAGTTTTGGTTCTCGAAGTACTTAAGGTCTTTAGTGTGGCATGTGGCACTCTTTGCACGCACATATAGGTTTATTTATATTGTTTGTGTGTGTGTATTTGAAATTGTTTGTATGCATGTAGGTATCTATGTATTAGTGTAGCAATATTTTATGTTGTTTGTTGCAAGTTGCATGTTGTGCGTTGTGTATTTGTTATGGTATTTGCTGTGCGCATTTGTGTTCAATGTTGTTGTCATATGAGTATGTGTGTGTGTATGGTGCATTAATAATTTGTTGGCATTGCTTTCAATTTATATGCTATTTTGGCGTTTCATTAACTTCGTTTCAGTTAGCGTTTTTTGTTTTGTTTTGATTTTTGTTTTTACTACTCATTTATTGTTAAGTTTGTGTGTGTTTGCCTGTTTAGAATTAGTAGCCCCACACCTGTTAGAAGTAAAAAGAGAAAAGAAGAAGCACACACATTATGTTTACCATTTTGTTAGACACAGTTAAAATTTGCGGCGTTCGAACATTAGTGAAATTATTAAGTAGCAATCTAACATGAAATTATAAATTTGGAAATACAACAAGTTTAGTATACATTAGAGCCGATTAAGTTGGGAAACATAAATTTGTTTTGTGTTATTTAAATTTTGTGCGCAGTTTTTGCCGAAATAAATATAATGAAAATAAAAATAAAATAATTGCTGAAATCACTTACCGGTAAACCAGCTTTGCCAGAGGGACCCACTGGACCAGAATCGCCACGCATACCCATTGGACCCTGTAGGAAATTCATATATTGGTTTTTATAAATGAAATCAGAATTTATACAAATAATTTTAGTGGAGTTCAGATACGAATTCTTTACTCTCATTTCATATAAATAACTTTTTCTTTGCATATTTCATTGAGTATACATTAGAATTCGGCACTAGTTAAAAATTTAAGCCATTGGTTGGCCTTAAAAATTTGAGCTTTCAAAGCATAAACTAAAAGGAAGGAAATTATTTGAATTTGATGAGATAATGACAAGAATGATAATGAACAATTTATGCTTAATGGATTTAGATCTGCACCTCCACGCCATTATTTTCCATACAATTTCATTAAACTTGTCTTCACACAGCCGAAAAGTTTACACAATTTTACTACTTTTCTTAAAATTTTCTGCTTACCGGTAAACCCATTGGTCCTTGGTCTCCCTTTTGTCCCTTATCACCCTGCAAAATGCGCAATGAGTACAGAAAGTTATTAGAAATTAATTTTCAATATTTTCTCAAAAACTTGATCAACTCACCGAATCACCCTTGCGTCCATCCATGCCACGTTCTCCATGCTTACCTGGCTGACCGGGTGGACCCATTGGACCGGGGGGTCCAGGTGGACCATAAAGCTAATTCACAAATAAAGGTGAGAACAAAAAGAAAATTAATTTTAGTAATTGTTTTTCGAAATCATTTCGTAAACAGATTTTATTAAACTTACATATTCAATGGTTGGCATATGTGGCTGATCTGACATTCCCTCATCTTGTCGCCGGCGCATTTTTCTATACTTCTAGTTGAAATGTGTGATCAATATGATATCGAGTGGCAACTGAAAGCAGCATTATATTATACTCACTGAATCACCACGGTCACCCTTATCACCCTTCACACCCGGATAGCCGGGTGGCCCGGGCAGTCCTGGTGGACCCATCAGACCAGGCGGCCCAATATCGCCACGATCACCTTTCTCACCGGGTGGTCCCTGATAGCCGGGCAGACCAGGCGGCCCCTCAATGCCGGGCTCACCAGGCAGACCATCTAGACCACGTGGTCCCAGCGAACCAGGTTCGCCGGGTTCGCCCGCATCGCCCTTAGAGCCATCACGTCCATCGCGTCCGTCCTTGCCAGGCATGCCCGGTGGACCGGGTGGCCCACGCAACAGTTGTACTGGTGGATCATCATAGTCCTCATCTTTAGCGCCGCCGGGTCCGAAAATCTATTATGAAACGTGGCGTTCAGTTTGATTCGTTGTTGTTAGTTCAGATGGATGTGGATTCCATTCCAATTCGTAGGAAGTAGCGGTGCAGCAGCGGCCAGGTGGGAGAGTAAAAATAATAATTTTGTGAAGTGGCAACTCAGTTGGTTGGCTTTTGAAAGAGCGGTTAAGCGTGTTAAAGTGCAGCGTAAGCGCGCGTGCGCGTTCATGTGCACCTTAGTATATATAAGTACGTGTGTGGAAGTGTGTGTGCGCTAATATTAGACTGTGGTAAGCCGGTGGGGCTTAGTGCTCTTTTACTTTTTACTCTTATGTATGTCTACCTTCCATTTTAGATTTGTGATATTTGTTTTAATAACTTTTTCTTGCTTCAATTTAGTAAAAAGCATATTAACGCTACACTACAATAAAAACAACAGCAACATACTACAAATAAAATTATAACAACAAAATATGAAACTTAAAAGAGTCGAGCTTAGAGTGCACACAGATTCTTCTGCATGTGTGGCAGCCAGCTTCAAGCATTTAAGCTCTTGATGGGTGTAAGTATGTGTGAGTGACGATCGCACTGCTACCACAATGTGTGCGAAGTTTTACGCAAGTGCACTTGGGTTTCGTCTCCAATTTTTTTGGGGTGTCTTCTAATGGCTTTTGTTCAATTTTCGTACTTGAAAGAATATTTCTAGGTATGTGGCAACCACGTAAAAATCGACATAAAAATGTGTACCTTAGGGTAAATTGTTGCACGCAAAGTAACTGTTGAAGGCAGAAGAAAGCGCACGAAACCACAAAAGTTGTCCTTGGCACCCTGTATTGCAATGTTATGCACTACATAATGTATACGCCATGTCGTCCCCATCTCATTCCTCGCATTTTAATTGCAATTCTCTTTCTTGAGCTGCCACACTCTGGTGCACAATCGCTTGAAAATCGGCATGGAATGGATTTTAAGTTATTAAAATCTTCCTCCTATGTAGGTATTTACATATATAAATACATGTATTTACTTACTTATATGAAAAGGAATAGATATGTGCAGCGCATTTATTCATAAGATAAGTTCACACTTTTTGGGGCAGACAACCGCACGTGACATGAAATAAATTATTCTTTTTTTTTTAAAGAGATACCAAATAGACACAGGCAAGATATATGCATAAGCGAACACATACATATACATATACGTATGCGCGTAGTGGCAAATTAGTTGCACTTACTGTTACTTTGTTGGCTTTTTGTAGCCCAAGTGTGCTCGAGCCATCAGCAGCTGATGTGGCACGGACAGCAACAGTGTGACTTTGTTAAGGTTGCAAGTGCAAAAAACCGTTATCCAACAAATATGCGCTATATATGTGTGTGCCTATGCGTGTGTGTGTGTAAGTGTGGTTGTTGGGGCACTGTGCGGCACTGATGTGCCTGTTTGCCTTTTTGTGTCAACTTGTGGCGAAGTACTTGTGAAAATGTTTAGTGCAATTCCAGGCGAAAGAACAAAATATAATACACAACTACATTCAAATGCACATATATTGTTGTATTACGAGTATTGCCGCAAAAACAGAAAATTTAACGCTCTACTAAGGAGACACATACCACAAACACATACAAACAAATGAGCAATATTACCTACTACCAACACCAAATAAGAACAAAAGCAAAATCTTTTAACATAAAACCACATACCGTTATCTCTAATACCGCCATCCATACATAAATGTATTCAGCCACGTGAATATTAATAAAAATTCATACAAAAAAACTCTCCAACACGTACACATATACATACACTTAATTATTAAAGCGTAGAGAGAGGAAAATGCAAAAGTAACGGTATTGCGTCAATAGTAAAGAATAACTAAAATAATAAGTAATAAGAGCTTTTCATAGTGTTTGTAAAGAAAAAAGGAAATATTCCTTAAGCGAACTTGAATCCGATCGTTCAGTTTGTATGTCAGCTATATGCTATAGTGGTCCGATATCGGCAAACGAGTAGCTTCTTCTGGAGAAAAGAACGTGGGCAAAATTTCATGTCGATATCTCAAAAACCGAGTGACTAGTTCGTGTATATACAGACAGATGGACAGACGGACATGGCTAAATTGACTCAGCTCGTCATGCTGAATATTTATATATGTCTATAATTTATATGGTCTCCGACTTTTATTTCTGTGTGTTAAAAACTTGGCAAACTTAGTATACTTTATCCAGGGTATAAATATAATAAGCATCTTCGATTAGCCACTTTTCTGCTCGCTACATTTGAGCGCAGCTCTATTGAATTCAAAACAAGATATTATATTTTTAAATTTAGCATTTTATAATAGAATGTATTAGGAGAATACCAAGTAAAGTTTTCCCATATATCATTGCTACTTATTCACATAGATAGAAGGTCAATTAAGATCTTTAAAATCATAGAAGTAACGGCATTTAGTGGACTAGTACTGAACCAATTTTCTACTAGCGCATTTTTCTACAAAAGCATGAAGCGCGCCTTTCCCTTAATGTTTAGTTATGTATGTATATAAACAAAATTATATACTATACAACCGACGACTAAAACCATTTCGCAATTGTCGGATGGAAACAGCAAACACGCAGAATTGCTCTATGGAGTCAATGGAAACCGCAAGGACAAAAGCAATTTCCACACATATACGTTAAGCTGCATTCCTAGATGTTGCACGTTATGGAACATGAGTGCCACACAACACTTGAGTATGCATCGGGCTGCTTGCTACATAGCTGTTTATGCGTAGATGCTTTGCTGGTGGCAAGTGGCAAGTCGTAAACGGCAGCTAATGCATTAGCGGCTGTATTGGCAAAATGAAGATTCAAAGGCGAAATTGTGGAAAGGGGAAAGGGGGTTGTTGTAAAGGGAATTTCATAAAATTTAACTCAATTTGTTAAAAAAGAGTGGTGAATATTTAGGAAAGCTATTGACAGCCATTGATCGATTACCTTTCAAAAGATTTTTTGCTAACTTCATGTTACGATCGATTGGATGGATTCTTAGCACTCAAATTTATATCGCATGCAATGAATGGGTAAGGAAGCCATTTAAAATTGCAAAGATCCGCTGAAACTGATCAAGCATGCATCACTATTTTTCTACACAAACCGAGCTGTGAATATTGAGACCGAAGCACCGCTAGTGACCAATCTAAGAAAACAATATTTTGTAGCGGTGAATATTGCAACCACGCGCTCGCCGAAGAATGTAATAAGTAGTCAACATGCCACTCACAAACGCATAGTTGGCGGTCACCAACACATACATAATATGCACTAGCATGCAGATCGTGTGGTGGAATGTGGAGCGGCTAACGCATTCACCACATGGTGGCGCTTAAGAATTACGAAGCATGTGGGCGTGGTTGTATGCATTGTTGGTTGTTGTTGGTAATTTGGCTTGTGGTTGCGGCTGCGACAGTAATTTACTGTCCTCCACTATGCTGCGCCCTCGAAACGCGTGCCATAACATTCTGCGGCCATGCGTTGCATGCCATCACAAGCAACATGCCTGCGCCAAGAAAACGCTGCAAATTGACACATGTGTGTACATACGTATGTGAGAGTGTGTGTGTGTGTGAGTGTGCATTTTCGGAAACATTACCAGAAACACAAGCATACATATGCTTGCGCACACACATACATATAAGCATAGATAATTTTCGTTATTTCAACGGCGAAGTGGAAGGGAAGGGGAAGTGGTTGTTGTTGTTGCTAGACTTCTTGTTTCTTTAGGTAATGCCGCCGCTAACGCCGTCGCATTGGCATTGTTCTGCTACTGCCATTGTGTACTCCACTGTTTCGGTTTACGGTGAATTGTTGCTAATGCGCCAACGTTTTGCAGCATTCTATATTTAATCTTTTCATTTCCATTCTCATTCTCCTCGCTGTTTTTTGAAACCAGCTTTTTCGCACTTCCGTATCCTGGCGTATCCTGCCTTGTGCCTTACACACACACACACACACACACGCATACACACATATTGTTTATATTACCGTTACCATTTGTTCGTCTGCAGCTACAAAGTTTTCTATTTGTTTGCTGAAATTAGTAACAATTTGTGTTGAATTTTGCAGCAACAATGAAATTACGTGTTTTGTTTCGTTTCACAATGGGCAAAAAGGAAAAAGCAAATAAACACAGAAATATAAAAACAACTGAACGTTCCCTGTTACCTACTCCTCTCTTCAACTGTAGTGCATACTTTGTATGGGAGCTATGTTATGGTTGTACCTTTGCCCATGTGTGTGTGTATGTGTGGTTGCATAAAGTGCTTATTTCCGGGTTCCCATTTTCAATGCACGTGCCACTGTAGAACAATGGAAGCTCACAAATGAACGTTCGCAAAAGAATTTAAAAAAAATTAGCCCAACTTTTGTACATTTTTTCTATTTTTTTTAATGGAAAATTTGCATAAATATTCATGTTTTATAATTACTTGCGCATAAGCACTTTGCATTTTTTTGGATATTGTATATAATATTAATGTTTGTAGTAGAAAGCAGTAAAAAAAGCTTCCAAGCTTGAGAACATCCAATCCTGTATAAATAAGATACTTAAATGGATATTTTAGAAAATTAGGTTATTTTGAAAAAAGGTCCGTACCGAACGGCAGCTGAATGCATTCTTCTAAAGCTTATGTAATTTTTGAGGTTTGGAGTAAAATTATGCTTAACAAGCTATTGAAATATAATATTAGACGAAAGTTCTTCACTTGTTGAGAAACCTATAAGCACAATAACAATTTTAAATAGTTCTAAGAAATATACAAAAGTTATCGTTCCATACCTAAATTCGACAAAATTTTGTCAACTTCTTCTTTGCTGTTAGAAAAATTGCATATAACCTTATAATAAAATCGCGAGCTACGCTTAAGTCGAGTTATCACCAAACGAATATATAGAACCCGATTTTGTTTATTCATCTGTTGCAAAATTAACAAGGTTTTTAAATATATGTTATTTGATTTTTGAGAGCGCAAAGAAGGGTGAGTGAGAACTTTCCTACATATCGATTAAGTAGTTACATCCACTTGTGAATTTCCAAAAACGATTTTTGTTTGCTTATATTTATATCGAATGTACATAGATACATATACATATTAGAAAGTATATTCCGAATACCTGAAATTGATCCGGCAAATAGTTACGGGATATGAGCGCATTGTTAAGCTTTTTTTAACTTAGTGTAATCGGCTACCAAAACTTTAAACGCGCTCTTCTTGAAACACTGTCTTCAGAGTCGGTGTGGAAAATTTTTCCGAAGCGGTTAGACCGATCTACTTGAAATTTTCACACAATCTGATTTTTGATAATAATTTCGGTTTTTATAGCCATTCTCAAGTGTAAATTTTTTCACAAAAAACGACATTTTTGGGCTTTCCACTATTTTGTTAAAAATTTTGAATAGTGCTTCCGATTATTAAAGTGAATTAAGTTCTGTAAATGCACATTGTTTTATTTATTAATTAAATAGGATAACTCTACAAAAAAATGTAAAAGAAATGCGTTTCTCTGATTTGCAAGTTTAAGGCTTAGAACTGTAATCGGACACAAATTTAATGAACCACTGCGTTACTTAGATGGACGTCCGAAATATTTTAGAAATTGCAGCTTTTAAGTTCTAGTTTGAAGCTGCAGTATTATATTGGAAAAGGAAAATTATAAATTAACAATTTTTGCAACGTCAACTGATCTACTAGCCTTATATCCTTAACGTAAGACCCAAACATCAACCAAGCATTTAATTAAAAACAAAATAACCAAATAACATTGTCTTTGTGCCGAAATTATTGTTGGACAATATTTTTCAAACATAATGAAAAAGCGCACAGCAATCGCTAACAATATGTTATTATATCTGTCCCTAAATGAGCGAAAGAGATCTAGAGACTTATTGAATTTAATCCGTCCCACAACGGAATGCAATCTGATATCGAAAGGAGATAAAATTTTATTAAAACGAAAGTTCCTTTTTTTACTGCTCTGATTTCTTTTACGTGGAATTATTTGAAGAGCAAAGTGTACGCTACCAATTATTATGCATCAAAAACATTCATACTGAAATCAACGCATTATCGACCGAGATGCTCGAAAAAGTCAAAACGAGCTCCGTTTGATGTGTCCAATAAAAACAATCGCCTGATCGATACAACTAAACACTTCAAATAAACTTTAAGTGGCGAAATTTAATAAAAAACATCTCATATATAAAATATATGTTTTTCAATTAAAGTTGTCAAATTTTTACATACAAGTATATAAAGACAGAAAAGATGACACACCCAAAAGATATGTTAATTTATAAGTTAAACGTGCACAATTCCAACTCATATCTTAATTAAAATAAATGAAATCAATATCCCACATTTGGAAAGTCATTCCAAAAGTCTACTTATTTGAGAGAGTTGAATGCAATTAACCAAATGCCAAATATGACAGAAAGCAATTTTCTAAATCAAAATTTCCTCGTTACTCGGACGACTCCAATATTTACTTCAATATGCCCAAGCCATAAAGCATATGAAACTTCAGCGTATATATATAATATATGCAAGCTTTTTAAGCATTTCGTATGCAATTTGTGTATTTAATTAAACAAATTGTTTGCAGACACATTCAAGTATCTCCTAGTTTATCAATTCCTGGTAAAGCATGACCAAAGACAAATAAATTGTGTACACATGTCAATTGATACGCAAAGCAACGCATTGTTGTATAAGTTGTAGGTTATGTCACTGACAATTTTAAATATAATTTGTTATACAACAACTTAGATATGCCGAAATCCAAACCAAATTGAGTAGAAAGAAATTACAACAAAATCATTCCGAAGAGCATTTATGTACAAGTATAATGAGTTCGAAGTAATTGAAGGAAAGTTTTTAAAATCTAGTGCATGTGGATTGCAGTAGCACCTCAAGGTGGGCAATGAATTAGGGCATAAACTCGTCGAGTGGAAAATGTTTTCGAATCATCGGTGGTGTCAAAGGCGTGCCGGGCATATCTTGAGAAAAATCAAAAGCAAATGGTAAACTAGCAAGAGGGAGGTATAAAAAATTAGGACAGAAATACGCACAAGCTTTATTTCATTTGCTGAAGGACACACTTTTAAAACCACAGCGCCTGTCGTCCTGCCGTACGACAACTTGTTGGCTCGTTTATAAATTTGAAGTCAATGCAAACGGAAGCTTTCCAATTTCCAATGTTTCCCCAAACATTCATTTGAAATGTGTGTACATTTTTGTTTAGCCTTCTTTGCTGCCTACTTTTAGGGTTGGCTACGCTTTGATCCATAATGTGGAAAGCAAAAGCAAAAAACCATTAGAACGTTTCAATATTTGCTTGAATTGCGCGCAGCACGGCCTAAGGACAAATTTAATTTGCAAAAAGATACTGCAACAGTAACAAAAAACAAACGTTGTAACCAAAAACAACAAAAAACAAGAAAAACGTTAAATTTGGTTGCATCGAAGCTATAATACCCTTCACAAATACAAATGTTCCTTATAAGAACTTGATTCCGATTTAATTTCGTGAAAAGACTTCGTCAAATGAAAAATTTTTCCATAAAAACACTTGATTTCGATCGTTCAGTTTGTATGGCAGCTATATGCTATAGTGGTCCTATACCGGCCGTTCCGACAAATGATCAGCTTTTTTGTGAAGAAAAGACAGGTGCAAGATTGCTCAGATTGATAGCTTAAAAACTGAGGACTAGTTCGCGTATAGACAGACGGACGGAAATTGCTAAATCAACTAAGCTCATCATGCAGATCATTTATGTATATACTTTACAGGGTCTACGACGTGTCCTTCTGGGTGTTACACACTTTGTAGCAAATTTAATATACCCTGTTCAGGGTTAAAAAAAAAAAACAAAAACGTACCAGCCATAAATGTAAATACGCCGAACGAAAGTGGAGGCAACAAATAAACAGCAATCAAAAAGATCGATGGCCGATGCGGAGCGAACTGAAATACGAAAACATTTCAGCAGAAACAAAAACAAATGCTTTTTAAATCAAATGTTTTGCCGTTCCCCCACTTCTTTGCTTTAGTGGTATTTTTCATTTTATTTTGAATTCGATTTGTCCAATTGTTGCTAGTATCTGTTTTCTGGTTGCTTCTCCCTTTCAACGTTGTCATTCGAATACTGTTAAACTGTTATTTAATTGCACTAAATTACAGTTTAATTTTATTGCACTAAATTACAGTTTAATTTTACGCCGCACGCCCAGCACCATTACAAGGCGTCCATCTGACGCGGCACTTCCACTTCCACTTGTCGATGACTCAACTACTTACGTTGCGTCTGATTGACGACGCACACAGCCGAAAAGCCGATTGAGGCTGTTTGTTTTCGGTGAGTAATGCTCGCCACATTACCAGTATAATGCGCGCGTTCGCCTTCAAGTGTGCAAGTAATTGTAAATTAATTGCCCTGAAGGTGTCTGGCGTCCGCCGTCAAAGGCCGAATCGAAATCGAGTTGTCCATGTGCCATTTCACAATATTTTTCGGAAAACAATTTCAGCGTGTGTTTGCGCTCAAAAGTATGTTTGCCACGGCACCCACCCCCACCATGCAGCAGCATACAAGTAATTTCCATTTAAAGTGAAAAATGTATGACACAGCGGAAATGCCAACATGGCAACGCATTAAATTGAATATCACTTTGACCTCTGACCCGCGTCGCATGAGTTTCGCGTGCTCTCCAAGGGAATCTACGACTCTGCACGCTCGACGCCTTGACCCCTGAATCCCACTTTCGGTTCCACAACGCAACCTTCGACTTCAAAACAACTTCAGCATTGTGTCCACGCAACACAAACACGTGTTTTCGCACACACAAATTTTCACACATACCAAGCTTGTATATTGACTGCATAGAATCATGACCATGACGTGCTCAAATAACTTTACACGCACACGTTCATATACAGCTCGTTGAAATAACCTGCGTGAAATTTTAAATCTTCTAACATGACTCGACTTTAAAAAGTTTAAAAAATTTTCGTTATTTTCAAAAGTGATTCAGAGTTGGAAATTTTAAAGTTTAAGTAAGAAGTTTTTATGGGTGCGAAGCAAATGTCATTTACAACAATTGACTCTATATAAATTATTTACTATACCAGGGCAGGGCTTTTAAAGTACGTTTAAAAAAAGGTAAAATGTCTTTGAAATCATTTAATTGTATCGGATTAAAAAATTCGCTCTAGTTTGAAGTCTAAGCTTTCCTGCAGGGTCTGCTCGTTGCTAAAAGTGACGCCAAATAATAGATTCTTAAAACGTCCTTCACATGAACACTTTGGCTGTCGGTTAGTCATGTTCTCGGTGCGAGTTAAGTTGGTAAATTGCCGGGAATAGGTGGGAGGAGTTGTAATAATTTGCGTGCACTTTAAGTGGCAATAAGCGTGCTACACTTGTGTTGTAGTTACTTTCATTGCTTTCCTTTCATGTTTAACCAAATTCTCCATTTTATGCCACCACTCACAGTCGCTGCGGTCGCACATTTGATGTTGCTTTCAATTTCATCAAATGTGTTTGGAAAGGAGGGCATTTTCTGTGCTCTTGGGTTGAACCAAAATAAGTTGTCGATTTTTGTTGGGTTACATTAAACGGTGCATATATGGAGAATACAAGTATTAGAATTTTAAAATTTATTCACAAGTGTTAAAGTAAAGGAAAAATGGTTATATTTAAGCATTCGTGACTTAAGTCAGTAGTAGCGAACTTTAAGATGAACTTGCTGGTTGTCAGGTTACGCTCAGACAAACTCTTAAATCGGAACCTTTGGCTAATAGGAGAGATGTTCTGAAAGCCCGGTAGGCATCTACCATTTATTCCAGGCGTGGCATCACGCATTTGGCAAATGGGCTTATAAATTTAGTGTGAAAATTTCGAAAATAAAAGCAAATGCCGCCAAAATGAGGATCTTCAATTAAGACTGCGCAGTTTGGCAATAAGAATGGTGTATTACGTGTCACAGGTGTATACCATTTATGTCATAGAAAACAAATTTCGCTTTGAAAACTTTGACAACATTGAAAGTCATGTCGAAACTCTGTTGTTCCGCTATTTCGCTTTTCAATTTATAATAAGATTTTTTGCAACTTTTGGATGGCGGTAGCCCATAAAAATACCCAAACCTCACCACAATATATTTACTTGTCTTATGAAAGCGTATGCGGATCTGTGTATGCATGCTGGCTTGTTTTTTGTCGGCTCATCCACTCAACCGAATCTTTTTTAAACGCATTTGGGGCACACACTGCGTATACGTAACCGCCATTGTGAATCTGCGGGCATGTGGAGTACACCCATTTACACACATACATATACATAAATGAAACTTAATCTTCACGTTGGCATGTATATGAATAGATGCTTTTGCGCGTGTGTGTGTGTGTTATTGTTTTCAATCGCTGTTTTGTTGTTCTCTTTCGGCAGAGCCGTGCTGCGCTGTTTTTGTTGCACACACTATACTCTTATACGTTTACAATGAAGGCTATTGTTGATTTCGCTCTTTATTGTTGTTGTTGCTATTGTTATAACTGATGTACTGCTATCCCCATTGCGCCGCCATCAGCAAGCGCCATAAAATAAAAGTTACTTTCTCCCTCGAGTAAAAATGCGGCATAAAACCAACCGAAAGCAGCAGCATCACAACAAAACCACAATAAAAAATAAAAATAAAAAAACAACAAAAAAAACAAGATTTGACATATATAAAATAGCTAACGGTAAAGATAACAGTTAAAGTAGCACTGCGGTGCAGTTGTAACAGAACATGCCAGCTTCCGTTAAGATCGCGCTACTTTCCAATATGAATAATGGATTTGCCTTCAAAATATTTACTTAAATTAAAACGAAGCTCAGCAGGAGTTTCTTGCGATTTATGGAAGCAATTTTTCTAAAAATTTTCTATTTTACAACAACAAAAAACTTAAATATTTTAAACGTATGAATCGCTATTTCGATTTGGAGAAGGTTGGTCACAATTGTTGAAGCGTTTTTAGGTTAAAACACATCACTTGAAATGCTGCTCAAACCACACACGCTCTTAATTTTTTCAATTGTCCAAACTGTGGCTTCTGTTTCTTCTGAATATTACTTTATCGCTATTATGATATTTCAAAATCGAATATAAAGCAAAAATTCTAAAATTTTGTAGCCTGAATTAGTTTTGAGAGATTTTTTTTTGTTTTTTATAAAAATTTGATCTTGAGTCTGTCGTAGGCGAACTTTTTCCCCTCATAATATTAAAAGTGGTAAAAAAATTAAGTTGTTGATTGCAACACTTAATCTAATTATTACCATAAAACCAACAAAATTGGACAATGCTGACTTTGAAATCACAAATCATGAAAAATATTGAGATTAAAAAAAAAATATTATATTGCATTTACACTTTGTAAGCAATACCCAACAATGGATAAAGCTACAATACTTCCATTCGATTGTGAACGAAATATAATGCAGTAGCAACGGCAGCGCCCACAATATGTGCTGATGGCGTGGCCCAAGGGCTGAAAACGCCAAAGAAGCGACGATTCAAAGGAGTTTTACACGCAATAAAAAGCATTGCAACACATTAATAAAGGCGATGCCGAGCACCAACTGCGTGCCCCATTGTGCAACCAAAAGCATCTGGGAAACAAAAAGATGTTACAGGGAAGAACAAGAGCGCTGAGCAGGGTTGCATATTTGAACCTATTATTTCAAAATCACAAAGTCGTTATGCGTCATATACTTGCAGCGGAAGAGCGCGTGGCACGGCGTGGAGGAACATGATGCCCTTCACGGCACCGTAAACTTGCCAGTACTTTTTTTTTCAAATTTTTTTTCTTTAAGTCACACACACGTGCAGATATTTGCATGACATCCGAAGAGTCTATGTGCCTATGTGCGGCTGCAACAGAATGTGGGCCATCGAACGCTTGAACAGCGACCGCTGTGACTGCAACCAAATGACTCAAATGTGAAAAGTTGTCGTCATTGCCTCAAAGTCCCCTTTTGCGTTGCTCTCTTCAAGGCTTTGCGTGCATTTTTCGTGTTTCGTGTTTCGTATTTGGTAATTTTGTTATGTTGAGCACTTTGCGGGGTGCTTGAAAATTTTTCTCGAAAATGTGATCGAATGCGCATTTTTTCTAGCGCTTCACGTAAGCAATGCGTGTGAAGCGAGGTTTGGGAGTTGTTTGCTGTCGAGGGTGGTTGGAAACTGGGTCGCCGAGTGTTTACCTACAAGTGGTGGCAAAAGTGAAAAACTCGGGCACAAAGAAAACAAAACACAATGTAAAACACACATAAACCATAAAGATAACAACAAATACCGCAAAAAGAAAAATTGCGGTGCAGAAGAGATAAAAGGCTAAGGGCGGCCAGCAGGAATTGAGGAATTGAGTTGCTTGCGAAAAGTGATCAAATAAAGTAACGGAAAAATTAAGCAATGCCGAAGTGCCGAACTTATTGCATTATACATGAGCTTATATTTCCTTATTTCCGCAATTCTCTAGCCGCCTTTACCCCGGAATCCGTTTCGTCTTCTAAATGCCCATATTAGATACTTCGCATGCGGCTCTTCAGACCTCGTCCACCCTTCGATTCAATCGCCAGAAAGAAGGTCGCGTGTGCACCCATATGTGAATGTCGTAAGTTTAATACTTTAATTTGCCACATTTTCGCAAGACCCCTACCACTCGCACCATGCTCCTTTGGGCATTTAGTATTACGACGTTTTTTTGTTTTTGTCGAGTTTCGAGGGTGGAACAAGCGGAAGTGGAGCACCTTTTTGATGCTAAACCGGGTGGATACCGATGTAGCGGCACAAAACAGCAAACAACAACCCATCTACCTACATATTTACCTTATGTGGTATGTTCAGCTTTGCGTGTATTTGTTTAATGTGTGATGTGTAGTGTGTGTAAGAAAACACAAGTTTCAGCGACAATTTTATGACTCTATCTATTTTTGCGCCTTTTTTTATTGCCTCCACACACATATACATTTTTTGGGGTTTTGTGTTTGTTGATAAGATTTGTGTGCTTGCACAGCCTACATCAGCAGTTCTTAGAACTGCTCAGCTTAAAAGTATGCACGCACACACATACATTATATGTACTTATAAAATACAGCCGCGCAAACAAACTTAGAAATTTTCAAAAGCAACTACTTGAGCGCGGAGCGTGATGCGACTTTAGATAACGAATGAAAAAAACAAAAAAAGAAAACCGAGAAATTTATGTAGATTTTTATTCGGCGAATTAACATAAATGTGACGTAAATGCTTCATTGAGTGTAAAATATTGTTTCGACTTTATTAAAAGCACATCGAAGTTTGCACTCATAAGCGCTGAGAGCAACCAGAGCTGTGTTTCTTGAACACACCATATTTTGTCACTTTAATGAAGTCGAAGGAAGTCACATTTAACTCGTTAAACTTTTTTGAATAATCTGTTATTTTTCAGCTGAGAGTGATATTACACGGTGGTGATACCAATTGTCTCTTGACTCAGACTTATTTTTAATGGAAACCTATTTCATTTGAAATATAAAACATTTGCGAAACTCATGTGAGCCGCAATGTCAAGATAGACCAACAATGTTGTGCATTTAGTTAGAAAAAAAAAAAGAAAAAATGTTCACTTCGGCAGCTCGGCTTTAATACCCTTCAAAACTTAGGTATTGGTTTGCGCATATACAGACAATCGGACTAAATCGACTCAGCTCGCTATATGTATCATTTATATAAAATTTGTAGGGACACCGAAGTTTGCTTTTGAGTGCTATAAGCATACCTTTAAACCCTGTAGTATATTTAAATATCGGAGTAACATAAAATCACTTCGCAAACAATGTGTCACCCTCACGGGCATAGCTTGATATAATCAAAAGTAACGCATCTTTTATACTTATACTTATATTATAACTGAATTATATTTTACGAATTAAAATTTTTTAAAAGTATATTAGATCACATCGCCGCAATATCACATCACATAAAAAAAAACTATATATCATATTGTAAGACATCACCTCAATATCTCATCGCATCAACATAATACAAATCATCACATCACACCTAACACATCACATGATATAATCCAATGATAAAGCATAAAATTTCATAATCATAATAAAATAAAAATCAGTTATATAAGTAGCATTAAAAAAAAATTTTAAATTTTTAGTAAAATAAGAAGGGGAAATGTGATGTCAAAGCTATCTATTCTGCTAAATATTCTACATTGAAATTGTTGGTTATTCCTACATTAAGAACGAATTAAAATTATGTCATGCCTGTGTGTAAGTGCTATTCCCACTTGATGCCTCATCAACAATATATATTGCCACCGAACGCTACAGACATTTGATCAAAATTTTGTATGCTTGCCATTCTTGCTTGTTTTGCAAAGTTAGAAAAGCTAACCAGAATGATGTACATGCCTATGAGTCAAATTCAGATTTTACGTCCTTAATTAACTTTTTTCTTCATTCCCTTGTGAAAATATCCAGCTTTGATGTATTTTAAGCTGTAATTAGAATAATCAGTTATATGGAATGAAGAGGCCTCTAAGCTCTACTGAAGGACTGAGCAATTTAAGTTCCAAAAGTGTATTTAAATACCTATACACTCACATTTCAAGACAACCACTGTTGCAAGTAGTAAATGCAAGTTCTTTTCACTTACACATTAAAGCAACAACATGCAGCACCAATCGTTTGTCGCATGATATTACAAGTGACAAAGTCGAACGTGCAACGTAAGTATATACAAACAAATAAACACGGCGACTGACAGAATAGTACTTTTTGAACTTTTCATCTGTAAGTGTCGTTGCGTTATGAATTCGCTCGCACAAATTTGCAGGCGATTACATACGTATGTATGTATATGCGTAGAACTGGCATTTACGCGTTGAGTGCGGGTGTTTGGGTGTCGTCGCACTTACATGTAGGCGCTTACGAGTATATTGATGCCAGTGTAGTGGCGTGTGCGTGAAATTCACGTATTCTCCACATCACGTTTCTACGCCTGAACATATGCTACACGTATACGGTGCACGTTCACTTCGTACTCGATATCACTCGCTTGGTTGTTGTTGTTGTTGATCTTGACTTAGCGTGCTTTTTTATTGCGTTTTCCGTTTTATGTGCCTGCGAAGAGCGTGCAGTCGAAAAGTCGAAAAATAATAAAAGCATGAGAGGAGTGCGAAATGTAAAAATGCGAGGCAAGTCAACAACTACAAGTACTTGCTGTCGCGATATCGGCGAACTACTCGAAAGGCAAAGGAAAAAAAGTAATAATCGCAAAAAAAAACGTTTGTCTCGAACGCTCTTTAAGCGTTTTGCTTTTATTACCCGACGCCCAACCGCTTCGACTCAGCACTTATGACCTGATTTACTTTTCATTATTATTATTATACTTTTCAGTGGATTTGTTTTTGTTCTTTTTCAGATTTTTATTTTTGCTTTCGCCGCAGATTATTAGATCCATAATGAGGACAATCAACAAGACAGCGAACAACGGCTGTTGCCAATAAATGCCGTTAGGGCCAACGAAGATTCAAACATTTCGCGTGACTGCGTTAGCGTCGCTGGGGCAAGAGGAGTGGGCGCGGCTGAGGGGCGCTACGTTTATTGAACAGTTGCCATAATTCGCAATGGCAGCAGCAGCAGGCGGCCAATAAGCGATTTGGCAACGCCAGAACCAATAATGCCCGGATCGCAGAGCCCAAAACAAAGAGCAAATACATATCTGAAATTCATAAATTGTAATAACGAAACAAGCGCACTGATACGCGTATAATAGTCAGCCAAGTGGGGCGTTTCGTGCCAAGAAATAACCGTTAGGGCTGCGCACTTGTGCGAAGTGGCTTCGTTTCGTATGGCGAGAATGTGGTTATGCATTTTTCATAACGGTTTCTCGCATTTTCTTCGCCTGCTTGGTGTGAGCAACACAATAAATACGCAATAAATAGCGCAAATATGTAATAAATACAACAACAATGTACACTCATGTAAACAGACTTCTGACTGCGGGAGTGTGTGTGGGTGTGTGCAGTAAAAATGCAAATTGCTGCAATAAAAGGAAAGAACGAGCGTGAAAGATGAAATAATTTGAAATTCATGCCACGACTAACATATAATGTACAATGGCCAAGAAGCCAGCAACAGCTGCAGCATATTTATTTTCTGAAAGTGAACATGTCTTACAGCTAGTAGTTGACGTCAATGTTGGCCCGCTGCATTTTTAGTTCTAGCGCAATGGCTCTACTAAGAGGAAATCATCATTCTGATGATTTAAATTATTTAAAAGAGTATTGCATATTGATTTACTCCACATGAGCGTCATAAAAAGCGGAATGTTGAGTTAAATAGTGGCACCGCCTAATCTTAAGATTGTTGGAATGACATTTTATAATGAAAAATAAAGGCTTCGTAAAAATTAAATTATCGTCTTGTAGTTAAGTAGGGTAAAAAGTTTGAAGAGAATACTATATAATTCTTTCAGATCATTCTCTTATCGTACTCTTATAATTTTTTGTATACTTTTTCATGGCAGCAGTTCGTTCTAAGATTATCACCGCCAGCTTGTTATGGGACATAGTCGGCCAAGTACTCTCAACTCGACAGTATTTTTTAAACACTATTCGACAAATTGTTTTCTGCAACTTGAACCAAAATCACAATAGTTGGGATACCACAACTAATTTCGCATTATTCGCCATTCTTTCTCATTCGTAATCAAAACAGTTTTAACGCTATCTTTAATCTTATCTAGTGAATTTCAAAATAAAACGAGTTTTGCTTTTCTATATGCTATAAAACGAATATATGTACATATATTTGAAAATAGTCTCCCAAAATTTGAGGTTGATTTGACAAATAGTTTTGGAGATATGAACGTATTGGAAAAAAATTTTAGTTTAGTGTGATCGGCACCCAAAACTTTAAACGCGTGTTTTTTTTCGAATCGTTGTTTTCAGAATCGGTGCGTAAAATTTCGTCGAATTGCGGGTCGAATTGAAAGTTTACACGACCTTCTTAAATATATATGTTAAATAACGATAGAAGGAATAAGAGTTTTGATATTAACTTCGATTTTTTAAGCCACTCTGAAATGTAAATTTAAATAAAAATACCGATGTTTTTTAGGAAGCCGCCATTTTGTCAAAAATCATATTTTTGACTAACCCCTCGATCATTACCGGTATTCTTCTATAGCATCTATGGAAATAATAAATGTTAATGGTTTCCTGATTTAAGATAGTTTTAGGCAGAAACATCTTCTTCACTGGCTACTGTATCAAGAGATTTAAGAATTTTCAAAATAATTTAGCGATTTTTAAAGTATATTAAATTTTGTAAATGTTCATTATTTTTTCTAAATGCTTATTAAATAAAATGCCTCTTCACAATAGTTCATAAAAAATGCGTTCTTTCTGACTTGCAACTGAAGATATCTACTTAAGATGACCTTTACTTCTTTTCTTTATATTTGTCTATCTATTTAAATTTTTAGGCATCAATGAGGTTCAAACACACCATAAAACATTGTTTCGCTCTATTTTTTTTAGAAAATCAACATGGACGAATGAACATAGTTCGACCGAAAAAACACTGGCTTTAAATGCTGCAAATCTTGTCAATTGCCTTTTCGAAAACTAACGCTGTTAGAAGCTTTAAGAATATTTTCCACAAAAATGCAAAACATTCGACTTACTTTATGCGAACAACCGACAATACAGTTGAACGCTTGTTGTTGCAACATCAATTGCTGTCATTTTGTTGCTGATATTTCACACAAGATATGCTGATGCTGTCATGGCTGCTGTTTTTGAAGCTTTCGAGGCTAAAACTGCTGTTAACAACATGCTTACACATTTATCTATGTATGCATTTATTCCGATACCCATTCGAGTTGATTTCATGTGTTTTGTTTTACTCCTTTTAGGACTTTTGTTTTAGCATTTGAAATGTTGACAGATATCATTGTTGTGCAAAACTCAAGTGCCAATAAAAATGTTAAGTAGCTTTGCGTTGTCAGATCAGCGATACGAACGCGCACGCACACACATACACACTCGAAAAAGTAGAGGTTGGAAACCACCAAACAGAACACACTCAAACCAACGCGTGCATAGATAAGGCTTCGCTTAAGCGCACATTAAAAAAACAACAACAAAATGGAAATAAATATAAATATAATACAACAAAAATGAACTTGAAAATATGAGAACGCTGCCTTGATAAGCGTCGAAAGCGCTCGAAGTGATGCAACTTTTCGACAACTTTGCTTTCAACAGAATAAAGAAGGAAGGCAACAATATTTTTCTTTTTGCACATAGCCTAAATAACAGTGAATTACAGCGAGAATTGCTTGATGGTGCGATAGCAATGCGGCCTTCACAAACAAGAAAAGTTTGACACTCGGCCGAACAACTCATTCCGAAAATCATTGGTTAACGGTATATTTATAGAAAAGTAGAAATTCTCATGCACAAGGCAATCTTCGCGCCATCAAGGGCATCATATTCAACCTCTTCGTCATCATCAGCAGTAGCATCGCCGTCATCATCATTGTCAGCAGCGTCACGTCGAGCGTCGAAGACAAGTTTCTTGTCAACGCCATTAGTTGGCATTGACTCGCTGGCGCAAACTTCGCCAATTTGGTCTCATCAATCGCAAATGAATCCGTTAGTACTATGTAGCTATATAGTGCCCGTGGGAATTATACACGCGCTGTGCGGCAGGTGAAGCACGGTGCTGCGTTATCTAGGATATGTAGGCGGCTTACACTATGTACTACAAGTATGTACTGTGTGGGAGCGGTAGTGGTAGTTGGCGCTTGGCTGCTTGGTGACATGCTACATGCCTCATGGAACTCTCAATGGGCTCGTTGCCAATTTATTTCTTGTAATCACTCTGTTTCATTATTTTTGTCGCACATATCTTTCATCGCTTGTACCGATTTTCTCCAAGGCCATGTAATAAATGCTTAAATGTATGCCTCAAACGCACATACTGAGGTGAAATGATTTACTATTATAATAGCACAGTTACAGGTGAGTTGATTGTTGTTACCAATGATACTTACTGAGAAAAATGAACGTGAGCTCACTATCTTATGTTTAAATACGAGTATCATATACATAAGCAGAAGGATTGCTTGAACTTTTTTGTGGTCGTTGTCTTAACAAGTGCAGACTTGTGAGTGAATTTCAAAAACTCTACCTTTTTGCAAGCATATATCAGAAAATATTCTTCGAATAGTTTGAAGTTGATGCGGCAAATAGTTTTAGAGATATGAGCACAGTCGTAGGAAATTATTGGCTTAGCTCTGAGAAACGGCTGAACTGAACGATTTGGAATTTTACACGACTTTCTAATAAGACTTTTGATATTAATTTTTTAATACACAAAAATTTATTTTTTTCGCTATCCGCCATTTTGACAATTATCTATTTTTTGACTAGTGTCTCGATTTTTATCTGTATTCATCTATAACAATAATATATGTTTTTTTTTGTTTCTGGATTTGGGATAATTTTAAGTAGAACAATCTTCCTCACCTTACCGATTATTAAAGTATTATACATTAAATTCTAAAAAACTGCATCTAGTTTCTTTTCTTAAACGATTCGCGAGTAAATTATCACCTCACTGTAGTCTTCTACGAGTATTATCGATAACCTACATACATCAGCCACGTGCTGAACTACATATGGCAGCAGTCGTCCTTCAACCATTGATAAACGAGCTGGAATAAATAGTGGGTTATTTTACCGCTACCAACCTTGGATGTGCCTGAGGCGACGCCCAATTGGTAACTTGCGCACAGAACAAAAACAAAAGCAAAAACAGAAAAAAAATTCAAAAAATATGAGTACAATAATGAGGCGACAACATGTAAGACAATTACGTTAACAAGCATACATAATTTCACTGATGTATACTTTCGCGCGCAATATGGGAAAACAGATTAAACTGGAGAAACTAGAGCAGATTAGGGAAGTTCAATAGAAGTGTGTGACGGCTTAGTGAAATGAGAAGGCGCAGAAGTGACAGAATGTGTGTATTTACATATATGTATATACAGGTGAGAAGGTGTAGCTTAATTGGGCTGAGACCTAAATGTAGTACGAAAATCAACAATAAATCTGAGAATCTGTGGTGAGAAGGGAAGGTGAAATATGCAAAAGAGACAAGTTGATGGAGGGGTTGGTGTGGTCTTACTGGCTTAACAATGTGCCAAAGGTGTTAGTCTTAGCAGGTACACGACGTGCAAAGAAGTATGTGATGCTGATATAAGAGCGGGTGAGTTAGGTTTACAAAGGGGTGGAGGCTTTGACGCATGCATTGGAATATTTGAAATCCTCTGTGCGACAATATAAAGTGCCGCAACGGTGCAAACGTGCGTACACAGCACTGACAAAAACCTGCACACAAATACACATAGCTATACACACACAAATATTCGTACTTTGTCCTCGCACACGCACACATGCACATACATTTGCATTTACCATACATAATATCAGATTTCTACAAACAAAAGCGTGTTTCTCCTCCCCTCGGTTGGATTTCATGCATATGCAAATAGTCTGCACGCTTCTTACGCACACACCCAGTCATGTACATAACATATATACCCAGAAGATATGCAGGGTCTATAATATTCGCGAATAGAACAGCCACCAGTTGTATTTCATCCACTAAGCTACTTCAAGCATCATAAATATTGTACATTCTCTACTTCACAAATATTTACATTCTATTTACATAATTTCCAGCAAACTTTAATATATACATATATCTATGTGCCTACACTGCGCTTGCATATGTACAGATAATACAAGATTTGTTGCTTATACGCCATGGCGGCGCAACAAGCCAACTTACAGCTGGCGAGATAACGGTAAGTAAAGTTAGCGAATGAAAGCAAAGCAAAAGCGATGAAAAAATTTAATTACACAATTTTGCACTTACCCGTTTTCCGCGTTTGCCGCGCGGTCCCTTCTCGCCGGGCGGTCCGGGTGGTCCAGCGGGGCCCAATTCGCCGCGGTCGCCGGGTACTCCAGGTGGACCTGCAATAAGTCGTATTGGATTAGTTAAACTCCTAGTTTGCATTTGGCATTTTTAATCTTTTTATGCATCTTGGTTGTCTAAATGTTATTCGAGTGTTTGTTATATAACTACATGTCTTTAATTGGTAATTGGAAATGCATGAAGGTCGGTTGCAATAACATTGATTTGCAATTTGAAAGTCAATATGAAATTTATTTTAATAGCGTTTCTAATTATTATTGGGTTAAGCCTTTTTAATATTTACTTTAATGAGGGCTTGTCTATGAAACAACAATATGCATTTTTTCTGCTCTAGACCTCGTTATATTTTGTTTATTGTCGAATCGTTTTCAGACAAGAAAAAACGTTAGTTTCGGTTGCGTTTACTCATCAAAAATCGATCAGTTTGTATAGAAGCTGTGTATATGCCACTATAGCATATCCGACATAAATAAATTTTGTACTTTGACAAATTTGTCCATGTCAAATTTCATAAAGTAACTCATCAAATAAAAAAGTTTATACAGACCAACCGACATGGTTAAATCGACTCAGCTCTGAAACTTAACTTACTCGGTTCAGGGTATAAATATAATAATACGAGTCGATTTCAGTCATTATTCAGGCATAATATAAAGAATAACTACCGCAATTTGCATATTAATTTCAAAAAAATAAAATTCGTTGACTAGATTTCCGTAGTTTGTATGTAGTGATGTAACAGTTTTAATGTTAGTTTTTAAAACTTTAAAACCCGAAATGTTGCTTTCGAACATCGCTTAACACTTTCTCCAAAAGTACGGCGATTTAACTTTGGTGAAACAAAATTTCAGCAAACAAATCACAGCCACGCCCATCACAACTATAAACAACAATTGGGTTCAACTATTATTAGTGTGTAATCCGTCAATTAATTACAAAACAACTTGTGGCTTGAGCCAGCTTTAAAATTAAACGCATACGCGAGTTCAATTTCCCAACTATGTGGTTTGTAATTGAATTTGGCGTCCAAAAAGCGAGAGTATATAAAAAAGTTAAACAAGTGCTAAATATTTTACATGAAAATAACGGCAATATGGTTGAAAAAGTTAATCAAAACTTGGCGTCAATGAAAAACTGGTGTTTTTGTTGATGTCGGGAGCTCTTAGGCTGCAGTTGTCATTGATGAACCCTCAAATCTATGCGCAGTAAATGAAAAGTGACACAACCCATCGAAACGCACACACATGTATGAATATGTACGGTATGATGAAACTGAAGTGACGCCTATGGAGATGCGTTGAAATTCAATTTGAGCGACACAAAATGCTAAAAATAAGCGCTTTTTCATCACCTGACAAACTCGATAGCAAAAGCTGAGTGTTTAGCGGTGTAGAGCTGTTGTACAATCTATATATTGATGTGGGTCGATCTAGGCTATATAAACAAAACAAATTTTTGGAATCGCTATTTGCAATGTTTAGAGTCTTTAGCGAATTTATTTTGTCTGCAATACAGTTGTCCGTTAAAGGATGAGGTTTTCTTCACTTATCATCAGTATACAGGTCCTTTCCTACCCAATATTATGGTTAAATTCTGTTTTCTGAGTGACAAAAGTAATGCTTTTGTTTGGTTTTCCGACAGTGGTAGTCGATCTGCTCTAATGTTCAATTGGTCTAATACCCCATATATTCGTATAAATACATATACATTTTGAAGCGCGGTTTTTCAAAATATGCAGGCACGAATAATTAAATTTGGAACAGTGACATTTTACACCAGCGTTGTCAAATCGCCTTCAATACGTATTTAAATTTGACGCTTTCCATGCAACAACCACATTTAAACAACAAATCAGCAAAATGGCTTTTACTACGCAAATCGAAATTAACTAAACAGCGTGTGCTTGCAGAGTAATTAAATCAAGCTTTCTGATTAAATTCGTGGAATAAATAGCCAGACAGGCGTATAATCGATTTAACAGGAGAATTTCACATATGTTTCAGGGTTGTACAATAATATCACGAGGGTTGCTTTGAAATCTTCTGGTCGAAACTTCAGAAATCAATAGAAATTTTTTTTCCTAATTTTGATATACTTTGTTAAGATCTAGTCAGAAATCGGACGGATTCACGAAATTGGAGGAATTTTGAGACTTAATAGTTATTCTGGCTCAGATGAATTATGAAGCCAATGAAAACAATATTAATATAGTTTACTTCCCAAAAAGTTCTTAATGATGTCATTGTAGAAAATGTTGAAATTTGTAATGAAAATTCCAGACGTTGTCTGTGAAACTTCTTTAGTCATGGAAAATTAGGCGAGTGGTGCGAAATAATGACGAAATTATGTGGCGAAATAAAACTGTGTAACATCTGTTGTAGAGCGCTGTCATATTGAAAGTTAAACCCAAATCGATTACAAAAATCTTTGAGTACTTACTTTAACTATTTTTTTAACAATAGTCTCAAAAACACTGCGTAACTATAAATGTTTTCACAAATATTTAAGAAAGCGGTTTCATCTTTTAAAACATATACAAATATAAACAGATATCTTGGGAGTAATATTCGTTATTTAATGTGAGATAAGCTGCCAACTTGCAACAATAAAGATGTATACATACTACATTTATTCGAATCACAAGTTTCCAGCACATATCTGCGGTTTGAAAATAATGTTAAATTAACCATTTAACACCGCTATTAAGCCCATTTTTGTTAAAAAAATTATATGAATATTAACTATGAAATTATTTGCTGCAGCCAGACACCGTTAAAACACATACAAATGAAATTTGCGCGCGTTTGGCCATCACCACATTTTTGTGGTGGCAATTCAGCGATAAATTTGCGTTCAATTGCCACAATTTTGAACCGATGACACGTCATTTGAATAAATTAAAGTCGCATAAAAGCGATCAAATAAAAGTTATAAATAAATGAAAAAAAAATTTATATAAAATGGATTGCACACGACAGTGCGCGAACAATGCGGCTTATCATCACTTTATCAAAAATCTATACGACCATGTAATATGCCATAATATTTCCATTGCCTGCGCAATTTAGAAACTTAATAAACTTTTGATAGGCAGCGAACCGAGCCGACGAACAGCAGCAGGAGCAGCGGGATGCCTGCTCCCGACCCGCTTGTCTAATACACCAACAATGAACGACGATGAGAAGAACAACAAATAAAAATCGCTGGTGTAAAAACGAGGAAATGGCAAAAATTTGTTGCCATTTTGAATGGCATCACTCGACCACAACAATTTTTCATTACTTTTACGATTCCCCAGTTGATCATTTCAGCCAGCGCCAGCCGCAGCGGCATCAGCAGGCAACGGGGGTTCGACAAACGACCATTCTGCCTGGCTTGCGAGTCCGACGCAAATACGTTGACAGCAGCTGCAGCCACAACATTTGGAGGAATAACAAGAAAATTATAGTTAAGCAATAGCGAGAGTCGTAACAATAGCACTCGGGATGGCCCCGACTACCGCAATCAAGTAGGTGGCGTTGAGTATTCGGGTCTGTATGAGTATGTGGTGGCCTTGGAATGGCAGAGCGCAGCCTGTATTTGGCATTTGGTTGACTTTTAACAAAAGCCAGTTGGAACTTTTCATAGTTTAATGGCTCTTCTCCTTTCATGGCGGGGACTTAACTAACAAATAAAATAGACTAAACGTTGGCAGACAGCGTGAACGAGCGAGAGAGGGCGGTGCAGTGCGAAATAAATGTATAAAATATAAACATAAAATACTGGTGATTTGCGAAATTCAATTTGGTCAAGTATTCACTGATATGGGTACGTGAAGAACGGCTTGGTATCTGAATTTTTTAGTTGCGAGTCGAGTTAAAATTTATTGGACATTTAGAGTTTATAACCTCGCTAACACATTAGGCAATGAATGGGGTGGCGGGTCAGTTCGTTTGAGCATCAATGTGCATTAAGTTACGGTCCTTGAAATCGCAGTAAACAGCTAGCATTGCGGCGCTTCTATTACAGAAGACAACAGATTGCCCTTTGCATGTTTTGAGTAGAGAGGTTTCATGTATCGTTTTACAAATAATATGTATGGCGTTACATATCTGCTAGATGTCTAACTGAGCTTCTAATTTTACTGTTGTTGTAATAACATCAAAGCAACCTTTTTTTATTAAAAGTAATGCTTTCTTGCGGATTTTTTTTTAAAGCTAATGAACAAAAAGTGTTTCTATTGGGTGATCATTAGCTCGCAGTGCTCTTAGGAAAGATCTTGGTCTATTTGTAGATTGTAATGCCTTAAGTACAACATTATATAATACTGCGTTCCATAAATAGGGGCTTAATTATTCTTTCACCCCTTTGAATTTCAAAAATAGTTCTTAATCTAAAAATATAAAAAGGAAGCTATAACGATGTATATTATGGTGAAACCTACGTAAAATATGAAATTATTTCGTAACCTTCTACAAGTAGTATCAACCAACATTTTGCCTCAACCAAAAGTGATTACTGCGAGTTGTCAAATTTCTCGAAGGAAACCATAAAGGTTACTTTAGTTCATAATAAAAAAACTAAACTCATCTAATAATTAACAAACTTTTTATTAAAGTGCCAAGTTAGGTGTTTAGTTAGAGCTATGCAAAGAACTTTAATGACTCTATTTATATGCGCAGGAAGTCATTTAGCCGACGTGTTTTTCACAATTATTATTTATGTATTTGGATGTGAATATTAGGCTGCAAGCTGGAAGCCATGTACATACATTAGGCTGGGTCAAGAAAAAATCGAATGTTTTTTTTCGTTTGGTATGTTACTCTACAAAATTGCTTGATAGACACCTCTAAGAAAATCTCTCCAATTATGAGCTCTTCATTGTAACGGGAAAGTCCTCCGCCTAACGGTTTTCTAATTTTTCTTATTATCAGATATAAAAATTCATATGGAAATTTCAACTACTTGATTTTTATTTCGTTTTTTGAACTCTGTAGAAAATTAAATGCTCTTCAAAAAAGATCTATTACAATTTTTGCGTAAACCTAACCGTTGTAAAGATATTAAGTTGTAGTTTGACTACCATATTTTAAGAAAAATTTGTTTTTTTTCTTTTAAATTTTATAACTCAGTGAAAGGGGTCATTTTAAAAGGCAAGCTCATAGTGTAGTAGCAAATTTACTGCTCCACAAAACTGGTCTCTCTTTATCACATTTTCGATTTTTGTTTGCGTGTTTCCTTCCATAGGCATTGATGTTTGACCACATTTGTGGAGCCGAAAAAATAGTTAATGGCGTAATACTAAAAATTATAAAAAAGTATTTCCGTTCAGTCTTCCATCAATGTGAAAATACTTTGGTGTTTTTCAGATAAGCTTTTTTCAATAAACAAACCAGAAAACGTGATTTTATAAAATATATTAAAAGTAAGGGCATTTTCAGAATTATCTATGGTATTTCATATATATGGTCTATTATTTATTCCTTTACACTTTAAACTATGGCATAAGGAGTAAAATTTCATTGCTTAATATACTAAACAAATTTTGCAAGGAACGCTAAAGCAGTGAGGCCAAAGCCTCAAAGCCCACCCAATCTCAACTCGCATGCACACTATTCATTTTACCATGTATGTGTAAGTAAATACATCTATTGTATCATAGTGATTTCATTCCTACAACAAATATTTGAAAAAAAAGGAATTAAGACAAATGTAAATATATTACGGCTGCGATAAGATAAGCAGCATAAAGAAAACAAATTAAATGACAATGACAGTTACTAAACAAACAAAACCGGCTGACAAAACAAATAAAGCAATAGGGATGCTAGCTTTTGCTTTAAGGGGAAAATATAATAAATTTTAGGAGCATTTTTGTATTCTGCACAAATTTACGGACCGTTTAAGTGCTGACAAAGGAAAATATACACAATAAAACTGAGTTGTTCTTTGGTAATAGAAGAGGTTAGACAGACTATGTACATAAAATTGAGCAAACTTGATAAAGAAAAACTTTTGTTAAATTATTGTACTTTAAAATGTTTGCATTAAATTCTTATTTGTTTCTTTGTATATTGGATAATTAAAGAAAATTAAATCCATTAAGCAATTAGTTAAGTCTTAAAGTACAAATATACATTGCCTCATAAAAAATAAAATATCTCAAAAAATAAAGTGAGTGCATACTTGTCGACTCTTAATTTATTTTGACAACTTTGTGGGAAGTCTTTCTTAGATACACATATTTTGATCAAAGCAAAATTGACAGCGTTCATAATAGTAATTTGCTTACTTTTTAGTACTACTAAGCATCGGTGAAGATTTTAAACTTTTATGGTGCGATATACTTATAAAGAATGCTTCTGAGGATATAAAGTCGAATATTAAATGGTTTTTAACTTCTAGTAGAGCGCATTTACCTATTATTGAAGTATAATTTTACGATCATTTAACATACCCAATTGTTGATGACACAATATTTATTGTTATGCTGCTTATATTGGACCAAGTTAATACGTTTAGAAACCTCTGTTTTGCCACATGTTCTTTTAAAATTTGGAAGGAACATAAAAGCTTTGTGTGTATAAAATATATTCGATTATTATTACTAAAATGTTTAATACGTTGACAAATACGAGCAATAAAATATGGCGCTAACTGAGTGGGAAGTTTTGGAATTATCGATAGAAGTTATAACATAAGTGGTTACAACATTCACTTGTGAATTTCAAAAAATCGAATATAGCGAAAGTATAGTTAGTTTGCATAGTTAGTTTCGGATATATGAGCATGTTGGTAACCATTTTTTGACTTAGTGTAATCGGCATCCAAAACTTTAAACGCCTTTTTCCTGATTCGCTGTTTTCAGAGCCGGTGAGCTGAACAAAATATCTACGAAACGGCTGGATTGATGAACTTTAGATTTTTTATTTATTTTTTGTAAATGTAAAAACAAAAACCATGCGGTTTTTTGGCTTACGCCATCTCGCCAAAAATTCAAATTTGGTTAGTCCTTCGATCACTAGCTGTAATCATTTATAGTAATAATACACTTTTTTTTTTAATTTTAAACTTCATAAATTATATTTATATTATATTAAAAGTTATATTTAAGCAGAAAAGTCTTTTTCACCGCCAGACATATTTTTTCGGAGGTCACCCTGGAGATCGGTAAGTGGATCAAGGGAATCTAAAATTTTTCAAAATGAATCGCCGTTTTTAAAAGTTCATTAAATTCTGTAAACTTAAATTATTTTTGTTTATTTATTAAATAAAATGCCCCTTTAAACAAAATTCACAAAAAGCGCGTTTTTTCTGAAATGTAAATCCTTCATTTGGTTGTTTATGATAAACTGATATTGACGGACTAAAGAAGGAGAAAATATAAAGCTTTTGCTTGAGAGAGAGCTCTAAATTCAATTGATGTGAGTATCGTAATGGAGCTCATATTTGATAAATAGACATCAAGGTTCTATATAATATGAATAAATCCCATATCAACATAATTGCTTTAGTCTTCCTCATTAACACTAAGAAAATCTAAAAAATTTTAAAAATTAGAAAAAAAAGCACGATTGAAAAATACATTCTTACCTACATATATTTCTTGTTTTTTTTATAAGAAATAAATATCAAATTTGTTTTCATAGATCTCTTTCGCCAGTAAAGTAGGCTGCATCCTGCTCAATCCCAGATGATAAATAACAATTTAACACACTAAACACCTCCAAAAGCAACAGAGAGCGCATTACGAATGAAATCAGCACGACCTTTGCCTTAGGCCAATTAAACGCCTTAACTAAATTATTTTGAATGCATTTCTAATGTGTCATTAAACGCTTTAAATTGTTTATGGCAGAGGAAATTTGTGTCAGCTAGAAGGGACGAACGAAATGGGATAATTTACGCGCCAAATGCAACAAAACAATTAGCGCAGCGCGCTCAGCTAATAAATGAAAAAGCAAATAAATTTTGAAACACATAATATTTTCTTTCTTTTTCAATTAAGTGTGAAATTCCCAACAGGCACAGTATTAAGAAAATATTTATTTCCTTTTGTTCTTTCTACTTGTAAAAGCGCCTCTTATTCTTTTATGCGCTACAAGTATTAGATGCGGCTAACTAAATATAAAAAATAAACAATAACAATGTGAAAAATTTGTTAAAAATAATTAAAAGAGGAAGCCAACGTGACCGAAACAACATGCTAGGGGAAACACTAAAAATTTATTTGTTGGGGGTCGGGGCAGCGCAAGTGGCAAATCGTAAATGTGTGAAATGAACTGTGGCACATAAAGAATTTCACACCAATAAACAAGTGTTAGGCGCATATGATAACGCACTTGTGTGTTCGTGTGTGTGAGCGTGTAAATGAGCTGCCGCGTGTGGCGCGCAAAACCAAAGGGGGTCAGTAATAAACTAAACAATCGCCGAAATGCGACGACAAACAAGCAAATAGCTGATGCTGAAGGCCAACAAGCGCACCAGCGAGTATGCACATGCTAATGCGCTCGCTTAATGTGGAGCTATGTATGTATATGAGTACTCGCTTCCGCTTGGCACACACAGATATTAAGAATTGTTTTTGTGTTTTTTCATATCATATCGTTCATTAAGAAGAAATACAGTGCCGGTTTGATCGATCGCAGCAGCCCGCGCGATTGTGGGGGTCGGTTGTGCGCCCATTCAAATGCATGCACACAGATACATACATATGTATATTTGTATTAAGTATGTATGGCGGTGTATTAATTTTGTGTGCGTTGATTGGTATTGCTCTCGCTCTGCAGAGGCGAGAAATATGACGCGACACGCGCTAATCCCGCCCGCCTTTGGAGATGATTAATGTGCCGAAAAGCGTTTTCAAATTTATTCAATTTCATACAGATTTCTAAGCTGCTTGAATATCCAGCGTTATTGTTTTTGTATTCCATTTGCATTTGTCTCTGTATGTGATTATGAAATTTTTCATTTTCGGCGCATTTGTCGTGGAGGCGGTGGGACAAGTGTTGGCGGGTGCGCTAATTTTCTTTTCAATTTATGCTTTTTAATTTTATTTCTCCATAGTTTTTTTGTTCTAATCAATTTTGTGGAATTTCGAGGCAACTCAGCGCCAAAGAAAACGGTGCGTGGTACAATTCAAAAACTGAAGGTGAGCACAAATCCACACCAACACAAAGAGATATCATAAATCAACAGCAAATGTCAACAATGCGTGGCAATTCAGAGAAATGAGCTGAATGATTTTGGAAAGTGCACAGCGTGTTGCTGCCGCTACAATGTGTAAGATCCACTTTTAAATAAGAAAAAAGAAAATAAATAAAATCTCATTGGAAAATAAGCAAATCTTTTAAACGCCTAAAAAACGAATATTATGTATCTGTGTTGTTGTGTTAGTGCTCCTACTAAATCAGCTATGACGGTACATTTTCCAATTAATCGGCGGCTGCTTGTGCTGTCCCATTGTATGCACTCCCAGTTAATTTGGACTGGGCGGCGCTCAAGTGACTCAATTAAGTGCCACAGCAACAGTCAGCCGAACAAACAGCAAATTCTAAGACATTCGGTGCATTTGTTGTGCCACTCGATACACCCGAACCAATAGTATGTTTGTTTGTGTGTGTGTTTGATGTGCACATATTTGTTTTGTATTTGTTGTGGATGCAGTTACGGTGTGTTGAGTGTAACGCTAGGCAACAGCACGAAAACAAATAAACGCTTGGCTGCATTCGAGTGAAGAGCAAATTATTGAACAGTGTATGGCCACCAGAAACTAATTGGTTGTCAGACAAAAAATAAATAAAATATTTGAAATTGCTTAATTTTTTTCGCGCTAAGCTTGTTATAATAAATCGTGCTTTCGGGTCTTCGTAATTATTGTATTTGCAGACGAAGGGTATTTTTGCCGCTTTCATTCCAGTGCTGGGCCACGAAAAGGTATTTGGTAGCAATGCCTCATGAGTTTTAGTCCCATCTGTTCCTAAAGCAAGAAGCTTGCATGAGCCTTTACGAATGAGGAATATAAGGAAAATATTAATTAGGGCCAGTATCTGAGGTCGAAATGCATTTGAAATTATTAGAGTCTTCACTTGTATATATATATATATATATATATATATAGTATGAACCTGGTAACTCTGACATTGAATTTGATATTAAAGTTGGAGGCAAGCTTGTACTTCGAAGCTTTATTGAAGCTAACTTCATTATACATTGCTACGTGAAGGAATTCTAATGCAGGAATTGCAAGAGGATAGTGAACAAAAAAAAATGAACAAAACACTAAAAAATCTGTGTTATAACGCCAAATAGATAACCGAAAAGGCTAATATGAAACGAGATTTTTAAAACGAGTTTTAACACAGAATAGCAAAAGTAAAAGTGTTCGAATCGAAAATATTAATCTCAGTTAAAACTTAGTATTGTATAATTTGAAAATATTGTCAAAAAATATGGTTATGTTGTGATTTAAACATAAACGTCATCGATCATCAAAATGTCGACGGAAAATCGCTCCATAAAAAGTTTATGGGGAAATAAATTTGCTTAGAAATTTTTTGGGTATTCTTCTTGTTTGGCCGGAGACCAGTTCGAGTTGGTGTGAATTATCGAAATCGGTTCAGGTGTGTTTGAGTTATAAGCGTAGTAACTAAGGTCTCTTTTTTCTTGTATAGGTAAATATAGGTAATATAATAATGTAAATTGGTATAAGACAAGTACGTAATTAATATATATTTTTAAGCATTCGATGTTGAGGAATATCGTAAGTAAAAAAATCCTCCGCTATAATGCCACTTCAGACCACTGTGCAGCCTGCTCCTTGCGCGCTGCTTGCGTTACGCCGACATGCAGCAGGCCATAAATTAAAACAACCAACACATTTTGCTCTAATACAACGATTACAACAACATTAAAGACGAGAAGTAAGTGTGCGCGTATGATTTTGTTATTGCACTTTTCCTGCCTTTTAATAATGTTTACAAAGGCAGGCACTTTGAAGCTGTTGGCATGGCAGCTAAAGATGTGCCCAACCACAAAAACAAATAAATACCACACAAACATATGTATATATATATATATATATATATATATTTATCGATGTGTATTTATACAAATATCTATTTAGTGAATGTATGCGCTCACTAACAGCGTGTGGCACAACAAAAGCCAGCAGCAAACACCTTTGAAAACAAACAAACAGCACGTGAATAACGTTCGATCTATGCGAGAGGGAAGGGGGGGCAGATGCGCGGCAATTGTGAGAAGCGACACATGTATGGACATATGTACAGCGCTTTAGCTGCCAACAAGAACAACAAATACTTTATATAGTCTTTATTTATTTATTTACGAGAGTGTGGCATCACTTACTTAATAGACACATGAGTTGGTATACATGTGTGTATGTGTGTGTATTTAAGTAGTTTGTATGGCCAATTGATAAGACTACAAATACATTGTACACTACTTACCAGGTGGTCCCGGTGGACCTGGTGGCCCCTCAATGATGCCGGTGGGAAATTCGTCACCTTTAATGGTTGTGGTAAGACCTCGATCACCGCGGTCACCTTTGTCACCCTGCAAAGGACAACGAGAATATATATAAAAATAAGACAATTACATTTGTGGCAGCAGGTTGCATATGCCTCAGCATAGGCACTCATGTGTGTGTGTAGTTGAATCTTTTTGGATCTCTGTCTGAGTCTTCGCTCGAGTTAAGAGGACACGCACACAAGGAATTAAGTATAAAATAAGCAAATGTCCAAACATGCAACATAAACAAATGATAAGTGATGTGACATTCCGGTGTCCGACCACTCAGCCAACAAGTCAGCGACCGCACATATCACATACCCAGTAACTCTCAGCCATCTCGCCCTTGCAGCGCTATCTGCTGCTGCGACTGTCCGACTCTGCAACTGATGCGCACACTCGTCGGCACTTTTGGGTTGAGCGCAGACACATAAATATCCGTTTTGATAGGATAATAGTGCGCAGTTGTTTCTGTTTGTGTACAAAATAGGAGTATAAAAACCGAAACGGAGGTGATATAATGGAAAACGAAAGCGTATATAAATAGAAAATGAATAGGCACTAACGAAGGAAACAATGCCTGCAGCTGCAACACGGCGAAAGATGCCATGCTACAGCCACACAACGGTTTTCTCTCCATTTACATTGTGTGTTGTCGGAGGATGCGTGCATAAATTGACCCTTGACAACTTATTTACTTTGAAATATTAGATCCTTAATAGCGTTATTATTTGTGCGACACAGTTTTCTAATGCAAACAACGTTTAATACACACACATACAACGTAAATAATGGTGTCTGTAGGTATTTGGTTTGTATGCATCTGTGTTTTTAGTGCTATCGGTTCAATCATTAATTCAGAAGTGTCCTTTTAATGTGCTTGAAATATGCCTCTGCTATCTTGCAACATCAAAATAAATTTTGTTGCTTTTGATTGGTGGATTATGCTCAATCATTGTGCTCACGAAATGGCTGATCAAAGTTGTGATACTCTGCGGTTTAATTAATCAATTCAATATCTAGTATATACCATACCTATACATAAAGCAATATTTTGAATGGCAATCATTGGAAGTTTAAAAAGTGTGGTGAAGTCTTCTCACATTTTGTGAGAACATATTGTAATAGAAATGTATTTAATACTAAGGGACGACCACATGTCAAACTGTTCTATCTAAATTACATACTATAAGTCGATAAGTTCATATTGTGCTAAAGACTCGTGAACGGTCCATACATTGGGAAATTGAGTATAATTAAATGAGAACGTGAACTCTTCCAACCCACACTTTGATCAGTGTTTGGAATATTTTTATTGTATAAACTTGATATAATTGATAATATTGAAAATATTTCTAATGCAGATTCGTAGCAGCAAATACTAGCTGTATACTAGAATCATTTAGTTAATGGAGTCTCCGTGCTACATACATATGCTAAAACACTCTTTTTCACCAAACCAAGCACTGTTTCCTTTTTTATCATAGCTTTTGATATTAACAGACATTAATTTAACTATGCTGTTTCAGTTTTCATGTGTCAATTATTTCTCGAAAATACAGTAACAGAGTAATAAATTCTATCTCCACATTTCGCAATGTCTTCATTTCCTTTACAAGATGAAATATCCCCACCGAACGCCATGGTTTACTTCTTACTCGGACAAGCATTTTTTGTTTCTAGAGCAGCTGATGTGTTCGATAGCGTAAAGTCATAGAACTGTAATATAAAGCTTGACATTCTTCCTTCTAATAGTGGTTTTCCTATGGCAGCTAATGTTTAAAATAGTCTGTTCCATTGCGCAATCCTCCAATAGACTAAGTAGTAAAGCGTGTTTGTGGGACATGGTTTTCTTAGTGTCTTTTAATACAGAACTTTTTAATGTTGTACATTATTTCTTATTACATACTTTCCGTGATCTTAATCGTCAAAATTTTCTTGCTATATATCTACAAGTAAAACTTTTAAACATACAGTTTGGTATGTCACTTATCTTGTGATTTATCGTTCAAAGTAGGAGTGATCTGAAATTTTGAGACATTTTCATTTTGAACGAATTAAATGAATGCCAAAATTTTCAACCCAGCGAGACTGCTATTGCATTATCATAAATATTTATTAAAATTCTAGCAAATCAGGAGTCTCAGTTTACATAAACGAATTTGTTTAAACATCTCTGCAACGCAAAATGTCTCTCATGCTTTCCATGAATGACAAATTTTATGGATTTCATTTGTCAGTTTCTCCGTCGTAATCATCCTTGTGTGCGTGCTTTTACATCAACTCAAAGGATTCATAATCCTTTCACATGTGCAGAATGTGTCTATACTTACCTTAGGTCCCAGTGTGCCCGGCGCGCCAGGTGGGCCAATCGGTCCGGGTTCTCCAGGTGGTCCAGCAGGTCCCGCTGGGCCGGTTTCGCCAGGTGGTCCACGTCCGCCGTTCATGCCGGGTGAGCCGGCCTCCCCAGGTGGTCCTGGTGGTCCAGGTGGACCAGGTTCGCCAGGTTCACCCTAATCGCAGTAACAGCAGCAGCAAGGAGAGACAAATAGCAATTAATGAAAATAATTGACAAATGTAACCAGCTTCTACTATTTACATACATATCTACATACAAGTATGTTAGTGCATGCATGGAATTATGGCAAAATAAATATGTGGCAGCTACAAAGCATTTTGTTAGAAAAGGCAAAACATTAAAAATTTACTAAATTGAAAATACTGGTGAAATGTTGAAAAACGTTGAAAAATGCCTGAAAACTTCTTATTTTTATTTAGTTGTTGGTGACATGACATGGGAGGGAGCTTTACTAACTACATACTATGTACAAGTGTGTGTGTGTGTGTATGAGCACACTTAGGATATTGCACTTTTGCATTGCAAATGCATTTTGATGAATATTTGCTTTTTGTTATTTTATGACTGCATATTTAAAATCTCCAGCGACCAAATGGCATAATGCTTGCGCCTGGTCACCTGCTCACTGCATATGTGTGGCTGTATTGGTGTATGTACGGGCATGCATCTACGTATGCATGAAAATGTGCACTCATAAATACATAAATATTTTTTTGCTTTTAGAATTAAGCACTAGTTTTGATTTTTGAATGTGTGAATGTGCGTGCGTGTGTTTGTAGTTGCATTTAGAGGCATGCCGACACTTACCTTCAATTGTATGACAGTGGCGGCTGATACATTCACACCGGCTTCTTGCAAACCCTTACAAATTATAGAAACAAAAACAAAAATAATAAAATTAAGAATAAAAAACAACAACTAAATTTTTATAATAACTTAAATAAAGTAAAATGAGAGTTACAAATGCATTTGCCTAGTTAACAAGTTAAGTTTTCGCTATAATAGGACTTGATTTTTTGCAGCAAAATTTTATATAAATTTTTGCTTTGCTTATTTTTTTGATAAGTTTTGTTAAATATTCAGTATTTTACTTCAAGATTTAATATTTTGAACTGTGAAATCTCAAATAAATAAATCCCTTCTCGGTTGACTATTATTGGAAAATTAAAGAAGTATGGCAATGAAAATTGTTGACCTAGCTGAAGAGCGCACTCCTTTTAAAAATAATTTTAAATAAAACTCTCTGGAAAATTGAAGCTTGTTAGACATGATACTTGTGTGCTCCCGATGAAAAATTAAAAAAGTAGTCATTGTTTTTTTTTAATCACATCTAAAGTGCTTAAGTTGTTCTACAACAAGAATCCTTTTATCTAATTATTTAACTGCTCTTTCAACTTTAACTTAAATATACTGTTATTTTGAATGCTTTCGCAGTTTATTCTCACCAACAGTAAACACTCAAATTTCTCTTAAACGCAGCTTGACATAAAACTTTTAAGACCTTTCGCCTAACGCAAACGTATAAGTTATCACGTGTGCGGTCCTTTTCCATGAAAATGGAAAAATAAAAGAATTTCGTGCTGAAAGCATTATGCACATGAACACTTACATATACACTCACTCATTCACACACTTACACGTTCTTAAGTGTGTTTTTGCATTGCAAACTTTGTAAGCGCACACACTTTTCTTTTGGCCATTTGCAACATATGTGTAGCACTTTTCCGTCTGAAAAATTTCATAAAATTGACTTGCAGATGATGCCACATGTTCAGAAGCGCATGAGAAAAAAAAATATATGTGTACATTTACATTCATTCTATGTAGAGGCATTGCATATACAATGCAACACATGTGTGTAAGATGTGATGTGGGTGTGGTTTCTTCGAAGACGCCTATCGGAAAAATTTCGTTGTCTAGCTTGATAAATGTCACTCTGAATTTTGATTTTATTTCAATAATTGACAAGCTAGAAGTTTTTCAAAATTCATAGTAACATTCTGAATATAGAAGCTCTTTACTATATTTGTACCGCTTTGATAGTGTTTTTGGAGGTTAAAATTCTCTTATCGAGCGTCTTCGAGTTTTGTCTACTTTCGATTGTATTCATTTTAAGAACAAGAGATAAGTCGATTAGTTCTAACAGAAACAACAACATGTAGAATATTCTAGAAGTTGGACCTTTCGTAAAACTGTTTTTTTGAGTTTTGAGCAAATAATATTAATAAACACTAATAATATTTCGAAGTAAATTTCGTAATTTTTTCGGCAACCTTTACGAGATCGAAATGTTTACTTTTTTTGATCAGACTTCGCTTAGAATTTCCGACAGGGCAGCCAGCCGTTAATGTGTTAATATACAAAACATCTGTATCTTACGTATCGTCGTCATCTCCGCTGTCCAGACACATTTATGAGCGTGTTATGCATCTTTAAATAATTCGCTTTAATATTTTTTACACACGACAATATGAAATCGCGACAAATAGCCATTAAATCGAAGCATTGAAGCGTGCCGAATGAAAAACAAAAGCCGATTTCGGTATAAGGGAATAAATATGCAGTGGGGTGAGTAAAATATGTATTAACGGCACTATAAGAAAGAGAGCAGGTGTCCAAAGTGCACTTATGCTGCTGGTGAATATGTGTATCGGCATTGTCCGTCCGTAGCAACTAATTTTAGTTAAAATTCACTTAAATGAGGCTTATCCTTTAACCAAGACTTCGCTGAGTTCAATAAACTGCTTGCGCTCTCCCATGCTCATTGACATGGTCAATTACCGCATTACAGAGGAAGCGTAGTGGTCAGCGGTGAGTAACAGCAAAATGTAACTTAACAGTAAAGTGTGATAGTTTTGGTGTAATTTCTTTAAATGGCATCTTCAAAGTTGCCACATGTCAATGGATTTGTGTTTGAGCATGTGTTGGTGTTAGAATTCGTAAGAAAAATGTTTTGGATTTTTTGCTTAAAAGCGTTTGAGGTTTTTAAAAGACTAACGTCCGTATGTGCCGGTCTTGCTTTAACATTTTGTGTGAACCGAGCATTAAGTGCATTTACTGCTTGTTTGGCGCTCAAATGTGAAGTTGTAAACGCTTTCCTGCATTTTCGGATAAGCGGTTTTGAGTTGAGATGGGTTTTTTAAGGTTTTATGACACTTACTTATGCTGAGTTCACGGCAGTTTCAATAATAGTTATTACATATGTATGTATATATATTATTAAAATTTTCTAGGGTCTTGTGTGTGGTATGGATTTATATGCTATGCCCAGATGCATTAACTTTAATGGTGTCGAAGTTTACATTAATATTTTATTGTGCGTGTTTGAAGAAACCAATTATGTACATATATTCAAAATTTTCTATTTACTTTTATATTTTATGCATCGATTGTATAATCTTTCGTATTTTATTAACTTTTAAATTCTTTTTTTGTTTTTTTTTGGTGTTTTAGTCTTAAGGCATTTGGAGGCATTTAGATTTAGTGTAATATCTTTCATATACGATCATCTTAAGCGATACACATAGTGTGAAATTAAAAAAAAAATCGATTTATCTCATATTTCGATAGGTTATAACTTTAAAAATAACATATAAATATTTTAAGGTGATATCTCTAATTTTCGCTTTTGTTTTCAAAATTACAGTTTTCAAATTTGCTTAAGTGATTACTCGGAGACAAAGTGTGCGATCACTATCAAAGTTTTTCTGCATATTCTGCATATAGTTCTTCAAACAATGAGCTACCAGTTTTTTGGTCTGATCAAAAATCGAATTTTGGCAAGCTAATAGCGACCGAAGCTTTTTAGCACATTTTATGGACAATAACCTCTAAAGATAATTTTTTTAGGTTTTATCCGCGAATAAGTCTGGATTCCCTGCAGTAGCAGAACATTTTTTAGCGCCGTTGGAGATCGCATGTAACTCGAAAAATATTAAATGTTTATCTTCTAAAATTTTGCCATGTGTTCCGTAAATATGTTTGTATATACCTTGATTTTAAAACAATTGAAGTGGTGGTTTTAATTTTTTTAATTCCCAAATATCGCCTGTTTTTAGTTCGTCACATTAAGTTTCACCATTGACACGATCTACTAACCACTGTGAAATGCTGAGACTGTACCGCGATATTTTTTGCACATTATTTTAAAGAGATCTTGTTGAATAGGATTTTCCAATTGAAATAATTCAAATTTGCAATATTATTCTGTTTCAGACTAGTTCTTTCTTATCAGCAAGTTGCATCTTGCCCTAAATGTGAGGCTTGTAACAGTGAGGTTAACATTTTTGCCCAACATCCACTGTCTAAGGTGTCATTAAAGTGTTGTGACAAAATTTGCTCCCCAACTTTAGCAAGGCTAAGGTTGGAACACTGTGGATATCATTCAGTCATTCAGTCGAATTAAACAGTTTTAAAATTAGTCACTGCAATAGATTTGAGATATTCTTGATATTCTTTGACGATATACAATGGATCGGTCTACAACTGTCCATTTGAGAACAGCTTCAATGCCTAAGCTGCAATATGCTAAGGGTGGACTAGGAAAGACGTGTTGTTGATTTATTTTCGAGTTAGGAATATTTTAATTGCTTTTTTCCAAATCTTATAGTCAGAATATTTCAAAGTGAGCTTTGAAGATTTTCGTTTTCTCATCTTATCGCTAAGCATTGATGTATAGCTATGAGTATATCTTAATTTAATATTTACAATGCGTACGTGTATAATAATTTTTGTAAGATTTCTTTTAATGATTAAAAGTAAATTTTAAATAGATGTAAACTAATTAAAACTTTAAGTTGGCAATACCTAATATGAAGTTGAAGTTATAATTTAAATTTAAAAGTTATTAATTAATTACTGTAAAGGTTATTTGGTAACACTGGCCATTATTAATAAATCCATATACGTATATATGTGCATATATTGATGAGCATAATTGTAATGGGATAATTGGTAGTAATTTAATGAAATAGCAACGGAACAAATTAATTATTTCGTTTGAATTTTTTGTGATGTCAAACTTTTTCGTTTGAGTAAAATATTGACTATGTTTACAAACATACATATGTGCATACAGTAACTGCAACGAATAATCACACATGCCTAAATAGTTGTTAAAGCTGCCTGAATTTTTACAAGTGGTGGACTTTTGTTGATTTAGTGATACTTTTAAATTATATAACAATTTTTTTTATTAAAAAACTATATACCTACATATATACACAATATTAATCAGATTTTCATCATTTAACATACTATTTTTTTGTATACCATAAACAACCATAACCGCTTACTTGTTGCAACTACAGTATGTTGAATGAGCAATGTAAATAACTTTTTAATAACTACAAATAAAAATAAAAACCGAAATTACTGATATTCTCACATGTGTGTCATATCACATTACATACTAACATTATACGAAAACAAAAACAAATAAATAAAAATAAAAAAAAATTATGCCCACAGAAACTTTTCTCTGTAATTATTAGTTTGCGGAGCAATTGAAGAGGAAATTATCGTTGTAAAAGGCTTTGCGGTTGACAGGCAAATGTTAAATAAAATTCCAGTCAAGGACTTTGCTACAGCTATGTACTACAACAACAACTAGTGCTTACAGTGCTACTTTTAACGCCAACCACTACGACAGCAATGAAAACTACAAACAATAAAAAGTTATTATCAGCAACGAAATAAAAAGGTTTAACCAGCAAAATAAATAAAACATTCAACAACTACAAAAACAAGTGAGCAATAAAACCGAGAGCCGCGAAAAAACCGAAATTCGCTACTTCAAAGTGAAACCACACAGAAATTGGCTGCGGTTGGTAAGCCCGTGAGCCAGCCAATGTGCATGAAAAAGTGCAACAATTACAAAAACCATCACAAAAAACAAAAAATACAAAACTAGCAACAACAATTATGGTGAAAATAATGCGAGTAATGTGATACCTTGACAGCAACAATTTCTGCATAACCTAAAGTGCCGCCATGTAAGGTCGTGACCGAACGCTTCAGCCCCTAAAAACAAGTTATTTTAGTAAATTAATATAAACGTAGTTGCAAAATTAATGCACAGCAATTTATACGAAATTAAACTTTTTTTAGTGGCAGCCATTTTTGTACTGTTAGCAGCGCAGCTGTTCTTTTAAATCGAATTGGGAAATATTTGCAACAAAACAGTTTCGGTTAGCATATGGACTAGCCATAGCAGGGTTCACTCACCTTCACAGTTTGGAAGACATCAATGCCCGGATGGCCGACATCACCCTTTTGACCTTTGTCGCCCGGTCTGCCGGCAGCGCCCTTCTCACCGTTTACACCATTGACGCCCTGTCATATGAAAACGAGAAATAAGTACCATAAACAGAACTATATTCACCAGCACTGCAGCAGTCGTGCAACAGGCATGTGGGACGGCAAATCAGATACTTACCGGATCACCCTTTTCGCCAGGGTCGCCCTTCTTGCCACGTTTCCCCCGTTTGCCCGGTGGGCCTGGTGGTCCAGGTGGCCCTAGAAGAAGCATAGAGTAATACTTTAGTATTGTGGCATAAAAATAAAGCAATGTGAAATTTATTATTATAGCCAGGAAATTGCAATTTCAATTTAAAGTTTAGAAGATTAAGTGGAAATGCGAAACTGTTACACCAAAAAACAACGAAGGACACGCATGGCTGTGCAATGGCAATGCCGCGGCGCCGAACGCATTGGCAACATCATAGCAACATCAATGGTGCTTAAAGAGCTGTCGCCCTTATTCAGGCACCACAGTCGGGTTGGAGGGAATAACGGTCTGATTATTGTGCGGCAATCGACTGCCTGCTGTGTGGCACTCATTAAACTTCTATAGAAGCCCCAAAAAGTGTAGTCGCAGCTAGGCAACCGACGCGTGACGCTTGCGGTGAAGTGTGGTGTGCTGCGCTGTGGCTTCGAAAAACGAGAAAACTTTAATGTAATTGCAGTTGCACTTAATTTCGCAGTGACTTTATTCATTACGTGCCTCCACTGCCATCAACCTAAACAAAAACAGTGAGCTGCGCACGCAGAAGCCCAATTGCAATGCCGTTATTCGCGAGCTAAGTGAAAGTGTAATAAAAAAGCACTCTAGCTTTCGCTGAAGTTGCAATGAAGCCTTGCCCCTTTGGACGCCGCCTACTCGTGATTATCGCTAGTCAGCAGTTTCGCAATTACTCGCCGCACTGCCTGCAGTGTGAGGCTTTCGGATGCGAGTGCAAAGGGTGGCGGTAATGGAGAGCGACTAACCAACAATTACTCTGCTCGCTTGACTCTACGCACCCTGCAACATATTGCATCCTGCGAAATATTTATACGAATATTTGAAAGGATAAAAGCTATGATGGATAAGCCGAAAAAGGGTTGCCAAATTCGCGAAGGTCTCAGTAGTAATTGTGATTGCAATTGCATTTGTAAATACTCTTAGTTTGAGTAAATAAGAGTAAAGTGTAAATGTTGTATTAATTGTAATGGTTGTAATCGATTGAATTGTAATTGAACAATTATAATATATTTGTACATAACTTGACTACTAATAATAATTAAATTACAAAACTAAATTTAATTATTAATTTTAAATTAAAATATAATTGTATGGTAGTAGTATTTGTATTGTAATTGTAATTGTCTTAGTAATTGTAATAATTTATGATATTAATCTGATTATAAATCTAAAGTTAAAATGTAATTTTGTTGTAAAAGTAATTGTAATAGTAGTAATGCAGTGCGGTTATAGTTGTAATTGAATTAGAAGTTTAAATTCAATTGTATTTGATTTTATTATTGAAAGTTATAGTAGTGATTGTAATTGAAATTATCTAATTTTTGTAATATTTTAACAGAAAATGCGGTACTGATTGTAATTGTAATAATTGTTGCAATACATACAACATTATAACTGGACTTTTACAGTTATGAATAGTTATAACCTTAACTAAATTTTGAGTGTAATTACATTCGTAACTTTGGCATCCCTACCATAGAGTTTGTGGTGGAAAGCAAACTCTTTTCTTCTCTACATTTTATTGCTTTGGAAGACTGATGGCTGATCTGAAATCAGTTGGCATTCCTTATTGTTCCCGACAGCTATTGCGACCATAAAGTAGCAACAAAAACCTTCCACTCAAATGTTGGTGGCAGCAGAAGCAATGACATGAGCAATACTGCTACAGCAGCAACAATTTACGAAATACTTGTACGTGCATACTTCACGGCCGGCACCAGTTTACGTTAAATACGAAATAGAGTTCCCTATGTGACGACGCCGCTATATACTGAAAATGCGATGGAGATTAAATAAAGTAGGTGTGAAAATTTTTAATTAAATTACAACAACAACGAAATAGTGGAAACACAAAGAGAGTGAAAATGTGATGGCAGGAGCTAAATTAGAAGAGCAAACGCATCTAAAGAGCACAGCATCAGCTTAAAGAAGGAAAAAGCACAGAAGCTTATTATCAACACGAGAAACATTGGTTGTGAATGCAGTCAGCATTTATCAGCGCTTATGTGACTGTTTGAGCGCGCTTAAATTAACTGAGTTAACTGTAAAAGATCGGATGGCATGCAACAGCAAAGAACCACACTAATAAAAAATAATAATAATAATACCTACAACAACAACTGTTGATACTGTACACTGACTGATAATCCGAAGTGAGGGCAGAGATGGGGCGCCACTTTCACATTTCGTATCAAAGCCCAAATTTCAAAACATGACCAACATACGACCGCGGCAAAGAAACATCAGAATGAATGATGAAAAGTAAAATTTCAGTGAAACAGTTAATGTAACAGAATTAGTGCAGCATTTTGGGCTACCGCCCTCCACTTTGAGTCAAAAGTAATCAAGGCACTTAAAGACTTCATTTGGCGACTCAAAACGCAAACGCTCGGAAAGGCAGCGACTTGGCTTGATTGTTATAATTAAGTAATTTTCATTGAATCGTGAAAGCCGAAATTAGAAATGAAGCAAAATGTGGCAAAATAGCGGTAAAATAAAGGTTTCACAGTTCTAGCTTATGTGTGTGTGTGAATGAGTGCTTCTCTTAGTTTGGAGATGAGTGTACGAAGACAATTTAAATTCATTAAGTACTACAAAGCGCACCTCAAACTGCCTGAGAACCCTCAAACAAAGCGACAAATCGCACCGCAAGCAGTTAGGCGCGACAAGTAGAGAAGTTGTAGGCTTTTGGATGAAACGCCGCATTTTGCACTAAAAAGATGTCGTTTAAGATGTCAAAGTTTCGTGCATCTAATTAAAGCAAACGAGAAATTACAATTCAAGTTGGGAAATTAACTCGTACGAAGGCGAGCAGATCCGAGAAGATGATTATGTAGGAATTGAAGATTGGAAATGCCGACAGGCAACATGGAGTAAATAATGAGAGGGGTTTATTGACATTTCACCGGATAAGTAGTAGTTAAATAATTAGCGGTAATATCTGATAACTTATTATAAATGCCAGCTGTTAATTATTAATTAGTGTAAGCAAGTATTTTAATATGTAATCATACTGCTTTATAATATCGTGAAATATGTTGTGAGAAGTAAGTTCATATTTATATACTAGAAACCTTTTTATTCTTTATATATTTAAAGATGACTATTAATGGACAACATTATCATTATATACGTTTTGTTAATTCAAATTACCAGTTCAACGACTTGTTAACCGTCGATAACAAACAAGTATGTTCATTTATAAGTAGTAACTGTCAGAATCTTATATTATTTTGCATGCAATGCAAAGTAACGATTAAAGTAATTGAAAAACAATGGAATTATATTTTTTGGTTTGTTTTAAGTACTATCCATTACTCTGCTAATTACTAACAAATATGCCATGACTAAAGTAATTGAAAAGCAAATAAACTATATTTTTATTTATTTTTGATAGCTATGCATTACTTTCGCTAATTACAATCCAACATGTAATGATTAAAGTAGTCGAAAAGTAATTAAATAATATTTTGTTTTGTTTTTGATAAATATGCATTATTTTCGCTAATTACAAACAAACTTGATTATGATTAAAGTAATTGAAAATTAATTAAATTATATTCTGGTTTTTTTTTAGCTACTATCCATTACATTCGCTAATTCCAAACAAAACAGTTTTTGTTTGTTATTTCTGATTAATATTAATTACTAAGTACTTTTTAGGCTATAAAAACGAAATTATTAAATATATGTGCATCATTATCGACAAATCAAAGATAAGAAAAGCTTTACATTAGCTAACATAACACTGAAATTGATTTTTTTCATATTATTTTTTTTTTACTTTTAAAAATAGTTTACCTCAAAATTGATCGGTTAAGGCTACAGCGACGCCACATTGATTTTTATAAAAAAAAATTTAAAAAATAAAGGAGAGGCTTGATAATGTCCTGACTTTGAAAAAACCATAAAAGAGCTATGTTCGAATGTTTGGAGTATAATAATAATATTGAGAATTAAAACTACAACAAATGGCAAAACTGGTTGCTTGATGTCAAATTAACCTCAATTTCCTATCATAGTACAATATTTGTAGGGATATTTTAAAAAATTATAGAGCTTATGAAAAAGAATCAGTTCGTTGGTTGAATTATTAAAATAATCAATCAATTAATCGAATTTATATAAGTATGCATGACTTTCCAGCTATTTTTGTAGCTTTTGCATTCCGTATTTGAGGAAGTGATCATATACAATAAATCCTAATTTATTATGCGGAGAATCTGCTTAAATTTATATTGCAACTGAGTCTTAAAGTGAGCAAAGACAAAAGCTGTCATTAAAAGTAATTTACACTGCAATCTTAATTGCAACCAATTGTGGCATCATTATAGAATAATTTCTGTCAACAGACAATGAGTTCATCGGAATGTGGCAAGCCAAAAACAAAAACCAACAATAAAAAATATCGAAATGAAGAAATGAGGCCATAAATAGACGCGTACTTCAAATGAATTTATTGTTGTTGTATTTGGGACTTACGACTGCCATTGCCATAATGCTAAGAACTTTATGAAAAAGAGAAACTTGGAAAAAATCAAACACACTCGTAAGCAGACGTAAATGTACTCGAAAAAAGCTTAAATTACTCTTAATCTAATTACATAATAATCATAATATCAGCTCTCATAGCCATTAACGCATTTTCGTATTTCTCTGATTTGGCTTGATACCCGAAGAAATCTTATTATGTAGGTGTGTCGCGTCGCACTTCACTTCGATTCTCCGCCGAACTATTTACAAGCTCGATTTTTGTAATTGTATGGTTGTATGATGCGTATGTATGTGCGTGTATGTGTTGGTTGGTTAAGAATATTTTTGTAGGTTTTGTCTGCGATTGTAAGCTGTCTGCTTGACGGCGCGCGAGTGGCTGCGTGATATGAAAAGCTCCATTGCAGATGGCAACGTCAACAACGCATTACACAGTTGGCAGGCAATCGAGTGTTGAACTGCGGCCGCGGTGTCTGCTGCACAGCCGAAGAGGTTAGCTAGCTTAAGGCGAATACTTGAGTGGTTGTGTGGCATGAAACGTGTGGGCTTTATGGCTAAAACAGAGATGGAAAAAAGTACGTAAGACTGAGAAAGCGTCTAAGCTGGTGCCGGGGTGTGAAGAGTGAAGGAGCTGATCAAATAAAGCAGATGTTAGCAGATATGTTGGCTGCAGGCGGAGGCGTGTGACAGAGGATACGTTTAGCTTGTCTTTATTGTTGATAAAGTTGGAAAGTCAGTGCTTTTTTTAACGCTTAGCATACTTTTTTCTTTCTTCTTTTTCTTTTTTTTCTTCACTATAAGCATATTTTGTATTATTAGTGTTCATTTTTCTTTATTTCGTCATATTTCTCCACTTATTGCCGTTCAATGATTTCAGTTTTTATTTTTTCTATTATCTAAGTTTTAACATTTTTGTGCAGAAGATATACAATATGTTAGGGTGGAGCGAAAAATATTTTTTTTTTTGTTGCTTAACCTGATGGTAAACTTTGTAAAAATGTTATAAAAAAATAAAAAATTTTTTAACATCTAGAGGCGGCTCATTCACTTTTGAAGTAAAATTTCGAGTTAAAATTTTTGTTGGACAAAATAAAACTCTTCACTTTTATAGAAAAATTACCGACGAATTTTACCGAAATTTGACGGTTTTTGACTCAAATTTTATTATGCTTAAGAAAAGCATGTTGTCGTTTACGACTTTTTTAAAATTCCAATAATGACCACAAACATTTTTTTTAAGTTGATAACTTTTAATTGGCCAGAAAGAGGTCTCTCCTCAGCTTCTAGAACACTTATCAACATTTTTTTACGAAATAAAAATTTTAACTCGAAATTTACTTTAAAAGTGAGCCTCTGATGTTAAAAAAATTTCCTTTTTTTATAATCTAAAAATTTTACCATCAGGCTTAGCAAAAACAAAAAAAATTTTTTTTCGCTCCACCCAACAAATGTATAAAACTACGAGTACTCATACAATTCGAGAAGAATTCTCTGCAATTGTCGGCAATTGAATTAAAAGGAAATTGTAAATTAATAATAGCATTTTCAGCTCCTTAGAAGACAGTCGGATAATATATGTATCTCTTATCTAAATATTTGGTACGCAAATGCAGAGTCTGCCGTTTAAAATAGTTATTGGGTCGGTATTAGCACATATAAGCCAATACGCTGGTCTGCTATTAGATTCGCATTGCCATTTATTAACTAACAACTTGCAAATCTTTCTAAAAGCGGCAACATTCAGAAGAACCTCATCATCCGAAAACAATTCATTAAATTGTTTAATAAAACTATGATTCGAACACATGACCCTGAGTATGTCTGGTGAAGTTAATTAGCGGAAAAAAGATAGATTGCAGAAATATAAACATAAAAATTTGGCTCTACATACAACTTTTTACATATTTACAAGTAATCCCTGTCGATATTCGTTCAACGAAAGTAATATCGCAGCACTTGTGCGATAGTCGGAATTTATGTTGGTCAAACTTTTTCCATATAACATCCAATCCCTGCACATACCCACATAACCTCATTCACTTTACAGTATTTGACCAACTCAGCTCATTAATAAATATTTCCACGAAAACCAGAGCATTCTCCTTGACTCTACTAGCTATGCTGCTAGTATCCAACAGAGCTGCCGCTGTAACAGGTTGTATTGACGTATTTACCTATATGGCTTCTTATATGCTCTATACACTCATATACATACATATATGTATCTGTTTGTGAGTGTGTGTATAGAATGTTATATTATGTCGTGAATTGTGTTGCATGTGGGCAGATAATAAATACTTCGTTCGTTGCCAGTGCATAAATACTCGGAGGAAGCATAACTCATGTAGCGCTTCACAACCACTTAACTCATAAATCTTTTGAAGCTACTGCCCTCAGCTCAGGAGTTACATGCGCTTATAATATTTGCACAGTTATGCTTAAAATTATTCGCAAGCGTGTGCGCAAAGTTATTGATTCAATGTTATTCATATTTAATGAAGAAAATTTAAAATTAGCCGAGTTTAAAATATTAGTTTTTTAGTTTTAAATTGTTTCAAGGAATATTTTATATTTACTGCATGAAATCGAAAGATTAATCGCTGGCGATTGCTTTTATAAAGACAACAATCATCCCATTACTACGTTAGAAAACTAAATCACCTATTCTCGCGAAAAAAGTGTTGTTTCCTTTAAACCCTTCTTTCAGCCCTAATTCCGTTACATTTTATTTATGTTTCTAAGGCTAAAGTGCCACGAGAACTTGAAACTAATTACTTTTCGAACTAAATTACTAAACAGTAATTTTTGGGTGAAAATCTATTTATCCAGATTCCAAAAAAATTGCTTCGCTCGAAATGCGATACATGTATGAATTTCCATTATATAACTCATAATCGAATAAATATTATCAATAACAAATTTGTATTGGATTGTTAGAAACATGTTTAAAGGAAATTCTGCTCATAATAAAACCCGGTAAGTACAAAGAACTGTGATTTTTTCAGGATAAATTGGTGGCGAATTAAGGTATTTCTATACTCCGATGCGATAGTTTTGCTTGTATTTATAGAGTTCGAAATTAAAATGTTCTCCCACAAAACAAAAGATTTATCGATATTAAGTAAGTTAGAAATGTCTCTCAACATTGTTTCAGTGTTCATTTTGTTTCAGAGAACTATCATATTAACGTGCCGGGCACATTTCTAGCTGAAAAATGCAGTCAGTGACAAAATAAATCCTAGCTTGAATTATTTACAGATGACTTCAAATTATATAATATATTGTAGTTTATGGAGATGTAGAGTTAATACATGTTTCTTGCACGAAGCTGTTGTACAATGAAATACGATCTAGACACGAACAGATGTGAATCAAATTTTTTATTTGCATCACTTCTTTAGTTAGCTTATAACGAAATATGTGTATCAATACCTATTAATCAATTGTATTGTGGCTTCTTAATTTGTTTAAACAATTTTGTGACAAAAATTTATCAAAAAACAAATGAAAGCATTCACATTGGTAGTTTTCTTAACATTTTATTATAATTTAACTTTTATGAGTGCTAAATATGTAAACTTTCGAATATATATATAAATCGTAATTTGTATAGTTTCTATTAAAAATCTCTTAAAAGTAAGCGTTTATTAACTGTACTAAAGCACCAAAGCTTTAATAGTTTTAAAAAAATTGTGAAACGTTTACTGATTTTATAGGAACAAGAAAAAAGTCAACTACAGCTGAACTCAAGCTATAATACCTATCACAGGTGCATTTCTTATATCACAAAAAGGTATAAAAATCGCTTAGTCTTGATTTTGATCGGTCAATATGTATGGCAGATATGTGATAAAGTTGTCCAAACTGAACCATTTGTTCGCAGACTGCAGCGCTACTTTTGCCAATAATCAATGCCAAATATCGTGAAGATATCTTGTCAAACCAAAAATATTTCCAAACAACGACTTGATTTTGCTCGATCAGTTTGTATGGCGGCTATATGCTATAGTTGTTCGATAACGTCGGTTCTCTTTATGTTTATGTTTAGGTTTAGGTTAGGAGAACGATCCTAAGAAAGATCTCACTTGGACAGCTTAGAACGCCGGTCTGTTGTCGTACCTAAAAACTCCCATAAAGCTGGATCAAAAGACCCTTACATGTCGACAAAACGCTTTGAACCTATAACAAATTTGTTGAGACGGCGAGAATCCGTTCCGTTAAATGAGCAGCTTTTCAGGGAGAAAAAATCGAATGCAAAAATTGTCTATCGATAACTCAAAAACTGCGGGATTAGTTTGCGTATATTCAAACAGACAGACGTGGCCAAATCGCCTTAGCGCATCACGCTGTTCGTTGATATATACACTTTTTAGGGCCTCCGACTATTTTCTGGGTGTTACAAACTGAATGGATCTTGATCAGGTTATAAATATTTGTATCAACATAAATGTTGGCGTAATAGCAGGAGTCACTGTAATCACGCCAGCTACTAAAATATATTCCCATGGGAAACCAAAAAGATACAAGTATATAAGTATGCTTAGAAAGTATTCTCATCGACTGCGCTCGGTTATTAATACCGAGAGCTGAACAGAAATTGTTCGCTACAAACCTAATTCCTCACTAAGGCACTGGGATAAAAGTAATAACGAGCGCTCAATATTAATGAACAACAAGTACAGCTAAGTAAGAATACTTAATGCGGTCACTTTCATTAGCTGCAGCACAGGGTTGCAATAACAACTTTATAGTTCAACTATTTTATAAATTAGATACTTTTTTGATTAATACACACACACAGATACTCAGATGTATAATTACGTAATAACGGTATTTGTAATTGGGTCGTGAACATATTTAGGGATGATTTAATTTGTTGAATTAATGAGTATATAAACAACAACAACAACAAAATAAGGAAGCTTCATTTCATTATGACAACAGTGGAGCCTTAATGCCGCCAACATTAATTAGCATTTAATCATATGACACTGCTCCGCCCACATAGAATTACACACATACACACATTTGCATGTTTGAGTACTTGTATTTGCTAATTGAAAATCCCAACTGTTTAAATATGCCTGCACTTCGCAAGCGGAATAACTTTTAGCATATATTATATGTAACATGTAATATTATATTACAGGCGAATCTATGTATGCAGATATGTGTGTGTGTGGCTGGGACGCTGCGCGTTTGTGCGGCTTGCGGCGAAATCAATGTATTCAAATGTAATTGAACCAATTTCAAAATTTGGCCAAAACTTGTGCCTACTGTTAGGAGCCACATGACGCACACATATGAGCACATACATATGCAAATTAGTATGCGAATGAGGTGTGTGTCTGTTTGTACATGCGTTTGGCCTAATTCGCTTTCGGTTTCCATATGTGTGAAACAGAAACGGCGGTAATTTGCACCCAACCGTTTGTCGGTCTCCTTCAGAGCCGTAAAGCGAGAAAGACACGCCTTTGCCAAACTAGAAAAGACATTTACATTCATCCCGTATATGCACACACATGCACGTGCAGTCAACTGCGCACACCAAATGGGTTGGCAGCTAATACCTCCAGCAAACATTTGCTGCAAACTTTTCGCCAACTTGTTCAACCATTTCGTCGTTTTCCTTTTCGCTTTCGTCTCGTCTCTTATTTGAATATGCCTTCTATTTGCATCTGTGTATGCGTGTGTGTTTTGTAAATATCCTTGCCATGATATGAGCTTTACTTCAAGCCAACAACCATAAAAATCATAGACGACTGACTTGTCTAGTGAAAATGTCTAATAAGTGAGGCAGCTTGCACTGCGGCAGCGAGCAGCGAAGGAGAAGCAAATGATGTGCTAAATAGTTAACGTGGTAATTTAAGCAGATTTAAGTTGTTTCATATCCCTTGCTTTAATTTTTAATGCAAGCAGCTTTTTGATTTTCAGTTTAATTGCATATCAAATAACGGGATCCAATTGGCTAAGCGTCTTCTCTAAAAGTTTACAAGTTCTACATTCAATATTTACAAAGTTTCATGCTTTTTGTTGTTATCTCATTTTCTGCTGGTTTTTGAATACTTTAATACTTTGATTCATGAGAATAACAACTAAAAGGAATTAAATTGCCATACAAATTGAACGCTCGGAATCAAGTCCTTATATGGAAAAATATTTTATTTGAACAGGTGTTTTCAAAAAATTATAATCCAAGGTATTGCTATAATCTTCGAAGAAATAGTTCGGATTGGGCAACTATAGCATATAGCCGCCATGTAAACTGACTGATTGAAATCAAGATAAATATCTTTTTGCATCCTTTTACGATATAAACAGTGCAACTGTGAAGTGTATTATACTTCGGTGTAGCCGAAGTTAACGTTTTTTCTGGTTAAAACTTTATAAGGTAACCCCCCCCTATATTATTCATTAAAATATTTATTCTAAGGCTATGCGTATGTACCATTCCTTATTTTAGATTCAATTAATAAGTAGTTTCTCACACTTGTTCGTGAAATCACCAGCTTATATAAAGTCACTTTACTGATTCTTCAATAATCTTTGGTAGAAACCCACCATATGAATTTATTAATTTATTAAACCCACTGTATTCGTTAGTAACCACATTCTCATTTGTTTAGGAATATTTATTACTAAAATCTGCTGCAAACTTAATGCAAAGTAAGCATCAACGATCATGAAAACAACAACATCAGAATGAAAATATCATACTTAAAAGGCAGCAACATACTCTTGGCCGGAAACAGCAAAATGGTAGTATAACAAAAAAGGCCGAACTTCTCCTATCGATAGATGGAAAGGAGGGCGCTATAAGCGCTAAGCCGTCAACAAGGATTTGATTAGACTTGATAACATTCTATTAGATTCAAATTACCTACTGAAATTCTAAAGAGTAATAAAATATGCTGTTCACATATATTTGCCAGGGTTGAGAATGCCAAAAACTAACGAGTAGTTACGCACACAACGCACACGACTGCAGGAATCAAAAGTTAACTAGAAGACAGTGGAAAAGAATTCAGTTCATGCACAATTTTAAGTTTGAAACGCTGCAACTTTAGCAAGAACTTAAGTTAAGCCGCAGATCTCCATTTATTTGCATTTGGAATTCTTCATTTTGATTTTGCAGCCCCAATGTATCGCATGTTGCATATTGCATAAATATGAGCAGCTGCAGTGGCAGCCGACGTTCATTTGCTCCTCAGCACACGCTAACAACGCATAGCTGACTGACTTCGCAACGAACACATAGTTTCACACAGGCACACACACTTGCTCACGTATATATGAAAATGTATGCGTGTATATAGTTCTTGTGCTTAGCTGAAGCGGGCGCTTTGGACTGTCAGGGCGTATGCGTGACGTGCTATAGTTGCCGTGCCGTAAGCATGCGCCCCTTGTGTGGAAAACTCATGTGTGCTTGTGCGTGTGTGTGTTTGTATAGTGAAATTATCATATTAAGCGCTGTACGGCTGCCAAGGCGCTCACGTTTCGACTCAAGTAGCTGCTGTTTGCGTTCTACCCACTTGTTGTTGTTGTTGTTTGGGGCTCATCTGCATAACGTGCATGTGCGTGCATTGCATATACCTGCGCATCACTGAGAAAGCTTGCTTATCCTTATTGGCATTACGGCAACTTGATTGTGCATCTTACAACAAGCCACACACATACACACACATATGTTTGTATTGTATATATGTGTGTGAGTTAAGTACTGCTTGTGGCTCGGTCGCATGCCACGTTATAACTTGTTATTACGGCAACAAAGCCAAACACGCTTTCTTGTTTTTGCTTGTTGCAACACATGTTTTTGTTATTGTTAAGAGCGCTTGTCAGGTGGCTTTAGTCGTCGTTTCACTGCGGATATGTCAAATTTGCGATAATGAACTTTTAATAAGCGGGTTTAAGTAATAAATAGTACATGCAACAACAACAGTAACAGCGGTCGCATACATATTAATTTCATATGAATGTTGCAGCAACACCTACTACATGCAATTGAAGCAGCCAACAAGCATTGATTTATGGACCGGCCTTTAATACCGTACCTCGAAAAATTGTTCCGTGTTTGAACATTTTTCTGAATTGAACCGGAAGTGTTGGGACCATAAGTCTTGGAATAAAATATCAATATAATTCATTATTTATAGCAAATTTGGAGCGAATTAAAATTTGTATAAGTAGAAGTGTTGTTAAACTAATACCAATGTCCTACACGAAAGGCTAAGCTAGACTACTCCTGCATAACTTTTGTTCACATTTTAATTATTTTCGGCGTTAAAAAATATTCAATCTCATGGGATTGCAAATCTTGTTAATTAAATATGATCTATATGTAATACAGAGCAATTATTTTTTAGTGGTTACCTTTAAAATTAACATACTTAAATTTCGGTATCTCAAATATTTTTTGAGTGCAGCCGCTCAGTTCAACCAGTTTGTCCGTGTTTTTCTCAAAACTACATTTTTCACATATGCTCGAGTGATTAATCAGACACAAATGACCACTGTCTACACTTTCTACTCTCTATACAGTCCTCATACTACCTACTAGTTTTTGGATGTTCTCTATACAGTCCTCATACTACCTACTAGTTTTTGGATCTGTTTAAAAGTTGACTTGCAGCAGAACAAAAGCCATCACAAAAAAAAAAAAATTATTATTTTTTTTACAAACGTCGCCTTATTGTAATTTTTTTTCACCGTACGCATAGTTACTTCTGGTATAATTTTTTTTAGGTTTCATCTACAGAGAAAACTTTTTTTGTCATCAAAACTTTTACTGTGTATTCTTAGTAGTTATAAGTAAGCTCTTTAAATTTCAAAATTGATACAGTAGTTACCTTTTTACAATTCCTGAAAATGTGTGCCCCGTAAAGACATATGTTATATAATCATTTACAAGGAACATCAATTAATAATGGTTTTCTTTGCTCAACGTCAGATTTCTTAGAATATCTGTATCTGGATCAAAGACCCTTTCATAGCAATTGATAAACTTTTAAATTAAAGCAAAATTTGTTTAAGTGAATGTTGGGTTGCATCGATACCGATTTATCACCGAACGATCTGTGCTTATTTGTAAATTTTGTGGTTTTTTCTGTCACATGGCGCTCAAAATCATGATATTTGTCTAAATTGCAGTCGTCTGTCAATAATCTTGCAACAAATGGTACAATAAGAGTGATGATCCAACAATCTAGATTTTTAAGGTTTAAACCAAGCCAAACATGCACCCTTTAGTTAGCGATTGAACTTATATAAGGACGATTTTTATAAAGAGAAGTCCATATTTTGACTCAGTTAATTACTAGGTATTCATTAAAAATGTATTTCAAATTTATTTCATTTATCTAATGGGTGGTTATTATTTTACATCCTTAAATTTCTGTGACCATTGATATAAGGAAGTTAAAAACGTTTATTTATAAATCATAGTTTTTTGCGTCAGCTTTGCCTTCCCGAGCAATTTGCGGCGGCACTGTAGGTGTGCATGTGCATTCCTCTGCGGTGTGTTTATTTATTTGTGGTATGTTTTATTGCAGTCGTTACAGCAAATAAGTGACAAATTTGTTGTCGCTGTTGCTAATGTTGTTGTTATTATTGTTAATAATGTTTACCAACAAAGTCAGTTTGTTTTTTTGTTGCTCGTCTGGTCTGTTACTTTTGTCACTTACACGAGTATCTGTTCGTTTATTTGCCTTGTCGGTTCTTGTTGTCGTTGCTGTAGCAAATTGTGCAACGCAGCCACTAAATCAACCCAGGACCTCTGGTTCGGCGGCGTGGAAAGTAGAAAGTGTTCGCATATGTTTGTCGGTGGCGCGTGGGGGAATCGCGGCTGTATGCGCCGAGCACTGTGAACCGGCGGCAACAGGCTAATTAAATGACAGCAATAAATTTCATAAATAATCAACGTGCGTCGCGCAAGTGGCGTGAGCGCAAAACAGCAAGTTGAAAATGCACGAACAACAACAGACCACAACTCCGTGTAGAACACATATATATCCATATACACGTGCATATGTGCACATCAATGTGGGCTTCGGGAAATGCGGATTTGTAAATTTACAAATTTGTTAATTTATAGTTTTGCGTGTTCGAGTGCTTTTGATGCCTGGCATGGCTAACTGTCAACAGGTTTGTTGGCTTTTCCGCTTAACTTCGGCTAACTTGCCACTGTCACTAAGTTCTAATAATTGGTGGCAGATTTATATTATTACTGATCCTACTGTTTATCTCTATAAATATGTTGTTGACAGCATTTTGTTGGCTAATTATAACTTTTATCTTGTTGTGCCTGCATTTTTTGTATTTTACAGTTACATATAATACGATATCTAAAATAATAACAAATTTCAGGCTTCTCATTGGGTTTTATAGCTCGTGAGGCTGCTGCAGTGCTTACTGGAGCGCGTTGCATTACAGGGCGCCAAAAATCGCAGATGCGAAAAATTTTCTACGGATCATTCTGAACAACTTTGCCTAAGAGAATATGAGTCTAAAACCGGTTTCGAGCCAGCGATTTTTAAGTTGAAGTTTAGTTTTTAGGGATTATAAAAATTTCTCCGTCATTTTTCGAGATATCCATATAAAATTTAATACATAGATGCATTTTAATATACTATTGATCATATATCGAAATCGGTCAAATCGAACAACTATAACACATATCTCCCATACAACCGATTGTTCAGATTTTTTATTTTCCGGTATCCTGCCTTTAATTAAAAAGGTGAGAGCACGTAATATTGCAGAACTGTCCTCTAATGTATGCTTCACAATTACAGTGAATATAAAGAAAATGGAACAACTATAACATATATATATCCCATACGACTGGTTATTCAGATGCTTATATTCGTCTTTCCTCGTCGCCTACAAATTATTAGTTCGTGCTACAAAAGTCTTCGCGTGTTAACGCAGTGTTACTGATATGCTGGAATGTCTCACTCTCTGAAGTATTGAAAGCAGTTGAATTATACCAATCAATCAATTAGAACCTGTTTCTTCTCTTTATTAAATATATATTAAATATTTAGCCAAACAGGGAAATTCGTACAGAGAAGTAGCGAATTCACTTTAAGTTTCTAAATGAATTATTCAACAAGCAGTTAAATGTGCTCCCCAGATTTAAGTACGAGGCAGGAAGCTCCAAAACAAATATAATTCGCTGTATTAAAAAAAAATCTTATTAATTTTACAAAACAAATTAAATGTGATTTGAATATTGATATTGACCAATCAACTATCCACAAAGTGCACAATGGTTAAAGCCTCAAGACCCGAAACCTTTTCTAGGACTCTGCCTATTTTACCAAAAAGGATTGTGCAATAAAGGCTAAAGTTTGCTAAAGATCATGTGCTTCGGTCTAAAGAGAAATGGCGTATTGTTCTTTGGTCTGATGAAACAAAAGTAAACTTGTTTAAGTCTGACCGAGGTATGTATTCATCAAACAAGAAGACCGAAAAATATAGCCCAGAACCATAAACACATGTGAAAAGACCGTTAAACATGGTTTGGATGACATTTTCATACAACGTTCTAAAGTTGGTATTTCAGCAAGACAACGGCCCCAAATGCACGACTAAGTGTATAACATGGTGGCTTAGGATCAGCAACAAACTTCCGGAATCCTCAGATTTAAATCCCGTTGAAATTTTGTAGAATACAGTGAAAGTGTCCAAGTAACAACGACGGCATTTGGCAACTTATTCAGAATTCACAGAACGCAATTCGGGTTCGCTCTGCCAAAACCTATTTGTTTCAAGGCGAAGTCTTTTCGATCACTTTCAAACAACCATGGATTTTCAACAAAAAAACTTATTTTCAATTTGTTCCCAACAAATTTGCTTAGTTAATTGCTTTCGATTCCGTCACCTTTAATGCAATGCAGATTAACTTCATTAATTGTAGGCCACTGTCCTCATAATTTTTCACATAGTTGTATATATGTATATTTATATACCTATATATAAACAAGTATATGTTATGTTTAGTTGCTTGCTAGAACTGTGAATATTTAATAAAAATTTATTTTTACAAACTCTATAATTTGAGATGTGCTGTTGTTGAGATGTGCAAATGTTTTTATTGACCGCTTGGAGCCTGCGCTGAGAAATTCTCTTTTATAAACATCGATTTCCGAACTTGAAAAAAAGCGATTAATTGTCAACCAACTAGCACACTTAGTGCTAAAAGTAAAATTCAACAAAATTTACAGTGCACTTCCAGCATATTGCTCGCGGCATGCTGTACATACAGATAAGCGCTAAGTAAACGTAAGATCTTTATTTTTATGGCTGAGTAATAAAATGGGAAAACGGTGTGATTTTTACCATTTATACATTTGCATATATATGTATATATATGTACATGTGCGTGTGTTTTTAAAAGCTTTGGTGGATGAGTGGCAAAAATCACAACTATTTTCTCCTCAATCCCTGTGTGGAATTGTTGGGTTCGCGTGCGCCATTCCTTCATTTTGCATTCCCGTGTATATTCTTTATTTATTTTGTCGACAATTTTTGCCCGTCATATAATGTTTTATGATCTCTTTTGCATATACATTGGCAAATGTGTACACTGGTTGGAAAAGAACAAAAGCGCAATCAAATATATGCGCATACACATATTTACATACACGTATATTCATTTACATGTATCAGTATGTGTGTGTATACATTCATGTTCATTTACTTTTCGCATTTAAAAAGGTAAAACATACCAATTTGAAAATACCCACGCCTGTGTCAACGTTAATACATGTTTGTATGTATGCATATTTACACAGTCATGCATTTGTTTGTATGCACGTGGTTTTGAATTGTGTGCGTAAAAGCAAGGCTCTGAGTGCTTTTCCATACAGTAAATCGCACTGGAGCCTGAGCAACTTTCAACCATGGTTTTTTGAGAGAGGCAGAGAGGGGAATTGAAAATTGACGAAATTCAAAAAAAAATTTATAAAAATATAATAATATATGTATAAATAAAATAATACTAAAAATTATTCGCATTAACAAAAATATAATTGTATTCTACATTAATTTTAGTTTAGTTTAGAGATAATTAAATTATTTGCAATACTGAGCACTTCTCCCAAATTGCCGTCAAATACGAATTAGCTGAAAGAGTGTTTATGAATTGCGACGCAGAGGACCAGGCCTAGTGCAACCTTGGCTGATACTCTTAAATATCTGTATATGTACATATGTATGTTTGTTTTTGATCTTTTTTCAAAGTGACATTTTTCGTCAACGTTTCAACGTTGCCATTTGCGTCCGTTCACTTATATGGTACTTTGTTTTGTGGATATTTTACACACTGTTGCTACAGCAGATATCCCGCAGATAAATATTATGCCACGAGCAGAGGGTCTCAACTCATAGCTCAACTGACAATCAAGCCAGCAGCCAGCCAAAATAGCTTTCATACGCCCCATTCCATTTAGTCAGAGAAATGTTTGAGAAATACTCTTACATATAAATACGGATTAATATAAATAAATATAAAAATATTTCATTTCCTATATATTATTATCAAAAAGTTTTGCGTTGCGTAACAATCAAAAAAGCAACATAGATACATATGTCCATCTTCTCACTAGCAACATATTGTTGCAAGAGTTATCGCGGTTGTTTCGGCAATTGATATTATATTTGTCGTTATGTTTTTTGTTTTTGCTATTGCATTGCATATTAACACCATCTATTCCGCTAAGCAGATTTTACAAAGTCATCAGTCCTCGAATTTTACCGTCAACCCTACCACAGTCACTGCTCACTACTTACGACACCTCGGCGTGCTACGCTATCTGCCGCGCATTATGCTTCCTTTCACCCACTCATTCATCTGCTCAGCTACTCATCTCCACTCAGTCATTCCGTCAACCAGCCAGTCATCCATTCATTGGGTGCAATTGCGTGGAAACGATTTTAGCGCTTATTGAAAGTGTTCCCACTTAACGGCACAGCGCGATGGCACTCGTGCAGCTGTTTGTGCCTCCACTCTTATTTATATGGTAGTGCTGGTATTTTTGCCACCACCTCCACGGTGTTTTTCGCCAGTCACTGCCGTGTTCGTCTGCGCATTAGTCCCCATAGCAATGTCTGCTCCAGCGTCCATTTCGCTTCGGTCGCGAGTCGCTGAATAGAAAAATTAAATTTTGCCACTTTAAAAGTGCCCACTTTCGTTTACCGCCGCGCTGCGCAACTCACCAATCGAACGGAGTTCGATGATTTGGTGTGGCATGCACCCTCTTTTCGTAAGGGATTATGTTTTTGTGTGTTTTCAGTGAGTTTTATATTGTTATTTTCCATATTCGCCGCCGCTTAGTTCAATTGCTGTTGGGTGTTGGTATTATTTGCTCGTCATTTCGTCTCTGCTTTGTTGCATTTCTCACATTCCCGTTTCCTTTGAGAGCTGCCTCTGTTTTTTGATTGTTGTTGCTGTTTTTGGCATTATTTATTTTGCGTTCCACGAAAGGTTTGATTTTAATAGAGATTTTTTCAATCCCCTCTTTTGCGCAAATTTCCATAAGATTATCTGGGATTTAGTTTTACACAGTTAGATTTCGTTTTGCTCACGCACGTTATCGACAGCGCATTTTTCAATTCTCTTCTCTAATTTACATATTTTCCGTTTTTACCTGGCAATTTCAACTTTTCACAGGCGCTTGGAAAATTCCACCTTTTCAAAACAAATAAAAAATTACATAGTTCGATTATTTTTCAGATTGAACTTGAGCCATTAGCGTTTGTGAAGCAAACGATTTTGCTCAGCCAACTTGAAAAGTACGAGTAAAAAAAAAACAACACTGTACATAAACATAATTTACATTTAGAACGCTTTCGTCTTAAAAAAGAAGTTACGGATTTAAATCACGAATTAATTAACGGATGTGGCAATAATAAGATTCATTTTTTCTTATACTTTTTCTATTAAATATTCACTTAGGAACTACTTATTCGACTATGTAAGGCTATTCGGCTATGCTGGTACAAAAATAGCATTAGCGCGAAGAGCTGACCTTGTGTCAGTTCAATGCGAAGGCACATTCCGGCCGGGTGCCGGACACAGACTACTGCAGAGTTTTTATATAGGTCTCGAAGTCGATTAAGACTGAATAGGTGTCCATCAGGGTTGCGAAGTTTTTCATTAAAAAATGTGGGATTAAAACCGAAATTTTCATTTTTTATTCTGGATGTTGGAATTAAAAATTTAAAATATATTTAAAAGTAAGAATATACTCGAAAAATAATAAATCTACAATCAACCAAATTCTTTTTATATTTCCTAATTAACATATATGCTTAAGTTTAAATTGTTTTATTTTTCAATCCGGTATGTGGGATTAACCTTTTTTATTTATTTTTTTATTCCCGTATTTGCGATTAAAAAAAAAAAATTTAATTCAATTATTTTTTTATTGCATTATTTGCAAGCCTGCTGTCCATTTTACCTTACCAATTGTTATGCAATAAAGCTTCACATTGTCTTAGGTGCTGATCAAGGCATTGTTTTAATCCGCTGTGCTCTTAAGCATTGTGGCGTTAGGCTGCAACCCGGCTGGTATCTACGTAAAATACCATGGACGTTGTGCTCATATTTAATACCAACCAGGTTGAACTTATGAAGAATATATGTGATTGAAAGCGTTAAAATTTTTTTATAGTAATTATTTTTTTCTTTCTTTACATAGGATATTTCAGATTATCATAAAAATTGCAAGTCACCTGTTACAGTTTTATGAGTTTTATTGAAGTTCTCATAAGGCTATTGAAGGCATTGGACGCGGACCGATTACAATGAACGATTGGGGGCTTGGCCATTAGCTTTTGCAGGTTTATTCCGACAGCGTTATATTTAATATGATTTAAATATTTATACAAATTTAAGGTATCGATATCAGATAAATCTGATCGATTTTCATACAATCCTTAAATAGAAAGACTTATGCTAGCACTTTTAACCCCTTTAAAATATTAAATTATTTTTGCTTGCTATAAGACAGAGTTATGTTCAAAGACACTTGCGTTTTTATTACCTAAAGCTCTCGCTGAACGTATCACGTATTCGCCCCATTGTCACATACCATTAATCCCCTGAGCAAAGTCAGACTCTATGCAACATACACAAACATGCGTTTAGGAGAACACTGCATAGTTTGTTTGATTAAGTCGAAAATCACGTTTTGCGAGTGTTTTCCGTATCATTGATGTATTTATATAATGTTATTACGCGCACTCTGGCAACGCCTTCAGCGAGTGTGGCGCAGCTGCTGCGATAACGTACGCCGCACTCGGTTAGACGATCCCCTGCGATGGAAGAGTGTTGTAAGAATATGTCTCTGTTCGCTTAACGCTGATGTTGCTGCCGCTGATGAAGTGATATTTACGCAATAAATGGTCATATACACACACATATGCACGCACGCACATACACATGAGCGATAACAGGCTATTCCAACAACCGCGTGACCACAAATTCGACTATCCCCACACACTCACGCAGACAAGCGCAGCAAGTCCAACAAGCGAATAACTACTTAACCTCATTTCCGCAAGCAGCATTGGCCGCGACAGCATTCACTCACTCATCCACATCACACTCTGTTTGGTGTCGATGTTGACGATATGAATGAGTTATGATACGATGTGCCCTGACATTCGTTAAACTTGCAACGCGCCAGAAGTGGCAGCAACACCGCTGCGGCCACTGGCAACATAATGACAACGACAACGACAACGGCAACGAAAAGAAAATGGAAACGTTCAAAATGTTTCACGCACACACACACACACACATACCATACATATATACATATGTATTTATATACTTTGTATGCGTATTATGGTAAAATAGGTGGAAAAAGTTGCACAAAACCACAGGCGTGTAAGCACACCGCGGCAACAACGCCGCACCGTCAGCAACAATGACAGCAACATGCCGGTTGCGTTGCGTTTTTCTTCCGACTGACTGACGGACTGACAGCCGAACGTACAACACGTCGTGCCGCGCCATGCGACGCGCTACTTTGCGGTGCGCTTTTGTGGCATTGTTCATGCGGCATAATTTAAATAATTGAAAGTTTTACACTTTAACCCACCGACACGTTTACCTACGCAACAGCGCCTCAAGCCAACAGCTTCGCCAAGCTTATACTTATATGTGCGCTGGTATGTTTGTTTTGGTGTGTGTGTGTATGCTCGTGTAACTGGATATGTCTGCAAACATATACTGCTGCTTACAGTTGTAAATGTTGGCAGAAAGAAGCATACGAGCGACAACTTTTTTGCCTTTATTCATTCATTCATCCATAATAAACAGTTAGCTATGTACGTATGTGTAACTCTATATATGAATATATGCACGCACACCCTCGCATGCACTCGTTATTTGTATTGCTCTTGCGCTTTTATGTGGCGCATTATTTGCAGAGGCATGTGTATGTGTGTGTGTGGGTTAAAACGTTTCAATTTTAACCTTAAATGACATCTGCATTAACTCCACCTTCGCATGTGGCCTGCGGATGCTCCAGGCTAATTCATCGGTCCATTGACGGACTTTTTGTAAGTAACGAGTCACTGTCTACTCTTAAAAGGATTAATAATGTACAGTGATTAAAGGTAATTTTTAATATGCCTAGTTGAGCGCTTCTACTGAATGGCTTATAAATTTTCTTACAATTACTCATTATTTCATGGTTGAGTTCAAAGGCGCCCAAAGTAATTTTGTGTGGCAGCGGTGGTGAAAATAAGATTTCTTCGAGGAATTATCAAATTTGAGCCATGATAGTTTCCAGTATATACTATCTCTACCACAATCTCTTCTATAATGCCTTTATTTGCTGCGGAACGCAAGCTCCTCTGATGGAAAATGGTGCGTGGACTATCTAAGCAATATATCAGAGGTAATTTGAAGCCAAACCTGTCTGTGGCCACATAGTCATATATAGTTTACCCTTTCTCGCTTCTAGATCTTTTCATAGATACTTGAGGGAAAACCGTCCGACTAGCTTTTTAGATAGTTGATTTTGATTGGAAAAGGCGCTAGCACTTTGGCTGGACGTTTCAGGCAACTTTTGTAGTAAATATATTTGGGCAATTGCCATGCCTATCGTTTCAACTGAGTTTGTCCAACCTGTTACGTATTTACTTATTTTTCAAGCGCTTTCAATAATGGCAAAAGTCATACGTAATCATCTTTGCGCGCATTTGTCTATAGTTACGACCATATTGCCCAATCGTTAAGAGTTGGATTGAACTCAGTCTGAACTAACTTTTTTATTGGATACACACTAAATTTTTTATTTATAAATTTAGTAATCGTTAATCGCGGAAATGTATTTTTTTTGCAGATATTTTAAAATAAAGGTCTGCTTGAACCGCACATGTGGTTTGTGAGGAAAAAAAATTTCCCACAAGCCTCTTAAAAGCGAAATAAATCAAAAAAGTAGGCTATATAAATTTTAAAATAATTTGGATGAACCTTTGTTCAATTTAGGAAAACAGTCAACATTATTTTGAAGTTTAGTTTAGGGAAACAATTTAGCTTGGTACAGGTCTCTAAGGTCTTTCACTTACATAATTCCCATAACGCTTTATTTTCTTTTCCAAATTGACTAATTTCAAAGCACAATGTAATGCTGCTGTTTTGGTAATGGCAGAAAAAAAGGTATCATTGGAGCCAATGAAATAATGGAAAATATTAAATGAAATTACAACTTTTACAGATCTCTTGGGGCGTGTCTAAATGGACGCACTGTTCTCAGCTTCAGTTACTGCAGCATTATATTGTCTACGAATTACATCCGCAACAACAAATTACGACAGCTGCCACAGACGCTAGACGCATTGAAAGTGCGTGTTGCAACAATGAACAGGGTGTTGTAAGATTTTAATTTTATTCATGTGCATTTGCATACATTGAGAGATATTCTGCCGCTATGCGAGTTGCAAGTTGTAATTGCCGCGTCAGCATTCCAATGGTAAATGTTTAAATGCAAAATTACGATTGCGAGCGAAATGAAATTGGGTGAAGGTAAGTGGCGCTGCAAAGTTTAAGGACACGGCTGTGGCAAAGGACATACCGTCGCACCCACCGGTGGAGTGATGAAAGCGAAAATTCACAGAATCGAAGGTGTGCGCGGGATAAGCTGCTGCAAACACTGGCTCAGCTGTTGCTCTGCGGCTGCTGTGGCATTTCCTCATTTCTGTTGTTGCAACATAGCAAAATAGCAAATGAAACGTAATGCAATTGTGGCCGCGTTGTTGGTATGTTGCAACAATTTAAAATTGCAATGTGCATGACGCCACAAGGATATTGCCAACAACAAGCATGTCAACGTATTTAGCAACAACAACAACAGCAACAATTTAAAAAACGCTGGTGACATCGTCCGCCGCGGGCACACATGTCAATACATGAGCATTAAATTTTCCTATTTGTTTAGCCGAGTGTGAGTAGTTGCTGCCGCACCGGTTTCGCGCTTCTTGCAACAGCAACAATAACAGTGTTTAGCGTGCATAAGCGAATTATTCGCGCACATTTATTGTTGTTGACGTATTTCCGCTGCAGATGCGCAAATATTTACACATGCATGTGAGGCATGTGCCTCAACTTGGTGCAACCCAGCTTCACCGCGAGTTCGCCGCTTTCCATTGCATGCCATTTGGCCGCAGAGCACAGACATGTAAATTTACACAAACACGCACACTTATGCGGCTAAATGTTCTGCTGTTGTTGTACTCACTTAGGTGCGTGATCGCATTTGTGTGGCACGAAATTTTCTAAAATGGTTTTCAAAACTTATTTGCTTAGGTTTTAGTTGGTTTTGCTTGCAGCTTAAAGCGTATAGTGCTAACATCATTCAACGTTTACACCTGCTAAGACATATGAGAAGCCTTTGTTGATAAATTAAAAAATATCTGTATAGATATTTAGGGTGGAGCGAAAAAAAATTATTATATTTTGCTTAGCCTGAGGGTACATTTTTTAGATTATAAAAATAGAAAATTTGTGGAAAAAACATTATTTAATATCTAGACGCGGCCAACACACTTTTACAGTAAATTTTGAGATAACGCCATCTATTGGAAAAACAAGGAATTTATTTAATTTATATTTTAATGTTTTTAAAATTATATTTTGAAAAGTTTAGGATTTCCTGGATCCATTAGCCAATCTTCAGGAGGGGTTTCGAAAAAAGGTGTATGGGCGGTGAGGAAGCGTTTTCTGCTTTTTTTTATATTCAAAAACCACTAAAATTTATTATTACAATAGATGAATACAGGTAATGCTCGCAGGACCAGTCACAACTTTGATTTTTGACAAAATGGCGGCTTTCCAAAATAAAGTCGATAATACATACCTCAGGGGAACAACAAAGGTTAAGGCTGAATTGGTTCGGGTCAGATTAATAGTTCAAGACGACCCTGAAAAGGGTATATTAAGTTTACCACGAAGTATATAAATGATCAGCATGACGAGCTGCGTCGATTTGGACATGCCGGTCTGTGTGAATATACGCGAACTAGTTCCTCAATTTTTGAGATACATATCTATCAGAAATTTTACACACGTTCTTTTCTACCCAAGAAGCTGCTCACTTATCGTTACTACCGATATCAGATGACTAAAGCATATAGCTGCCACACAAACTGAACGATCGGAATTAAGTTTTTGTAAGGAACAAATTTGTATTTGTGGAGGGTATTATAGCTTCGGAGCAACTAAAATTAACGTTTTTACTTGTTTTGCATTTGAAATGAAGCAAATAAATTGGTTTGCTGTAGTTGAGTACAAGATGAAAATAACTACAGTTATAACTCCTATACGTGCGTATAGTATTTACAAATTAATTATTTTTGAAAAGCAACATCATAAAGTTAGTCAAAGCACATTGGAGATAAGTTACTGCTCTTTATTTCGTATGACAAAATTTTTATACAAATGTTATTTCTTGTTGCCTTGTTGCTTTGGCATAAGTAATATTTCGAAAATATGAATCAAAGCTATATTTGGACACAACTGCAAGTGACTTCAAAGTGCACCCCGTGGTTCAGCAACAACTGCAGCGGCAATAAACTAAACAAAACTCTTGCTACAAATACACAGTAGCAACACTGAACACACAACCAAGACAGAGCGTCTATGCCAGTTCAGTAGTAGCAACAACAACAAACACACTATGCGGTCATTTGTCCATGCTGCAACGATGATAACAGCTGCCACACCAATAGCTCCATTCTCCCCAAAATCAACAACGGTAATTGCAACCAGCTCCACACTTATCCACAAACATACATCACTACACATATACACATATGTATATATGATATACTTGTATGTACAAGTATAATATATACTAGATACATTCGTATAAATATTAAATAGTTTACTCTGGCGGGTGCTGTAAGCCCGAGTATCTCACTTAATGCCGACTGTGTCCATGAGTTAAAATAAAATTATCTTTTTCCGGTTCATGTGGGAAGCCACACAAGTGAGCAGGTTTAGGTGTTGATTTGGTAGCTCACACAACACTTCGTACATATTTTATAAGGGCAAAGGGGTTCTCAATTGGAGTTAGGCGTTGCTATAGTCTAATAAAATAACGCCTGACAAAAACTCATACACCAACATTCTTCTAAACTTCGTTCCATCAATTCCATCAACAAGCTCATTGCATACCTTCTCCAGCAGTTGCTCCTCGCCTACATGTTTTCTTAGGTATGAGTGCAGAGAAGAAACTACCAGAAAGGTTTAATTCTAAAAAAAAGTGCTAGTTAAAGGAAGTAAGCTAAATAATTTGATTAATGAATGATTATCCCACAGCGAGATAGTTTGGTGATGATTCAAATAGACCACTTACGCTATTATTACCATTTTAACGGTTCTAAGGGGTTAAGGGTAGTTAGAATTTTCGAAAAATCTTAGAAATATGCTTTGAAAATTTTAAGTAAATCCAACAAATACTTTTGGAGTAATTAACAAAGGGTTCTCGGGTACTATGAAGAGAGCAGGTAGCTAGCAGCAGCTACAACTTCAAATGAGTTTTTCTCAAAACTATGTTTTTTGAACTGGTGACCACTGTAGCTCGAAAACCGCTCAGTAGATTTCAATGAAATTCATACTAATTTTTGAAAACATGAAAAACTATGCCTAATGGAAGAATTTTTTTATTTCGATTTTTAATAAGCAATTAACAATTGGCTTTTGACCAAAAATCTGGAATCGAAAATTTTCATGAGACCGCCATTTTGTTAATTAAAAAAAGAGATATTCAATCAGTCACTAGATTACAGCGGTCAACCATTTTTTTTTTGTTTTCATGCTCAAATTCTCAATCTAGGCATTGAAAAACACTGGCATTTTTATTTTTAGCTTTTAAAGTTTTCTTTTGCTAGATAGGAATGATTTGCCCATACGAACATAAAAGAAATACGAAGAAAAAAAATGTTTTTCTCTTATTTTTGGTGTAAAAGAAACTGAAATTTAACGCGTAGAAGTCCTGACCCAAAAATCATGTCAACCGGTGTTATCTATTAACAACACAAATTTTTTTGCCCGCTTGATTTTAGTTGAATCTCCAAGGATTAGTGTTGGTCACCGCAAGGAGCTTCGGTTGGATCTGGATCAACACAAACAGCCACTACTTTTTAAAATAATAATGGTTTTTTTTTTTAATTTCTGTCAAGTCAAGTCGAAAACTTATTTAGTGTTGCTACGTTTTTACTTTTATCAAATGAAAAAATTAACTGACAGAAAATTATTTAAAATTGTAATTTTTTATGCCTCTAACTACACCTAACCTCTTAATATTTGTATTTTTCAAAAGTTTTCTGATCCACGTACTTCCCTAATTTTACTCGATTTCGTGTCTTATTGAAACCCCCTTTATATAATCAAATGCGAGATAGAACATTTGCTACGGTTTGGAAATATAACATATGTATATACAAGTGTGTATACATTTATTGAATATTTTCAAATCCAATGAAGTTTAGTGTTTAAACAACATATAAAAAAATGGCAAAATTGGATTGAATTGTAGCAATAAATTAATGAATTATTGAATTAAATGTAAAATTAATCGTACACACCTAGGCAGGGAAGTGCTGGCTGTTCACTGGCGAAGAGACTGCGTTCGCATCTGAACAGCAGATTCCCTATATCAAGTAGGTGCACCAATGTAGCGTGAGAGAAGTGAATTATTGCAGTTTCCTTCCATAAAATGAGGTCGTAAGCTAGTGAAGGAAAGCTAAGAAAATAAAAATGTTGCTATTATATGCAAACCTTAACTAAGCAAAGTTTCAAACCACCGAACAAAATTCTTAAATTTCTCAACAAAGTATCGAACTTTTTGAGATAATCAACATAGAAATTGTAGCTATTTAGCTATGCTTGGGATTTTTTGTTTAATTGTTACTGTTAGATTAACACAACTCTTCGGCAAATGGGATTTTATTGAACTTTTGAAGGGCTTTTATTTCATCTTATTGAAAATTTAAGCAATTTCTTTAAGAGAGAATAACACCAGCCCACTCGATGACATTCTGTGTAATATCGTCTTATGCCCATTTATGCTTGGCTACATGCTATTTCCGACCTGAGAAATTCATCTTTCAATATGACTGTACATGCACACAACACACATATGTACATTTACAATGATACACAGTCTCGTAATATCCGTCTTAAAGCGTTCGTGTTCGTCGCTTCTACAAATCATTGCGACACCATAAATTCTAAATTCCCGCACATTTCGCTGCTGCGGCTGCGGCATTGCACGAGTGCAAATATTGCTGATGCTCACATTTCCAGCGCATACCGAAACGAAGAGCAAGACGGGGGTACGCCACGGACATTGGTGCGCCGGTGGATGGCCGCTGGCGTGGCACTAAGTGGTAATTCGATGAGGACGATAGCGGATGAATGAATGGAATGATCCAGTGGCGCTGCTGATACCGATGTTGCTGATACGAGTAGCGGCAGCGTTGACGGTGGCGCATGCGAGGGAGTTGCAACATAATGAAACATGACATGTTATTTGTACAACGTCGACGATGACGAAGGTTTTAACTGTATGTAATGTGAGCGTCGCAGAGGCAACGGCATGTAGTACAAGTGGTACAAAGTGCTCTTGTTGGTGTACTTGCCGCAACTCATACAGTCACACCAACACACGTACAGCAACGGCTGGGGGATGAGCAATTGCAGTTCATGAAGTTGCCGAGTGGAAAATGGCGTGGAATAAAGGCAAAAAGTAAATATGCCTGTGGCTCATGCACTACAACAACGTTGTGCTATGCGCTAGTAAAAATGCTGGCGAAAAATTGCATGCTACAACAGCAACAGCAACAATTGATATTTGCAAAAACCGTGTGTGGGTGTGTGTGGCATGCCATGCAACGACCGTTGGTTGCAACACTGATAGTTTCTGAGGGCAATTGCTGGTTGGTATAGTTACAGCTGCAACACCAGCAATCATTCCATATCAACGGCCTGCAACATAGCAATATAAACACATAATATACATATTTATTAGCAAACTTCTATATATGTATATAGCTATATGTATAATGTTGTGAGAGTAAAAATTTAGCTGCTGAAACCAAGTCTAGTTGGTGTGGTGTTGCAGCGAAATTGCCCGCTGCCTGACTGACTCGCTACCTCATTGGTTAGCTCGTTGGCTGGTAGTTTTGCTACTTTCATCGTCCGATACTAAAAAGCCAGTAAGCACATACAGACACAGACAAAGCTTTTGCGCTGTTGGCGCGGAAGTTGCGCGGTGTGTAAATAAATTGAGTGCTATGATAAATAAACTATTTTCCATCCGAGTCAGTAGCAGCTTCACACACTTACATATATAGTTAATTTAATGCTTATGTTTGCCTGTGTGTGTGTGCTTAAAAGCACTCACATGACAGCTTAAAACCGCATATTCTCATCTTTAATAAGCCGCTGAGCTTTGCAATGTATATACCCTGTAGGAAATTTTGGGAAGGTAGTGAATATTAAATTTACAAATGTGACTACTAATTTAGCAAACTCTTCTTCTGTGCAAAAATTATAATTAGCACTCTTGTTTTCTTCACAAAGTTAGTTTAGAACCACCACAGTCGGGTCTAGGTTTCTTGAACGGACCTTGATTTGTGTATGAATGTGAATTGTCATTTCGACAGTATTACTAAAAATTATTTGGATAATGTTTTTGGCCACTAAAATAACAACAACTCGTAAATATGTACTATAACAAAGTAAAAAAAAAGTCGCTAATCTTGAAACTTAGAAAATCTCTATAATTGAGAAAAAAGTCCAGAAAACCATCCTTTTTTTGATTTCTACATAATTTTTATACCCTGCACACGGTACCTTAAGTTTGCCACGAAGTTTGTAACCGCCCGCAGAATACGTCTTACCCAAGAAACCGCTTATACGTTGGAACCGTTATAGCTGCTACAAACTGATGGATCCAATCCAAGTTATTACATGGAAAACTTTTTTATTTATCAAGACTTCTTAACGAAATTTGGCAGTGCTATAAGTTTCGAGTTGCTTAGGTCGGACCACTATACAAAGATCTTTATTATTATGTGACCTTAATTCGGATTCTTTATAGCAAACCACGTGGCTAGAAATACCAGTAAAGCCGATTACGTTTTCAGATTTAGTCACATACTTATATGCATAGTTGCTATAAGAAAGGCACTTGTGAAGGGTATTATAGCTGCAGTGCATCCGAAGTTATTGCTTTTTCTTGTTCTCGAATTTCCAATGCAAAATATTATTTCTAACTACACCGAAACGTCTTTAAACATTTCCTTTTTACATCCTCTTCGGGCGTTTATTTTTAATTCGACACTTCATCCACATATGTATATGTATACCATACATATAATATTATATATTATATAAACCCAGCTATGCTGTTTCATGCTAATTTTTATACTCTTGCGATATGTTGCTACAGAGTATATTAGTTTTGTATACCTAACGGTTGTTTGTATCACCGCGATGATGAGACGAGTGGAAATCCGAATGTCTGTCCGTCTGCTTGTGTAAGCTATAACTTGAGTAAAAATTGAGATGTCGTAAAGAAACTTGCTACACGTGTTCCTTGACAAAGAAGTAACGTTTATTAGTCTTGTGAATATTAGTGGTATGTGGTATTGGAAAAAATTTATAAAATCTGGTCAATACTACCCTCAACTCCCATATACTACTTAAAATTACTTTCGTTATTATAACAAGTTTTGTGCCGAATATGTCGGTCAGTGAATACGATTTATATATAAAATTGCTTCTAAATATGTTTTCGAGTATACCTGAGCAATGTCAAAATTAATTTACTTTTTTCTATCTACAATATGCCCCATAAAATGATTTCCGTCTTTCTACCTGCTTTTAAACCGATCAGGTTGGTCAATATGTGTGGTATTTCAATGAAATTAAATGAAACTTTTTCTAAAAAAAAATATGTGGTTTAGCGCTGAATTGCAATGAATTGGTATATACCTTGGTCTAAATATATATATATTATATCCCTAATATAAAGAATTATACATATCCCTAATATAAAGAATTCCGATCCTCTGGTTGACGTTTTCCACATCAACTCAATATATTCAATTTAGCCTCTTCGGTCGAGTTAATATCACATACATACATATATTTTATTTGAAGATATTTTTAATATAATTTTAGTTGACGCTGACTAAAATATAGCAATAAAACTAAGTCTGAGTTTATGGCCTTCTATATATGTATTTAAGTCAAGAAGATATCAAATTTGATTGTAATTTATTCACGATTTCATCGAATAATGGATGCTTAATTCTTTCGCTACATTTTTTTAATATATAGTTAACACAGAACCTGAAGAAATTTCCCGGTTACACCCGAACTTAGCGCTTCCTTACATGTTTATTCACCATACTAACCGAAGCTTTTACCGTTAGCGCTGATTTTCTGTTTGATTTTTTGCACTTTTATGTTTTAAATTCTATTTTCTTACTATTTTTCGAAGGTTTAAACTTATTATTAAGCGAGGTGCACACACCTCCATATGTACAAGTATGTATGTAAATATAACTGTAAACTGTATTTTACCCGAATTATATATATATGGTATATTTTTGTTGTTATTTTGCGAGCGTTGCTTGTTTAAGCGTCTCCTCCGTATTTCGTATTTTCATTTATCATTCATATGCATCCACATTCAAATGCATGTAAACACACACACATACATTATGTATATATAATATATATACATTATATGTATTTCATTGTGCTGTATATAGACTTTATTTATACGCCTATCTTTATTTTGCATTGTTGTTTGACGCTACGTACGTGCGCCTCGCCCATTCCATTCACCCGTTTGTTGGTTTAAATTAAGCCGCAGGTTATTGGGTGACGGCAGCTCTGCATCTAACATTTGCCTCCGCTCGAAATTGCCTCGTCGTATTTGTTGTGGTTTTTATTGCTATAACAAATACCTTTTTCCATTCATTTTTTTTCTTTTTATTGCTATAAACGCCCACAAAGCTTAACGCGCGCGCCCATCGTAATCGCGCTCTGTGCACAGTTCCCGCTCTCTGCGCTCGCTGAGCAGTTTGCGGCGCGATTCCGCGTGGAAATTTGCTTTTCAAGCGTGAAATAGGTGTGCGCCGTTTGTATGTTGGCGAATTAAATTTAATTGTGTTTATCAAAGGAGAGAAACATTTAAATATACCGTTAATAAAAATTTAATATCAGTTGCTGCAGAAATGGTGTAGCATTTTTAGTATGTCAAAGTTTTATTAAAGATATTATGTTCCATTGATGTACAAATAATTGAGAAGCATAATGGCTTGAAATATAATATAATATTACAGATTAAGGGTGGCAACAAAGAAGAGAATGACCGAAAATGTGAAATCATACTAGGATGAGAGGTCAAGTGACCAGTGTAATATATTATCATGCTCCTATGAAATTTTACGGGAGAATAATTTGTTCAAATTTGATTTAACTTTCTTTGTAATATTTTTCCTAGTTAAGCTCTCAATGCACAGCGCCGCAAAAACTGTGTTAAAAACTTACTATTGCTTTACAATTTACCGAAACCTTTGAGGTTATATTGCCTCTCAAAGCCTATCCTGTTCGTATTGCTATTCTTACTATCATTTTCGCATTTTTAGTCCCGCTTACCGGTTTAAAAATTAAAAAAAAAATGTTTAATCCCAAAAAGCGAATTAAAAATTTATTTTTAATTTTTAATCCAAACTACCCCATTAAAATATAAAAACGAAAAATTGTAATCTTATGCATATAACGGATGATCCAAGTAGAGGTACTTTTTTCAATAGCCGTTTTTTGACAAATCACACGTCAGCCGTGTCAAGTAGTTATATTAGTTTTATTCAGTATTGTTTAGCATTTCATCGTGGAAAGACTTACGGCTGAACAACGTTTACAAATTGATTAACTTTACTAAGAAAATTTACGTTCTGTAAAGAATTTGTTTCGCGCACTTCGCTCAACTTATAGTCAACATAATCGGCCTACTGCGCGTACTATTCGCATCACCATCACCCATCTTGACATCCAGCATTTATTATTGGATAACATTCGACCGAAGAGACCACGTCAAGCACGCAGTGAACAATATATAGCGGCTGTAACTGAGAGTGTATACGAAGACCGTAAAGTTTATGCGGTCAATCCCGCTCCGATTCTGGGCCAGTTACCTGTCGAAATGCTCGAACAGGTCATCGACACAGGTCATTGGACACAAGGAATGAACCATCTGAGACGTAGCCGCGGCCAACATTTGAAAGAGATAATCTTCAAAAAATAAATGCCAATGAATGTTCTTTCGAATGATAATAAGCATTGACCCAATTTTGTTGGTATTTTTGTTTAAAAAAAATGGGAAACCTCGAAATGTATCACCCTATAATTAAGAATTAAAAAACAATTTTCTATAAACTTTAAATTTTTTTGCGTTTATCAACCAAAAAAATATTTTGAATTTTAAGTTTTTAATCCTAAACATCTTCGATTTAAAAAATGAAAATTTAATTTGACATGATTATGTTTGTTGTAGACATACGCCTTAAATGTGTCTAATGATTATATATAATGGGTAAAAGAAGACGAATATTTATTTTTCACCTTTAAGAAAGTCTCTCCAGGTATGAGCCCTTCCTTATAAAGGGAAGGGAATCCGCCTTAAAGTTTTCTAATTATACCCTGAACAGGGTATAACACCCAGAAGGAAACGTCGGAGACCCTATAAAGTATATATATAAATGATCACCGTGACGAGCTGAGTTGATTTAGCCATGTCCGTCCGTCCGTCCGTCTGTATATATACAAACTAGTCCCTCAGTTTTTAAGCTATCGATCTAAAATTTTGCACCTGAACTTTTCTCACCAAGGAGCTGCTCATTTGTCGGAACGGTCGATATCGGACCACTAAAGCATATAGCTACGATACAAACTGAACAATCGGAAGCAAGTCCTTGTATGGGAAACTTTTTTATTTGACATAATATCTTCACGAAATTTGGCATGAGTTATTTTCTAAGGCAAGAATATAATCTCAGAAAAAATTGTTTTAAACGGATCGCTATGTCATACAGCTATCATATAAACTGAACGATCGGAGTAAAGTGCTTGCTTGGAAAAAAATTTTATTTTTTATTGCCGATTCACGAAATTAGATCTGAATCAAGTTATTGTAAGGAACCTTTGTACCTGTGAAGGGTATTATAGCTTCGGTGAAACCGAAGTTAACATTTTTTCTTGTTTTTTTCTTCTTATTATCAGAGAGAAAAATTCCACATACTTGAAAAAAAATCTTGTTCCGTAGATTTTGTAAGAAATTGAATGCTTATAGGCAGATCTCTTACGATTCTTTATTTATTACGTAAACCTTACCGTTTAAAAAATATTAACGGTTAAGTTTTTGTTATCTCAGGAGAACTTTTTTTTATATGAATTTTATATTTACAACTGAATGAAAAAACATCATTTTAAATCGGAAAACTCATAGTTTTGTAGGAAATTTACTGCTCTACAAGATGGTTTCTTATTCCATTTATACGACCAGGAAATCAACTCAGGGAACGATTTCGGAAAAATTTGTATTGTTTGTTACTTCCAAAGGACTTTAATATTACTGCCTGATCGTTGATTTTTATACTAACAGTCAAAAACCTTTCGATCAACTAGATAGTGTGGTACTCAAAGAGGTTTCTCTCCATTTCTATGGAGTATGACAATCTTAAGCTGCAATTTAAATATACATATCGATGTTTTCACCACAAGAATTCCTCGTTAGATAATGTAGTTTTTTTGTAGCTAGATTACAACTAAATTACCTTGTAAGCATTTTGGAATTTCAATATCGTCATTACCTGAAAAAATAGGAATAGAATAATTACTATTAAGAAAAAATACTTAAGACATATGTTATTATAAAACATCCAAAACAATTCACCATCAATCTCAAATATCATCTCATAAATAAATTTTCCACGAAAAATTCCGCTTTATTAACAAATTCAGCAACTAAGCAGCCTAACTTAATACAAAAACTAATACACTCAATTTATGATTAACAGTTCATATTTATGAAGCACATCTCTCGCATTTTGAGCAGCTTCAAACACCCGAAACCTCTCCTCGCGGACCTGTCAGCCGAGCAATTGATTAACCGATTCGCGTACCTGTCGGAAACCCATTAATCGAGTTGGCACAGATTTAGCAGTTCCACATACCGGTCACACCAATACCTTCACACACGTGCGTGTATGTGTGTGTGCGACTCACCGGTTATTGAACAAACGCCGTAAAGGCGTGAGTGGTTGAAGCAGTCAAAAGGGCAGCACTGTTGCGTAACCAAGTGAGATATAAGCGTCGCACATCAACACTTTCTTGCTGCATTTGCTGTTGTTGTCGACGGAAAAGCTGACCAGCTTCAGCTAAGATTTATTATTTATTACGGCTATCAAACGTGTTGCCACAACACATAAACCCACGTGCCACTGCATGTATATATGTATGTGAATGTGTGTGTGTGTGTGCCGCTGAGTTAGCAAAGATAAGCGTAGAGCCGAAAGTATGTGTAAAGCTGGTGTTGTTGGCTTGCAACATTGTGGCATGTTCGCGGGTGCTTGCCTCGAGTGTAACAGGGTCATTAAGCTGAAGTAGCAATTCATTAATTATGCACACAAGCAAGCCCACGCCTACTTATGCCATACATATGCACGATAACCCTTTGGCTGCATAGAAAATCCATTCGCTTATGTGGCTCACAGCAAGCCACATCCGCATCCGTATTTCATTGCATGCAACTCCTTTCTATAAATGCATGTGTCTGTGTGTGTGTTGGTGCTCCAATTGCAACACTAAACTGCATTTGCGCTTCAGTTCTGTGCATCACCGTTATCCACAGTCGGGTATATTATTGTTGTGGCTGGTTTATTTCGCTGTAGTCAGCGCTCGCCCGGCTCTTGGTGGCCTAATTAAAAACGTCAACCTTGCAAAAACACACTCCATTCATTGCGGCAGCGAAACAATTGTCAATTATCCGCTTTTATGCCACATTGTGGTGGCGCGTTGGTATCCTGTTGCAAGGCAGGTGAATACTCTAGTGTTCGCCATGAATTTTAAATAATGGTTACCCGCCACTAGGACTGTATTTAGTCAACATATTAGAGCTATATTTCTTTACTGCGATTTTTACAGATCATTTTCTGCTTCATTTCATTTAGAATACTGAGTTTATGTAGACATAAGTCTCTGAACTTGAAAATAAGTGCGACGGGCGATGTGTGCATATGCTAGAGCTAAAACTAAAATAACAATCTTTAAAGTTTTACTATCAAGTCCATCTTCACTAAAATATTTCAAAATTAGATCCGTCCTTCAGTTCTAAATGATTCTCACTTATATTTTCTTGGATTAAACGAAGAGTGTTAGAAATCCAACCACTGCCACACCCACCTCCCATATAGACTTATGATTCAAAATCGGATAACTCTGAAAAAAATAACGTCCCAAATATAATATAATAATATGGAGGCCTTATATTATATATAAATCATACTAAAAATTTATCAAAGGGTTTTTTAGACTAAATTTCATATATCCCAAAGTGTTCGACCGGTTTTAAATAAATTTGGTACGAATCACGCTTCAAATATCTTCTCTCCAGACCAGGAGAAATCTGACCACAATCGCGCTTACTTTAAAAATAGCGTCGTTTTGATTTCTATTTTTGCCTAGACCCTAAATAATTAACACTTTACTTTAATCATTAATTTTTTTTTTTCATTAAATTTTTAAAATTTAAATTTTATGCTCAAATACAAATTCATCAATCCAACTCTTACAAAATTTGGAGATCTACATCGCTTATATATATTTTTTGTGATATTATTTTCTTTCCAAAAATGTGTTACTCCGCATTTTATTACGCTAAATTTTTCAATTCTCATCCCGCAAACTTGTCTATCATTACATACTATATATACACCTACACTAAAAAATTAGCTTAAATTTCCATGTCGCCCTCGTGTTTAATGAATGGCCATTACTACTGTCACTGCTGCTCCTTTGGCTGTTCACATTGCACCTTGCACAAAGTGCAATTCATTTAATATCTTTGTTGCTGCACTTTGTTTAGTTGCCATTTTGTTACGCTTATCGTCCTCGCCGTAGTATTTATTGGTGTTTGCCTTAAGTTTCCTGCTTTTAGATTATGGTTCCCTCAAGAATTGCGTCCAATCTGCATTGCACCGCACCGCATCGCACTACCCACTGTCGGTTATAGTAGTTCTCGCTTGTGCACTGCTAAACCCGTCCGCCCGCACTAATTTACCGTGGCTTTCATTGGCACTGCCGCCACACTGCTCAAGCGGAACTTTGCTTGTCGCAAAATTCAAATTTGCTTTGCTCGAGTCTTTGTTTTAGTTGCAAGTAGTTTTGCAGTAGCAGCCAATTCCTTGTTGCATGTAAAATAGTTTGGATGTCGTTCGCTCCCTTGGGTTCCCTGCCACACCACTTATTGTTGCTTACAAATTTCATAATCCAAGTGGTCTCCTTCTTATTACTCGACCCTACGCTCCCCCTCGCTCCGCCTCTGATAGCTTCGTTCTATTTTATTCTGTTTTATTGTGGCGTAATAAAGCGCCATTCCATTGCCGCACTTGCAGCCACTAGAAATCGTTATTCTTATTTTCTCTAACTATATAAATTTCTAAGTTTTAAATTTTTTTGTTTGTCGAGAGTTCTAGAAAAAAAGTTTGGAAGTAGCATAAAGCTTTACATTCCGCGTAGAATGAAATTTAAATGTGTTCAGCGTTAAAAAATGTGACATTTTCTTTAAACTTCTGCCTTAAAATAATTAATGACGTTATATCGGACCTATGTAAGTACAAGTATATCTGAAAATATAAATTCTTCCAGAGCTAAACGTTGCACAAAGTATCATCTTTCGGGTCTCAAGTTTCTCATTGTATGTAATTTTATAAAGAGTCTTCATCAAACCACAAGTATAATGTATGAAGATAAAAGTCGACGACAGCGGCATCTATTGACCAATCATTCAAATATGATGCTTTCATTCAAATCTGTTCGGTTGTTTTGGATATCAGCTCTATTAAACACAAAGATTTATATATATTATTAATTTGGAACTCAAGTCAAAAAGTAACTTCTTCCATATTCTAAATGCGAAAAGTAATAATTTGAGACTCCATAAAAGAGTAGAGCTAACTAATAACTGAAAAATTAGTTTTAACTTATTTTACCAGAGATATTTCCGAAGTCGTTTATAAGCGTCACTTAATGAATTTTTTTTAATAATTTCAGTCAGAATAAAATACATTTTTGGCTTACATTTCTCTTTTCTTTGATTTAGTGTAACCGTTCTTCTAACTGTATTTATATAATAATAGAACCGTCTTTAACTACACGTCAATTCATCATAATTCCAGTTTAGTATGTGTTACCACCATAGTATGTGTTACCACCATAGTATGTGTGACAACCATTGTCACTAGTAAACAAGAAAACATTAAATAAAAACAACCACAAGAAAAGGGAAACAAATTTTAAGTGAAATATAAAAGAACTTTATACCGAAAGAAGAAACCAAAAATTCTGAAACGCCGACTTTACAACAATACTGCAAAGCAAGCATACACACTTATTTACTTATATGTATTACTAGCAACCAGTCCATTGTTACTGGCCCAAATAAGAAGCATAGTAACCATCCGCATGCCAACGCAGCGACATCAGAACGCGGCCCCACTACATGACCTGGCTTTAGGCAGCAGGCGAATTGCCGAGAAAAAAGGCAGCAACAAATGCTGGCCCACAGCAACATGCGGTCAAAGGCAGCAATACTCGGGAGCCGCGACGCGTTCGTGCTGCTGCGCCTCCAGTTGATGAGTAATTGCCGTTCTGTAGGCGTTGGTGCGCGCACACACTACCAAAGGCACGAAGGCGGCGAGACCCAGAAGACCAAGCAGCGGCTGTGAACCACTGGTGAAGGCAAATTCATTTCGATATACAGTAACCGCTTGCCACACTCATACCCTCATATTTTTTTTACAACATATTTTTTGATTTTCGCTTTTTTGCAGGTCCACATTGGCAATTGCGGTGGCGCGTTTTCTACCATTTGTAAGGCATTATGCGCTTGCTTGCGCAGTTACGCACTTCGTAGCCTTTACACTTTTACAGTTTCCGTTCGCGCCTCGGTGTATTTGGCTGCCAGCAGTCTCAGCTCTTTGTTGCTTTGTCTGGCTCTATTTGGTTTGCCAATTGCAATTGCCGTTTACGCCTACGCCTACGTCAAGACCTTCTAAGCGTGGGCAATAGGCAGTGGTTGCGGTCTTGTTGTACATATATACTCGGTTGGCGCTTGGCTTTGACACGTCGCGGAACTACAAGTGTTGATTGTAAAACAGCGCATAGTGGTGAGTGGCCAAAGAAAAACTGCGTAAATTTCGACCCAAAGGAAGTGTCGTAAATTCGTGGTTATAAAAAATAAGCGAGTTATAGAAAAAAGTTTTTGAAGAGTTTGTCTTTATGGAAGGATTAAATATGAAATAGTTTAATAATACCAAAAGTCTTAATTTGGTTGCAAAAAAATATACATGTCCATTTTCACACAAAGCAATCAAAAGCATATTAAAATAGACCGTTCCTACAACAGCGTTCGAAATTACTTCAGGTGTGTTTTCTGCGACTACAACATCAATATTAAATACCCATTATAGACAGATTAAAAAAATTTGAAAATATTCGTATTTAGTAAAAAAAAAATAGTAATTTAAATTATTATTTTTAAAAATAGACTTTTTAAAATTTCTTAAAGAGAATATCACAGAATTATTTTTAACCACGATTTTCCACTTTCCTTTTTTCCTTTCTGCTCATACCCCACGTAATGTGTTGATTACAGTTGCCCTTTATGCCACAATCGTTGTAGCCTGTTACCGGTTCGACCGGCAACACAAGCACGCTGTTACGCCTGTTGTTCGCATTATTGTTTTTGATGCTGTTGTAGCAACAATATTCGAGCTTTGATGGTCTGCAATTCACTTTGCTGTTTGACGCCTGCTGCTTACAGCTATTTACCGGCGCTTGTTGCAAGGTCTGTCCTTTGCCACACAACGCCTTGCTTAATTGTTTTGTTGGTAGAAATTTTCAATTAAATTTAAATGTTCGTTAGTCGGCTGTTAACCATTGGAATTCGTTACTCCATACACATACAAACATATATTTTACAATTCTTTGTGTTTGTTGTTTTTAAGTGTGGCACTTACCATTGTTGCGCTGATATTGTTGTATTTTTCTTTACAGTTTTCAAATTTATGAATATTCTTCTTGTACTCTTAAGTGCTGTTTTTATTTGATTGCTGACCGATTGTTATTGTTGTTGCTGGTGCTTAAGTGTCTTTAATTTGATTGCCCTTTTAATTTTTATTTCTGTAACAATAAACTCAAATGAATTTTCCACACTCATACATATCGACCGCGCTTTTCGCCTGTTGCTACACGAATTGTTGTTGCTGCCGACATTGTTTTTGTTTGCTCTCCATGTAGCTTTCTTAGCACTTATTTAGTGGGCACAAGCTGCTTGTTTGCTGGCTGGCTGGCTGTGGCGCCCAAACAGCACTAAATGCAACATTGCTTGCAACGCCAATGCCAATGTTATTTATTGTCGCTACCGTGGCTGCTGCTGCTACAGCACACAATTATTGTTGCTGTTCTCGTTTTTATTTTTATTTTCATTTTTATTGCCATTCCAGTTTTTGTTGCTGTTGCAGCTGTTTGCTCATTTCCATTAGCACGAAATATACTTGCCGCTTGCAAGCGTACATTGCGTTGAATGTTTATAGCTGTTGCAAGTTTTCCTTGTAGTTGCTTATTTTATTGTACTAGTTGCAACATTTGCTAAGAGCTCGCTTGTTTATTTGTGTGTGCTTTGTTGAACTTATGTATATCCATACTTTTTGCACCTGCTGTTTGCATTATTATTTATTTTTTAATTATGCGCCCTCGCATTGTACAACTGCCGCCAGCAGCCACCAGCTACACAAGATGCCACGTTGAATATTTGTATTCATCAGCTATTTGTGAAAGTCGTTATATCTTTCAATATGCGCAGAAATGAGTGTATCTGTGTGTGTGTATGCAGGAATGTCAGCGTTTCTAATTTTATTTATCTTGCAGTTTACCCCGTTGCTACCATGTCTCCCCGACATCGTTACACTGCCCGGCACCACTTGCAACGTAACAACTTTATTCACTGTAATATTCCGCAGCAAATATTGCACTGTTCGGCGCTTCTTGCTACTGCTTCTTAATCTAATGCCAGCCATGCTTCACAGTTTAGTTGTTCTAGTGCGCGTAGTTTTATTTCTTTGCCGCCACTTCAATACTTTACTTTGACTCCTTATGCCTCTTTAGCTTCGTCTTACACACTAGTGCACTTCGGCTCTTCCATCGTACTTTTTGCTTACACTTCCGCCCCTCGCACTCTCGCTCAAGCAGGGTGCTACTCTTTGCTACTCATACCGTTAAGTATCTCATAAGTAGATCAGCTCGAGCATCTTATCCAGCGCCGCTTCAGCGTTTTGCAAGTACACATCGTCACATCGTCGCCTCTAATGTCGTGCGCTCGGTCATGTTCTTATTGCAACTCGCATTATGCCTGCTATTGCTGCTTGGCTGCCTCCTGGCTGCTAGCTTCTGGCTGCGACCGACTGCAATGGCTCTTACTTGGCCCGTGTTCCTGTTTAGTTCTTTTATTATACTTTCATCTTATTTTAATTTCACTCCCTTCTTAAGTTTAAGTTTTTCTTTTATTAGACGGATGCTTTCTGAATTCATCAGTTCTCTCGAGTCGCACGTTTTTTAGTTTTGTTTATATTTATTTCATTTCGCATTTATGCATTTCATATTTCGTTTCACCTCTCTGGGATCGGGCACGTGCTTCTACACTTTGGGATTTCAATTGAGTTGCAACTTACGAAATCATAAATTGAAATTACTTTGCAGTATAAATTTAAATTTTCGCGTTGGCGCATATTAAAAGCTACGTACAGCAGTCGTAGCTCGCTTGTGAAGACACTTTTTTTAAATTACTTCGAGGAATTGGGTATTTAAATTTGGACAACTTTGGTTTATACTAGGATTGAGTAAAGTAGGAATGAATCCTTCTATATTTTGCTGTATATAATCAAACATTATACTGAGATTCGAACAAAGTTGGAGAGCTCTAAAACACGAAGTAAAATTTTAATACATGTTTTCTTGATTAATCTGCTCTTTTACGATGGTTTCGGGAACCAAGCGTTTGCAACAAAATATTTTGTGTCCTTTGTTGACTCCAAAATGAAACTTTTGGTTGCTTTGACCACAGTCAAACAGGTGGCGCTGTTGTCGATATTGTTTTGCAATCATTTAAAAAATATAGGAGACAATATAGCCAATACTGATATAGAGATTGTATTATTTGGTGAAGTTAGACTCGACGGGGGAAATTCACTTCATATTCTACATTATTCACAAGATTCGTATTATAGATTATAACTTTCCTTTAATTTAGAAAAAACCGAATATTTCAACTTTTCGTATAACTTTTTGTAGTCGTTACTCTGTCAAGGTACGAAAATAGCGTTTTCGTATATTTATTGTTTGTGTGCTTTCTACAGCTGATCGCCGCTGATGGCGTTTGCAATTTCTGCAAAATTTTACAATCAAACGGATAAAAGTGCTCGCTGTTCAAATTCATTTTACTGCCCCTCGGTGCTTCTCCCCTCTTTCTCACCAAAGCAGTTTTAGTTGTAGTTGCTGTAGCAGTTATTGCGAAATAAATCCGATGCTTTGTATATTCGACTGTCAATAAGACATTTGATATAGCAGAGTTCGCATAACGCACAACTAGAGGTGATTGTTTATTCGGCATTGCGCGTTTGCAGTCTCGATGTTGCAACTGAAATTGAAATGCGATACACATTTACGTGCAATAACAATAACAATACAAGAATCGCCACTTGTGCAATGTCGATGCAGTTGCAAGCTAACGAATTGATGGAGAGCGCACCAAAAGCAAATCCAGGCGCATATATATCTGTTATACGAATTATATACATAATATGTGTGTATATATATGCGTACATATACATATATACTTATAGTTAGCTGCAGTTAGTTGCATGAAATGCAATCAAAAATTTATTGTGGCATGTTTCGTCAAGTGAGAGGTTTAAAAGTTTGAAAATATTTACTAAAAATAAAGATGCTAGTGAAGTTATTGAGGAAAGAATATAGTGTGGAGACTCCTGTCAAGGATTCAGCCTATTTTGAATAATTATTTTTATATATTATATTTTAAATCACATGGCGATGTGTACTGACACTTCGAGTGTAGAAGTAATGTGATAGTGGTTAGTTTATAATAAAGAGATTTAAGCGTGGCCTCGGATAAAATATATGACAAATTTCGTGAAGAAATCTTGGCAAAGTAAAAAGTTTCCATTCCCTTAAAGAAGAACTTGATTTTGATCGATCGGTTTGTATGGTAGCTATATCCTATAGTGGTCCGACGAATGAGCAGCTATTTTGTGAGCAAAGGACCTGTGCAAAGATCGATATCTCGAAAACTGTAGGACTAGTTCGTATATATACAAAACGCCAGACAGCGAACATGGCTAAACCGATTCAGCTCGTCAAGCTGATAATTTATATATATTTCTTATAGGGTCTCCGACGTTCCTTACTGAGTGTTACAATCATCGTAGCAAACTTAATATATGTATCTTGTTTGTATTATAAAAATTCTTAAAAATGTTTGTTTCTAAGCCAATGTTTTAATTCCACTGAACTATTTATTATTTAGGTGTTTTATAAAATTCTGTTTCAAAAATGCTTCAATGAATATTTATCAACAAACTATCTTATTGGACATAGCTGTCGGTAGTTTCTTATTCTTAGGAAAAGCGATCGAGTTCTGAATTAAAAATAATCGCATATGAGTTTACAAATTTCGATTTTTAAAAATGCAGAATAAATCGAAAGCGCCAAAAATTGTTAAAAATAGAAAAATCTTTACTACGTAGCGAATGTTTGCAAACTAATTAAACCGGAAATGATTAAAAAGTAAATAGTAGACTTAAAACAAGTAGTTAACCTCAGATAGAAAACACTTTCGTCACGGCTTTTTCCTATACTCAAGGCACGGCAATTGAGCTTTAATACAGATGTTTGATACTTATATCTTAGTTTTATGGTGCATTGAAAGTTTAAATCTCTGGTCCAACTGGTATTAAACAACAGCACAATATAAACATAGCCGTTCCACAAGTTCCGTAAGTAATGTAATATTGAATAGAGAGTAGTGGTAGTACAAGAAAGTACATAGAGCGAAACATACATTACACTTTTGTTAACGAGGATCCGGAATTATGGATTCAACTAGCCTTAAGCATTTTTATTTTTTTCTTCTAAATACACACATATATACATAATTATAGTTTTTTTTGTGAATTGTCTCACAGTGCATCACGGTGCATTAAGGACACCAATTGAAAATACAATAAAACGCGAAAGCTCTAATAAGTTTTCGATATAACTTGTTGGAGTAGCGGGAATAGCAGCGAGAAACATGAGCAATGTCGGTTGCACGCTATCGCATTAGCAACGGCATCATCAGCTACAACAACAAAAAGAAATTATAAAAAAAGCAAGCAACAAGCAGACAGCATTAAAATTGAAAACGTAAATACTCGAATAAATAAGAGCGAATGCACACACACATACATACGTACTTATAAATGTACATGAGTGTGTGTGTGTGTGTGCATTTATTGGTACTAAGTGTGAGTATGTGTGTTGCGCGGAGCTTGAGGGTGTATGCAAGACCGCCAACGATGCCGATGTGGCTCTTGCCGGCTGTCTGTCCGGCGAGCGTGCGGCGGTTTGTGGGACGAAATCAATTAAACTTGCACAGCCCGGTAATTGCAGTCAAACACATTGGCCCCGAACGCGCCACAGCGCCTCGACTGTTGGCGTTGTTTTTGCTGCTGCTTGTTGGCTATTGTGCTAATTGAGGCACGTAACCGTTGCAAGTGCCCACACGCATACACAACGACGACATTGGCTGTGGCAAGAACAAAAACAGCAATGAAAACCAAAAGCAACAGCACACAACTTGTATGTAATAATGTGGCTATGTGTGTGTGTGTGTGTGGTTTGTAGCAGCATGACGGTATTAAATGCTTTTGCAAACAATAATAGCAACAACAACAGCAACCGCACAAACAGTAGCTGCAAAAGCAGTTGTTGGTGTTCGGTAATTCACAGCAATGCCGACATTGACGGCAACAAATCAAATAAACAACAAATATAAGTTGCAACAAAGCAAACAAAACGTGCCACATACAAATCTCAAAATAAATACACCGTTACGCACGCACATAAATACTTATACTTATTTGCGTGTGTGGTTGTCGTGGTTGTTGTTGCGCCGACGGCGTTAGACCAGCGAACGCTGCTCTGCAAATGATTTTGAACAAAAAGCAACAAACAACAACTACTCGACAACAAAGAAAAAAAGTTTGCATATTCAGTGAATTGATTGGCAATTGGCTGAGGCAACAAGGCGCAAATCCCAAAGCTGAGACGCACAAATGTTGCCAATGCGAAATCAATTGATTGGAAATTAAAAGCATTGAAGCCACACAATAAATGCAACAACAATACAAGCACTCAAACATTTATAACAAACATGAGTGAATATGCGAGTTACGTCTCGACTAAAACAAAAGCGATAACATACATATACATATGTATATAAACTAAAGTTTACTCTAACCAACCCTGCAGGAAATTTTATATTAATTGTTAAAATAATACGTTGTTCCATGCTGTGCAACCAATAGGAACTTCATAAAAAATTAATTTACGAATATTTGAGAAACAAACAACGTGCTGTATTTACCAAAAATGACATAAAACAAGAAAAACTGTTAACTTCGGTTGCACCAAAGCTATAATACCCTCACAAATGCAAAGGTTCCTACAAGAACTTGATTCCGATCGTTCAGTTTGTATGGCAGCTTCAAGATATAGTGATCTGACCTTTGTCTTAAATAATAACTCGTGCCTAATTTCGCGAAGTTACCTCGTCAAATGAAAAGGTTTTCCATACAAGTACTTGATTCCGATTGTTCAGTTCGTATGGCAGTAATATGCTATAGTGGTCCGATATTGGCCGTTCCGACAAATGAGTAGCTTATTAGTGAGAAAAGGATAGATGAAAAATTTCATATCGATATCTTTGTATATGTACAGACAGACAGACGGGCATGACTACATGAACTCAGCTCATCATGCTGATAATTTATTTATATATTTTATAGGGTCTCCGACGTTTCCTTCTGGGTGTTACAAACTTCGTGGCAAACTTAATATACGCTGTTGAGGGTATAATTAAATATTTACCAAAAAAAATAAGATTTTATTCATTTATCTTAATGTCTACAGGAATATATTATGTCGCACATATTCGTTTGAAATTTTTCTGGACTGATTTGTAAATGTGTATACATAATTGTAATGAATATATAAGGTGCTATACTATTGGACGTTCACTAAATAATTTCGTTTTTTCAATGCAATGTAAACACGATTTTTTTGTTGTGTAAAAACTTTTTATTAAATCATATATTCTCCATTTATATCCAATACCTTTTGCCATCTTTCGGGCAAGCGATTGTTTCCACACTCATGAAATTTTTGATTCTTGCAGGCAGAAACCTCGTCCAAGTGATTTTTGATGTCGTGATTTGAGGTGAAGGTTCATCCATCCAAAAATTGCTCCAGAGACCGAAAAAAGTAGTAGTCCGAAGTTAACAAGTCTGAAGAATATGGTAGGTATGGTAGTACATCCCATTCAAGCACCAGAAGCTTATGGCGAGTCATCAAACTTATATGAGCTGTCGCATTATCTTGGTGGACCACTACACCTTTTCTATTGAACAATTCTAGCCTCTTTTGTTTGAGTGCATCACTTAATTTGTCCGGCTGATGACACTACACTCCAGAATTAATCGTGGTATTGTCGGACAAATGCTCAAAATAAACAATCCCTTTGAAATCCCAGCAAAAAGACAAAATAATCTTTTGTTGTTGTCATCAAACGAGACTACTTAGTGAACGACTCAATACATCAGAGCGATAAAAAACCCAAACTTTTTCTTTGGAAATTAATAAAATACAGTGCAATAATTTTCAGTATACTTGTGAATTGTCTGTATATTGTAGCTAAATTATTATAAATTTTGCTTAAATTGAAAAAAACCTTCGTTATGTAGATCGTTACAGGCCTGCTGTTAATGCAAAGCTGATCGGCCGAAAACTATTCTCCTCCAGTGTTTATGCATACCATGCATATGCGTGGCTCCGATTGGAATTGAAATAAAGTAGCATAAACATTTTTTTTCGCACTGTACATACTAGCTCTTTTCGATTCGCCATTAATCTGCCGGCTATCTATTTGCGCTACCCTCTTATTAAAAAACTTACATGTAAAAGCAACAACAAAGATATCGAGTTTGATTGACATAAAAGTGTGTGTTGATACCTTATCAGAGTGGTCCAATGGCTATCTTCAATGTTAAAGAGTTTTATTTTACTCATATTAAACCAGTTCTTTCATTGTGAATTAATTTCAACACACTATTTGGATTTTAAAGGAGTAATATTCAAAACTTCTAGAGCGTTGTTATTCGTTAACAAATACTTCAACTGCTATATAAAAATTAAACTATGAATTTATCTTCTTTTGGTATTGAAGTCTATAACATAATATCAATTTCCTACTGGGTATGTAGGCATCACAGTTTGCTCTGCATTTGAACGAGAATGTGTGGCTTGAAGCATTAGGCGAATCAAACGATTGATGTTACAACATATGTCGAGCAAAAGTAATAACAACACACGACAACAAGAACTCGGTATCAACAGCAAACGTTAGATGCCGGCAACAAATCAACAGCAGTAATGAGGATAAACAAATATTCAAAAGCAGGCATGACGGCGTATTTGTATGACGGCTAAAAAGGACGAGTACATGAAGGATAATATAATATATGTACACATATTTATGTATATATACATAAGTATAAGAAATCGCTTAACAATTAATTACATTGTGCAACAAAATATAATTTATTACAACGGTACTAACTAGGCTCATATATAAATAAACTCCAACTGAATTTTGCACCGCCTTATTTGCTTGAGCGGTGTTGATCTGTGCACTTTGTTAGTTCGTTCAAAAGCAAAATCTATCTACAAAATAATGTATATGTATGTATGTAAATGGTTAGGTGTACATATGTTTACACTTTTGGCACGATACACTTGCAACTTCCCAGCCGCTTTCAGCGGTTGCCTGTCGAAATTCACGATGAGCCAGTCAATCATTTCCCCATTCCCTTTTTGTAACTTTGCGTTTCGGTCAGTTTTCAGTCATCCGTGTTCATTAATCAATATGTTGTGTCTGCGTTTGCGTTGCGTCTGCACCTCATGTCCGCTCATTCGTCAATACTTGAATCAAGGAAACGTTTGAAGTGACCTTTCGCATCTTTGTTGCCCAGGCCTGTCTGCAAGTGCCGCTGTTCATCCATCTTATGATTGCGGTTAGCCGCCTGATGCCCGACCGTTTGACCTAAGCCGGCAGCGTCGGACATTGTTTGGTGTGTGATTGGTTTCATTCTTTTGTTAATCACAAAACTGACTCGGTTCTGTCGGGTCTGTGCTCCTGTTAAACATTTCTGTGTGTGAATGCACTTTGCTGTCGATGATCTTTTCTTTTTGCTTTGATTCGCTTTCAACTGCTCACTGGATAATAGAATAATGCAAAGCAAGTTAGTTGTTCGGTCCATTTTAATTGTTTGTATGTTTTCACTTCGCTGGTTGACTCTTCTGCGTTTGGTGTTGATAATTCGGCAATTTATGAATTCGCTTGTTATCTTTAATGTAATATAATGAATTTCTTCTTCAAGCAATGTTATCAATTTAATTTAAATTGTTTTTATAAAAAAGAAAAGGTGTTTGAAATAGTCTTAGTTTTCAGTTTGGAAATGGAAATATTTATGCGTGCATATGTACATAGGTCATTGATTAAATCGTACATCAATGATTATTATTTCTATGCCCTGCCTGTATTAAAACAGATGACGTCTTTAGTTTATATCGAGTTATTCTAAATGCTAAGCCTAAGCTTAACACACAAGGAAAGACTATATTTGCCTACATTTCAGCGTGGTGCCAAATAAGCATCCTATCCAACATGAGATCAAAATATAATGTTAAAATCCTATGGAATAAAATTATCCATTTTGTCTTTGCCTGATATAAACGTTATAGTAAACAAGAAAAAACGTTAACTTTGGTTACACCGAAGCTATAATGACCTTTCAAATAAAAAGGTTCCTTAAAGCACTTGGCTTTGATCGGTATGTTTGTGTGACAGCTGTAGTATAGTGATGGTATAGTGATCCAACCTGAACAATTTCTTTGAAGATTACAAGGTTGTCTTGGATCACAAAATCCATGCCAAATTTAGTGAAGATATCTTGTTAAATACAAAAGCAATTGATTCCGATTGTTTAGTTTGTATGCCAGCTATATGCTATACTAGTTCGCATATATGCATACAGACTAAATGGACTCAGCACGTTATGCAGGTCATTTAAATATATATTTTATAGGGTTTGCGACGTGTCTTTCTGGGTGTATCAAACTTCGTGGCAAACTAAATATACCCTATAAAAGGTATAAAAAGAAAATTATTGACGTACAAATTATCTTGCCTCGAACGTTGAGAATCATTAGTGTTTGGGAGCAGTCCCTTTATATCCTTATATCCGGGTCAATTTGATAATGGCGAAATCTAGAAATAATCTAGTATTGAAAATGGAGACTATACAACAATAAGAGGAAAGGGACTGAAATCTCCAAATTTAGCAAAATTCTTCAAATATTATTAGATAATTGCTACAAGAAAGAATGTACTTGTATGATATAAATATTAATTTAAACGTATAAGATTTGGGATGAAAACGTTGTTATTTCCATTGTTGATATTGTTATACAATACAACCTGAAGAGAGGTTGTACTTGCTCCTTGATATTTGAAAAAAGTTGAGAAAAACTTTGTGAAGTATTTTACACTGAAGATCACGGAATTATCGTGTTATCAAGTAATCACTAAAACTCTCGTGAAATTGAGAAGAATCATTCAGATCCTTCACTTGTGGAAAAACTTTAGATTGATGAGTGAACGCATAGGAAGTGTTGCAGTGTACCAAGCAATATGAATCCACTGGGCTTCTCATTGTTTGTAAGCTACTATATCGAAAGCGATTTCAATTGCTTTATCGAACTCAGGAGAATGGTTCTGAGAATACGGGAATGGTATTTCCAAATATATATTTGTGGCGGACTAGCTTTACAATTCCCACTATTAAACATTTCATAGTGTTCTGAATGGAAAGTGTTTATACAAACAGACAACAATAACAACAGTCAATAACTAAACAAATGTAAATAAACAAAGGAATTAAGCAAAAGTAAACAAGTGATAGAAGTTCATCTTGTGAATGAGATTACTGCTGCAGAACATAAAATGCGAAACAAATGCTCCCAATAATAACTTCAACAACAACAATACCAACAAGTAAGGAGGGGCTAAGTTCGGATGTAACCGAACATTTTATACTCTCGCAAAGTCAATTGACTCGTTTTAGATGTCCTTGTGATTTCACACATTCAGGCTTGAAAGTTTTGGTTCGATCTAGACAATTTTTGATCACAAGGTGGCATACTTTAAACTTATTATTCACGCGAAGTTTTACGCCGATATAATTATTGTTGCTTGATTTGCATAGTGAAAGTGAAAAATCAGATGGAATTTAAAATGATGTTATATGGAGATTACATAACATAGAACATATGAGAAGAATTTATCGCGCATTTAGTAGTTTTTAACAGTACCGTTATATGGGGAGTGGGCGGGATTGTCACCCGATTTCCACCATTTCCACACCGTCGATAGAGATGCTACAAACATTTGTTCTCAGTGAATTTCGTTATTATAGCTTTAATGGTTTAGGAGATATGCACATTAAACCTATTAGGGATACTGCAGATGCCCCACCCTAATGTGATCCTGTGTACCAAGTCACAGTCTTGTAACTTATTGTGAAGCTTAGTTATGGCAATTTATTTGTTTTTGATTATTGGCGTTTTGTGGGCGTGGCAGTGGTCCGATTACTCCCATCTGCAATACCAACCGTCTTACGGTACCAAGAAACATGTGTACCACGTTTCATAAAGATATCTCAATTTTTACTCAAGTTACAGCTTGCACAGACGGACGGACGGACGGACAGGCAGTCACCCGGATCAACTCGTCTCTTCATCCTGATCATTTATATATATATAACCCTATATATAACTGGATTAGTTTTAGGTGATTCAAACAACCGTTAGGTGAACAAAACTATTATACTCTGTAGCAACAGGTTGCGAGAGTATAAAAATATTGCGACACAATACCGCAACACATCAGCAATGACAGAAATTCCAAACAATCACTTTTAACACACACACACACACATAAATGTGTACAATTGAGCAGTGATTCCAAAAGCAGGTACGTCATCGTCGACGAAGTTACTTCACATTCTTGAGCGCTGGAATTTTGTTTACCTAGTCACGCTCTTATTGCTCTCTGTAACTCACTGCCCCACCACACCGCGATGAAATCAAATCAAAAGCGCAGAAATAAGTGAAATTCTTTATACTTTTATTCGAAATGGTAATTAAACTTTTGAACTTCGCTTGCCACAGCGGCCAACGGACGTAGACAATACAACAAGACTAACGAAAAGCAATGTTCGGAATGAGCACATAATGACAATTATTACAGAAAAATAGCAAGAATGACTTTGTGCTGTGTCGCCAAATAATATGGAGGCGGCCGCTGTTGCATGTCAAGCGCTTGAAATGAAATTGAATGGGCGAGTGGAGCACCGACCTGCCGAGTCTGCTGAATGAATTCACAAGAGAGATTAGCAAGACGACAGACAAATAATGGGTAAATAGATAGATATTTACAAAAACAGAATTCATAAAAAAAAACAATAAGTACATAATAGAGAAGAGCACGCAGCAAGTAAATCTACCACTTCATTAATTTATCTTTTTTCGAGTTTTTTTTTCGTGCGTTGATCAGAAATATCAAACAAAAGTGAGGCCTAAAAAAATTGTTACGCCCAACAACAAAGAACTTTGAACAACAACTGATAATTGATAAGCTATAAATGTTTGTGTGATTGACGGAGGGTTCATTTGGCGGGCGGTGCCACAAATGCGAGATTACGCGACCTGCTGCTGGCGTTAATTACAATTTTATTATTTTCGTTTCACTTCACGTCAATTTATTCTACTTATTTTTTCGGTTTTCGGCCGCTTGTTTATTTATTATTATTATTAGGGTTTTTTTCTACTTTTCTATTCCATTTATTACCCGCACTTTTTTTCAATCAATCGCTGTGATTTAACTGACGTCCTTCACGGTTGTTACGTGGTGGCAGGTCAGTTGGGTTTTCGAACTTTTGTGAGTCATCAATCTGGCTTATGGAACTCATTCTTTCAAGCACATTTTTTTCCCTACTTCACAACTATTATTCAATCCATCTGCATTAATGCGCTAGCAGAGAGAAGTCTTAGAGACATCATACCTCAATTTACAATTGATTCGGTAATTAAAGTGGGTCGCTCAAGCATAGTGTTATGTCGCATTTTATTTACCTACAATCCCCGGCAGGAATTTTGTGTACAGATGCGATTTGCTGAATTATTTCATTGAATTAAACTAAAGTTCGTTTTGGTAAGTAAAATGTTGCATGGACTGTGTTTTGCAAATAAAATTTTGAAAATGCTGAAAACTAATTTCGAAATGTAATTCATGTGTTTTTTTTTATATTGGTGGCTTAGATTTCGCAATTTTTGATTATATGCTTTTAGAAAAATATAAAATGAACCGGAAATTTGTTATGCCAGAAACTTTTACTCACTAAAAAGAATTATGTAGTTTCTACAACAAATCTGCCATCTGGATACACAGCACAATGAGAATTGATTAAATGAATTTTACACTATTTTATAGTAGGGCCCTTAAAAACTTTTGCATAATTTCACTCTATCATTGGTTTCAACTTCACAGAGGATTTTCCTACTGGGCAGCTACCAAAGACATACATACCCCATTATCCACAAACAAAAACACTCAAATGCCCGCTGTCAAACACAACTCAACTCAATCTTAATCGAGTGTCATAGCCAGGCAGTCAGTCAGTTGGAGGGAGACTGAAAAAATCTACTATTGTTGAAAATATTGACATTAAGGATGCAAAAAGAAAATTATATTTTTTTCCAACCTGCACAAATCTATTGAACCTATTAGGTGGTTTGAGAGGTGAGGAATGCGCGTAGTTCGAAAGTTTGCATAATCGAATGCAACCGTCCAGCTAAGACGCCATCGCAGTGAGCAGCTAATGCCCACAACCGCCTGGAAGGTGGCGAAAGCGAAGTAGATGGGAAAGAATTCGCGACCTTGCGCATTGTTTGTTGCTGGCCCCACACCTTGGCTGCTATTGACGGCAAAATTTCGGGTCACGTGATGCTAATAACATTAGGTAATTGAAAATTTTTCCAGGGCGCCAATGAAATTTTCGCCTTGACAGTCCTTTGTAATTGAAACTTACGCGAATCGAAGAAATGCGCGCGCAAACTGAGTCGTAATATAGTGGGTGGGTTGGTTATCTGAGAACTCGGTGAAGCGTGCTGGTGCTAATTGAGTTTTGGAATTCTTAGTGGAATTTTTATACAGCAATGCATTTCGAAGTAAATATGTATGTATGTATGTGGGATGGAAAATTTTCCGTTTTAAGTTTTAATTTCAATTCATAGCCGATTTCGCTTTTATTGTATGCTTTCAACTGATGATTTTGTGAGTTGGCAAAGTAAATTAATGATTCAATTCTTCGCTGGTAAAGAGCTTATTACTTTTATCGTGGAATAGTTAATTACAACTGGGTTTTTTCAGTGAAAACATGCAAATCTTTGTTCTAAAGATATTTAATTACTAAATATTTGATTTTTTTTTGACCAAATTAATGTATTAAAAGTCTTCTCTTTGAGTTTTAGTATTGTTCAAGACTTTCGATTTATTATAGTAGCCTCCTTCTTTTATATGGGAGTAGTGAAATGTTACATGAATTGAGCGTTCTTTTGTCACTTGCTTACATAACGCTAACTGCGTATGTATATACGTACTTTGAACAGGGTATATTAAATTTTCCACGATGTTTGTAACTCCCAAAAGGAAACGTTAAGACCCTATTGTCTGTTTGTATATATACGAACTAGTCAGATTTTGAGATATCGATCTGAAATTTTGCGCCCTTCGTTTTCTCACCAAAAATCTGCGCATTTGTTGGAACGGCCGATATCGGACCTTTATTTTATGCTTGTATAGAAAACTTTTGAATTTGATGAGATATCTTAACGAAATTTGGCATGGATTATTGCCTAATCAGACAGTGTGAATGGTACCTATATGTTATAGTAGTCCGGTCTAAACAATTTGTTCGAAGGTTGAGGTGTTACCTTGAACAATACTCTGTGCCAAATTTCGTGAAGATATCTTGGGTAATAATAAAACTTTTCCATACAAAAACTTGATTTTGATCGATCGATCAGTTGGTATGGCAACTATATCTTTTATCGATTCGATATCGGAGGTACCGACAGATGAGCAGCTTTTTGAGAGAGAAGAACGTGTGCAAAATATTAGATCGAAATTTCAGAAAATGGTAGTCTCCCATTTTCTGTTCTGTTCATTTCATGTATATAAAGACGAACAGGTGTCAGGTGTTCATTCTGATCATTCATATAGACACTTTATAGGGTCTCCGACGTTTTCTTCTAGGCCTTACAAACATCGTGACAAAATTTATATATCCTATCCAGGATATAAATATTAAAGTTAATCAAAGTAGCTACTCATAACTCAAATCCCGTAGCAAAATTTCTTAAATATCTACAAAAACAACTTCAGATACCAATATACATATATATACTTGTATATACATATATATACAAGTATATATATGTATATATAACGGTGTATATGACCCTTCTCATGAATCTGGGTTATTAATTCGTTTTTATATAAAAAGTGATATTTGTGGAATACCTTTATCACACACTTAAAACCACATAACCGCTAAACAAAAACAAAAATAACGGACATACATACACAAATATTTTAATCTAATCTTAATTATTGCAGTTTTTCAAATTTTGTGAAAAGCTGTCACACATTTTATCCATCACAAATGCCAACACACTCATGCACATACACATATTCACCGTTAACGCCAACGCAGCAGCTCCTCATCTATCAGCAAAACCTACAACGACCTTAAATAATAGCAGTGGCAACCGACCGACCGAGCGACCCAGTGCGCCTTCGACCACACGAGGCAGCGCGCCATCATTCATGGCGAAAAACGCGCAACAACAACGGCGACAACAACTTGTCACAGCTGTCAGTCTTTAACTTTATCTCTGTATTAAATTTTGCATGCAGCCGGACAGCATTAATTTATATGCTTTCAACACAACAACAACAACATGAACCATACATAAAATACATACAAAGAAAAACTAATAAAAGTGATACGGGCACAAATACATACATATGTAGGAAGCGAGCACAACCCAATTGAGCTGAGTTCAACCGTTGCGAGGCGAGCAAGGTGGCCGGGCGGCACACATTTGACCTCGAATGTCAAGCGGAGTTGTCAAAACATGTTGCCACAGCAAATGGGGCTTCAACGGCCGCCTGCAAAAATTTCAGGCGGCTCAAGCGGAAAAGGGGGCCCATCATGTGTTGGCATCCATCACTTATTGTTGGTGGGTATGTCGATTTGGTAGCGTAAATATGTATGTGTGTCGCTAGGTAGTTGTGTAAGCTGGTTGCTGTGTGCCTCATATGTTGCACGACTAATTAAATTGCTACTCTTGCAGCAATAAGAATATTTTTGTTGGCACTTGCGAATCGAGTTACACACGAACACACATGCTGGTATTGCAATTGTTATGCCTCGTGCTGCTTGCAACCAAATTTCTCATTTGTTGGCAGTTAATTAATGGGAAAAATGGTCGCAAAAATATTCCACATGCATGTCGGTGGCAACAATGGACCGCGCGCAGCGCCTGCAAGGCAGGAATATATGTAGATAAATTCATCTGATCTGAAATATTTAAACTTAAAATTTGGGAGATTGGAGAGAAACATTTATATGTTATAAACATTATATTGGAACAGACTGTGACCCGTTTTAAACTTACAAATATTATGTCGTAAATAGCGTTACATTTAGAAAATTGAGTGAAGTATACACACAGTTGCATACAATACAGAATTTTGAAGATGACTTTTGGAATCAATTAGCCCAATTTATGCAGTTCGCATTGGCTTACCAATTAGCAGCTTAGAAAGTCAAATTAACAAAAACATGCAATATTTTGAATTTATGAAACCTTGACATATATACATTCGCGTGTATGTGATGCGCATACAGACTTACATACCACTATATACGTATTGACTTTAGTTTTCAAATTTTGCCCGCATATTTGTGTTAGTCACTGTGTGTTTACTTTGCCACAGCGTAAAATCAATAAAATGTCACATTTTCAATTTATTCTTAAAAAAGTGTTTACAATGTTATTTTTCGACACAACTGAATATTTATCTATTTGAGGGCATGTAAATACACAAGCCTTTGCACAAGTGTATGTACACACCACCCACCCCTTCGCAGACTTGTGAAATGCTTATTTGCTGAAGTCGGTGATTTTTTGCGCGATTTTGAGTTACAACTTTTTTGACTTTATCAACAAGTTAAATTTGCGCAAGTAAAAATAATGAAAAAGTGCGTCGGCAACATTGGCGAAATTGGCGAATTTTGTTGGAGGCGAAGAAAATTTAAACAAAACACGACAAAAGTGCCGGTCATGTTGCTGGCTGCATCTTTTAGAACTTGCTAAGTGTTTTTTGCTGCTCGGCAACGCGTCTGTCCTTTCGCCAAATTGTCCTTAACATCATTGTGGAGGGTCAAAAGGCAGTTCGGTGGCACTTCAAAGGCGCAGAGTGCTTCGAAGGGTCAGTGTTAGCTTTTTCCCAAGCTATTTAAAACTTTTCGCCACCTCTTGTCGCTCCAAGAGTTTTTACTTTCGCTGCTAGAAAGTCGTTTACTTAGGTATTGCTAAAGTTCGGTAACTTCTCGTTGTTTCAAATAATTTTTTAAATGCGTTTAAATATTTAATAGTTTACAAAAACGTGCCGACATCCGGTCGCCTCACAACATTGCTTTCGTATGCGAGCTCACAATATTATCTTCTTTGAGGATATATCGGTATGGATGCAGTACCTCTCGGCCTTACCAAAGTAAGGTTAGGTACAGTTGACAGCAAAGAATAATTAGTATGAAATGCGACTAACTGAAATCATTTATTTTTTTATTGGCAATTAATATGTACGAAATTTGTTCAAGACTGACAGTTTGTTCGCTCTTTCTCATTTAAAATTGATGAAACTTGAACTATTGCTAACCCTATTGCGACTGTGTGGGTTCGCGTGCCTTAGGAGGATTTTCTGGTAAAGGGTTGATATAATTGTCAACTTATAGGATTTCAGTGTTTAGTCTTCAGCAGCAGAAGTTTCAAGAGATTATTGCCCAAATGTTTCTTTTACTGACCACAGAAATGAACTATTATGGAACATGAGTTCCTTTTGTAAAATATTGCTTTAAGGGACACATCTAGTGCGAAATTGAGATTTCATATTTCGATAGTTTATACGTTTAAAAATAGCATACTTAAATTTCAAATCGATATCTCAAATAGTTTTTGAGTTACAGCTATTTAAAGGCTAACCGCTAAGTTCAATCAGTCCAATCAGTTAGTCTTTAAACGCGTTTTTCTCAAAACCGCATTTTTCGAATTTTACGCAAGTTGTGAAGACCAATGATCCGATCTACTAACATATTCTGTATATAATTCTTTACACAAAGACTTATCGGGTTTTGTTCTGATCTTTGGCAAACTACCAAAATTTTGGGTAAAATTCAACTTTTTTTTTAAACGTCGTCATTGTGTCGTTTTCCGATTTTTTTTTTTTTTTGATTGTAGGTCATTGCACATAGAATATCTTCTAGTGCAACGAAAATTGTTTATTTTTAGGTTTCCTCTACGGAGAAGGCCAGAGTCATTGCAGCAGTGGAGGACCCTTTTTGTAACGCCGTCAGAGATCTCGTATAACTTAAAAAGTTTTAATTTTTTTTTTTCTACAATTTCACAGTGTATTCTTGAGACATGTATAATATACTTTGAAAATTTCAAAACAATTGATAGAGTAGTTTTTTTTTAAATTCCCAAATATCGACATTTTTTTAAGCTATCACAGTATGTGCGCTCTTTAACTCGTTTTATAAACAACCTTTTCCAAAAACCAATGAAAATTACTCAATTATTCCAAAAAAAAATTTTATAAAAAACAAATTTAATATTTAAGGAAGTCTGTAGGTTTTGAGCACTAAAGGGTTAACGATGTCTCAAAAAAGTCATATTTGTCTTACTTTATTAGTTTTCTTTTTTTTGGTTTTGTTTGCTATAATACATTATAAACGTAAAAGCCAACGGTAATTAGCGATACGATCTGCTTTGTCGACAAAATCGTATTCATAATTTTCCCACTCCGAACACACAAAATATTGAAACTACAGCTCAGTACCTGCTTAAACTTTTTATGAGCATCACTAGAAATCCATTATTGCTTCCTCTATGTTATCAGGAAATTCGATACTTTCTTCTTGCACTCGTAGGCGCTGGGAACGAGCAATCACATAAAGATGCGTGCATGTGTGTATGTGTGCAACCTCCTTTGCCCAGCTGACCGATCTAATCTGACGCATCATAAATTAAGGCAATTTTCCGGTGACGCCAATGGACTATGGAACTCAATTAAGTTGAAATCGAACACCAGGCGAACAGAAAGCAAAAAGGAATAATATTTATGCAAGTACATGGGTGCTAAAGAATATGAGTACATTTGAGTTGAGAGTAGCGATGAGGGCATTGTTTGAATGAGACTATCGCTAATGTTATAGGAACGGTTGCCAATTGCCTATTCTATTGTCACGGAGAATAATTACACACTAAATGTATAAGAAAAAAAATGTTATAGAAAATTTATGCGAAGACTCTTAAATTTATATATACATACATATTATATGTACAGTAAATATTCGTATATTTAAAGCTCATGTTACCATTAATGACACCGGCAAGGGTATTTTCAATATTTTATTACCTGAAAAAAAGAGAAAAATAATTGTTATTGCTTTGTTTGAGACAATTTTGGGAAAATAACGTGTTTATTCAAATTAAAGCTTATTTATAATTAGCTTTTCGAGCTTTCTAAACTATGAAGAATTGTATGTATGTGCGTATGTATGAAAAATCAACTTGTTGCTCCTTTTACCCTCTCTTTCATTTCACTGCAAAAATATTTATCTTGAAAAAATGCAAACCAGCTCAGCTTTTCTAATAATTCTCAGTGGGATTAAAAGAGCGCTCTTTGCATGAAAATATAATTAAATAAGTAGAAATAACAAACTCAGACACAGCGCACATTCTCGCCGTCGCTGGAAAATGTAGTGGTACAAGTTTTGGCGCTTGAGGGAATTCGGTTATGGTTTTGTAAAAAAAGTGAAGTTTGGGTGTAGCAGTCCATCGCGCTTTGGTAGCTTTGGTAGCATATGTCTGCAGCATATTGTGTACGCAAGTGCATGCAAAGTTCACACTCGAGGGTAACAGGAGGTTAATTTTGCCAGCGACAGACACTCAAATGCTGTTTGCAGTGCACTTCCGACTGGAGTTTAAGCGAATTTAAGTTTTTAATTAGTGTCACTGGAAGTACGTTAACACAGACAAAATACATACATATTTAAGTCTATATGTTGGGTAACCCAGATGAAGTATATTTAAAATATTATTTAAGTTAACATGCATTTGGATAAACGTTTATTTATTTGCACATACGAGTATGTACACGTTTTAACATTCTCTCCCAGAAGCTGTCCCAAAAACCACTGTGTAAATTCCAAAAACAAATTTTAAGCTGACTTGTTCAAAAAACCTGAACCATTTACCAATCCAATTATATTTACTATTATACTTGATGTTTAGCTGAAGTTGCCAGCCGATAAAGTTTGTTTGGAAATACAATCGAAGGCTTTTTAGTATCTGCAATTAAAAAAAAATTTTACAACAGACAAAAACTGGTTTCGAACATAGGACTTGAAGAGTAGTAGTGTGTATAGGTTTGATTTACAGCACATCAGCCTCATACCCAATTTTAGAAGACTACTCAACAGCACCCAACAGCATTACAGTCGATTCATTGTCATAAAGGGCCCGACCTTTTTCTGACTGATCTTTCTAACACAAAAGACTCCTTCACTTCCCTTCATATATGTACCTATACCATCAACTAATCGCGCAATCAATAATTTCAGAGAACCAGATTTTGCACTTATTCGGTAGACGATGATTTTTTATACACTAAGCTCTGAGCTCCATCGTCAATTGCATATTCAGTTCAAAGTAGAAATCGGAATAGTTCCGCATCGGATGGCAACGCCGACTTCATTTACAGTGGTTGCACTGGTACGGACGGCTCTTTCTAAGTTCGTGAAATTTTGTTTGATTCTTATTAATAATTTTTCCTCTTAAATAAGTAAACTAAAAAGTACGATATTATCCATAAAATTACTCTTATGAAGAGGAGAAAAGTTCAATGGTTAAAGACTTAAGCGGATATATCCAAATGAGAATTTCTTTTTTTTTCATAAATATCGAATATACATATATTTGAGAATATTCTCCAGAAATGAGAAGTTGACCCGGTAAATAGTTTCGGATATATGAGACATTTTTAGCTTAGTATAATCAGCTTCAAAAACTTTAAACGCATTTGTCTCGCACTGCTTTTTTGAGAGTCATCGAGGAAAAGTTTTCCGAAACGTCCGAATGACCGACTTAAAATTTTCACATGACCTGCTCATATATATTTTTCAGGCAATGAACGAAGGTATAAGACTTCTAATAAAAAATCAGATTTGTAAGCTACTCTAAAATGAAAATTTTTTCACAAAACCGACTTTTTTTTTTGAAGCTGTAATTTTGCCAAAAATCAAAATCTTCTTCGAAAATTACCTTTACTCAACTATTGTTATAATAAATTGCTTGCGTTTTTAGATTTCAGCTAACTTTATGCAAAACAACTATGTCACCGCCAGACACATTTTTTTTCGAAGGTCCCCCCGGAGTTCGGCTACGGGCTCAAAAAATCAAAAATTTTTCAAACTGAATCATAAACTATTGAATTACAATAAAGTTTATAAACGTACATTATTTATTTTATTATTAAATAAAATGCCTCTTTAAAAAACAATTCAAGAAAAACGTGTTTTTTTCTGGCTTGTCAGCGGATATAACTGCTTAAGACTACTGGTCTCAAAATTCACATCCTATTCATTCATTTCCAATATACCAGTCAGTTGCATGAAAACGCTAACAATAATTATCCTAAGATGCTTAATATGCTCAAGAAGAGAGTCGGTCAATTATGCGAAACAATTGCTTTATTCCGGCTCATTGACTGTTTCGAACGAATTTATGAATTTGTGTCGCAATGTTAAACTTGTTTGGGTCTTTATTGTTGCACTTAAGTGTGATAATAATCTCAAAGTTTTTGTCACAAATTTTCATGAGTCTTTTGAAGCATTGTAATGAAGTCGTTTTATCACTTCGTCGCCGCAGCCATTCAACTGTTACAATACTTGTGACGTAATCGATGCCACGGCTTAACACCATAATACAACAAATATTGTACTAAAACTTATAGCCCCAATTATTAAAAGCGATTTTTATGGCACACATAAAGACACCCATCGGCACAAACAAACACACACATGCAAACTCAAACCGAAGCTGGCCATTAAGCCACACCGAAACGCAGAACCGCAGCCAAAGCCAGAGCAAAGAGTTTCTTCTCGTCTGCTGCTGCTTCATCTCCTTCAACAGCTCCTTCCCTTTGGTCCGCAATCATTCGGATAGTTGGCTGAAAGTGCAACAAATATGGCTTTGCTCACACCTCAGTGCACAGGCCATAAAATCACACCCAACACACACACGAACGCACACACACATACTAACGAACTTCATGTAGATATGTCTGCGCCATTCACAGTACGCATTAAAAGTGTGTGTTTTCTTGGCTTTGTGCGCTGGCAAGAGCAATTGTAGCAGAGGCAACGCAGGGGCGACAATAACAACAATAAGAAGAATAAGGAAAGGAGCAGGCAAATTAAGTAAAACAAGAAACATGATGAAGCGGCGCGTTGAACTGCTATAAATGAGCATGGCCCCTGCACTCTGTTGGCGTCGCAGCCAGCATCACTGGTTCCGCAGCACAGTGGGCCATGAGAAATACCAGGCAGCGCGTCGATGCGACTGCAAAAAGGCGTGCTGCTGCTCAACGTGACACTGCGTGCGGCTGAACAATCGGACAATAATAGCAAATAGCAACAAAAGACGTTAACATGAAATATTGTGAAAATAGTAAAAAGGCGCAACAATAAACCTTAATAGCTGCACACAATAACTAATCAAAATAACAATAAAACATGCAGCATTTCAACATTCAACAGCCAGCATTCAACGTTTAACATGTACTCTTCACACACACACACACAAACGCACAAACATTCCAATACACGAACACGCTGCGGCTGAGACAGTTGCGATGCAGATGCAAAGATGTGCAGCAGCGCCTTTGGTGCCACACAATGCTCGCCGAGCGACGTTAAAGGGGTGTAATTTGAGCCGGCATAGGCAGTTATTACGAAGGAAAAAGCTAAAGAGGAGAGGTACAAACAAACTGGTGTTTAAGTCGTTTAGTGGCTGCTACACAATGCCACAGTGGCACGAAGCAGCGAATTTTGGGATAAAAATGTTACAGCCAAAAAAAAAGTTCCCGCAATATATATCGGTACTACTAACTAATTACCCAATAACTCTTTATTGCTCTTAATAATTTTGAAAATGAATTTCGAATGAATCAATTGTTCTTAAAGCATTCTTATAAATCATAACTATTATTCGTCTAATAAGACTATTTTGAAGAATATAAAGAAAAAAAAAGAATTTCTAAATATTCTGAATAGAATAATGTGCTTTTCAGCAGGAATTTTTCAATCATTAGGCTTTAAATACTATGAAGCTTTTATCTCATGCCAGAAGGCTGATTACTCCTAAACCGACAGTTAAGCCCGCAGCTTTCAACAATAGCAATAGCACTCCAACTTTGACCCCTTATAGCAACTCTTATATAAGCTTGACGGAAAAATTATATACAGTCAAATTTGGTTAGGAGAGAGTTCAAGGGACATGATTTTTTTTCGCTTATAGAGGTTTCTCACTAGTGCTCTCACTAAAAGACTAATGCGTGTTTCTAGCTTATAAAAGGACAGAAGAGGTTTTTCTCACTTACAGAGGTTTATCAATGTTAAAATGCATAAATACAAAGAAACAAATAACAGGCAAATAGGTGAGCACTGGGGCTTTATGGAGTCTATAAATTTTATAATTTTATTATCGGTAGATTCCGGTAATCCAAATTCACTTTGAATTCCACACCTTGATTTTTCCGACTCAAATGCATTTATCATTTTCAGTTTATCACTTAACAACAACATGTTGATTTTTCATTTAGACATTATAAGTTGTTGTAATAGCTGAACTGTTAGTTGCAAATGATATTTACGAACTGCAGTCAGCATGACAAATAGGTTAATACAGTTAAATATTACTGCTTTGAATTACAAGAAACCAACATAGTTCCTGATTCCTGATGATGAGAATGAGTCATACATAGGAAAATTGTCGCTTATAGAGGTAAATACAAAATAGCAAGAGAGTATGAAGGCATGTTATATTTTAATCAAAATTCTAAGCGGTTAAATTTCAACCTGAAGAGAAAACTCAAACCCGTTCACGTACATGTCAATTAATTTAGCACCAACTTGCTCTCTCTTGTCACACGGTGTCAGCTGATGGCATTGTAATATGAAATGTGTGTACACGACTCACTGAACTTCATGGCAGTAATGCTACAACTCCAAAGAATGCGATCGAGTGCTAAGTAAATAAAAATGCATTCACCAATGGGGAAACTCATTTCTTTTCAATACGAACTGCAAGAGCGATGTATACTACACACACAGGTAATGAGATCAGGAAAAGAAAATCCCTTCGTTGAAATTCCTGTTCAACAATAAGTCTTATGAATAAAAAAGGCGAGGGATTAAAACTCAAATACATCTGTAATGTTAATAGTACATTTGTTTTTAGGTGTAATTATGGCGGCTACAGTAGTTCTTTGCGCCTATTTTTATACCATGATAAGGGCATATTAAGTTTGCCACAATGTTTGTAACACCCAAAAAGAAAGGTCAGAAACCCTATAAAGTATACATATAAATGATCAGTGTCCGTCCGTCTGTATATATGTGAATTAGTTTATCAGTCCTTCTCTCATCAAGAAGCTGCTCATATGTCGGAATGGTCGATATCGGACCACTAAAGCATATTGCTGCCATACAAACTGAACGATCGGAATCAAGTTCTTTATGGAAAATTTTCTGATTTGACGAGAGATCTTCACGAAATTTGGCATTGGTTATTGTTTAATGCAATAATGCAATCTCTAAAGAAATTGTGCAGATCGGATAACTATAACGTATAGCTGGCTAACAAACTCAACGATCGAAATCAAGTGCTTGTATGGAACATTTTTTTTTGACGAAATTTTTTTTACTAAATTTGGCATCAGAGTTCTTGTCAGGAATATTTTGTTTTAGTGAAGGCTGCAACCGAACTTAACGTTTTTTTTTTCTTTTTATTATAGTTCTCCATCGATCCGGAAGGCTTCCAGCCATTTACAGTTACATGAAAATCGTCTGCGAGTAGTTTTTGATCGCCCGCACAAAAATCTAAACTGATATTATCTAAAGAAGAATTTTTGTTAGTTAAGCTAATACCTCTTAGAAGTGGTTCACATGGTCATCTAATACGAAAAATTTCAGATTTGTGAATAAAACTTGCAACTTGTCCACTGTCCAAAGTTTCGGTTTTACCTGCATGAATCGTACTCCTAATAGAATTTGACTAGTCTCAAATGATATTTATTCCCATCAATTCAAACTTATGGTGAAGCAATGGCAGTATGTAAGCGCTTAAATTAATAAAGCTAAGAATGAGTTAGAAAATATTCTAAAAAATATTTTTAAATACATATATTACTTTTATATGTATTTATACTATACATATATCATATCCAATCTTGTAGCTTTAGGCTAACAAATGATCGCCCAAACTTCAAGTTGGTACTGGGTAAAGTTGAGAGAAAAAGCACCGTTACTTTTATTTTACCTATGTGCTTCCTTGATTGCTTAATTCCCGTGAGCCATATTGAAAATACGTGAGCAAGTCACTACAGTAAAGATTTTCTAACCAAATTAATGTAAATATGTAAGCACAGAATTTGAAATGCTAAATTATAATTTAACAAATTCTTACCTTACCTCGCAGGCTTAGCGACGCGCCCACCAGACACGGCACGAAAATAACAAAATCTCTCTAAGACGACGTTTAAATTGGTACGCGGAATAAATTGTTGCACAGAAAAAGAAAACCCGCGGCTACAAATGATTTTTATCGCTGGGATTATGCATGAGCGCGACGCCTTGCAACAACCGCAGCAACAAAAGCAACCACAGTGGCTGCTGTCAAATGGCAAACGGCAAACGGTGCACCCAAATAAGCGGAGACTGCACGTGAGTGGGTGCCGAAGAGCTGAAAGAAGTGCAGAGGTGCTGAGTGCGCAGAGCGTGGCGGCCGTGAGCAGGCAAGCGCCAGCAGTCAGCTGAGCAAAAACATTGGGGACTTGGTAGCTTGCGGCACACGCGCTTGCATAATGAAATTTGGCGTAAGTAAAAACAACAACAGCTACAACAAATAAAAAAATATTATAAAACGCAAATTCACAAACCTCACTAAGGAAATTTCTGTTGAATACATTTATGGTAAAAACTTAACGCTTTTGCGTGTTACCTCAGCGAGACCAAATGATTTTCCATACGCAAACATTTAGAAAATTGTATTTTGCTTGCAAATTGCTTTATGTCTGGCTTTCCAGTTTCTCAGCCAGCGCGTTGCACAAATGCGGCTTTAATATATTTTCTGAGAAAATTAAGCAAAACCTGAAATCAGAATCGGGCATTTGCAACGCAAAACGAATGCGCTCGCCGCAACACACTCGCACACGTTTTTCTTTTAATTTGTACACTTGCAGCATGAGTCGAATCACTGTTATAGAGTTGTAAGCCAGAGTTGACAGCCGAGCACATATTTGACACAGAACTTGCTGGTGTTGCCTGCGTGAGGGAAAATGAGTTTGCTGTTGCGACTGTCACTGTGCAACAGTAGATTAAGTAAATGGCCAGCCAACAGCCACGTTACAACTCAACAGAGACGCAAACACACACATACCAACACAAACGCACGGACGGACACATGGACAGACAGCTTGAATGACAACTACAACATAACTAACTAATTTAACGGTTGTCGACAACAAACAGCATATCCTTGGTAACATGTCAACAATAACAACAACAACCACCAAGTAAAATCACCTCTCCTCTTCTCTGCATTCGCACTTTGTTATGTTTTTGCTCATTTTGCGCCTTTTCTTACGCCGCATCTTCACTGCCACTTTGCGCCTACTTATGCACTTTTGAACATGTGTGTGTGTGTGTATACAATTATTTCATACTTATTTATATTTTATTATCGTTGAAACGCTCAATATTTCAATTCCAAAGCATGATCATGCTCGAGGCACACCGTCATTAATAGCTGCAACATGTAACAACCAATGCCTCCTGCCACTCCTCGTCCCAATGCCGCCCTCTTGTATGTAAATCGCTGCTGTGAATCACTAAAAAGGTGTCAGTATTGTCACTGTTTTCATCGCTTAAACATAATAAATGTTGCCGCTGTCGCCTGCCACAGAGTCGCGACGACGCCATCGTCACGCTAAGTGCCTCGTTGTCGCACAGATTGCACCATTTACTTGCGTTTCTTCAAATGGCATTCGTATATACTTGTACATAAGTATGTATGCTTGTAAGTTTTACAAGTTGCAGAGTCAATAGAACAGATTGTTTCAGTCATCTACATACCTCTATGAATACACATATATACACATACATATATGCAATATGTATGGTATGTATATTCGTAAGGGCAAAGGTTTCTATGTTAGTAGCTTGAAGTGGTGTGCGATGAGTTGGCTTGCAGCGAAGCCGCTTCGCGTTAATAATGTTATTTCTACTTTTAACTCCTTGCTTATTGCTTTATTTTTTTCTTTGTTGTTGTTGGTTTAATTTTGTTAAATGGTTTGGATAGAGTGCCATCCCAGAAATGACTGCTCAATATAAGTTAACTTCGCATTGCACCACATTAGGTTACTTGAGCTTCTGCGAACAACGAAACATAAGCAAGAGCAAATCGAACGAGTCTCAGCGAGTTAGTTGGAGTTGAAGAAATTTTTGGCGAAAAGAATCATCATAGTTAACATGAAAATACTGAATTCACTATTAGGGACTCAGAGCTAACAAAAATTGTGGCTTCTGACTTCCTAACAGCTCCCCAGGTCTCAATGCCGCAGCTCTGTGTTTAATTCATGAACTTCCCGTTCTGGTTGCATAGACATAATAACTTATTTTTTGTGATTCGCAACTCTTTTTCCCCGGCATATGAAACAAGATGATCCAAATTTTAACTATAGTTTAGAGTTTATTCTCTTGATTGAAAGAAGTTGAGCTGCAATGGTTGCCTGCGAAGCTTAATTAAACCAGCTCACAAGAAAAGCTTCCATATTTTGATGAAAACAGTTGCTGCATTCTTATTTTTATTATTAACTGCATTAAGTAGAATATCTTTTGAGAAAAAAAATTAGAATTTTTAATATTTAATTTTTATTATTATAAATATATGATTGGCCTCAAAGTACTTAATTTAGTTCGAATCGAATAAACGAACACATTGTCATCAACCTAATTTATAACAAGAATTTATCCGACAGGGTTCTTAGAACCAAGCACATATCAAGCCATGGAAAATACTAAAAATCTATTTTTATGGAACACCTAAGTACATGTATGACACAATCCAACAACAATAACAAATTTAATCGAACATTTGCTGGAGGGTGTCGTCGCACGCACGCAAACGAAGTTCTTAATCAACATATTTATCACCACTAAATTACTTATTTTATAAAGTAATGCTACGATACCGCATATAAGTGAGTAAATGGAAGGGTTTGTTATTCGATTTATTAAACAGCGTATATGGTTGTATAGGTGTATGTGTGGACTGTTGTAGATATTTCATTTTTATCAGAACAGTCGAGAGAATGACACTTTAATCTCTTAAATTACTTAAGATGTTATTACTTTAAGAAGTATAAGATCCAAGTGAAGTAGAAGAACATATAATATAAGCGTAATTCAATATTTGTAAGAATAAACATTTTTTGTTGTCTTTAAGTTACCATCCGCTTAGAACATACAAGGCGCAACTTTATCTGAGTTACCAATAACATCTTCTAACCTTCATCTTCATCAAATGGCCAAATTGTATATTCATCTGAAACTAGTAAGGAAGAACCAAGTTCGGGTGTAACCCATCATTTCATACTCGTGCAACTTTTCCGAATTTTAATAATGTAATCTCACAGATCGACCAATATTTTCGATAAAATCTTCGCAATAGGTACTGAGGTCCAAATATTCGCTATCTGGGTGCTCGAGTAGCTTGATCATAAGGTGGTACACCAGAAAGGCACTATTCCTGCAAAGTTTTATCCGGATCCAAGGATTGATTCTTGCTTTGCAATTTTGTATTAGATGGAATTAAAACTTATGTTATATGAGAAGTAGGCGTGGTTTTTGTCTGATTTCGATCAATATTCGCACTGTAATATAAGTGTATTAAGATAGTTTTACGTAACGAATTTTTATTCAATTGATAGGTAGTAGGTGCCGAGAAATTAGTTTTCACCTAAATGTGGGCGGTGCCACGTCCATCAACCAAATTAGACACCGGCACCTATAAAGCGCTCTCGTACCATTTTGAGTGTAAAATTCTGTCTCTGGCGCATTTATTTGCAGATTTATCGCAAAAAACCGTTATATGAGGAGTGGGCGGATTTATAATCTGAATTCACCCAACTGCACAGGATGAGTAGCAATGCTAAAAGCATTTGCCCTGAGCGAAATTGGTTACTATAACTTAAATCGTTTCGCAAAAATTTTAAAAATTTTGCAACCATGATGCCCCTCCAGTAATACAGTAATACTGTACTTAATAACAGCCTTGTATCTTATTGTGGAGCTTAGTTATGACACTTTATAAGTTTTCGATAATAGCCTTTTATGGGCATGGCAATGGTCCGATTCTGTAGCAACATGTTGGAAGAGTATAAAAAGTAATTTATATAATACACGCCGTTTATTACTATGCCACACCTTTTAAAAATAGTAGAAATAATTGAAATTAGAATGCTAAGGGAACGCTGACGTTATATTTGGAACATAGAACGGTATATGTAAGATGCTATATACCATATAGTGTAGTCAGCACTGATCACAGTGTAACGAACCGAGTGGAACGGTATCTCACGGAACGAAGTCGACCGAATGGCGGGCTACATTTTATATAAGACGTAGACTTTCAGACTCTATAGCCAAAGGTTAATTGAAAAACATAAAAATTCCATCTGAGCCCAACTTTAGTTACTATCTCTTCATTTGAATATGTTTAACCGATTATAGTCCTCTTGACAATAGTTAAGCGAAACTGGATATGGCATTTGTTAAAAAAGAATTGTATGGTAAAACGTCCATCAAACCAAGAAGCGCTTACATTCTCTAAGAGAGCAACATTAAATTATCTTAAAACTTGCTTTCATACATGCTGTTGGATTCCAATATATATTTACGTTAAATTTAATTCCTTAATTTTCACTAAACAATTTTATTTATTTATATTTTAACTTTTCAACTTCCTTAGTCCAAAATGGTTTAAACTAAATTCAATTTTAAAGAGGAAAAAACAGAATTATATTCATCCGCTAAACGAAATCTTTTGTTTTCCCACCTTTCGTGGCACTTGTCAATTCGCAGACAAACATTTATCACGCCGACTCCACTTACCGCCGCCGAGCGCGTCTATAACAAAGCTGAGCCCGCAGCAGTGACGCGAAGGCGTATCAGACCCATTAGAATTTGTCGCAAGTGCATACGAAATGAAATTGTATGGAAAAATAAAAACAAACGAAATGAAAAAGTAAAAGGAAGAATAAGAATGAAATAAAGTTAAAAACTTAAAGCAAAACACTGGCTAAACTAATATAAACGCGAGACTGCGCATATGAAAATGCCATAAACTAAGCACGTTTCAGCATGCGACAGCCAACAACATACCAACACTGCACAACAAAGCAACAATGCAACACAGAGAAGGCAGTCAAACGATGGAGATTGGCGTGGCAATACAGCTAAACAATGTAAGGGGAGTGGATTGGTTGTTAGAATGCGAAGATCTACGCTTAGAGAAGTTTAAAGTTTTTTGTCTCCTGTATATGTGTGTTCGTGTGCGTTAAGGTGCTTGTGTGGCCTATGAAGTGTCGCAGGCAAAGGGGAAAATATGCGCCAAAACAGCCGCAAAAGCGCGGCAAATTAAAGCGCAGCACAGAGGCGCTGAAACGGTGACATTGGCGACTTTGTTAGCTCTGCAGCAAGTTCGAGTGTCACAATAGAGCGCCAGTACTGTTGCTGTTGCTGTTGCTGATGTTATTTGGGATGCGTTGCACTGGATGGCTAATATAAAGAGCAACGTGGCTAGACAAAGGCAAATATGGCAGTGTTGGTGGACTTGCCTATGAGACCACAAATGTGTGTGTGCGTGTGAAAAATGACGCTAATGGTTTTTATTATTATTAACTGCATAAGTGTATGGAGATGCTGCAACACCAAAACCAACAACAAGCGCACATTACACTCTGCTGCCAAGGCTTGAAAGTTTCAGCATTATGAAAACACAAAAAAAAAAGACGCAAAACGAAACCGCGTCACACAACGCAGCCGCCAAATATTTATGGGATATGGAAAATTGCTTGAAAAATGGTGTGACATGTTTAAATTGAAAGGCTTGACTTGCGGTTGTCAACATGTTGCAACGCAGTTCCCCTTTTCTGTTTCTGCAACTATTGGCGCAGCGGCCATTGGGTTGGGCATCGAAGCGAGTGACCGCATTGCATCGATTGCCTTAATTGAGTTTGTTGGCGTGTGTGAGACCATTGTTTGCCGTCTGTTGCAAGTGTATGTCGCACGTATTAATAACACATTCTAAAGCCTATTGAAATAAACAATATTGTGTGGTCAAGTTATGAATACGGCTGCGTTTGAGCCACGTCTATCAGCTGCGCTGGGAAATTCCCTTTATCCCGTTATTAGCGCAAAAACGAAAAATCAAAGCGCTACGAAAACGCGACGAACCGTCACGTCACACAATTCATCATAATGAATTTCTAATATAAAACCCACTCCACGCGCTTGCCTATGCATATGCATGCCGGCTAGTGTCCGCTAGTGGCATGCCACACATAGCATACGAGTTACAAATGCAGGCGAGGCGATGTGTCGGCCGCTCTTCCATATTCAGCCACATTGACACTTAAATTGCTATGCTCGCCTGTCTGTGTGGACAAAAGCTTTGGAAGCGGCATTGTCAAATTGAGCAATGTGACAAGACCAGACCGCAGACATTCAATCTAAGTGCACATACGCACCCTGACAACTACGAATACACATGCATAGACGTGTTTACGTGCAAAGACTAGCTTGCTGGTATGAAGGAGTGTGCGTATGCAAATATGTTGTCCACCCATATACAACCGTCGAGTTTATTTGATCAGTTGGTCAGCTTGTCCGTTTTTCTCATCCACTCATTTCTTTTGGTTGGACTTCAAGCTTTGCGACATCTCCTTCATCGTTTTTGGCATTTTTCCGCCTTTAACCTCTACATCCCCTGCACTGTTAGACGATTCTTTAGTCCGTACCATGACATTTATGTAAATGATCCAATGCTATGAATTCCCATCGAAACTTGGTCTGTACAAAGTTGTGTTTAACCCGCCCACTTGTTTGGAAATTCAAATCGAAAACTATATTAGTGCTTTGAATTTGCTCTTTCTGCTCCAAATTCTGAAAGCTTGGAATCTAACAAGGCGCACAAAGTCGATGCGTTTTTAGGAGTTTTGAAAAGGTAGGCTAAAAGTTTAATTTCTGGAATCGAACCTTTTACCTAATGGTCAGCGCTGTTTCTGTGAAAACTTGACGTGGCGTGGAGTCATTCTAAAATGAGCTTAAACATTTATGAAGATACTTGCTTCTTCATGCAACGAGCAAGCGATACACTGCATCGCTTTAAATGTAAAGCCGACTGGTTTAGCCAAATGCACAGCTCCAAATCATATTTATATAAAATCTCAAAGATAACTTTTCATACAAAATCAAAAATCAAGCCCAATAAAAATCGCAAACCGTATATATCTTGGAATAACATACTGAGACAATAGTTTCCAGTTTCAGCTTTTAAAAAAGTAATATTTGGATTGCTTCGTTAACTTTTTCTGCCATTACCAGCTCCACGCCTCTCGAGTAATCATACAAGCAGTGTGAGCTTTTAAGTCCTTCAATCAACGAATGCGCACTTCTTAGGGAAAATATAGGGCCGGAACCACAAAAGCTCCACTCATACAGATTGAAAATTTGGACGAATAAACGTTTTAGATAACTCTAGAACTTTAAGATACGCATATATTAAACTTATTAGAGGACAAAGCCAGGGGTAGATTTGAAATATTTCAAAGACATATTTGAACTCCTTCACTCTATAAAACTGCAGGCAAATTTTGAGTGGAGAACAGATTATAAATACTCGCCATTTCAATTGTTTTCATTACACAACAGTACATTGAGGAAAACTTACAAAATATATATGTAGTAGTTATTTATATAGAAAGTCGTTTCGAACAAGCAGCTACGACGAGTTGAAACCAAGGAAAAGTGTATTGTAACGTGCTCATGAGGTATAGATGTTTTAAGAGTGAAGATCGCTGTTAAGACTTTTCTACACCGATTGAAATTTCTGCTAGTATATTTTTAATTTTCAGTATAAAAATATGATTTTCAAATATTCAATGGAAGCAAGAGTGCGGAGATATGTTTATGCATTATTTTTAACAATTCATGCCACGGCAAAATGTGGTTATAAATACGGTATATGTATGAAAATAACTGTCCATTAAAAGCGCATCTAAATGTTTTATGAGTTTTACCATAACATTTGTTTTTATAATATTGAAAACAACAACAACCACAAATATCTACAAAAGCTTGCACCACTGCAAGCTTTCTGTTTATGGTAATCATTGCATTCTGTTTATGGTAAGACAAATTAGTTAGCCTTAGCAAATGCCACAAGTCGCCTGTGTCGATAAGCGACACACCTCTGGCCCATTTGTATGCCCGATTAGTTGTTGGTGCTTACTTAAAAATTAATTTAAGCCATTAAACTCGAGCTAAGCACCGCCGATAGCGCATTCAAATGCATTTCTTATCATTTATTCCACTTGACGACAACTAAAACCACAATTTTACCGCTTTATAATTTTTTCATAGTGTGAATGTGCGCATAAATCACCAACACTCACCACAACCGGAGCACATCACAACCGAAAGCCAGCGGCAGCGGTATATGGGTGCACATGTTTGTATGTGTGTGTTGGTGCGCAACCTGGCCGTTGCAAGTGGAATTTAAATTTCAAAGCGACTGAACAAATGCAATATGATAATCGCGGTGCTCAATGCGCCGCAAAAGGCAATGTGCAACACACACACACATATATGTATGGTATGTATTTGACTAAAATATTTTCATTAGTTTGTAAACACGCACATACATATGTATGTGTTTGTGCGCGTATGTGCGCATTTGTCCACTTGTAACTGCACGTTTATTGGTGCCACAATTTACATTAATATTATTGTTGCACGTCCGCATCAAGTTGACTTATGAGCGTGTCAAAAGAAGTGTGTTGTGTTGATTGTGTTCGTTGTCACTGTTCTTGTTACTGTTGAGTGGAATATTGATTGCAGTGCGAGTGAAAATTTATGCAGTTGACCAAAGTTGATTGGCGATCAAATTCAATCAGTACAAATGAGGGGCTTGCCCGCTTGGCTGGGCGACTGTCTCGCCGCTCGTCGCAATTAATAATGTCAACAATATGCGCAACAAAAGCAGCAACGGCAACAACAACAAGAGCAGACATTTGACTGCCCGTATTAATAACAAATAATGTGGTCGAAGGAGAAAAGGGCCGGAGAATGTCTTCTTAATGACAAACGTTCGACAGCAAGGGAATAACAACAACAACTACTACTACTACAAAATATTGCGTAGAAGATGAACGCCAAAAAGCGTTTCGGTGCGCCGGCTAAATAAAGCAAGCCGCTTGACGGCCAGCCAACTAATTGAACCGGCTGCTGTGGCTGAGACCCCATTACCGCGCTGCCGTTCGTTCGTTCGGTTCATTAATGTGATTGAAATATTTTATATTTATTAATCGCTTTTTTCTCATTCTTCATCTTGTTTACTTGTATGTTCTTTATCGCTGTTGACAATGATCGATTGTGTAATTCCTCCACCCCCCGAGCAGCCTCGCTTACAATTTTTAGGTTAACTGCGTAATACGAAAAGTTCTGCCTCCTCGCCTTCTTCGCCACAAAATACAATTAATGTAAAAAGCCACAAAAAGCACAGGCGCAGTGCGAGCGTGCAGGAGAAACGAAAACAGGGGATCAAGCGCTGGAACGTAGTGCTACAGCCAAAATGTGTGCGGAGAAAGAGTTTAAAAAGCTGACTAGAGCGTGCCTTGAATTGAGGCGAAATGAAATTGATATGGCAGCACAGCATGAAGATTGATTTTTCGGATTTACTTTAACTTGCAACATGTTTGTGTACGCGCTACGTGCAACAGCAAGCGCTGCCAGAGGTCGAGAGTTGTGAGTTCGTGTTTGTGTAAGCCGGCGCGATTGCTTGGCAGCGCGCATTCCCAAACCGTTAGTGGGTCATATTTAAGCAGCAAAAAGTGAAGCAAAATAAAAATTTTAGCAAAAGTACGTAAAAGCAAGTCAACGAAGGGAAACCACTCTAAAATGCATTTCCAGTGCAATAAAAGCCAAACTACGTCACGGCGCTGTGCATGTGTGCGTACATGCGTTGCACGCCGCGTTAATTTGCCACGCCGATAGCGGAGCGCAGGGGCGCGGTGTGTATATCAGGCTGTCAAACCTGCATGTGACACCGATTGGCGGTTTCAGTTTTCATTACTAAACACATACACACACACACACATACAATTAAATTAAAGGAGAACACAAAAACCTCAAACGCTGCGAATGCTATGAATATTTACACGCACTCAACTAAAGTAATGTGCCACCAACCACAAAAAAGTAAAACGGTTATCTACATTGTTCGTCTGGTTACAAATCATAAAATCATAATCAATTTTCGGCCACATTAAACATTTTTACAGTCATTGTTTTCCCACTAAATTTTAATTTGGTGTAAATTTCAGTGTGTTAGCAGCTGTAACGGAACATAAATATTAGTATTTTCATAGTTTCCGCCCCCCAATAAAATGGATTGTTTTCTAACACCACAACAAATTATGTGAATTTGTTGTAATTTGTGTGCTGTTGTTATTGTTGTTGTTCAACGGCGTCGTTGTCGCGTCGGCGTAGCTGTCGTTGACACTTGATGGATGTGAGTGAAATTTCCGTGTCGTATCTACATGACATCTATCATTTATGACATTTGTGTCGACATTTTCGGTGACATCTGATTATTTACGATTTAGCGTTGATTTCAATTAATGATTAAATTTATGTTGATATTAAAGCTGATCGGCTGAATGAGTGCGTCGATAGATAGATGGTGGTTTATGGCGCTAATAAGCTTTGATTAATTTTTCAAATCAAAATTGTAGTCTTTCTTAACCCAGTTCTAATCCAGCGCAGCTTACGGAGAATAAATTCATGACAAAATATTTTAGATCTTAAAGTTTTTCATCTGAATAAGATGATAGAAGCCGATGATATCTTAATAATACTTTTACCTCTCAAGGTAATTTTAACTATATTCTGGCGAGGAATCGGACCTTACGAATCGCAGATAAAGGGAATTAAAAAATTAATGACGATTTTTCTGATACCGGTAAGTTAAAAGTTTTTTGAGAGATCTCTAAATTCGCTTCATCTATAAACAAATAGAACCTAATTATCTGTTTAAGTAAGGAATTTAATATATTAAACACTTGCTAAAGAGGTATTTAAGACTCCTTAATTCTGAGAAGTGTTTAATTTTAAGTGTTTAAGTTTACATTAAAGTAAGGTATATTGTATAAGGCGAGTTAGAATCAAGAAGAAACGTTAACTTCGTAGTCCGATAGCGGCGGAGAGGGAGAATAGAACGTGTGCGAAATTTCAGGCCGTTATCTCGAAAACTGAGGGACTAGTTCGCTTATATATAGACATGGCCATGGCTAAATCAACTCAGGTCGTCATGCGAATCATTTATATATGATTTATACATACATATATAGATTTACAGGGTCTCGGATGTTTACTTCTTGGTATTACAAAATATGTGGTAAACTTAATGCGCTCTGTTCAAGGTAAAAAAATGGTCAACTCTTTGTTTTTTAATTGATACTTAATGTAAACCAATAAATTCGAGTTTGTGAAGCATAAATTAAAAGTTACATTCGGTATTGTCATGTTAATTGAATTTTGTCTACTTAAACACCAGAAATTAGGAATTTAAGACGAGTTAACCTTTGATTGTGAAAAGTGTTTAAAGTTAAACACCAAAATGATTAACGAATTAATAAATAATTTATATAGTATATGATACAACAACATTATTAATTCCGACTGTCTTTATTGAAGGTTCCTTGGTAAATCTAGTAAATCTATATTTATATTTTACTACATTTCAGCTTCTTTTGAAATTGTATTTATGTACGTATATAGGCACACTAATAATATATCAACTTTAATTAAAAACAACTCCTAAATGATCATATCATAACTACCTACCCACGTACACACATAGCTTAAAGCACAAACACCTCCAGCAACGAAGCCACCACAGAAAATATTGTAATTCATCACCGGCATCTATTCTTCACCTGTCATCCATTTCCATTACGCCCAACTAGGCGAGGCTTCCTATTTTCGATTGCCGCTTTTCTCATTTCACTATCAGGTTTTTTCACTTTATCGCCATTTTTTGCTCGTTTATTTACAAGAAAAACAAAAGCCCGTACACAACAGCAATAAATGATTGCAGCGCACAGAGATAACAAATATTATGCAAAGATAAAGCAAATATTACAAGGAATAAGAAAAAAGTGCCGACCAGCTGGAAGACAGATAAAAGGCGTACCAGCTCCAACAAATGTATGATAAAGACACGACGCTTCGAAGTCTTGGCGGGAAGGTGCAACATGAAAACCGGTACTAGTTGAGCAAGCAGAGAGCAAAAAGCACTAACCGGACTATTTGTCACCGAGAATGAAGCCATTTATTATCCATCATAAAACTTATATTTAGCGCTTAATATGCGGGCAGTGGCGCGACGGCCTCGACGAAGCCAAGAGTGATGAAAGCGACGTTCACTACAGCTTGGCAGGCAGGTATATATCGACAAGAATCGCTTGGTGGCTGGGAGACGGTGCCGGCGACAGCTGCAAATCCCACAACGGAGGCGTTGAAGGCTACAAATCCTGTTGTCACAAGCACGCTCACACACACACACAGTGGTAGAGTACGCCTATGGACTAATGGTTGCATTGAAGCTGCTGCAACTTGGAGCTTTGAGCCTGCCAGCGGTTGAATTTGTAGGCCTTTGGCGTTGGATACAAACAGAAATTGAAGATGGTTGCTGTGGTGTTTGCAATGCATCACTATTAATAAGGATTAAGGCGATATGGTCCGAATTTGCAAATTTGGCGGAGTGTTAGAACGTGAGGCATGCCTTAGCCAAATATACATATACATATAATAACTAGCTAAATTTTCAGTTTGACATGTACATAAGAAAATTTAACTTTTTAAATAAGGCTCACTAAAATATTGCCAGATATATTTCATGAGTTCAATCCATCTTTGCCAAACATATCGCGACGGGCTTATCTGTTGTAAATATGTTGACTGGGAGCGTCAATCGCAAATTTTTTTCCAGTTTTTGGCTCGAGAGCGCCTTCTTTAAATTAGAATATTGTTGCCTTATGCAATATACAATACATTTACCTCTAAAATAGGCTACATCCCCAGAATTTCTGTTTGTGAGACACTGATCAGATCATTTAGACAAATATTTGCAATTTCTTCGAAAATGCTTCATCAGAGTAGATCCGAAAGGGATTTGAATACAAACGTATATCTTACCTTCTTAATCCTTTTCTCGAAGGAAATGACTGATAGTCGCCTTCGACTATGGAGGATTATATAAAACAGGATTGTTCTAGCTTTTCCACTTATAATTCCCACTGAGCGCATCTAAAACTTATTCAACAGCATAACTTTCTAATCTGCAGAGTTTTCGACTGTGGATATTTTGTAATATCAGCCATGTAAATGCATAGTCATCTAGGCCGGATAAGTATAGTTGGAAGTAAATCCCTTTTAAAAGAAAACTTTCACTAAATATTTATCTCTTTTATCATTTACCCACTACATAATCATGTCTATATGGACATATGAATGTTTGGAGAAAACCGCACCATATCTGCCGCCATTTTTGATGACGGCTTTAGTAATCCCGTTGATGTAAGATTTCATTTTTCTTCGGCAGCACCTTTGTCAGGCGCGGCGCGACGTAAGCCGAACGTTTTTCTTGCACGAGGCATACAACATCATTACATATTTGAACAAAAAAATCGACTCATCCGCACACACGCGCGCACAAATCTCTTGGAATTTGCGTCGACAATAAATCACCGAAAGCAAAAACAAAAAAAAAAAGTCCAGAGAAAATCAGGCGAACGCCTAAGTAAGCAAGTGAATGGTGTTGCAACATGGGTTGCCTGCCGATTGACTAGCAGACGCAATGCCGCCATCACGTCACGGCTCTGCAGATAAGCGACTTAAACTGATAAGAAGAGAATGTACGACAACAAAGTGTAAGACAAACAACAGCAGCAAACAAAAAACGCACGACAAGTGTATCAGCAAGCAAGTGAGCGCCGCCGCTGCCGTTGCCACGCGTTGAAAGGAAGAAAATGAACTGGAATGTCGCTGATAAAGGAGACAATGGCAATCGGAGTGGCCAACAACAACAACAATAAGGCGTGCCAACGCCACCAACGTAGACTGATAGCATCGGTGTTGCCGCCGCAAGAGTCTGCTTTGGAGGTGCGGCGGCGTAGCAAAGACAATAAAGTGCAAATATTAAGCACAAATAAATACAAACACGCACACGCAAAAGCGTGCACGAACGCAAGCTACCGCCAGCAGTCACAAATAAATGCGCGAAGGCCTGTTTTCGGCGCAAGCTATATTTATGTAATTTAAATCACGCGCTAGTCTACATGTGTGTGTGTGCAATGTATGGCAATACGAGTATATGACAGCAACAGCAAATGAGCATTAAAAAACGAAGTGCAACACCAGACTATAGGCGACTTGGTGGCGTGGTGGCACGCAACACGCACCGCTTTGGCTCTGGCGGCAGAAGCGCAACGTGACCTGTGTGGCACAGCGGCAAATGCAATAAAACATGCCGAAACCGACAAAAATCTGCTGCAGAAATAAATTACTCCGGTTATTCCCCAGCAATTTTTATTCGTTTTGATTTACGCGCGCATCAGCGGCACATACCAGGCAGCTTTATGCTTGTATGTATGTATGCCGCTTGCAGCTTGATCCACATATGCCGCGCGGTGCACATGTTCAATCTAAATTTCAACTAAAGCGGCGGCACACAATGGACCACATACCTAGACATGCCGACTAATGCTAGCTGCTCCAGCGCAGCGCTCTTTCTCCACCGCTCGTTGTCGACTGACAATCTGCCGCTTGGAGCCCAACGCTGCGTGTGTGTATCGCGTGTGCGCAAAACCAACAAATCACACATTCACAACAGAATTAATGAAATTCTTGTAATAATATTTCATCGCAGCACTTTGACTGTGTTTAATCCTCCGCATGCTCGCTCCTTGGCGACGCTTGTTCTCGTCTCTCCCTTCCGGCGAAAAATGCAGGGAATTATTCTCACAGCGCTGTCATATCGCGCACACACACACACACAAGCAGACAAGACAAATGTGCAAATGTCACATAGGCCAATGTGCACTCACACGCACACACATACATCTATACACAAACTCTAGGTGAACGCTATAACTCCACTTAAAGTCGCCAGTTGCCAACTATTTCGTACACATTAGCTGGCCAGAGTTGTGTTCCTCCCCAGCGCTGGCTCGGCTCTGGCTTCTGTCGACGACAGCCGTCAAAACACCACAGAAATAAATAAAACTTAGTCATCCTCGCCGTGATCCTCCCGGTATGCACACACTCTTTTATTATATTCGACTATGTAGTCGGTTTTGTTGTCATTGTCGCTGACAACATGTTGCCCCAACTCGGTCGCATATAAATTTGTCAACAACAACGCGTGCTCACCGTGTCCACCAATATCAGTCGCACCGCACCGATGTGCGCACAAAAACACTAGACCAACAACAAAAAGGGTGCAGCACAGTTACGGGCAATCATATGCGAAACCCGACGTCAGTGCCGCTACCATTTCTAGTGGCGTCTGACATTGATATACTTGTGTCTGAAGGAGCGGCTGTTGATTGCTGATTTGTTGCTGCTGAAGGAGCCTGTCAAATATACACATATCTACTTGAAATGAATATTATTGATATACCTGTACATACAAATGTACGAGTATCGAAATAGCGGTACAGTGGGTATGCTATCCAAGAAAAATTTCTCAAAAAATATTTCGAAGGCAAATTGCCAGCAAAATACTGTACGAGAGAGATTATTATCCAAATGCCCTTATACTTTTCAACTGCAATTCGTCCATCGTATTTTTAAAAAATATTAAAATACATTGTATTTAAATACAAAATACTATCCAAATTTGAGTCAGCTACCCATTTTTATACCCTGAACTATATCGGGTATAATGTTAATATACCCTTAGTTTGTCATCCAGAAGAAACATCTGAGACCCGATATAATATATATTGCGTGACGTGTTGAGTCGATTTAGTCATGTCCATATGAAATCTCATTTTTATCTCCCCAAGAAGCTAATCATTTGTATGTAGCTGCCATGAGCGATCAAAATCAGGCCCTTTTATTGAAAACTTATTTATTTGACAGAACATCTTCTCGAAATTTGGCGCAGATTATTGTCCAAGACAACTCTACAATAGTCAAAAATATTATACAGTTTGGACTACTATAGCATATGAGTAGCTATGTAAGTAATATTGAAATTATCTAGTAGCCAATAAATAGTTTACTAACCACACAAATATAACTCCCGTATTTAAACGAGATTTGTCTAGTCTAGAAATAATTCTCAAAAAATCAAGCTCTACGAACTAAAACGTGCAATAATGCCATCACGAATAACAAACACATCAGATTCGCCGAATCACTGTGCCTTCAACAACAGAACCTGTGTCTTCACATATCCATTCAGAGTGTCGGAACATAATCCGTTGCCAACAACAACAACAATTCATGATACAATCGCAGATTTCTCAATTTGTACTAATTAATAATTTAGTTGTTGTTATTGTAGCACATCTATGCTTGCCCATATTTGTCAATGTGTCGACGGTATATATTATATACTTGTATACCAATAAGATATATAAATGTATATACACATGTATGTGCAGATATGTATGTGTATATAATTGTTATGAACCCGAGTTTGTGGTCTTTTGTTTCCACTGGCTGATGATGAATGCTTTATTGGCTATTAGTAAACATTTAAGACTATGCGGGCGTAGCCGACGCGACAAGTAACATACGAACGAGTCACGCGAGATATTACAATAACAACAAACAGGCAAACAAACATGCTCCAAGTTATATTGTAAATACAATTCAAGGAAAAAGAAATGTAGGAGACAGATAAACGGCTGCATAAGAGCCAGTTGGAATGGGGCGAATGAGTTGTGGGTTGAATGTCATGAGACCAAAGGGAATGCCACAGATAAAGGAATATTCTGTGGAATAACAGTGACAAATATGGTATGCCATTGAAAGCAACTGTTGTCGAACTGGGTGATATATTTATTCGTGTGTGCATGGATTTTGTTGTATCTCTTTTCTGAGTATTCGTTATATGTTGATACGTTTTCGTTTAGGAGCAGCTAAGTATGAGAAAAATAGGCCTAATTACTAGAGTATGTACGAGTATATGGAAAGTAAAATTAACCCGCCTTCTTTGCGTGGAAATAAAAATAGGTATCACGTGATATCTTTCATTTAATATTGACACTTACTCATTTTTAGGCAAGTGCTCGAACGAATTTTCTATGTTAGTACTGTCCTAATTTCGTTCTTGGTCTCCATTTATTATGAGTATTAATTATATCTATTGACCTAAATAAATATTGGAAATTAGTTGAAAATCATAATTGTTAGTTAAGGAAGTCAGTTGTCTGGTTGGCTTGAGCCTTGTTTGTTGACAAAGATATCCAATTGATAGAGTAAGATAATATATTTTATAGAAAAGAAAACCTCAATGATAAGTTTTGGAAATTAACTGAGGTCGTCGGGATTTTGCGCTCTTTCATCATAAAACATTTTGTAACCATATAATTGGATCTGACCTCTCTGAGCACATTTATTGCAGAAAACTTGTTTACCTAGTTGAAAACATTAGAGCTCATCCATCAGCTAAAGTCACATTCAAAGTTCTTCTTCTAAAATGTCAAAGTTCGAGGCACGAAAATATGTTATTGATGAGCTATGTTTACCGTTAATTTCACTTTCATTCCAACATATTTGTCTTACTTGTGTCGGGAGAACACCAGCTCTTTCATGATTAAGAGCCTTACAGCAGTTCAATAAGTGAAATTCGTTTACCCCGCTACTATTTACCGGGCGAGACCCCCGTTCACATTTATCGGGAGATGCAATGAAGATTGTACAGATTGTTGAGTGCCTGTCTGTAATGGTGTTTAAGGCTGCAAAAACAAATGCGAATTGATTCGATAAGAGTGAGAGCCAAAAGCCGATGAAGTACAAAAAAGGCAAGAGGAAATTGCCATAAATACACATACAAACACAACATGTGGGGCTTTTTTTTTATAAAACAAAGCATGCTTGAAGACAGTAAAAGCGCCAGAGCTACATGGAAGCCTGAAAATGTGTGTGTGCGTGTATCGCATTTTGTCGTAAGCGACTGACAACACAACCCCGCAAACTAGTTGTCGTTAATGGAAATTGCCGTTTGGTTTTGCGAATACGCTAAGCTTGTGTAAGATGCGTCGAAGCGCCACACGCAGTAGCAAGCACAGTGGTTTTGGTGGCAGCGTTCAGCGGCAGGCATGTTTGCGCGTTTGCCGACGCCGGTAATGCGGCAAGTCAACTTACACGTACGACAAGTGTAACAGCCGCAATATCAAGAGCTGCAATAACATCGGCATTGACAACAACAATCGGTTGAAGCGGTGTGCGAAAGTTACCGGCGGCTGACGCCAATCGAAATGGTGTTGATGTCGTAGCTGTCGCTGTCAGCGTTTCTTGCTGGCATCTGACATATAAACAAACATTTCTCCGATTGTGTGTGCGTATAATTGGCAAGGAAATGCCCATTTGCCACACGTTTCCGTTAACATTGGAATCGAAGGTTTTGATGCCACTTTTAATGGCTTCATTTTCTTGAATGCTAGTATTCAATGATATTCTCTCGAAATACGAGGACCTACAAAAACATTTTTTGATTTAAAATATAGGAAAACTGTATAGAAAAGTTGTTTATATAATATGTACAAGAATTGTTTTATACACTTCGTATAATATATACATAGGTTAATATAGCTATCCTAAAATTCTTACGATAGATATATTGGATGATTTAATAAATAACATATTTCTCAATGAATGAGGTCTTCTTACAGCAAAATTTTAAGCAAAAAGTTCAGTAGACACAGAAAAATCCGCTAAGTCCCCTTGAAGTATGCTAAAAAAAAAATCACAATCTTTTAATTAGCTTACACTATGCTATGGAAAGAACTACGTACGTAGAAGTACCTATCATAGGGTCTAGAATTTGTTTAAGGTTCTTATTTCAATATAAAAATTGTATTTCAAATAAGACCTGGACTGAAAAACAAAACTACATTATCACATATTTTAATACAAATCTTCAGGAAATTGGCTCTTGAGCCAATACATGCAACACTTTAACACTTAATCCAATTTTAACACTTGTTTTAAGCCACATTTTTCGGTTTCGGCTCATTTTTGGAGTCGCCGTCATATTTATAAACTCGCATCTAGTCTCCAATAATGATGCGTTTGATGAATGTGGTGTCTTTACATATGTTATTAGTCATCTCTTTAGAGACCTCTACTCGACGTTTTTGCAAAAGATTCAAATCAGTTGGTAAGAGTCCAGCATTGACACGCTTCATACCTTAAACACTAACAAAAATATTTTGTGACGATTCATAAGAGATTTTGAGATTCTCCGCTATCTCGCTAATGCCAGCACGACGACTTATTACTGTTTCTTTAACTTTTTCAATGCTATTGAGATGAATGGACGACTCGAAGGAGACTAGTTTTAGGTGAATTCACGACCTTCACTGAATGCTTGGTGTCATACTTTATAATAGTTGTGTTCGTGATAAAGTAGACTACCCAAAACACTTTTGCACCATTTTAACGATTCCATAGCCGTAATTTTAGAGCAGACATGAAATTTGAAGCAAACTCCAGCAATGCTTTTTCCATGGGAAAATCGCAAACAAACTTTTCTCGTCCGGGTCAAATTTGATCAGCTCATTCTGTAATAACCGCGTCTGCTAGAATAGTTCATTTCAACCGAAGTTCAAAAGAACTTTTTAAGCAGTCACTGTTGTTGAGTATCGCACTCAATGTAGCCACGCTAATGCAAATGCGAAGCCAGAGAAACTAAGAGTATTATTGCAAATATTTACAGTTGTTGTTATTGTTGCGTGTGTGTGTGCTGTGTTGCTTATAAATGCTAATGATTTTATTGAAGCGCTATTGTTGTATCCTTAAACAAATGTAAACACAAATTATGGAAAATATGTGCAAATACCTTTACGCATACATACAAACACTTATGAATATTGCATTGGGTTAAATTGAAATTTAATTCAAGTATTGATTTAAAAAATTTGCAAATTACCGAAATACTCGTAGAGGGGAAATTACCGACAATTCAAAGCGGAAAACAGTCGGAAATTATGCAATTACAATTCCGGCTTCGTTGCTGCTTTTCGGCTGTTGTAACTGTTGTTACTGTTATACTAAGCGCAGACACTGCATTTTATCACACTAAATAACTGTATGTATAGTAATCAAATAATGGCATTGTGCGGCAGCGAGAGCGGAAATTTCTGGCAAAACTATTTTACACTTTTCAAAACAATTAAGACTTTGATAAATCTAAATATATTTGCATGTTTATATTATATAAATAGGCACTTGGTTCCTTAATTGCTTTGGCATGTATTTATTTGCACTTGTTGTACATATGCATGGTTAATTGATTGAGAGATATACGTATGTATGTATGTGAGTGCATAGATTTAGAAATGCAGTTCATTGCAGTGAAAAGCTTATTTATGTAGATTAATACATTATTATTGCATAATTAAAAGCCAAAACATATAAAATCAAGTTCCTGGTTGCTTTGCATTTAATGAGCAAAAAGCTTAAATAGTTGCAATAGGCTCTTCAAACATAATAGTTTTGGAGTTACAGGCTTCTAAAGTGTAGCGGCATCATCAATTTGTCTTTTAACGCGTTTTACATTTCTCGAATTTGCTTGAATTAATCGGAGACAAATAATCTGATTACTATCATTTTTCTGTATGTTTTGTTAACAGTTATCTATTATCAAATGGTGTAACATTAGAATTTGGCAGGCCAATAGCAATTAAACAAAGTTAAACTTAAATTTTTTTATACCATGAATATATGAAGTATGCCACGAATCATTATCTAAGGCAATAATGGAATCTTGAAAGAAATTTTTCTAATCGGACAACTATAGCATATAGCAGTCATACAAACTGAACGATCGGAATCAAGTTATTCTAAGAAACCTTTTGTATTTGTGAAGGTGCAAACAAAGTTAACGTTTTTTCTTGTTTTCATTTTTTGACAATTGACAATATCTTGTAGTAGAGAATTTTTTTAGGGTTTATTACGGAGAAGACCAGAAAATTTCACTGTGTATTATTAAAATATGTATCAATATACCATTACATTTTAAAACACAATTTTTTTTTTTGTTTTACTTCAAATAATCGCCATTTGTGCTGTCACATTCCTTAACTGATCTGCTTTCTAGACTTGATAAATCTCCCGTTAACATAATTCTATATAGTACTATATATCAAATGCTTTATACCATGCTTTTAATTGAGGACATTAAAGTTGTTTGCGGTTTTAATGAAAATTTTAAATCACCTTAGAGTTAAAAATTTAAATTGTGAAAAATAGCAGATAAATTAAAAAAGTCAAATCGAATCATTTGCAATGTTCTTTTGTGCTTTTGTATACTTACACTCACACACACACACATACATCTACGCTTATCAATTAACATTTTTGTATTTGAAATAATTTCACATTTTCATTTTACGAGGGCAGCCTCTCGCATATTTTACCCAAACTTATCTCAGACACAACAATATTCTAGCGTAACCGATGAAAAGTTTGAAATGAAGCATGTTTTTATATGGTACAAAGAAAGAGGCGAGAGCAACAAAAAGTTTCTCTTTTCTGCTATTAACATTTGCGAATCGAACAAACAACTCGTATAAATAACATATATATAAATGTAGATAACAGTGTTCTAACCATTTCACAATAAAAAATCGATCAATACGCTTTAAAGATATGTCATGATTGTCAGCAACACACTGCAATTTTTAATTTCTTTAGTTGTATAAAAAGCACTTACTTAGCTAGTTTTTAGAAATATTTGCGGCTAATTTAATTTTGTTTGGAATTGCTGGATATATATTTAAAATTTTTAAGGCCTTTGAGGGGCTGTATTCATTTTAGAATTTCAAAAAACCGATTTTTTGCATATACATTCATATAAACACATTTTTCTCGAAACTCTAAATTCACTGTGGAAACTTTCTCCGAAACGGCTGGACCCAACGACTTGAAATTTTTACACGAACTTCTTAGATACGTTTAACAATTTATAATCGAAGAATAAGTTTTTATATAAAAATTTTGATATTTTTAGCCACTCTGAAGTGAAGAAGTGTATTTTTTTTTCACAAACAAACAAACTTTTTTTTTGGAAGCTGCCATTTTGAAATTTTGACTAGACCTTCGAGCATTATCTGTACTCATCTACAGTTACTTTAAATTCTTTTTTTTTTGAATTTGAGATAATTTTATGCATGGAAATCTTTATCACCACCAGATAGCTTTTATCATTCAAAGTTTTTTAAAAAGAAATCACCGATTTTTAAAGCCAAAAATTCTTATATGCACATTATTTGTATTTATTTTTAAGTAAAATGCCTCTTAAAAAACATCTCTTTTTCTTACTTGCAAGTGGATATAACTCCTTAATATCGTCTTTTAGTTACTAGCCCTCGTATATTTACTGGTAAATGGTATTTTTTAAAAATTCGCTTAATTAAAGTGCACACAAACAGATAATGAATGCAATTAATATGCACAGTAATGATTTGTCTACGTTTGTGTTGGTATGGTGTGAAAAGCAAATATATAATATATATGTGCATCCTTGTATGTCTGTATGTATATGATTAAAAGCGCAATATTTACTATACCTATATATGTACATTTCGGTCATTATGTTTATGTTGCATTCACCGACTTTTACTGTTTGCACGTTGTAGCGCATAAAGTGGACAACGAGCATACACATACACAAACAAACATTTTGGCATACAAACAGTCATAAAGGCATCCTCATTATTGACGATATACTATATGGTATATGAATATAATTACGTAAATCTTATATGAAATTATTTTTTTTATTTTTTATTATCAGCAGCAATCGTATATGTAGATATGTATGTATGTGTGTGTTCATTCATTACATAAGCATAATTACTTATTTACATAAACCAAATCAATTTTCCTTTATGCTACTATGTTTGCTAGGTTTGCAGCTATTATAATTGCACTTGGGAAAATATATGTGGGTATATTGATGGCCATGCATACATACATATATACATAAATATGAGCAAAGGAATTCACGGTACATTTTTAAATGGAACTGCCTTTAATGGCACAGTTGTTCCACTTGTTGAGTAATTATAATTTTTACAAATAAAATCTGAACAAATATGATGCTTTGTAAACTCCCTTTAACATTTTTCATTCCATATGCATAATATGTATGTATGTAGCACATATATAATTGAATAGTCTGACCTTTCAGTAACAATTAAATTCATATTCTTAAATTTTGGAATTTAGGACATGACTTCTTTTCACCTTCGAAGAAATGTGTTTACTGCGCGATTAATTGAACATGTGTTTTGATTAAAAACGTAAATACCGGTATGTGACGCTGGTGTATATTTCTACTCAATTTACCATACAATTTAGTTTATACACCCAATATCAAATTTGATAATGGCAATAAATAACATCAAAAAGTTTGCCATTAGAGAAATAGTAGAAGACCTCAACGTCTCCTATAGATCGACAGAGCATATTTTGCTTATTGTTTTGGGTATGAAGCGTGACAATGTCCTGAATCCTTTGCAAAAACGACGTCGAGTATACGTCACAAAAGAATGCTTAACAAATTAGCTGAGGACCATACATTCATCAAACGCATGATAACCGACGGCGAGACGTGGACTTATCAATATGACGTCGAAACTGCTCAACTGTCTAGCGAATGGTGCGTCACAAAGTTCACCGTTTTCTTTGATTCCCTTAGTGTGGTTCATCATGAATTCGTTTCACAGGGTCGAATGCTCAATAAGAAATACTATGCCGAAGTAATTTGTCGTTAACGACTGCATTTGTGTAAAGAAAAGTTATGGATTTTACACCACTATAGTGTCCCGTCAAATTCTAGGACGGTTGTAATTGATTTTTTTTTTGCCAAACACGAAAGGAGTGTCATTGCTCAGCCACCGGTTTCACCAGATCTGTCTCCCTGTAAATTTTTTCTGTTTTCAAAACTGAAAAATCTGTTTTGGGGAACGTGCCACGAGTCCAATGAAGACCATCCCAGGCGAGGCATTTAACGGGTGTATGGAAAATTTGTCTATTTTGGAGGCGAAAATGAATATTTAAAATACAAGGGAATTTTTTTTTTGGTCAGTCCATCAAATTTGATTAAATGTTATGTAGGGAAGCATATGTCGAAAAATCTAATTTTTTAAAGCGGTGGAACAATTACTGTAATAAAGACAGATATGTGGCAGTTTTGCAGCAAATACAACAAGTTCAAAAAAACATTCTTTTTAATAGCAATACTTTTTTTAACATGATTAATGCTGGAGAAACATTGTATAATATATTATATTTGATTTCTCAATTAAACGCATGAAGCATAACTTCAGTTCCTTGATTTCCACATGCAAATGTTTAACACTATTTGTGGGTGGTTATCAGTGAATCTGATCCATCACAATGTGAGACGAGTTACAAAATCACGAAATTAAATTAAAAGCTCCAATTAATTTCAATCTGAGTTTAAGCTTATGCTCTTCCTTTAATTTTAAATAGAAGACATACTCATCATTCCTAATATTACACAACAATAGTTCCGATAACACAACTACTACAACTAATTGCACTACATAAATCTCTGTCAAGTTGAGTTTGAACCGTACATATGTAGATGTCAGGCGCCCGCAAACCAGCCTTGAGGTGAAAGTCATTTATAATAAATCACATTTAAATCGAACCACTGCTGGTGACAGTACGACTGCACTCCGAAGTCTAATAGGCAAGCCATCGCCAGAGACCCGCACGAATGCCTAAAACTACATAGGATTGCCTACAAATGTACATATTAAATTCCTGCATTCATCTGTAATTGCGTCATACTTCAAACTCATTTGTGAGTGTGTCTGTTCTGTCGATAACTGATTGGTGTAGTAAACCACAGTTTGGCCGCTTGGTCAACAGAATTTGTCTGCGAGTGCCTACGAATATGAAAAGATCGAGTATTCCCTCACCCAACCGACCAATGTCACACCTCCCTTCCATCTTTCCCTTCCCTTTCCTCCGCTTCGCTCCCATCGATTGACTGCTCGCAAGCAAATTCAAATGCAAATTCGTAATTCTGTCCAATGACATGTCAATGTGGTCACGGGCAATCGCCGTGCCACTGGCATATGCCCATTTGTCGTCTATTTGCTAAGTAAATGCCGATGTGTGTGTGTGGCCGTGTGAGTGAGGAAAAATATGTGAAATTTCACTTCAACACAAGCCGATGAGATGCCGTTGGAGCGTTGGGGGGTGAGAGAGCGGCTTGTCCACGTGACCTTACTTTTCGGCTGGGTTGGATTCGGTTAGCTCTGGACGACTTCGCATAGCTTTGTCTGCTCAACTGTCGCCAACGGTCGGTTGAACAATTGAAGCTGGACAAGTTGACCATGGGCGCCAGCACATTTTTTTTTAGCATCGGACATCGCTTTCAGATGACAATTCCACCGATGTACAACGCACTATTGTTCCCAGCAACAGTTAGGTGCTCAGTAACAACAACAACAAAGAAGTCATCCACTATATCTCGCACAGCATAGACAAGGCTTTAAGTACATTTACCGATTGTATTGACGGTTTGATGCACTCCAATGTGTTCATGAGTAGCACGCGTCTATTTGCGCAGTCCTCATACGGACGATGCTCCTCATGCCCTCACTCATTTATTCGAATACGTGAGTGTGGATGCGTGTGCTGCGGATGAGTGCTTTGGTGTGTCCTAAATAGCTGACGGGTGCAAATGATCACAGTACAAAGCCAGAAGCAGCACAGCATGCTCGGACAAAGCTGGCGAAAGCAACAAAAAGCGAAGCTGCCAACTCGATATGAGTGTATTGGGAAAAGAGAAAAAGAATATGTCTGCTGAACTATGGACAGGGAGTTGAGGTCTTCGCCCAGTTGTTTTGTTGTCGTGCAGACAAGAAGGAGAAATAAGTCCTTGTTTGCCCACGGCAGTTGCAGTCAGGTGCTTCATTTATCATCGCCACTACTGCCGCTAGCAGCAAGGCCGAAATCCTAAATCGAAAATCCACTTTGGCTGGACACAGTGAGTGCAGCGCGCCAGCAAGTGCTCTCAGCGTACGGCTCATCTCAGCTTAGAACAACTGTGCTAATGCTAAAAGAGAGCCATCGGAGTAGAATGAAGACTTGTGTGTGACTATCAATGCATGTTCCCATGTGTGTCAATGTGCAGTGTCGAATTATTTCCAGGGTTCTGAATTCCCACTTACATTTGCATTCGAAAGCATTCCTCATGTGGGTAAAATTACTGAGGTCACTTCGCTTTTGTTTCACAATCGTACCAAACTAACTTAGGAAATAAGAACGCAAATGGCAAGTTTGAAAGATTGCTATTTTGGCTTCGATGTCAATAATGACAAAATAGCCAGGTATGCACACACATACATACATCTGATATGTGAGAATGTTTAGTGCGATAAGCACAAATTGAGGCGACACTGGAATCACTCTAATGTTGATTGGCATCTATTTTAAAGAAGTGTTTAATTGAACTGATATAGTGGAATTGCAGCAAAAGTCTGTGGCTTGTACTTATTGGGCCATTCACTGGAATTCATAGGCTCTTAAGATCTGGTGTTATAGAAGAAATATATATGTTACGGAACTGAGACTTTCTATAATTAGTTCCTATATCGACACAATAAAACAAAACCTCCTTTGAAACATAGTCTTAGCTTAACAACATTATTCGTCGCAGTATCTCGGAGTGCTGGGCGGAAGTGTTATAATCTTTTAATAATAAATCGTATAATAAACAAAATGACGAATAACAATCCGTTTGATAAAATCAGTCAATCTAAGCTGCTGCATGAGTACCTCTGTACAACAATATAGTCTAAAGACAAAAATTTTTTACAATGGAAAATGTCAATTAAAATTTTTTCAAAAAACAATAAAACCGCTAACTTAGGTTGCACCGAAGCTAAAATACCCTTCAAAATACAAAATGTTCCTTATAAGCACTAAATTGGGTTGGTCAGTTTGTATGACAGCTATGTGCTATAATGACTCGATATCAACAATTTCTTCGAAGATTGCGCCTCTGCCTTTCACAATAGCCCGGGCAAACTTGAAAATGTGAAAATATCACCACAAATGAAAAAGTTTCCCATACAAGCACTTGATTCCGATCGTTCAGTTTGTATGACAGCTATATGTTATAGTGAACCAATCTTAACAATTTCTTAGGAGATTCTATCAGTAGTCTAAGGCAATGATTCATACTAAATTTCTTGAAGATAACTCATCAAATTATAAAGCTTTCCATACAAGCACTTTGTTTCTGTTTGTATAGTTAATGTATAGTATGTATAATAGTGTGATATCTTTTCGACAAATGAGCACCTTCTAGACGAGAAAATAAATGACGCAAAACTTCAGATCGATACCTCAAAAACTGAGGGGCTAGTATGCATATATACAAACGGACGGACAGACAGACAAATGGACAATACTAATAAATTAATATACCCTGTTCAGTGGTTAAAAATGTATGTGTGCACTATTGTTTTACAGATTCGTCAATTGAATGTGAATTGCTTTCTCATCTTCTTTTCAATGAATTAAAAATCTCAAAAATATGATATATTATTACATAAATATTGATCCCAGACTTAGTCGATGAACTAATTTCCATAACACAAACATAATTGTAATGTCTAAAAAATATTGTGTATTACCTCAGCAAATGTATATTTTTTTTAACTAGGCCTAGGACCGTATGGTTCCAATAGCTCTATCTTAGACATTTTATGAAGGTGAGTTATTGTAGAAGCAAAATTTGTAAATTCAAATAAACGTTAGCTTCTCCTACTAATTTAGTGTGTTGAGACACATTCACGCATATTTAAAGAAAACATTTGTGATTTCCAAAACTTCTAGATATAGATCACCAGTTTCGCTGAAAGTGTGTCTCCCGAGATATTTCAAACACAGTCTGACGCTGGACAGTTGAGAAAAAAGTGTTTATGAGTAAATGATTCCACCTCAGCTTCTTCCAATACGGCTTTGGCAATTTGCATTTAACAAGATAAGTAATATCACCGCATGTGAGCCTCTTTCAGCCGACTGATGAAACTGAAGTAGGGATGTCCTCTCCAGAAAGCTATAATAAATAATTTAACGCAAAACTACAGTTTTTCGAACTTAGTGTCGGCTATTAAATACTAGCTATCTCTTTATACGCAATAACGTAAATATCTGATAAAATATCTGCTAAAGGTATTTCGAAGTTTAGCTATCAAACTCTTCTTTAGTCTACTTATATACATTCTACAAGTATATATCTTTGGGTGTAATCCTATTTAAGGTGTCTGAAACATCAGTTTATACCACATCTCGTATAAATATGTAAGCAGCACTAACTAGATAAGCAAAAAGTGATAAACGCATAGTGCTTTCAAAAATGTTTTAATAATTTGGTAAAGAATTGGGTCCGCAAAAAGTTTAAATGTACAAATTACCATAATTTTTATCAAAAACGAATCAGAAAATTACTCCCAAGAGAAGTTGCTCCTTAACCTTGTTTTGGTTGAACAAATAGCGCACTTTACTTCGTTCACTTCTCTCCTTAAAATATTTGCTCATATGCGAGTCGCTCGTATTTACAGTTATTTGCGACATATGTTTGTAGAAATAAGTCTGCACGGCGTTGATGTTCATCACTTCGTGTCAACACTTAATTTAATGACCCTCGAAGAGTGAATCACAAATGCATATGAAATATGTGCGAAAAGCGCTGCAAACTTTTTCTGGTGAAACCCCACGTTTTCACATTTTCCTATGCACACAAGCTGTTCCACAAAGGATTAACGTCCAGTTGTTGAACTTGTCTCTTTGTTCTTCTAATAGTTTCTTTGTCGTTAGTTTGCGGCTTGTCTACGCTGCTTGTTGAGTGACCGACTATGCAACAAATGTTGTCGCCACTTTAATCCTTGGATAAACTTTTGTGCAAACATAAGCACACCCACCAGTGTGTCAATGTGTGTGTGTTTGCGCGTGTTTGCGGAGCGAGTGCATGAAACGTGCTCATAAATGGCCAGGTCCAGTCGTCTCGCCTAGCCCCGCAATCACTATAAGCCAAGACTTACTTTTATTGCAGGCGACAAATTGTGTTAATACTCGGCGCCCTCCTAAGCTCGCCACCGCCAGCGTTGCAGGCGTCGCATGTCCGAAATAAATTTTGACTGAATTTTTTCTCTCTCTTCGGCTGTGTTATTTCCATATTCTCAAGCGTCTGTGCGAATTTATGCAAAACGGATAACAGCAGTGGCAACAACAATAACAAAGGGACAATGCGAGTTGTGGTAGTTCGTTCTAACGATTTTGAAATGTTTGTGCTTGAGAGCCGGTACGACCAATCCGACAGTAATCCCTGAATAATCAAACTTTATCGACGCAGAACTACATAAATACTTTTCCCAAGTGACACGAGCTCTAAACACGCTAAACACCAATAAATGTATACATTAGATGTGTTCAAGGGAGGGGCGCAGGCGATGTGGAAAGATAGGTAAAATGAGGTGCGGGTTGAGCGCGTGAGGCGAAAAAGTGAATATGTTTGGGGGTAATGGCAGTTGGTTGAGTTTGAGGCCACAGACCAAAGGACAGAAGGGGGAAAAAAATGGCAAAAAAAGGAAAAAATATATAAAAAAAGTTACATATAAGTGTATTTAGTAGGAGATGGGCGTAAAAAAATACGGCGAGAAAAGACTACTTGTGTTCGATATGTGCATATTTGCCTTTTTTTGAATTAACTGTGGGTAAATATAAATCTTAAAATACCTTTCAGAGCTTCTAAGTTTAAAAATTTTTCGAAGTGGTTTGAATTTAAATTCTGTAATATGCATTACATTAACCAAATGGAAACACACTCTCTTGCCCTTGTTAAATACACTTCCCAATGTTCAAATGAAAGTTTTCCATTTCAACCTCTTCGTGTCGAATATAGGTAAGACCGGCGTATCCACTGGTAGTTCAATAATCAAATAATTTCAGAATTTCATGTATGTTAAAAAAGTTAATATTTTGTGTTGACAAGTTCAATGAGCGTTAAAAAACTTTAGCTGAACATTCGAGGTTTTGAAGCAACGATTCGAAAACTGAAAAAACTAATCGACACATCAGGAGGTTAGGTTGTTTATTTTATTGTGTTGACTTGAACAAGAATTACTGACAAATTTCGTGAAGACAATTTGGCAAATAGAAAAGTTCTCCAATTTTATTTTGATCGATCTGCTTGTATGGCAGCTGCATAGATAAAGACGCCTGCAAAGTTCCAAATAGATATCGCAAGAACTGTGGAAATAGTTCGCGTATATACAGACAGACGAACGGTCAGATAGTTAGACAGACAGACATAGCTAAATTGACTCAGCTCGTCACGCTGATCATTTATATATATGTATATATATACATATATACTTTATTGGGTCTCCGATATTTTATTAGTGGGTGTCACAAGCTTTGTGGCAAGCATAAAATTCAAAATTGTGTAAAATAGTAAAACCTGGTGAACATTCACGCCGTTTCCTCACAAACGTGGTTGTATGAGAAATCTCTAAAATAGAAATATTATTAAATTTAGAAAATTTTCTTACAACTGCGTATTTTATTTCTCTACAATGACATTATTTTTGATAAAAATGATTTTGAAGACCTTAAGCACTCAGATCAACTAAATTCCCGCATCAAATGACTCAAACGAGTTTATGAGGCGATCAAACACCCGGAATAAAACTGGAAATGTGCAAAACAATTTTCCAAACTATTTTCTAATATTAAAATAAATAAATTGTTTTCGCATTCCTACATAAATATGAGAGTAAATGCATATATATTTACTTTATATATGAAAAAAGTTAGCCCTAACCAAATTTATCGCACCATTAACTTTAGTAAGCTAAATAGGCACGTCAAGTCGACGAGAGATTTTCCAGCACCAACCCGGATATGCACAGTGAGAATTCATACATATCTATATACATATACAATATATGCAACACTTACTGTAACCAATTTCATTTGCACAACGCCGACGAGTCACCTAATATGTGGTACACACACAGACACTCGAACTCTCCCAACTTCTTTGGAAACGCTTTTCCAATTAATGAAATCTCTAAACTACCATAAATTTGCCACCCTCTCAAGTAATTAAATATCAACAGCAAAAATGGGAGCCACAAAGAAGCAGAGCTCCTGCCCCCTCAGGCACTGGACTAAAGCTGCTGGACGAAATGGAATAAACGACAGCCGTAGGTGGATAAAGCATCAACAAGAAAGAAATTACGAGTCTGTATTTATAAGAACAATAGCAAGACGTTGGTGAGGAGGGCATGGGGAGAAGAAAAGAAAGCAACAAACTTTGGCCGCAAGACATGAGAGAAGTGAATAAACGGCTGAAACTTTGTGCAGGTTGGCGGGGGTACAAACACCCGTACAAAGGTCGAAAAAGTGAAGATGTGACGGAACGAACTGCGGCGCGAAACTTATATAGGTACTTATGTGGGTATATATATTATGTTTGTGTATGTATGTATGTGTAATTGTGGGGCTAAACTGCTAATTGTAGCTTGCAGACGCTGTGGTCAAGAGCATTAACAGCAGCCGAAGTACTACGTAGAAACAACAAATTCAATAAAATGTGTGCCCACTTCCCTGCAAGCAACACATACGCTCTCACATTTATGCTTGTAGGATGAAGCATGCACATTAGGTTGGGTAGCGACATATTTACATATGTATCAACCGAAAATAATTGACAAGATGTGTATATTACAAATACTCAGATGGAAGGATACTCTAATATATTAAACGCTTCGATAATAGGGTCTTGAAAAAACGAATATAATTTTTTTTCGGTCACATAATTTTTTGACGAAGGGATCATCGAAATTCTATCATTGCTGACCGTTATGGAGATATGGAAAATAATTCTTGTTGCTGGGAATTGTATCGCATAGACGTGAAGTTATCGTCCTTTGAGCCCTAGAGTTGACACAATTGAGCTTTACCACCTTATATTTTCCTCCCATCTAAACAAAAATGTTCGAACATGAACGCTAAATCTAAAATCTTTAATTCACAACATTTAGGCTACTTTCTATAATGCAGGGATTAGACTAGATTTAAAAGTTGAATTGAAATAAAATTTAGAATTAAAAAATGTTTAAAAAGGAAAACTCGGTAACTTCGGGTCCCCTTCACAAATAAAAACGTTTGCCATACAAGAAATTTATTTTAATATGTCAGTTATTAGTAGTTATATTTATTTGTTAACATAATCTGTTCAGGGTATAATCCGTATATATATAAATATGGTAAAAATGTTATAGAACAGAACTAGAACTGCTTAAAGAAATGTCAAATACTACATACAATGACGAATTCAACGCTCAATATTAGTACAGACTATTCAAAGATGTGATTAAAAGAAACGAACGATACTTCTAATTTCCCTGAGGATTTCAAATAGGAAGAAACTCTATAAAAACTATGAGTTTCTTTCTAGGCATGAGAGTATATATTTGCTTGCGCATTGCTGCAAAATATCATTATTAAGCTAAATTAATTTTTTGGTTGCGTTCAGTTGTAGGTCAACTTGCTTTAAACAAATCTATCCAGTAATCTAGTGCAGAGGACTTATATGAGTAAATAGGTACATGCTTATATACAAATTTGAACACCTATATATATATTGTATATGAACCAACGAGCAAGCAGATAACTTGTACGCAATTAAGCGTCCTAAGCTGGTTTTGCTATTTGCACGTAAATAATTACCGGCTGCAGTCGTCACCACACATTACTGGTCCAACAGATCCATGGGGTTCGTTAATTTAGTTAGCTTCCTAAACATTCCTCTGTAATTACCGAGCATGGATGCATATGTACATATATATGTAGATAAGTATATAAAACCAGCTAAATTCCCATTTATGGCTGTATATATAATATTAGTGGGCAGTATGTGTCCGGGGTCTGGTATGTGCGTAAGTTCGGTTCGGTAACTAAGCATTAATTCAATTATTATTTCGATACGATTAGCTTTACGTTGCAGCGGCAGGCGTAATGTTGTCAGAGAAATTATCACATTGATTTTAAACTGATTTCCTGAATTAATGGTAATAGGATAGAGAGTGTGTAACATTGTATAACACATGCACAGTACCGGACTGGTGGAATTGAAATTAATACTATTCTGCTAAATTGCTTTTGGAATCCACTTACCATCGCTTTACATATTTCTACACCAGGCAGATTGAAAAGAAATATCATCTTGTAAGATATACGATGTTCAGGTTTAAGGAAACACTATGTTATGGGGGGAAAACATGCTGCTGATACCAAAAAATTATGTGATGAGTATTAAACGGGTGGACACACACAATAATATTATGGTTATGCGAAAGTTCTCTTCAAAGTGGGTGCGGCAACAACTCACGATCAAAACGATCGCAAAATTTCGTAAATAAGCTTCGTTTCTCTTTCACCGTTTTCTACGGTTCTTCGACTTAGCAACATGTCTATTATCAGACCTCAATAGGATATTATTAATTAATGAAAAATGAAAATGAAATTTTCATCATAGGTACTAAATATGGAAGATATTGACATTGAAGTTATTTGGATTTTAAATAAACCGTGTTATTTGTTTAAATTCATTTTATTTTTCAAAGACCGAAAAAAAGCTGAATAAAAGGAGAAATATTTGGATCCAAAAATTAACGAATAAAACCATATAATAAACGATATCAGAGTACCTTGGAATTATGGTATTTCGGTTGTTAGCAGTATTCAAGCTAATCTGACTTATAATAACCTTTGCGTTTATAGTCTTGTTTTGAAATATTATACACACATATGTTTCTAAACGAACGAATAGTCAACACAAAAACTAGCACTACAAACTTTGCGAAGTTTCAAAATTTCGCGGTTGCAACAACGGCGAAAAGAGCTTTGAACTGAAAAAATCTAATAGGTATAAGAAAAAAGGAAAAAATGTGTACCTATCTACAATACAATATTTAAAAAATGTTTATATATGTATGTGTTGAATATAAGTCACTCACCTGCCGTACATCCACACTCGCCGGAATGCGTTTGCTGCGGTGTCTGCAATAGTAGTCCATCGACGGTGGTCGCCGCCGCCAAACTCGCCTGCCGGCGCTGCTGTTGGCGACGCGACATTTGCAAATGCGAAACATCACGACGCAAACGATGCAAATCGCTCACCTGTCGCGACAATCGTTGCAGCGTTTGTGTCACATCCACAGACATTTGCTTTGATGGCTCCCCTAGCTGATTATGCAAATCACCGGTGTCCAGCTCCGGGCTGGCGCGCTCATTATTTAGCGGCCGGTTCGTGTCCAAATCGAAATGTTGTTGTCTTGGTTGTTGGCGCTGTTCACATAATTGCAGCCTCAGCTCCAGTGCACTTATTCGTTCGTCCAGTTGCAACACTTGCCGCAACCGTTGCTCGTTGCGCGAATGCCGCACAATGCTGTACATCGCCAAAGCGCACGCAATGAGGCACAGCATGAAAAAAATCATATTGAGAAGTTGGAAGAGCGCTTTGCTGTTGGTGCGATCCTTGGCGCTGGCCCAACTGTAGCCCCGGCAGACAGCAGTGAAAATATTTGATGTGTGGAATGCGCTGTCTGCCTTCTCTGCAACTGCTGGCGTTGACTTTGTGGTGGCCATGGTTCGTTGTCGCTGTTGCAGCTGTTGTTGTTGTTGTTGTTGTGTCAACAATGTGCTGCTGTTGCTTTTGTTATCGTTATCCTTATCAACTGCTGGCAGGCGACGCACGTTCACTGTTTTGCAATCTATTGTTGATTTTGTTGCTGCTGCTGTCGTTAGCAGTTCGGCTGCCGTGACGGTGTGCACTGCTTTTGGCATTACCGTTTGCTGGCCATGTGATTTGTGCGTCGCTGCGCTGCCGCTTCTGCCCTCCAATGCTGCACTGGCGCTCAAGGCCATGTCTATTGCAGGCATTTGTTGTTGCTGCGCAGCATGGAGAATACTGTTTGGACATCTCATGTCAACACGGTGCTCCGCGTACGGCGTGTTTTCGGTTTCGGTTTCGCCTTCTGTTGCACTCGCCGACCCTGCCGAGGCTGTTGCGGCAGCTGATGCTGCTTTTGGCTGTGTGGCGGCCTTGTGTACTCGTTGTTGTTGCTGCGACATTGCAGCGGACACTTGTGCTGTTGCTGTTGTTGACGTTGGCGTTGGTGTTTCGCCTTGTGTACTGCTCGTGACTGCCGTCCGGCTTGCGTGTATTGCCTTGTCTTGGCGCATTATTCGCTGCTGTCACACACCGGTGGCACTATGGACTAATTGCTATTGCTGCTGCTTGCGAATGCTGTCGTTGACGTCGCGATTCCGTCGACTGCAATCTGCCGTTGGTTGTTTTCCTTTGCTGCGTCTGAGGTAATTGTTTTTATTTTATTTTATTTATTTATTGTTGTTTTTCTTGCTTTTTGGTTTTTGTTTCTTGTTATTGTTCTCCTCTTTGTTGTTGATATCAAATCACACAAACATTGTTCACCGTTATCAGCGCAATATTACATTCCAGTTGTCATGCTGTGCCCTGCTCGCTTGTGTTTTGCACAGAATTCCGATGTCCTCACGGACATATTGCACACAGTGCGCCAACAATCTTGCTCATTTATTTCTGCCTCCGGCTAGTGTGTGCCGTTGTTGTTGTTACAGCCGCTGCGTCTTTTGATTTGAATATCCTGCCAGAAAGGAAGCGTGCTTTCACTCACTTGTGAATATTGTCCTTATGATTTGTATGCTTCCTCTTCAGGGTAACTTACTCTTGTTGTAGCTTGTGTTGTGGCAGCTATTACTAAGCAGTTGTTATTATTGTCATTTGAAGGTATTCTCGCATTATCTGCATGATTACATTTCTCTTACGCACACTAACGTAAAAGATCTAATCAAAAGCACATGAGCGCACCCTCTCTTCGTCGCCGTCCCCAACTTTTGGCGTTACAAATTCGTATGAGCAGCGTTGTCACTTCAACGCTGCATAACCTAAGTAACGGTTGTCGGCCCTCGTAACACCTTTTCCTGTGTTCTGCGTAGCTCAAGCTCTTTTATGGCTTTGCTGCGCTTTTTATGCTCTCCTCAAGCCGTCAAGTAGCTTCGGTTCTGGTGGATGTCACTTTTCTGGTCCTCACTGTCGGTTTAATGTTTCGGCGCTTGAATACACTTTTTGTTTGGTTCGAGTAAGGCTTGTGCTACTTCTTTTGTTGGTTTTATTAGTTGCTCTTGTTCTTCGTGTCGCCTAAGATAAATAAAAGGACTTTGGTGCTAAAAGGAAACAACGTAAATTTTATATTTATCTCTTTTTTCTTTTTTTGTTTTGTCACACACAAAAACTAGTTTGTGCGGTCTTCAGCTGCTGCAGCTTGTTCTAGTGTTTCTTATGTTCGGCTCGTATTGTTGTCGTGCCACTTCCCTTGCAGCTTCTGTGCGCTGCCACTTGTGTGTGCTGGTTTGACAAGTTTTTGACAGTCTACGCTACTTGCAACAACTGGCAATTGTCATCGTTTCAACCATTTTAACAACGCCCTGCGCCCGCTGTTCCACTCTCTCAGCGCTTGTCTGCCAAGTTTGCTGTTCTTGCTGCTTTATGACTGTTGTTCTTGCACGATACTTTCAACTCGGTTGTGGCAACTCTTGTAATGTTGTATATTTTTGTGCCGTTTTTCTTCGTCGCTTGTCCTTAAAACCAAAATTGCCCAGTTGTCATTCTATTCATACAATTCTTTCTCTGAAAAAAGTGTTAAAAAAAGTTATATTAAATCGACATGTAAAACGAAATAAACAAAACTTTCGTAAATTCAAGTGTAGGAATTTCGCAGACAGCCGGCGAAAGTTACAACAACTTCTTCTTTTTACTCGTCCACACTAGTGACGCAACTTATAGAAATTCCAGCTTAACCCTATCGGAGCAATGACCATCGTTGTATCGGGTTTTGAGTAACAGTATTTAATCAAGGAAGATTTTTGAGAAGTGGCTACGAATTGTAACCCTATTGTGTAAACAACTTAATTGGGATAAAAGCTTATCAACAACCGAAAAAGTCTGGCCTATACTCGTATTTTTTCTAAAATCTCTGAGAAGATACCAAAACTGAGAGCTAGATAGGTATTTAATTAACTTTCAGACCAAACGATCCATAATTTTTTCTCACAAAACTCCGCTAGTCACTCGACAAGTACTTGAGAAACTAAAATTGGACCTGAAAATTTCACTTATTACTTCAAATGACCACAGCTGCCCTGCAAGGCACAAACTGCTTCAATGACTTTTTTTGCGTATGTGTTGTAGTTGTATGCAATAATGTATTGGAATTTACGCCCATCGTTCAATCAACATTGTGCATCTTCTATTTGCGGTCAGTTCACTTTGATTGAAGGCCGTCGAGCGCTTGATTTGTGCAACGTGCTGACTATGCACCGCCGACATGACACGTGCCACATTTTATAATATAATGTTGTGAAATTTGCAGGCGCATTCACGGAAATCATTGAGATTCCATACTTGTACTGAAGTATTCCCAAGTTAAGGCCAATAAGCTATCTGCAACTATTTCTCCCTTGGTTGCAACGCTGTGGACATAAATTTAAAGCTGCCGAAGGACTATGTTACAAATAAATTGTTTCAGCGCCAAACAAAGTCGCATTGAACAAAAATCTTGCGATTTTTATTTTTTGGAAGTTTTTATTAAGTTGGCTGCACTTGCCGATGCATTCAAAAAAGTTTTATAACCAACGTTATTGCGGCGCATTGGCTCTTAAGACTGCAGTGGAAAGGATTTTAAAAACGATTATATACTGTTACTACTGTTAACTATTTCAAATTATTCATTAGTTTGCATGCTTCAAAAAGATTTGGCATTAAAAATTGAAAATTTAAAAAAATTACTTTTTGATTTGAATGATGGCGAAAAAATATTAATTCTAAATTAAATTATATTTCTTCATCTTTTTATTAAATGTTTGAGTATAAAATATTTCATTTTTATTTCTCAATTCGGTATAAAATAATAATAACAAAGAAATAAAATTAATTAAATTATTTTTTAATGCATTATTTGCAACCCTGTTTTAACATTTAAGCTATTTTTGGAGTTATGGGATATATTCCCCAAATTTTTATACCCTGAACGGGGTATATTACAAGTAAGTTTACCGCGAAGTTTGGCACACCTAGAGGGGAACTTCGAAGACCCTATAAAATAGAAATATAAATGATCAGCGTGACGGGCCATGTCCCTCTGTCTGTATATACGCGAACTAGCCCTCAGTTTTTGAGATATATCTCTGAAATTTTGCACACAACCTTTTCTCTCTAAGAAGCTGCTCATTTGTCGGAATGGCCAATATCGGACCACTATAGCTTTTAGCTACCATACAAACTGAACGATCAGAATCAAGTATAGAAAACTTTTTCATTCGAAGAGATATTTTTACAAAATTTGCCATTCAAAGCATAATTACAATATCTGAATAAATTTAGATCGATGCACTATAGCATAAGTGCCATGCTTATACAGTGCAAACGGTCAGATACATGGACATGGTTATATCAATTCAGCTCGTCCATTGATCATTTATATACAGATATACATTGTAGGATCTCCGATATTTCCTTCTGTGTGTTACAAACTTCGTGGCAAACTTATTGTATTATATATTTACTCTGTTCAGGGTGGAAAAAGTCAAACTTTTGCTTTATTATTTAACTGAAATAATACGAAATTTCCATTTAAATTATTTAAAACTAAGGAAACACTCAGTGGTACCATTACCATTGTAAGCCACTGTAGTCAAAAATGACACATTTAGTACTTGTTTTTCCCCGGAATAAATAAATAAATAAAAGAAAATAATTTCACTAATACTTTATAATATGTGCATGAGTATTTACGTTTGTGGGAGCGCATTTATATATTGAAAATTTTAATCGTTCATTGCTATTCGTGCAATTCTGCAACTTTCAGCTAAATATTGAGCGATTTGCTCAGTATGAAATTCGCTTTCGGTCGGTTAGCATCGCTTTGGAGCGAATGAACAAACAGGCGAGTGTGCGAGTGTGCGATCCGTGAGATATTTCACAGAAAACTCAATGAAACTAAGAAGAAAAGAGTAGCTACTAAAAAGCTAAACAATCAAACTCAAAAAACGCCGACTCAAAAGAGCAAGCAAACCAATAAAAAGTATCAAGTTTAAGGTAAGGTTTTGATAATCGTAGTGATCTTGGTAATGTTTATTTACACTCTTGTGTATACATATATGTACATATGTGCTAAGTCTATTTACATTCGCTCACACTATTGCCAAATATTTGATGCAAATCGCACGCATCACATACGTTAGTGAATTATGTATTTATAAAGGGTGATTCATTGCACGCAGGTATATCTGCTGATTAGATTGTGTAATTTGCAGAAAAAGGAAAAAGAAATCAAAGTGTTTCTATATTTTCTTTCTTTTAGCTCTTTTTTATAAAGTTCAGGGAAGTTCTGCGAACTGTTGCCATTTTTAAATTTATCATATACAATACATACATATGTTATCAACCTTAACTGGTTTTTCTTAGAAATCAATTACACGACTCAGCAGTATTTCGCATGAATCAAGTGCCACCCGTTTGAAAATTATACGTGCATTCAGTGTATGAATATTTATATATGCAGTTTTAATAACAAACTCTAAAATTTGTTTGGCTCCGAGCGAAGTGTCTTATCGGAGAGCACAACAAAACGTCCTCTCGCTGCTTTATTTATTGAGCACTTTAAATGAGTATGTGTAAAGTTTACACGTCAACAAACATAATTAAGTATGTAAAACTTAGATGAATATAGAAGTATGGACTTCTTACCAACTAAATGAGCAAATCGAATATACAACGATGTGCAAACGTTACAATTTAATTATTACCAAATACTAACAAGATATCTCATATTTAATTAGAATTGCTTATGTATGTATGCATTTTATGTAATTTATAAAATTTAAATAAGGGGTTTTCCAATAAGAATTTGCAAGATGTTTTTAGCAAAGTACATATAAACTTTATTTTACTTAAAGAATGACTAACCAAAGCTAGCCTAAGGCATACCTAAACTCGCTATCAACGGCATTGTGTCGCTTCGTGATAAGACTAGCATGGATGACAGGCGATAGCGGAATTGCAGGTAACTGCAAAGCAGATGAACTCCCAAGAAAAGGCATCCCGCTACCAATAAAATGGGTACGGGTTGGATCTGATCCCCTACTAATACTGGTTTGCTGCGCTTCGCGGGAGCTTGGCTAGCGCTGTGTTACCATTAGTTCTCGCTCTATCGCAAGACCGTTTTTTACCTAAAGTTAATTGCAGGAGGCTTAGTAAGCTCTTCGCCCTCAGTAAACTTACCCTTTTCTTAAATGGTCATTGTCTTATCGGTGCCTACGCGGTAAGGTTGAGAATCCTTCCGCATCCTGGTTGTAGAGGCTGTTTGGAAGAGGCCGAGGTAGAAAAATCTCAACACTTCTTTCTTGATAGCCCGAGATCAATGCTTAAACCTATGGGAACCTTCTGCAGACATTTCGGTGAGCAGGTGGAAATAGAAATAAAACGCCTAAGCAGTTTTGTATTGATCTCAAAGCGCTTTGTCGACATACAAGATCCGATTACAGGAGTTTTATTAAAAAAAAATTAAAGTTTAGCAATTATAAATGACTACGATAAAACGTTTACTAAATTTCTTCGTAGATTGTGCATTTCATGCGACTGAATTGGCTCAAGTTCTTTGGTTAAAGTATTAGATTTGAAAATTCTGTTATAGTGGTCCGATCTAAACAAGTTCTTCGGAGACCGCACCATTGCCTTAGGCAATAACCAATGCCGAGTTTTGGGAAGATATCTCGTCAAATGGAAAAGTTTTCCATGCAAACACTTGATTCCGATCGTTGTGTTTGTATGGCAGCTATATGCTATAGTGATCCGACAGACATGGTTAAATTGACTCAGCTCGTCATGCTGATCATTTATATAGGTATATATTTTATAGGGTTTCTTTATAGGTGTTACAAACTTCGTGGCAAACTTAATATATTATTACCCTGTTCGGAGTATAAAAATAATTTGAACGATAATTGTTTATTTGTAATTACATATAACGGGAATAGCGTCACATAAGATCCCCGGCCATTAGAATAACATTCAACAACTTAATTGAACTAATTGAAAGGCCAAGATGACGCTTCATGAAACCCTTCATTTTGCAAATATCGTAAACCAAATGATTGCGAAATGGCATTTCAAGAAGTGTACACACTTAAGCTTACAGTTATTTACCATTGCAAGCACACCCGCACACGTGTGTAAGAGTGGACTTGCATACACATTTCATCGAGACACTTGACTGGAGTGATTAAAAGCCTTTGGCGTTGCAAGTGGTTTCCAAATTCAGCACAAACGTTATTGTAGTGCGCGCACGTTGCATGACCCGCAATAAATCGGAGTGACCGAATATATTGCGGCATAGATATATAATATCGGGCTTGTGCCGATTCCCAGCTTACTGAACAATAAAAGCTTTTAATTATAAAGTTAAGTTACAAGTTCCACCCTCTTCATAGACCGTACATTGCGGGTGATCAATTTCATTTTACATTCGCAATTTCCTGCAGGGTGCATATAGATATTGACGCTTTATTTCTGGAATTTCAATTTTACACTTGCATTGCAGTACACGTAGTCCTACTTTGTATGTGTGTATGTGTGTGTGGTTTGCAAATCAACCAGCACTTGCTTCCATAGTCTTCTAAAGTGCGGCGTCCGCGCAATTGTGTGCACCAAATGCTTCCGGAATTTCGATGGCTGCAATGTGCCCGCATACACACATATTCATGCTCATAACACTAACTGTGTTGCCTTAATTTTTGTTTTACCTGTTTTTGATTTTCTTTTTGAATTTCATTTTCTTTATTTTCTGTAAAATTTTCACAACTGAATGCGGTGTTGCAAGGAATTTTTACGAGCAAGCGTTGCTGCCACACGCCGTTTTGACTCCAAATGCACTGTAACGATGCTCATACGCGTAACAGGGTTACCCAAATTCACATTTAACATAACTTAATAATATAAAACGCCTTCGCCTTGGATCACTAAAGTATCACTTAATTAAATAAAAATAGATAAATAAAATGTGGTAATTATCAAGATAAGGTGTCAATAAGATTTAGAAGAAAATTGTGTAATCCAGCGAAAGCTTCCTTTTCCCAACAGCGGAAACTCTATTTTGGACCACCCTTTATAACACACTGGCTCTGCCTGTTTTAAGTGCGATTTTTCTTGCCACATTTTCTTTCGACTTATTTATGTTTGTGCGTGCGCAATGTGTTGTTTTACTACCTTCTCTGTTTTGGTTACGGCATTCTGCCTCAACTCGTTTGAACGTGCAACCGACGCATACGAGGCACACATCTGTGCGTGTGCATGTGTGGAAGCGAAACAAAAAGGTGCTTAATAAAGTTAAGCGTAATCACAATTAACTGCACACCATTGCAAATAAACAGACAATCACAACTGAGTAAACAACGGCACATCGAACAAGCAGACAACTCTACCGTCACAGCAGCGGCCCAGTCAACCATCAGCCTCTTCACGCTATACACCTTGTGAACGCACCCTTAACTAGTACGTCTAGTTTTAGGTGTTTGAGAACTATACGAGAACTAGAAGCTTATATTTCGAATAACAAAAACTTTGGAGAGATCTAAATTTTAATAATTTTCTGAAAACAGTCTGCGGAAATGGATTTCTCCGGTAAATGTACGATGGATTTTATTATCGGAATTATATTAAGTTCTGTAACTTAATTATCTGATTAACTCATTTACATATATAATTTCAAGTGTTGTTGTAAGCTTTGACAGCTCTAACTCAAGTTCACGGTCCTCATTGAACCGCTAGTTTTGGTCGGATTGATTTGAAAGGTGGGTTCTCGTTGTCTCAGTAATAATTTAAAACCCTCCCCTATTCTTATTAAGACATTCGGCTTAGAACTTTCGGTTTAGAGTACGTGAATCTTTAAGCGCTAAAATGTTTTGCATATGTAGCGTCTTTTAGGCTGCAGCTTCTTTAACATGCTATGATGGTTTGAAGAACCTACAGAGTTAAGGATCGTTGAATTCCAATACCCGATGATTATCTTTCTGTTTATTGCCATTCATAGCTTTGTGTCCAGTCTGAAAAAAAGTTTGTAGTTCAGATCTTGCAAATTTCACCGGTTTTTTGAGGTCTTAGAAACACAATTATTTAAAATCTTTATCTAAACATAACTATATATGGTAGATGCTTCTAAAAATCTATTTTATGCGATCAACAAGTATATTTAATACTCAAAAACAGTTATAAAACTGGAAACTTAATAAGACGATTTTTCGAAAATGGCACTTAACGCCGCTATAGTTTTTTACACCGATATCATATATGTACACATACATATATGCGAGTCAGTAAAGTACTAATGCTCCAAGTATATAAGTAATGATATATGTATATATACACCTGTTATTTTGTAAACTTATATCAACATACATATATATTTACATATTGTATGTATATCCACACGAATTGTTGCACCATCAGTGAGGGAAAGACGTACGAATAGATAAACACGACAGCGACTTGCGGTGATGGTTTTAGTTTACTAAACAAATAGTAGTTAATGCTGTACAGCTGAGGATAACAACGAGTCGTCTCGTCGTACATACATACGTATGCGTGTGTGTGTGTGTGCGAGTAAACGAGTCCATATCTCCTGCAGCTGTTTAGCAATAACAATGTCTGCTAGCATCTTTTACAAGAGATAGTAACTGAAAATGCTCCAAGTTTAGTTGCTAAGACTCACGACTCACGTGTGTGTATGTATTTTCGAATTTGAAGGAGATAACTGTGTACGGGTGTCTACCAAAATACATGCAGGTGAATAATAAATGTCTTGTGATATGTCAAAGTTTCTTTCGTTATTGCAGGACTTTTGGATAGACTTACGTTAAAACTGTGACATTTGTGTTCAAGGTCGGCACTTAAGATTACGGTACATACAGGGGTTACATTAAAATATAAAATATGAAGTAATATACTTATAATCTTGTGGATATTAAAATAAAGCTCCTTCTGTAAACTGCATCTAATCAAAATATTTCTGAGTCTGTTCTGCAAGCAGTCATATATAAAATTTTAATTATTTAAATTATTTATAATTTAAAATTTGTTTTAATTTTCGTTCAGATTTTTTTAAAATCTTTTCAAAACTTAAGAATATTTTAATATATATCTCTTGATATAGCACTATTATAGAATATGTATATCACCGATATCGTCCAATAGCAGATTTTGAAAGATTTCGTGTTATAGTTGGATGCCCGAAGACTCATTGCGGAGTAGAAGGCTAACTTGCTACAATACTCAAAACCGAGAAATAAGTTTTTCATAAGATTGCGTCAATATTCTCGATTCCTCTTTGAGATATTGCTACCTCATAAAACTCATTCCACTTATATTCAGTTTTGTTATACTTGTAATTAGTCAAAATTTGCCAATGTGCTTAATTCAACAAATACATTATTTTCGGGAGAAGAATATTTGTCCAGTTAACAGTTTGGTAATTCTCAATTCACACATGTCTACAGTAGATTACATATGTTAAAAGAATCAATTGCAGTCAGGTAAGGCAGTCGTTTTCTGCGGAAGGATTGCAAATGGATTCTAAGTAATAAACGTGAAGCCGGAAGAATCTTTGTTTGTCCAAGCAGGTTTTCTACTCAAACACACTTGTGTTGCGATAAATAGTCCAGACGCAGTTAGAGCCTGAAATTATGATGAAATGTGAGAGCACATGTGTACCTGTTCGCTCAAAGTGGTTGCCACACAAGCCCATATATCACAACAAAGTGGCAGCTAAACTCACCTAGCCGACGTTGAAAGCCAGTCACACATACACACACATATGTATACATTTGTATGTGTATGCACAGATCTCATCTGGGTGCAAAGGTGTGCTGTTACGCATGCTGGTGTGACCAGAAGTACAGAAAAAAAACAACAACTCGAAACACATGTAAATGACTTCGCATGAATATGTATGGTCGCATGTGTGCTTGTGCAACCGCAAATGGTGTGAAAACCCAGCAATCACGACACACAATACAGCAATACACAGCGGCAGCAATTACTGTCCATAACAAAAGACAAAATGTAAACAGAGCGACAGAGGTAGAGTGGCAAAGGTCTCGCGCAACGGCATCTTACCCACCTAACTATCAGCCGGTCAATCTGCCGAGTGAATAGCGGACTGTCGACTGTGTTGCATACAGAAAATTACTTTGTAAAAGAAAGAAAACACAGTGGCGTTTGTGTATCTGTGTCCTGTGCCGTCTCGGTTCAGAGGCTGAAAGCCGCAGAGAATGCTTTAGCGCTGTTTGTTTGGCGAAGAAAGAACATCGCATGGCAAACAGACGAGCCGGTCAGCAAACACAAGCCGACGGCGAAGGAGGCGACAGCGGTGGAAGCGAACAGACACTTATTGGGCCCAGCGATGACTTATGCAGATAGCACGAGGTGCGCACAGCAAGTGAGCTTAAGCATTTATGTTTCCACCGTGTGGCAAGCAATTCGGTGAACCGCTCGGTCGCATACTGAAGGCGCACACATGCAGCACTGAAATGGCTACCAATGGCATTGGCGCACCCACCGCCACCAACAGTCAGCCATACGGTGGCAGCAGGTCACATTAGCTGCCGAAAAAGTTCGGCGCAAAGGTGGCAGGAATGTGTGGTAGGCATAAGCGATGGCCTGGTAGATTTTTCATGAGTCTTGTTTTACTCAAATATACTCATTAGGGTGTGTTAAAAATGTGGTCTGGAATTTCAAGTCGATAATATTTGCATCTTTTGGTTAAAAAACTGTTTTTTGTCGAATTACAATAATAAATCTATACCGGATATTATTATTAGGAAGACACGAAAACTATAGCTGTCTTCGATTCGTCATTTCTTTACTAGCTTCTGCTGTCTTGTCAAAAGAATAACATGTGTAAACAACAACAAAATTATCGAGTTGAATTTGTACGAGTGCCTCATTGAAGTGGTATAGCCGCTATCTTCAGGAGGAAATGTTTCTAAACGGCTGGTTCACCACCAAGATTGAATAATTTCAGCCTTGGGAGATTCACTTTCAAAATTATCAATTTAAATTTATTCGTGCTGACAACAAAACAACATAAACGGCAATGTAATTAAAGGCCGAGTTTTTTGTATCGTTGGTTTGGACCAACTATCTTCCTCTTGTTTTTTTTTTAGCAAAGCCAACTTCAGTCACCGAAAAGATAAGAAAGCAAAAAAAAATTTGGAGTCCCCAGGGAATAACCCTCGAAAAGCCTTACAACAAATACAAAAACGTCTCTCTCTAACAAATCTTTTGTGGACTATATCTTTCTCATTATTTTCTTGAATTTGAATCTTTATATCAAAACAGATTACTTTTAAGTCCATTATCTACGAATAAGTAACTCCTCCGAAAGCTTTTATTTTTCACAAACGTTTTTTTTTTTTGCGCACCCTAATGCAGACTACCTATTATATGCATACTTGGATATATAAAGGTACACGTGTAGACCGTGGTCATGCGTATGAATATGCATACTAGTACACATTTTCAAGAGACACCGCACCTTCACATTCTTCTGGAGCTTTTGTGCGCACAAATGGGCATTTAAGTAATTTGCACTGCTCTCCGGTGGCATGCAATTTTTCAAATGTGTAATACGAGCAGCTTGTCACACTGTGGTTATTGTAAGTTTTTTTTCCGCATTGGTGTTGTTGTTACGGTTTTTGCTTCTGTCGGCACACGCTGCAGCAGCAATCTTTTGTTGTCAGCTTAATTTTAAGCCACCGATGCAGAGATTTAAGCCTTTCTAAATGCGTGTGTTACACGTAATTGCATTGTGAGACGAGCGCTGTGAGCCCGCCGGGAAATTGTGTGGAAGTTGATAAAAAGATAGAGTGAATTGCAGAGTTTTTTTTTTGAATTTTGGATGCGTTAAGGAGAATTCAAGTTCTAATAACTCGACTGATTTGAAAGATTTGTTCCAATGTAAGGCTCAAGCCAAGTCGGTACAAAATTTTGAAAATCATACTTCATATTCACATAGCTCTCTTTATAAAGAGATGCTAAGATATTGACACCAAATTCACTTCATCTCTCTCTTGCCTAAAATCCGTTTATTTTCATAATACCAAAAGTTTTAAGCTGAAAAACTGTGTTCTTAAATACATTCTCATTAAACAGCAAACTTTTCCGCTTGGGTTAGCATAGCTTGACTTCTGACAAAGCGTAGCAGGCGCTTTTCACCGAACTGCCGCATCATGCAACCTAAGCAACGGCGTTAAGTCGGCAGTTAAATGATTTGTTGCATTTGTTGGCTTACCAAACGAATGCGGTTGCTGCACTTCTGAGCGACACTTCGCTTTTGATATGCATAGAGGTGGCTGTTGTTGTAACTTTTGCATTTTTGCGGAGGCCTTTTACGCGTTAAATTAATTATGCCGACGACGGTGGCACTTGCAGCGGCACTTACTCACTCATGTTGGCCGAGTTTGTTTTCCTTAATGCTTTTTCAGTTTTTGGAGACCGAATCAACCTTGAGTTATTAAAAAAAAATAAAAACTAACTGCGCTTACATCGTTGCATTGTGGTAGGAATTTTCGGTTTTTGTCTCTTCATTCACTCGAGTGCATGTTTTTGTGGAGGCTGAAGAGCCCGAAAAATTCATATGACACGAAAACAAAAACAACAAGCGAGTGTATGTTGGTTGTCATGTATGACAAGTCAGCAAAAATACGCGTAATTAAGTTGCAAGTTGGACCAACCAGCTGCAGCGGCAATGTGACAGTGCAAAAACATAAAAATGCGCGAAGTGCGGCATGCCGACATGTTTTCGATACACACATGTATACATATGTACATCTGCACCACTTGTGCCCACTTGCCACACTGCTGTGGCGCACAAGTTTGAAAAGCTCTTTAGCAACCAATTTGCGATGCAACAGCTGCCACATAGCAGGTATGTTGCCCCGTCAGTCGTCACACAAGTATTCCATGACCGTTATTTATGAAATACACTCGCAAACGCACACACATACGCACACTAGTGCTGAAATGTATTTAAACTCAGTCGTTCCATTATGCGGCAATAATTTCTTAATTTTCACCTTCCGTTCAAGCGTTGATAGCGAGGCATCACCGCTCATTTGCCCTACGCTCTTTCGCATTAGCTTTGCCGCATTGCCGTTCACAAAACGGCGCATTTAATGAGTGAATGAGTCCGTGCTCACTCCACCCTGCAGCTTTGTCAACGGCGCATTCGCTTTATACGCCAACAGTCGGCTGATTTCGTAGAATGTCGGTCATTACTGCATGATTTAGAATAAATTTCTCCCTTTTGATGATGCATTTCTTACTATTTTCCCCAGAATATTCTACATATGAATGTATGCATGTGAGCGCAACTTTATTAGGGGAGTAGGGATTTGGAGAAATTATATATGAAAAATTAGTAAGGAAGGGCTAAGTTCGGATGTAACCGAACATTTTATACTCTTGCAACTTTTCCGAATTTTAATAATATATCTCATAGATTGATCAATACTTTCGACAAAAAGTTCGCAATCGGAAGTCGGGTTCACGTATTCGGTATCTGGTGGCTTGAATAGTTTTGATCCCATTTGAACAATTTTTGGTCATAAGGTGGCACACCGCAAAGGCACTATTCGTGCAATGTTTTAACCCGATATATTGATTCCTTCTTGAATTGTATACCGGAAAGTGAAAGAATCAGATGGAATTTAAATTGTGTTATATTGGAAGTAGACGTGGTTTTTGTCTGATTTCGCACTGTAATGTAGGAATGCCAGTTTTCGATTAATGGCGTTTTGTTGGCGTGGGATTGATCCGATTCCGCCCATCTGCAATACCAACACTGCCGCCAAGGAAATTGGGTACCAAGTTTAATCAAGATATCTCAATGTTTACTCAAGTGTCGCTTGCACAGACTGACAGACAGATAATCACTCGATATTCAACTCATCTTGTCATCCTGATCATTTATATATGTATAACTCTAAATCTAACTCGAATAGTTTTTAGTTATACAAACAACCGTTAGGTGAACAAAACTATAATACTCTGTAGCAACATGTTGCATTTGGTATAATAATATTCTTTAAACTCCAATGAGAAAACCGAAGAACCGCGAACAAAGCCCAGGTTTCTGTCATTGAATTTCTTTGCTTTGTGTTTTTTAATACTCTTTGTAATGAAATCCAAAATAACTGCTTGGAAAACCTTGCCAAAGCTCATTTGATATTTTTTTATTGCAGTTAACAGCCTTAGTAGTTGTGGTCCCTCCCCGCTAGGGAAGTAAGGATTTGAGAAAATTACATGTGAAAAATAATATTTTTTGAGGTCAAAAGAAAAAAACGCAAACACAGTGCAGGTTTCTGCTTTTGATTACACTTGCTTCTAGATTTTTAATAGTACTCCTCATTGAAATTGAATCGTCTAAATATTATATAATATAACTGATTTTAGAAAAAACTTGCTCGAAACTTATTCGACATAAATTAGTCTTACGGATCACAAGTCAATGAAACAACATTAAGAAAGCGAAGAAGTGGTATTCCTTACGGTTGACTGAGCGAGGGAAAATCTTGTGTTAGGTTAATATATATTTACATATGTTAATAAGAGACATTTCGTCGAATATCAGTGGTCGCTCTTCAATTTGTCGCTTCGGAACGTTTTGAACGCTTTTCGACACTTCGAGGCGCACTGATTTTATGATATGTTTGCATGATAAATTGAGATATTACTCGACAACTACGAAGAGGCTTAAGCTAAAATAATATCCTCCAAGGAAGTACCAAGATATCGCTATTGTCAAGCCGCGAAGAAAGGAAACCATACATTAAATCGGACTTGAGTAAAATTGAACTTTGATTTTTTTAAACTGTGTTATCTATGGTAACTATATAAAAAAAAATTGAAGCCAAATTATTTATTCTGAACATCATTTATATAAAATTTGTAATATGTTAGAAAAACACTTTCTACTTGCCTATATCTTCAAAGCAACTAAACTTGACTTTTGTAGTTAGACTTAACATACAGAAGATACGCGTCGAATTCCAAAAGTTATTGATGAAAAAATCTAAAGATCCACAAAATGGTTTGCATGTCCGTAAAATAAAGTTGATAAAGATAGCTGATGCTCTAAAGATTTAAAAAAAAATATAATTGACTTATCGTTCATGATCATGTGGGTATGCGAACGTTTTGTAGAAAGTAGATACAGCGATACAGAATATTGAGCAAAGTAATGCCTTCTTAATAGAAAGTGTATCCAATTCTGCCTTTCAGTAAGTTCTGTATTCTAATTTTTAATCAAATTCGATGCTCTCCACATATAAAAATTTTAACTATGGATTTCGCTTTCGCACAACTGAATTCTGATATGCTTCAAGAGGAATACCATGTGAAAAATTATGAAAAAGTATATACACAAAGCAAGCTCCTCTCACATTATTTCGCATGTTGCAAGTACGAAAACTGTAGCGACAACTCCAAAGCAACATTGAGCGCTCTCACACAACACACAGTGCTTCCAAATTATTTCCGTATTTTCTATTATTATAATAAAAGGTTTATTGTTATGACTATAAAATTACACACAGCAACCATCGGCGACAACAATGCAGGAAGTACGACGAAAAAGTAAAAGGAAGGAAGGAACGAATGAATTGCTGAATTGTTGAATGGGGTGCACATTTGATTGGAGGTTGTTGTTGCTGCTGCTTCTGTGCAATGGACAGGCACAGTGGTGAGCGGCTGCTACTGCTCGCTTCGTTTTGCCGTTATCAATAAATGTGATGTGCCGGTTTTTATCATTAAAGCAGACTTGTGTGCATATTGATTCACTGGCAGCGTTGCTTAAGTGCTAAGGTACATACTTGTACATATGTGCGCTGGTGCTTAACTACACTTTTGAAGCTGTGTCCATATGTATATGCGCTAGTTAAAGGGTAGCGTCATTCACAATATATATTTCAGTATTTATTTTTTCATCCATTTTGACATCTACACTTGGAAAATTCCCAACGCCGAACGATTGCAGCAATTATACTTTAGCTATGACAGCCAGGTTCATTGACAACACGCACAAATAGCGGAATATTTTTGCGCGTAGAAATTCATACTTGTGTCGCGCGGCGTTGCCACAACCCCCAATACTCGCAAAAACACAATCAGAGAACAAATGTATCATGGCGCATTTGCCGCTGCTAAACGACTTTCGCGCTCTAATGACGCGCTGCTGCTGCGAATCTGGTTGTTGCCGCTGGGGCTATGCCGCAGCCACCTAGAATGTTTCCAGCCCTATAAATACATATATACATAGTTATATAAATGTAGTAGGTATGTTTGCGATTGTGTGTATGTCAGATCCGCTGTTGTGAGGCTTAATAACGCGTCGCGCCTCCGGTTACTCAATTTAGCCTACTAATTGTGTTGATAGCGAAGAGCAGCGTTGCTATACGTAACCCATTGGCATTTTATGGAGTAGCATTTATTGCATTTGATTTCGCTCGACTTGACTTTCAGTTCAACTTCCGACCATTCTAGTCAATTGTTGTTGCTCCGCCGTTCAAACACACAAATGAGAGGGTTGATTTAAGTTCATAAAATTGTCATCGTCGCCATTGCTTCGTTCATTATCACACAAACCACCACCAGCATCGCCCATCAACTATTGCCCGTCAGCCGTCATAATCTACACCAGTGAAAGCGGCGACAGCATCGGTGGCAACATCGGGAATGGTACATTAGCTAACGCGCCACCAGCAACCTTTATTTCATCAACGGATTTTTTCCACACTGCCGCATTCCCCTGCTGCACCAGTTGCTTCATCGTTTCTCTCATCGCAATTCAATGGCACTCCACTCCACTTCAGTTCTTCACTGGTGAGTACTTCATGCCACTTCATTGTGCGTTTCATTTCATTCATTGCGGCCAGTTGTAAGTCGTTGTGCGTTGTGTTGTTGTAAATTCTATCATTAGGCCATAAAGGGTGTGAGTTTGGTGTTACAGCGTGTTGCGCCAAAGTCAAATATGTAACGCTTCAACGCGCCTTTTTCTCAATTACACACAATTAGATGCCTCGATTTGTTGTATTGTATTTATCTTTGTTGTAGCAATTTTGTGTGAGGCCAGACTTGCTTTTTTCGTAACTATTTAAAGTTCAATTGATTTAATTAAACACCCAAGATTTTATAGATTTGTAGTACGACAAGTAGCATAAACTGTGTGAAGAAAATCTGGGAACTAGTTGTTCAAAGTAAAGTTGAGATAATAAGAGGTAATATTACTTTTCGAAACGAATTTTTCTTAGATATTTCTTACTTATAAAAGCCCTACAGGTTTGTTCGAGGATTTGATCAATAAAAAGCATAGTATGCTCAACGAGGTAGCCCCAGAATCAGAGCTGCAAAATTGATATCCATTCGAGATAATTCAGCCGATGTATATACTATGTTCAAGTTCATGTAAAGCGCGTATGAATTCATCGTTTCTTTTTAGGCTATTTTCGCCAAGAATCCATAAATTGAAACTTTCTACGACTATATCTTTGTTTACGCTTCTGCAAAGAATATTTGAACCCGAAAGATAACTTTTAAATTAAACCTACGAGTAAATTTTCCACACGAGTCAAAATCTAATGGAGACCGAAGTTTTCTCCATTTATCGGGAACATCGAACATACCAAAAACTAACTGCGAATATCTGGCGTTAGACTATGAAGAGAAATTGCTTTTGAATACCTTTGGTCACTTATCAGTACAAAACAATCCAAGCTGAAGAGATGAAAGTTGCTGAGTACAGCACCAACTGCCGGTACATGGTCAAGTTGAAAAGAAACATTGCAGCCAAACTAGCAACAAACTAGCAACAACAACACTAATATTCATTTTTACAGTTATTCACTCAGGCAGGCGACAGGAGCCCATTAAATATAGCTTCAACCTCTAATCAATCCAAATTCAAATAGTTATCCGCTCCTCTACCCACAAACCGAAGGCCGCTCAGTGGACAAGTGTAGGCACTACAATATAATTCCTGATATTGCCGAGTGCAACGGTTAGACTATTCACTTGGCAATCTGCAATCACTTTCCGGCGAGATTGTGCTTTTATTGTTCTCCTATTTATTTGCAAGCTGCAGAAATTGTTGCCTACCACCCATTGTAAGTGTGTCAATGGTTGCCTGCTCATCGACTGAGCGCACAGACATCGGCAGCAGCCAAGGCATCCCAGGCGGCAATGACGCCAAAGCGTCAATGCCTTCGTTACTCCATTCTGGGCTACTTGACGATACTCGAGCGTCTGCCACTTCGATAGTGGTTAAAGTGCCTGTAAGTACTGCGTAGTCCGCCATACTCTAGCCGTCGGCAGTGCGCGCTCCAAGTACTTCGCAAGCAGGATAAGCGTGAAATGTGGGCTGCTGTCTGTATGTGTTAGTGCTTGTGCTTGAGGGTGGAAGTAGGGCAGTAGTTTTAGGCATTTTTATTATTATAGCACGCTGATATGAAGTGCTGTGGTACGCCACCAGTCAAAACTTGACGACCGACCGACCATGTAGCTGCAGCAGTAAGTGACTCTGTCATACAGTCCGTTCGTTAGTCAGGCGTTAGTCGGAAATTGCATTGACCGAACCGTATTTTGATGATTGTGGTTCGCTCAGTTTACGACTCCAAGGCTTCGACTCTAAGCATATCAATTCTTGGCTATTAATTGTACAACCAATTGGCCGAGCGTATGTGTTAGTAATCATAAAATCATAAAAGCTTTTGCAAGCGTATTTGCTCAGAAATGAATCGTTCATTAATAATAAAAGCAAGTGTAATAAAATTGTAATAGTTGCTCGTGCTCGTATGGCCATATGTCTACAACTACAAATAAATAACTTAATTCCTTTTAGGCCAGCAGGATACTTAAATTTTTAAAAAGCTCATGCTTTCACAAGCTCGGTGTTGTTTGATTACTATCAGTTGGGCATATAAAAAAAAAAATTAAAATATGCCTTATCTCTTAATTGCTGTGAACAGAGGACTAATTCAACGATTTAATAATTATTCATACTGTTAAATAAACGATTCAATTGTGATACTTTATTATCCAGATCTATTTTGGATCTAAGTGTAGTAACTTAGAACCAAAATTTCATAAATATTATTAAATATTTGCAATCCCAAAACGTAATTCATAGTATTTGCGAATCTAATAAAAAACGAAAACAACAAATAATGTTAACTTCGGCGATACCAAAGCTACATATAATACTCTTCACAGATGCATTTTTTGTAGCAACTTGTAAATAAATCTGAAAACGTAACCGTCCAACGTTATGCTAGTTCTTTCTAGCGACGCTGTTTAATATAAACTTCCATCAAGCCAATTTAAGGTTACTTAGTAAGGAAAAAAATCATATCTTTCGATCGATCAGTTTGTATGGCAGCCTATATACATATGTATGTATATGGTCCGGTATCGGCGCTTCAAACAAATGAGCAGCTCGATATCTGAAAAAATACTTGAAAAGTGTTGATGTATATTTTTGAATAGACTAACTACATATAAACCGATCGGTTCGAAAAACGATTTGTATATTTGGGAATAGTTGTACATACATATAATAGACGTGCATTTAAGCTGATTTTTACAATATTTAAGGTACTTCAGAAATAAGGTCTATTGGTACATGAGAATTTATTTATTGAGAATAGCTACAAAATAAAATATATAAATAGAATGATGCGGATTTCGCCTTTCATTAGCGATAGAAATGATTGTCGGACATTTTAGTATTGAAAAAGAAAACCCGTTATATTAGCGGCAAGCTATTGCACAAATAATAGTTTGGAGTTATCGGCAAAAGAGATGCTACCAAAAGAGGTTATTAATTTGTGGAAAAAGTTCTTTTATTACAAAAATATTGTTTTTTTAGCAAAAAAAATGCGATTAAATTTTAATTTTCTCATATAATTCAGTTCATGGCAGAACTGATTTAGGAAATTGCCTACATTCATTTACAAACAAACTTCAATCTAGTAATATTATTCCTGCTAAATAAATCGTAATTTCATTATAAAATCGCCGTGATTCTTTGTCGCGCAGCATTCAACCGAATTTTACTTGCAAATTTTGATTCGGCGTTAATTGGCACACGTTTCAGCCGTAGTGCTCTGGCGCTGGCACTTAAACCTGCACTGCACTTTGCCCAACAAATGTCCTAGACACACTAGCACACTCCCGCACCCACTCAAGCAAGCGCCCCCACATGCACACACCGGTGGCCGCCTGCCATTGACGCTTGCAAGCTCAAGCGCTAGCCAGCAGGACTCGCATTTATCGCGCGTTATTCCGTTATTGTGTTTTTAGCTTGTTCACTCATTCCATTTAGCACACATTCGCTCAATTCGTACTACACCCTCCCACACAAGCACGCACACACACAGACTCACACCCACGATTTGCTTTTTTCTTTTTGTCAGCCATCTGCTTGAATTGCTTTTACTACTTGTTGTTACTATTATTTTTGTTGTTGTAGTTACCGTTGTTCTTACTTGACAATTCAGTTGCGCCGCGCGGCGGTTGTTATTATTCTTTTTTTTTCGCCTCTTCCGTTCGGATCGGATTGTATGTATTTTATTTGATTTGTAATCCACCCCGCCTTAGACTTGCCGTTCTTTATGTTTTGGTTTTCACTAACTTCTGTCGTTTGCGATATTATTGTTGTTGTCACTTTATTGCCTGGTAGTATGCATTTCACTCACTTTAAATTTTAAGAATTTCAACTTGCTCCTTTAATTTTCGATGACACTCCACTTTTAATATTTCTTCACAATTCACTTGACTTTCTTCTATGCACCGAACTTTTTACACTCACGTAAACACCGCATCTGTGTGCAAATATTTTACATATATATTGATTTACTTTCTTTATTGTTCATTTTATTAAGCTATCTATTTTTATTGCTAACAATTTTATTTATTAACAACGTGCGCACACTTTGTTGTTGCATACAGCTTAACGCGTCTGCTGCATTGCATTCGAATATTGTGGACTTTTCTGCGTTGAGTCCGTAACCGTCAACATAAATGTATTTTAAACCACTTTAATTCTTCGACTGAATGCTTATGCTGCGTTTGCCTGGCCGTTGAGTCCGAAACTGTCGGTAGCGGTGGCGCTCGTGTGACTTCCGATGGCTGCTCGTTAGTTGCGAGCGCGAGAGAGCGTAGTCAACAAATACTGCTGAGTGAAGTCAATGTGGGCATCATGTGGTGCGGAATTAGTGCTAGCTGAAGTCAATTGCTTAGCTGGCGATAGTACAGTAGACGCTCGTTTTAGTTAACATGTTTAAGGCTGAGAAGCACTTTTTCATTAATATGAATTCTTCAAATAATATCACACATACATTTCTGACTTATTTGCTTGAATTAAACATTATTCTGATTTTATCTCTTATATATTTATTATATGCTTTAAAAAATTGTGCAGGCACCTTTGGTTTGCCCCAAAAAAAAAGTTCAAGAGTTGTCAGAAATAATTCGTTAACATGATCGATTCACATATGAAAAATTTTAATATTAATTCGGCCACTTAGATTACATCTTAAGGACAAGTGCGCCTATTCATTCCTTGAAAAATGATTGCTGCCGCTAGACTACTTTCCACGATACATTTCAAACAGACTTCCAGCTTACTTTTTATAGATCTCCATAATCATAAGCAGAAATGAAAATCTTCAGTGTAATCTAATTATTAAAGCTCGATTGTATTATTGATAAAATCAATTAGCAAAAGCCGTGATAGAGGAGGTTTTTCAGCATAAAAATGTATTCCGTAGACGACGTGAGTGAGAAAGCCTCGAAATTGTTTAAGACAAATATATTATTCTTAAACAATTCGAGGCTTTCTTAATAGCTGGCGCATCTCACACTGCCATATAATGTCGCCTAAAACTTCCCTAAAAAATCCTCCATTGCTTGCTGGCTTCTTGCGTTATTGCGCAAAGCTAAATTTTTCTTTCCTTGCGATTTTCGCGCCGATATGCCATGTCTTCATCCGCGTCGTCATTTCCGACTTCCGTCGTGCGCGCACCGCTCTTCTCTGTGCATACGCGCTCTCACACATACGTACCAACGCTTTGGTTACTCAAGTGGTGAAAAACAGTTACTTGTCGCATTGTGGTTGTCAGAAGTCACAGTTATTTACCGCTTTATCAGCTAATTAGATTTTTATTGGCAATGTGTAATTTCTGCGCATTTCCTCAAAATGTCTGCGATGAATTTTTACAATTTCCGAACATTTCCACCCACTTCCGCCTGCGCTATAGTATGTTCGCAAACAACAACAACTAGTATGGCTTGAAGTTTTCGTAGAATTTCAACCCCTGTGTGAACACGCTTTCTGGTGCTGAGTGTTTCCGTTTTTGGGCGGGATATACATCAGTCACGAGGCGTTAGACAGCTAATAATGGTGGCGAAATCAAATTGGCGCACTCATCGGAACTCATAATAATAAATGCCACTAACACATTGTTGTTGTAGGTGTTGATATGCACAGCCAACCAGTCAGCTATCGTACATATATAAATGAAAATCAAATCTGAGATTTAGTAGATGAAAGTGAGAAATAATTCGTTGAGACTAAAGATACTTTAGTTTAGCCAAAAATATGTAGTACAATATATATAAATTATTATTTAAACATGATAGGAATTGCGGATCAACTCAGAACAGAACATAGCAATACCTCAGAACGTATCAAAAACGATGGAGACAAGATTGCAACATTCGATAATAAAACAGTTTCGGGATAAAAATTGGAATCTACATAAATATATAACGATATACGCAATCTTGTATTTGGTGTAAACAACCATTTTACGACCCCATTTCTATTAAACACAAAGCAAAAACAATCGTTCTTGGAACGTACTGTGTGATTTGTATTAGACCTGAGAGCTCCGCTCTGTAATGATCCACAACTTTTCCGAAGTTTTGAATCAGAAAATGAAGCTCCGCAGAAAATTCCAATATCCGTTACGAAGAACGGGAGGCTCATAAAATTAAATTTATTGAAGAAACTAGAGAACATTTACAATTCCTACATATTAAATTTTTAAATAATTTTGATTGCTCTTTACGACTATTTTTCTATTATAGATATACAATATGTACACAAATATTTAATAATACATCATAAGATTAACATGGGAGAATTTGGAAATTTGATAAAGTGCACACATTTTTACATTAAGTCGACAAAACTCTAAAAAACAAAAACTTCTTCAACATTAAATTATAATCTAATTTATATTCCTCTTAGAGCTACATGCGGAATTTCATGTATATATTAATACAATATATTATATGATTTCAGATCAACATACTCAAACAGACAACCCTAGATAATGGACGAACGGGACATTTCGATTTTCGGCAGTAAGAAAAAGGACAAAAGCAAAAGCTCCCAAAATCTACAAGCCGAGCCAAAAATACCCAAGGTTTCACAAAACGATAAAATAATTTCACGACCAACGACAGAGGTCGATTATAGAACTGATAATCCATACATCGGTCTTGCCATTGTACTCAACCACAAGAATATTAAGGGGCAAAAGACCCGTAATGGCGCCGAGAAAGATTGCAAGGATATTACAGCTTCTTTGGAAAATTATGGTTTTGATGTGCGCGTTTATAATGATTTGAAAAAGAAGAAAATATCAACGCTTTTAAATTCAGGTACTAGCCTCTGACTTTAGGTCAACGAATTCTCTATTTTTTTATTTCGCTTATGCAGTGGCCACTGAGGATCACAGTCAATATGATTGTTTCGTTTTGGTCGTTATGACACATGGTGATAAAGGCAAAGTATGCGCGGCCGATGATTTTTATTCAACGGAAGAGCTGTGGGAGCCCCTGCTCGGTGACAACTGCCCCACTTTACTGGGTAAACCGAAATTATTTTTTATCCAGGTAATAGCGAGGGGTAGATACATTAAAAGAATACTCAATTTAATGTGAACCATGTTTCATCCGCTCCTATTTAAGGCATGTCGAGGGAAACGCATACAACAGCCTGTGTTGATAGCTCCACGTACCTTTTCCCAGAGAGCGATGTTCTCAAACTCTAGTATGTCCGAGCGAACAATTTATGCCATACCAACAACAGCTGATATTCTGGTTATGTATTCCACATTTGAAGGTAGAGATGACCAAATCATATATAAAATATATTTATTATTAAAACCTTATAGCTGAAATGACTGTCCGCTTACCACTCGTTTACGAATAGGTCTATTACGTGTGTACTCTACTTACTTCTATCTTCCCTCTCTCTTTCCTACTAACTTAATATATTCAAATATTATTTAGAAGCACTTATCTATGTCTATTTTCGTATAGATTACTACTCGTTTCGGAATAGCGTTAGTGGCGCCTGGTTCATACAAAGCCTTTGCAGTATTTTGAATGAGGCAGCCGAGAGCAAGGAAGCACAAACCGATGGAGTCGAATTGCTGCGACTACTCACCGCCGTTAATCGCAAAGTGGCGTACGAGTATCAATCCTACAGCGATAATGAATTGATTAATGAAAAGAAGGAAATGCCGAATTTTATGTCGACACTCACCAAAACATTCTATCTAAGGGTCAAGCCGAAAAATGCCGATGCTAAAATCAACGATTTTCCAGATGACGATGAAGAGAAGGACTTTGAAACAAAATTAGATCGGATTTTCAATATGAATACAGAGTATTCTTCACTATCCAGTGGTCCGCAGCATTATATTTAAATGCAACCATTCCCGACGAAATCATTATTATCCTTTTCTGTTCTTATTAGCATTTACGATTTTGTGCTTCGTATTTATACCACCAAGATTTCATATATTCTTCTAATTTTAAGTTTTTGAATAATAAAGATATATTTGTACACCCAGAGAAGTAGTAAACTTTTAATATAGAAATCTGTATAGGAAATATTTTCTTTAAATATGTTTTATTTTTCTCTTTATATACATGGCTATCTCCCTTAAATACTAGTGAGAGAGTAAAATCGTATTAACACTTTTCCAACTATTCTCTATCTAACATCACCACCGATAAGAATTCTAATGATAAGATAAAAACCCGTTCAACCAAGTGTTAATATTTCAACCAAATGCAGTCCAGCAGTTCGCAACGAAACTCCAACGCCGATACTACATATAGGTTCAGTGCGAATCGGTTAAACGTAGTATTTAGTACAACAATTTCAAAATAGGTAACTGTAATCCATATAAAAAGAATCGGAAAAACGACGACAACGACAAGATGTCTGATGAGACTGATTTTGAACTTTTCTCCGGCAAGAAATCTAAAGCCAAACATGACAAGGCTGACGCCGCTAAAGTGACTGAAAAAACACGTGACGTCACCACAGCAACGAATCAAATAATTCAATCGCGCCCCACCGACGAAGAGTTCTATCGAAATACTAATCCTTATGTGGGAATTGCTGTCATATTCAACCATAAATATGTGAAGGGTCAGAAGGATCGTGTGGGCACGGAGAAGGATCGCGACACGATCGCTGAGACGCTATCACTATATGGATTCGACGTGCGTGTCTATAACGACTTGACCTTCGAGAAAGTGGACGCGCAACTAAAAGCAAGTAAGTACGGACATTTTTTCAAAGGAAATAAGTTGATTTCAGAAAACTATGAAAAACAGAAAACCTACTCATATATTATGGGTAATAAACAGTAATTAATGGTATGTAGCTGTAATTCGCCATTCCGCTTGCCAATACGGTATAAAAATGTTTGTGGAGGCACTTATCACATCGTAAATATATGAATATTTTTTTTGAAGATAAGAAATCGTATATGAGTAATATTACATATTTATCTATTGACATCGAATTGCAATTGTTTGCTCATTTAAACCAAAAAACGTATAGTTTTGGATGCGGATTTTTGTGCAGTGAGAAAAAATCGAGTTGTTTTGTAATTTTTTTATCAAATTAGCGAAATTAATGGATATCTTATCTGAAGCAAAGGTGTCGAAGGTGTTAAATATGAACAACTTGAAACAATTCTGCTACAATTGTTAATGAAACCCACCTTATTGAAACCTTATTACCAACTTATTTTAAACTAAAAAAACATGAAACAACTGATACCCTTACTCATTGTAGCCATTTTAATGGTAGAAAATATTCTGAGCTGTGCGCATTTTATCAGACCATTAGACAAATTTTTTAACACGTGTGTATTTAAATCTAATATATTATATGTATATATGTTCTCCGCCATTATTCGCAGGGTTAGAGCAGTTTTAGTACTTCTGAACCATACCGTCTGCTAATTAGGTTGTGATTGACGGCAATATTGCTGGCTGCAGCTGAAGCAACACAATTTTTTGATACCTTCTTACGAGTAGTTGAAAATAGCACTAAGACTCTACTCTGGCATTCGTGACCAAATTCGTTAGAGTTGCATTATATATACTTCTGAATAATTTGCGAGTCCGATTATCCAACTTACCCCATTGGCAACATTAACCTACGTACCTCAATTGTGGTACTCCAATATACTCTTATCAACAGAAATACTGCAAAATAATATTTTTTGAGTAAAATGTATTTTCAGTCGCCAAAGAAGATCACACCGCAAATGATTGCTTTGTATTGGTCGTTATGTCTCACGGTGCCGAAGGGCGAATATTTGCCAGTGATATGAGTTATCCCGTGGAGCGTCTCTGGCAGCCATTTTTAGGCGATAATTGCAAAAGCTTAATCAATAAGCCCAAAATTTTCTTTCTACAGGTAAACTATTGTACTACATAAAACTTTAATTATTATTGTTAATAATTTCTTGAATGCAAATATTTTTAGGCTTGCCGCGGTGAACGATTGGACAAACCAGTCGTTTTCAACGAATTCTCTGTGATGACACGACAAATTCGCGCACCCAGTCAGGCCGACGAAATCCCACCTGTGATAACCTACGCCATACCGAATACCGCCGATATGCTAGTGATGTATTCGACCTTCGAGAGTAAGTCGCCAAAAACTATGACCTCTTTTAGAAAAACACTTATCCATATGTGTATATGTTCTGTAGAGTATTACTCGTTTCGCAATGTGGAAAATGGCTCGTGGTTTATTCAAAGTCTGTGCGATGTCTTCATTGCGGCCGCAAGAAAGCCGGAAGCCTACGACAAAGGCTCCGATCTGTTGCGACTGCTGACCGCTGTCAATCGCAAAGTAGCCTACGAGTATCAGTCCTTGGCCAAAGTGGAGGTATTAAATCAAATGAAGGAGATGCCGAACTTTCTTTCAACGCTCACCAAAACCTTCTACCTCAAAGTAAAGAGTCATCCCGGCAAATGAGTCATTGAAATAGTACAACACACACCCTTTTTTGGCACACAATTTGGTGAAGTTCGCGCACTTGTGTATATATGTATGACAACAAATTTCTATATAACGGGAAAAACAAATCGCTTCTTTATCATAGCTTTCATTGACATTTAAGTATGTGTGTATCCACATACACACAAACATTCATAGGAGACTTAATCTGTAAGCTGTTTTTGCTGTTGTATTCAATTGCAAATCGGCTTGCCTGTCTGATCAGTAAAAAAATACAAAAAAAAAAAAAATACCAAATTGGAGTGTTTAGGCTTTACCGAGCGCAAAAACATATTAAAAGACATTTTCCTTTTGGTAAAGATAATGAAAGATATAACGAAAACTTATAACTGTTGTTAACATTTAATTTATTTGCATCTTATAAAATTTTTACTAACATTATTGTTGCTATTTTCTATCACACAACGAAAATATATTCAATAAACCGTTATTATTTCTGCAACCGCATTTTTATTTATTTCATATGTAGATTGACTCATTCGCCATAAGAAGAGATTAGTTAATTATCAGAAATATTTACAGTAATTCGATTTATTCTTGCTACTGTGTGACTCAATATTTATGCCGTTTAGCCATTATTTTTGGTAATTAATATGACATCTTTTTCATTGACTACCTTACATCACTAAAACATTGAAAAAACAATATTACTGTTCTTTGTTTGATCGATTCCATGTTAAAAGCGAAGGTGGGCCGAATTACTTTCTGAATCGGTAAACTTTTTTAGTTTACTTGAATCGCGGCTACGGAATCGTTCAAAATATTGCAGAAATATTCTGACGAGTCTACTTTATCATAAGCACAAGTAGTTTAGCGGCAGCCGAAGCATATAAGAGTGTATGGCAAATTGGATTAAGCATTTGCAGGTTGCTATTGGCTCAAAAGAAGCCTACTTTGAAAGCGATATTGAAAATTTGTATTAAAATACATGAAAGTGTTGTTGTTTTTGTTTTTTTCTTTGTCATTTCTGTTCAAATTTTATATTCCAACTACATATTTTTTGAATAGTCAATCGACTGTATTTATCACGTTGATTTCATCTCAAAACTCTACCTTGAACTCGTTAAAGATCATCGGACAGATTATCAGACAGCTGCAATCTCTACCCAGCTTTTCAAATAACAAAACAAAAAGAAGGCAGTGAATGTCAAAGTCAATCAAAAGCGAAAATTTTCAACTCCTCCAAACGTGCGATATTTTGGTCATATTATATGTGACGTGGACGATCGGTCAACAATATTATTTATATAAATTACACTCGTATAGTAAGAAATTGGAATCATCACCATTAAGCCGATTCGATAGATCTCAAAATTCTTAGCGTATTGATCATGTGACTCCCTCTACCAGCTTCTATCAATACATTTTAGCGTCTTAGTTGTTGAGAAACCATGTGATGACGATCTATGACTATCTCACTCCTCATGCTCTACAAATTTCGAAACAAAATGACGGTATTTGTTGCCCACGACTTTTTTAACACAAGTGAACGGCTGTTTCGTAGTTTTTTTGAGTAGAATGGTACCAAATTGAGGTTAACAAAAGATGCATCAAAAACTCAATCGGTTATTAAATGTCAAAGCCATAGTTTAGATACCGATATAGAAGACTGTGAATACGTGCAAGCCAAATATCAAATAAAGGCCATTTAATCCACTCGTACTTTGTAATGTGAACAACTTTTAATCAACATACAGTTGGTATTTATATATGAGCTGCACTTTTAATTTTTTCATGTATTTATATGCGACCCAGTGTTATTATTTTATAATTACATACATAAACATATCGACTATTTTGTCGAAGAGGGTTTTTCTACAAACGTTTTAAACACTGACTACTACAATCAGCGAACCGAAGATCCCAGTAGAATCAATCCTCACTGGGGAATGTATTGACCGATAAAACAACGGTAAATTCTAAGCTAATTATTAAAAATCCACTATAAGGCACGCAACGGCATAACAGAGCCTATATACCATACACATATGTATATACAAACACACAAACATATACACGCCCATACAAGCGGAAGTAAAATTTTCATTAAGTGCAACAGCGCAACAGGACCTTGCTTCGCTTCAGTTTTGCCTTAGTACTCAACGCTCAATAAACATAATCAGTTGTAGCTTATCGTTGTTGTTGTTTTCGTTGTCGTAAATCGTCGCACTACGCCTTGCAATGACGAATTGGGCACAACGCCGTCGTCGCCTCTACAACGTCGTGTTCTTCTTCAGTCTACGCGTCATCCTGCTCACCGCTCAAGTGATGCTCCTGGCACCGATTATCCGTTCCAAACAGCGCGGCGCATATCGTACGCACGCCGCTTTGACTTGCTTCGCGTTGCTCGTGCTGCTGCTTTTGTGTGGCGTCACGCCATTCTTGCTGCGCATCATTGCCTCAACGTACGAGCGCGTTAGCGTGCAATTCGACGCCATTTTCCTACTAATCGCCATGACCTCTCAAGTCAGCGACATCAGCATTGTCCTAATCACTATGCTGTCGCAGTTATGCCAGCGCTGGCGCTTATGTGAGTTTTTGAATCAGCTGCAGGACACCGTGCAACGCGTACGCGCCATACACGGACGGAACTTCATAAACGCGCAGGTTCTCCTGCTACTGTGGCTGCAGCTGGGACTATCGCTGTACGATATGTTGATGCAGCTCGTCTTTCTCGCCAAACTGGCTTTCCAAATTGCTCCATGGCAAATTGTGGTCAACCTGATGTCGTTGTACTTGCAACAATGCCGTGCCACGCTGCAGTTGCTGATTATGGGCTGCGTATTGTTGCTGATTGCTTGCTATGCTCAGCTGGCGGAATGCTTGGAGCACTACTCAGAGGACTCAGGCGCCGACCTGACAAACTATGAGGATTTGGTGTCACTGCAGAACGTTTTGTACAAGCTCACCCTCCAACTGAAATGCGTTTTTCAGTTGCCGCTCTTTCTGCTTGTCGCCGGTGAATTCATTAATGTGTTGGCCAATTTGTACGCGCAACTTTACTATTTCGTCACAACGAAAGCTTGGTGGTTCGCTTTCGTCTTCTACTGCGCTAAGATCAGCGTTGAGCTATACCTACTCATACATGTGGTCCACCTTTGTTGTGTGTTGCATGGGAAGGTCAATAACCTCTTCCTCGACCGTGATGTATACTTTGAGGAGCCGACGACGGCGGTAAATATACGATGTCTTAAGTGCAAGTGACTCTGTTTTAGTTCTAAAAATTCTCTTTTAGTGTTGCTGCTTGGAATTAACCCACTCCGATGCACTATGGCCGAAACCGATTAGATTTTACATACTCGGCATGTTTGAGCTGAACAATGAGTTTTGGCTGTTCCTTGTTTCTTACTCAGTGAATTTCATAGTCATCATTGTGCAGTTTGGCTTCTTCACCTAGAAAAGCGTTTTATGGCGCGTTGATGCTCTCAAGTTGCATCTATTAGCTGAGTGGATAATGCGTAAAAGTAAAATCAGCATCAGTTTACTTTATACAGTTAAGTTAGGCCTTAAAAAGGCAATATCAAAGTAGTTATATAATATTAATAGTATATAATTAATAATATTTTCACTTGCAGCTTTTAAAAAAATATTGCGTTTATATAGTATTTTGCTTAGAGATCTTAAAAATTACTATTCATTTGATCAATAAACTATATTTTGTTCTTTCAAATATACATACTTGTATTATAACCGAGGTCAAATTAGCGTTTGTAAAGTCAACCACTTTTAGCTTCCGGTACTATAAAATGTTCACACAAAAATAATATTTTAATTCCGTTATTTGATGTTTTGCCAAAGCCACTAACATAAACTTCAAAGATAGGTGGCGCTAGACAGCATATTCCATTTAATACAGTGCTTGTCAAACAAAAGAATTTCCACATTTGGTAGCACCGGAAAACGGATATACACAAACAATGCTCGTTTAACATGCATTTTTTTTTCTTTTCTAACTTCATAATTGCCATTTATAAGCATATTTTAATAAAATATGTGCTTGTCTAGCAACTTCATGAATTTCGCTCGAAAAATATATGCCTCTAAATATAGCTTGCATATATAAACACACATATATTTTATCAGAGTTCCTAGGTGGAACACAGGGTCTTCCTAGGTGGAACACAGGGTCTCTTTTAGAAAAAATAATAATAATTGTTAAGGTGTAGCACATGGTAGTTGTAAATAAAGTTTTCTTATACTTACCCATTTCATATGCTAACTTCTCCTTTCTCAAATTATCTTTGTCATTTTGCGATAGGAAGATCGCAAAACTTATACTGCAACAAATCCAAGAGAGACTTACTGAGCTGGCTTTATTAAGTAATTGAAGTCGTCCCATTGAAAATACCTAAAAAATCATTATGCAAGGAATCGAGCACCGTTAAAAAATCATTAATTTCATTGCGTCTGCGTAAATAAAAACGGCTTATCAATTCCATATTTCTTCTTAGAAGTAGAAACCGCAATAGCTCTCCCCAATAAAAGGATGAAAGTGGCTCTCCTTACAGTTAGAAATCAGCCGTTTATGGTGCGTTTGTATACAGGTTAAGTACAGCTTGTCACATTTATGTTTACTGACCGCAAATCGCAGCCACAACGTCGTGGTTGACAATCAAACGCTAGTGTCTCCCTCGCCACTCAACACATTCACAGAAACTACATCTAGCCGCAGTCTTTAAACGGCCGAAAGCTTGAACTTGGCAAACGGGCCAACACGCGGTGTGCGGATATCCAAATAAAGGCAACAAAAAATTAAAAAAAAAGTTAGAACCAGCATAGGTGGACGTAGTGGTGTCTCTTGTGAAAAGTAAATAAACGAATTAAATGCAGTTTTTTTTTATTAAACATTTTCCGCAGACGCTGGAGCTTGGTCTGTAGGCCGCATCAAAGCGCCTGCAACAGTAAGAGCTTTGACTCGGCGGTCGCCACAAGTTGCAGCTGGATCACCTCTTTCGCCACGGTTGACCGCATTTCCAGCAGATTTTCCTGTTTTTCTGCAAACAAAAATTGCGACTGAAAAGGAAAATGCGAGTTTGGCACGCCATCGGAAAATATTCAATTGAGCAAATAAATAAGTCGTTTAAACTAGTGTGAGTTTATGTTATGTAAAGTGTGACGGAAGTTAATAATGGCTGCATTTCAGTAAATGTGTCTTGCATATATGTATATAAAGCAAAATATTTTGAAATGCGCTCAATTCCGATCGTTGTCATGCCAAGGATTACTACTGGATTCCTTCGCATATAATTTCACAAAGACTCAATATCGTCTCCTATCGTAAATTATTTATACGGTCATAGAACTCTTTGCAACCGGCTAGTTTACTCTTTTTACTATTCTTAAAGAAATTTATGCAAATATCAGAAATATAGAGCTCAAAGGAGCATAACATCGAACTTTCGTACTAAAAATTCAAACCAATAATCATTGTTTTTAATTAGTTAAAGCAGAGATGCTATGGCAGATCAAGTTATAGAAATACTTTCAAAACTCTATTCACTAATATAACAGATTTGTTGCAAGAACTTGATTTCGATTGTTGAGTTTATATGAGATTGCATTATGTTTGCCATTGCCTTCGAATTGACTCTCCACGGTCTTCGTGTACACTCTCAGTTACGGCCGCTATAATTTCTTCGCTGCGTGCTGGACTTGGTCTATTCGGTCGAATTATTATTCAATAATGATTGTGTGTAAGTCTTTCCATAATGGAATGGTGAACAATACTTAAAAAAAATATAATAACAGCTTGACACGACTCACGCGTGATTTGTCAAAAAAAAGGCTATTGACAAAAGTACCTTTACTTGGATTATATACTTTATAGGGTCTTCGAATTTTCCTTCTGGATGTTACAAACATTGTGGCAAACTTAATATACGCTGTATAGGGTATAAAAATGTTAAATTTTTACAACACGTTTGTGTCATTTGTTGATTTTAAACGATTTGCATTAAAGGAACTCTTTGATCCAAACTAAAGCTCTCAATGTACATTTCTACATGTTATGCAAGCAACGAAAGTGCCAAGTTGTTAAATTAAATTTACTGAAATATATAGCCTAGTTAAAAATATATGGCCTTAGTAATCTGTATCAGCAATGTAGAACGGCGATCGGGCTACGTTAAAAAGATAAGACTTCGTATTAAAAACAACTTCACCGACAGTTCTGTGATCAGTATTGTTTGAGCACGCGTTAAAGACCATAAAACAGAAAACACTTCATGTTTAATAACAATGGAACCGTCTAAAGGAAGCAATCGCCCAGAAACAGCCCAACTTATGCTAATAGCATAATAATTGTGTTCCAACAGAACAACACCAGGCCATAAACATCGATTTGGAGGTTCTTAAGCATGCATCTTAAAGTCTTCGAAACTTACACTTAGGGATATTTTACCCAACTGTAGGCAGCTTCAAATGTATCCTTCATTATAATTCACAATTTTTTTGGCTTTTTCCCCTCAAATCACTTGTCTACTTTCGACTGCTTTTCGCTGCAAGGCATCTGCGTACACAATGTATATATGTTTCAGCTACCTAAACATTAGACACAAGCATATAATTATGCTAATACTAATCAATATCATAGCCGACGCTGATGTGTGAGCTGCGCTCAATGCACCGTTACGCGGCGGTGATGCACCCCACCATAAAATCAACTGCTGCTTTGATGTCTCATTGTCTGGCTGCGCAAGAGCTCAGCAGGTGTGAGTCTTCACAAGCATTTATGCTTAACACCTTGGCGTACGCAGCGCCGTTTGCTTTTCATTCTTTTGTCTTGACTGCGATGTGTGCCCACCGCCCCTCCTTGCTCACTGCAGTTGCATATCAATGCAGAGTTCTTTCTCTTTCCTTTATGCTCTGCGCTGCGCCTTTCTTTCTGCGGCATTCTCCAGTTCGACAGTTGCTTTAACGATTTCATTATTCTTTTGCTTTAATCTGCATTATTGCCACACAAAAGCGGCAACTTTGTTACGAATGTTGCGGGAAAGTAAGCAGCGGCAATTGCCCAGTCGTTAGCGGTCGGTGGTGGTGGTGCAACAGGTTGCATGCCGTTCACCAAGTCGTGGTCAGCCGCAACGGGACGTGATGGGCAGTCGGCTATGTTCAGCTTCATTCTTTTCTCACACATACACATGCGTATGCTACATTCATATATGTATATTTTATGTGAGTGTTTTTGCCCTCGCTGTTGGCGAGCTTGTCTTGTCGGCTATAATGTTACAGTTAAGTGCTTCGCTGGCGTAGCGATAGCAAGCGCGGATTAACGTTTTGTAACTTCGTTTTATGCTAATGCCTTTTGATTGTTATTATTATTATTATGAAATTAAACTATTTTAAAAGTTATGAAAGGCAGTTACTCACTTTAGCTCGTCCGCGTTCGATTGTGTCGCGCGCTTCCTATTGTTGTTCGGCCATCGCTTGTGTGCGTTTGTCTGCAATTAATGGTTTTTGTTCGTGAATTTCATTGGTGCAGTGATAGCGAAAACGAATTTAGTCATAGGTTGCACACGAAAATGTTTTTTTATTTATTACTATGGTTTCTTCACTTTTATTTGATTATTCGATCAATGACAAACCAAAACAACTCGCAGCACTCGAGTGAATGGCTGGCTTATGATATGTCTTATAATGATATTCAGCCTTTGTCTTGTCATTATTATTATTTTTTTTTGTTTATGTCGAGATGATAATGCGCACACGTTGCATGAAAATATTTAAATGTCTTATGTTTGGAGTGAATGGTTGTAATAGAAATACATACATATAACTACAGTTACCCAACGTACATGACTTTATGCAAATGAAAGTTTTCGTTTAACTTTTGAGACCCGCTAATTTGTTGCCTGCTAGATTTCAGCTCCATGTTGCAGTAATAAAGTGCATTGGCCCTTTCTTCCATGTTGCAACAATATTTTAATTATTTTTAAATATTTTAAGCTGACCAAGTCATCATATATAAAAACAAAGATTAGTCGGGTCAGTCACACCATTTGTAATTCTAGAACGACTGGAACAATTTTGCTGAACTCTACTTGCCTCCGCTCCGAATAGCGTTACTAATATTAAAATACCGGAAAGTTTTAGTTAAAAAGTCTAGAAAGATATCTAAATGCATAGAAAATCCTCAAATCGAATGTGACCAAAAATAAGAAGGGAAATGCCAAAAATTCTGAAATCAACTGGTCCGCTTCATTTCTTTAGTTGACGATCGTACAAAATCGTACTTACAAAAAGCTAAGGACGAGCAAATAAAAAATATTTATCGGTAATCGATATTTATCAATATTAAATAATATTGGTATAAACAGAAAGAACTTATAGATATTACGAAACAATGATTTTGCAGTAATGTTCAAATTTTTATATAATATAAAATATCGATATTTCGAGATTTCTGCAAACGGTTTTTTGAAAACAAACGATATTTTATTAAAGTGTCAATAATTCATGTATTCATTAATTTTCATTGTTTTATATCTTTTGGAACCTTACAGTGACAACGAACATACATTTTTGTATACCCTCAACAAGGTATATTAAGTTTGTAGCACCCAAAAAGAAACGTCAGAGACCCTATAAAGTATATATAAATGATCAGCTCGACAAGCTCAGTCGATTTAACCATGTCTGTCTATCTATATATGTGTCCATCCGTCCGCCTGTATATATGCAAACTATTCCCTCAGTTTTTGAGATCTGAGATCTGAGAGATTTTGAATCTGAAATTTTGCATACCTTCTTTTCTCATTAATAAACTGCTCAGTTTTTGGAACGGTTGATATCGGATCACTATAGCATATAGCTGCCATAAAAACTGAACAATCGGAATAAAGTGCTTATATGAAAAACTTTCTTTTTCCTTATTTTTGTGAGGAATCTTTTGTATTTGTGAAGGGTATTTATTATAGCTTGACTACAATGAAAGTTAACGTTTTTTCTTCTTTTGGTATAAAATATATAGATATATCTAATCTTAAGTTCTACTTAATTTAACAGGACCATCGAATGAAATTTTTGCAAGAAGCTCCCTCCGACCGTTACTTGGTTTGAGGTGTATTTTGCGGCCTTCTCAAACTTGAAACTTGGCTAGCACTTGTACACTTATAACAAATAAATAAAATATTTACAATACAGAGCCCAAGCCAAGAGGCGTCAGATTAACTGACCGTTAAGTTATGCTGAATTCAATAGGCATTTCAACCAACAGGAGAATAATATAGCAAAACTCAATCACAAAATACTTATCAAGAAGCCTAGTTGCCCAAACCAACACTGAATTGCCCTACACGAAAGAAAAAGAAAGCTATGAAAAGATATGAAAATATTTGTGTTAATCCAATGAAAGCGTGGAAAATGTGTTCGCGAGCAGAGCGTGTGCAAATCTTCAACTTGAATTGGGTCTTTGCATAATCGCAGTCATTGCTCAGTACTTTCAATGCAAACGCGCTAACGTGGATGGCATTGTTGCATTTGTTGTTGTATGACAAGTTCTTGCCAGCCACCAACTTTAGCGGCAATCTCTGCGTAGACACTGCAGCACGCAAACATTTCGCGCAACAACAGCACAAAGCCCATGCAACACTTCCTTATGCGCGCCACGCCGCCCGACAGCTGGCTGACGGACTGATAAGCGTCTGAACCGCTGCCACAAGTCTCAGCTGTAGTCCGTGCCAGAAGTGGCGGGTACTTGCTGCAAAATGCAACGGTGCTTCCTCTCTTACGCTCACCTGCGCCATATGTAACCGCAAGTGGGCGATCTTGCCGACACGGCGATGCGTCGTAGCTTATGATGAACCATTGCAACAACACCACTAGCACGAAAAAACTCGGCAACTGGGCGCAAGCCGTCGCGTCTCAACACCAACCAGTTGAATGAGCCAGTTAGTTAGGCCGACTTCGACATTTAGTCGCTGTCTGCCGTTGCTGTAATTCGTGGCGTGAAGCTAGTCCGGAGTTGCTCAGGCTAACGCTGATTTAGTTTAGTTAGTTCGTGTTCCCGTGCGGTCGTGTTGTAAGTAAGCGCGCGCGTACACAGTAAAATCGTCATTACTTCAACTGCTAGCAAACAAACGCGCACACAAATAATACTAAGCTTGCGGCTTAAAGTGCATAACAAAATAAAAAAAAAGTATACAAAAAAACAACAACCATATTCAGTGAGTCTCCCCCTGAGGCGTTTAAAAATGAAATGAAAGATTAAAATGTGTGTGTGACTTAGTGACTGATGACACCGCAATTGACCCGTAAAATTAAATACCACAAACAGCGGCTGTCCGTCGCCAGCAAACGCGCGTAGCTGGAAGCGTTTAAGGATCAACGCGGGGCAAGGTGTGACCTTAAACTTGCCAACCATTTGAAGTGTAGTGAAATGCAGTTAAAATTTACTAAAAACCACAAATTGGCATCGTAAATTAAAGTCACTAACTACGTCTGCTAATTGGCAACAACTATAAACGAACAACAACAAAGCAATAAAATACAAGTGCAACAGTGCTGAGTGAGCGTTTGAAAAATGCAAATGCTTTTAAGCGCAAAGGATACATTGAACCTGTGGATTATATTCATCTGTAATTGCATCGTTTTAAATGTCTCGAATTTGGGATTTGCGCGAGGCAAGTTTAATGACGGCGCGCTGCCTTCCACATTCGTATTTTCCCCATATATTTCGCTCATTGTGGCAATTAAGAGCTATTTGTTGTTTAATATCGTCGCATATTTCTGTGTTGCATGCAGCGCCGAGCGCATATAGCTTTGTTTTGTGTGTGTGTGTGTGTGTGCATGCATTGTAACATCATCATCATCTGCGCATGTATGCGCGCGTCCGCATTAATTCAGCGCGCACGCACTTTTATGGCCAGCGCTTACTCACCATAGCCATTAGCTGGCACCCGCGCTCGCAGCTCACCACTGGCGTCCGTGGCATTGGCCATCACAAACAACTATTGCTGCCACTTTGTTGAATGATCCGTTAAATAACCTCATTTTGTATTAAATGGCCGCACATCTTGTTTGACTTTTGCTACTCTTTTTACGCTTTTATGTGATCATTTTAATTTCATTTATTTTTTTTTTTTACCTCATGCTCAATTGTTTTGGTCTTTTCATACTGACAGCGCATTTACATACAGTTGTACCTATAGATGCCCCGTTTAACGCTTGCTCGTGTGGCACCTTAATAAAACGCGCAATGTAACACACACATACACAAAGTAACTACTTTTAATTGCCGCCACAATATGTGGTTTATTTGGTTATGAACCCGATTTACGAAACTCGCACGCTCGCATTCGGGAACCGCAAGCAGGTTAAAGCAGGAAAGCGTTCGGCACTCACGTATATTTGTAACATTTCGCCGTCGGCAAGTGGGCCGGCCTGGTTAGTTTGAAATTTTCACAATTTCCTGCGCACGTAAATTAAAATTATGAAAATTGCTGGTTGCACTTTTTAACAGAAAGGTGTGACTTGAGGAAAGCAGCAGTTTCACAGTTTGGAATCGTTGACTGCAATTCATCGGCGGAAGCGGTTTGCAAAAGTTAATCTTTAATTGCATTTTTTGAAAGTGGATAGCTGCAATAACTTAAAGTTTTTGCAAATCAAAGAATAATAATAGCTGTAAAAAGCATATCCGCTATCGTTAAAATGTTAAAAATTTCATCTTATCTGTTTACAAAGCCTTTCCGAAATTAGCAAAATGTAACACTGCAAAATGTCATCTTTGTATGACTCTCTCTATGTTCCTAAGCCGAATGCTGCCAAATTATATATTAATGAATATTTTTTTGTGCTAACATCAATTCTCTGATCTCTCTGCAATCAAAATCAAGCATTTGTGACGGTTTCGAACAAGAAAAACCTGATACAATTGCTTCGTGACGCATTCTTGGACTAACATCAGGACACACAATATTTTCAAACAAGATAAAGTCTTGTGCCTCTCTGTTGCTTCAGTACATATGTTATACTAGTATTTTAAGTATAATTGATGTACAATAATTTTCAATACACTGATCGTGCTTCAGTAAGCTAAACTTTAAGTATTGAAAGTTTTAAATGAGATTTACATATTTCCCAATCAAATATGTTAAATTGTTATTACCAACCATTCTAAATATTGTTGAAGTAATTTGTTCATGCTCAATCAATGTCCCAATGTCCTTCTTAAGAAAATGTCGAAAACTTTAAAGCTTTAAAGCTCTATTATTGAACTAAGTCTTCAAGACAGTCCAGATAGCGTTCTTTACGCAAGAAAACTAGGCATTAGAGAGTTTAAGGGGTTAGGGGTAGTCAGAGACACGAAAAAATTAGAATTTTCAGAATTTTTTTTTTTTGCTATTAAGTCATGTTAATTTACAAAAGTAGTAATATGGCATTATTATACAATGTTTTGACTTGAAGTCACGAAAATTTCAAAAAAAAATATATTAATTTCCAAAGTTATAGCTGTCTGTGTTGACCCAGTTCCAAAAAAGGTCCTTGCGGCGACAATCATAAGTCCTTGGAAATTCATCTAAAATCAATTGAATATATAAAAAAATTTTAAAATAGAACTTCGAAATCGAAACTTTTTTTTTCAAAAATTAACAAAATGGCGGCCTCAGGAAATTTTTTTCTAGATTTTTGGGAAAAAATCAACAGTTAATTAATCTTAAAAAAACGAAATTTTTGAATCAATAAAAAAATCCTTCGATCAGGCCCGAGTTTATTATGTATTCTAAAAGCTGTATAATTTTCATTCAAATCTACTAAGAGGTTTTCGAGTTACAGTTGTCACCAGTTCAAAAATCATGGTTTTGTGGAAAACGCATTTAAAGTTTCACACTAGAGCTACCGAGCGCTTTGAAGTGCCCGAGCGCTCTTTGTTATTTGTCGAATAACTCAAAAAGTAATTATCGGATCAACTTGAAATTTTCAGAGAATATTTTTAAGATATTACACTTAACGAAAATGCAAAAATTGATTGTTTGAAAATTCTGACTACCCCTAACCTCTTAAAAGCTCCATTGTTGGATCACGTTTGATTTTTTGTTCCAACCCAAATAGCTGAAACTTTTTAAGAGGCAATTATGCACTTGTAAAATCAAGAAAACAATGAAGAAAGCAGCTGATTTGTCGATTATGAACTGTAGTTTTCTTTTCAGAATTATGATGACAAGTAATGGGCCTTAATTTGTATCCGTAGAGACAAAATAACAAACACATATGGCTGATTTTCTACAACGGTATTTTAAACCAAAACTAAAAATTTCGACGGAAAAGGGATCCTTTTTTATTCCAATTCGTTCTTTTGACCTATGCAGTTCTATTCTCTTCTTTTGAGATACCATTATCAGATATCATAACGATGTTTTAGAAAACTATTGTTAAGTTGATTTGAATGTATTTCTAAGAGTATCGTTCGTAAAAAAATTTCAATATTTGTTCGGAAGCTAGCAAAATTCACACGCAGAACTGTTTATTTATCTATTCGATCACTCTTTCTCATCAAAATGTAAAAATTTAATAAGTATGTATATGTTGCAATACGTTTGAGAGTATTTATCTCTTTGTGATGAACACATGACCTTCAAGCCTTGATTATCTCTCTTTAAAAATATACGATACGTACAACTTACATCCATAAAATTCCAAAAGCATGATTTTTCTCTTCAGTACAGGATTCAAAGTTACTTATAGGTAAAGTAAATTAAAGATAATTTCAGTATATTAAATATTGGTTATCTACGGTATAAGGACCCAACAAATGAAAAATGAATTGTTATATATTCAATATTGCAATTGACATAATTTTCTTGTTTTTGGTTAATTCACTTTGAGAAGCATGATTATAAATAGCTGAGTCATTAAGGAGTTCTTGATTGTTAAGGAATTAATTGGAAATTCTGATGTTTTCATTTGTTAGACAAGTCAAAGTGGACACCAAAATTATTACAAACACGATTAAACTAAAAACTCCTCAATCAAATTTAATAAAAAATAAACAAAAAACATTAACTTCGGTTGCACCGAAGCTGTAATAACCTTCACAACTACAAAAGGTTCCTTACATGCACTTGATCCCGATCGTTCAGTTTGTATGGCAGCTATTTGCTATAATGGTCTCATGTCAGCCAGATCGTTATCTCAAAAACTGAGGGACTAGTTTGCGTATATACAGACATATGGACAGACGGACGGAGAGACGGAGAAACGAGCATAGCTTAATCGACTCAGCTCCTTACGCTGATCATTTATATACATATATCTACTTGATAGGGTGTAGATAGAAATGCGAAGACCTTGTCTTCAATGAAGCGAAATCTAAACCAAAATCATAAATATTTCTAGGTTATAATGAAAAGTTGTTGCATTCAAATTCTTTTTGTAATTAATTTATTTTACATATACACATAAATGCAAGGTATGACTCTTATCTATGTATGGTATATTATATAGACACGTTCCAACAACATACACGGAAAAGAAAGAAGCATCTTTTGATTTCACCAAAAGTAAGGCATTTCACAATGAAGTTGCCGGAAAAGATGTCAGCAACTGGTGGAGCGTCGCGTGTCAATATCTCAACAGAGCATTGCAAATGCGTTGCCAACAACCTGCCACCACTCATATTGTTGCACCAGCTGCATATGTGAAACAATTCTTCGAATGCAAGAGGCATTTGCTTTGAATAGATTAGCTTAAATCAAAACCGCACGTGAAAAAGAACAATAACAATAGCAAAAAACCACGAAAGCAATAAAAATATCATCAACGTTGCTGCAACACCACTGGAACCCTCCGCTCAAGTGTACATGCAAATGTATCTTAGTGTTGTATGTGTGTGTGTGTGTATGCAGGCGCTTGCATGCTAATTGCTTGTTGTACTCATGCCATATGGAAAAATTGGTTAATTATGTCACGAGGGTGGGAAAAATATTAAAATGCTGCACCTTCAGTTCGGTGGCCATTGCAGTTTCATTTGAAGCAGTAGCAAGCGCACCACTGTTGTGGCATTGTTTCGGAAGGAGCCAAGTAGACATGGGCCCGCACGTATATTTATATATATGGCACACCACAACAGTAACAAAAACAACAGCAAAGCAAGTAAGAGTGAAAAATTGTCGAGGAAAATTCACAAACCAGCAACAACAATAAAAGAAAAATGTTGTGGCGAAAAAACCGAAATTGCTATGTGCAACCATATGCCAGTCAACCAGATAGAGCACACAATTAAACACACACACGCCCACGCTCCTCCGATTTAACCGTTTGCTTGCGTCCACTCATTCCCACCCAAATGTTGGTTTGCCACCTACCGCTTGTATGAACACTGTTGGTGCAACACGGCTTTGGGAGTTCATGCAGTTTCCACTGGCAGCCAAACCGCAGCAAAAAACGCAAGTCGAAACAAAGAAAGTTTTTGCCGTTTTTGCCGTTTCTGCCACAATTTTGATTATTGCTGCAACTACTGCAACTGTTGACACATAGTAGTGGTGCTTGACAAGGAAAAGTTGCTCGCACAGCTTTGTGAGTGTTGCAAGCATTTCGCACGGTCAACTCTACACGCATTGTTCTTGTTATTCTTGATATGTAAGATGTTGGTTAGACTTTTTCGATTTTACTGACACAAATTAGCGATTGCTTAAGCAGACAATTATTAGATCTTTAGTTAGCAGAGTTGTTAGTCATTATGCATTTGGGAAAATTGTTAATATACTCGTACTGCTAATCATTTCCAAATTTTATCTAGCAAGAGAATTCTGACAGAAATCGAACAGGAAATGCTATTGATTATTTAAATTAAATAATCTTCAATTTCTCTCTCTCTCCTGAAAAGGACTAAGGCTGATTCACAAACAACTCTTTCTTCGCTGCCAAACACACACTAATTAACATATAGAAATCAAACTTCACACGAACATAAAAAAGGTTGTAACATACTAAATGGATCAGTAAGAGCCAAATTCGGTCAGATGATATATCATAGCTAAAACATAATCAACACAGAATTCAACATCTTGATTGTGTTTAAACTGCGTTCTCTTCTCACACTTAATACCATCTCAGATGAATTTAGTTACTATTGTAATTTCGAGAAATTGATCTCAGCTTCAAAAAAGGCTTCACTACAAAATTTTAGTCATATGAGTACGAAATGCGGTCTCCAGTAAACTCCGGTTCTGAATGTTACTTCACGTGATTGAAGGAAATAGTCTAAGAACGACGTAACTTCTTTGGTCATTATGTGCATTCTTACTGATCACTATAGTTTATTTCATAAAATTTATTCTAAACCAAACGAGAGTGGACTCATATTAATGTACTAGGATATAGAATTCGATAATTTCGGAACAGTTTAAAACTTCTTAAGATAAAAAAATCTAAGTTTTAACTTACTCAAGATTACGCTATGTACAATGTTATGGTACATCTCTACATGAGAATAAAAATATGTTGTCCAGTGTGTTACATTTGAAAGTAGTCAAGACTAGTGTTTCTAAATGAATATGAATATTTTGGAGTTGCAAGACATTCGCCTTAAAGAAATTCCAATTGTTTGCATTTTGGCTTGAAGAGATTTTTCCAATATCAAAGTGGCAAATGTTGATCGCATAACGAATACTTGTTTCTCCTTATTTTGAAATCGTTACCTACATAAGAATGCTTAAGCGCTTTGCTTATAATAAGTTTCAACTAATTAATGTCTTTTGTTCCGTACAGCTACACCAGCGTGCGCCTTCCACATGTACGATGGCGTCTCCGCGGAAAGTGAAGGTGTGCGCTTCATACGCCTACGAGAGGACGCTGAGATTGGCAAGGAAATACTGCTGCTGCGCGCCTACCCGCGTTCTGCAATAGCATTACGGAGTGTCGACAATTCCGGTGATCACAAATACTTTGGCCTCACAGAACTGAATACGACCACGGTGCGCATTTCTCTAACACGTTCCATTGAAGACTTGGTGGATCGTGATGTGCCACGCAATTTGTTAAAATTTCGAGTTGTGTGTGCGGGTAAAAATGAAAAGCTCGAAGAAGTAAGCCATTTTTCCATATGAATACTAACAACATAATTTAAAATCTTGAAAATCTTCAATTGTAGGGCAGTTACATATCGATAACCGTTTACATCGAAGATGTCAACGATAACGCACCGGAATTTCTCAACACACCCTACATCGTTGACGTGGATGAGAATACACCGCCGGGCACTATAGTCTTCGAGGGCATACAAGCGTTCGATCGTGATAAGCCGAATACACCCAACTCGGAAGTGCATTTCAGCATGTCGACAGTGCCAGAACAGCTATCGGCTGATGGCAGTCCATACTTTTCTTTAAAAAGCCCGCATCGCCCACTGCTTCTACTGAAGAAAGACTTGGATTTCGATAATGGCATACGGCTTTTTAAATTACCGCTGTTCGCATGGGATCGCGGCACTCCCGCTAACCAAGTGAATACAACAATTACTATTAATGTACGCGATGTTGATGATCTGCCACCGAAATTCACCGAAGGCGTTTATCGCACGAAAATCAATGAGTTTTATCCAATGACGGTGAGTTGATGTGCATATTTTATGGATACATTTACATCAGTTACAACAATTTACTTCTCTATACTATTTTAGGGCATACCCATCCGAGTTCCACTTTACTTCTCTCCACCGATCATGGCATTTGATCAGGACTCACTGAATGCTACGCTAATATATGAGATCATTTCAGGCAACGAGCGTAAATTATTTCGTATCAACCCCAACAACGGCATCATGTATCTCCAAAAAGAGGTCGATTTGGAGGAAGAGAGTTTACCAGGAAATACATTCGTGCTGCAGGTGGAGGCGCGCCAACGTGAAAATCCTTTGAGGAAGGCTGTTGCCAGGCATGACAAATTTAATGTTGTTCTTTCACTTTTAATTCAATTTTTGATATTTCCGTTTTCATAGAATCGAAGTGGAGGTTCTCGATCTCAATGACAACATACCAGAATTCGAAGCAGATTTCTACAACATCTCCATTGTTGAAAACTTACCCACTGGTTTTAGCGTGCTCCAAGTGAATGCCATCGATCGTGATCAAGGCGAGAATGCCGAATTTTTATATCAACTAACCGAAGAGCCGAAAGCAGCGGATGCATTTCGTATTGACGCCAGAACCGGTTGGATCACCGTTAACGATGACCGACTGCTTGATCGTGAGCAACGCAAGTCCTTGCATCTTATGGTGGAGGCAATTGAACGCCATCCACCTTATATGTCAGACGTCAATTTGCGCAAGCCTGGTCCGAGTAAAGTCAAAGTCGATATTACGTTGCTCGATACAAATGACAACACACCCAAATTCGAAAATGGCAATCTATACGAGTTCAAGGTACCCATAACAGCGCCAGTGGGGTACAAAATGGGGCAAGTAGTTGCATTGGACCCAGATGAGGGGCCGAACGGCTTACTATTATACGAGCTACAACGACCGAAGGGCAGCGGTTATATACCATTTCAACTGGATACGAAAAACGGCACAATTTACGTGAACGGACCGTTAAGACGTGGACGGATAGCGGTATTTGTGGAGGCCAGCGATCAGGTGAAATATAATATATTTTTATGCATATAACTATATAATTATAAAAATTTACTGAAACTAAAAAATTTTATTTCAGCCCATTAACCCATCGGAGCGTCGTTTTTCGTTAGCCGTCATTACGATTGAGGTTTATGCAACAATTGATGATCAAGCGATTGATTTTGTTGGTGCACCGTATGAATTCTGGGTAGGCTCTAATGCTCCCTTAGGTACCTCTGTAGGACAGGTACGTACCAGCCTCATCTACGAAGGAGAAGATGAAATTATGTATGATCTATTGCACACCTATTCCGAGGGCGTGCCTTTTGCCATCGAGGAACGTTCCGGAATTATTACGGTTATACGCGAATTATCGGAATTCACACGAAAGGTGTACTTATTCGAAGCGGTAGCCAATTATGTGAGTGACAAGCCGTTTCCATTTATCTCTTTTACTAATTCTAGAACTTTTAGCTTTTTGCCAATTCCACCAAAGCGCTCATCATGTCGCGTAGCTCACCACCTACCACCACGGCACCTACCCCTATCGAGCTCACCGATGAAGGCGTACTAATAACCAATGTCACCATACATGTTGTCATGAAACCCGAGAATAAGGTTCCCATGCGACCCGTTATCGAGTAAGCTTTTGTCTAAACAATTTAACAGCTTTATTAATTTTAATTTTTGACGCAGGGAAATCAATATGAATGTAATTCACTTTCATATCGAGGAGAATCTCGTCGGCGGCATTATTGGTCAGCTGCTGTATAAAAACGGCGTTAACGTGCTGAACAACGAATTGGGCACCTATCGCCAATTCCAGACTGCCAGCAATGTGACAATGGGTAGTCGCTTTCGCAGTCGCAGCCGCAGTCGCAATACATCCTCAGCACGCATGCGCTCTCCTCGACGTCTGGCCAGTGACTCAAATCTGAAATTACGATATATCATTGCGAACCAACAGGAAGTGGTTAACAAAATCAGCATCGCCGAAGATGGCACACTGCTCACACTAACCGGTCTTGATCGCGAAGAAAAGGATCAGTATGATCTAACGGTGATCGTTGAGTACACAACCGGCTTAGTCAGTGGTGCCGGTATATACCAAGTGACTGTCGAAGTGGATGACGTGAACGACAATGCGCCCAAGTTTAATAGCTTGTCTTATGTGGGACTAATCAATGAGAATAGTATTAGCGGCACTGAGATTTCTGTCAATCAGCCGATTCTAATTACCGATGCTGATTTGGGTAAGAACGCCGAATTCCGCTTAATACTGCAAGGTGACTATAGCGACCAATTCACTATTGATTTCTACAATGCCAGCAATGAAGCGCATAATAAAAGTCGACACGCGCTACAAACACCAGCCACTTTCAACGTTTTTAATTTGACCGATCAATGGAACGAAGAGTTTAAGTTCGTCGAAATGCAAAATATGCTTATGCAATCTGATATAAGACTGACAAGCGGTCCATACTTCCGTGTCACCTACAGTGGCAAGCGACCGTTGGATCGCGAAAAAGATCAGATTTATAAGCTCAAACTAATCGCTATCGATACTGGCGGTTTGACCACCTATACCCATCTCAATATACTTGTGGCCGATGTTAATGACCACGCGCCTATTTTTGAACGCATCTCCGTCTTTAAGGAGTCGAAGGTGGAGATACGCGAATACACCACCGATATGGAAATATACTTTGTGGACAACTCAGCAATTCAAATGATGGGCATGATGTCATCGGCAATGATTGCACCACCCTATCATATACCAGGCTCACCACGTCTCAGTTCTGAGTTTAGTTTTAATAACAGTTTCGTAGATGTACGCCAACAGCGTGGACGACCTCTGCGTAAACGCTTAAGTCGTGGAACTGGACAAAGTCCAATTATGAAATGTCCGCTGTTTGCTATATATGAGAACACGCCCATCACCACTAAAGTGCTGCAAGTTATGGCGAGTGATGAAGATTATGGCAACAATGCGGTCGTGCATTACGAGCTGGTCGCTGAACATGTAGATCGGCCCATAGTGGGTGCACAATTTTCAGCACGCTTTACCGGGGCTAGGCATTTTGCTATTGACAAGCTCAGTGGTGAGTTGACCGTCAATTATCCGTTAGCCGCAAATCTTGATATGCTTCTAAACCTCACCGCCTCTGATATTGATGGACTTAGGGATGTTACTTGTTTACGATTTACAGTAGTCGATGTCAATGATCATGCGCCTGTTTTCAAAAAGTCATGGTACAGTTTCGATACGGAAGAGGGCGAATATAAAGACAGTGTTTTGGGTCAGGTGTTGGCTGTGGATCTGGATTATGGTGAAAACGCAAACATATCATACAGTCTAAGTGCAATCGATTTGCCCTTCAAAATTAAACAACTTTCCGGAGTACTAAAGATCACTGGCTTGTTGGATCGGGAAGTACATCCCAAGTATAATTTTCAAGTTATTGCCACAGATAATGCCGAACCACTGTATCGTATGTCCAGCACAGTTGATATAGAAGTTAACGTTATAGACATCAATGACAATAAGCCTGAATTTATAGGCTACGATGATGTAGAGAACGCGGAAAAATATATTGCCGATCTAACAGATCGCACATTAACTTTGCCGATCTACAAAGCTTATCTTGATCGCAGTACAAAGCCAGGCATGTTTGTGAAGCAAGTGAATGCTATTGATAAAGATTATGTTGGTAACGGTAATGGCTTAGTGCTCTACTCCATACTACACCAAGACATACACAATCCCATATTCCAAATAGATTCACGTGACGGCACGATCACAACTGTAGCAAGTTTTCGCAGCTACAATGATTATGAGCACCTAAATGTGACCGTGGTTGCCTCGGACTTAGGCAGTCCGGCTCATTCATCGACCGCCGTAGTACTGATCAATTTGCAAGGGCAAGCTGTCACAGAGCCCACCACAGATGATATAGACCCACCTAATGAACAACGCAACGTGTCCATATTTCAACACCAGTACCACGAAGTTCAAGTGCTAGAGAATAATATCGCTCCTTTACAGCTAATTAAAATCAACATCACTAATGGACTTAATCCAGAAGTCTTCCGTTGGAGCTTGGTTATTGAAGAGAATGATGAAGAGAATTTCGATGCCCAACCAGTGTTTGAATTAGATCCCAAGACCACCACGTTATTTGCCTTAAAATCTTTCGATCGTGAACTCAAAAGCCGATATCAGTTACGTGTGCGAGCGGATCGCCTCAATCGTGAACCACGCAATTATGCGCGTATTTCATATCCTGTTACTGACGAGCGAGTCGACGGCTTGGATCCGAACGAATGTCGCATTATTGTAAACATCCAAGATGAGAACGATAATGAACCGCGATTCAAGTCCGCCGGCCAGGCCATTATTGCAGTAGTGCCGCGCACGGCTACCTTTGGTTACCCGGTCACGATAGTGATGGCATTCGATGCAGACGATGGATTAAATGCTGAAATACGTTACCGTTTGTTAAATGAGCCTTCCCGACTATTTGGCATCGATGAGTTGACGGGCAAAATACGTCTTATTGGTATTATACCGATGGATCAGCGCGTCTATGGGTTCGATGTGAAAGCTACGGATCGTGGAGGCGCTGACGATGGACGCAGCAGTATCGCAAACGTTTTTGTGTACATCATCGACGAGGCTCGGCAAGTACGTATTGTGGTCGCTGGAAAACCTGTAGAAGTGGAGCAGCGAATCGATGCGCTAATGCAGGTTCTTAGTGAGGCTATTCAAATGGACGTGCGTGTGCGTCTGTTAGAACCACATGTAGGCGGACTAGAACCGGCGTAAGTGAAATTTGTTTTAATTTGTAATGAAACTTTTCAATATATGTAATTATTTGTATATTCATATGCGATTTTTACCTTTAATATTTACAGCACTGATACCTATATTTATGCAGTGGATTACCGCACCAATGCAATTTTGGAAATGGAGCAACTGCAGGAGTGAGTGTTTTTAGCATAATCGAAATAGTCATAATAATAATTTTGCCATTATTAGTTGAGCGAAGTTTAGCGTAGACTAAGTAGGTTCCTATTTAAACCAGCATTTCGTTCGAGTGTTCACACGTTGCAGTTATGCCGTAACTAGCCTTTGGAATATTTCTTCTTTTATTACCCTCCTTCATGTGGAGCAGCAGTTGACTGAAGATGGTAACGATTTTAACAATAACAACGGCAGATAATATTCACTCCACATTTATTCCCTCTTGAACCGAGTCCTACAGATCTCATCTCACTTAGGATCGTTAGCTGAAATATGTTCATTAATACCTCTCTTACTTTTTGTGTTCTCTTGGAACAAAATATGATACTTAACCACATACTCTGTCTATCCATGGCATCACAACTATTTTTAACACTTGTTGTAAGTTGTTAAACGAGATAATGTAGTAACCCTTTATGTTCGTCACTATTTGGCACTCTCAAACCCATTACTGTTCCCAAAAATACCTCGATACAAAAGTACCTAGACAATTACCCATATACTGACATCGCACATCACATAGGAGTGACTTCGTAAAACAGCCTAAGTACAGCGCATTTCGAAATGTAAGGCTCTCGACATGGCTATAACTCACTTTACAGGGTGTTGTTCACAATTTTTGAGCTTTTGATACAAATTATGATGTGCAAAGCATCTGCTGTTGGTGTTTCACGATTTATTGCGCCTTCTGGCATGCGGGCTAGTGTCTTCAGTTCATTTACCATACCAAAGACGCAGAATTTTAAAAAGTTAAATAGACCTTAGTTTCGTCCGTTTTCTGCTTTTCGCTTATTTGTAAAAAAAAAAAATTTCTTGCGCTGTTCCCTCCACATTAGTTTATGTTAAGCATTTTTAACTGAATGTTACTTGGCGTATACGTAACTTAACCGTTACGAATTTAAACTCAATTTGGAATTTATAATTGCGACACTAATTGTTTTCCATATTTTAGACTGCTTGCTGGCCTACAGCTAGACGCTCTTCAATTGCAACAGCAACAAGGAAATAGTGGCAACTACGAAAACAAAAAACTAATGCCACGTATCATAGAACTCGCTGAATTTGGACAACTTACGCATAACACACCGCATTCGGGGAACTTCATCAGCGGCTTGGAGATTGTCAGCATTGTCTTGATTGTACTATGCGGAATCGGAGCCACGATGATAGCACTTTGCTTCCTGTGTCTGCGGCAGAAACGGTAAAGATCAAAACACAATTGGTACTAACATTAAGTTAAGAACTCTTTCACTTACACATACGCACAAACGTGCATTTACATGCATTTTAAGTTGCTTTGTTGTAAGTGGAAATATGTTAAGACTGATACACACACACACACACACACAGAGAGAATGTGTGGCGTGTGAGAAAAAAAAACAGAGCAGATTTGTCTGGTATTACGCGTAGTTTAGTCGCCATATAAGTACATACATACATACAAGCATATATACAAGCATATTTAGCCGTAGGTTAGCCATAGTTAATGTTAGTACAAGATAAGGAACTCTTTGAACACATGAAACAATAAATGTGAAGTAATGGAAACGAGTTGGTTGTTTGTTTATTTCTCGTTCGTCACTTAATTATGCCAGAAATTTTTGCGCACATTTCATGGCAAGATGGCTAGATGGGCAGTGGATGGCCGTCACTTAAGAGGAACTCATTATCTATTAGCCAAGGCTGGCGAGCCTAGTTCACGTCTATGGTAGATCGTCGGCCTGCCTGTTTCTGGCATTCGAACTCGTACACAAAAATTTATAACTGTAAAAGACCATGCACATAAGGAGATACAACAACAACAACGACAACAAATAACAATCGTAACAACAACCACTCATCTATTACAGCGCAATGTGTGGCAGTTGAAGGCATGCTACCAAACGATTCATTGGTAACATGTGCAACCCATATTTGTGGTGTTTCTTTTGCCCACGACATTTATTCAAGCGCCTCAATGCCAACCTGTTTGTGCGCAAGTGCGACCAAAGTCATGTTTGAGGCCAAGACCACTAGTACAATGTACAGTACTGCTTAGAGCCATATAGAACAAGTAATTTATAAAAATACGTATATATGTATGTATATAGATTTGTGTTTGTACATACATATGTATGTGCTTATATTATATATTGGTATACAGCTTTAAGAAAAAAACAAATTATTTGTGCCCACTTTAATCACACACACACACCTATTTTATATGCTCATTAAAATGCACATTTAACTACAACAACAACAACCATCACTTTGCCGCCTGTCAATCGCCGATTACCGATCACTGTTCACTGTTCACTGGCCGCCTTATTAGCAGCACCACTTGGACACAGCCGGAATTTCCCTCATCGGAAACCGGTCTCACTTACAGTGTTGCACGTACTGGCCTAGCGGTTGCCGGCAGCTGCCGCCAACATCACAATCGCCAGCGCCAGTTGCAACATAAGCAACAACATCAGAATAAGCAATTGCAACAGCAGCAACAACAACAAGTACAGCTTTGCGGTAAGTCAGTCAAGACCACAAGTTCTTTCATTCCAGAGTCGGTGTGTTCGTCCTCATCGCAGACACCATCTACGGCTGTTGCCGCTTCACCGCATAGTGAGTACCAACAACATCAACAGCAGCAACATAATCAGTTGCAATCATTGCATCCACACCAGCATTCACACCATCATCCGCATAGCCATAATCACGCGCTTCATTCGCATCTCAATCACTACACTCAGAGTGGACATGCGCAGCAGCAACAGCAAGTGTCCCACCAACATCATGCAGAGTAAGTCTAGACCAGAATTAGATCAGCTTATTGCAACAGAAGACACCTTCAACTCTTTATATCGTATGTAGTAAACTCGTATCGTCAAATTTGGGTCAGACCTGAATGGGTGCAAGTACAAACAAATATTTACAGTTGTATTAGGGGCATTCCAGAGCAAGTAAAATAGGTGCAGCCTGTGAAAGCAAATATTGAAAATTATCCGAATAAAAAATATGGGATAACATATAGCAAACAGTTGCACATATGTCATATACTACATACTAAGTAAACCCCTGAAATATCTAATTGGAACGATAGTCGAGAACCCTTGCCAGTTTTTTTCTCTCTTTAAACCCTCTTAATACCCGTCACAGTCACAATTCATATATAATAAAATGTTTGAGTGACAGCTATATGCTATAGAGGTCCGTTCTGAACAATTTGTTTGCAGATCATCTTATCAAATAAAAAGTTTTCTATACAAGAACTTGATTTAGATCGGTCAGTTTGTATGACAGCTATATGCTATAGTGATCCGATATCGACGGTTTCAACAAATAAGCAGATTCTTGAAAAGAAAAGACCGTGTGCAAAATTTCGTATCGACATTTCAAAAACTGAAAGACTGATTCGCGTACATGTATACAGAGAGACAGGACTAAATCGACTCAGCTCGTCACGCTGATCACATGTGAGATCTCCGGCGGGTTGTTACAAACTTTCTGGCAAACTTACTATCCGCTCAGTGTATAAAACCAACTTGCTTTCATAATAGACTAGTTTCGCAGACTTTACTCTCTTATCCTTCATATCTGTGGTTTTCCTGTGTTCGAATTTACAAGCAACTATCGTTCAATTATCAAAACAATGTGATTTGCTTTTAACATATTCTTACATAGCATTTTTTAGATTTTCATGGTATCGAACAAAAGTATGACTTTAGAATCCATTTCGACTAACTCCGTGTAAAAGAGATCTAGTGATCATGACTGAGCCCTATTTAAAAGTATTGTTTTGATACAGCATAAAAGAGATAAAGTTCAAAGCCATGCAAAAAGCTCCGAAGCTTACAAACTCACCATTTCATACTTGTATAAATCTGAAAGTTATACAGTGTAGATACTAGTGTAGTTAAAGAGAAAGCTATCTTGAATATTACCGGTACATTTGAGTATATACTTTACACAAAAGAGTTTCTCATAAAAATAGTGTACAACAGTCGCTAAGTGTTACTTAAAATTCATACTTAAAGTTTACTCTCGATTTCATAAAAAATTCGGTCAAAAAGTTTCCAAGGTCTAATCGGCAATTATATCTTAATTAACTGCTTTAAGAGGGCATAACCGAATGTTGAACAGCTTTGCTTTACAATAAAAAATATTCTTAAGAAATATTTACAATTTTTTTTTTGTCGAAGACAATGAGAAGCCGCTTTCAAAATATATATTACTATAGATGTCTAAAATACATACATATGTACGAGAGTACATATACATGACAAAATTATTATAATTTTTTTATTTTTCCTTCGACAGTCAACGACAGCGTGAATATATCGATGTGCCACTTCCCAAGTCCGTTGCCAAGTTAGCGGCAAGCAATCGATGTACAACAATGGAGAACGAACCCACGTCGCTGCCATTCGTGCTCTCGTACAATGTATGCCAACCAGTGAATAATCTGTAAGTTCACATAGAAAAAACAACAACAAAACACAAACATTTAAAAGTAAGATAAAATCGTTAGCCTTTACATGCATATTTGTATGTATGTATGTATGCATTTACCACATATATTATACTCGATTGGAATGCTGTACCTAGGATATACATACATACATGCATCAATGCAAATGTGCAATAGAAATATGGGTTTTACCGCAATTGCAAACAAATATCTAAGTTAAAAGCTTGCATATGCCTAAAGTATATAGTATATATACATACACATATATTGTAGTATATACTTGCTTGCAGATAAAAATATTTATATACATATATGTTGTTGTATATATATATGTTGCCCTAAAGAATGCAAATTTACTACTTTTCGTAGTGCACCCAGCGCATACGAGACCTCCATGTTTTCGCTGCACTCGAACGGTCAGGATTCGGGCGTCGACTTTCGCAGCAGTCGGGAGTTGTACGAAACATCGCCGGATTCCTTCAAAACCAGTTCGCAGCATTCGCAGAAGCTGAATGCATCGGAACTGCTCTGCCCCAGACATGGCAAACATAAGCACAGCAACAACAACAATATAAGTGCGAGTGGCGGTAGCGGTAGCGGCACGGCACCGATCGGCAACGACAGCAGGTAATTGAGAGAAATATATCCTTCCAATACACACTCACGCTCTATTCACTTAAAGTGACAATTACGAGGACTCGCTTAAAAATGACGAGCCCCTGGTGGCATCCAATTGCCGCAGCTCGCATGGCTTGCATAGCTCATTGTGCGATCATCACCACCGACACGACTATCAAAACACGAACTTCGAGAAACGCTCGGGCGTGCGACACTCCTTCTCCGGCGTTAAGGATGACTTGGTGCAGCACTCGCCGCAGATTTCGCTGCGCCCGCGCGGTCATATACTGCGCAACTCCATGAACGATCTGGAGGAGCGTCTGCACAACTTGGAGCAATCGTTTCGACGGCCGATGGACTATACGAAGTCCAGTTCGATTTTTTAGTGCAATGGAAAAAGTGTTCTCCATAAAGCTTATACAATTTGTATGTATGTATATTTAGTTTATGAAATCTATTCTATTTAGGAGCAAAGTACCTGTTACAAGAGTATTTGTTGGTTTGTGGTAGATAGTGCAATAAATACAATTTTACCAAAAATATTCTTAAAAAAATAATACATATTTATTCAAATAATACATTTGTCTTTCAATTATAAGTAATAATAAGCACACAATTCCAACAAGCTACAGCCTAGATTTGTACGAGTATTTAGTGGAAGAATTTAGCCTTGAACTCCAAGCAACCCTGCCAGTTCTCATCGAAGCCGGGAACCACCCGCTTGGCATTAGCATACCACTTAGCCACATTAGCATATTTGCTGAAGTCAAAACCGGCCACATCGAATGTGGACACCGTTGCTGCAACTGCTATGTCAGCCAAGCTGAGTGCGTCGCCGGCGACATAGCTGTGACCTTCCAAGAAGGTGTCCAACAACTCGAAGGCCGTCTCTATTTTCTTGTACAACTCGGGATCAGCCGGTGCCTTAGCGAATAATTGCGGATAGTAGTAGTCGGCGAAGCTCTTATACAGTGTGCCCATGTCGAAGTACAAACGCTGATTGATCACGGCCTTCTTCTTCGGGCACTTGGGGTACAACGTGTCGTCTTTGCCATATTTTTCAGCAAGATAGACCATAATGGCGCGCGACTCCCATAGAGCGAAACCGTTATCCACCAAAGTGGGTATGGTATGCTGTGGATTGATTTTCAGATACTCTGGTGTCAAGTGCTCGCCGGCCATTAGATTCAGGTTCTTCTTATTCAAGTTGACGTTGAGTGCTTTGGCGGTCATGATGACGGCACGGCAAGGTGAGGAGCCAGCGGTGTAGTAGAAATCCATTTTGTTACTGTTTTGTTTTTGGTAAATGCTGGAATGGGAGAGAGATGTTTTATTACAGAAATGTATGAAGACAAGGGTGGGTGGAGCGAAAAAGGTTTTTTTTTTTGCTTAGCCTGAAGATCGAATTTGTAGATATAAAAAAAAAATCACTTTTAAAGTAAATTTCGAGTTAAAATTAACAACTTAAAAAAATTGTTTGTGGTCATTATTGCAGTTTTAAAAAAAATCTTAAACGACAACATGCTTTTCTTAAGCGTTAAAATAAATTTTGAGTCCAAAACCGTCAAATTCGGTAATTTTTATATAAATGTGAAGAGTTTAAACCAAAAAAAAAATTTTTTTAACAAAAAAACTCGAAATTTACTTTAAAAGTGAGCATTTAGATGTTAAAAAAAATTTTCTTTTATTATAATCTACAAATTTTACCCTCAGGCTAAGCAAAAAATAAAAACCACCCTAATGAAGACGAAGATTTTCGTTATGCTTACGATAGCCTTTAGTTTAGTCATTTAGCAAATTGCTTACGTGTATTATGTAGGAAAAAAGTACAAACAGTTTCAATCATAATATTCACGCTTCAAACGGAGGGGGATTAAAAAGCTAAACGGTAGCTAGTAAAATAGTTAACGTTAATTGTTTTAGTATGCAAATGTGTGTGTATGTATCTGTAGTAAAAGATACAGTTTTCGAAGTAATTTTAGAGCTTTGTATCTGCTCAGAGTCTTATTTGTATATTTATTCGTCATTAGTCATTCGTTTATTGTAGGTTTTCTGAAATCAAACAAAGTTTTTGGCATACTTCATCATATTTTCCGTTTTTATTCTAGAACAAAAGAACGTAACTGTAATTTTTACTAGAAGATTTCCACTACCAACAAAAGCTAAATTACAGTGTCAAGCCCACACAGCTCGTCTATAGCGCTCATAAATCTGGTAACCAAACTTTTCAATCAACAAATATGTATTACTCAACTACCTTCACGCTGATTTTCTTTCACTTTTTACACAATAACATTTTTAAATAAAATCAATATATACACACATGCTATTTTTTGTTTCGAACGCTCATTAACCACATACTGAGGCACTATTATATATCTTTAAAAAAAATTAAGTATACACTTTAAAACACTCTAATCGGCTTTGCTCTTAACTCTTAAACTTCAAACTTACCTTAAGTGTTTAAACTTGAACGGGGAATTAATAACTGATGTCGTAGCGGCGAGTTGTTGGCCTTTTATAGTCAACTTACGTTTGGCTTTTATCCACAAGCGACTGCCGGTCTAAGCCACTGGCGTGAATGACACACTGTTTGAGCACAGTGTTCGATTTTTAAGAGATCAACTCTGAAAATAAGTTTCTCTTTGAAATTTTTCTCTTACCGCAAAATGAAAAAAAGCAAAAATAGCTTCACCGTTATCAGTAAAATATATTTTTGTATGCATAAAAATGCAATAATCAGGAAAACATAAAATGACTAAGGCAAGAAATTCCAAAGAAAATATTATTTAAAAAAAACTTTTTATTTCAGTTCAGACACTGAATGGTATAATGAGATATTTATAGTACTACAATTTTTTTCATACAGTTTCTTATTTTTTCGAAGATAACATGTCAGCCTAAAAAAATTAAAAACAAAAAAAACCTCAACTTATATTCCGAACGTTCAGTTGGTATGACAGTTATATGCTATAGTGGTCCGATATTGACTTTTCCGACAAATGAGTAGCTTGTTGGGGAGAAAAGAACAGATGCAAAATTTCAAATCGATGTCTCAAAAACTGAGAGACTAATTCGCACATATATCTGATCATTTATACATACATATATGTATTGTAAATACTTTATATTGTCTCTGTCCTTTTTGGGTATTACAAACATTGTGGCAAACTTATTATACCCTGTTCAGGATATAAATATTAAAACATTATTATAAAAAAATAAATTAATATGACTAATAAGTGCCGATTTTAACTTAGAAACTATAACTGATATTATAAGTTAATAGATGGCTTACATAAATTGTTGTCGGAAGTCTATTGAAAGTAAGTTCTTTCTATACCTTCTATAGAAGTCAACATAATAAGAGTGGATGTCAACCACTATTTGTCATTATGTTGGGAACCTTAATATTATACTAAGTAGTAAAGAAAAAAATCACAAAAGTTAAAAGATATTTCTGACCGTTCCTTTAATACATTTCTACGATGAACTTTAAGGTCAAAACTAAAATTTGAGTGGTCACTCAAATGTTCGTTTATACCTATGGACATTATTATTGTTTAAGACTTTGCACAATTTTATAAAATACCTTTGACTACTCTTTATTCATCACCCAATAAGAGAAAAATATTTTTATCTAACATAAATATAAAATGGGAATTCCGAAAACATTTGCGATATCGTTCAATGAGATGATTCAGAGCACCGATATTACTCTACTTCCCTATGCATACGTAATACCTACATTAAACTATACAACCATATATGCATATGTATATCACACACTTATCTACTTTAATTCTCTGCGAAACTACAGAATCTTTAAACCAAATGTTAGTGACTCCCATTATTTATGAGCCGGTAACATTTCTTTCTCATAAACAAGTTTTGCTTGCAATCAAGAAGTCTTCTATAACCATCTTTGACAGCTTATTGTTCTCGTTTTTCTCAATTCTCGTTTTTTGGGAATTCCACAATTTTGACTAGCATAGGAAGATGTCTTAAGTATGTCACTGGTACATATGTATGGAAAGATGCTAGGGTTGTATGTACATTTTCCAGCTTTTACGATTTTAAAATTCTTCGGCTTTCAGTATAACAAAGGCTAATTACTTTATTAGTAAAATGGTTCCAACAAATAAATTTTTATTCCAAGTAAACATTTTTTGAGTATCAACCAACAAAAAAGTCTTATACTCACTTCAGATGAATAAATTTCGTATGGTCTACTGTATACTTACTTATTCGAAATATTTGTAGAACATTAACGCAAATTCAGCTGGAATAATAGAAGAACTATACTAAAACTATTACAAGTTTACGATATCATAGGGTGTCCCATATGATTAAAAATTCAAAATATCAGTTATTTTAAATTTAGGTCCAACAAATATAACTTAAAGGTATATAAAGCACTATTACAAAAAATTTACAAAAGATTATTCGTGAGATACGCAAAATTTACACAGAAGCCGCATGTTACTCTTTTTCAGATTATAAGCTATTAACTTCTCCTCGACACTTTCTAAGATGGGCGGAACGTATTTTTGTGGTAAGGCGCAACTAGATTGTAATCGTGTGGTCCCTATCTTCCGCTTGACCTCTAGATTAACTTCGTTTTACCTTGACCTTGCCTGAATACACTTGACTTGACTCGTGGTCAATCCAGGATTTAAGAGTGGTCAAATATTGCAAAATCTGACTATAACCACACGGAATAAAAGAAAACACACGACACGAAATAGAACACAAATAGTGCCTCTGATATATGTCAACTCTTATCTAAAAATGATCGAAGTCTGATCATACCTTTTCAAACCGCCAGACATAACATAAAATCGCCAGTAACCATAGCTCACTTTATACCGAAAATATCCATTTCTAAGATCTCTTAATAAAAACTAAGTGGGCACCTTTCTGCTAATAATGTTGGTGTGTTGCTAAGAATGCGAACAATCGGTTCTGTATTTCCTTTAGCGACCCTGTTTTTAATAAAATGATTTTTGCTATTCAGGTTAATTTTATACCATAAATCTCGGTCAGTATGTAAGCATCTTAGCAAAATTAAATCAATCAATGAGCTTCGATGTCCATGTATTTCCCCAGCGCCCATATACTAAATATAATGATTCTAATGGACTTTATGCCAAATATACCATAACAAAATTGGGTTGATTTATTTTTAAACATATTTTAATTTGATGGCAAAACCAGTCCAGATTTTCCCCTATCTCCAATATTGTAATTTTCGACGTAACAGTTGACTTTAGACCGAATACACCTTTGATTGTTACAAATTGCGAGAGTTATAATATTCGGCCAGTCTTGACTGGTTTTTATTATTTAATTTTACGATAGTTTGCAATAATTGTAAATCGATATCACAGAGCTACCATAATGATACTCCTATCATTTGGTCCACTTCCAGCCAACGCCGTACCACATTTAAGTCACGTGAGAATATAATTCATTAAAAAACTGAAAATATTCACACTAATTAATTCCACCAGACAATTTCGCTATCTATTTCCATATTTTGTAGCAATCATGGAAAATTCCGATATGATAAAGAATTCTAATATTCTCAAAACTTTAAGAATAGTGGAATTTCGGGTTTGAGATCACTAGTACATGCATATAAACATTGGTACATATGTATATATTTAAACACGTTCATATTATTATAGTGCTAAGCAAAGTAATAGCAACTAATATGCATACATTAGTCAAAATGAGATTCTTATACCGGGAATACAGCCACGCTCACACCTACTAAATTAGTTTGCAAGTTCTTCCTCTCCACTCTGATTTACAACAAAGTTTTCGATTTTTGAGCCAATATTTCTGCTTGCTTTATGGCGATAAATGGCCACTCACCCCTAGAAATTAATATGACACTGAAACAAAGATTGAGGTAGGTACAACCACACCCACCATTTTCGTTGTCTTTTAACATTGCTAGAAATACGATAATATGAGCTTAGATTCACTAAATTAAATTATCAACACACTACAATATTATTCTGCTGTACAAAAAGATAACAATATTTTATTTATATAAAATGAACTGATAAGCCACACATTGAATATGATTATAATAATTACGGTAACATGTATATGCACTTATTTTTATTATTGTAATTAAAACGTTCCATATTTCACACTAGTGCCACAGTTCATGAGTAGGTCGCTGAAACAGCAATTACCAATAGATCTTAAATAAATCACAGCCTTTCTGATTTTCGTCTGCACCAAGCAGTGTCTTGCTGAGATGTTCAAACCATCTGACAATGTTTGGGTATTTGCTCAAATCATAGCCCAAACTTGTCACAATCGTCGAGACAGAGGCATACAAAGTGAAATCGGCAATCGACAAACTATCGTTAGCGGCGTATGTTTGCCCGTCCAAGAATGTGTTCAAAAATTCCAATTGGCTCTCAAGTTTGGTCAAGCGCTCCGGCACTGGCGCCTGCTTATCTCTAGCAATGGGATAGTAATAATCAGCAAAGAATGCATACAAGCTAAGGTCGAAGAATAGACGCTGGTTGATAACAGCTCTCTTTTTGGTACAATGCGGGTAGAGCGAGTCGTCTTTGCCATATTTTTCAACCAAGTAGATGAGTATAACGCGTGATTCCCAAACCGAGTAGCCATTGTCCACCAACGTGGGAATGGTATGCTGCGGATTGATCTTTAGAAATTCGGGTGTCAAGTGTTCATTATTCACCAAGCTTAACAACTTGCGATTCAATTCAAGACCCAATTCATTGGCGAGCATTAGAATAGAGCGGCAGGGCGCAGATTCGAGGAGGTAATAGAAATCCATGACCACTAAAATTTGGAAAAATACTTATACTATTATATATAATTTATAGGCTACAACAATTTGTTTTATTTACCTTATGAGTTGCTTAAATTCAGATGCTTTCACTCTTAAGGACTATACACAACTACGAATCTGTCGCAAATAGTGTTCTATTTAAAGGTTTCACTGCTACTATATCACTTGAAGAATTACAGAGAAACTATAAATTGATACTTTATGTACGAGTATATATATATATATATATATATGTTTTTCCAAGTGTGAGGATAGTTGTGTTGTCCCAATAAACAAAAATGTAGTCGGCATTAGAGAAACTTAAATACAAAAAAAACCTCTTTTTAAGATTAAGCAAAACTTTATTTCACCTTCCAAATTGTACAGCTTGATCAACATTTTTTGTAGTAAACATGTTACGTATTATTAGTTATACTATCTCCACATTACCAATTATTAATAAATAACAAAGTTTTAATTGCCTGGGGAGTAAAAAAATTTTGGAAAAGTTTGGAAATATTTTTCTTTCTAACATGTTTGTTCACTGGGCTACCCCGCTGGTTGGTTTGTTGGGTATGTCAGTTCTTTATTGATTAGCACCCGGCAAGTTTCATCACTGTACGTGTATATATGTACTTATATATGTATGTGTGTGTTATAAAATATAAAATATATTACCAGTAGTAAAATTCGCGATAAGTGCGCGTCGTTTCCTAAGTGCCGTTTCAGACAGGGATGCAAAAGAGTCTGATCTTTTTCAAATTTTCTTTTGGTGTCGCTCTGGGCATTCACACGGTCAAAAAGAGTCCAGCAACTCGAGTCTAGTTTTTCTGCATTCCTTTTCACAAAATGTTCGTAAATATTTGTGCGGTTCGACTGCGCAACACCGCGCAACACTGCGTGCTGCGTATTTCATTTGTATGTTGAGATGATGGTCACACATTTTGCTCGCAATGAATTACCATGAATATGGTAGAACAATATGCATAGTACAAGTACCTACCCGCTAAATAGTTTCAAAAAAATACTAAAGACGGGAATTCCCTAATCCACAAGAATGTATTGAATATCCGCAACTAATATTTTCAAGGCCAAATTTATAATAGCAATTTCCTAATCTTTAAGTATTAAAAACTCATAATTTCTTTACTCCGTATTAAAAATTCATAATTTCTTTACTCCATAATCTATATCTTAATTTTCTCCTTATTTACAATTTGTCATAATATTTCTATTATTCTATGCATACGTATTTGCATATTACATACAAAAATAGATAACAGAACTCAAATTTGCGATCGAATTCATTTGAAACCGAGCGCTCTTGCAACCATTCAAAGGATTTGAAAGTGAAAAGGAATGCTGAAAAGGGTAGCAGCGAGCTGTTACGAAAAAGAACACAAAGCGTGCCACCCGAACACGAGTGGCACGGTCCCTTCGTCTTTCCTCGTCGTCCCCTCGCCCACAATAAACTGGTATGAGACTCTTTTGCGTCCCTGTCTGAAACGGCACTAAGTGATATTATTGTATTGTGTATCGTCGCAAACCAAACCAAGTGTCATCACAAATTTTTAGATAAATTGTTGTATACAGCATGAGGAACGATTGTAGAGAGAGGATATGAGAATTCAAATGGTTGACAGATGGAGAAAAAGAAGAAGCATACAGATACTTTACGCAAAAAACATTCTATGGCAAAACTTAAATTCATACTTATGCATTAGGGTGTGTCTTACAATATATCAAAATAAAAATATTTTATAAATGAAACAGACAGTTAGACTATTCATTTTATAATAAACTTTCATACTCAGTATTATATTAAAACAGCATAGAACTTCGAGCATTCAGCGTTTGTTGAAAAGTTTTAGATCATTATTTGTGCATTCGATGAGTAAATTATAGAGATATGGATAAAAATATTTATATAAAAACTGTAAAGGCAAATGTAAACATGCGCTGCCGACCAATTCATTTGTAGATAGTTCAATAATAACGATGTTCAGGAAATTTTTTGCAAAATATACAATATGTAACTATATTATAGAAAATAAACAAATCAAATCAATAGTTTTCTACTTCAGAGCAACAAAAGCAGCCGAGTTAAAATAATGGCCTATTAATACTTTAGAGTTTTAAATAATAATTTTTAGACGAAAATTCGGAATCTAAAATTGTAGCTTTAAAATATAACAATGTTAAATTTTCAACAATACTCGTATTGACAAAACTTTAATACCTACCAGCTTTATTGCATATAAAATAAAACTTTCGCTTAGAAGAAATTAAAAGTAATTATATACGTAATATGTGATTTAAATTGGCTGATTTTTTCGGCATATAACGGATATAGAACTTACATCTTTTTCATATACATTACTATGTATCTTACTTAACGTCATTGGGTTTATTGTTATACAAATTTATATAGATTCTAAATCACAGACATGGTAACACAAATCATCGTTAGCCACTCTTTAAGGTTTGTCGAATCAAACAAATAACTGATTTAAATTTAATAATCGAAATATACAGATGGAATGTCAAGAGTTCAATCATATATAACTATTAAATTAATTAAAATAATCTTGTTAATTTTTAAGTAAGTATGGTCGATATATACTCCTTTGTTTTGTCTTTTTGGCTGAATTTTCCTGAAAATTAATGTTATATAATGGAACTCCTTTATGTATGGTTAAGCTTTCAATAATCTTTTGAAATGTTTCCTTTACATTATATTTAATTTTCAAAAGTTTATGTATACATATTATTTGAGCCCACCCTAATAGTACTTTTTCATGTTTGACTCAGCATTAGTTGACTTATAATTCTTAGTCGAATGTTTACGCAACTTTTATGCCAAACATGTGATAGAATTTTGATTATAACTGGAGGAAGGAAATAAATATTCTACTATGGGACAGTTTGGAAACCAGGATCAACCGAAATTACATTAAAAAAAGGTATTAGGTAATTTAATTTTATTTAAAAAATATAAACTTTTATTAACAGAAATTCAGTTCAAACACAAGTTACAAGTTCTTATTTATAATAATTTAGCCAAGCTACGCTACCATACCAGTGCAAAATGCAGTAGAAGCATATATGGGGATTTCTGATATGGTTAAGTTCTCATCCCACATAGGATTGGCTGTGCGGGAAAGTGTTCAAGTATTCTAACTTACTTTCTTCTGCGGAATGGAGCGGTAAACTTTGTGTAAACTGTGGAAAGTAATCCTGAAAGTGGGCATATTAAATACATATTGAATTAGAGAGTGTAATCTCTTCCAACCAAGTCGGCCCTCTATAGTATAAGTAACATAATAAAATCCATTGTATACCGTAACTAGTGAAAATATGATAACGATAAAACAGAAACGCTTAGTGAATTTTTATCTTTTATTTTTCTAAAAAGTACCAGTCTCTCATTTGGTGGAAAGCGAAGCTAGCGAATATATTTCATGGTGCGTTTGAAGTGTTTAACGAATAATTTGAAGAATCAGCTGAGAATATTTTATAGTAAGACAGCTCCAGACGAAACTACTTGTAAGTGGACAACGAACTCGGTGGAGGTGCAAAAGAGGCTGCTATGGATGGAAAAAATCGACATAGAGTCGAGTTATGATCGTACCGTATTGTACCGTATACTCCGGATCTGGTCACATTGACTTTTTCTTGGAAATAAATCGCCAAAAAAGGAGATCCTATTACTATATTATTTTTAAAGTGAAACCTTTTCTTATAAGAGTTATATGGTAGCTCAGTGCAATAAGAATCGAATCAAATTCACATTTATATATATCATAGACATTTTAAAATCCGATATGATAATTTTAAAAATTATAATATTGATTGAAAATATGCGCTTAAGGCAATAAATTGAGTTGTAATTATGAGCGCACAGGAAGGTTATCATTTTATGCAAGTCAGACGTGCCCTGCCGGAAATCGAGCTGGTTCATAAAAATCTCATTCACATACTGATATAACACGCCCGTCAATTATAATCAAAACATTAAATTACAAAATTGCAATTCGAATTAGACCGCTTTGGCAATGAATCGCTGTTATTACCCACTATCTATATCAAATTTAATCTTTATTTCTTACATTTATATCACATTTAATCTTATCAGTACTCTCTCTCGATTTTATGGACTGGTGTTTTTAGCAGAATCTGTAAAACTAAATAGAAATATATTTCACTGCCCAACCCTAGATTAAGTTAGAAACGAGTGATTTTCGGTTATGGTAAGCTGTCTTTAAAACAGTAATTGACAGTGATTTCTTGCAAGGGAAGAAACTGAAACTGCCTTTTTCATATTTCTTGCGGAATCCAAGCGCTAACTTTCATTTTCAGCGTGTACCCAGGAGCACTGTTCCATTTGAAAGATTTTCAATAAAGGTATACACACCCAAAGTGAATAAAAAATTATTTGGAACATTTTCACAAACTCTTTTTGATGATACCATGTCGAACCATTTATCATAACACAACAAATTTTGTGGACAATTTTTATTGAAAAATAAAACTTGTAAGCAGTCGAAAAGTGAAACTTTGTTGGCGAGTGTAACGTGTATAAAATAAAAGATAACTGAGGTCAACACCTGAATCGACAGCAACGAAGTTGGCTAACAACCATGCTCGCAGAGAATTCTCGAACCAATAAGAGTACAAAAAACAACTCATAGGAGAACAAAGAGAAAAAACTGGTTTTTTCATTCATTCGCTTAACTTACATATGAATATACAGATTTATTTATATGTATACATATGTATATATTTGAGCAATACTGCGGAACTTTATAAAAGTTGTAAAAACTAAAATGCATACCGTACATATAAATACATACATACACACATATAGATATTTATTTGTCCTCCAAGAATTTCTTCATCTCCAAGCAACCTTCGTGATTCTCTTTGAAGCCAGGCGTGACCGCCCGCATGTTCTCATACCACTTGTGGATGTTTGCATACTTTCTTACATCGACGTTGAAGCCTCTTAGGATTTGGGCCACGTCTATGGTGCTAATTGTGGCCACAAGTGCCAAATCAGCCAAAGTCAGCGACTCGCCAATGACAAAGTTGTTCCCTGCCAACAAGGTGTTGAATAATTCCAACTGTGTTTCCAACTGCTTGCGCTGTTCTGGATCGAATGGGGTCTTGGTCATTGCAGTTTTATAACAGTACTTGCCGAATGTTAAATAGAGATTCATGTCGAAATACAAACGCTGATTGATGAGCGCACGCGTTTCGGGGCACTTGGAGTAGAGAGAGTCGGTTTTGGCATATTGCTCCACTAGGTAAATCATGATGGCGCGTGATTCCCAGAGCGCGAAGTCATTGTCGACCAGTGTGGGGATCGTGTGTTGTGGGTTGATCTTCAGGAACTCGGGCTTTAGGTGCTCACCAGCACGCATATCAAGAATTTTCTTGTTTAACTCAATGCCGACACACTTAGCAGTTAGAAGCACGGCACGACAGGGCGGAGAACCAGGCGAATAATAGAAATCCATGCTGAAGCGGAACGAGAAAAAGCAGCTTTAAACACAAAGTACTGGCAAATAAGTGCTATATGATTACTTTGGCTTAAACATTAGCCCGCTGTTTAAACTTAATTGCTATATTCACATTTGTAATTGCAATTGTTGTTGGCACAACAAACCATTGTCGTTTCGCTTTGACATACCTGTTTGGAAATTATTTTTATTTTTTACTTTTTTACTTTTTAGCACTCCTCCGTAAAAAGCGCTTATATTCGTAAAAGCAACTTCACAGCTGTTCAACAACGCTCGACTGAATTCTTGCTCATGACTGTGTGTCTATTTAAGTTATTTTCGATGAAAAGGTAAAAACATTTTGTTTCTTCGGTGAAGCTATACACGCTAACGTGTATCTACCTTTTATTCTCATAACGGAAATGTGGGGAGCATGAAGAGCTGAGAGCAACGAAAACAATAACTTTGGAAACACAATAAGAAAAAAGGCAATAACATTGTTTTAAAGCTCATAGATTGAGTTTTATTTTGAAATGCATTTTGATAATGCAATCGTGACTTGCGAGAATGCACACTCCAAACAAATGTGAATGACTAACACGCTGAGTTGAGTGCGATATGCTATAAAATCGAGAATTATCGTAACGGCATAGTGCGTTTTGTGAAAATACTTAGAATATCAACTACTCGAGAAAAAAGTGATCCGAACCCCGGTGCCATAACAGATAAAGTGAAAATAGCTGAAGAATACACAAACAAAACAGAAAATTTGCCCTTATCGTATTTATTTGAATTATACAATGACTTCTATGAAAGTATTATATCGCATGTTATATTACAATAATCATGAGAATGAATTGTTGTGAAGTCTAACAATTACTTTTTATCCATTCGACATTTCAATCCAATTTTTAAAATTTTTGTATGAAAGTCGATTCAGAATGTGTAATTCTAACTGTGGTGTAAGGCCTTCTGAAAATTTAAATAATTTCTTTCTATATCCTATTAAGATACCTCCTTTAGCTTTATGCGTTATCTATCCAAATAAAATATAGAAAATCGGAGCTGATTAAACATTTTTTATGCTTAGTTTTACACTCGTTTTTTATTTTGACATCTCTAACATATGTGTACCTCAAAATTTTTACCGTTCTATGAGAATATAAACTCAATTTACCTTTCTTTGACGGCTCACGATTTCCCTCTTTTGTACTTTAGTCATTAAGGAATCAAAACTCTCTCTTAAATTTTTCAACTTTTGATAGAGATTTTTTGTATTTTTCACCGCACATACAACACTGTGCATGCCAAAGAACCTCAAGTTCAATTAATATATGTTCTACGGCGACCTTCAATAGCAATTTATTTAATTTTTCGATTTTTAAGAGATTTTTGTTCCAAATTATTTCTTAAATTCCTTACTTGTTTGGTGGTACTAGTTACTTTATGAAAATAATACTTTCGAATAATTGCAATGAATTGTGTTATATGTATATCAATTGAAATCTTTGGATTCTAATTTTTTTTAAGAAAAGAAAACAGTTTATTCAACTTTTAATACGGAGTATAACCTATGCGAACATTTTTACTTCACAAAGTAGTTGTTGATTGCCAAAATATCGTTCAAGTTCTGTTGATAACCTGGAGCAACATCCTTCATGTTCTCATACCACTTTTCAATATTAGTGTACTGTTTTATGTTGACTTCGAATCCCGATAATGTCGAGAACACATCCAAAGTGGTCACTGTAGCTAATAGTGACAGATCAGCCAACGTCAGCGAATCACCAACAGCAAACTTGTTGTCACCCAGCAGTGTATTAAATAATTCTAATTGTTTCTTCAAATTTTCTAATATTTCTGGCGTAAGGCGTTTTTTTAAGGACAGCAGCCGAAAATTAATTCCAAAATATGGAATAAAGATCCACATCGAAGTATAGTCGTTGATTGATGAGTCCACGCTTTTGAGGGTACGCTGGGTAGAGGGAATCTGCTTTAGCATATTATTCTACCAGGTAGATTATGATGGCATGCCAATCCCATATAGAAAATCCGTTATCTACCAAAGTTGGAACAGTGTGTTGAGGGTTAATCTTAATATATGCGGAGGTCCATCGGAATTTTGTTTAACTCAACTCCAATTGCTTGAGCTGTCACGACTACCGCACGACAGGGACTCGATGCTGCACTGTAGTAAAGATCCATTTCACTGATAAGAAAGCAAACGAAAAGAAAATATGTTGGTAGGTAGGCCTGAAATTAATAAGATACACTTGAAATTTAATTATATACATACATATATATACATATGAGTGCAATGGCGACCCCTCAAAAGTATTTTTGTCATGAAACAGATTTTTTCATTAGCCATTCGTTGTCGGCTTACAACCTGCAGGTTATTAGCAGCTTCAAAAATATCCCACCACAAGTGGAAGCACACGTTTAATGAAGTATTTAGTGGAGATATATATATATAGTTCTAATATTCCTTCAAATTTACTTAGTTGTATTATTTTTGATGTTGCTCGGTAGCAAACTCTTTCAACAGTGGCCACTTCAAATTCCATACTAAATTTTATTTTTATAGTTTTAGTTATCTAGAGTACCGGCTTCAGGAATATCGTTGATAAAATTAAAATAAATAAATATGTTTCTTATCTGTGAGAGCCATAACGGAGGAGAGCTAAATTTTCAAACATATTTAAACGAATACAACAGGCTACCTTTGAGTACATAAATACAAGTATGTGACCGAAGCCGATTTGTTGTAAACTTATCAATTTATTACTTTGTCTTATCAAAGCTCGAAATTCACTTTTTTCAAAGTATTCAGAAATAGAAGAAATAGAGTCACATTGACCAATAACTTAAGAACGATTGGATATAATATCATGGAACTTTGACAGTATTCTAGTTTAGACTAGTACTTTAAAACAAGGATAAAGTTTTTTTTGTGCCGCGAACACTCTGTCAAGACAAAGACTTTCCGGCGCGATATTGAACTTGTAAATAACAGCATCTATTGAAAAAATAAAAATTATAAATACTACTTAATGTAAGTCTGTTATTTTTAAAATATTTCGAAATTGCCAACCGAAAAAGTTCAAATAAGTTTATACTTGTAGTTATAATTTATATAATTATTGCATTATATCTCAAGTTTTTATTTGTAGCATTTTCGAAAATTACAGACCATCAATACTTTCAGATGTGATTAACGAAATTTTTATAGACATCCCGTGTCCTTAATATCTTTATTTTAATTTTACAACCGGCCGCATTCATAGACATTAAAATGCAATTTTACAAATTTTGTTTAATTTATGCCAACCGTCTCCGTCCCGACATGGAGGGGCATTAAGTTTCTTCAAAATATTCCTTCAAAAAATTGCGAATAAATAAAAAAAATCCTCTCTTAAGCCTTTGACATACGGAATTATTCATATTCATATTTTCATAATCACTACGACAAAGAACGACTGTTTCTATGTTGTTATCATAATCGTCTCAAAATGGGGAATACCAATTTATTTTCGATAAGTGTCGATAACGCCAACAGGAATACCACATGGCCATTCTTATTTCGTTTTTAAACGCAAACGACAGCGGCAATAGCGCCGAATAATGGACCTGAGTCAAATTTTGTGAAATTTTAACTTTTTATTTACATAATTTATCCAAGTAAACCAGAGCACAAAATTTTAGTACCTAGTGTTGTAAACTTAAAGGCCTAATAGATTTTTATATTCCAAGCAGCCAGCCCAATTTTCTTCCCAACCAGGTGCACTCTTCTTCAAATTCTCGTACCATCTGGCTACATTGATATATTTACTGAAATCATAGTTGACAGCTTCATAAGATGACACTGTTGCTAGCAATGAAATATCAGCCAGAGTATAAGAATCTCCAGCAGCATAATTCTGTCCCTCCAGGAATGTGTCCAATAATTCAAAAGCTGTATCGATTGCCTTGTATTTCTCTGCATCGACTGGTTGCTTAAAGAGGTATTGTTTGACGTATGTATCGATAAAGGCCTGATATATTGTGGAGAGATCGAAGAAGAGACGTTGGTTGATGACAGCGCGCTTTTTCGGGTTTTTCGGATACAAGGAATCATTTCTGCCGTATTTTTCGGCCAAATAGACAGTTATGACACGTGACTCCCAAATAGAGAAACCGTTATCTACCAATGTGGGAACTGTATGTTGTGGATTGAGTTTAAGAAATTCGGGCTTCAAATGCTCTCCAGCAAACAAATTCAGCAGCTTTTTATTTAAATTGACTCCTAAAGCTTTTGCGGCCAACAGGACGGCGCGGCAAGGAGGGGACGCAGGCACATAGTAAAAATCCATTTTTTGCCTGTAAATAATTTAAATGTAACATATAATATAATTAGATTTGTTTAACACAAGTCAACAGTTTTTATATCGTACTAATATGTGATGTAATAACATAACACAAACCTCTCGTATTGAGTGTAATAAACACTTAAAAATAAACTACTTTAAATAACCGTCTGCCTCAAACCCCCCACCCCCTCCCATCTGCTAGCGTTTGACCCAATATTTCTATTCGCAACTCACTTACATATATTAAAGGTGGTGGATGGGTGGTGACTTCAGAAATCGCTTGGATAAGTTCAATGTCGCAACTGAAAATCCAATAGACGCACAAAACTTTTTATACCAAAAATATTGCGGGCGATAAGGCGCAGCAGAAGGTCACACATAATTACGCACAAGATATGAAATGAATGACTGATTCTCTTCCTAAACTGCTATGGAGGCAATACAAAACGTAGACAAAAATAGAGGCACTAGTCGCACACACACACAAATGAGAGAGTACACGCCAGATGATACGATGATATTGATAACGACCGATATGGCTAGACATAAGTTAATTACTATAATATTGTTTGATACGGGTATAATCTAGCTTTGTAACATGGACATATGAGTATGTATGTATATAAAGAGTATATTTCATACTAAGGGATAACGGTAAACCAACTTTTCATATAAGAATTCATGGAAGCTAACAGAATAGTTAGAAACTAACTATTGCTTAAATGTTTCATTGCATGCTAATTGTGGACCCAGTTATTTGAAATAGGCGCTATTAGAAACCAATTGACCAATAAATATATTTTTTTTTTCATTTGGCACCTTTAGCTAATGTACAGTTTTGTAATATTAACGTATTCGTTTGCTTAATTCAGGGAGTCACCAACTTTACACACTTTTTTAATATTTTTCGAATAAGTGTTCCACAGGCTAGTAACTCAGATATTTCTAGAATTATGATATCATCTCTACCCTTCATGTATAATATATACTTTTTAACACGTAATCACAAGATTTTGAGAACTTTCGATTTAAAAGTTAATAAAGAAAATTGTTTCAAGTAAAAAAAAAAATAATATCGAATTTTTGGGATAAAATTAACACACATACAGAAAACAAATTTCCCTATAAGGCAGAATTTTTAACTTCATTTTCCATATACTATGGTACATAGGTCACACGCAATAAAATAAGTTTTCATTAAAAATAGCATAACTTTTAAACCGTTAATTGTTTATGTCACGGACTCTTGTCATGCATTTTTATACTCTCGCAACCTGTTGCTACAGAGTATAATAGTTTTGTTCACCTAACGGTTGTTTGTATCACATAAAACTAATCGAGTTAGATATAGGGTTATATATTTATATCTAAATGATCAGGATGAAGAGACGAGTTGAAATCCGGGTGACTGTCTGTCCGTCCGTTCGTGCAAGCTCTAACTTGAGTAAAAATTTAGATATCTTTATGAAACTTGGTAGACATGTTTCTTGGTACCGTGAGACGGTTGGTATTGCAGATGGCCGTAATCGGACCACTGCCACGCCCACAAAACGCCATTAATCAAAAACAAATAAATTGCCATAACTAAGCTCCACAACAAGATACAAGACTCTTATTTGGTATACAGGATCACAATAGGGAGGGGCATCTGCAGTTAAATTTTTTTTTTAAAGTGGGCGTGGTCCCGCCTCTGATAGGATTAATGTGCATATCTCCTAAACCGCTATTGCTATAATAACAAAATTCACTGGAAGCAAATGTTTTTAGCACTTTGACGGTGTGAAAATAGTTGAAATCGGGTGGCAACTCCGCCCACTCCCCATATAACGGTACTGTTAAAAACTACTAAAAGCGCGATAAATCAAGTACTAAACACGCCAGAGACATTAAATTTTATCTCTGGGATGGTATGAGATGACCTTATAGGAACCGCGTTCAAAATTAGACAGTGGGCGTGGCACAGCCCACTTTTAGGTGAAAACCCATATCCATCTGATTCTTTCACTTTCCACTATGCATATCAAGCAACAATGATTATATCGGGGTAAAACTTTGCGTGAATAATACGTTTAAAGTATGCCACCTTGTGACCAAAAATTGTCTAAATCGAACCAAAAATGTTCAAGCCCCTAAGTACTAAATATGTGGACCCCAGTGCCTATAGTTGACCTTCTACCGAAAATATCAGCCAATCCACAAAGAAATCTCAAACGAGTATACCATTTGACTTTGCGAGAGTATAAAATGTTCGGTTACATCCGAACTTAGCTCTTCCTTACTTGTTATTTAAAGTTTTCATATGGAACGAAAAACCCAAATAGAAATAAAATAAAATGTATAATCTGTTCTTCATTTTCTGCTAAACATTTCGGCTCTGTATTTAAAACTCCTCTAATAACTAACTAAGCTCGCAAAAGTCGAAAGTTGTATTTTCGTTAATGTAATTTTTTTTTTGTCAAATTTTTTCTCGTCCTTTTTCGTAGCATTAACGATACACCCTAATTTTCATACATATTTACAAATATACTTACTAACTTTCACTAGCTCTTGAATCAAAAATGATTGTACATTTTCATTTCTATGCATACTTGTGTGGATTTGAAAGAGAGAGAGAGAGAGAATATACACACATTCAGGCATAAAATAGAATAAAAGAGCAGTAGTTGAGAACCACTCATGTTATCTCAATGCTGAGATAGTTTACATACATTTGTTTACATACATGTGTTTTAAATAAATACGTATGCATGTATGTACACATATCGATAACTAAGTATGTTTTACATGTACAAACGAATAAAAATGTCAATTAAGATGATTCAGCAAAAATTACCTCCACAAACATATTTATGGTATGTATAAATGCTTGTAATCAGAATATGCTTTTAAAAAGAGCTTTATTTGCGAACCGCTGAATTATACTTCAAAGCATTGTTGTAGACAAAAGCATGTGCTTGCTCGCAACGAGCAGTAATTGGGAATCGCTGAGTGTTATTTGAAAATCGCTGAATTTCAGCTAATAAAAAACCACTAGTCAAATCAGTTAAGAAAAAACTATTTGAAACTATTTGAAACTATTTGCAACCATTTCTTTTTTTTAATAATTTTTGACAATCCTTTTAGCTTCAGTCCCGCCAAAAAAAATAAGATTACAATGATCAGCGTGACGAGCTGAGTCGATTTAGACCCTGCCCTCTGTCTGTCTCTATATGTATGTATATGCAAAACAGTCCCTCAGTTTTTCGGATATCTATCCGAAATTTTGCATAGGATCGAACAAAATCGACGTCATGTTAAAATGAATAAAAAACACTCAAATTTGTTCAAAATGGGTTTTGTTTTTTTATGGTTTGAATAAAATGTCGGCCAAATGGTCACCACGGATCAGTTTGATTTTGCCCTGGAACAACTTGAAACGATAACGCTTGTTTTAACAAAATCAATATCTCCGATGAGGCTCACTTTCATCTGAGTGGTGCATTAAATATCAAAACTGTCGATTCTGGTGTGAAGAAAACTCACAAATTATTCATGAACAACCATTACATTCACTTAAATTGACAGTTTGATGTGCTTTTTGGTCTGGTGGAATCATCGGTCCGTACTTCATTCGCAATGAAGCTAGTGACACCGTTACTGTCAATGGAGACCGATATAGATCGATGGAGCATTCTAACATATATAATAATTAATAGTATTTTGTTATGGTCGGTCCATTGTATTGGAAAAAATTAAAAGTATTTGGAAAGCGAATATGTCACACTTTGGATTGTAAAATCGTTCGTCCATGTGCACAGCCTCTACCATTTCGGGTACAAATACAGACAATGTCAAATTACCACATTAACCAGTTTTCGGTTACATCCTGTGGGGAAATTAACATAATAAAGTAAATGTCTAAAAATTTGAGAGCACACTTATCAACTCAACATAAAACGATCTCTGATTTTCGATGACTGAACGTTAATTTTAATTACTGATTTTCTTGCAAAGATTATATACTTCTATCCATATATACCCCATATACCATATATGTATGTATCACTTTATTATTTTCCAGTTTATATGAATATAACAGGCAGTTGATATATGTTATTTTTACACTATTCTAAAACTATTTAATTTTTAATATAAACACCCCATTTTCTCTCGTAGGTTGATGTACACTTCCGGGCCACTGTGTATGCCATGATTATAGCAATTTTCACTAAAAACAGCTGTGTAAACTAATTAGAAGTGTCACCAAGGGCTTAAAATACTAAAAAACATACCTTTACACTTCAAACTAAAAAGTTAAAAATAATTCCTTTTAAAATATAAACTGACAGAAATATTGACCGAAAAATACTTGTATTATTGAGAGAAAAACGTGGGATGGTTTAGGCCATATTTTTCGTATATCGAGCACATCACACTTGAAATAAAAAAATTACTTCACCGTTTTCGGGTAAAAATTTGAAGGCTACTAGATTTAACATATTATACTTCTGTTATCTAGAGTGGTTACCTTACGTTGCATGTGAAGCAATGTTAAAAAATTCTATTGAAATTGTAACATAAAATATTTTGTTTGGTTAATCTAGCATAAGTAACTCATGTTAAACTAACCAAACAAATGATGAACTAATTACCAATATATACATATGTGTATGTAAATATTCCCTTTTATGATTCCTGATTAAAGGCAAACATGTACAAAGACGCATTGCATGTGTCAATAAATAAAAATTTCAGTCGCCATATGTATGCATGTGTGTAAATTAATGCATATGTAAAATGCTGGTGATCAGTAAAAGCTCTTAAAAGAGCTTTATTTGAGAACCAAAGAATTATAGTATATGCTTTTAGCATGCTCTCTTTTAGCGCTAATTCTCGCCAATGCTATTATTTGGGGATCACTAAGTATGAGGTAATACTTTGTTCAACTTTCTAAATACACATGTATGTACATGTATAAATACTTACACTACATAACCATCAGTTAAATAAGCCAGTAATAAAGTATTTTGCAACCATCGTACTACTAGTTAATCCACTGATTTTTTTTCTTATTTCTCAATAGATACAACCCTATTTTGCAAATAGCCTCGTCTATATCATGGTGAACATAATAAATAACAATTAAGCTTAGAATGTCTTAAACACTGGTCAATTGATAAACACAAACTCGTTCGGCTGATTACCTAATCTCGAGAAAACTCATCATCGATTATATTTGTTCTATTTTCTGTGTTATTTGACTCAAATTTGATTATTCAGAAATTCGGATATGCTGAAGTAGTGTGCAAAAGAAAAAAAATATTTTCAAACAATATAAATAAACATACATAGTATATTGATTTCTTCTTATTCTTTTTCATTTATATACTTAGATATATAGTTCTTACAAGTATTAACTTAACCTGAACTTTTATTTAATAATTTCTCATACTCGACACAGCCAGCCCAGTTTTCTTTCCAACCGGGTGTACTCTTCTTCAAATTCTCGTACCATCTAGACACATTGGCATATTTACTAAAATCGTATTTGGCAACGTCAAAAGATGACACTGTTGCTAACAATGAGATATCAGCCAGAGTTAAAGAATCGCCGGCAACATAGGTCTGTCCTTCCAGGAAGGTATTCAAGAACTCAAAAGCCGTTTCAATTTTTTTGATCTTTTCTTCGTCAATAGGCTTATTAGATAAAAATCTTATTATATAACTGTCATAGAAAGCCTGGTATAATGTGCCGGCATCAAAGAACAAACGTTGGTTGATGAGAGCGCGCTTCTTGGGACATTTCGGGTATATCGATTCATTTTTACTGTATTTTTCGGCCAAATAGACAATTATGGCACGTGATTCCCAAACTGCAAAACCGTTATCCACCAATGTGGGTATTGTATGTTGTGGGTTTAGTTTAAGAAACTCTGGTTTCAGATGAGCTCCTGCAAACAAATCTAACTGTATCTTATTCAATTTAATGCCGAGCGTTTCGGCGGTCATGGTGACAGCACGACAAGGAGCCGATAGCGGAAGATAGTAGAAATCCATACTGCGTCTGAAAAGTCAAAATGAAAACTTTTGATATATATATATAATATATAATATAAATATTTATTTTTGTTTTAACTATTCTAGAACGTTTGATATGCTAGCAGATAAAGAAATTGAATTCTTATTATTCTATTACCCACCACTTTCGAAAGTTGAATATCTTAATATCACTAGAAGAGTGCTGAAACTGAACAGCAAGTCTCTACACGCTTCCCTTTATAGGTTTTATAATAATGAGACATAAGTATAGAGTATAAAATATTGTGCAGAAATGAGTATGTGTGAGCGCAGCCATAACTTTGGCTTTCCATACCAATGTGGACTTACAGTTGACGAGAGTATGAGTAAACTGAAATATTTGTATATTCCCTGCAGAGAAATCCGTTGCTACACTCAACTGTCAGTCATCGAAAACCAGAGATCGTTTTATCGCAATTTGACATTTTCTGATCGGACGTACTCTAATAAAATATCATTAGCTTGTTCATACACACAGCTGATCGTAAATGCTCTCTGGCTCACACTTTGTCTCTAAACGACGAGTATAATACAATTTCACTAGCACTAATATAATATATAATAAATAAACTCATCACTTTTATCCTAATATATTGTATTTTAAGTAGTCGACTAAATTAGATAAAGAAGAAAAATCCTAAATTTTCTAGGTGTAAAAAATGATAAAAATTGAAACACAATATGTATGTACATATATGAGCGCTATTCAGATTACATTTCAAATGAAATTTGTTGAATTAGCAATTTCTTTCATTTGATTTGGGTTTTATGTGCGAACTGTCGGTTTATTGAACCAAACTTTCAATGGTTCAATATTGTCTACTAATCGCAGGCTAAATAATGATAAGAATTTGTGGCACACAACCAGTAATTGCCAAAAAATTATCAGATAATTAAAATTTTTTAATAGATAAAAAAAATTATAATAATAATCAAGAACAAGCTAATTAAGACCAGCATAGTTGTGTTTGCGGTAAATGCAAGGTGTGCCAACGTTTTAAGTCAATAAATAAACACTCAATAACTGTGAAAAAATAACTGTCTCGTTTTTCGTTTAATTTGACCATTTCCAATTTTGTTGGACAACTTTTTGAATACGACAGCCAGATGTCTGGGCGGCAATGCGTGCGTCCATATTGATACCAATACCCATTTCCAGCATCCATCGAAACCGAATTACATACATCAAAAGTTATATATCATGGGCAATACTTTCCATGTTAGTTTCAAACAATTTATTCGAGCGTTTTTGATGTAGACTCTCTCACTGTTTCGTGCTAAATGCTACTACTACTACTACTGTACAAATAAAATACTGTACAAATAAAAAATTCCCCGGATCTAGAGTATACCAATAATCAATGGCAATCCCGGCATGCCGTTCAAAACATTGTACGTTGTCATTTCTCATTTTTTGAGCAGCATCATATTCTAGGGTAGAAACACTATGTGAATAAATCTATTTTTTAAAACTAAATATTAAAATAATTTCCGACACACTTCTCATTTTCTTTCAGACTGAATCTCTCTCACTTAAATACACATATAGATACATAAATATGTATTCAGCAAATCTTTCGAATAAAAAATATTTTTGTAGTGCTTTAAGGTAGACAGAAGACTCAGAAATTCTTCTTTCTTATAATTCTGGTATATAAATTTTTTTTCTTGTATGTATGTAAATACATATGTATGTATAACTTGCCGGTAGAAATAAAAATATGAGAGAACTCAAACAAATCTCTAAAATAGCTGTGGATAGTATAAAAGAGCGACAAATGACAAATTAAAGCTAAAAAGTTATAAAAATTTTGCATGTGTACACACATGTGGTAAATAATAGGAACAAACATAATATTTAATAATAAACGGAAGGCAGGGCATTACCTAAGTTCAAAGCGATAAAGCTCAAAAATTAAAATTCACTGCACACTTGAGTACATATCTGGAGATACATGCATACGCTTATAGCCACATATGTATATAAATATGGGTGTTCATTTAATCTATTTTTTATTCCCTGTTATTTGTAGAAACAAGTACAAAAGCATCTTCTCATAGGACTACGTGTTTTTACCCATACGTTTATGTTTAAATTGCAAATATATGTTTGTATATACATATGTACATATCTTTTTTTTGATATTGAACAAAACCAATTTATTTCGAAAGATTGAGTGTTAAGTAAAAAAGCACTTTCTCCGTTTACTTATGACTCGATTTATACAAAATCAAGAAAAAACATTAACTTCGGTCGCAACTCAGCTATAATATCCTTCACAAATACAATAAATCCCTTACAAGAACTTTATTCGGTCAATTTTTATGGCAGCTTTATGCTATAGTGACTCAATCTGATTCATTCCATCGGAGATTGTATCATTGCCTTAGGCAATAACCTATGCCAAATTTCGGGACGATATATCCACAGATGAAAAAGTTTCGTATACAAGCACTTGAAATCGATCGTTCAGTTTGTATGGCAGCTATATGCTATAGAATTCCGATCTGAACAATTTCTTCGAAGATTGCACTATTGCCTTAGACAATAACCCAAACCAAATTTTTCGAAGAAATCTCGTCAAATGATTCAGCTTTCCTTACAAACATCTTATTCCGATCGTTCAGTTTGTTTGGCAGCTATATGCTTTAGTAATCCGATATCGGTGATTTCGACAAATGAGTAGCTTCTTTGTGAGAAAAACAAGGGTAAAAATATACAGACAAACGGATATGGCTAAATCGACTCAGTTCGTCAGGCTGATCAATTATTGTACATATATACATATGTACTTTATAGGGTCTCCGACTTTTCCTTCTGGGTGTTACAAACACCGTGGCAAACTTATTGTAATATACCCTGTTCGGGTATAAAAACTGATTTGGATCGATACCCAAAAGCAAGTCGACTTTTTCGTATGGTATAAGTGATTAATATAAGTTATAGTACTATATGAAGTAACACTGTAGCGAAAGTTTTAATGATTAGTAAAATCTATTATATAAAAAATACTCCCATATAATATGATACAAATATATTCTACATTGTTAAGGAACCGAATATCATTTGCTTATAGTACTCAATATTGACCATATGTTGGTAACATCTTTCGTCTGAAAAATGTTTGGACCAATAGCATTAACCAGAGAGTACATTTTTAAAGATACGCGGAGACCCGGAGAGTCTCTTCAGAATTATACACACACTAAATACTTTAATTAACGTACCCGTTAAACCTGAAATATACTTCATCGTTAATTTTTTGGTAGTGCTCTCGAAGAACTCGAGTTTAGATATGTTATTTCGTGATTTTAAATTTTATCACGGTATTAGTCAATTTAGAATAGATAACATAGTACGATGAACTCAAATTTGTAACTCATTTTAAGTGTATGTGAAGATAATTAGGTTGGGAAAATACCGCTAGATTTTTTGTACTATATATTTTCCAATACAGTATTGGTACGTCATCGATAATTGATAGAAATGATAAAAACAGCCGTGTATTAAAAAAAATTGTTAAAAAAATACTTGCATAGCCATAATTTTATAATATTGTTTTCTAATGAAAAGTTTTAGACAGCAATTATAACAAAGCCGTTCAATCACCCCATTCATCGCGTACGTTTTTGCATAAACGATAACTTTATCCACGGAAATTATTGTTTCGACGTTTTTCGGATACCATGGTGATACCTTTGTTATGGAACTCCCGCTGTTTGACGCAGCAAATTTCAATTACTATCTGTGTTTGATAAATTCGAGCTCAGCCCATTTCTTAAAAAAAATTTGCACTTTTGCACAAGAAAGTTATACAGTTAAAATCAATGGTAGAGAGTATATGGATGTCTTATTAAAGTAATACGTATAATTGTTATGCTATCTTTATTTGATTATGCCCATCAGTGGTTTATAGCAGTTGTTTGTTCTGCTACTCAGCTACTATAATTATAGACGTATTTAAATTTGTTTTCGAAAAATTTTAAATTTTTTTTTAAATAAAAGTTCTAGCAACCTGTCCGAATCACAAATTACTTTAACATTCATATACATTTTTCGATGGGCGACATATCAGGCAAGCCAAGGTTTTAATAAAGCATACGGTGAATGAATACTATCATATTTTATTTAAAGTATATACATACTTATGCAAGTGTGTATATGCCGCCATGCATGACTCGTAATGATTATAGCAATATTGACATCTGCCCCATTTACAGCTGTGTTTAACTTGTAGACTAATAACAAGCCAGCTATTAAATTTACATATATAATATTAATATGATATCTTCCCAGTAGAAAAGCATTGGCTCTCATATTCTCATAACAGGTTCGAAGCTAGTTTTCAAACTGATTTTTCTTAAGACAATTACCATTAATTTTAGCAGTAAAAGTTGGTTATTACTAGTAATTAGTCAATAAATTTGCAAAAGTGGCATGCCTAGCAATATTCGAATATGATCTATGAACGTATTGACAAACTCAGAAAGCAATAACATTATTTTGCAAACAAACGAAATCGTTTATAACCGTTAGTGTTTACGTTGTTATTTTTATTTTTCTTATTAACATTTAAGGTTTATTTACATACATACATGCATACGTATTTATTTAATATTGAAATTAAAAATATCTCCTAAGATCCTTTGCAGTAATTTACCCCATTAAAATTTATACTGCGCCTTAGTCATCCTTTTCGTCACTTCCCACAAACTTCTGAAGTTCGTGATATTTGCGTATTGCGTTCTGAACAAATACCGTAGCACGTCGAACACGTTCCGGTGTCATGCCCTCGGCTATGATGCGCCCCACACGTTCCGCATTGTCGCTCTTCAAATACTCAACAGCTGTACAAAGCGGTGTAAAATTGCATACGAATCTGGACAGGGCCCCGCCAAAAAATATCATACCGATCGCGCCGAGAACAGTGGCAACGACACGAAACAAAGCCGACATCATCAGCACCGAGAAAAGGTTCGTCAAATAAGTGAAGGGACTTAAAAGTGAATTGCTGTTGCTATTATTTGTAGCTTCTACAGCTGTATTTGGCGCCGGAACTAAGTAGCCTTCATAGCCAGTCTGCACGACATAAGGGCCCGGATAGATGGGGCCGGTGCCGGGTGGTGGTGGAGGAGGCGCAGCTGCCGCATAGCCTATGGGCGCCGGATAGGCAGCATAACCAGGATAAGCCGCACCAAATTGACTAATATACTGCTGAATAGCCTCGGGTGTCAGGAAGTTGGCGTACAGCGAGTTTGCGGCATCGCCATTCGCACTGCCTGAATTTACCTAAAAATTAATTATTATGATTTCAATTATAAGTATTGAAGTTAAATGAGTAATTATTTTATAATAATAGCATACCGCCGGAAGAGTTTGTGGTTTTTGCTCGCTAGCAGCAGCCTCAAGTTCAGTCTGATTTTCGGGTGTGACATTTTGATGCTCATCTCTAGAGTTTGGCACTTCAGCTGCATTTGTGGCGGCGACTTCAATTTGTGACGTCGTCGCATTCGCTATTGTATCTAGCGGCACTGCATGCAGAGTTCCTGAGCCGAGCAGGAGTATTAGTGCGAAACTCTTCAACAATGTGGATAGTTTCATCTCTCGGCAATCGTCTAAAGAGTTGTGTTCTTCAAGTTGTGCTGCTTCTAAAGTGTCAAAACGACTGGCCGCCTCTAAACTGCGCTACACTTATTTATAAACTCGAATATCGAGGCTGTAAGGACACTCTATGATATAACGATATGTTTGTTTGTGAAACACATGTTTAGCACACCAGACTGGAAATATCCGCACGTACTTCCGGGTATTTACATCTATAGCTAATTTCCAAGGTTTCGCTGTAATTCATAATGATCCACCTACTGCTGTGTTTGCATTTCTCCACACTAATCTCTTCACGTGTCTGCTTACCTTTAGTTTTTAGATTAACAATTTCAAATTTTCCCGCATTACTCAATGCAGTCGGCCACAACCACTTATCTTGCAGGTATGTATCGCTATTTGTATGGTGCCAGGTCCTTTCTTATCGCTGCACAGGTAAACTGCAGCTATGCGCATGCGCTGACGGTAACAAAGACAATGCAAATGTTTTCGCAAAAGGTCAAAAAGAAATTATGTGAAAACGGTCAAACAGTGGTGGTTGTTAATATTGGGACAGGTGTTATTCTTATGAAATTATAAATACTCCTTAAAAATTTATAATAGATGAAAGTTTGAAAAACAAATGTCAGTTTGAAATTTAGTAACTGGCTTTTGGAAAGCTTAAAAATGCAAATTAGTGGCAGTTGTGTTGTTATCCGAATAGCATAGAAAAGGTTCAAAAATATAGAAAGTTTAGATATTTTTCCTCTACTTTTTATCACTTGTAGGTTTATTAAACAAAATATATTCTAGAAGATTTGAAAAAAAAACGCTTTTTGCATTAATATATCATATTCTGTGCTATCTTTTCGATTTTTATGTTCTTCGACTTCAAAACATATCACTGATTAGCTTATTTTTGATATCACTGCCTCATTTGAGAAATTGCAATGTAATTCAATTAATGGCATGTCACTTCTGCGGAATAATCCCATTCATATTAAAGCATAGCGCTGTAATTAGTTTGCGTTTAAATTAATTTACGCTTCATTAATTTAAATTATGATTTTGCACAAAATATACAGGGTGGTGATCAGAACAAAGTTTTTAGTAAAAACTAAATTATACTTCAACATAACTAAACAAACAAGTGCACATACGAAGATATACATACATACTATATGTGTTTATGCTGCATTGATTTATATTAAGCTCTCTTTTACATAGTAGAAAAATAGAGCTTTGAAAAGCTCGAGGATCGAAATCACCTAATGTTTTCTGACTACAGTCAATAAAATTATTGTGAAATTAATGTAACAAACCGTATTAATATATGGTACATATGCACATACAGTGCAAAACTTACCATGCATGCATGTATGTAAGTATGTAATACGACGTTTGCAAAATTCAAGTCATCGTAGAAGTAACAATAAAATTGCTAGACCACTTGCGTGAGATAGTAGAACTGCATATACAAACACAAATGAATATCTGTAATGAACGCATCAATGACAAAGAATGTAATTTTCCATAGCTATTAAATATGCTAAGTCATTGTGTACTTAAAAACAACAACAATAACAGTAAGGCCGATATCAGGTGAACGACTAATAATGCAAATAGAATAGCTGAGGTAGCGAAACTCTTACATGGCATTTTTAGTTGCAATATTTTATAGAGTTCCAAATGGAGTGCATTTGTCCCTACGCTCAAGCTTGAAGAGCTTTCTATAAATTTGTTTACAGACTGGGAAATAGTATTGATGGATAAGTATATACAAGTATGTATGTACATGACAGTTGACATTTGTTTTACACATTTTTGAAAAAAGGATGGATCCACATGCTTATTTTTTGGAACCGCCGATACTATAGCATATCGCTGCCATACAAACTGAACAATCAAAATCCACATAAATACTACGACATGTTGCCATTTCATTATCCAAACGAAAATCTATATAAGAGTCCAACCAATTTGTTTTCATTAAAGCAGTTGCTATGTTATCTCTTTAATTCAGCTGCGATAATTATTTAAATTGCTTTATAAGCAAATGCTTGTAGTCACAGCTAAGAAGCATTGTCACATGAGCACATATCCGTACAGAAATGTAACAAACAGTGAGGCATACTCATTCACTTGTAGCACTTCCTATCTGAAAGCGAACCAGTTATCACATTTCAATTAAAACTCTGTATAAAAAGTATGTTAGTAGTAAAAGTAGTTTGTATCACCCAGAAGGAAACGTCGGAGACCCTAAAAAATATACATAAATGATCAGCATGATGAGCTGAGTTGATTTAGCTATGTCCTGTCTGTCTGTATATACACAAACTACCCCTTTAGCATATAGCTCTCATAGAAACTAAACAATCGGAATCAAGTGCTTGAATGAGAAACTTTTTTATTTGACGAAATATCTTCACGAAATTTGGCATGAGTTATTTTCTAAGGCAACAATGCAATCTCCGAAGGAATTGTTTAGATCAGATTACTATAGTATATAGCTGTCATACAAACTGAACTTTTGGAATCAAGTGCTTGCATGGAAAACTCTTTCATTTGACGAGGTATCTTATCCGAAGAAATTGTGTAGATCGGTTGAATATAGCATATAGCTGCCATACAAACTCAACAACCGGAATGAAGTGCTTGCATGGAAAACACTTTGATTTGACGAGGTATCTTAAGGAAATTAGATCGGAATCAAGTTCTTGTAAGGAACCTTTGTATTTGTGAAGGGTTTACTAAACTAGCCTATAGCTAATTTTTCAATTTCTGTCGGAAGTCTGTCGATTGTTATCTCGTGGAATACCAACACATAAAAAATTATAGTTTCTTAAGTCGAACAAAGCCAGACGGCGATTTAGTTAGATTAGTTATGCTTGTGGTTGATATGGTTCTAATTATGAAGTATTTTATGACCATTACTTCTCTAGAGTGAAGCAGTAAACAAAAAAAATTTAAGCTGTTAGAAATACGTGGTAATGGTTTATTAAAAGTTTCAATTTCGCAATAACTTAGATTACACTTAGTTATTATGATTAGTTTATACTGACTATTAATGTATATAGGTATTTTTCTTCCGCTACTTGCTTTGTAAACCCCAATTCCACTGATGATAATAAAGCAATGCATATAAATATGCACCATATATGAAGATGTTTCTGCCTACACAAATAGCTTCTTGAATTCCAAGCAACCTGCCCAGTTTTCTTCCCAACCTGGAAGTTTCTTAGCATTTTCGTACCATCTGGCTACATTGGCATACTTGCTGAAATTGAAATTCGCAACATCGAAGATGGATACCGATGCTAAAATAGATAAATCAGCCACGGTCAATTGATCGCCCGCCACATATTTGTTGCCCTCCAGGAAAGTGTTCAAGAGATCCATAGCAGTCTCCATATTTTTATACAGTTCAGGCACCAAGGGTTTATTAAAGAAAAGTTGTGGATAGTAATAGTCGGAGAAAGAGTTGTACAAAGTGTTCATGTCGAAGTATAAGCGCTGATTGACGATAGCTTGCTTCTTGGGACACTTGGGATACAACGAATCATCTTTGCCATATTCTTGTACCAAGTAAATCATAATCGCGCGTGATTCCCACAGAGTAAACTCGTTGTCAACCAAAGTAGGCACGACTTTCTGTGGATTGATCTTCACGAATTCATGGCTCATATTTTCTCTTGCTTCCAAGTCTACGAATTTCTTATTCAATTTAATGTCGAGATTTTTAGCAGTGAGTAACACTGCGTGGCATGGTGCAGAACCGGAGAAATAGTACAAGTCCATGTTGGTGACTTCGA